>NC_044360.1:19108720-20348374 GCF_007364275.1 Archocentrus centrarchus | reverse complement strand
CTGATGCAGAGTCATTCTCATGTACTCATCGCTTGCAAGCTGGTTTGGCTACATCCTGCAGTGTTTCAGCTAGCACGGGTGAATGGTTATTTCAGTTTATTTTAATTTCTTGCTTCCAGACTTCATTTTTATTTTCATTTATTACACCATGTAAGAAGGATTTTTATAGCATCACAAAATGATTGGAAATGAATCCAATATGCAGCTTATGTAGAAACTTGTCTCATATTTTCTGTGGCTGCAAAGTGATCTGCGCATCCTATACTTCCCTAGAGCCCCTGCACTCTGTTTGTGTTTAGCATTTGAACATAAAGGACTTCCTGAGCCACTTTAATGTATGTTTGGACCTCTTAACACAGGCTTGTCCTCTCATCAAAGTCATTAGGGCGTAAAGGCCACGAAGTTCTCTGAAGTAGTATGGGACCTTTAAAAAGAGAGCTTGGAAACACCTCTCCTCCATCCACACGGGGGGACTGTCCTAAGACTCCATTAAGTTTCTTAGGGAGTCTCTAGGTTACAAAGAAAGAAAAATAAAATGTATGTTCGTTGGCTTGATGGCTCCATAAAGATAACATATCACAATTTTGCAGACTAAACAGAAAACAGATTTGGTATTTACAGCACAGGGCATGAGGACTATCTATTCTGAGACATTTTTCTTTTCTCATACAGCTGGGTTTAGTGAATCTATATTACCCTCTGGTGTCAGCAAGAGGTAATTATATGACATATTCTTTTGGTCAAAGGCTTAAAAGTTGGTTCAACTTTCATTCTATGAAGGGAGAATGTCTGTTGCTCTGTTTTCCCAATCCAGCTCATACAGACATTGTGAATTCTGTAAAACCTGATTAACTGATTACCTTAAATGTGACTTTTGTAATTAAAAAAAAAAAAGAAAAAGGAAAGCTATTAAAAACATTTAACAAAGTTAAACAAAAGTTTAATATGAATGGTTACCATTTGAAGGCTCTGCTCTCAACCAGCCTAGCAACACACAATATCTGTGTAGGTTCTCAGTCATCCAGGTCATGGTAGTCTTTGGAGCTTGAAAAAAAGGTGACTGGACTTCTTTAAATTTTTTTAAGACATTTCACCTTTCATCCAAGAAAGGTCTGAATTTTGGACCGGGAAGACAGATGGTTTGAAAGAGGAGTTAAAGAAGCCATCTATGCTGCACAGAGGTGGTGGCTTACAACACCTACAATGCAGTCTTGAGATCCCTTCCCAGGGAACTTAACCCCAACTCACACCTTTCTTCAGATGACCTCAATAGGTCACTTGATAGAGTGGAGTAAGGTCACACAGTGGTTTCACCCAAAACCCCTGGTGGTAATGACACATGCTTTTTCTCACACCTTGGCTCATGTGATGATGGACAATAGCGAATCAATGATCACCTCTAAGGGGACAACCCCCACTAATTGGAATTCCAATTTTGTTCAATTTGCTATTTTTGAATAAGACTTGTGTGTGTGTGTGTGTGTGTGTGTGTGTGTGTGTGTGTGTGTGTGTGTGTGTGTGTGTGTGTGTGTGTGTGTGTGTGTGTTTTACATGAAAATAAAAATGTGTAACCTAAGTGTGTCGGATCACATTGCTGAGTCGGTCAACCCGAGTCCACTACAATACACTGCATTACCAGCAGGGGGAGCTGCCCACCTGCACTCCAGCCGCTGTCTGTGACGTCATAAATTATTCCGGCAACCAACGCGATTCCAGCCAAAGGGATGCCTGTGTCCTGATAAAGGATACACTAGAAGACACGAAGGCACCTTACCGTCCTTACTATTCATAACTCCTCAATGGGAAACAAGGAAGCGACGCTGTTGCTAGCAGCACGTATGTTTTCGTGGCTTCAGCGTAGTTTGTTACGTTTGTGACAACAATGGTACACCGCGCATGCTTCCCATTTCCAGTTTGGCGGACTCTTCCCTTTCCTGTGACC
The DNA here is from genome assembly GCF_007364275.1 of Archocentrus centrarchus. Taxonomy (NCBI): domain Eukaryota; kingdom Metazoa; phylum Chordata; class Actinopteri; order Cichliformes; family Cichlidae; genus Archocentrus; species Archocentrus centrarchus. Next base: position 20,346,432 of record NC_044360.1, on the reverse strand, counting down.
AAATAAGGGCAACGGGAGAAGGAAGGAAAACGAAGAGATTTCACTCGGTCACAGTTTGTGACTCCATGAAACCGCAAAGAGTGTAATTGCGCCAGGATCGGAAATGTTATCCGCAACTTCCTGTTAAAATATTTCGTGTTTAAATTTTTTTGTCAGTCAGAATGACTATATTAACAATATGAAACATTATGGTGTAGGGGGAAAAAAAATGCAGTTTCTCTTCCCAGTGTTTTGATTGGTCCGACGAAACATAGACGATCTTTGCACGGAGGTGGCTGCAGAGATTCTAGAAGGTAGCGGAGCCTCACACATGTCCTCGTCCTGCGGTCCAGGGCTGACTGTCAGCTGGGTGTGGTTCCGCATGCGGGGAAGTTTCACCAGTTGGTCGGGTGGTGCACAGTTTTAGGCTTTACATCATGCTGAGTGAACCATGACTAAATTTTAAAGGACGAGGGAGATTGCGTAGTTAAAGTGACATGGACGTGTAGAGCTATATTGGTGTTTTTTCCTCTTGTTTTTTGTCTCTAATTTGTTTATTTGTACTGTTTGGAAACGTTGAAAGGTGTCTGAGGCAGGAAAACCGGGAGTTCATAAGGATCAAGGTAAGTGTCACGTGTTTTGAAGGTGTGTAAAGGGTTTGTTTATCAAACTCAGGTTGTTCTTTTGTTTTTTTGTTTTGTTTGGCAATTTGTTCATTTTCCAGTGTTACTGGATGACTGGCAGTTCTTTGTTTTAGCGTTAACATCAGATAGTGTTTCTGAAACAGCTGCTAATCTGACACTTTGACTGGCACGACCTTGTGGCAGCCTGAGAAAACTCAAACACCGAGAAGGAGGAAATGTTTTGGAAATCTTCTGACAAAGCCGCTGTATAGTTATGGGATTGGCTATGAATAGTGGATGATAAGGTTTTTCTGTTCCGCAAAAGGCACGCGCGGTTAGGAGCAAACGGCTGCCCTGTGATTGGCTGCATCTCAAAAGCGCCATTCAGCACAGAGAAAAAACAAAACAAAACAAAGAAATACTTTATGTCACACTGGTTTAATGTTGTTTTTTTAGAACTGTGAATACAGTTGTAATCACAGTATGACGTTGTCAGGCACAAATTAATAACAGTATGTAACATATTTTTGTTTTATACTGTTATTAAAGATAATGGCAGTGAATGTGTATATTATTCTTTTCAAACTTTTGTTTCCAGGACAGTGGAATTTGTTGATGGAAATAAATAAATATTTTATAAAAAAATAAAACAGGCTGATTTATTCAAACATGCAAATATTTATGGAAATGCAGTTAAGAAGTCAAAAACAGAGTCTGTACAATTCTAATGAGCTTGAAAGTCAGTATTTGGTGTGACGAGCTTTATTTTTCAGCACAACCTGAACTCTCTGAGGCACCTTTCTTTCATTTCTTTAAGTAGTCTTCAGGAATAGTTCTCCAAGCTATTTGAGCTCTACTTTGGATGTTGCTGCCCTTTATTCCATTTTCTGTCAAGGTGATCCCACACTGATTCAGTAATGTTGAGGTCAGGGGGGGTGGGGGGGGTGGGGGGGGTCATTGTCATACTGGAAAATGAAGCCTTTGTTAATCAGATGCTTTTGCATGGTGGATCAAAATCTGACAGTATATTTTGTCATGATTTTGGCAACAGCACCAACACCACTGGCTGAAATGCATCCCCAAACCATGACAGAGCCTCCACTGTGTTTTACAGATGGTTGTAGACACTCAGTGTTGTACCTATCTAATGACCTCCTCCATATATATTGACAAATATTTAAACCAAATAAAAATCCAAATTTAAGACCTGGTGGCACTGAGTTTCAGACCGCTCCTTTACAGATGGATCAACTGAAGGGCCAGATCATCTCTCAAATCCCATGTCAGGTCTTCTTTGCTGGCTATTTTCTCATTTCTTAAAGACATGACTTACAGTTACTGTTCATCTGCTGTAGATAGTTTTTAGACCTACCACTACTTCTTTAGTCCTCCAGTTACCTAGTTTTGGCTAGGTAACTGTAAAGATACAATTTTATGCCTGTCAAACTGTGTTATCTTTGGCATTTTTGTAGATTCAGTTAAATTCAGATTCAGTTAAAGAGATGGGTACAAATGTGTTTTTGTGACAGGCTGCTAGTAACAAATTGCCTAAAAAATACAATTCAAAATTGGTTCTTTGCTAAGTTGTCTGTTATGTGCTGACACAACACTGGTTCATCCCTGGAGTTAGGAGCCTTTTTATGCTTGAATGATTTATAGGTCAGTGGTAAGTGGCTTAACAAAAAAGCCTTCCTCTGAAAATGCTCAGGTACAAGGACTGGACTGAAAATGAGAAAAAGCAGCCAATGTCCAAAGAAAAGTGAACTATTGCTCAAGACCACTTTAGAAAATTGACAGTCTGGCTACTTGGAAGCAAAATATAAAGAAGTTATGTTGGTTCCAGACTTTTGTAGGGTACTGTATATATTATATAAACATTGTGTATTTATATTCTCCACACTTGAGACATAAGCAATCAGAATAAGAGCTTGATTGTGCCTCAAATGTAGAATAAGAGATTATTATTATGTTATGTATTGTAATTAAATATGGGGGTTTTATTAACTTTTACAGAACATGGGGCTCCTGCAGCTGCTAAAATCCCAGTTCTTGTGCCACCTGATGATCTGCTATGTGTTCCTGGTCAGCGGTCTTATTGTCAACCTGTTGCAACTATGTACTTTACCTCTGTGGCTGGTCAGTAAGCAGCTGGCCCGCAGAGTCAACATCAGACTGGCCTACTGCATCTCTAGTCGTATGTATTAATGTTATCTGTACCTTTAGCACCTGGCTGTTATCGCTGTGTTTGTTCTGCTTCTGGAAGAAAGAAACTTTTCCTTTTAGTGGTGGTGTTCCAATGAACAAGGTCCAATATTAAACCTCTGTTGCATGAACTCCCAGAACTCTTCGTAAAGCATGGCATCATTTCAAAAAAAGCAGTTGTAAGTGCCATTTACTCACATATACCTGTCCACATCACTATCCTCAGAGATGGTTGCTACCTTGGAGTGGTGGTCTGGGACTGAATGCACACTCTACACTGACCCAAAGAGTTACCCATTGTATGGAAAAGAGAACGCAATTGTGGTTCTCAACCACACTTTTGAGATCGACTTCCTGTGTGGCTGGACCTTCTGTGAGAGATTTGGAGTTCTTGGGGTAAGAGAAAGTAACCCAGAAAACTTCGCACTTTCCCTTTTTAAAAAAAAAAAAAAAAAAAATTGGAGGATTTTGCACAATTCAGTGCTATCCTTCAGTTCTTTAATATGTTCTCAACTTCCAGAGCTCAAAGTGTTAGCCAAAAAAGAGCTGGCTTATGTACCAATCATTGGCTGGATGTGGTACTTCCTGGAGATCGTTTTCTGCAAAAGGAAGTGGGAGGAGGATCGAAGGACAGTGACTCAGAGTCTTCAGAAACTGCGGGATTACCCAGAAAACTTCTGGGTGGGTTTCAGCCTGTGGTAATTATTCTAAAATCAAGAATCAAGATACTTTTGTGGAGATAAATATGTAATGCAAAAAACACTTTTTTGGGGGGCACAAGTTCTTGCTTTATTGTGAGGGGACACGCTTCACGCCAAAGAAACACCAGATCAGCATGCAGGTGGCTGAAACCAAAGGTTTGCCGAAACTGAAGTATCATCTTTTACCCAGAACCAAAGGATTCTGGGTAACAGTTCAAAGCCTCAGAGGGACAGGTGAGTATCCATTTATGTCTTTACGTGTGGCCGATTCTTTTTTTCAGAATGATTTTGCAAATCAAATGAGTGGTAGGGCTAACTGCCGCTGTGTGCCCTGTGCAGCTGCAGCTGTTTATGACTCCACGCTCAACTTCAGAAACAACGAAATGCCGACTTTGCTGGGAATTCTTAATGGGAAAAAGTATCACGCAGATTTATATGTGAGGTAGGAAGTGAAGTTTTGGCGCTGAGGATTGGTGCATTTCATTTCCTGTTTACTGATCTTTATCTCTGTGATATGCAGGAGAATCCCTCTAGAGTTGATCCCAGAAGATGAGGCAGAGTGTAGTGCATGGCTCCACAAACTTTACCAGGAAAAGGTGAAAATCTTTTATGAAAGATTACATTTTCTGATGAGTCCAGGGTTTCCAAAAAAGAACCAAAAAAAGAGGTTGCAGTACTAAACCACCCAGTTTCTTTCAGATCCAAAACTGTTAAGACATTTGGCTGAATAGTAATTTGATAAATAAGTGGTTGGGATATATATATATATATATACATACATACATACATACATACATACATACATACATACATACATACATACATACATACATACATATCTGTACACATGCATATACATATACACATACACACAATCCTGCTGTTGCTTGCAATAATGTGTGTAGTACCTGTCATGGACGTACTCACCAATGAGGGCAAGATAATGCAACCGCACCCCCCGTGATCCAGAGACAGACAGGGAAGGACCCAGGGGACCCGACCTATCCACGGTCCACTAGGAGCTCAGAAGACAGGAGGCCACACATCCTGGTGGCAACCGCGCACACACCCCAGAGGGGGAAGGAGGGAGACCCCAGACTGAACCCCCACGGTCAAAGGGCAAGAGTCCAGAGAGCCCGCCCCCCATAGGCTGGTACCCCCCCGCACGAGCCGAGAATGAGGCCCTAGGCACCCACCAGCCGCCCGCCACCCAGTAGAGCCCCCCCATGCCAAAGAGGCCCGAGCCACGCCCAGGGGACAACCACCAATGGAGCGGGCCCAGAGCCACGCCAAGACATCCAGCCATGAGCCCCGGACCCACGGGCCCCAACACCCAGGCGGTCAGTGGGGAGCGGTAGGGAGCAATAGGGAGGGGTGACTCCCACCCTCCACAACCGTGTCCCACAGGTGCCAAGGTTCAGCAAGCCACAGACCCAGGCCCTGCTGTCCACACACACACACACACACAGGTCATATACTCATACTCTTGTGGGGGGAGGGGGGGTGATGGTAAACAGTAAACAGTGTAACCGGTATCACTGAATCTTTGAAAATGCCAGCCCTTTTCTTTTTAGAGGAATGCAACGTCTTAACAAACTGAATCCTTTTGATCCAGCCAATGATCCCAAGCATATGCACAGACAACCAAAACCTGGTTCAGGAGTCAGATTTGAATTCAGTTCATGCACTTTATAACCAAACTCTTGATCTGAACTTAGAATGCTAAATTTTATTATTTATACACTACTTACATTTTGGCTCATAATTTTTGTTAGGCACATGGCAGCACATGGCTTTCAAAGGACCAGCTTTAGCCATGTTTTTCTGCTGTGGGTTTTGGTATTGAGCTGTTTTTGCATTAATTTGCCAACAGGATAGCTTTCAGGAGCACTACGCAAGACAGGCGCTTCCCCAGCCCCGTAATCAGCCCTCCTCGTCGACTGTGGTCCCTGATAAACTGGCTGTTCTGGTCCTGCCTGCTCCTGTACCCTCTAGGCCTGCTGCTTACTCAGCTGATCAGCTCTGGATCTGTATTTACCATCGTAGCTTCCGTGGCTGTCTGCTGTGCAGGTTGGTGTCATCCATTCACAGGCAAGGTTACCTCACCCTGATATGGCTAGATCCGCCCGTCCCTCACTTTAACCAGCTCCTTTTTGTCCAAATGTTACATAAAGCAGCAGATTTGACACTTCCAATGTAAGTCTCCCTTTTTTATTTTATTTATCAGTATTGGGAGCATGTCCATAACAGCATTCAGGCATGTGCTTAAAAAGGCAAAGTTAGACATCAGGTTATTCATCTGATTTGTTTCACTGGGTTGTTAAATGGAAATAATTACTCTAACAGCATGGGTTTATGAGGAGCATGATGCAGTTTCCACAATAAATAAGAAACCATGATACAGACTTGAAGGAGATAGCACAAGTGTTGGCATTAAAAAGGGGCAGTTAATTCACAACTAAATGCTGACAGATGTAACCCTTTGCTTCTTATGTTATAGTGACAAATTCAGCCACGCTGCTAACTGTCATTAGAAAAACTCTTGATAATTAAAGGGCAAATGTGCAAATCTCAAAAGGAAAATTTACTGTGGAAATAAAAATGTCTGGTTTTAAAACCCGTCAGCACTTCCGTGGGACTCACTCAAACAATCTTCTAACCTCTCTGAACTTTTTCTTTCACAGCTTCACTGGGAGTTCGCTGGATGATTGGCCAGACTGAGATACACAGAGCTTCAAACTATGGGAATAAGGAGGTTTCTCTAAACAACAACTAGTCAATTCTGGCATGCTCAGAGCTGTCTTTGTTTTGCACAGCTACTAATCTGCAAGCTGCCCTCAGCACAACCTGTAAATGCCAGTGAAGCAGGACTCTGCTGGTACAACAAGTGCAGACCTGCTTCAAAGCCCAGCGCAGACAGGGTAGCTTCATACTAATGCTATGTTGCAGAAAGTTCAAGGCTGGCGTAAGTGACTGGATTGTGTTTAAGCAGCCTAAATGAAGGAGTGGCAAGATGAAATTCAAATCAGAGTGTAAATATTTGAGAACAGCCAAGATTAACATTTGCTTTAGAAACTATAATTCAATTCAACCAGATGAAAAATGGACTACCTCTATGATTGCATTGTAATGCATAACATTTCCATGGTGAGAGAAAATAAAAATGTCACAAAAAAAAGTGGACTTTCTTGTTTGTACATATTTAAAAAAAAAAAAAAAAAAAAAAGCAATTAGTGAATTATCCTGTTCAGCAACAATGAGGAAGATCAGGGCTTTTTTCTGCTCCTATTTGGCAACAATGCAGTGGAAAGAACAGGCCCACCAGGTTTACTGCCAAAAAAAAAAAAAAAAAAAAACCCTGACAGCTGATGTTTCCTCCTCAGCAAAGGAAAGGAGGACTTATACTATAAGCACAAGAATATTTTTTGAAGGGGGGAGACTTTAAAATAGATTTTAAAGCAGTGTGTTTCCCCGACTACACTGAACATGATGTGGAAGGTAATAGTTTATACTCTACTAGTAATGAGTGAGATTCACTTTCATAATTATATTTAATCTATATATGTTTTTAATAAATCAACAAATGAACAGATGCGCTGCACAGTAATGTAATTACACTCCATGTGTACACTGACAGTAAAAACAGAAGTTGCAATAAGTTGACAGTAAGTATTGCAGTCAGTTCCTGAAAACACGTGTGGAATCAAATAACTTAAAGATCTTTCCATCTATGGTTATAAGACGAGATACATGAAGTTGGTGCATTTTGAATGGTCTGAGAGGGCAAAGCTCAAACTCCAGGTGTCTGCTGTTTACCCATGACCATCCTTTCCTCGTGTCCTGACCTTTGGTATGTTGATCATGGATTCTGATAATGAATGGCAAAATAAACTGTTAAGCAGTGATGCAAGAATACAGTGAACAAAGCTAATGCAACAGGAGGACGAGGAAATGCCAAACCACAGAGACACCTGGTGGTAGCACTCCAACAGGACACAAACTACTGCAGTTTCTTACCTGTTGATCCGCGTCCTCATGTCCTGGTTTATTTCAAATGTAAATAAACTGTCAGTCAGGACTGACAATACCTTAAATAACATAATAAAAATGGTAATAAGGGAGCTGATTCTGAAAACTGACATTTAAAATTATATGAGAAACAAGTGGGTCAGAAAGTTATGAGGAAGATGGGGAAACGGTCCTATTATGATGTACAATAGTGCTTTCATGGAGGAGGTGTATGACTTAGTGTTCAGCTGTTTTTGATTTGAGACTGCATTTCCTTTCTCATAGGTAACCTGGGAATTATTTATTTATTTATTTTTATCCCATACAATAAACATGGGTGTTCTGATTGTCTTCTAATTTTGCATTGTAAAGACAAATCATTAATTCGGTCAATGCAGATATAAGCTTAATAACTGTCCCTTTAGCATATGCATGCCATATAATAATTGCATAAAAAATATTGCTGAAAAAGATAGAAAGAAATAACAAAAGAATCCCAAAAATATTTTGGTGTGAAAACATTGTGATTTTTGGATATGTTCTCAATTTGTTTAACTCCGACGGCTAAAACCTTATATTAGCTTGGCTCAACCCAAAGACCCAGTTTTGCACTTTATGGAACTGTGTTAAGAAGGTATCTCTGTGGAGCTCCATTAATATTCTTGTAAGAAAAGTGGCCCACACATTTAAGCGAAATTAATAAATAAGTATGAATAATTTTATACAGGAAACAAGTAAAAATCTGAACAAAGAATAAGCAAATCATTTGACCTTTCAAGAGAAAAATACCTCTTGAAACACACAAACAGTTCTGTATGCATCACAAGTCTTTTCCAGTTCAAACACTTCAGGCTTCAAGAGTGCATGTGGAAAGTTTTCTAAAGTAAACAAATGTGCCCAGAATCTAGTGGTGGTGATTCATTTGCTGAAAAGCTGTCTAGAGGACTAGCAATAGGCTATAGCACTATAGGCTCATTTTCCATTTTCACAATATGAAGCATGAAGTAACCTAACCTTAACCTGGAAAATGCTCAGAAAAAGACGCAGCATGAATATAGGTTAATCTCTGACAATTCAAGATCAAAAGGTAATCAAAGCCCAGTCAACCGGCACAATTTCACTGACTTATAAAGTGCATAAAAATGAAATCTGTCATGCACAGTAAAAAAAAAAAAAAATCTTGAGCCACCTTCATTTCTTTATATTTTCCAAGGAACATGGGAAATGGGAGTAACAATTTATTCAGTAATCAAATATTCATGGAAATGCAGTATAAAAGCCAAAAACAGAGTGTGACCACCTTTAATCTTCAGCACAGCCTGAAGTCTCATAGGTAGCTTTTGTGTCATTTCTTTAAGTAGTCTTCTGGAATAGTTCTCCAGACTTCTTGAAGGACATTCAAAGCTCTTCTTTGGGTGTTGGCTGCCTTTTGTTTCGGTTTCTATCAAAATGATCCCACACTGCTTCAATAATGCTGAGGTACGAGCTCTTGGGAGGCTAATCCATGACTGATAGTGTTCCATTGAGTGTTTTTCTATCCAGGTATACTTTTACTGCACTGGCAGTGTGTTTGGTATTATTGTCAGTTGTTGTCAGTCAGATACTTCTCAGATAATATTGCATGGTGAATCAAAATCTTTTTTGACATTTTGCCTTCCCCTCCAGTTAAGAGGGTTAAGCGAAATGTCAAAAAAGTAACTTAAAGGGCCAAATTGTATGTTATTTTTGACATCAATTCGCGGACCAGAAGTACGGGCAGGGCCGGAAGCGGTCCGAGGGCCGGGAGCTTGGGCACCCCCGATTTTAACCAAAAAATTCAAATTTTGATTCATCAGTCCATCAAACCTGTTGGCACTGAGTTTCAGGCCAGTTCCTGTGAGATACCTCAGCCTTTACAGATGGATCAACCGAAGGTTCAGATCATCTCTCAAATCCTGTGTCAGGTCTTTGCTGGCTATTTTCTCATTTCTTAAGGAAATGACTTTCAGATACTGTTCATCTGCTGTAGATAGTTTTTAGACCTGCCACTACTTCTTTAGTCCTCCAGTTACTTGGTTTCCTCAAAATTTTAAGGACACACTGCAGCGCATACCAAGATATGTCAAGTTTTCTTATCAGAGCTCTTTGGGAATCACCTTGTCGGAGCAAAGATACAATTTTATGTCTGTCAAACTGTGTTACCTTTCAGTATTTTGCATTTTTGTAGATTCAGTTAAATTCAGATTCAATTAAAGAAATGGGAACATATGTGTTTTTGTGACAGGCTGTTTGTAACAAAGTGCCTAAAAATACAATTTAAAATTGGTTCTTTCTAAGTTGTCTGATATGTACTGACACAACACTGGTTCATCCCTGGAGTTAGGAGCCTTTTTATGCTTGAATGACTCATAGGTCAGTGTTAAGTGGCTTAACAAACAACAACAAAAAAAAAAGCATTCCTCTGAAAATGCTCAGGTACAAGGACTGGACTGAAAATGAGTGAAAAAGCAGCCAGTGTACAAAGAAAACCTTTGAAAGGCCTTCAGAAAGTCTGGAGAACTATTGCTCAAGACCAAAAAAGTCTGGCTCCTTGGATCAAAATATAAAGAAACTAGAAGGCCATTCATTAGAGCACATACCTCCCCCACTCCAGATTGTCTATCTGCTGATACTAGGCTGCAATGGAGACCACCCAATGTTGTCATCCTCCATCATAAATTATGAGATATGAATTGCATATAAGTGTGTGAATTTTGTGCAGGGTTTGTAGTTCACTTTGCATTATTGTGAATATTTTTTATACCTGAATACCAAATTTCACCACAATAAATGAAAAATTCACTGAGATATGAATTTTAAAATTTTGCCATTGATGAGGTAAAGGGAATTTTTGGGGAACATTTTTAATGACCTTGACCTTTGACCTTGAAAAAAAAATCAAATGTTCCTGGACCCCTAAGGAATATTTCCACAATGTTTAATAAATTTCGGTTCAGACCCTTTGAGTTATATTGCAGACAAACAAAAAAAAAGGAGTGAAAACATACCCTCCCTCCACCTAACGCTGGGCGAGATAATGAGGAGGGACTCAAGACTTTTGCACAGTACCGTATATCTTAATCTTGACAGCAAATGTTGTCAGATTCGTAACTTATTCAGGTTTAAACTTTATGTCATAGTGCCCTGAGTTGCTGTCACGCCTTGAGCTGATAATGCTGCACCTCGCACTACACACCTTCAGGTGTGTGACATGGAGACGTGGCCATGTTTTTCTGCTTTGGTTCATGCAGCTTTTACAGCACAATGAACCTCCTGCAGCTGCTGAAATCCCTATTCCTGTGCAATCTAATCAACATCAGAATTGCCTATTACATCACACGCTGTACACACGAAGGCCATGCTCTGCAACACAGATCACGCTTGGATGTTAGGTGTTGTTTTGTTGCTTAAAGGAGTAATTACATGATTTCACCTTGTTGCAATAAACAGGTTTAAAGATTTAAACAGTTTTGCATGCAGAGAAATCAGTTTGCGTGACAAATTTTGCAAATGCAATTAACCTACTCTGAAACCTCAAAATGGTTTATGGAAATTTGTATGAATATTGCTGCAAAATAATAGCTATGTAAATCAAGTGAATTTAATAAATGACAACTACAGCTGACATACATTTAGATACACTCATCATGGAGTTTGGCTTTTAATGATTTCTTTTAACTGTTCTTTTTCCAGGGTGTAATGATTGTGCAGCATACATCTTTAATGGCTTTAAAAGTTTTAATTTATTTTCAATTTTCCACACAGAGTTAAAAGTAGACATACAGGCTCAAATAATACATACACTCACTTCTTTTAATGAGTGGTGCTGAAAGTTCTACAATATCTTTTAACCTGACAAGGCCAAGGCCTATTGACTTCTCATGATTGACTACAGCTGGTAGTTTCTCTTTGTCAGCATAAAAATTATTTGCTTGGCAGCATTCATTAGACTGACCAATAGGCAGAATGATGGGAAAGACCAAAGAACTCAAAGAAGATCTAAGAAAGAGAATTATAGATTTGGTCTCTTGCAGTCATTTCTAAACAAATGCAGATTTGAAGATCATCACTTCAAACAACTGTAAGTAAGTACAAGTTATTTGGATGTGTCACCACTTTGCCAAGATCTGGAAGAAGATCCGAACTTTCACCCTGATGTGAGAGGAAATTGCACAAACTGGATGAATGAAGCAGGAGGACTGCCTACAAATGCCTCAACTTTACTTTGAATCAACAGCTTGATGTTGAAACTTGGACACAACTGGGTGTTCCAACAGGACAATGATCCCAAACACACATCACAAATGGTTTTAAATGGATATATCAGGCTAACATTAAGCTTCTGAAATGGCTTTCCCAAAGTCCCGACCTCAACCTTATTGGAAATTTGTGGACTATGCTAAAAAGCCAGGTCCGTGCCAGGAACTCTACCAGTTCTGCCAAGAAGAGTAATCAAATATTGAGCCAGAATTATACCAGAAGCTTGCTGATGGCTACCTGATTGAGGCGTAAGCTGCTACGGGGCAGTTAAACAAATATTAGTGAGTGTATGTATATATTTGAGCCTGTATGTATACTTCTGAGCCTGTGTAGATCAGAGAAAATCCAAAATAAATTCAGACTACTAATCTAATATCATCCTAAGTATTATTAAGAACAGATACAGGCAGATACTGATGGGGTTTGAGTCCGTTTTCTTCAGATATTACAGTAGAAATTCACATAAAGAAGTTTGCTGTGGGAACCTCTTGCACAAAACTGTCCTCCCTTCTTCCTTATTTGCTCGTGTGAAATTCTAAATATACTCTCAACTCCGTCACAGCTTCACTGGAAGTTTGAAACTGACAGAGAGAGGCACTTGGTAATACAGAGTTCAACACTTCCCTCAAACTTATAGACAATTTATTGTAATTTTACAGTTTCAACACTTATGTTTTTACCTTAACACTGGACTTCAGAAGTTAAAGGAAATGCATAGAGCTGTTTTCCTACAAAACATTTAGAAAGGTGATTTAAGTGACCTGAATGTATCACGGTTGTTGGTGCCAGACAGGCTCGTTTGAGTAGTTGATAAACTGCAGATCTACTGGGACTTTCCTGCGTAACCATCTCTACGGTTTAAAGCTAACAGGAAGGTGACAGTAACTCAAGAAACACTTTGTCATAACCAAGGTATGCAGAAGAGCATCTCTGAATGCCCAACACAGCAAACCTTGAAGCAGATGGGCTACAGCAGCAGAAGACCACACTGGGTGCCACTCCTGCCAGCTAGGAACAGGAAACAGACTAGAATTCATGCAGGCTCATCAGAAGTACACAACAGAAAATTGGAAACAGTTGCCTGATCTGATGAGTCTCAATTCTGCTTCATCATTCAGATGGTAGGGCCAGAATTTATCCCAATAACATGGCGCATGGTGGTGTAATGCAGAGGATATTTTCTCGCCATGTCAGCATTGTTTAAACCACAGCCTACCCGAGTACTGTTGCTCACCATGTCCATCCCTTTGTGATGACAGTGTACCCATCTTCTCATGGTTACTTCCAACATGTCACAAGCCTAAATCATCTCAAACTGATTATTTTAACATGACAGTAAGTTCACTGTACTCAAATGGTCTCCACGGTCATCAGATCTCAAGTCACCCGATAGTTCACCTTTGGGATGTGGTGGAACAGGAGATTCACATCATGGGTGTGCAGTCCACAAATCTGCAGCGGCTGCATGTCAATACAAACCAAATCTCTGAAGAATTGTTCTTGCACCTTTGTTGTGGTATTTCTCAAAGTAAAAGGGGAGCCAACCCAGCACTAGCAAGGTGTAGGTCTGGTAAGTGTATAATACTTCTAATAAATTAAAATTTCATGATGACAGACAAAACAATTCTTAAAAAAAAAGGTCATTTAATCGTTTGTACATGGCAAACACTGTGAAAGCAGCAGAGAACGAGAAATTGTCTTTGACAATTGTCAGTGTCTTGTGTTTGGCTGTGAGGATGTTTTATGTTCAGCAGCAGGTGGAAGAGCAGACCCCGTTCTCCTCTTGTTGGTTGAGCCTCAGACACATGAACAGCTCTTCACTGGCAGCCCGTGGACTTTAACATTGCTCCAACTTGAAAATTTCTTCTCAACAAAGGCAAAGGAAAAAACCAATAATATAAAAAAAAAATAAACCTTCCCAGTGCCCATACTCGCCAAATGGCAAGTGATAACCTTGGTTATTATATGTGGATGGTTTAGTTCATAAGATACCACAACCGTTTCAGTCTCAGAGGGACAAACAAATGATAACTGCACTGCCCCCATGGGTAAACAGTTTAAAAGTGCTATAGACCCCACCCCATCCCCAAGTCCCATTTGTTTAATAAAAAGAAAAAAATATTTCTCAATGCCTTTTCAGAGGTCTATTCACCAGTGGGAACAAATAGGTGTGGCCAATCGCCAATGACGTTTAACTTTACAGTAATGTTACAGGAATTTTTTACTAATTCTTGTTTTAACTTTTACACTATGTACAGGACCACCTGTTCTTGGTCCACAGATAAAGACATAACAAATCAATACTATACAGAGCCAGCTTCTCACTGGAAATCACTCTATTAGTTCCTCAGCTTAAATCCATGTGCCTTCAGCAGTAACCCCCTGCTTCTCCGTGTCCACAGTTCTCTTTTCTTAATGAACATGTACAGTAGTGCTTTAATTTGTAAACTTTAAAGCCACACAGGAGGTTTCGTTTATTCTTCATCCGTGCAGACCTGAAACAGCAGAGAGGTAGGGGATATAATGTGAAATTGATGGTTAACCAGTATATCCATCCCTAAACCTTTAATCGCGGCTTGAAAATGTAAAGTGACCCTGCCTTTACGATCACGCTTTGTGACGTCAATCCACACAATCGCAGCATCTCACCTTAACAAACGGTGGTCTAGCAGCATGCTAGCTGTCCAGCGCCGTTTGGGTTCACTCTCCAGACAGTGACAGAGGAAGTCCTTCCCTTCCGTGCTCAGTTTCTCAGGGATGGGAGGTTTGTGGCCCATGCCCACTTTGTACATGATCTGAAAGTTGTGCTCATACTCATGCCAGGGCCTCTGGAGGGTTGAGATAATTGTAAGAACAGAGTCATTTCCTTGTGGTTTTAAATTTTAGTGAGTGAATTTCCTAAAGCAGTAAAAATAAGTTAAGTCATGTATCACAAGTGATACATTTGTAGTTTTTTTTTAGACAGCTATGCATTGGCAACAGTAACCATGCTCACTTCACTCTTGAAGTGGTTTGCAGAAGTGACAAAAGCTCAGAGTGACGCAGCATCTCAAGCTAAATCTCTATTTTAAATCTAGATTTTAACAGGACAAAAACTCATCTTTTTTTCATTTTCTTCTACTTAACTCATTTATTTAAACATGAAAAATAGCTGTGAGTGAACATTTTTTTTTAAAAGCTTGAACGCGTGAAAAGGAAAACCCGTTTCTTTAACTTGTTACCTTTCCGGTCACCATCTCAATAAGGACGCAACCCAAACTCCAAATGTCAGCTGCTCGTCCGTGTCCTTCTCCTTTTGCTCTGGTGATAACTTCAGGTGCCATGTATGCTGAAAAAATATTTACCAATTTACTATTAATAACAATATTATATAATGCATAATGCAGGTTTGACTGAAATGCTAATCATGCATAATACCTTATGTCCAATGTAAAATGTAGAACAACACAATAATATGCGAAGCATGAAATACACTGGATCCAATAGAGCTCAAGAAAATATTGGCATTCACATCGACTATACAAATATTCATAACAATGGCCACACGCTTATACATAGTTTATAGCATCTAGGATGGGGGGTTGGGGTGTGATGCAATACATCTCTTTTTTTTTTTTACCTGCTGTTCCCAGAGTGCTGTTCACCTCTCCTGGCATTGTATGAGTGTTGTTTCTCAACTTCACTGAGCAGCCAAAGTCACCCAATTTAATCAGGCCTGATGATGTCAGAAAGATGTTGGCTCCTGATGGGGACAAAAAGGAAAAAAAGAAGAGGATGAGGAAACGGTTGCTGAGTTTATGCATAATTTTCTGCACATCAAATAAGAAGAAGAAAAAAAAAAAAAGAGAACAAATGCATGACACTGACCCTTGATATCCCGGTGAACAATGCCGTGTTCATGGAGGACATTAATGGCTATAGTGATCTGTTTGCTGTAAAGCCTGATGACATGCTCCTGCAGCCCCAGCCTGGACACCTCCTCCAGAGTCCCCTCATCACAGTACTCCATGAAGATGTACATCTCCTCCTACAGGTGAGCACATTAACATTTATACCACACTGCCTCCACATGCAACATGTACTTCCTGAACTCACGCTTCTTACCACCGGTGAAGCTCCACTCCAAAGTATCGCACCAGGTTCGGGTGTTTAATGCCTTCGAATAGTTTCAGCTCGTCCGCAGTCTCCTTGATTGTTTTGTGATCATTTGGTTGGAATCGGATCTTGTTGGAGCAAAAAAAAAAAAAAAGGAAATGTGTGTTACTATCGGCAGTCACTATGATCTGTTAAACTGCTGATTCAATTTGCTGAACTACATACCTCCTTCATGGCCATCAGCTCACCAGTGTCAACATTGATGCAAGTATACACCTTCCATACTGGCCCTCACCTGTGATCAAACACAATAACATCACATCAGTGTTTGTGTGAGTATTAAATTGCATCACAATCAAAACATTCACAATGTAGTCATACCTATCTTGTTGCCCCTCTGCCACTTGAAGGTCACCCTTCCTGAGCCCAACTTGCATGACGTTGTCGTATGACTTGGGTGTGTGGCACACCTGGCCGATGATGTTGCGCTGCTTCATCATAGCGTAGCGTTCTCCTCAAACTTGCGAATGGAGCGCGGACAGCCTCCATGGGGCTTTGCCGCCTGCTGTGTCTGAGACAAGGAGACTGGATTCATGATTGATTTTTTTTAAAGCTGCTATGGGATTTAGTTAATATACCTCAAAGCTTATCAATACTTAAGTCTTTAAAAATTTTGTTCTGTGGCTCATAGGACCATGTTTTGGCACCCATCTCTAAATAATCTCTCACCCTTGGACTGCTGATGAAGGTGCGGAGCTCCCAGCTTCTGCGTGAAGCACTGTTAGGGTCTCCCTTAGGATATGAAGGTTCTAATGTAAGAAGGAAAGAAAATGAGATTCAGCCAAAGTATGCTAATACACAAAGCAGATCAAACCCCACAGATCACTGAAAGCACCCACCTTCTCTGTCCTCTGTGGGGCTTGAGTGGCGGCTCAGGGATTCTGAAATTCAACTCTGCTGCAACTGATGACAGACGGTCATTCTCATGGAAACTGGATCCCCTACAAAGACACAGAAGAACTGATGCAATGCTGTGATTCAATCAAAGACTACTTATTCAGATGGAGTGCTTCAGTCTGGCGCAAGTTAGTGCAATCTCGTCTACCGAGAAGGGACTTTACTTTATATGCTTTGAACAGTATGCTGTAGATACATTTTCTTTACATTAAATGAACTGAGGAAAATTTAATGGCTTTCTAAAGGCATCTTAATCACATGCAAACCACTGGCTTGCAAAGGAACAGAAATCATCTTCAACTTGAGAAGCTTTGAGAGACAATTTTCCCAGACTTGTCTTCATAATAAAACTAACTGTACATACAAAACTACTGGAAATTACATAATTTACATTTGAATATAATGCAACAAATTTAACGGTAAAACTTAGACTACAGGAGATATTTTTAGAGAACTGAAGATATAGATTAGAGAGTGCCTTATGAAACCCATTAATAGTTCAGCATGCGTGATGTGTGTGATTAGATCTTTAGTATGCATGCTCTGATTTCAGTACTACATGCTAACTCACCAGGAAAGCATCAAAGCAAGACAGGTGTGGGTAACAAAGCAGAATTCATAGCCAGCTCTTTCAGTGCGGTTCTGTTCATTTTCACACCATGCACAACAATCACAGCAGCTCTTCCCTTAACCAGAAGACCTGTGGAAGTCTTTTTTTTTTTTTGGATTTGGTGACTTTTGTAAAACTTTTACAAGTTACATTTAAGACTAGAATAGCGCTAACCACATCTTATTTTTTTTCCCATCTTTTGTAGCTATGCAAATTATTATGTTGTTGCATCTTCTATCAACCTCAGGATCCTCAGAAACCTTAATATCATTGTAATTTAATAGCCATGCTGTAAATTGATTATGCAGTCATTTAAAGTAAAATGGAAATGCTTCATGATTTAATTTAAATCAAGAGCTTAAAAATGTAAACCAGAACTAAACCAGACTGATGGTCTACATCTGTGATGCACCAATGTAGAGCCTGCGCTTGATTTACAAAGAATGAAATAGCCAATCCAATATCTCACTACATTTCCAAATAGAGTTTACATGCAGTCAGAAGGCTAAAAGCACAATGTAATCAGTCTGCAAGTGAAGCTATAATTAAAGTTATGACAAAAATAAACTCAATACAAAATGCATTACTTAATTAAATATTAGATGTCAGATTCAACTCATTGTCATTGTGCACACAAGGCACACAACGAAATGATCGTTCCAGATCACTCATCCAGAGACGAGCATCTGCGGTCATGCAGCCAGAGACTGGCGCTAACCGTTAGGCAATGTGGTTTAAGTGTCTTGCCCAAGGACACAACGCAGCGCAGGGGACAGGGGCTCAAACCTGCAACCTTCCGGCTGCAAGGCCGAGTGCCTACCCACTGCGCCACTGCCACTACAAATGTGTCTTTCTTACATTTTTGAAATTCACTGTTAAAGGTATACATTGGCACAACATCACAGATTTGATAAGTGGGTAAAACATGCTTTGGCTCTTAGCTCAAGACTTTAAACCCTCCAATACTGATTTTTGACTACATGATTTTGCAAATAATAAATAACATGAAGCATTTCCTCCTTCCATTTCTAGAAGCCTTACAAATAAATTTCTAACAGCTTGGGTTTTTTTTTTCCTCTTGTCTGGAGCTGAGCTCTGACAACAGTTTCATCAGTTTTTTTTTTGGGGGGGGGGGGGGGGGGGGGGGGGGGGGGGGGGGGGGGGGGGGGGGGGGGGGGGGGGGGGGGGGGGGGGGGGGGGGGGGGTTGGGGGGGGGGGGGGGGGGGGGGGGGGGGGGGGGGGGGGGGGGGGGGGGGGGGGGGGGGGGCTACCTGGCGTCATTGGGGGGGGCTGCCGGGTGCTTTGCTGTGGCTCTGTTCCCCTGGCCCCTGAGGGACAGGGCGAGGGCCGTTTGGGAACAGCTGGTTCCGGAGATCACAGGGGAGACTTCGAGAGCTGTGTGGTGAAAAAACAAACTGAGGAGCGCTGCCTTGGAGAAAAGGTGGCTTGCATGGATGTGTGTAGATATATGTATGTGTGTGACTAGGTGGCTGGTTCAGGGACAGATATGCACACTCACTCAAGACAGTCTCACACAGCACACATACGCACAAACAAGAAGCACACATGACACACAAGCTTAATAACTACAGAGCAAAAACATTAGAAGGTAAAAAAAAAAGCAAAGCATGCAGGATAGTTTGAACATAAAAAAAAAAACTTAGACACATTGTTCCAAAACCTCAAACTGCAGTCACCTACCTGAAGCCTTCAGCATTAGGGATGATCAGAGGGGGGTTTGGTGGGTCGCTATGGCAGCGGCCATCAATTTTCCAGTACGAGGGCTATTCCTGGAACCTGAAAAGAAAAAACACCTAATGCTCAATTTATTCCATCCTCAGATTGTCACTGGGTGTAAATCACGGCAATAAGAAATAAGTTAGCAGTAAGAAGAAATCCTCTCTCATGTTTTTACAAACAAAAAAAGTTGGAACACTGTAAAATACAACAAACACAGAATACAATGATTTCCAAATCTCATAAACCCATATTTTATTCACAATAGAACAATCAAATGTTTAAACTGAGACATTTTACTCTTTCATGAAAACAGTAGCAATCATATTAGCTTATCAATTTGATGGCAGCAACATGTCTCAAAGAATTTGGGATGGGGCCAACAAAAGACTGGAACAGCTGGAGGAACATTTACAACTAATGATATCAACTGGCAACAGGTCATTAACATTATTAGCAGAGTCTCTCAGAGGTGAAGATGGTTCACCAAGCTGCAAAAAAACTGCATCGACAAATTGTGGAGCAATTGCAGAATAATGTAACATAATTTAATATATTTAAAGTAATGTAATGAATAATGGAATGTAATTTAACATAAAATTACAACAACTTCGAATATCTCATCAGCTACAGTCGATAATATCATCAAAAGATTCAGGGAATCTGAAGAAATCTCCGTGCACAAGGGGCAAGGGCCAAAAATCAGTTGGAGGCCTGTGATCTTTGGACCCTGAGGCAGCACTGCATTAAAAACAGGCACGATTCTGGCCGTGGAAATCACTGCGTAGCCTAGGAAAACTTCCAGAAATCAGTCTGACCACAGCTCATTGCGCCATCCACAAATGCAGGTTAAAGCTCTCTCATGCAAACAAGTTGCACATCTGGAAAGGCACCACCAGAGCAGCATATGCTCCCATCCATATGATGTATTTTCAGGGATATCAAGGCAACAGAATGCTAAACTGCATACTGCAGTTATTACAAGGTGTTGAACTGGCTGTCTGCAGTCCAGACCTTTCACCAACTCAAAACATTCTGCACCTCATGAAACAAACAAAAAAGACCCAGCCCTGTTGAGAATGGGAACACATTCTCTCGCCCAAAAGTCCAGCAACTGGACTCCTCAGTTCCCAGATGTTTATGGACTGTGAGAGGGATGCTACACAGTGGGAAACATGACTCTGTCCCAACTTATTTTAATTCACGTTGCTGCCATCAAATTTTCTCTGTTTAAACATTTGAGGTTCAATAACCATAGAAATCCACAACAACCACATATGTTGCAACATTTTCCTTTGTTCTGGTACCAGTTTGTAAACGTCATATCTAATTTTCCACTCCATAACACGTTTTAACGTCAACAAATCATTTGGTGGTAGAATTATTTATCCATGTAACATTCCTTATGTTACATTACTTTACTTTTCCTCAGGTTTAATATTTATTCTTTATTTATACCCATTTACTTTAGACGAGGCTGAGGAACCTGTCCACCTTATTTAAATTAAGCTTCTCTATTCTATGGGAACTGAACTCCAGTGTCACTGCTGCTTTGTCTGCTTTGTTAACAGCATGACTCCATGGCATCCGGATTGTAAACTTGCAGAGCATACGCTGGAAATCAATTCTAAGCTCTAGATTGGAAGCTGGTATTGTGGAGAAGCTTCTTACCAAAGTACAGGCCAGTGAACCGGGCTATGAGGTTTTCCAATCACATGTCCAATACATTCATTCATCAAGGCTTGAAAATTCTGCAGAAACACAACACAAATTTTCAGTTAGTATAAAAACATTTTATTCCAAGCAGCTTATTGTGCATGTTATAGAAAACCAGAGACAAGAGGTTAAAAGGTTGAGCCATTATCTCTTATCTGTGTAGAAAACTATATTTACCAGGAAGTCATCCTCTGGTAATGCTGAGATAAAGGCAGGCTCAATAGCCTGAAGAAAGTCAAAACCCTGAGTCGCCCACCTGCAGAAGGGAAACATTGTAAATCAGTGTATCCAAAAACAAACAAACAAAAAAACAACAAATGGTTACTTAATGATTTATGATTTTTTTTTTTTTTTTTGAGAAACATGTCAGACAGGAAACATTACCGATTATGACAACTGACCCATGCCCAGAGTTAAGTGGGACTATTTCTGTTTGAGTATTTGTCATTGTCATACTATTAAAAGTCTTCCCTGTTATGTCTCCAAAATGTCAAGTTACGTCAAAGTCCTGACGCTATTAGAGCACAAAGTTTGCCATGGTAACTTGTTAGGGCTCAAAGGAAAGGCTCTTGACAAAAAGGACTAAAAATAAACACCTTAATGAACATTGTGATTTTACACAGTAAATAAATATAGCTGCAGCATAATATAAATCTTACACTGATTCATCATTTTTTGCCAAAGCCATTTCACATGTATGATGACTTAAAGCTCCAACAGTGAGCCTGGCTTTAGCCAGCTTTCAAGCACTGCTACAAAAAGCATCCTGAGCAGCATATTACAGACCAGACGACTACCCAGCAGAGCAGACACTCTAGAAGGGGCACAGTGAAACATAAGTGATTTTCTTAAACATGCTTGAGCTTAGCTGATGGAATGTCTTACCTGGGTTTGGTGCCCCTGCCACTCTCACATTTAGTCAGGACATAGGTCATCCACTTGCGGGCAAAAGCTATGTAACGATCCCCGATCCTCTGTCTGAACTCTCCTGACATCAGGCGCACCACCTCCTTGTGGTACTGGAAGCAAAGAAAATCAACCACAGTACAGTAAGAATTGAGAATTCAGAAGGGTTCCCTCCACGTCCGGGTATCCCAGATTGTTTATGAATATGAATATGAATCTCTATTTCAATGTATGTTTGCACACATTTCAATATATCAACTGCTTCTATTTCCATATAAAGAATTGAGGGGAAGCTCAAGACCTTTGCACAGTACTGTATGTAGCTGTACCTGTCAGTGTTAATGCATTTTTGTAATTAAAATAGCAAGTACGCGGGTACAGACCATGAGACGCAGCATTTGCCACATTTAATTTCTCAAGTTTTTTACCTCAAAGGCAAAGTTGTAGCCCTGAGTCATCGCCTCTCTATAGTAGTGATGCAGGGTGGCTGACTCTGACTCGTCGATCTCTGCCTCAAACTCCGTGGTAAACATGTCCTCCACTCGGTCAATGGCGTGGAATATCTTAATGCATAGTTGCAGTGCCTCGTTCTGTGAAAGCAGTGAGAAAATGAGGAGAAGAAAGGTTCAAAACCTTTCATTATTATTATTATTATTAATACAGTACCAGTCAAAAGTATGAATTTATTATCAAGTGCAATCATGGGATGCATATAAAATTGAAAATTAAAGGAAATCTTGTGAGTTTTTTCCCTCATATTATGGGCTTGAATATAACAGTTAGAGTTACTGAAAGTTTCCCTTTAGGAAGTACTTGACTTTTATGCAATGTGAACAGGCCAGAAAAATCAGGGTAGCTGATAACAGTTGCTATAAAAACAGATCTGAAAGTAGGACACTGACAGCACCTGTCTGCACGACAACACATAATAACCATGAGTTAGATGTCATAGCATGTGGTTATGTAAGCACCTTGAGCTCTTCAGAGCGCCAGCATAAGAGCTGACTGGATGTTTGCTCTCGGTTAGGGGTAGCACATCCTCCATGGACTGCTGAAAGGCCTTTCGCTGCGCCACTAGATGAGCTGACTGCATCACAATCAACAGCATGTTCTCTACCTGAAAGCATACAGAACCATCGTGAAGCATATAAGAATGAGACAAACCAACAGGCAGACGCACGCACTCACACACATAGACTGCACTTAGAAATGTGACATACCTTCATGGCCCTTAAAGTGTCAACAGTTTCCATCTGTGGGACAAGTTTGAGAAGCTCTCCATCCCATTGAGCCCAATCAGAATCAGTAGTGGATTCCCCAGCTTTGTGTTTACTCATGAGCAGGAAGGCCTCATTAGCAATTTCATCTGGCTCTCTGGAACAGTCTTTGCCAGCAGCAGCATTAAGAAGCTGCAGGATGACAGGACGCTGATCCATCAAGGCACACGGGACAAAAACTTGGAGTTCTTCCAAGCCCGGTATCTGAACCTGGGGGTAAAAGGAGAAGGCTAAACGGTTATATAAATGATCGGAGGGTAAAAAAAATAAGATCAGAAATTGGCTAAATAAAATGGAAAAATAAAATCCAAAACAAAATAAACACCTTGACATAGTTTCTTTTCTTCAGTGCGTCCAGGAGACAAGAAACCCCGTTAGTGATACTGAAATCTGCAGCAACCTCCAAGTCCTGCAGAGAAGGATGCAAACAAAGTACGTGTCAAAACACACGATCCTGATGCTTCAGTGAACAGAGAAAACAGGGTCAAAGACAAACTGCAAAGGCAGTACTGCTGCATCTTTTTTGGTCCAGAAAGTGAAAATTCTTTAATTCTGTCTCTCACCTTACGCAGCATTTTGGCAAAGCCGCAGAGCCTTAGATGCTCGCTCCTGGCCTCGTGGAACAGCGACTTAAGAGACCGACTAGTCTCAATTACAGACCGCCTAGAAAAATCAAAAGCTTTAAAGTTAAGCCACTGGGACAAAAATGCCAATATAAACTCAAATCTTGAAATCTAATAACTGCAATATCATCCCACCTGATCTCATCTGAGGCAGTGCTGTCATCCGCGCTTTCCCAGAATTCATTATCACTCTTTTTCAGGCCAGCATCGAGGAATTCTCCAGTGGATTTGAGCAGCATCCCAGCAATGTCACTGCAGAGAGCAAGAGTAGTGCTCAGCTTCATATAAATGATTAATAAACTTCTGCAAGTAGGCACCATGACTAAAACAAGAATGCAGTCACTCAGTTTTAAGATGGCACATTTTTGATGGACTGCGGGTTCACTCACCAGAAAAGCTTCCCAGACTGGGCTTCTCCTCCACGGATGTAGGGAGTGATGACCTTGGTGAAGTGCCATTCCTCCTCCAACAGGTTCTTTAAGCTATGAGAAGGCCTGAGGCAGCTGCTGCAACATCTGAATCCAGCTGTGCATGTAGTCAAAGTAAACCTACACAGAATGCAGCAGACAATGGATAATCCCAGAATCTTCAAAGGACAAAGTACAGCTGAAAAAAAGGAGGAGGGAGAATGTCTGGGAAACTTACCACTAACATCTTGTGAAGGTCTTCTTCAAAACTCATCAATATTGGCATTTATTTGCAAGCCCTGAGCATCAGTCACCACGCCATGCAGCATGAACTGATAATACTACTGCTTCATCACAAGACCACCTTTAAGGACCTCTTTACACTCACGTACCACTGCAGAGCACAAACAAACACAAGTAAGACACTTGTACATGACATGCCTGCAAGTATAACTCTCTTCAAGGACAACTGCCTGTAAAATGGTAACAATGCACACAAAACTACAAAAGCAAGGATTCCAACAGCTGCTTGCCTGTTTGATACTGAGCAGCGAGGCTCTCCGCAGGCCTCTGTTCAAGTCGCAGTTTAAGGCATTCGTGAATGACATTGAGGAGGACTCTACACAGCACGAGGAATGCTGGCCGGAAAGGATGGTAGGTCCATGTCCATCAGATCTGCCCAGGATACCTGATCTGCTCCGAGCTCTTGGTCAGCAGGACTGCTGCACTGACGTGACAGCTCCGGCAGGTAATCGCTGTACAGCATTGGGTCTGCAAAGTCTGCAAACTGCAAGTGGAAGAGGACAGTGAACTTAATTGAGCATCTCTTGGGTGAGGGGGGGGCTTCTTGTAAGCTCCTATCAGTAAGAACTTCTCAAAATGAGGTTTCCCCAAGTGACTAATTACATGATATTAACATTTGCACTACAAACAATGTAGTTGTTACACTGCTTCTGCTCTCAACACTCAACATTTCAAAAAAGTCCAGACTGCAGACACGAATGCTATTAAACTGTTTAGAACCAATGTATCACTGTTTTAATTGGAACAACAACAAAAAAAACACGCTTAATTCTACTGTTCCCTTATTAACGAGGGGGTTGCCACAGCAGGTTGCTCTGCAGCTTTGATTTGGCAGTTTTTTTCTTTTTTATGCCAGGGATCTGTGTCTCATGGATTCAAACAAAAGATCTTTTCTTTCTTGGGCAAATATATGAACCACTACACTATGGACTCACTTGAATATGGCAGTGAACAGATGTTTGGGAAACATCCTGTTTTGGTCTTCATTATCACCCATAACATGTAAATAATGCATGCAGTATAACAATGTACTTAAAAATCTTTTCCCTTGAGTTTCTTCTAGAACAATAGTTAAATGCTTCATGCCCCGTTGGTATAGAAACATCATGTTAGAATAGGCAGAACCTCAAAGTACTGTATTTTAAATAAATCAAAGAAATAATTATCTTTTCATTAGCATCTGGAAAAGGCTGCTAAGCAGATGTGTAGCTCAGCACATCCCACAGACAAAATTCTTTGGGGGCAGCGTAAACCTAACCCACCTACTAAAAACTCTATACATATGCAAACGACTTGCCAGGTAATGCAGCTGAGAGAAATCAGCCCTATTGTTTCTGACCTGGTGTGAGCTTGGGGGGTTTCCCCCAGACTGACTTGTGAAAACCTTTTGAGTGTTAACAAACCATTACCATTTCCAGTGGCAACTTGAACTACTAAGAACACAATAAGAACATGCCATTTTAGAAATCCATTCAATAATCTCTATCGGTAGAGTGATCGTCTTGTTTCATTTTAAAGATTTGGGTGGCCAAAATGGTAACAACAAGTTAATTAAACAATTATTTCATTTATTTAACAACAATTTAACATTTTAAAAACAAGAATGATGACATTCAAACTTTTTAGATACTGAATTTGCAGCATTTGTGCTAAAACTCATGTGGTTTTAATTAAATGAACATTTAAGTGACAGATTGCTGTAGGACTCGTTTCTAATTTTCTATTCATTTTTTAAATTGTCAATAAACAAGAACATGTTTCAGCAGTTAAAAAAAAAAAAAAAAAATAAAATATAATTTGCTTACCAAAGCTGTTGTTAGTTACTTTTCTGTACATCAATAAAGTGATTAACCAGGAGGGCCTTAAACACCAGATGTATACATTCCCTGATGTAGCTTTAATAAGGCTATCAAGTTTATGGGATTTCATTTGACTACCAGATTTCTTAGAATAAATTCATTGAATGATATCCTCACCTCTAGTGCAAGAGTGTGGCGGAGCAGCGCTGCTCTGGACCTCAGAAGAGAGCGATCCATCAGTTTGTGCAGTCTGAGGATCAGTTTACGCAGCCCCATCTGTTTTAGAGCTTTATCCACAAATGGTCTGTAGATGGATGTGGGACAGAATACTCCCCCTCCCACAGATGCTTCTGCACTTCCTGAAGTAGCATTTGGAAGAAACTCATCTTCAGACAACAATCGGGCAAATTTAGGAGTCAGGGTGGGAGACATCTCTCCCTCAGTGACAGTACCCACTTCTTCGTCGTCCTCAGCATCCCTGTCCTCTCCATCACTTTCTGTGACAAAAGTGGCTATTGAGTCATTCTCATCATCTTCCTCGTTTTCTTCATCTTCATTTCCGCGAGAGCAGCGAGGTGAAGGGATCTCAAAGACGGGCCACCCAATACGGGATAAATCATGGATGCCCAACACAGTGGCCATAACGCGCAGCTTCTGGTTTAGGTCCTGGGTGATATTGAGCCACAGACAGAGCGCCTGCACCCTGCCTTGAAAGTCTCGTGCTGCATACTTTTCATAGTCCTTTTGTAAGGCCTGCAAAGAGGGATATAAAGCTTCCACAGACTCCAACAGTTCCATAACACGCTTGACCTGCTCAAATGACAGCCGCTGACGTTGAAGATGCTCCCTGCAATCCGCGCCAGACCCCAGAGGCTCTGCTGCATTCATTGTTGATGAGGGGCAAGCACTAAAGCCCCAGAGATCTACTCCACAGTGGTTGGTCTCTGCTACAGCAGGCTCCCTTTTCTCTTCACAGACTAGGTGAGGGACACTTTGACAGTCTTCCTGAATTGCTTGAGACCTTGAACACTGAGCCCCTCTCAGGCTGTCGTAGTTGACTTTAAAGTGCAGCACCTCGTTGATGATGTCGGGGATAGCTCGGCGAGCAGTGAAAAGAAAAAGGTCTTGGTCACTGATGGAACGTCGTGCATGCCACGCCTGCAGCTCCAGCCAAATAACCTCGTTGTTGTGATCCATGTAAGGCATGTTCTCCAAGCCTCTCTGCTCCTTCTCTTTCCTCTTGGAGGACATAGATGTGAGCTTGAGCAACAGACGCAAAGTTTCAAAGAATTTGACACGGTCAGCAGGACAGTCTGTCCTGGAGGTCTGGCGATGGGTCCGGGCAATATGGGGCATGGATACAGGAAGATTGCGACTACTGCAGCCCAAACTCAAGTAATGCTTCCTGGGATCCATGCTGAGGGCACCAAAATGGCTTGACTTTGAGATTGGATCCAGCATGAAGGAACCCTCAAATGTCTTCTTGTGGTCTCTTTCTGTGGAGCGCAGTGTGGCCCTCTGTTTCTTGCCCTGTTTGTAGCTCTGTTCCTCAGAGGTCTCCATTACCTTGTGACTGTCCCTAACGGCAGATGAGCTGACGTCGGCTGGAATAAAAACAGACTTCCAGTCAGAACACTGTGTGCAAAGCTGCATGTAATAAGTGATTTCTATATAAATTTCTATGTCAAATTAATTTATTAACTTACCTTTGCTTGGAGACCGACCGGCACTCCTCCCCTGACTGCTCCTTTGGTGTTTGCCAGACATGCGTTTCATCTGACGGGGGTTATATGGAGGTGATGTCCCATACAGAGCTTCCTCTTCCTCACTGGGAGAGTCACAGGATTCATCCACTTCTTGGCCTTGTAGGGATGCATCTTCTGCTGGCTTGGCCTGCCTATTAAATAAGAATGACAACAGAAAACACAGCCTATTGATCTGGTCTAGATCTGCATATTTACATTAGATTTGCATATCTATATAAGCACTGTCACCTGGAACAGACACGAGATTTGGCAGAGACACAGCGACTTGAAATCATTTCATTCATATCACAAACAACACCTAAGAAATGTGTGCACAAGGTCAAAGAGTGCTCTCCTGTTTGCACCAAGAACAGACTGTGCAGCAAATCTCCAATGCCACAGCAGACAGGCTGCTAAATTGCAACTAGACTGAGTGTCTGTTACTACCTACAGCAGTCTGACGACTTGTCTGCCCTGGCTGCTCCCTAAATGTCTAACAGCAAAAGCCTGTGCATGACCACAGGCATCCAGGTGCAGGATAAACTCTCTTGGTAAACATAAAAGCTTGACCAAAAAGGGAGTTCAAGTAACCCATTATTAAATTTATCTTCTAAGTCATCAATCATACTGCCCAAGACTGAGCCAGTTGCATGCAAATATAGTGCTTATGCAAAAAGCACAACACCTTGAGGAGACTGCAGTAAATCCTGAGCAGCAATAAGGATTGGGCACCATGGCTACTACTTACCAGCATTCTGAAGGGCTATAGCAGTTAGTTCTGCAGAAAGGAAACATTATAAACACTTGAAACACTGGGGAAAAAAAAAAAGCCAAAGCTGGGAGCACCACGCCTTTCCAGATTACAATGTCAAGGCTTTGTTCACTAAGGCCTTTCTGAGAGTCTTTTTAATAGGATTAGAGTAAAGGGTTGGAAGGTCTCACCCTGTCAAAATAAAACAATGAGGAAGAAAAGGAAGCGAATGAAAACGAGTGATGTCTATTATATCTATGCAGGCCACCATGTGTCCCTCCGTTGATCATCTGACTAAATGGCAATCCCCTACATGTGCCTGTTAGTCTGTGTGCAGGCAGCTTCAAAAAAGGGGAGGTGTGTATCACTGTCACCTGGGGAGTGTGAGTATCATGGGGGTGGGGTTGATAGCGGAGGGAGACCACAAGTCTATCACCCATCTGCCCCCAGCAGAATGCCTATGTGACTCTCCACACATACACATACACATACACATTCAGAGAGAGCGAAAGAGAGACTGGGAGCGGCTGTGGAACTAAATGCAAGGCAGACACAGGTCAGACACCTGCTGAAAATGCTGCATGTGCAAGACTAGCTGCATACCTGTTCCTGTTCACAAAACAGTCATACTCAGCATCACTGCAATAATACGGCTAGTTTCTGCTCATGCAAAATGTCTCAAATTGTTAATGCAGTCAGAAGCTCCTTTTTTCACACGGTTCTAATCTTGTGGAGTGGCCTATAAATTCAGATGTTAACCAAAGCACCTTTTGTTTTTTACTAATTTTTACTAAAGCAATCAAATTATTCGTGATGTTCTTAAGTGCTTGGGTTATTATTAAATGCTCTGTTTTTCTCTTTAGACTACATTGGAAAGAAGTCTTCAGTTTAAGATATTTGTTTTGGGATTTTTTGGTCAGTATCTATAAAAACCCATTAATCCCCACGAGAGCACAACCAGCCTACCTAAAACAGTTTTGAAATTACAGATCAACTCTTAAATGAAAGTACACTGATTTCATTATGAGTGTATTCTATGGGAAACTGTGAGGGAACTTGTTCTGCAAGAGACGGACAAAAAAAGCGTGCAGTACTTTTCAATGTGCCTGCACAGTACGCAACTGTGTTTCTTACAATAAGGCATTAAGCGCCACAACAGACAAATCACTGTGGTTTTGTAATGTGATAAATCTGACAGGTATCAGGGAACATAAAGAAAGAAGACATATTAAAGCAACTATGCAACACTCAAGTACAAACTACTCCTGCATTAGATCAACAAAGCATTTAAAAACCTGCTATGCTTCCAGACACCTACGGCGTGTGTGTGTGTCAAAAGTGATCAGACGGTCTGTGTGTATCTGTAAACATTCCAAAACCTGGATGTGTGTGTGTGTGTGTGTGTGTGTGTGTGTGTGTGTGTGTGTGTGTGCGCATGTTTGGATGTGCATGAGTATGTGTGTGAGTGTGTGAGAGGACAGAAATAGTACATACATGTGAGCGGGAATGAGACCAATTTTAAAAAACGCACCCCTCTACGCAGAACAGAGTGATTCAATCACTCAGGAATGAGAGCGGAACCAATGACGCCATCAGCGCTGGTTGTTTGTTAGGTTGCCATGACACATTTCAAGCACAGACTGTGCTGTTGCTGTAAAGGGTACGCAAATTTGTCTTGTGAATTTCTTAACCTACTTACGCACTGCACAAAAGTTACCAGCATGTGTGTCCTGCAGTTAACCATAGCAGCACTGTGGTCTTCAAGCTGTCCCTGCCTGGCTGCCACTAGTGAATAATCACTGCAGATGGTGTCTGGCTGCTCTCAATGGCTCATCTGATGGCTCATTGGGGCTCCCATAAAGGCTAGTGGAATGCTAAAGCCCCAGGCAGAACACTGAGTGAATAATAAACAGCACAAAATCGAGAGTCTTTTCTGTATAGCGACTGAAGCAGAGATACCAAAGGCTGCCAGAGTCAGGGGGGCCTGACCTTTGACACCAACCATCCACACTATTGTACCAGCAAGGGGCACTCTATTGTAAAATGGTGACACGTGGCCCGTGAGGCCCACAGCTGAATACCACACAGCTGGTTAGTGAGCACACTTGCTCACAATGCCCAAACTAAAGGGGACTTTTTTTAAAGAGAGGAAAAGGAGGAGAAGGTGGTTGGGGTTTTGTATGAGCACACTTTGCTTTAATTAGGTCACGCTGCCATAACTGATGCCTAACTGGTAGGCTAAATACAGATTTGAATTACCCCCCCACTGTAAAATGCATGTGTCTGCAGGGTACTAATTTCAACCAGTAGCTCACTGCTGAGACCATGAGATTAAAAAGCAATTGGTGTGCACGTGCCCCTTTCTCAGTGGAAATGCAGCACATGTATATAACATTAAGCATTTGCGATATGCTGTTAATGCCTGATAAACTGGCAGAGCTGAAACCACCATCAGCTTTTGCGCTGTAAGCTGATAGAACTCAGAAACAATGAACATGATGTACTTAACCACACCCCCTTTGCTGGAACAATGTAACCTCCCAGCTTCTCCTGCATGCAATTATGCAAAGTACACTGTTAATGCGCAGTAAAGGAGTTTGCTTCTGTTATTACAGTGCACTAAATGGACTCTAATTCATAGCCCTGAAAAAGTTAATTGATCTACAAACATTGCTTTGATTACTATCTGGACTTGCTCTTTACTCACCAGAGGAAACCGTCTCTGTAAGAAAAAAACTGTACCAGAGGAAGCTAAAGTAGACACTGTTTGCAGACTGCCGGATGAAGCACGAGTTAAACGATAAATGGTGTAATGACATGTTTTTCACCTTATGACGCATGCATTATAAATGCGGTGAAAGCAGCAGTCTGCTCCACCTTTGAAACGTAATCTGAAACTGTAGTGGGAAACAAGCAACACCTCTTTTAGTTTCGACTTGCACTCTGTTCTGCAGCTGTGCACATTATAAAGCGTGTATTCAAGTCAACAAACATGTTATTCACCAGTGCTTAATCATTTTTATTACACGATTGCTCTCCTGCATTAGCAACATCAGTTGCCACAGTTCAGTAGTTACAAAAGTGCTATTGTTTAAAAGGAAATGACAGATGAAAGTGGCAGCCTGTGAGAGTGTTAGTTTCTTTCTCTAAAGCAGGTGTGGGCAGAGACAGGATGCAGATAGGAAATGCTAGAGGACAGTCCATCTGTATTCTACAGCCTGTGCTCCTGGCAAAAGCAGGCATTAATGAGTTCTGCCCAATGAGCGCCTACAGGGCTCCAGGCAGCTATCTACTGCACACAGTAGCCACATCCTGAAATCTCTGGAATGCTTGTGAGCCACAGTGTCTTCAGACTGACTTTGAGAACAAGACATTATTGACAAAGGACCTCTGTACTTGCAAAGATAGGGATAGCCTTCAACTGCCAAGTGAGCACATAACTGATCTTTCTTAAAATAGCTGATGGTGTGAAACAATCTTATATAAGCTCATAGAGGTAGATAGCTGCAAAGACTAAAAGCAAACTTCTTATAGTCTTTTCAGTCTACAGTTTGAATTTATATACAGAACTATGCATCATGAACCCGATAAAGGCTGAACTAATGTTGCTCCTCTGCAAACGCTGCAGCTTGGAACATGTAAACGCTGTTGTTTACAATTTTTGCTGGCAGTTTATAGTAATCCCATTACTATAGAAACAGCATGAAAGCAAATTCTGCAGTAGAGACAAATTTAGACCCACATTTGTTAACCAGTAAAAAAAACACTGCCAAGCATTTGTTTGAGCTCCCTAGAACATCAGTTACCTTTCATCTGCTGGTGCACAAAGTAAACGTGATATAATAAGCATGTAAAGTGATATCAACTTGGGACACATGCTACCAGCAATATTGCGGGCACTGGCTCATCAATTTTCTTTCTGCAATAATGTCAGGCAGCAATAAGCCTAACCCAGGCCCATTGTTGCACAATCAAGACGAGCTGTTTGTGTATCCACTTCGACTGAGTGGCCACAAAAGTGCAAGGTAATAACAAGTGGCTGCTACTCAATCATTACCGAAATAGCCACCGAAGAAAAAAAAACGTATGTTTGCTCAAAACTGGGATTATGGCATTTGACAAGAGTTGACCTAACATGACAAATGATGCTCACTCTGTCAAAAAACAAAACAAAAACTGCATATGAGGAGGAGGAGGAGAAGGGGAGGAGGAGAGGGGAAGACACAACAGCAGATTCCTGAGGGTCTATCGCCAGCGGTCAGGGGCAAACACTGCGGCATTTCGATTACCAGATACGCACATATTTTCCTGAGAATCTGCTTAAATGCAGTCTTCCTGCGCGATTGCACAAATGTGTCCCTCACCAACTTTGCCATCTAAGCACATACAGTACGGCCAAACATCCGCAGCGGTGCACATTTGCAATACATTATCAGCCACTATTATTCCATATCCCTGGAATAATAGTGACCCAAATGCGATGCATCGAGTCTGAAAGTACAGATTCAGCGTCCAGCAGCAGCGCCGAGTGGAGCCACGGGGTTAACAATAACAGTAGGGCAACACGCTAGCTACAGTAGCGAAGTTTGTGTGCCTTGATGTTATTGGGGAAATGCACAACCTGGCAATCCAAAATCATCAAAAACGGACATTCAAGTCCACTTAAGGGGCCCACACTGCAAAGCTAATGTAGATTCAGCACTGCCCGTTTCTGTCAACAAACTTGCGGCTGAACAATAAACTGACCAGCGGCGGCTAATATGGACGTTAGCTAGCTGGCACTGTTGCACTGTTATAGCGGTTGGTAATTGTTAATAACGTTACCTCAGCATTTGGCGAGCATTTTGGCCTCTTTCACGAGCAACAGAGACCTGCTTGGAAATAAATTATCTGCGGCAAAGTACGCAGAAAAATATTTCTCTAAAAAAACAAACAAAAAAGTTTAGAACTACAGTGCTCTGCAAATGCATTAACTGCACGGGTATCACTATTTGACAGGAAGTCGATTTCTGCAGGATGCGCAAGCGCTCCGATTGCAGTGTCATGGCTAGCTCACTATTTGGCAACTGCGAAATCCTGGCGATAAAGTGTCTGTTCAACGAATTCGCGTACCTGCTGGGCTTGTTCCGATCCGGCGGCTCCATAACAAAGCGGTAGCTCCTTATTTCAAGCTATGCATGGACTATACCATTCTAAGCTACATCAAACACACTTTGCACTGGTAAATCTATGCAAAGGAGGTGGATTTTGTCTCTTTATAGCACTTTCTATCCGCCGGCACAGTTGACTCTCGCTTGTGCGTATGCTGTCGCCATCTTTCCACCGTTCATTGAAGGAGGAGTGCCACAGCCTTGCAATGCTACGGCAACTGGGAGAGATCATCTTCGCTCATCAGTGCAGGGCCGGAGTGATCGCGTTTATCCTCAGGGAGCAATCACAGCTGTCGCATTTACGACAGACATTACATTGTCACCACTTGGCTGATATGACTAATTACACTTGAAACCACTTGTTATACAGAGCTGTGAAAAAAAAGTTGGTTGCGTGAAACGACTGAGACCAGTGGGTGCGTCTGATTATTTTTAATTAATTGTTCATGAGTGGGTGCGTCTGCGACAATATTTATTTATTTATTACTTTCAGAAAGCAGCTAGTATTTCTAAACTAGAAAACCTACCCCGTGTTTGCTGAATATTGTGCTGTCAATCCGACATAAAGTTATTTCATTTTATTACTATTATGATTTTATAACACACTATTTTGCATTACTAAACTTTATATCATGACTTGCCAAGTTTTGGGGCGGCTAAAAATACATTATATTATATTATATTATATTTGCAGTGAATTCAGTGAATTTTATTGTATCATCTACATCATGGATTGTGAGTATTTTTGTATGATTCATGCATGAACTCATCATCATAAATTTAGTTAAGTACATCATGTGCAGTATTTTTTTCTCACTTTTTTTTTTCTCTAATTCAAGTAATGTATAAATCAAGGATCCTCAAATCCAGGCCTCGAGAGCCACTGTCCTGCAGGTTTTAGATGTGTCTCTGCTTCAGCACACCTGAGTCAAATATAGAAGTCATTAGCAGGACTCTGGAGAACTTGACTGCATACTGAGGAGGTAATTCAGCCATTTGATTCAGGTGTGTTGGATCAGGGACACATGTAAAACCTGGAGGACACTGCACCTTGAGGCCTGGATTTGAGGATCCCTGGTATAAATCATAGCACTGAGGACGGTTGGATTAGCAACATGATTTCTGTCTCTGTCAGCAGTAAAGTGTATTGCTGTTATTACTGAGATAAGCAGCCCTCCCATGTTCCAGAAAAGGCCACAGTGGCTATTTTTGTGTGTGTGTGTGTGTTTAACCTCCTGACACCCTGTGTATCCATATGAAGACACAGCATTTTGGCTTTTGTGTACCTTAAACTTCCTTTTGCTCAATAAAAGGCTTTATACTGTGTTAAACACAACTTTATTGTTGTCATGCTGCCAAATAGAGCTGCTGTCTCCATATGAGAACATACTTTAAAACTTTCTGTTCAAAGATAATTTTTAGTAGTTATACTCATCAGGTCTAACTAATCCCAAATAGCTAAAAGAAATTTAAAATGCATCCCAAGCAAGAGCTTGAGTATAAGGAGGTTAAAATTGTAATTATTCATATTTTATAAGTATGAATAAGCCAAATCAAGTGCTTTATGAATTAAGTCATGATACAGGCAGAAAAGGTTTTTCTGTTGAAGATAACAAAGAACAATGGGGACACTGCTTCTTAAGTGAAGTGCTAGTCTCCCAGTTACTTCAGTGAGCCTGCTGTGATTATCAACTTCATCTGCAACCACATAAGGGGAGTAGGCCACCTTCATGGCTGCCAGGGTCTCCATAATCATTCTGTAATGTAATGAAAACAAAAGTTGTTTGCCTGTGATTAATCACCCTGTTATCTGTAGAAATGAGCCTGGTGTTTTGTTAAGATAAGACGATGAATGAATCCCTTATCAAGATAACACACATGGCAATAGATAATGAAATTTAAAAAAATCATTACAAGCAATCTCAAACCCAAACTCAAACTGCATCAGTTCTATTTGTCCATCTATTAGAACATCTGATAGAGTTGAAAGGTTTTCCCCACATTGCTCCAACAAGTTTATTAGCTGGAACGTCCGTGTGAACTGCTGACACACAAAAGTACAGTGAATCTGCTTTCTGAGTGCTTTGAATTGACAAAATTACATTAAAACATGTGAATTATAATCCTCCTAAACCAAAACCTCAAGTTGTCAGTCAGACAGATAAGAGACACTAAAAATACCAATATCTTCTTACACGCACTGATAAAAAATTCCTCGTTCATCAACATAAAAAAAAAAAAAAATCTAGTGTTTGTTTTTGGACAGGACTATTATGCAGATCTTAATCTATAGTCTTTGTGTAAAAGTCTTCTTTTTTGAATGCACAAATATGCAAGTAAAGTCAACTCAGTTTTATGTTTTTCCTCAGGTCATGCATTGCATTGTTAGAAATATCAAAATTTTCAGCTTACTTAAAGTGAGATCCCGCATTTTTTTTTGCAACTTATTACTTCTGACTTGCATGAGAACATCTGTTCCTCATGACTTTAGGAACTGGCTTCACTCATGGTCTCACAGATTCGCTGATGTAGGAAAACAAATCACCTGACCTAAGCAACTGAACTGTAAACACAACAGTCATTATGACAGCTCCTTTAAGCTAATACCCATAATCTTTGTTTTTTACCTTTATTTTATTTTTAAAAAAGAATTACTGGCAACTGCAGATTACAGCAGACAAATGTGATCCAGGAGAAGACCCTGATTACCTGCTCATGTAACTTGTGACTCCTCCCAGTTAGCAATTATGCTGTACAAGAGTAAACTGAACAAGAAATCATTAATTCGGATTACACAAATTCCCCTTCTTCAGGGAAAAAAAGCAAAATGTCTTGTGTTTCAGACAAAGAAAGACCCCCAAACAAGGTTCAATGTACACAAACTTAATTTTGCATTTTTAATATCCATATTTAACTTTGTTACATTTAGTTCTGCTTAGATTAATTTTTGTCTGCATATTTAACATTGTAAAAAAAAAAAAAAAACTCCCAGTGCCATAGTAGTGTAAATGTCACATGCTGTCACATGTATTCTTCAGTTTTTCTGATGATGCTAATGTTGAATTATTCATGGTTAAGGTTAAGGAAGATTTTGTATAGTACACTGTCATTACCGGTGCAAGAGTTCATATTACTGAGAAAAATGAACCCACTGTGAGCAAAAATGTGACAGGAAAAAAACAAACCACAAGCTGTCAGGGAGGTCATAGCATTAAAGGAACGTTTCATGTTATGAAATCCATGTCTGAGATGAAATCTTTTTTAAAGTACATTTTACAGAATATCTAATAATCTGTCATTATTTTTTATTTCTTCATTTTAATCTAATGACGGCTGCAGTTTTGATTGTATGAAACTGTGAAGAAAGTCATTCTGATTGTTGACTCTTGTCTGCCACCTTCAGGTCTCCTGCTGGTATTCTTTGCCTTCCAGTTACACACAACAGATTTGTGCTCTCTGAGTGCTGTTAGTACTCAGTGGGCTAAGCTAGCCCACTGTTCCCTCTGCTGTTCCACTATTACCTGATATGTCATCATATAGGTAGAACTGTTTTATAGCAAACCTAAAAAGCAACTTCAATATGCAGTTATTTCATATACATATTGTCTGGCAGCTATTATGGAGACTCAGGGTCAGCCCAAGCATGTGCCGCTAACTCAAAGCATCTACACCCAGCTGTACATCCTTTTTTTAAGCTACTGATTTTTATGTTGCATGGAAGCTCAAGATATAAATGTATCATGCTTTATGAAGGAGAGTAGATAAGATATATGGTAATGTATGTAATTCCTGCAATTGCTACAGTTGTTCAAATATTCCTTCTACTTTTTTTGCATGCATGAAGAATAAATTCACAGTCCAATCACCCAGGTTTTTATAGTTTTTATGGCCTGATGAAGACAGGAGCTCCTTGTTTTACTGTATGTATAACATCTGAAAGAGTGCATAAGTTAGATGGGAGGTTGTTGTTTTGAAAAGCATTTAAATGCGTCCCACATTAACGTGTACTCACATTCGAAAAAGTGCAGATGAGGACAATTATTAGCCCCCTTATTAAATTAAAAGTTTTTGTCAAAAAATTTTCCCATGTGCTTCTTTAACAGAGCAAGTGATTTTCAAGATAGCGTTTCTAAACATACTAGTTTTCTAACAGTATAAAAACTTCAGCAAGGGTTTGAGCTGTCACTTGAGAAACCATCAAGCCAAAAAAACAAAAGAAATCAGTTTAAAGTTGAGAAAAAGAATTGTTGATGCTCACCAAGCAGTAGATGGATACAGAGTTTCCAACTGTGAAGAACTGGAGTGAGAAATATCATTAAATTCAAAGAAAAACCCACAGTACAGAACAAGCCTGTCAGAGGCAGGAAGAAAAAGATTTCATAGACCCTGGAAAAAAACTAGAGAGCGACGTGTTTAAAGACCCAAGAACAACTGCCAAGACGCTAGTGAATGACTTAGACAAGTTGGGAATTGTAGTCTCAAAGAAGACAATCACTAGAATCCTGCACAGGAATGGACTGGAAACTTGTAAACCAAGAAAAAAATCAATTTTTGCTGGAGATTTACTTTCCAGCCAGACTGAAGTATGCTAAGGACAACCTGGAGAAAGAATATTCATACTGGAAGAGGATCCTTTGGTCAGATGAAATGAAACTCTTTGGCTCTTTGGCTATAGAGACGCTGCTTATGTTTGGAGAAAGAAGGGTGTGGTTTATTGATCTTGATGCCATGATGTTGTGTTTGAAGGAATTCTTGGTCAACACAGTCTTTATAAAATAACAAAATTTATTATAAAAAGACAATGTCAAAATACAGACGCTTAAGACATCTGGGTGAGAGAAAGCCAATGATTTTCTGCACCCTGGACAAAGAAAGCTACAGCCTTATATATGCTTTAACATCTGGTACACACGTTGTCACACCTAGACTGGTTTCTACCAGTTTTTGGAGGGGCTCAGAGAATCCTCAGTTTTACAACTTTCCTTTTTTGGTCAAGATAAACAGTGAAGATGAGCTCCCAAACTGAGAAGGCCTCTTGCTGGAATTTTCCTACACCTTTAGGAGACAACATACATGCAGTTTCACATAGGCGTTTCAGACACTACAAGGGAAAGGCGTACAACTCAAAGAACACCTTCTCCACAGTGAAACATGGTAGTGGGAGTATTATGCTGTGGAGATGCTTCAGCGTGTAAGGAAGTAGGAATCTTGTCGAGGTGGAAGGAATCATGAAAAGAGGATATGTAAAGATTCTGAAAGAAAACTTCCAGCAGTCAGCAGCAAAGCTGGGGCTGGGTTATCGTTTTGTCTTCCAACACAGCAACAACCATAAACATATGTGACTCCTGGTGAAGAACTACCTCCAGAAGACTAAAGTAATCATCACTGACTGGCCTGTACAAAGCCCTGACTTGAAACCCACTGAAAATATGTGGAGTGAACTGAAGACCAACGTCCACGCCAGAGGACCATCAAATCTAGATGTGTTGAAAACTTCAAACAATGACTGCAGACCATTATACAGCAAAAAAAGGGTACGCAATTGACTAATAGCAACAGAGGGGGTACTAAATTTGACTGGTTTTTTTTTAGTATTTGTGAATTTTTTTTCTTGTTCCTGTATGCAAAGTAAAATAATGTAAACATCCAACATAAAACTAGGCTGTCTGGAAAAGCGTGTTAAAATTCTTAACAGCACTTGGGAATTACTTAAAAAAAGGGGGCTAATAATTCTGTCCTCATCTGTATGAAGACATTGCTCGCTTCCTAATGATGCTGCATCTGAACCCTCACGCAAGAATAACACTGAGTGACAGTTCAAAACACCCATTTTTCACTGGGTGCACAGTTCTCAGTAAGTAATTATGTGGTCACTTTACTGGTTTGTGTTAATCTAGTTCATTTGTTTAGTCTTTCATTGAATAATTTATTGTCATTCCTCTCTCATCAGTCTCAGTTACACTGACCAGCATCTCTCCAGTTCTGGAGTAAACAGAGAAGGAATTCAAGATTTACCCACCAGCTGCTCAGGTGTTGGGAACAAAGTGGCGCAATTTATATAATCTGATTTTAAATAGGGTGGCTGGCCTCTCCCTTAGAGATAAGGTGAGGAGTGCAGCCATTCAGGAGGGGCTCAAAGTAGAGCCGCTGCTCCTCCACATTGAAAAGTTGAGGTGGTTCATGCTTCTGACTAGGATGCCTCCTGGGAGCCTCTTGGGTGAGGTGTTTCGGGCATGTCCTACCTGGAGGAGGACCCGGGTCAGACCCAGGACATGCTGGAGAGACTATATCCTCGCTGGCCTGGAAACTCATTGGGGTCCCTCGGGATGAGCAGGAGGAAGTGTCTGGGGAGAGGGAGGTCTGGGCTTTGCAGCTTAGGCTGCTGCCCCCGCAACCCAGCCCCGGACAAGCGAAGAAAATGGATGCATCATTTTAAATAGTGTATTGTCTTGTACAAGTAAATTCCACCAAAACTTTAAAACACCTGAAAAACTTACTAAAAAACAAAATGAAAAATGTTGTGTGACAGGAAAGCACTCTGAGTAAAGCAACACAATGTTTTTGAAGGGCAGGTAACTTCAAAGAAACAAACGCAAATGTTGGCTAAGTTAGTCCATGCATAACATGATGGATCGGTTTAAACCATGCCACGCCTCTGAGTGCAACAAGCAAGGTAACAAGCTGAACAGTAGTCTTCCTCTCTTTGTCACTGATGCAAAGAGCATTGTTGTGTACTTAGGTACAGCTGTGATTTAGTTATACTTGTGTATTTCCACTACATGTTGCCTGTTAAGGACTCCATTATATCTGCAAAGGAAAGTATTGGACTTCTATTTGACTCCTTTACTTAGGCCTTTACCCCTTTACTTACAAAATATATGAAAAAGCTGGACTTAGTTCCACTTTAACAAAATGTGATTCCTGTTTTACTGTCAGTGCATTTATAATAATAGCAATAATAATGATATAACAAGAATTCTGCCTGCATGTGCTTTGATACTTTAGGTATTATGTCACCACAAGCCTGAGTTCATGTGATTGACATTTTGCAGCCAGGAGTGGGGAGCAGCAGTGGAACATTATTCTGTATGTAGGGCACATGTTGGATGGCACAGAACTGGGCCAGGATAATTTTTGCCGTTTGGGACTTCACTCTCCACGTCTCAGTTCCTCTCAGCCTCTGCATTGGTGTATTGCGGGCGTTTCTTCATCCTCCCTTGATAACGACCGTCTCTGGTATTCGAAAATAGCTTTCTGAAGTCTCATGACTGCTTTCACTATAAATCGAAAGACAGGCTCGACTACCTGCGAGGGTAGAAAGGGGAAGTTCTTACGTCACAACGGCCTTTGTCGCTGCCACATCATTGATGCCTTCCGGAACAGCTGAAGCTCGGATTTTTCGATACCAAATAATATTAATACAGTTGGATTATCAGTCAACCTCTTAGTGTGCCTTTTTGCTTTTGTATGCTCAAGAGAGATCCAGTGACGACAACAACCCGACTCGACTGGCCTGTCATATGGAAAATATGTGTTTACAACCCAAATACTCCTCTGGTAAAAGTCAAAAACGGAGATTTCCGACTGCATTTGAAAGCATCACTTGCCAAAGCAGGTTTCAGTGAGGGGAAAGCAGATCTTCATTTGCGCTTTGTCTTTATCAACATCCCTATAAGTAGGCTATATGTCGTTAATTAAGACGTTAGGCGGTTAAATTAATAACCTTAGTGTATCATTATACAAACGTAGCTTAACACCTTTTGAAAAATGCTTCAGTCTTTAGCCAGCAATTCTTGTGTGCGTTTGATACAGAGTCACAAATCGACGTGGTATTTTGTATCTCTAGTGGTAGGCTATCTCCTCTACCTCATATTCGGCGCGGTTGTTTTCTCTTCGGTCGAGCTGCCATACGAAGACCTCCTGCGCCAGGAGCTAAGGGCCATTAAAAAGCAGTTCCTCCAAGAAAATGAATGCCTCTCCGAGAGCGCTTGGAGCAGTTTCTTAAGAAAGCACTGGAGGCCAGTATTACGGGGTTTCCATTCTCAATAACGCCTCGGCTAACTGGAACTGGGACTTCACCTCAGCGCTGTTTTTCGCGAGCACTGTGCTGTCCACCACAGGTAGGTGTTGGTCTGCGGGGCTGGCTGGGTGATGCTGCGGCCGAACAGGTGCGCAGCATAGCACAAAAAACCATCTTTCTTACTTACACTAGACCACACAGACCAGTGGGTTAAAGAAAGGCATTTTATGCTAAATTTAATAGTTAATCCCTTTCATGTGCTCCTATATTTTAATAGGTTATTTAGGCGGAAGAAAATCGATGGGTAGATGGATGGATATTTCAATAGACTTCATACAATTTAAATTATTTTTTAACAAATGTGATTTTATATATTAAGATGCAAAAGCAAGGAAATTTATGTCAGGTCGATTATATCTTGTTGTAACAAGGCTTCTTGGCAATAAATCTTATAACGCTGAAAGCCTGTTTGGTGCCACATTTGTAAGGAAATGCATTTGTGGGTTGCACCCATGACAAACTCGCCAAATATTCTCTGCAATGCCAAACAGCTTATTCTGCTATTGACTCTTGTTTGGTGTTTATCGAGTTCAATTGAAGTCTGAAGAAACAAGACATTTTTGGCAATTTAACAATTTATGGATTTAACAAACAGGGTCCTCAGTAACATGTGGCTGTTGTGGCCATACCGGCCACAACAGCCTGGCACCTCCTCCTCATGCTGACCACACACTGGTGTGCCATGGCATCCCATTCTTCAACCAGCATTTGTTGCAAGTCAGCCAGGGTGGTTGTGTTGGCTACTCTGGCACAAACAGCATGCCCAAGCTGATCCCACAGGTGTTCAGTGGGGTTGAGGTCAGGACTGCAGGCAGGCCATCCCATCCTTTCCACTCCCAAATTCTGGAGGTAGTCTCTGATAAACCCCACTCTGTGGGGGTGAGCGTTGTCATCTTGGAGGATAGAGTTGGGTCCCAGACTGTGGAGATATGGGATTGCCTCTGGTTGCAGGATCCCATCTCTGTATCGCTCTGCATTGAGATTGCCTCCAATGAGGCCTGATTGTCAGCACCTGGGGTACCAGAAGCTCAAAGCAAGAGTCAATAGCAGAATAAGCTGTTTGGCATTGGCAGAGAAGATTTGGCAAGTTTTTCATGGACACAACCCACATACTCAATTCTGCTGCTCAAC
The DNA here is from genome assembly GCF_007364275.1 of Archocentrus centrarchus. Taxonomy (NCBI): domain Eukaryota; kingdom Metazoa; phylum Chordata; class Actinopteri; order Cichliformes; family Cichlidae; genus Archocentrus; species Archocentrus centrarchus. The sequence continues at coordinate 20,303,354 of NC_044360.1, read as the reverse complement.
CCACAAATGCATTTTTGCTTACAAATGTGTCTCCATTTAAGAGGAAATAAACAGGCTTTCCAACAGTATAAATGTATTGCCAGGAAGCATTGTTACAGCAAAGAAATAATCAACCAAACACAAAGTTCCTTACGTTTTTTTGTGCCAAGTTTAATTTAGGCAAGTGCCTTAGACACAGTTTTATATAAGTTGTCTTAGGAACAGTTTTGCATGATAAGGTACAACATTTTACCTTTTTGTATTTTGTATTTTTTTTTTCTAAATGTAGCATTTAATCAGTGAGCAGCCTTGCAGATCATTTAGAACACAGGAGGAGCTTTAATCTCACACATGGCAGCAGTAAATCTGTGAGGTTACAACATACAGTTATACAGGTACCCTTGTTGTTGGGAAAAAGGGAAAAAGTAGTAGTATCTTGTTTAAGGCTCACAAAACTGATGACTGTAAACAGACCTGACCAGGTCAGATAAACGTGTCGTTTTTCCTATTCAGTGTCAGACACTCCCTGATATTGTTGGACATTTTCTATTGCCTTTGTTACTGTACAAAACCACATTACCCAATACATAAGCAGTGACAGACATGGTATTATCTTTAATACTCTAATACAGCTTTTAAAAGGGCAGGGCTCAGTGTGCGTTCATCTTATTCTGAAGAGATGTAGTTTCAGTGTAGTTACTAAATAACAAGCAGAAACCGGGGATGAATTATGTGGGATTTTGTCACAAGAGAACAGTTTTATCATTTGCATGTTTATGTGAGGCAGTAGTGCGATGTTTTCAGACTTTTGTTCAGGTCTGCTTGACATGAACATGTCATGTTTTTATACTGAAGAACCTCTTCACATCAACACAAGTTCAGAACTGTGAACAGGAAGCTGTTTAGTACGACTTAAACTAGACCACAGATAAAGATAAACCTTAAATAGAGAGACACATTGTTTACAGAGAAGGAGTAGGAATAATTTTATGCATACTAATATAAAATATGATTAAAATACCATCCCAGTTCCGCAAGTGTTAAAGCCCTGTGTTGAATTAAATAATAACAGCATACAAAGTTTTAAATCTAACACCCCACATTTTATTCACAATCAAACACAGAAAACATATGAATTGTTTAAAACTGAGAAAATGTACTATTTAAAAAAAAAAAAAAATTGTCCATTTTGACTTTGATGACATCACAACAAACAGTCGCCTCAAGGCGCTTTAAAACGTCTGGGAACTGAGGAGTCAAAGTTATGGCCTCATATCACCCCAATAGAGCACTTTGCTCTCAGACTGTTGGCTTACTTGTGGTTCCTAGGACACTTAAGAGTAGAATGGGAGGCAGAGCCTTCAGCTTTCAGGCCCCTCTTCTGTGGAACCAGTTTGGATTCAGGAGACAGACACCCTCTCTGTTTATAAGATAAAGCTTCAAACTTTTCTTTATGATGAAGCTTATAATTAGGGCTGGATCAGGTGACCCTGAAACCTCTCGTAGTTACAGTGCAGTAGGCTTAGGCTGCTGGGGGCATCTCAGAGTGTTTCTTCTTCATTCACCTCATTCACCTTCATTTGGTGCTATATAAATGAAATTGGTTTGAATTGAACTAAATTGAATTACTTCAAAGCCATGCTATTGTAATAGCTGCAGTATATGGGTTAGTATTGTCTTGGTGAAACATGCAGGATCTTCCCTAAAAAAAGACATCTGGCTGGGAACCTATGTTGCTGTAAAACCTGTATATCCCTTTTAGCACTTATGTTGTCTTTCTAGATGTGCAAGCTGTCAATTCCACAGGATCAATGCACCCCTATACCATCAGAGGTGCAGGATTTTGAGCTGAGTGCTGATAGCCAGCTGGGTGGTCCTTCTCCTCTTTAGTCTGTTTTCCAAAAGAACTTCAAGTTTGAGTTTGTTTGACAACAGAACAGTTTTGCACTTTGCCTCAGTCCATTTTAAATGAGCTTTGGCCCAGAGGAGACAACTGCATTTCTGTATCATGTTACCATATGGCTTCTTCTTTGCATGATGGAGCTTTAACCTGCGTTTGTGGATGTCACAATTCATAAACAATGATTTCTGGATGTGTTCCTGAGCCCATGCAGTAATTTCGACAATATTGTGTCTGTTTTTAATGCAGTGCCGCCTGAGGGCTCGAAGATCACATTGATTGATTTTGTCCCTCGCACACAGAGATTTCTCCAGATTCTTGGAATCTTTTAATGATATTTTGTACTGCAGATTATGAGATATTCAAACTCTTTGCAATCCATGTTGAGGAACATTATTTTGAAATTGTTCCACAATTTGTAGATGCAGCGTTTTTTGTTTTTTTTTACAGATTGGTGAATCTCTGCCCATCTTGCAAAATCTCTCCAGTTATCTTAAATTAAGATTAAAATCCAAGGCAAAATGCATTAAAGAATAAGGAAAATTTGTTGTGTGCCACTATATAATTAAAGAAGAAGTCATATTGCCATATCTTCCAACATTTTTGCTTAATCAGTAACTATGATACAGGATGTTCCTTTTAGTGAAGCTGAGCTCTTCCCATAAAATACACAGGTAGAATCTTACTGTGTAATTACAGATCCCCCTTTCAAGGTAAATATTTGCTTAAATTCTACCCTGTGATCACACCTGGCATGGCAGGTGAAAGAACAACAGACTATGATTTTATGGCAGTGATTAGAAAAGTGTCCTAGAAAAGTATTACACTCTCACATTAATCTGCAGTTTTTGGTGACTGTAATGTTTTTCTGCTACAGGATATGGGCACACAGCCCCACTCTCAGATGGTGGGAAGGCCTTCTGCATAATTTACTCAGTGATTGGCATTCCCTTCACCCTTCTCTTCCTCACTGCTGTGGTGCAAAGGATCATGGTATTTAGCACACGGAGACCGATTGTGTACATCCACACACGCTGGGGCCTGTCCAAGCCACTGGTGGCCATCGTTCATGCCACTGTGCTCGCCACGTTGGCCGTCTCTTGCTTCTTCCTCATCCCTGCCGCCATCTTCTCGGCCCTGGAAGAAAACTGGAACTTCCTTGAGTCCTTCTACTTCTGCTTCATTTCGCTCAGCACCATCGGCCTTGGAGACTACGTGCCTGGAGAGGCTGTGAATCAGAAGTTCAGGGAGCTCTACAAAGTGGGAATCACTGGTGAGTGTTGATGAGTACTGACACGATGGCAGTATTGTTAGCTGACTGTCCATTTTCATCCTGGATACTGGATGATATTATATGAGTAAATGCAAAATATGTATATAGTAGCTCTATTACTTTGGTCCAGTCACTGTTACAAAAAGACATTTTGGTGTTATATTGTTTTTAGTGCCTGTGCTTCTCAAAACTGCAACACATCTTTCATTAACTCTGATGTATTCCCTGTTTTGTTTGCACTGGAAGAACATTCGCTTCATACCTAACCTATAAAGTGAACAAAGGGTCTCTACAAATCCTATACAGTGTAACACTATGTAATATATTACAGCAGCAGTCTTTATCTGTTCAAATTCAGCCTCACAACTTTCATTTGGAAATAACTGTTTATTTTGTTTGTTTGTTTGTTTGTTTTGCAGCTGTAAAATACAGTTAGAATTTGAGCTCATTGGCTCCAGCAAATATGTCACATAAAATTTGGGGTGGTGTAAGGGATAAAACAGCAGATCATACAGGGCAGCATCAGGACTAACATGTCAGAGGGAGGGATGGAAACTTTTGCTGCTTATATAGGCCAGTAAATTAGGAGGGTGTGTTTGGTATGATGTTAGTGAGGTTATGTTGTTATGTGTGTGTTAGCCAGTTGCCTGCCTGAACTGGCTCACAGGCTTTGCTTCATTTAAATATTGAAAATGTGTCAGAACTAATGCTGTAATTTTTCTGAGAAAATCACTTCTAGTGGGTTTTATTATGACTAACTTTGATATGACTGGCCGTACAAAAAATTAGCTGGGTCTTTTTCTTTTATCCCATTAGACAGTATTGTGCAGTATTGTGAATGCATTCATTAAAATTACAGACACACAATTAGCATTCATACTGCAACTGTACGTTTTTCCTAAGAGCAGTTTTATGCTCTTCTGATGATCTGTTTTCATCATAGATGAACTTGGGCCATAGTCAGGTAGTGTGTAGGATATAGCTGCACTGCTCTAGCAGATACAGTTAGATTCATTAGTGTGCCACTATGGAAAGTTTTAAAGTCTGCACACTAAATTTTCTAAAGCCTTCAGTTGCAATAGCCAGTTGTAAGCAGTTGTATTTTCTTAGATGTTTAAAGCCATATTAATCATTATGATAAAGAAGAATAGAGCAGTTTTAAAATCTGGACCATGACCTACTGGACACAGCAAGAAGGTCTTGCGTGCATTTTCAGGCTGACTTGTGCAGCATGTTGTTAGCAGCACTCCTTATGCTGAAATAGCATAAGCATTTTTTTCCTTTCCCAGAAAGGAAAAATGTAGAACTCAGTTTAAACCTATTAAGTCTTGGCAGCGTGTGGGTACACATAAATGGCAAACGCTGCTCCGCTGAGCTGTCTCCAGCATTTGTGATGTGGGTGTGTGGTCAGAGACGTCAATTTGTAGGCACAATGTGCCAGTCTGTAGGAGGAGACGAGGCAGGAACAGAATGTGTTTGAATGAATGGCTCCAGACACATTTGTGCAACTTCCTCTGTGAAGAATAAAATGTTTCGGAAGTAATATGACCATAACTGTATTACCGTTTGGGATACTAAGTAAAACATCTAAAAGAAAATCATGCCTCAGTACGTACTTAACAAACAAGCCTCATTTGCTGACGTTTCTTCAGTCTTGCTTTTGGGGATAAGCAATCACTGCTTTTGTGAGTTGCACTCAGGATTTTGTACTATTCTGTGTATTCTGTTAATGTGCGTTTTGCCCTTAATTGAGGCTTAACAAAAGACTGTTACTTAAATTCAAACATACATTGAAACACGCCATTTCAACAAATGCCAGACTCTGTTCTGATATGTTTGTTATGTTCTCCATTTTCTGAAAAGGTTTCTGTGTGTCTCTCTCTCAGTATTCTAAAGCACACTCCCTGTTCTTGTTAACATGTGTAGTTTACCACTGCCCTCTTGTGTCAGTCTGTATAACAACAGGGTTTGTGAGAACACAAAGCAGAGAGTGGCTTACACAAATCATTAGTCTTTCAGCAAAATCTCATCAGAGACTGCCATGCTGAAAAAATGCCACGTTTTCAAAGAAAAGTCTCAAATTCTGCAGGTCAAAGATCAAGTGAGGTTCTAAACTTATATTTAAATCCAGGAAAATGCAAAAGTTTCACATCAGGATTAAAGAAAATGCTTTTAATATGGTGGTAATTATAGTAAGCACCGCAGCTCATTACTCATAATTCTTCTAATCCTCGTCTGTGTTTTTTTTGTCTCATCAGTCTACCTGATCTTGGGTCTCATAGTCATGCTAGTGGTGCTGGAGACCTTCTGTGAGCTGCAGCAACTGAAACAGCTCAGGAAAATGTTCTACCTGAAGAAGGAGAAGCCACAGGACCGCCTCGCCATTTTGGAACACGATCACCTCTCCTTCACTACGGTGTCCAACAGTGGCACAGCCCAGAGTGAGGACAAAACCCAGACGTTTGTTAGTGTCCCGACTCTGGCCTCTCCCAATGATGATCCTATGATTCAGTAAAGATCAGTGGTGTAAACACTTAGTAAGGGATGCAAATGTAGAAGTGGGGTGGTAATGCACCCAAGACTACTGGCAGAGAGAAGGAGTAGATCTTAGCTGCAGGCATTCTTTAACACTCAACCCTGCAAATTATAGTAGTAAAAAATACGAGACTTCTCAGATCAAACAAACGTTTTCCTTTAGTGAACCACAATACTGACAATAGTGTTACGCAGCAGAGATTAAATTTATGTATATTAATAAGGGAGAAAATGAATATTGTAACAGTGACTATAAATACAAAGACAGCGATAAAAGAAAAACATTCTGCTGTATTACCATCTTGCAGATGTTAAACACCATTGGGAGCTGCATTATTTATTGCATATTTAGGAATATTTCAAAATTAGGGGCTCTTGAATCTAGCTAAATGCAGGACAAATCTCTGTTGTCTGTCTCAAAATAGTACATAAACATGTATGCGTCTTGTAAATAGAGATGCTTGACAGGTATGTGGAATGTACATAATCAGTCATTGTTTAAAATGTACATTACAGTGGCGCCTCCAGTTATTCCACGTCATGAAGATGATTCAACGTGATGTTAAAACATCTAAAAGCAACTAATCGTTTTAGCTATTTTAAGTTATTTTGTTTACTTGAAATGTGTCGTCACATCTTTATGTAAAAGTTGTTTTTTTTTAGGTCTGCTTGGTGCAGACTAATGAGATTGTTGCTGGGTAATCTCTGCAGCACTTTATTGCTCTCTTTGCTGTTGAATTAGCTTCTGCTGAGTTTCAGGTTCCTGTTGTTTTTTTTTGTTTGTTTGTTTGTTTTTTAACATATGGGTTTCACAATTGATTGATATGCTGAAAACATGATTTTTGTGAGCAAGTTAAACAGGCTTTTTGCTAAGTAGAAACACTTTGCAAACATGCGGTTTTTAGTCTGCTTGGTTCATCTTCATAGAGGTGTTCAATATTTCGGTTGCCCCTCCTCGCTGTGACTTTTCATCACGAGGGGAAAATATTGGTGTAATTTCTCATGTAGCAGCTCTGTTTCAGAATTATTATTGTGCCAAGCACTATAATTTATTGATTCATCTGAATGGCTTAATGTGTGCTGAAGCGTCTGAAAATGTTAGCCCAGCTCAAACAGGGAACTACAGAGAGCTGGCCCGTGGCATTTTACCTTCAACAAAGAGAGCTCAGTTTGCACGTGGACCAGAGTCGGGCAGCGATACAAGAACTCCTAAAGAAAACATTAGGTATTTTTAATGGAAGGAACTTTTTTTTTCATGGATAGTCTTTAAAACCTGAGAATTGCTCTAAGTTAAATTAATCGTGTTGAGCAGAAACTATTTTATTGTAGGTGCAAAATTTGAATGTGGCAGTGCTTATTTTTGAATATTACATTGGAAAGGTTTACAACATTTTGCTGTTAATTAAAGCAATTCTGTTCTATAAATGGTGGAATAGGAAATTAGGAAATTCTGAACTCCACAGTAGGAGTGCAGCTAAATCCCAGCTCTTATCCACCACCTCAGTTGGACAAGAGGATGTCAGATGTACTAATTTCATGTCATTATCCGTCCTTTTATCTGTTTGGTGCAAACAGGCGACCACTCAAACAGCGATGCATACTGCTGTAATGAAAACTTCTCATCATGTAAACCTTTAATAGAAGCGTCTGCAGTTTCTCTGAACTGTAACAATTGCAGTCTGTTTAAGGGAGCGGAAGTTCTGACCTCATCTTTCTCATTGGGTTTTGAATGTAACTTTTTTTTAATGCTTTTTGCTACGTGACATTTAAGGTCTGTTGAGAGTGCAGAGACACTGGCTGCTCTGCTGGCTCTAATTTCAGTTTCATTTGTTTGGAACAGTGCATACAGGTGTCATGACTTGAAAGATTACCACTTGAGTTGGGCACTGATCTGTAATATTGTGTTCTATAGTTCAGTGGTTCTCTCGCTTTCTATTTTTTTTTTTTACCAGTCCGGTCCTTCGCGAAACTGTGAAACACTGATACTGTTCAGATTGTCTCTCAAGAAGAAGAACTTAAACTTGGGAGTTTCTCTTTTACTGTCAGATGTTTAATTGCAGGCAGATTATGCAGATTGATGTCAAGGCTTTGATACTACATGTATGTGCATGCAGTCTGTCAACATGCACACACAGTTTGTCTTAAAGGCAGAAGCTGTCAGGTGAGGTAGTTCTAGCTTTGATCAGGGAATAAACATTGTGTGAAGGATTAAAAATGGAAGCACACTGACATTATTTATTCATGCTCAGAAATGGCATGTTTGGAGTATTTGGATTCATGAGTTTTTGTACATATCTCTTCTGCAGTGGATACTATATATTCACATTTGTTGTTAAGTATTTTAGTGTTGCAGTACTATGGTTGTACATGATTGCCGCTGAGTACATGAAGTTTTACATGAAGTTTATTTCAGCATAAGAAACAGATAAACTGTAAAGTGTCAGCATGTCTTAAATAAAGTGTTTGTTTGTTATTAAGTAATTAAACTTCTTCTTTTGTTTTGTGTCTTTGACATTTATCCAAAGCTATTATTGTCAGGAATTGTGAAGGACAGACCAGGTCCAAAGTCCACAACGTAAATAAAATACAATACTGGCTGGGTGACAAGCAGGGAAATTGAACAGAATCTAAAATACAAAACAGCCCCCCCCCCCCCCCCCCCCCCCCCCCCCCCCCCCCCCATGTCTGTGTGGGTCCATTCTTTTTCTGGGGCCTCTGGTTTCCTTAGCTGTCTCTGCGTTGGCCCTGCATCAGACTGGTGAGGGTTACCCAGCCTCATGCCCCACACATATGGCAGCTGGGCTAGGTGACCCAGAGTTAGATAAGAGGATGGCTGGGAGAACATGAGGTAGGATAACAGAAATGACAAGGACTAAATGGAACGCAACACTACTTATACAAAAGAGGGCAATTACAGGGGAGTATAAACACCTGGTTAATGAGACACATAGATAGTAAAGGCGAGACAGGAGTGAAGGTAAAACTAAACACAAGACACTAGAAACATAACTACCAATAACAGTTGAAGTGAGAAGAGAAGTGATAACTAAATGGGGAAACACAGACACATGAATGGAAGAAGAAACACGGTGGGAAAAACTAAACGAATACAAACAGGAACTAAGAACTCAAGACTAAATACCCCGAGGAAATACTTGATGAAGAAAATAGAAAATATTTAAATAAACAAAACTTGAAAGTCCATAAACACAAAAACACTGCATCAAAAGATCCACGAACACGTCAAGTACTGCATGCAACATGATAAAAAGCCTCAACACAGGCTAACAGTGTTAGCTCATGGCAAATGTGATCCAGTAGCTGTGTTCTCTTGTAGCAGCACATGATAATGTGATATGACAGTGTACACAATCTAGTAGGAGGAATTGGAAAGTACAACTAGAACAAATAACCACAGGGTCTTGTGCCACCTGGAGCTCTAAAAAAAAAATCAGGGTTTTTTCTTTTTTCGTTATATTGGTACTTGAATGCACCATTTTGACCTTTATTTCTTTGAATTTAAAATGGATGTGGATGCTCATCACACCTTTGTGTCAACCAGTAATTCAAGTTGGAGGTGAGCAAAAGGCTCAGACATCAGCAACAAGTGTTTAATCTGGAGATATTCTGGAACCATCTCAGCACAGAAACAATGGTCAGGCTCATGGGACACTTCATGAGAGAGAGGACATTGCTAGCTGTTGAAAGACACTAATTTACTATGAGGCTTTGGTATGACTGGACAGTATCTGATACAAAGAAATACATACAGCAAACATAACGCTAAACTTGAAATATTTATTTTGTATCCTGCTTTGGCTGTGACACCTTCCAGCCTCATCATCCATCTTAGACCTAAAGTTTACATTGTTTTTTTAGAGCTCCAGGTGGCACATATCTCTCTAAGGATAGTCAATTTAATTGTGCGATGTTTTTGTTTTATTAAGCAGCTGTAAGCAGCTTCGTGTCAAAGAGAAGTGTAACCAACTTTGACATGTGGGAGCCACAGAGCTGACATCCATGTTATTAACTCCCTGAATATAGATGGGAGGAAAGCAACTCGAATGCTTGCTCCCAGCAAGTATTTATTGGAAGCAAATTGTGAGAGTGCAATTATCTATCTATCTATCTATCTATCTATCTATCTATCTATCTATCTATCTATCTATCTATCTATCTATCTATCTATCTATCTATCTATCTATCTATCTATCTATCTATCTATCTATCTATCTATCTATCTATCTATCTATCTATCTATCATCTATCTATCTATCTATCTATCTATCTATGTATCTATCTATCTATCTATCTATCTATCTATCTATCTATCTATCTATCTATCTTATTCTATTCTATTCTATTTTGTAATCCACATAACCCTCCATATCCCCTGTCAAATAATGTCTGTCAATTATGGATGACATTTAACTGCCAACACAGAGAAAACAGTGCTGAATAAAAAGTAGAGAGATCACCCCCTTATTGAAAATGAAACATTCAGCATGCACAAGCAAGGTCTGTGCTTACAGCAAAATGAGATTGGATTTGCTCCAGACTCAGACAAAATACCTTCCATTCTTGGGATGCAGCCAGCTAAAGTACACCTCTACTTTTGCCTATCATCCATTGTCACAGTTTTTTTTTTCTATTAATTTGCACCCACACTGGCTGCGTCTTTTAACATTATGTAAAATTGTCAGAAGATGCAGCCGGACTGTCAGTCAAGAAGGTAACGGGGCAGAACACAAGCATCCCCTGAAGGCTCATCTCTACACACTTGAATAAAATTAATCAGCAGTTTCTTATCATTAATTTTGCCATTTGACCTTCTGTTTTTAACATGATTCATGAGCGTATTGGAAGCTACCTAAGGGATTAAGATCAAAACAACCAGATTTATTTTGAAATCTGATACTGACAGTGTTATCCTCATCTGGCTTTAGTTGAGGATAATGCAAGACTGATAATGCGACAGCTTAAATTACACAGTATTTCTCACAAAACCCAAGAGAATACTCATTCTAGTAGCACCCAGTGATACATTGCGCAATGCTTGACATTTCATCTTGGGTTGGGTTTTAGAATAACTTTGGTCCTCATATGCTTGTAGTGCAGGCACTCAGGGGTCATGCAGGACAGGAGGTGGGTTGGGCTAGATTGAGGCGACGACTGGCATCTACCCTATAGCACCGCTTTCTGATGGTGGAGCAACTCTATTTATATCCTGAAACAAACACACGTACACACACACACACACACACACACACACACACACACACACACACACACACACACACACACACACACACACACATAGGGACAATGTGAACGCAGGAGGCCTCAAGCACATATATTCCCCCCTGCCTACTCCACAACTGCTCTCATTTGCTACTGCAAACACAACATGTTCATTTTACTGACAAAAAAGTGGATGTTGGTTATACTTAAAAGCTATTAGAGATTTATTTAATTGATGAAATAAATGATATCTCTCAGGTTGTAGTTGTGCGTGACTGTTTATTTTTTAAACCGCATATATTGCAACACTTAACAGGACGTACCCACTCTCTCTCAGTTAACTATGTGTTGAATGAATAAGAGGTGAGACAAACTGACAGTACCAGAAGGGAGGAAAGAAGAGAGGGAGGATGCTAATTGGATGATGCAGCCACAGGCATTTGTTCTCTTGCAGCTATTCTGCAGTGAAAACTATCTCTGCAGTGTGTGATGTTTTGAGAACATCAAGACTGAGCTCATATCTAGTTTCATGCAAGGCAGATGCACATTTATTATATAAGAAACATGAGTAGATGGAAAAGGGAAATAGGAAAAAAAGATTATAATCTGCTCTAGTTTTCATAGCGGTTTAAAAAAAAAACATGTTGAAGCATTGTCAGTTGGGATGAAAAGTATATGAATACATAGGGAATATAAAGAAATTACTGGGAAAGCAGCAGCAGAGGGCACATCTGTGTTTTCTGCTTTGTAATCCTGCTAAAGCTTATCTGAGAGGAGATGTATAATGTATTTGATATACTGAAGATGCTGTGGACACTAATTAGATGACAAAAGTCACAAAACTATGCATTTAATAACACAACTGCCACCAAAGCATAAGAACATGAAGGAACAAAGCCGACTAATTGCCTTGCAAATTTCTGACATGATCAGCGTGCCTTTAACCTCAAAATGGCCTGATTGACAGATAGTCTTCATGCCCCACAACCCACCGAAAAATAATTGGCTATAAATATTAAAAAGAACCAGTCACTTGTTTCAAGTGGCCCATGTCGTACACCCCTCTGGACCTGCAGCATGCTGCTGAGGGTTCCTTGTGCAACATGGGCTGACCAGTTGTGACCAGCTGTTAGTTATAATAACAACATGGCTGTGATGGAACATAATAATGTGTTTTGACTGGGGGAGACTACAGTTATGTCATTAATTGAATGGCTGCTGTCTGTGTCTACACAGGCATTCATTTAATTGTTGTATATACAAGAGAGAGAGGACTCTCTGTGGCCACTTCCAGAACTTTAATCATTTATTTGTCAGCAGAACTAAAAAGAGAATATCTAATAATGGAAATCAGGGCAGTTAACGGCCAGATAAAGAAAGACGGATGGTGCCAATCTTTTCAACCCACTGGAGCCGTGTTGCCGCTGCAGCAAAATGGTCCATGATGTTGACACATGGTAGCAACAGCAGGACTTCTCATCCTTAAGGAATCTGCTTCTTCTCTCCAGCTGTGTGTCAGCCTTTCTGGTAATGGCAGATGAATAACAAATGCACCCTAAAGAAATAACACAGAACTACAGGGAGCCTGAATGTCAATGAAAAATTGATAAATTGTTTTTTTCAATTTTGTTCATTCCAGTTACAGAACTTCAACCTGCAAGATGTCATATTTTGGTAGCGGAACAGACAGAATACAGAACTGTGCTAATGGAGGAAGGTCTGCTGCTTCTAATACATCTTCTGCACATCTTTTAGGGAGAGGATGACTTAGCAGGATTAATGATGAAATAGAAATTATTACAGGAAAAAACGAACTTCGAGAAGAATGGGAGGGGATCGGGCCAAGAAAGGAGCAGTTTCAACTGGATGAAGAGATTGCAGCACACATTAAGATCTCAGAGTATGATTAATGGCAAAGCATTCAGTGAAACAAAAGGAAATGAAACGTGACCACTCGGAACAAGAAAAAAGAACAAGGCCTGAGGAGAAAGTCGCACCTCAGTTCATGCCTTCCCTGAACCTATGTCACTTAAATGTCATGTAAGCAACAGTCAGTGCATCACAAAGCTCAGAAGAGCACACAAATGATGCCTTTCATCTGTGACAAAAAGAGAGACGGCAATCTTTGATGGTGATCCATTAAAATGTCCTGCATTTTTGAATGCTTTTGAAAATAGTGTCAGTGGGTACATCCTACAGCAGTACATTTAAAGGAACTTGTGAGATGCTGCCAGCACATCAATCCAGAGAGGGGATATGTTAAAGATAAAGCATACTATAGGACCACCGTGGAAATGAGTAGGAGGTTATATGTGCATTGAAAAGGGAGGTTTCATGGCCTGTAATCAAAATGGAAGCTCTTCAGAATCACAGCTGTTTCCTCAGAGGCTGCTCTAATGCTGTGGAAGAGGTGCAAGATCTGCAGAAGTTAAATATGTCTGCAGATATGGTGAGCATCATTAGCAAGTGGCCCCTGCAAACTCAAGGAGAAGTGGAGAAGTGCAGAAGAGATGCCTCCAGAAAGCTGTATTGAATTACATCACGCAATTCATTTAGAGAAAAGGTTAAAAGCGCAACATACCCGGTGTTTGGTAATATGAAGGGTCTTTCTTCACTGGCAACAAACAAAAGTGGAATAAAAATAAATAGCTTTACCATCGCTGTAGCCTATTGTGGAAAACAAAACTCAGCATGGAATCAAAGGAAAGACAGATATTCAAGCTGAATGGAAGATGTGACTCTGCTGTGGAAGGAACTACATTTGAGTCACGGACATAGAGGCACGCAAAAAGAACAAACGTTTCATGGTGTAAAATACTTTCTGTTTTGATTATTTGTGCATTGAACGCATCAGCAAAGATTGCAAACAGATCTGTTCTGCACAATGTGGTCTAAAGCATCCAACCATAAAAAAGAAAAGAGACTTTTATAAACAATGAGGGAACCAGATGTGCCAGTGGACGAGACTCTGATCCAAAGCAAGTCAAAGAAGAGCAGCTGATTTGTTACCAGCTATGCTTTCTTGGAGGAAGGGAGTACAGTGGTATCACCTAAAGCGGGCTTCATCCATTAGCTGAGTCCTATTTTTCTAATAGAAAATAGATAAGGAGAAAATTGTAAGGATTGAATGTGGCTAGCTTAGATTGTTATAACTTGTGGGAGCTGCCAAAGGCTTAAACAGAGGAGTGCTGGGGGGGACCATTCTATGACACAGCTCTTCAAGGACGGCCTCATTTGAAACCAACAGATTCAAGCATGGAGTTGTTAATAGGGATACATTTTCCTCACTTCAGCCTCTCAGCAACTCTTAGTTAGTTTCCTTGAGTCTCCACTGTACTGCCTTCATAAAAGTTATGAGTCCTTCTGTAACAGATGATGCCTTGTTTAGCAGCAGATAAATGGATATGTCTGTTTGGATTAGAAAAACAATAATCCTCCTCATGTTCATGTATGCAAATCCAAAGTCCCTTATCAAACACAGAGTGAAGAGAAATATAAAATGTCTGTTAACTCTCTTAAATGCACAGTGATGAGTGTGACCTTTTTACTGGTTCAGAGTTTCTCTTCACTCTCACCATCGGCCAATCAGCAGCGGCCTGTCGCACTGTTTCCATGCTGAACGCTGCATTAAATATTGATAGTGAGCAGAGACAGGGTTTGCATCATTCTTTTTTTAAAAATGGTATGAAACTGGACACAGAAAGAGGAATAATAAAAAAAAAAGAGTGAAAAAGTAGATCAAGGATCATAACGTGCAGAGCAGAAAATAGCTGAAGGATGGGAAAATCTGTTACTACGTTTGCTCTCACTACATCAGTGCTGCTAGTTCTGAGAAATCATACTTACAGGAGTATCCTGTGTTCAGAGAGAGAACAGTCATTTTGGATTCAGTTTCCTTTATTTTGCAGTCATTCACGTGATGCGCTGAGAAATGTGTCCTAAGAAACACAAAGAGAATTATTAGTTGAATCCCATTTCTTTACTTTACTGGTATGGCTCACTTTTTTGCTGCCACATCTTAGTAGGACACTTGAAGAGTGTGGAGCCATGATTAATGCACTTGTAACACCTGTACTTTTCACAATCAAAGCTATTCTCCTGTTACATTCATAATGCCCATTAAAGAATCATTTCACAAACCACTGTGCAGTTTCTCAGAGGATTTCTGACCCTTTCATCAGAACCACAAGCCGCAAAAAGTTGTTACCTTTCAAAAAGAAAAGAAAAAAAATGTATAAAATGTACTCAGGGAGCACAATGGTGCCTCACAGCAAGAAGGTCCTGGTTTGAATCCATCGGAAAAAGCTGGGACCTTTCTGTGTGGAATTTACTTTTCTTGAATTTACTTGCATGGGTTCTCTCCGGGCACTCTGGCCACAGTCCAAAGACAAACATGGGGTTAGGTTACCTGGTGATTCTAAATTGCGTGTGTGAGATGTGCACAAATAGATATGTATGAGTGTTATTTGTCACTCTGTGTTAGCCTGTCCAGGCAACCTGTCCAGCGTATACCCCGCTTTTCACCCTGTGACAGGTGGAGAAAATGGATGGATGGGTGGATAAAATGTACTGAAACATTTATGTCTTCAGTAAGCAAAAAAAAAAAAAAAAAAAAAAGAAGAAGAAAAAGCTTCCTTTAGAGTAAATAAAACCCACAAAAATAATGAACTTTCTGTCAAAATTAGAAATGCAGTACAAGCTGACATGTAAAAATCTTTCTCCTGGCAGGTGTGAGGGAGCAGGAACAATGACATAATACTACACCTTTATAAGATCAAACTGCAAATACTTTTTTCATGACTGACTATTCAAGTTTCATGTAAGAAAACAGATGTCACATATTATTAATGACTGCATTCTATTAAAGTGGGGCAGCTCCGTGCAGGGCCCTGGTACTATGAAGGCAGGCTTTGACATTTAGTGGAGGGGAGAAACTGTTAGTAACACCTCTGCTTTCCTTGAAATGGCGGGACAAAATGTCAGCCGTGTAAAGGTTGATTGGAACTGCTTTTAGGAAAATAAATAGATTGTTATAGAATTTATTTTAGCTAGTGTCGCCTGTCATCATGTGTGAAGGAAAAAAACTGTGCAAATTGAGCTTTGGCTCTCATTTCAAGTCAGATCCATATTTAGAAAGGAGTGCAGTGCCCTGCAGACTGGGGCATCAGTTAGATGGGATCAGGCGTCTGCTGAAATGGAGGATGGTTTACTGGATAGCAAAGAATGACTGTTTTGATATGTATGAGCTGTGCCTCACAGAAATGGTGTCCATGTGATTTAGTTTTGGCAAAGAAGAAAGTCAAAGTGAGAATCGATTTAGCTTAGGCTGAGCTGTGAAGTTGAGAGGTGCATTATGCAAGATGAACTTGAGCCTGTCCTCCCTATGGCTGTCAATGAGAGGTGTTGACCTCCTTATCGATGACTAGACTCTACTTTGCTTTTGTTTTTTTTTTCTGCTCAAGTAAGCACAGGTGCCCCTGCCAACCACCTACCCCAACTCCCGTGGACATGTGAGGTGTGGCTGCATTGATCCATGCAAAACCTGTCTTCAAAAAGCAGTCAGCGCTCTGCAGTTGGGAGCTCACAGAATGAAGACGCAATGCAGCGAGTGGAGGACAGACCTGGGAGGTATGGACAGCACAACACCCTTCAAGCAAGGTAGAGTTCCACTCATCCTGACTGCTGGACCTGCATGTACTGTAGTTATTTCAGTTAGGAAACAAAGAAAATAATCATTTAAACTTTGTCAAATATTTAAAGAATGAACAAAAAACAAACAGTGAGTACGTTTCTCATTTAATAAATCCACATTCATCTGACACCTTGATAGTCAGGGCTGTTCTAGTAAGTGTAGCTTACAGTTGGTTGATTTGAATTTCCTAGTAGGTACAATCACCACCAGTAAGCAATTACCCCATTGAGTATAGCTCTGATTGGATGTAATCAACCACATCAACCTGTGCTTGATTCTATGGTCTTGAACATAAACCAAATTTCTACTTTTGTACCACTGTTCACTTGGAAAATTGAAGTAGAGGCCCTGCTATTGCCTTAAAAGAGTAGTGGAGATCTTAGGTAAAGTACCCATGAATAATAGAACAAAGAGAACCCCAGAGGCTTGTCAAATCCACAGTAATAGTTGCTGGACAAGGTAGTCTGGTAAAGACGCTGGCAGCGTGCTAGGAAACAGCCTGGATGTGTGCAGCTTATATTTCTTTGACAGCCCAAATATTCAAGATGGAAAATTCAGTCTATCCGCTCTGGCCAGAAAACCAAGGCAAGAAACAAAAGCAATATTGCAGGACTGCAACTGAAGCACTGTCAGATTTCTTTGCATTTTTTTAAATAGAAAAATGACATTTATTTCACAAAACATAAGCAGGGGGTTTACTATTACTTTTACTGTTATCAAGACAATTGGGCTACTTTATTATTTTATTACTTCCACCTTACATCCCAATTGCCTGCTTGCTTCACTGTCTTAAAAAAAAAAATCTCCAGAACAGTTAACAGTGCTCTGAGACAGACTGGCACAATCGGATAACGAATAAAACGTATAGTTCACACTTAAAGCAAGTCTTTTTCTTTCTTTCATTTTGAGCTTGGGGAGACTATGTCTGTTTGAACCTGACATCTTTAGGGAACATGCGGGGGGGGAAATCAGCTCTGTAAGCTGCAAATCATGCTGCGATGTACAGTTGTCATACTTCACAAATGTACACTCCGCATAATCCACATAAGGATTATTCCCCCGAATCCGGCAGATGACGCTCTTGCTGTGGTTCCAGGACGCAGCAGCATCCAGAGCGGAGCGCAGCCTTTTAATGTTAAAACAGTCTGTGCTGTAGTAGCCAGGCAGGCATATGTTTGTGGGGGTGAGAAGAAGCAGAGCGATGGTGCTTGTTTCCGTCAGCCTTGATGAGGATTTAGATTCACAGTAGCTGTCTTGCTGCATGGCCCTGAGGATGTACGGCGATGGAGAGGGCACTGTGTGGGACCGGGTCGGACGGCCCCACCGGGACTGTATGTGCTACCTTGGACCTCCTACCACTTTAATGCCGCTGTAAGACATTTAAACTTTTACAAATGCAGTGCAGCCAATCGATAGGAGGCAGGACAACCTGTTGCGCACTTGATTTCATAGCTAGACTGATAAAGTAAATTGATTTGATTGAGCAGAAATGTTAAAAATGTCCTCATCCTGATTGCTGTTTTGAATTTAATTGCTTTTTACTGCCTAATAGGAATTGTTTGGAATCATATTACAGTTTTACAATGATTGTGCGGTCTGTGCTGTAAGATATGGATGCACGGGGGAAAATTTTCCACACCACTTTCCTCTGAGTGGGTCAGTAAATCAGATTTTGCTGTCACATTGTGCCAGCAGAGGCTGTCAGGTCACTCCTGCGTTACTTTGCCAGGTTACTCCATACAGCAGAGCCTTAGTTGTGCAGATTTCGACCATTCTTCTTTGTGCTGTGCAGACGGCACCAAGCATGCGTGTCCTCTGCGTGCTAAAAGCACAATTGATAGGCTGTGTTGCATGGTAGGCGCAGTTTTGTGGTACACTGCCTACATAAAGCTGTCACAAATGTTGCATCTCCCTCTCTACAAATCACTCACGATCGATTCATTAGTTTCACACTCATATGAGCCTATAATAGGCGCTGCACAGTGCATAGTATACAACAACTGCAGGACCAGTCACTCTTGCTTAGTGTCTTCACAGTGTTGCCGTGCGCAGGGCCACTGAAGGATGATGATTTCTGTACTGTACAAAGGAGGCGTTGCAGCGGCCCTTAACTCCTGTCTCTGTGGAATATGCAACACCGACTTTCCTGTTTTAGCCAAGGAAAAGTCTGACATCATCAAGTCATATACAAGCTTTGCAGACTTCCTTCCCTTTGCCAAGTGGCCTCACTTAGTCTTAAACCTCTTGTGCTCTCTTTCCAGCGGGATGCGCAAGTCGCCCGACGTGAGCCCCAGAAGGCTTTCGGACATCAGCCCGCAACTCAGGCAGCTCAAGTACTTGGTGGTGGACGAGGCCATCAAAGAGGACCTCAAATCCTCCCGCTCAGTTGAGGACATCAACAGCGCGTCCATAGAGGAGCGAATATTACGCATCACCGGATATTATGGATATCAGCCTTGGAGTGCAAGCTACAAGAGTGAGTTATACTTGGACTTGTTACTTTCTGTGGCTGTAAAGCATGCAGGGGTGGCCAGAGAGGTCAGGTAGCCCAAGTATAGATGCTACCAGGGTATAAAGTCCTTCTGTTCTCTTGAATCCAGCACTGCCAGCACTCTGCTTCCTTTATGGTGAACCTGAATTTGGTACTAATGAATGCCCAAGCCCTGGCATTCCATGTACAATATGAGGTCTTCACAGAGGAAGTTCTGCTCATCTGAACAAGAAAAGTATACATGTGTCAGTCAGAATCTTCATTATTATTTCCCCTAAAATCTGAATGCATGAGTATTAGCTGAGAAAGTGTGTGTTTCTGGTTGCTGCAGAAGGTGGAGCTGATGTTTGCTTCAGTGGAGCTTGCTGAGCTTGAAGTCAAACAGGGAGAATTTCTCTCAGAGCAGTTCATTCTTTGAAGGAAAAAAAGTTGTCGCTTTTATTTCTGTCTTTCATTTCCTTCTCTGCATTGCTTCAGTAGATTTGTATAATTTTTTACACAGAGCATTAATTGCTTGAGCTGTAACTATACTGCTGATAATGGCTTGATAATGTGAAGGATTACAGTGTTGCTTCTTCTTTCAGCTGTTCTGTAGCTTCCTGGACTTTGTTGGCATGGTAGTGTCACGGCAAACCACAGTCCCGCTCTCTCTTTTTTAAACTGTTGCTCTGGGGTGAATATTTAGTAGGTAACATTATGCTGACTGACACCAAATAGCTGAAGGGCAGATTTTGTAAATTTCACAAGACTGCAGTATTAATCAGCTGCAGGGCTGCATTAAATTCACAGACCTATAGCCACTGTGAAATCTGAGCACTGCAGGACAGCTGCTCTTCTATTGACCAAAATGCTTTACAAGTGTGTATATGAGATGCTTCAGTTGATAATTAGAGTCAAATGAACGTATCTAGTAAATATAAATAAATACACATATATATTAATAAGTGACCTGTATAAAATCATACATGACTATACATCCATGTTCTTCTGCTTATTCAGTTCAAGGCTGCAGGGGTGGTGGTGTTGGGGGGTGGCACTGTTGCCTATTCCAGCTGTCATAGGGTGAGAGGCGGAGTACACCCTGCAACAGGTTGCCAATTTATCGCAGGGCTAACACAGAGACAGGCAACCATTCACACTCACGTTCACACCTATGCCCACTTTAGAATCACCAGTTAACATAACCCCATGCATGTGTTTGGACTGTGAGAGGAAGCTGGTGAAAACCCCTACAGGCATGTGGGGAACATGCAGGCTCCCACAGAAAGGTCTCAGCCAGGATTCAAACCCAGGACCTTCTTACTGTGAGGCAACAGTACTAACTACTGTTAGTGCTAACCCATACCAAGAGTAAACAAAACGACTAACTAACAAAAGACAAAGTAAATGCAGAAACATTCTGGTCTTTAGAGTTACATGCATTCAGTACTGTGGAAAGGTCTTGAGCCTCCTCTCATTTACTTGTGCCTGAACATATTCAGATGAATGTTTTCTTTTTTTTGCCACTTATTACTGACCAATGATTGACTCAGGCTTGAAAAAGCACCTAATTCAAGGAATGAACCATTGTTGTGTCTACACCTAATAGGCAACTTAGCAAAGAACCCACTTTAAACTGGATCTTCAGGCACTTTGTTACTAGCAGCCTGTCACAAAGTTTGCACCAACAAGGTGATTCCCAAAGAGCTATGGTGTGCAGTATTTTCATAAAAAAATTAAGGAAACTGGACAAGTCAAGGACAAAAGAAGAAGTGACAGGTCCAAAAAAAATATATATACGTATAGCAGGCAAACAGTATCTGAAAGTCATGTCCTTTTGAAATAGGGGAAAAAATCCAGCAAAAACCTGACACAGGACCTGAATGATGCAGCTGGCTCTTCAGTTGGTCTATTGTTCATCAAAGCCACATAGAAATGATCTCAGTGGAAGGGAGGATGTCAGGAAGTCATTCTTAAAGAAGGGAAACAGGGAGAAAAGGTTGAGGTATGTGAAACTACACAAGAAATTGACAGAAAATTAGTGGCAACAGGTTTTATGGAGTCCCATCCATCCATCCATTCGCTTCCGCTTATCCTGGTCAGGGTCGCGGGGGGGCTGGAGCCTATCCCAGCTGTCATAGGGCGAGAGGCAGGGTACACCCAGAACAGGTCGCCAGCCTGTCACAGGGCCAACACAGAGAGACGAACAACCTTTCACACTCACATTCACACCTATGGGCAATTTAGAATAGCCAATTAACCTAACCCCAGTAAGTGCATGTCTTTGGAATGTGGGAGGAAACCGGAGTACCCGGAGGAAACCCACGCAAGCACGGGGAGAACATGCAAACTCCACACAGAGAGAGGGAGAGGCCTGGGCCAAGGTGGAATCGAACCCAGGCCTTCCAGATGGTATTCTATCTGTGACGCAACAGCGCTAACCACTGCGCCACCGTGCTGCCCGTTTTATGGAGTCATGAATCCAAATTTGTTCTCGGTATGCACAGAGGAGGTCAGGAGAAAGGTACAACAGTGAGTGACTACAGCCATTTATAAAACATGGTGGAGGTGCTGTCATGGTTTGGAGCTGCAGTGGTGTCAGGGATCTTGTCAAAATTGATGAAATGTACCATCAGAATTTGATCCACCTTTTGGAAAGAATCTGATTGACAACAGATCCCAAACATGCCGTCATTGTAGTAAAAGCGTATCTGGGTGGGAAAATATTTTTGAAGCAGTGTGGAATCCTCCTGACAAAAGGCAGCCAACATCCAAAGAAGATCTTTGACTGTCATTCAAGAAGCCTGGAGAACCATTCCTAAAGATTACTTAAAGAAATTACAAGAAAGCTGCCTGAGAGAGTTCAGGCTTTGTTAAAGAATAAAGGTGGTCATACCAAATATTGACGTTCAAGCTCATTAGAATTGTACAAACTCTGTTTTGCCTCTTATGCTGCGTTTCCATTTATGTTTGCACGCTTCAATAAATCGCTGCATCCATTTTCCTATCAAAATACATAAAAATGAAGGGCCACTCGAGACTTTTGCACAGGACTGTAAATTTGTGACATTCCCATCGAGCGTGTTTATTAAATGTATTACATAAAACCCATTTTGCAAACAATGTTTTTATGGCAGGTAATTTAAACACTTCATTAAAAACTGTGATTTAAACTATTCCAGCATTTCATTATTCTCTATACAGCACTAGTTGCCTAATTATAATTGCTGTTCTGGAAGAGGCATCAGTGAGAACTGCTTGTTATACAGCAAGTGTTTTTATTAAACTGAACGAGTTATTGCACAATATTTTTCCAAAGTACACAAATGATAAGCAATGACACCATCTCCATATTCAGAAAACGTCCCACCTAAAGGAAAAAAAGCAATTTTTTGAGCCTCTCCTTTAAAATTTAACTTTTGGGGCAGGCTGTTGCAATGCATGAAATATTTTATGATGAACTGTACTGTTCCATCAGGTGTATTTCTGTATGCTTGGCCATCAGGGGAAATGATTGGACATTTAAGGAAATAATGGATTCATTTAGCTTTCTTCTGTTTCTAACAACACAGTCCTAAAGTTAAATGAATATGGGCCAAATCAACACAGCCTTCAGATCTTCCTAGCACAGCTTGTTGCAGGTGCTCTTCGTGGTGCAGAAGACAGAAGCCCACTCCTCATCTGTTGTCCACAGCTGCACGCCGCATGTTGATTAGAGGGCAGCTCGAAACCAGCAGCTAGTGGTTAAAGAGTGGAGGGCTGATGCTGAAAGAAGCCAATTTCAAGACAGGTGGGAGACTGAGTAATTCTCAGCAGCGTGCAAAGAGAAGCCTATTTGTTTCATTTACAACCAGCCTTCCCAAATTGGCACATGTGCTCTTTAACTCAGGAGTAAGCAGAGAGAGAGAGAGAGAGAGAGAGAGAGAGAGAGAGAGAGAAAGTGGGAGCTAGTAGTAAGGCATGACTCAGACTGGGAATGAAAGCTGGCTGTGAGACTTAATGGATCATAGCAATATCCTGAATATGAATCTGCAGGGATCACACACATGCAGGATGCTGTAATGGCCCTCTGAGCATTGCTGCATGTGCAACAGAGCACAGCATGAAAACCCTGCTTGTTTTTCAGGCCTGGCTTTGAGTTACTCTCCTGTTAGTGGTGTACATGCAAACTCAAAGAAGCGTTAATCTAGTGTTTTGCTTTTGATGTGTTAGATACACGTGATTTAGCTTACCAGTTTATCCCTGTTAGGATGCCGTGGGCTGTGTTTAACACATGTTGATGTATGTGTTCACCTGGCTGTACACCTTGAATTTCTTCTTAATTAATGTGGCATCTTTCCTCTCTCTTTATCCACTCTAATCAATTATTTTCTTAGTGAAGATCAACAAATCATTCCACATTCCCTGCCTGGGAGAAAAACACATGTACTGTATTTTAAAAATGGCCTCAGATAGAGAGATTGATGTCTGCATCAAAGAAAAGGTCACTGGGTACTGGGGAAAGGCTACTGGGGGGAATATCTAAAGTCAATACATCATCATAATAACCCTTATCAGTCATTTTTGTCTATTATTCATGCTTATGGTTTTCTATGGGAAACTCACATACGTGAGTACTTTATAGCTAAAATTAAAGAAGCAGTTAATGGACAACATAGAAAGGAAAAAGACACTTATCCAGCTGGCATTGCCATAAAGTGCCAGAGCAAATATACTCTCAGTGCTGAAGATGTAATATATAATCTTCTGACATATCGAACTCATTTCTATCTGTCCACCAAGAGGGATTACTTCTGCTGATTTTGAACAAAATGTCATTTTATAAAACCTCCCCTCATCATGATTAATAAAACATAACTGAATGTCCTTTTCTAAGACTGATTAAAAGTTTGAGTAAAGAGCAGCTCAATCTGAAACCCCCGAAGCAGGATAACACTTTTTTTTTTATGTGTAACAAAATGGAAATTTAGAGAGTGTCATCACTTTCTTCTTTGCCTCAGGAGTCCACTAAACACACATTTTGGGCAGTTATTCAAACTTCTTTCACCTTTATCATATAAATAATGTGCAGTAATATGGACAGAGGTGGCAGCTGTTGAATAATTTGACTCTTATGACTCTTCAAATGATACTAAATGTTTATTTCAGGATATTTTGATGATAAAATTACCTAAAAAGAAGAGTTTGCTTGCTGCTGCTTGGTTTAGTGTTTTACTAACACAGGTTATCCAGACAAAAGTTAGGTCTGAAAAGCTTGTCATACTTTAATCCACAGAGTGAAAGGCTGTTCTCTAAGATAGGTCCTTTCTTTGTCTGTGAAATTGTCTCTTTTGGTTTCTCAGGGTCCACAGAGAAGGGAACAATTTGTCAGACAAACGGACTTTGTTCTTTCTTCTAATATACTTGCACTATCTATCACAAATGTAGTGTCCCCTCTGGTGCAAATTTAGAGCTTCACGAGGCATGAAATGAGGTTGGATTCTATTTTGAGCTCAGGGTTTGGGCATGGTGAGACACAACACTGAAGCAGGTTGGAGAGAGCGTAGTGTATACCCACATACAGATTCACTGCTCGCAGTTAACAGGACAGCTGGAAGGGGTGGGCAAGGTATGGCTTTACTGTGAGAATGACTCCTTTCAACTCTCTGGAAGGTGAAGAGAAAGATGGAAATAGTTATGCAGATATACTCTCTCACTTGCCCAGCTCCTTATGGATAAATGCAACTTGCACACAAACTCCTAAAAGAAAGAGGAAGATTGCCATTCTGCACTAGAGTTCAACAAATGTTGTAAGGCAGAAAAAAACAGTTTTTCAATCAGCAAAGCAAATAAGAGATATATTGTACTTTTTCTTAAGTTGCAACAGTATAGAGGCCAGACGTTGGTATCAACTGATATCAGCACTGCTGATTGAAATGAAAAATTGCAAATTTTCATTGGACAAATTTTGAAGAACTGGCATAAAGGGGGACAAGAACCAACAAAAATGTAACATAAACCAAACAGGGGGGAAAAAAATTGGCATTGGCGACTGTCACATTTTGCACGTCAGCAGTGATGTCGTCCCAGAATTGGTACACTCCAACTTTTTTCTTTTTTTAATATTTTATTTATTGAATTTTTTTTATGTCACAATATACACAAACACAAAGAGCAAGAGGTTGCCAGACACTAAAATAAAGGAAACTGAAGATGAAGCGACTGCTACAACAGTAATGACATTAGGAAAGCATAACCAAGAACATAACCATAATATATAAACAAAATTCCACATCCTGTTGGGCTGAGAGAAAAGTAGAGGTCATTTAAGTAAAGGCCTCGATCTCCTGTTGAACCTACCCTAAGTATCTGGTTTACACATACAGTACTGTGAAAAAAAAATTCTGTTATCAGTCCACAGAATATTTTCCCCAAAATCTTGGGGACCATTAAGATTTTTTTTTTTGGCAAATATGAGACGAGCCTTTGTGTGTGTTTTTTTTTTTTTGCCCAGTCTTTTTCTTATTGTTGAATCATGAACTTTGACCTTAACTGTGGCAAGTGAGGCCTGCAGTTCTTTAGATGTTATTCTGGGTTCTTTTGTGAACTCTTGGATGAGTTGTTGATGAGTTCTTGAAGTAATTTTGTTAGGCTGACCACTCCTGGGAAGGTTCACCATTGTTCCAAGTTTCTCCATTTGTGGATAATGGCTCTCACTGTGGTTCACTGGAGTCCCAAAGCCTTTGGAAAAGCTTTGTAACCCTTTTCAGACTGATAGATGTCAGTGACTTTATTTCTCAGCTGTTCTTGAGTTTCTTTGGATTGTAGAATGATGCATTGCTTTTTGAGATCTTTTAACCTGCTTCAATTTGTCAGACAGGTTCTATTTAATTCTTGAGACAAGAGGTCTGGTAGTAATCAGTCTTGGGTGTGGCTAGTTAGCAATATTGCTCAAATGTAAACAGCGTGGTTGCATTGAGTTTGTACATGGTTGCCTTATGATTATAGTGATGTTATATATAATGCATTGATAACAGCAAATTATTTAGTATGGGTGCATTATAGTAATAGTGATAGTATAGTGATATTCTTGTACACACATGGGTATAATATGATGTGAATGTTTTGTGTCTGCTCTAGGATGTGGTTACCAAAAGATATTTGTAGAAATGTTAAAGGTAATCACAGAATATCAATCTTTTACAGCATGCTTAAAATTGTATTCATATAATGAGTATTGTTAATATTGAAAACATATTTTTGCTGGAATATGTATTATATCTTTACTAACTCAGGGGTGACTAAAAAGTATTTGGATAAAGGTTTAGGGCAAGGCCCCCAGATTAGGGCAAAAGGTAATAAGATGTCAGATGAAGGGTTTTCTTTTATGAAATGGGGCTGTAATGTTATCCTGATTTCTACATTTATTTTATATTTTCAATAATCGAGGGAGGTTCTTGTTACATAGAAAAATAGTCCACAGGTGAGTAGCTTGAGCGTGTTATCATGCTGTCTAAGGATTTTGAAAGGTATTCTGGGAAAGTAGTCAATCACTGGCTGGAATGGAAATAAGCAAGAGAACTTTAAAGCTGTGTATGCCTACCAAATAAGTCACAGACTGGCAATGTGTAAGGTTTAAGTGTGTGAAAGACACAATGCGTCTCGCAGTGTAAAAGCACTTTGTCGTCAGTAAGACTAAAAAAGCACCACAGCAAAAAAAAAAAAAAAAAAGTAACAGAATATTTAGAGGTGAGCTGAAAAGGAATTTTATCACTTTGTTCTCTGTGTGAAGTGGAAGTACCACAGTGTGCATTAGACTGGAGGTGAAACCTCAGCTTTCTCCACTTCTGTAGCCATTGTTCAAGTCAAGGGACACAGAACAGGCACACGTCGTGTTCATGTTCAGTCAAAGGACAACATCGTCTGTTTACAGATTCACTATTAAATTTCTGCATGTTCACATGCAGAGTCATCCACAAAGAAGAAGAAAGGCGTAAGAGAAATTGAGATGGCAGCAGAACAGTATTTAGGTAAACATTCATTACTCTGCAGAGTTTCTTCTGAGCGCTATTCTTCTTCCTCTGTGCATTCATTATTAAAACACTGCTACATGTTTTAGTGATATGCATAACATAGAACACACTAAAAAAAACCCTAGATACCCAGAGGACTTGAACATTGTGATATATTTATTTTTTTATGTAAATGGACTATGTAACAGTGGGGAATGTAACTGTTAGATCCATAGGGTGCAAATGCCAAAATTTGACATGTTGCCACAATGGGATTATTGACACATACAGTGTGCTTTGCTATACTTCGGGGTATTTAGGTATCTACAACACTGGAGTCTTACAAATTACCAAAGCAGCACAGGTACTGTGTCTGCAGGAGTACCAGCACTTAACAGTAAATTACCCTGCTTCAGCTCTCAGTCAGCCAAAGAAACTGGCAAATCAACAGTAAAAATAAACCAACACACTATCCAGCGAACAAGACATTTCTGACAGTTTGTCCTTATTTAAAACAATGTATATATTTTTAACACAGTTTTTTTTTTGTCCCAGTTCTGTTTTTATTCTGGTCCAGCATGATTTAATGGGCTACAGTCAAAGGTTTTATTGCTGTCCTCAATCAAAACAATGTCCCTACTGTATTTCAAAAACATAAGTTGAGTTGAATGTTTCTAGTTTTAGGTTGTGCCCAAGTGCTGCAAGCAAAGCTCCTCTGAACAAGTGTATTTTTGGCTTTTTACCATCTCCAGTACAGTAGATGCAGCTCCTCTTGCGTAATAGCACATCCATAATTGAGGAGGATGCATAGATCATCACACACCTGCTCCTGAAGTCCGGCTTGTGCTTATTGAACGGGTGGAGCTGCAGTTCAGCTGTAGCACTTTGAAGAAGGGAAAAAAAAAAATCCTATTTTGTCTTTCACAGTCAGTGTCATCCAAAGTGGTGGAAAAGCGGTGAATGCAGAGGACCAAATGAGTGTGCAGGTCCAATGGGCTTGAAATAGTATTAGGATTTGGTATTTCATTCAGAGGGACACAGAGTTTTAAATGCATGGCATGCATGTGCTGTGGAGCTGTATAGCCAGTGTAACAAGACAACAGCTTGCCTGGTGTTGTTAGTGCTTGTGTTTTAAAGAATTAATCCTGAAAACAATAGCCCAAACTGAATTACAGCTGTAGTGCTCAGTTCTCAGTGCTCACTCTTCCTTGTAATGGAAATCCTGCCAGTTTAATGCCAAATCCGTTCTGCTGTCACCCCTTTCTTCTCCTCACTCCTTTTATCTGCCGTTAATTAGAAGTTGTGAAGTGATGACTCCTACCTCTGCGTAATTAATCCAGGGTCTGCTGTGTCCCTGCACGGCACATCATTGTATGTGCTGGCCACAGAAGAGCAGTGCACACGAGTGGGAAGAGCAAAGTGTAAATGGGGTTGTGCAAGTAATTAGGAGGCTTATTTTGAGCATCTTGATATACATGATGAATAAAGATGCCAGCTTTTAACACTGATACAAAAATCCTCGCAAGTGTTCACTAACTTCTCTTAACTAGGAAATGTTGATACATTGGCCTTAATGTAATTTGTGTCCACTCGCCATGAGATAGGTCAGTGCAGACATCATTAGAAAATTGTTACCAGATTAAAAATGAGACTGATGCTTTGCACAGATGCAAGTGTCAGGAATGAAAGTGTGGAAAACTTTGTCTATATTTAAGTCCTAAACGAGGATTCCTTTCATTTTTGTTTTTTTTTTTTTTGCTTGACCACCACATTATCCTTCCTGATGCTAACCTTCTTACTACATTCAGGCCTCAGATGCCACAAAATCCAGCAATGACCCAGAGAAGTTAGTTACACAGGTTCAGCTGAAAAGATTCTGCACGCAGCCTGCTCCCTGCTGGAAAATTTCAGGCTGGTTGCAAAAAAATCTTGCTTGATAGTAACCTAAATTTCAAGGAACTTATTACAAAACTAACGGCATCATGTTTTTGATCAGAAATCTGATCTTTTTTTAACATTCAAAGACACATGGCCTATTTTACATGTTTTTACATAGATTATTGCGACAGCCTTTTTACTTGCCTTAGCAGAAAATCTGTTGAACAACTGCAGCTGCCAGGCTTTTAACTAGAACAAAGAGATGGAATCACATCACTCCATCCATCCATCCATCCATCCATTCTCTTCTGCTTATCCAATTCAGGGTGGGGGGGTGTTATATCCTGGACAAGTTGCCAGCCTGTTGTAAGGCTAACACAACACAGAGAGACAGACAACAATTCACACTCACATTCACATCTATGGGCAATTTTAGCACTTTTACACTGTGTGCCAGTTTGTTTCCGAATTGATTTTAATATATTGATTATCTTTAAGACCCTACATGGCCTCGCTCCCAGCTACAGTACACATCTGACCTCTTAGTAGCATATGCACTTTTGTTTTATTATGTTGCTCCTGTGAAGCACTTTGTCACATGGATTTTGAAAAGTGCTATATAAATAAAGTGTTTCAGTAAGTAAACATGAGACAGTAGACATGTACAGAAGTTGAGCAATAGGTAAATCAGTTTTGTTTTAACTGCCTCAAATCAGTTAGAACTGATTAGCGATTGTTTTATTGCCTCACTAGTGGTTTGCTAACACTACTATCATTTTAAATGGCTCAAACAGCTCTGTGTATTATGTACACTGTAAATTGATATAGACTGTATATAAAAGGTGGCTGTAGTCACCATGACATCACCCACTGGTTTTTGGAATATCTTTTTTTTTCTGAGACATGTCCATTTTGCTTGTTGCCATCATAATTTGTTAATGAGGGGTGGATCTGACTAAGAAGCCTCATGGTGGAAACTTATAGTGGGGCTCCAGTCACAAAACAGTATCAGTGCATAGCCTGTTTTATTACCTATTTGATAATAAATGGAACTATGTTATAAATTGAACATCGTGGTGTATTATAAGTCTAGCAATTTAGACCATGAGGTTTTTAGAAAAGTGATTACTCAGATAATAAGCGGAGTGAAAAGAAACTGGACTTCTCTTTGCAGCCAGAAAAGCGCTCCCTACTGCCCTTTAGAAAGAATGCAGGTTCAAGGCACTTGTGCTTCTTCTTGCTGTTCTTTGTTTGCAGGCTATGTCCAGCTTTTATATAACAGTCATGTAGACTATCTGCCTAAAACTGAGAGGTAAACAAAATTCTCAGGCAACTAATAAACATGGCTGAAAAGGTATTTTCCTAATAAAAAGAGAGGTAAAAGGAAAGGAAGATTTAATTCTGGATTGGAAAAAGTGGAATCACAAAATTATAAATGTATATGCATATAGCAAGCCACTGCAAGATTTTTGAAAATATTCTTTTGTGAGTATATTGGGCTAAAGATAGTAGATAAATATATTGTATGTGGAGGTACATTTTTAACCAGAGTCCAGGAGCAGCACCACAGACCTGTTTATTGTCCTATCTTGCCCCTCTCTGACTCTCTTTTTTTCTTTCTCATGAGGGATTCCCAACAAGACTTGGCAACTGCATACATTGCCTCTCAGCATCACACTAAAGTCTCCTTTAAAATCAGCTAATCGATAGAAGCATAACTAGATTCACTGCCAAAGAAAAACTGGCATAAATTATGCCAGCTGACATAATGAGACCCGCTGAAGCGAGCATTAAGCACTATATCAATGACTCGTGTATTTATAGAAAAAATATGCAGTACCTGTTATAATGTGTCACATCTACTGCAAAACACAGTAATTGTCAGATAACCAGAAAATGCAAGATGAGTCAGTTTACCACCAGCAAATCAGAACAGAGGGCAGTGAATATGCTGTGAACGGTGAGTACACATCTACACACTATGCAGAGTTTCTCCAGGGTCAACGCTCCTCTCATCTGCATTAGTGAGTCACATTATCCACAGGCAAACAGTAAAGAGTTGATGACTCATTTTCAAGTTTTAATTTGTGTTTGTTGTAAATCTCATACTTTGTCCCAAGGCATAAACACTGATGTTGATAAACAAATTCATAAAGTTTTCCAACAGGATAAAGGGACAGTTTATAAAGGTCATGGCTGATTATGACCACTTCATGTAAGTGAAAATTAATATTGTGCCTGATTTTTTGTCTGCAGAAATATGGGCATTGTTTAGCTGTCTGTTATAAATGGTTACAACTTTGTCTGTGATTGAGATTTGCATGTGCATCAGTTTGTCTAAAGTTGCACGTACAAATCTGATTGCATCACTGCAATCAAGACCATATGAACCAAAATTTAAAGTCCGCATAGATGATATACTGTAATTGTAAAAGCTCACCATCTGCACAGATTCTCCTAGTTTTCAGGGCAAATTTACATCCAACCTTGTGGGTTTACATTTTTAGCTCTCAAATATAGATTATGATTATAGTATTCAGTAAATGCAGATCTATATTTTGATTTGGCAGTGCTGCTGGTTTAATGAATGGAAATGCAAACAGATTAACTTTCATAACAGCTGAACCAGTTATCGACTGACCTTAGCTGTGGCATTGCCAGACTCAGCATTGCTTTACCATACCAGAGGGCATTACATGTTTGGATTACATACAGTCCAGATACAAGACTTTGCTGGTAGCAAAGATGCACGAAGCCACGGCCGCATATTTTACCTTTAAGTAACTCCTCATTTTACAACTGTCTCCCGTGTGCACGATTGACCACAAATCAAAGGATCCTTTTTAATAATGCACTAGTATCTATATTCCATCACTGTAGTCATGCAAAATCTGCTCACGCCACTTTGTTACTCACCTATTTCATGCACCTGACAGTCATTTTTTAGATATCATAATGTATTTATGACTGGAGCTTTGCAGCAGAGTGAGAGCTGCAGTCTCACTGGACAAAGCGCCTTTGATGTACTCTTGAATTTTAAACTCCAGCCATTCCCAGCTACAAGTTCCCTTTCCATGCTTATCTCTTCTATTTGGCTCAGCATCATTCCTTGAACACAGGTAAAGACGTGGATGGGGAAAAAAAAAAACTGCTGCTAAAAATAAATAAATAAATTGCTGATCTCAGCATGTGACACTTGAAATTTATCTTCTGCAGTCTATTGCAAGGGAAAGAGCAGCCATGCATGCTAGTTCTGGTAAACAGACTTATTTGATCCCATATTTATTTATCAGCTGCTCTTAGCAACAATAAACTGTGTTTGCTGTTGTCTTTAAAAGATGGAACAGTATGTGCTCTGCGGTTAGAGGGTTGTAATGTGCAGCCTGGGGCAGCAGGGATAACACATTACAATGAAGCCTCAAGGAAGCTGTTGCAACTAAAGGATCACTTTTCACGCTAACATTGTGCATCACTCTTCACTCTTTGTCATTTTCTAAAACCCTGGGATTAATAGACTTGTTTGACATTTTGGCAAATTTGCTTTTTTTTCACAAAACACATTTTCCTGCCTCACTGTTTTGTAGGGATTTATTTACACAGCTATCAGCTTGGGTAATCCTATTATCCTACTCTTAGGAAGAAAGCGAATAAGCATATTTCCCCAAATGTCAAACCGTTCCTCCCAGTGTTACCTGATGATACTCAATGCGCAAGCTACTTGTAAATGTGTGAGACAGGCTTGCTTCCTAAGAGAGGAACAAAAGCCTGAACCGATCTGTCAGAGAAAGAGAACGTGTCTGGGAGGAATAGCAACAATAAAGACCAACCGGATGAATCTATTTCTATTTCTAGATGATAGAGACCAATATACTGCCTGTAACGTGTGATAGGCCATGGGCTCTGATAGGCCAGCTAATTGGTATCTCTGCAAGAGGAAAAATTACCACCGGTTATCACTGGTATAATGTTTGACAGCTGATTCCTTTAGTCTAAAATTGTTCAGAGGGGAATAATCATCAGTGAACACTGCACAGGCAGCAACTTAAATCTGTTTTGAAAGTTATATTTTGGTTCTGTGGCCTGGTTAGAACAAACTTTAATTACTGTAATATAAGTTTAGACTTCAACCAGCTGAAAGGTTCAAATTAAATAGAAGGATGGCAGTGGTAAACTGAAATAGATAAAATTATACAGATGCAATTCCACATCCGAATCACATGTAAGTACTTATAACTACTACGCTGCTGTCAGTCACTTGTTCCATCTCTCAGATTGTTTGTGCACTCACAGGAGTATCACTAATAACACTGGTCAACAATGATTTTGCTACCTGGAGAAAAATACCTGATATAAGGCATTTCAGGTATGCTGATTCCAAATCTGTAATCAGAATTTCTCTAGCACATCAGGTTCTTGAGTTATGCACAATATTTAGCTAATGTATTGCTGTACTGGTGCTTCTCACACAAATGTAGAGTGTGCTAAGATTTTCTAATTGTGAAATTGAACAGAATTTAGCAATAATTTGGGTGATTTGGGGTGCTGAATCCAAATATGGTCATTAAAATTCAGTCAAAGTTTAACTGCCTATATTGAGGATCAACGATGCGATTCTGTTTGCATTTTTGGACTCAGCATATCCAAATTAGTAAAAATCTGTTGTTTTTCCTCAGGTAGCAGACAAAAAGGTTTTTCTTGTTGACCAGTGCAAGTGAGGGTAAGCAGTGGATTTTCTTTGGACTCTAGAAGCTATGAGCCATCTCATCCAGCTATCTGAGTTTCTCAGTGATGAACTATAGGCCCATAAGCTTTGAAAACTCCCCAAATGACCAGTTTTGTTGCAGTGCTTTAATATCTCAATGTAAGAATTAGTACATTATTGAAAGAATGCAGTTGGTATTGTGATTATAACAATAGTGATACATCTCAGTTTTTCTGTACAAAAAATCTAGATAAATTTGCTTTAACGCAAAGTTGTTCTTCAACATCTGCACAGAGGAGGGATTAAAAATCATCCCACTTGATTTGGCAATGGTTTCATCTCAATTTAAAGTTTTGGTGTCACCCACCAAGCCCAATATCTGTGAGAAAAACTCTTCTATAGAATAATGGGAGGATTTACGCATTAAATTAAGAGGAATGTAATGGAGCTGCAGTTGGTTGGTGAGAGCTGCGATAGCCGAGGGAGCGAGTCTTCCCCATGCATGTCACTATAAGTCATTATAATAACCTCCAGCCCTCAGCGTACAAAGTATTCTACGTTGGGTCAGGAAATCGGGCAATTAAAGGAGCTGGGGATGTGGATGAGAACTGACAGCCAATGGGGAAGTGCAGAAGGAGCCAGGAAGGCTTAAACCTCCTCTACCCTCGGGGAACTGACTGGTCCACATCCCTCAGCCCACTACATGTGCAGAGCAACTACTTAATCAGAATGCTTATTCAAATCAAATAATTCAGAAGCCTCCATTTGCCAAAGTATCACACCATCATTTAAAGACAGTACTCAGATCAGTTCATAGAATGAAAATTGTATGGAGAATGTGCTGCTATTACTGTTTTCTGATCAAGAATAAACATGGTCACATTTACAGTGCTGTGCAAAAGTCTTGAGTCACGCCTCATTTCTTAATATTTTGCTTCCAGTGAGCCAGGCTTTCTTGTAATTGTTTAAAGTGGTCTTGAGCAGTAGTTCTCTGGGCTTTTTTGAAAATTTTCTTTAGACCTTGCCTGTTTTGTCACTAATTTTCAGTCCAGTCCTCGTACATAACCATTTTCAGAGGAATGTGGGACTTTTTTTTTTTTTTTACTGTTATTGTTTGTTTGTTAAGCAACTTAACATTGACCTATGAATTATTCAAACATGAAAAGTACACCCAATTCAAGGGATGAACCAGCTGCATGAATTCAGACTGTGTTGAAGTATTACTAATGAGCATTCTTACCTTATACATATACTGGATTTTCATGTATGTTTCAACAAATTGCTGTACCTATCTTCCATTTTCCTAGAAAACTATAAAGAAACAAGGGGAGGCTCAAGACTCGTATAGGACTAAAGATATTAGTTTAATGATTTGTATAATGAATTAGTGCAGTGTAGTGTTTATAGCAGGCTGTCAGGTTTATTGAGCTCTCTGCTGTAAGAGTTTTAAATTTCCCCAGCTTTAAAATGATAATTTTACATCTGAAACACAGATAATACAGCCCTCAAATGCAGCACTTTCCTTCCTCAGCACGAATCCAGGGTAATTACGAAAGAGAATGAAATGTGATATTTGTCACGCATGCTTCTTACTTTACACTTATAATGGGGAGACTGCCCTGTAATAAGATCTACTCTCAATTGAAGGAAATTTCCTCATTTAGGAAATTCCATCACCAGCTGATGAAGACAACAGCTCATCCATAAATCCTATAACAAGCACACAAAGCTGTGCATTTACAGCTATGGGAACGCAAAGGCATCAAGCTCTATTTTTGTCCAACACTGACTGCTCACTGTTTGCCTGGTTGCTCTCAGTGTTGCAGGTTGGACTGAAAAGGGGGAGAAGGAGAAAAAGAGTGTGACTATTACACTAGTGACAGTACACACATCTTCTGGCCTTTTGAAGGGTCTCCAAACACCTTCGGCTGTAGTGGATGGAATGATAGGTTTCGCTAGTGTTCAGAAAACCAGTTTGATGAGCGGTGAAAGCAATCTGGCTCGAACGGGCAACTAAAGAACACTTCAAAGACAAAAACAGATCAGAAGCTAAATTATTAATCTTTTCTTTTCGTTTGGCCTCCAACAAAAAAAACATTTTTCTCTCCTGGGAAAGACTATTATATTGTTGCTGCTGCAACTGACAACTGCGTTAAACTGCTGCTTTCTGGTGTTTGAGCCTGTTTCCCATCTTTGAATTATTTACCAAAGAAGTTAGAGCCCTATGCCCAATTTTTGTGAATCTGTCAGGCTCGATTACATTCAAGAAAAAATGATTCAAATCACCAAATCTCTGTATAATTGAGGTGTAGAGTCTCAGGTGTGTTGCTTCACTGTTACTCATCTTTCTCATTTTGTGCTGAGGACATTCACTGCACGTGCACTGACAGCAGTCACCATTTGGAACAAAGATGAAGATGAGTTAAACCCCTCGTTTAAGGTCCCATGTTAAAGGCTGTTTCTGTAGTAGCACTAAGTGAAGGTTTTCAACAGGTTCTCCATTTCATATTCAGGATTCTGGGCCTCGCTGCTGCTTGTCATTGCTTTAAAGCTGATGTGCTGCGGGATATGACTGGTGGTAAGCCAGGGTGTTTTCTAATCTGAATGTTTGGGGTTTGATCACCTTTCTATACGTGCTAAAGACACACTTCTTCTCTAACCCTTTAAATCAGCTGTGATTTCCCAGTTTTTCAGTGCTGCATACTAAAGTAGAGGGAGAGAATAAAATAAAATTTATGCTTGAGGGATCAATAAAACTGTGTCAAAAGTTCTGGGGATAAAAGAGAGTCGGTGAAGCCTTATTTTTGAAATCCATGTTGCCAATTCCTATTCATGTTATAATGAATCTTTTATTCCACTGCCTGGGTGTAAAATAACCTTCAGCGTGCCTGTACATGAAAGCTGCTTATACATTCAGATACAGTACATGTGTATTCCTCACATATCTAGGATGTAGCAGTTACATGTGTCCATTATGTATTTGTTGTTTATTTATTACCACTGTTTGAATTACAGATATATCACTTTATTGTATTGCCTGTGGAGCAGCCGTGTGATATTGCTTATTTTTCTGTGCCAGACTGTGCTGCAACGTTTGATTGGAATCCAGCTGTGTCCAGCTGTTTTAATCAAACTATTTGACCTTTTAAATATATGTTGCTAATACCACCTTTTGCTGCCAATCTAGTAACATGTAACATGTTTTTGTTGGGTACTTAAAGCTTGAACCATATTTTTTTTTTTTGGATAATATTTTTTCCATTTTTAGAATCCCATTGCACATAGCTGCTAATAGACTTGTCTGTGTTTTATCACGTCAGTGTGGAGTCTCTGTACCCTTTTGTCACCTCGCCTCAGTGTCTGCTGGAAAAACAAAACAAACAAAAAACCCTAAAATAAAAAATTGGAGCGATTGCCTCACAGTGTGACAGAGCTTTAACAATATCCCCAGAAAGGACAAGAAAGTGAGTACAAAGAGCTGACATGGCTATTTTTACCTGTGTGTGTGTGTGTGTGTGTGTGTGTGTGTGTGTGTGTGTGTGTGTGTGTGTGTGTGTGTGTGTGTGTGTGTGTGTGTGTGTGTGTGTGTGTGTGTGTTCATTTAGGATCTTTGTATTTCTTCACTGTGTTCTCCTAAAGGTGTTGATCTGTTCTTACATAAGTGCACTGTACAGGTTATGTGTGAGTCTCTGTCTGCTATTTCCTGTGTATGTGGGTCACTTCATCACCTTTCATTACTGCTATCCCACTTTTTTCTTCTTCACTTCTGGGCTGTATTTTGATTTCTTGATCAGTTTTCATGCGAAGCCTGAGCAAGTTATTTATTTATCAGTGAGTAGACGTGGTCACAGTGCCCCCTTCAGGCACTATGGGCTCTCTGCAGTTTCAGGATGTTGTTGAGTACCTCAACAGCTGTTGTCAAATCATTAGTAGGCTATACCTTACATTTTCATTTGATTCATAATTTATATGTTAAAATGGGAAATTCAACATACTACCTAGCAGCATGATATACAAAATGTGCTATTTTTTTGCACATTTAGGGGCATAGCTCTTTCACAAGAGCTCATCACGTTGCAATAATATATATATATATTTTTTTATACTTTTTTGTTTAATAAAGGTGTGAAAAGCTTGGTTATCATAATGTTTTATAATTACATGCCCACACGTTTCCGGTTGAAGTAACAGCCTCATATAAATGCAAGTGGTAACGGGAAGCTTTTGCAAATGCTGCACCATAATTACAGCAATTTAGAGCAATCACAATAATTTCAAGCACTGTGAGATAAGTGCAGGTGAAAGAAGAACAGCTTCAGCTAAAACAGCTGGTGACATCTCAGAATATTAAAATTCCATTCAAAGTTTTTATTTTATTTTTTATTTTTTTAAAGTTAAACGCTGGACAGGTTTAAAATGAAAATCAAATTAACATGT
The DNA here is from genome assembly GCF_007364275.1 of Archocentrus centrarchus. Taxonomy (NCBI): domain Eukaryota; kingdom Metazoa; phylum Chordata; class Actinopteri; order Cichliformes; family Cichlidae; genus Archocentrus; species Archocentrus centrarchus. The sequence continues at coordinate 20,265,256 of NC_044360.1, read as the reverse complement.
TCCACACTTTCTGTTTTTTTTTTTTTTTTTTTTCCCCAGGCTAAGCTGCCCAGTAAAGCTTGAAGATGAATTAATCATACTGTAACTTGACAACAGAGGGAGCCAGTGGCATTTCTTTCTCTGCAGACAGAAACTGTCTCCTAAGGGAAACTTCTCACTTTAACCGGGAAGCGTGGTGCAAAGATTAGAGTCTCTGCTCATGTAGTGAGTCATAGTTAATTAAGTTCCTCAAGCATAATTTGTCAAGTACAGTCATGCAAATGATGAAACCAGAGCTCATGGCAGTGGCGAGAGCAGCCTCAAATCAGTGGACCTTGCGTGCGTTATCCACAGCTTTCTTAAGGAATATGACAAAGATGGCACTTAGAGATCAGGATAGAACTGGATGGTGAAAGCCATTGTAAAAGGTGCACAATATTTCTGCAGACAGAATAGAATAGAATAGAATAGAATAGAATAGAATAGAATAGAATAGAATGCCTTTATTGTCATTATACAGGATGTACAATGAGATTGGAGGGCCACTCCTGTTCAGGGCCATGTAACAGAAAATCAAACTCTCTAAATGAAAATAAAAATATTACAAAAATATTATAATCTAGTATAATCAATATGATCAAGAGATATACAGAAAATAAACAATGTGTAAAATATACAAAAAATAGAATGTATAAAAATATATACATACATACCTACATTGGTGCATCTGTACATTGTAAGAAAGTAAATGCGTGTATACATATAATAATGAAGATGATGAATATTGCACTTGGTGAATGAATATTGCACTAGTGAATGAATACTGGATATTACACAATATAGGAATGTTAGATATTGTTCAGTATGAATGATATAATATTGCACAGAGATGTGGGTGTTGCACAGTTACAGTGGGTGAGTGTGTGAGTTCAGGGTGGTGATTGCTCTGGCGAAGAAACTGTTCTTGAGTCTGTTTGTTCTGGCTTTGATGCACCTGTAGCGCCTGCCAGAGGGCAGCAGGTCAAACAGGTCAAAGCCAGGGTGTGAGCTGTCCTTGATGATGTTCCTGGCTCTGCTGATGCAGCGGGAGGTGTAGATGTCCATCAGGGAGGGGAGAGGGCAGCCAACGATTCTTTGTGCTGTCTTGACTACCCTCTGAAGCCTGACCCTGTCTGCCTCAGTGCAGCTGCCGTACCATACTGTGATACAGTACATCAGCAGGCTCTCAATGGATGAGCGGCAGAAGGTCAGCAGCAGGTTTGAGTTCAAGTTGTTCTTCCTGAGGACCCTCAGGAAGTGAAGTCGCTGCTGAGCCTTCTTGATAACAGCTGTGATGTTATCTGACCAAGAGAGATCAGCAGAGATGAGGACACCGAGAAACCTGAAGGTGTGGACCCTCTCCACACGCTCGCCGTTGATGTAGAGGGGAGCTGGGTCAGTCCTGTGCTTCCTGAAGTCGATGATGATCTCTTTGGTTTTCATGGTGTTCAGTACCAGGTTGTTCTCTGAACACCAGGCTGTCAACTTCAGGACCTCCTCTCTGTAAGCTGCCTCATCTCCTCTTGAGATGAGCCCGATCACTGTGGTGTCATCAGCAAATTTGACAGTGAGGTTGTTATTGTGGGCCGGACTGCAGTCATGGGTGTAGAGGCAGTACAGGAGGGGGCTCAGCACACAGCCCTGTGGGGAGCCAGTGCTCAGTGTGCGGGTGGAGGAGAGATGGGGGGTCAAGTCTCGCAGTCTGGGGCTGGTTGGTTAAGAAGTCCTTGATCCAGGAACATGTGAGAGGGGGGAGGCCCAGGGTGTGCAGTTTGATGGTGAGAATGTCCGGGATGATTGTGTTGAACGCTGAGCTGTAATCCACAAAGAGCATGCGAGCGTAGCTCTGCTGCTGCTCCAAGTGGCTCAACACAGAGTGGAGAGCTACAGCGATGGCGTCCTCTGTGGATCTGTTTGCACGATATGCAAACTGATGGGTGTCGAAAGTGGGGGGCAGATGGTCTTTGATGTGCTGGAGAACCAGGGCCACAGGGCGGTAATCATTTAGGCTGGTGACAGATGACCTTTTGGGCACGGGGATGATTGTGGCTGTTTTTAGGCAGGGGGGGATGACTGCTTGGGCCAGGGAGAGGTTGAAAATCCTGGTGAGAATCAGGGTGAGCTGGTGGGCACACGCTCTGATCACCTTGCCAGGTACTCCGTCTGGTCCGGCAGCCTTCCTGGGGTTCACTGCTAGGAGCACGCGCCGTACCTCATGCTCCTGGACAGTGAGTGGGGTGCAGCCTGGTGGGGGTGGCAGGACTGGAGCAGATGGGTGGTCCTGAGGTGTCTCAAAGCGAGCAAAGAAACAGTTAAGTTCCTCTGCTAGTGACACACTCAGGTCTCCTGCAGTCACATCACAGCCTCTGAAGTTTGTGATGTTCTGAATGCCCTGCAACACCTCCCGTGTGTTATTGCTGGACAGATGGGACTCTATTTTCCTCCTGTAGTCCGTTTTGGCTTTTTTAATTCCTCTTTTCAGAATCTGGATCCCATTAATATTACCCTTAACATACCCTCTACATGCTTTACACAGAAATGTGGTCATTATGTTGGTAAAACTACCTGAAGCAGCAGCTGGAATTGGACCAACACTACTATATGTACTGCATCTTTTATATCCCGTTCTTGATCTTAATGATCCATTATTGTCTGTCACAATTATTATGCATGCAAATAGCTGACGGATCTTTATGCAGAGGAAACAATATGAGGCTCAAATCATTCTTGCTTCTCCAGTGTCCAGCACACTAGGCTGTTTACAGGATAATAAAACCTCTTGGCCTTCAGGCACAGCTGCACCGCAAATAAGACTTTTGCACTTCACATATGGTGGTCTTGAGACATCCCTAATTGGGAAGGAGAAATGTGCTAGCAGGAGCTGATTCCTCTGGTGGGATGTAAATTTAATGGAGACTCACTCTTCCTGATTAAGCATGGGCCACCGGGATAGAGTGTGATTATAAGTGCTATCACTGGGTGTTACAACTTGATGGCATTTAAGAGATGCTGCTGGACTTAAATAGCTGTGGTTGTAATTAAGAGGAAGTCCCATATTTTAAAGTGACTGCCTGTCTGGCTCTCTGTCTCCCTCACAGAAAACACAGTGTTTTGGAGGGAGTGGAGGTCATAATCTCCGTGACCCATTTACTACCCTCGCAAAGTAGTGCTAGTCAGAACATTTATTTGGGTTTGTGTTAGACTGCAAATGTAATCGAGTGCTGGAACAATACTTGGCAAAGCAACTGAGGCAATTATACCACATAGATAAAGAACTAACCTGAGATTAGGATACTGATTAATGGAGAGAGCATGTGAGAATATGGGTTTTTAGTTTTGTCAGTTTTTGTCAGACTCTATGGTCGTTTTCTCCATAAACAGTAAAACAAATGATACTGCCAGAGAATAAATTAACTAGTCTACTGAAGGACAATGTTGTGTTTGCATACCTTTGGACTGCACACAAATTGCTACACTGTGGATGGCAACACCACAAATTCTTAATCATGTGGAAGCCTGGGATCAGAATATTATTGTTTATTCTATCATAAAATATTTATGTTGCTTTTGTCCTGCATAGAAGAAGGTAAGACAGCATTGCACAGAGACAACAAGGGATTTGCAAAATCCATAAAAAATCATTTTGAAATTATGTGTTGTGGAAACACAGATTTTCAATGACTTTCAGCCTGTATTTTAACAAAATGTGGCTGCGGCTGTATTATCAGTTACACTATGGCAGCAGAGATTTATAGTCTCAAGAGTATATCTCGGAGTATATGAAAGATCAGTGCAAGTCTGTGCTCCCATGTAACTCTGCAGTGTAACAAAAACAGGGAAAGTGTTTTGGCAGTGGTTTTCTAATCCTCGGGGGACCCCACTGAGGCCATTAATCCAATGAATTGCTGCTGGTTGCGGTACCTTGACAGCCACTCGCTTTTACAGATGAGCTGTGCCTTTTGCTGAAGATGTAAAGGGCCTCTGAAGAGGGAAAGTTAATTTGACTTGACCTTTCTGGTGCTCAGAACAAGCTGCTATGTAGGGCTCCATGCCACAACCCCATCTTCTGTTTCCACACTCAGGGAGGTATTATTGTTACACAGCGAGACACAATCTTTCAGGTTCGTAATGAAGCCTCAGCTTCCATGGTTAATACTTGTCCTCATACTCTTATGTGTTAAGCAGGAGTCAGAAGTCATCTAGGAGAGAGAAATTGGAAGATAAAAAAAAAACGCACTTTCTTTCTTAAGAACATCAAACACCGAAATCCTCTAAGGAACACCGTCAATACTTTACATCAATAATAATGAATCATTAATATTTATTGCAACATTAAATTTAATTGTCCTCTTTTTATATGTGTGTGTCTGTACGTCGTTTCTTTGCTCATACTGCAAAATGTGATTGTGCCTGTTTGTTTTAATGAAATGGAAAAACTTTGCAAAAAAAGAAAAGTAACCTTGGGAATTCTTCCAGTTCATTGCGGAATCATGAAGCTTAATTCATACAAAGCTGAGCTAAATGTTAGCACTAATAAGTCCACAGTAAGTTTAACATTGAGAGACTTAGTGGGTATAATGTAGCCTACCCATATGTGCTAATCAGTGCAAAGTAGAAGCTATGAATGATTAGGTTTTCTGTCATTTGATGGTTTATCTTTTACTTACTTACTTTTGTGTAGTGTGCCAGGTTGTGGGTGATGTGACTGTGAAACTGATCAAAATACAGATAAAAACAAAATGTTTGTAATTTTTACATTTTCCAAAGCCAACCAGTGGGTTGGATTGGACTCTTGGAATTCGAGTGCTCGAGCTATGCGGTGTTGTATCGTTCCTTAACACCTCCCTTAACAAATAGAATTCGAATATCCTCCATTGTACATGGAATTATACCAAGATATTTTACAACTGCTGGTGCAAAACATACGGTTCATCTCCACAGCATTGATAATGGCTCAGCCACGCTGTCGTGCGACATCTGTTACACTGTATCTCCACCAGTGGAACGCTGTAATAGTCTTGAAAAGTTAACTAACGTACTACACTATAATATGACATAACACAGGGGCCTTGAGTAATGCACTACGACTTGGTCATTGCCATTCTGGCAACAGCAAATTTATAACACCGTGTCTGAGGGTTAAGTAGGTTCGCTGTGAATCGTCTTTGAAAACTGGCCAATCCTTATAGCCTAAAAAAGATACATTTTACTCAACTCCATTTAAAAGCGAAATATGTTTAAAGCAATCTATTTCATGATAATTTCTTCCACACATTAGGCCCGTATCCTAATTCATGATTGTTAGTAGCGGCTGCAAACGAGGAAAAGAAACGACTCGAAGTTAAACAGATATTTCTTTATTGTTCAGGGCAGGCGTAATTTTATAGGCTATATAATGCAATAGACAATATATATAATATAAAATTATATAATACAAAATACCTTAGGCTAAACACATTGCCTACGATTTCAACAGAATTAAAGAGGAAAAAGCACAACTGTGTAATACCTCTATTAAAACGCTTGAGATGAAGGCTGAAGCCTTAAACGGAGGCTGAACGTGCCTGAAATGAAGAGTAATGCTTTTTCGCATTAACGAACGCCTTCTCTCAATATTTCCTTAAATTTAACATTCTGAAGCTTCTTTCTTTCTGAAAGTCAAATCGACGCGCGGCGACTTTTTTCCCGGTGTCCCGTCTAACGTTTCCCGGGAAACGGGAAATGGTTCTGATCGCAATTTCCCGGGAATCCCGGATCCCCGGGATTAAACCCTATTGGAAGGCTGGTTCTGGCCCCTGGGCCATGTTTTTGATGCCTGCCTACATTATCAATAGAGAATATATATATAATAATTAAGTTAATAAAATTACATAATGAATTGGATCACTTCCTTTAGGAGAAGACTGGGTGTCTCTAGTGTTCCTTCATTTCAGCAAACTGAGGCTTTTATAGTGTGAGACAAGGAATTGATTTGTCTTTCATCGGGTTTTGCGGTGTCACTGGATAAGAAAATGCCATTAACAGATCTGTCAGTGTCTGGCAAAGATGCACTACAACAGCTTGGACTGTCAGTAAAAAAAACAAAACATCTGGACACAAAGCAAGCTGGGCACTTTTGCTCATACTGGCACTTTAGGCTTATTTAGATCAGACAAGAAATCCTTTTACTCTTGCACACCTTTTAGCAGTCTGAATCAATCATCTTCCAATATCAAGTCCAATTTGCAGCTGTACGTTAATGCATTATCAGTAAAATAGATTTCTACACCACCTCGCTTTACTCCTTCCCAGCCAGCTCCACGCTTGCACAGCTTGGTTACTGTCAAAGTGGTGAATTTATGTTGCATCAAGTTGGTAGTAAATATCACAAGATGTGTGCATGTTGATGTGGATTAGACTTCAATTTTGTATGCACATTCTCATTTCTTAAGACTTTATGCATCTCCAGTTACTTTTATTTTGGTTCTAGTTTCATCTTAACCCAATAAGGTGCCCTTTGATTGTCAAGGTCAATTTTAATGAACTTTATTTACTGATCTCAATAGGTTAGTATTCCCCTGTGGAATGATGAACAGTATCTGAAATAAATATGAAAAAAAAAAAAAACCTCAGCAAAGATCTGACACAGGACCTGAGAAATGCATCTGGACCTTCAGTTGATCCATCTACTGTTTGCCAAAGCCTCACCAGAAATGGTCTCAGTGGAAGGGAGGCTGTCAAGAGGGTATTCTTAAGGAAGGGAGAAAAGGCCAAATTACACAAGAACTGGACTGAAAATCAGTGTCAACAGGTGTTATGGGGTGATGAATCCAAAGTTGAAACTTTTTTTGTCCAAATTATCATCGGTATGTATGGAGGAGGTCAGGAAAATATAAGTGAGGGGATGCTCAAGAATTTTGCAGTGTATGTTACAGCTATATCTTGTTTTAGATGAAGGATTGCCCTGTTCCAGCACACAATGGTGTTTGACACCGTTAAACTGTGCTGTTTGATCTGGAAAATTGCTACTCTGGCTTCCCTCATTATTCAGCATGAATAAACAAAAGAAAGAAAAGTACAAGCTGCTCTTTGGAGCACACTAGAACATTCCAAAGTACGTGGAAGAATAATCGGCTCTCTTTGCAGATCTGCTTCTTTTAAGGATAAAAAGAATTCATACGGCTGTGTTGATGCAGGGACGGGACCTCAAAGGATTTGGCTTTTTAACGTGTCGTTACTGCTTGTGCGCACTGATTGCTGTAGATTGTTTGTTAGAGAGAGAGAGAGAGTTGTCATGTGGCGTCTCAGAGCTTGGACTGGTTTGATCCTCCTCCGTGCTTGCAGATAAAAGTCTATGAGTCACTGACTGGGATCTTCTAATGATCTCACCCACTCCACCTATTTCCACATCCCTGTCTTTCCTATCAATAATAGCATGTATACAGTCTCTGAATCATCTCTGAATCTAAGGCACTGAAATTTGACATTAGTTCCCAAAAACATCTGGCAGCTGCAGAGACTCACACACACGCACCATGTGGAAATTTTTACTGTGACACACAATAATATAATTCATAGGTGACATGTTTATAATGTTTATCCATCAAACATCCTGTTCTGCTCTTTCAGTCCATTCACTGTGAGCTTTTGCACTTCATCCATTAGCCCCCATCCGCTCTCGCTGACATTTCCCATTTTCAAACCCAAACACAGGAGGAGTGGGCAGCAGTGGAAAATAGTAAAGGATCCAGTGGATTTGGTTGCTGAGGGATGCCAGAATGCATCTGGGCAGAGTGTTTTTAGAGCTTGCTGTCCTAGTTAGGCAGGGCAGGGGATTGTTGCTTGACTGTGAGTCTAAAAAGTGAATTATTCAGCACGGCTTCCTTTAGCTGGCTCACACTCTGCTCACGCAGATTTTGCACACACATGAAGAGCCGCTGCAGGCACTCACTCATATGTCTATAAAGACATTAACACAGAGTTGCAGGGATCAGATGCACTCACCGATCAGTATGGAGCTGGATAATTTGAACTGCTGACAGCTTTTCTCTGATGTGTCCTATAAAGGCTTCACATGAATAAAACACAAGTGAAACATGGAATGACATGATACAGATGCACCCAGGCACAATTTCAGCTGACCACCTACTATAACGGTGCCTTGGACAGATTTCAGTTTAAGAGAGTTATGAAACTCACAGTGAAAGTCTGAATTGTCACTCCAGGCTTCAGAACCAATGTCTGTTGTTGATAGGGCAAACAGACAAGAGTCCTAGGAGCTCAGAAATGTTTAGCACCTCTCGGTCACCTCGAGAAGCGCCCAGATATGCTCAGATTCACTTCTTTTACCAGAAGAATCCAAACTGTTAAGACTTTGTCAAAGACACAGATATGAGCTGCACAGAGAAGAAATAACTTCTATCAAGGGACTAACTTAGGTCACTCAGTTTACTTGTATTTTAGGGTAATAGGGTACTACTTTAACGCCTACCTGCTGATATACTAACATACAGTCTCATTTGCAGTCTATTCATGGCAGTGTAATTGAGGAGTACAACAGGTGCTGAGCATGGATTTGCCTTGGTATCGCAATGTTTTTAGTTTTGTTAGGTAGGCACTGATATGTCAGCTTGGTATCAGTGCAAACTATTAAATGGCTCTCATCAGTCCACATTAAATTCATTGACTTCATCATAAAAGTCACTATTTCTGCTCCATGACCTCATGTTACCTTACATATTGTAAAATATTTCCTGTGAAATGGAAGCGATCGTACTCGATAAGCACTCTGCATGGTTGAGGAAACAGAAACTGTAATAGCCTAGAAAAGAAAAGGGGGGGGGGGGGGGGGGGGGGGGGGGGGGGGGGGTGATGGGTGCTTTCCTCTCAAGAAGTTTGCACTAAACTGCAAGTCCACACAATTCCCTGTGCAAATTTTAGATTACATAACCTTAAAGGCAGTTCACAACTCATAAACAAAAATCATGAGCGTATAAGAACATGTCTTTAAAAGCCCATCAGCAAGCTGTATTACAAAGGTCTTTGAAGCTTCATTTAGCTTTTCAGTTGTGAGGGGGGAAAAAACAACATTATATTATTTCACTATGATCACTAGTTCCAGTTGCAGTGTTTATAGGCTAAACACACCCACACCACCCTCCCATCTCAGCTATACTGGTCCCATTATATCTGTCACACAATCCATTTATAGCCCAGAGTTTTAATGCACGCCTCCAGGTCGAGGACTGCGTCTACTCAGTCCCAAGCAGACTTTCCTTTGCACCGGAGGGACCACGGCCACAGGGGGTCTAGGAGGAAAGCCGAGCTTAACGACAAAGGGTGGTGGTGGATGGTGGGATGTGGTTATAAGGCTGATTGCTGCGTGACGTTGGCGAATTGCAGCAATCTCCAAACTGTACGTGAAGGAGAGACCAGCCAGGACGCACTGGATACAGCAGATTTGGGGAGGGAAGTGGAGGAAGGGGGTGGGGGGATAAGACAGAGGTAGAAAAAAAAAATTAAAAAACAGGGAGTTGGATGGATGTGAAGAGACAGACGGCAGGACACCGGCTCTAGAAACATCAAGGGTCCCATCAAGAGGTCTGGTGTCTGCACCAAATCAGGCTCAGGGATGTAGTCGAAGCGGTTCGGAGCTCTGCCCATCCGAGCTCATCATCATGAAGAAACACTCTGCAAGGGTTGCCCCGCTGTCCGCCTGCAACAGTCCGGTGCTCACCCTGACCAAAGTGGAAGGTAGGGAGTTCCGTTTAGACCGCCTGTAACCCCGCAAACTGGGGCTGCCCGTGTGCCTCTGAGACCGGAGCTTCAGCTAAAATATTTCTCTAAAGGCTGCTCACGAATCTCATGGAAGACTGCTCGATTTTTTTTTTTTCAAGACAAGGATCAACTTTAGAAAATCTTACAGTGAGCAACACGAAACGACGGGAATCAGCCAAGCGCTCAACTTAAAATCTATGGTGCAATATTTGTGGGTATTTTGACATCGGGCAGGATTAAGATCCATTTTCTTTATATAAGTGATGCCAGATGCTTCACTTGGATGAATTTGGCTATTTAATTGCTTTCATTATATAATAATGATAAAAACCCCGAAATGAAGCCCGAAATTGATCCGCAGCGTTTAAATTATTGCGTTACTGACGCACTGATTTGGGGGAATAATCGCGACTTAGGGCGGCTCGATGATCGCTGTGTTGAAATTTACTGGTCTCTAGGGAGGGTCTTAAGTTGTTATTGCAGCAGGGATTCCCCTCGCACTCTCCCCCGTGTACCCTTCATCATCACAGGCTGCAGGAGACTCTGCTAAAAATGCCAGAGCATAGTGCCAGTGCAGCTGGGACATGAACCCAGCAGTAAGCTTGTTATCAATGGTCCCTGTAAATGTTCTCTGGCAGTGTCCTTCAGTATTCCTCATGGCTTTATGTTGGGTCTCTCACTGGGTCTCCCGCTCTGCAAGAGCGCTGGCATTTCCTGCTGACATCATTAAGAGACAACACCTCTTCTTGTGCGTATATGTGTGTGTCTGTGGTGGATGTGCTGCTGCACCATTCTCAGCACCTTCTTGAAAGAGAAGTGTCATACTTGCCTTGTTGTGTGTACAGTATGCTTCTTCTGATGTTCTCCTCTGCCAGATTCTTGTGCAAAGAGCTGATCTTTTTTTTCTCCATCTATTACTCAAGACTACTGAACACCAGTGTTTGCGCAGAACAGCATTAACACATTGCATCTGAAGGAATCCTTATCAAATTTGCACCTTTCACTTGGATCAAATTGAGAAATAACTGTAATTACTTTGATGAGTTTCATGTAGCCTGATTAAGATACACATATGCATGTCTCACAAAATAAAAAAAGAACCTTAGAGGTCACAGTGAACCATACATAAACTTGCTGTTTGATCATAGTAGGTTTGGTTGCAGCTGTTCTCTTTGCAGTGCAGCAGTAATGCTCAAGGTGACTGATCATCAGTGAAGCCACTAAAAAAAAGCTTTCAGGTTATATATAACATAGAAATAAATACTTGTTAAAGTGTTTTTCCTTTCCGCCTCTGTTATGCAGGACTTGAGTTGTTGCTGACTCAGACTTGTCAGCGCAGCTTAACTCTGTCTCTGCTCCTGTTGTTTGGGAGCTCACAGTAGTCTAGAGCATTAATGTGAAAATATCTGAAAATACTTCATTATTCAATAATTTATTGCTCAACCAACTGCTAGAATATGAATGGTGAATTTTTTTGCAGTTATAAATGGATGTGGCAGAAATCTATCAGATTAAATTACAAGATGCCTGAGGTGTTTAGTCTGCATTGCATATACCCAGACAACACACCCTGGGTTGCCTCAGAATAATCAGTGCTGCAGGATTACCAAAGATTTTAAGCTCATTAGTGAGAATTTCAGGCTCCACACATTTTATTTTCAGAATAACTGGGATGGTGGGGTGTTATTTGACAAGCTCATGTATACAGAGTTGACAAAAACTCCGCTGTGACACGAGGCAGCGGGGAGAGAAAACGTGCGTGCGCGTCTTGTGTTGGGGGATGAAACAGTATTGTAAAATTTTTGAGGGGAGTCAAAGCTGCAAAGTTTGTGATGTGGCTGTTCGATTTTTAGCAGATGCTTTGAAGGAGTCGGGGGGAGGGGGGGGGGGGGGGGGGGGGGAATCACAGGGGGGCCACAGCGTATCAACACGCAGCTTTTCAGAGTCTCTCATGCTTATGTAACACCAGCTCCAAAACCTGTGTTCTCCTCGCTAACAACCTGCAGCAAACTGTCAAAGACTTAGGGTTTCTTTTCCTTTTTATCAGCCTCGAGTCTTCTGTGGTCTGTCTTTCCTCTTCTTTTTTGTGTCCGGTGAACAGACACAGTTTCACACAGTGTTAGTGAGGCACCGAGTAGTTTTGAAGCAACAAGTACAGTATCAGATTTGAACATGAAATTCAGTTTTTCTTACATTTATTGCTTGAATTGATCAGGATTTCTGTAGGAACATCCATGCAGTCATACAGTAGTAACAAATCTGTCATTCATCACAGTTGTCATGTGTTCTCAGTGTTGGTTGACTCAGTGTTGGTTCTGGGTATACAGTACAATGCCGTCTCTTGCAGCTTCAAGGTATTCCTGTGCCGTATTTACTGCCTCCTCTGTGTCTTCTTCCCATAGACAATAATTATTGATTTCTCTTTAAACGTATTTCTGTTGATGGCGTCTTTAGGGAATGTCTGTGTTGTTCCTTTGTCGTCAGAAGCAGGGGTAAGAAGTTCATAAAAGTCCCTTTAATCTCAGCAATTTAATTATATCCTCTGAAACAGAGCAGGCACATTGTAAGAGTGATTCAGCGCACATGCATCCCCCGGGAAGATGGTCACATTTCACCAGCTTCTGTTATGGGCACACTGAATCTCTCCCAAAGGCTTCATGCGCCTTGGTGTATATGGATCAGTCACTTCAGATGACAACAAATTAAAAGCCTTCATATAGAGAGGTAGACCCTTAGCTCAAACTTGATTAAAGCAAAGCTGGACTTGTGTTTGTTTCTTAGAGTAACCTGATTCATTTTTTGGTGGACAGCTCAGCACATTCAGTAGTGCTGGGAGTTGATAGAAAGGAGGCTATTTTGACCTACCTGCTCTGCTTTTTGCGCATCTTTATCTGACTGGATGACTTGGACAGTTCAAGACAGAAAACACAAAAATCTGAATTGTAATCATTGCCATACAGAAAATAACACGCCGTGTTCACTTCATGGACAGAATCTTGAATCTTGTACTCATTTGCATGTGTCTTATTTGTATGTAAATGTGCAGCAGTACCCTCAGTATGGAGGTCAGGCTACATCTGCCAGACAGAGGTCAAACATATTGTATGTGCATATTGTGTATGTATTAGATACAGCAGTTAAAAGGTTACCAGAAGTAGTGATGGCAAGAATTTTGGAGTTTCTTTCTAGGCTTCATTAAAATGTTGGGTCCTCACGTTCATCCTTTGAGTGTAATTGGAGTTGAATTTGTTGGTTGTCAGAGGAGTAAAATTAAAGCCTCTTCTTTGTGCTAAATTTATTTTAAAAGCCAGTGAAATAGGTCTTTGGGGCTTGATAAGTGTGCATTGAATACACAGTGACAGGGCTTTTGTTTTATTAAGAGGCTGAGCTTTTGCTTAGGTTTATCAAGTACAGTGTGTGTAGCGATGCTGTCAGATGAAGCCGAACTTTATTGCTGGTTTGTCGCCAGACTTCTTTTATGTATGTAACATTTGTAATTTATATAGGAAAAGCAGTGCAGTTAAGCAAAGCCCGCTACAAATATGGGTAAAGAGGAAGCTCTTAGCTGTAATCCTAAATTGAGTGAGCTGATCCGAAAGCTTTTCCGTGTGCAGGAAGACTGCCGGTCTTCTCCAAATACACAATGTACCCAGCAGACTAGATGCTACAGTTGTGGTGAGCCTAGCAGGCTGTTTATGACAAATAATTTAACAACCAAAATGTAAAAATTAATATTTATTTCAGCCATTTCAACAGAAGTTTGAATAACAGTGTATGCACACACGTGGGTATTTCTTCTATGAAAGTGAGTGGCCAGGTTTTTATGATAAACATACTTTTTCCCAAACTGTTTCACAGTAGGGACACAGTGAAATGGTTAAGATGTGTTAAAAAAAAAGCTGCATTTTTATGTAATCTGATGGAGTCCCTGTGTCATCAGTGGCCTTGCGGTGCATAGAGGGAGTAAAACCACTGTTTGGGCAGACACTCAGCGTACACCTGTGGTGGCTGCCTTTCCATTACCTTAACAGGAATGCTGTGGCCAATCTTTTAAATATTGATTTGTCGCGGAAAGTGCTGGGACTCTTGCCAGTCTGTTAAACTGTGGGTCCATCACACTGTATTCAGTGGTATAAGGTACTGCAAGTGAGGGAGGGCTGCTTCAGAACAGGGGTTTATCCTGTAGTGTACCCGATGCTGAATATGATTGCTATCAATCTGCTACAAAGCACAGTGCGCAGACCCACGCAATCACACTCTGCTTGTTTTGCACACAGTGTAACTAATAAGGCATTAAGGGGACTGCAGCATTGACCTGTATCATGAGCATCTGTTGAACCAGCTGGGCAGGTCAAGGCAGAGACAAACAGCAAGTTTGCTACTTGGCGAGGAAGTCGCCGCGCTGTCCTTTGAGGTTGAAGGAGAAACCGAGAATGAAGGAGAGCAGGATCAGTAACAGCTGTCCCACCCTTGTCTGCCCTTCTGGTCCTTTAGTCCCTTCAGCCCATGTGATCCTACCTATCAGCTGGTTGACGCAGCAGGGTGTGTTTTCCGCCTGTCTCTCTTTTGTGTTATTGAGTGGGACAGGCTTGTCAGATGAGCCTGCTCTGGTGCGTTGAAAGGACGCTGACTGACAGCTTGGCCTGACCAACTTGTCACAGTCAAGTATCACAGACTCCCACTGTCTGTCAGACTCCGAGACCACAAAGACAGTAACTGCTGTCTGTGTGCTGCCTGTCTATCGGGCTGTCTCTGTGATTAAACTACCACCCTCCTGTATAAAAGTGCAGTTACTGCTTTATTTAACAAAAAAAGAAAGAAAACAACTATAAATTGCCTTTCTTTTCAAACAAAAACATCTGCCTTTGACTTATGTCAGACCTGACAAACCAAATAAGTCAACATGTGTCTGAAGGATTTATTTTTATTGAGGTATTTACTGAGTGATTGATGCTGTGTGACAGCCATAAACCAGTTTAAAGAAGAAGAGCAGTGATTTTGAATTTGTTTGCTTTTTTAATCCAGAGAATTACACTGAAAATGTTAAGTGAAGGGGTCACTTCACCTAAATTAAAGACTCTTCAGTCATACCTTGCAGGTGACTTTATTCAAAAATGGAGATTTCCTTAAAAAGGGAAACTTAAAATTAAGATCGACTGCCTGTTTAAGGTTTTATACAAAGACTTCATGCTGTATTGTTTGATGATGACAAGGACACCACGAGTAAGGTAAACTACTCAATTCGTATTCATCACCAAGCAAAGCCAACAGACAGTAAGACAAGAAGAAGAGTTTCTCTGAAGTGTGTGTGTGTGTGATTGATCTGTTTACCCTCTTGAATCGCTGAGGCAGAGCACTGCGGAGCATGCTTGCTCCCACGGAGGTGTTGCCAAACAGACAAAACTCTCTTACCTCTACGTCTCCCCTTGTTGAGGTCCCAGGTGAACACTCCCTACTGTTGCATTGCCACCCTGGCAAACCAGCCTGAGCCTGATGCTACTGTTGCTGCTGCCAGCATGCAGCTTTGTTTTGGAAGCAGGGCGACAGAGAACGCGGTGTACGGCTTGGGCGGTGGCCTGTTCAGGGAGCAAAACAGGGACGTATCGGGACTTTCTCAGCCTGTCACGGGCAGGTTCTGTGAAGTGTGAGAGGGAGCAGTCAGGCAGGGCTCTGCTGGCACGTTTGGGATTTGCAGCTATCAGCAGGAGAGATCTGCACTGCAGAGACTGCAGAGGGAGGGAGGATAGCAGAAGTGGGAATGAGGCGGGTTGGGAAGCAGGGGAGCATGGACTTATATGGGAGAGAAGCTGGAAAACTGGCTTATTAATGGCAAGATTAATCTCAACATCCACTGGAGTACTTTGCCTCTACTGGGAGTATGATGTATATTCAATGTCGAGCATATGAGGTGCTCAGTGAACTAAAATACTTCAGGCAGGCACATGAGCATGTATGATTAAGACTGATTCCCTGTGCCTTTAACAAGACAAATACAGCTAGACACGCTCACACAGGTGGAGCAGTGTTACCCAGATAAGTGGATATTTCCTCTTAAGATGTTAACTGATGAGACAAAAGTTAAATGGTTTGCTATGATAAAGATGCTTTCTGTCAATCAGTGCTTTAAGTATTACAACAAAATCTTCTATTACTGCGACTTAGCTGTGCATAGTAGATCCTATGATGTTGGCATGCTTTCATTCAACTGAGTGGTAGGGACTATATTTGAGGAAGCAACAAGAAGAAGCCATATACAGCTGTCAGAGCAGATCACGAGCCGCCCCTACGGACACTTTCTTCTTGTCTCCAGCAATTTTTGCAGATGTCTGTTAGCATCCACTGAAGTATATCTGGACATAGAATGGATTGAATAACTGTAGACATTTTCATCTAGTTTTAAATTTTGCTATTGGAATAATCTAAAACTAAACCTAATCTGCATTTGAGTGCACGTAAAGGCTGAGATTAATTATTAAATATCAGAAATACACTATGCCCATGCTATAGACAGCTTAGTATGACAGGCTGACCTCGATGGTTGACATTAGATTACGAATTAATAAGGTTAAGAGCTCTGAGTTAATGATTTAACACTTTAAGAAGACTGTCTTTATGGTAGTAATAGCTTCAAATGTCATTAGCGGAGGAGCCTTTCGATCTCGATCTCTTTCGATCTCCACTCCACTGACTCATACACTGATGAATTCAGCTGCGCTCAGTATGTTCATTACTGTCATTCAGGGTTGATAAAGTATCATTAGTCACCGTTAGTCTAAGTGTTAAATAAGTGTGTTCCCTTTAAGCGATTAGTCTATGATGATACACTCATAACTCTGCATTTAATTACAACAGCTTTAATTAGCATTTTACTGTATGACACATTTTTATTTAATAAGACACAGAATATTGTATTCAAGTATTGTGGTAACAGCTTCAGCCTGGAGTATAGGCTGTATAATATCACTAGTGTTGTCATGACACTTCTCTAAGTGTGCCAGAGCTGAAAATGCTTAGCTGGGCCCTAGAGTCTGCCTAGGGGCTGATTGGCTTGGCCCATCATCGCATTTGGGAGATTAAACTGTGGTGCAGTCCAGAGAAGTGGTCAGAGCCACAGGATGTGGGACGGAGGCCCAGGAAGGACACAAATTGGGCAGCATCAACAAAGAGATGACCTTCAGAACAAGACAACGCGGTCCGGAGCTCAGAATAGAGAAACTTAATTCTCACCCCTGTGGCCCAAGACTTTGATAAACATCCATGTGTGCCTGTTTCTTTTTTTGGTCACTGCTGATTCATTACTTCATTGCAGTAACAGACAACGATCTCGAATCATCTTTCACTGCTGCCAAATTTTGCCTCTGCGCTGTCAGATCTGTCATTTTTGCTTCTGCAGCAGCAGGGAACATTGTTCAGGTTCCTCCAACAGTGCAGCATAATCTCATCTTAATTGCATCACTTTTTACTGTTTGCAGTAGATAAACAGAATGTGAATCTCTTATGCAGTCAGTAAGTAGCGAGGGGAAGCCGGGGCATTAGCATAAGAGGCGATAGTCATCAGGGGAGTTAATCCGTGATATGATGAGACCACCTGGAAAGGTCAGAGTCAGCTCTTCCAGCAACAGGGAGTTGCCTCATTGGGTGTGATGGATGCCCCCCTTACACAGCTCTTTTGTAAAATACGCAGCGTATACAGCAACTACTGATAAGGCACAGCTACAGTATTATGAGAGTTGAGTATCCTGTTGATGCCGTCGAACAATAATTTTCACAGCATAATCAAATCAAGTTAGATTTATTCTCGCCTCACTGAGGCCCTCTGAAGTGCGGTCTGTATTCCGGTCAACAGAGTACAGTGCAGTGATGAATTGGCAAAAGGCTCCCTGCAGCACGTCATTACCACTGGAAACGCCATTAGGGAGATCGCTCATTTTCAACATTTTGGAAGGTAGGAAGCGACCAAATGAATCATGATGCCTATTAGGTCATTCTGTTTATTGTGTTGGACTCTCACCAAACTGATTGCAAAGTTGCAGTCTTGTAGTTTTTTTCTTGGTGGTGAGAGTTTAGCTACAGGGTCTTTTTGGGTTCAGGACAGCCCAAAATTATTTTAGAGCTCTGGTGGCGATAATTTGTTACTGTTAGTTTAAAAAGAAGTTAATTATGATTACACGCTGAGTGAACAAAGGATAGAGATTATCTGGATTAAAAGCTGCCATAAACCATCACATCACCATCACTTTTTTAACTTTTATATTTGTAATAATCTGTATACCATAATGTCATCTGAACTTTATAGAGGACACAAAGTTTGTAAGTAAGTTCAGTGATTCAAGAGAACAAAATGATCTTGGTAAGTGAATCAGTTTTGAAGCACAGAGTGGGTGTGAGTGGGCCTGAAAACAGCAGGCCAACACTTCGCTTCAGTTCACACATTATTGAAGAAGCATGGAGGCTATCAGGTTTTGACAAGTGAAATAGAAAAGTTAAGTGTTGCGGTGTGTGTCTTTGCACGCTAGGGCAAACACACATGCCACTGCAGCTCATGCGGTGGAGAAGAGGTCATCTTGGATTGGATATCACATCTGCCCTCGTATGTCCTCTGTTTGGCTGCCGCCTGTCACACTTGATCACCACATTTTTAACACAGATTGATTGCCTTCAAGTTCAATTTAAGTTTGAAAGCAGCTGTGGTTATTTGGAAAATAATGACAGAAGACTGGTATGACCTGGAGTCAGTGTCTTAAACTTCTAGCTCAGATTTGCTGCAACAGATAATATA
The DNA here is from genome assembly GCF_007364275.1 of Archocentrus centrarchus. NCBI lineage: Eukaryota > Metazoa > Chordata > Actinopteri > Cichliformes > Cichlidae > Archocentrus > Archocentrus centrarchus. The sequence goes on along the minus strand of NC_044360.1, from coordinate 20,246,703 downwards.
CTGTATCTGGATTATAATTAGAGTGGGAAAAAAATGCCATAACCTGACCAGCTCTTAAGGCCATGACAAAAAGCATTCGGGGCATTTTATCAAAATAATTTATTAAACAAGCCAAAGTAACTTAAATACATACAAAGATAAGAGAACCAATGGAGTGTAAAAGCAGGCAGGATCAGTAGAACAGGATGTGCATGAGACTGGAGAGAGTGTGTGAGTGCTACAAGGTGCTGGAAAACAGCATGAAAGAACTGAAAAGAAAGTAAGTACACAGAAACTCAGAAGCCAGGCAGAAGAGCAAGAATCAGACGGCATGCCAGCAACAGTTTCATAGTCCGGAAACACCAGGCCCAGATGTTCCCAGTTGGCACTGACGATCCCCTGCCCACGAGGTGCCTGAAACACATGCAGAGCAAGAGGAAGTTGAGAGGAATCCAGCAATGAGCAAGGACAAATAATATATTATACTTTATAGTTTAAAATGGGTTGCTGTGATATAGTTACGTGTGCAAAATAATGAATGAGATGAAATATATGAGCTATATTTATGATTGTAATACAGATCTAAGGTATCAGTGTGTTTGGCCATCGATCTAATATGTATGTGTCCATCTTCAGGGGAAGACCGCTCCAGAGAGAATGTGGTCGGCACCACAGACGCACAGACGGCCGGTGCTGCAGGGGCAGAGTCCGGCTCAAACAGACGGCGGCTTCACTGCTGCATCCGAGTAACAGCTGTACAAGTGCGGAAGGCTCTGTGGGGAGTCGCCATGGTGATGTGCGTGTGTTCCTCCTGGGCAGGCTCCACCCAGCTGGCAAAGCTGACCTTTAAGCAGTTCGATGCTCCCTTCACCCTCACCTGGTTCGCCACCACGTGGAACTGCCTCTTCTTCCCCCTCTACTACATCGGCCACCTGTGCAAGAGTCCGGAGAGGCAGACACCCAGGCAGAGGTTAAGGTTAGGAGACACTCTCTTCTTCAGAGCAATACAAATGAGCAAGCTCAATTAGGGGGGCAGGCACTGAAGATGCTGTAGCCCTGTGATTATCACCCATTCTTCTCCTCCTCGTCCCTTTTTTGAAAATCTGTATTTCTGCTCTGACATGGTGCGTTCCTCTTGAATCTTCTCCGTGGTCTGCCTCTTCTTCTCTTTCATGGCAGCTCTATATTCAATATTCTTTGTCTAATATGTGGGCTGGTCCATAGTAGCGATACCCAGACCTATGAGCACACTGCCTGTCCTCCTCTTTTTGTTGGGTGCTGTAACTGTGCTATGGCTCTAGCCAACACTAGTTGCCTCGTGATCAGTCTTACAGATGGCTGGCTTTAGATGAGTAAACACTTGTTTGACAGCTTTTGATGCACTTAAAGTAGGCGATAGCAGCATGTTTTAGAAAACTAGTGGAACCTTAAGTCACTGCAAAATGCAGTAGCGACTGGGTCAAAATGAAATGAAGTCACATAAATTAGGTAAATAAAGTAAATAAAATGTTTATTTATTTATTTTCACATTGGCCTTTTACTCCCCAAAATGCTGATAGCACAAATGCTTGCAATGTGCTTAGACTTTGATCACTTCCATTTTAGGATGTATTTTAGATTTTTTTTAGTGTTTAAACAAAAGTCAGACATTCAATTATAGGAAGGCAAAAAAGAGAAGGAAGAAGACCACACTGACATACTTGTAAAAATAAGCAGTCAGGGGTTTTAACTATATTTTTTTTTATTTATTAATGTTTAATCTGTATTTTTTCTTCTTACTGCATCTAACGGGCTAACAGAGAAAACAGAAATAGCTGAGAAAAATATCGACAGTACTTAAATCAAAGGGCATTGTTTCTTTTCTACACTCAAAGGTGATGCACAGACTTCAGCAATTACAGTTTTACAGAAATCAATTTTTGCAGCAGCAGACCAAAGAGCAATGCAGTCATTAAAAATCAAACCAAAACAAAGTTTTCTTTCTCAACTAAATGTCTCACAACCCTCCTTTATAATGACTGGTTCTTATATAGTACTTTTCTACTTTACTTGAGCACTCAAAGCGCTTTATACAACAGGCCTCTCTCACACCAGAACATTTATCTACATCCAAGTGCTCTCTATCTACCATTCACACTGTAATCAACATATCAGGGAGCAACTTGGGGTTCAGTATCTTGCCCAAGGATACATAAGCATACAGAATGGAGCAGCCAAGAATCAAACCACCAACCTTCCAGTTAGTAGATGACCTGCTTTACCTCCTCCTGAGCTACAGCAACCACTGAGATAAACAATAAATAGATAGATAAAACCCACAGCTGATCTCTCAGAAAAACATCTCAAGTGAAACTCGAGGAGTCATCAGCTAATCAACCAAAACAACCAATGAAAAAAAACAAAAAAACACCTTTTCATGCTGTTTCATTTAGAGCCCAACCAGAAGGGGGTGCAGCAGTTAATCAGCTGATATACTGGCTATTTGCCAATCTATCTGTATCAGAATTTGTAATGGACAATAAATGGAAAAGTGAAAAAGAGACCGGAGACCACCAGAGGCCACTCTGCAACTTCCCTGTTGGCAACACATATTTGATTCCCTCAGAGTTGGGCAGAGTGTAAACGAGTAAATAAACAACTATACAGAATAATGTTAATGAAATCTGTGCCTGAAAGAAAAAAAAATATCGGGTGTATCAGAATATCAGATATTTAAATCTGCAAATATCGGTATCAGTATCTGTCTTAGAAATCCTATATCTGTTGGGCTTTAGTTTTTTCCTTTTTTCTTTTCTGTCTTTTTTCTCTAGTCACAACAAGTATGCGACTAATCAGAGGTTGCCACTAAATTAGTCAGGATAGGAAAAATCCTTTCAAAAGGTTAGCTTGATTACACAACAAAATTAAACATTATATGTGACATCTAGCAGCATACCAATGTGATGGTGGAGAAATGCTAATTGAATTTTTTCCTTCTGAAATTGTGTGGCAGTTTCTCTTTGTGTTTGAGGAAACAAACGCCTCATGTTCAGCCTGTTTCACCAGCTGCTTAGTGTTGTCATTTAGGCCAGTTTTTAATCTCACTGAATGAGCTAATGCTATTTCCCTTCTGTTTTTGCTTGTTAAGTATATGCAGTCATCCTCTCATCAGATTTTATTTCCAAAACACTGCCACATATTTACCGCTACATGTAGCAGGTCATGCCATCTTACTTAAGCTGCTGGAGAGAAAGTAATTCTAAGTGTGTTAGAGTGGCTTTCACAGGTGAGGCAGTCCATTGGTCTTTAGACAAAAGTGTTATCTCTGGTACCCGCAGTGCTGCTTCAGTACAAAGAGACAGAGAGTGGTGGTTTAGACAGTGTGGAGTGCTGGTGAGCTTGGGGGATTGGCTCTGTATTTCGGATGCTCCTCTGTGATGTAATCCTTCCTTTTTTTTGAGGGCTTACATTATGCGGGGCTCCCACTTCTCAGCTGGAACTCATGTGAACTGAATATAAATTTGCAAATTGCACCTTCTGTTGAATCTGACGCTGCAGAGCAATAGAAACCAAGGGATGTGACAGCTTTGTGATAGCCGACAGCCAAAATAGAGGCAAGGACCTGACCTTAGAAGTACATCTGTGAGGAGAGGATTTTACTGCACTCGTCTCCTTTTCTGCTGTTTCGTCTTACTATTTATAGACAGATTGTAGCAACAGTGGAAGGAAATGTATCTTTATTTACAAAGTGCAACTTTGCATGTTCATGTTTTAACTTCAGGCTGTAGTTTGAGAAGGTTTGATTGCTCTTTGTTAATATGAAACCTTCTTAAAAGTGACTTTAGATGTAAGCACGAAAAGAAGGATGGATTAACTTAGTTCCTGCCAGATTCTAAAGAAACCAAATAAAAATGACATTCAGGCTCTAGTGACTTTGGTAGGACAGTGTTTAACTCTTTAATCCATGACTCTGGTTTAATATCTGCCTCTATAGCGCCTTCTCTGGCAGCGTTGCAGAGCTTTAAAGTATCTTAAAAATCGCTGAAGATTACACGTCTCACAAGTGGAACAGTAAAGCATGAACACAGTTATTGGTTTGGCTTTAAGGTGGCGTAACCAGTGTCTATAATGAAATGCTGATAAACTGGTTGTCACAGAATTAGTGTTGTGTCCGTAGAGGGGGGTTGGAGCCGTGTGTGTGTTTAGTGCAGACTCAGCTCTGTGGAGATGATTCATAGCAATGCTGCTCTACAGTATCCTGGCAAATGCGCTACCTGCCACTCCTCTGATATTGCTGCTTCATCACTTTTGCAGGGCCAGATGCTTTCAGCCTAAACAGGATAACTCAGTAGTGCTGTTAAACAATAGCAGTCAGGTGTGGGCGGAGTCGTGCAGGTTGGGGGTAAAATAGAAAATTCTTGGCATCAAAGCAGAGCAACGTTAGTTCTTACTCAGCAGACAATGTAGTAACATGACAGAACAGAACCACCATGCAGTATTCTGATACTGATACATAATGTCATGGTTTGGTTCCTCTCTTGTGTTACTGACTCATGCCAATAGCGTTTGGACTGTCAGCTTTTATTCAAGGGTATTTTCATCCAGCTTCTTGTGTGTAGTTAGAGTCTGAAAAGCATGAATAGTGAATGACTAAGCCTCGTGCTGAAACACTTAAAGATTAATCACTTCTTCAACATGGCAGAATGTCAGACTGACTGTTAATCATATGTCACCAGATTTAGTTTTTCTTTTATATTGTCTGTTAAGACTTAGCTGGATAGAACTCCTCATGCAGTCATGGTGAAAAGAAAGTGCACCTTCTAACCATTCTAAGGTTTTATGTATCCAGACATAATAAAAGTAATCTCATCTTGAGCAGGCTATATGTGGAAAAACTAAGTAACACCCCCCCCAATTCAATAGTTTGTAGAACCACATTATAACTTGAAGTAATCGTTTTCTGCATGACTTTATCAGTCTCTCACCTTATTCTGGAGCAATTTTGGCCCACTCTTCTTAACAACATTGTTTCAGTTCATTGAGGTTTGCGGGCATTCGTTTAAGGTCCTGCCACGGCATTTCAGTCAGGCTGCAGTCTGGACTTTGACTGGGCCATTGTAACACCTTGATTCAGCAGAGGAGTGGCCATTGTAATACCTTTCTGTTGTAGATTTGCTTTTGTGCTTGGGATCATTGTCCTGTTGCATGACCCAATTTTGGGCCAAGTTTTAGCTGTCAGACAGGTGGCCTCACGTTTGACTCTATAATACTTTGGTATACAGAGGAGCACATGGTTGACTCAACAACTGCAAGGTGCACAGGTCCTGTGGTTCCAAAACAAGCCCTGATGATTTCATCAGCCCTCCACCACCGTGCTTGACAGTTGGCATGAGGTGTTTGTGCTGATATGCTGTTGTTTTTGCCAAACATGCCACTGTGCATTATGGCCAAACATCTCCACTTTGGACTCATCTGTCCAAAGGACATTGTTCCAGAAGTCTTGTGGTTTGTTCAGATGCAGCTTTGCAAACCTATGCTGTGCTGCCATGTTCTGTTTAGAGAGAAGGCGCTTTCTCCTGGCAAAACTTGCAAACAAGTCACACTTGTTCAGTCTTTTTCTTACTGTACTGTAATGAACTTTAACATTTAACATGCTAACTGAGACCTGTGGAGTTTGAGATGCAGCTCTTGCTTTTTTTGCAATTCCTCTGAGCATTGTATGGATAAATTTCCTGGGATGTCCACTCCTGTGAAGACCGTCTTGCTGTCTTGAATGTCTTCTGCTTGTGAATAATCTTTCTCACTGCAGAGTGATGGACTATAAATTGATTGGAAATGGACTTATAACCCTTCCCAGACCAATGGGAAGCAACAATGCTGATGTCTTTCCTCCTTGACATTGTGTTAACATACACCTGAAGGCTCCAGACCAGCAAGCTTCTGCTTTTATAGAGGTGTTCACACTTGCTGATAATCAGTTATTTCAGTGCATTTGATTAGCAGCATATGGCTACTATTTACCTTCTGAATTCCTGTGGAAGCACACACTGTTTCTACATTTTTTGCCTAGTGTCTGTTAAAAATAATAATAACATAGTGCAATATGTCATCTTTTGTAGCTCATCTGAGGTTGTATTTACCTAAATTTAAGACCTGCTAAGGACCAGATGATTTTTATTAGGTCCTGATAAGTAAAACCTTAGAATTTAAAGAAGTTCTTTCTTTTCATTGTGGCTACATATTGAGTCATTACAACTTTGCCTGAGATATTCATCATATGCAAAAGTCACAGCAACATTTATTTGTGTCCCCAGCATTCCTCCATGTTTAAACCCATACGGAAATGCATACCCAGAAGCCGAACTCCCAGAGTGTCCACAAGTAATGCTGAGAACGGAGGAAGATGAAAGAAGACTTTTCTGAGTACATCAAACAAATTTCTGCCTGTTGTCACAATGAAATACCAAACAGCTTTTTTCATTGATTTATTCATTAGTTTTGTCCTGTTGTAGCAGCAAAGATTATTCCATTTCTCGGCCATACTGAGACATTTCCCATACAGTTGTATGTTGTTTATTAAAAAAAAAAAGTAATCATATAAAACACCTAAGGAGGAAACATTGTTTGATTTCTTAATGGGGACAGTTGAATATTTAACTTCAATGCCTTGTGGCAGATCTGATTATGCGATTAAATATTAAGTCACTCTTCTATTCGGATAGGTTTGGTCCCGTGTGTCTATAATGTGGGACCAACATCATTTAGATGTAACCGTTGAAGTGGGAATTACTTCCCTCACTTAACAGCATTAGTGTCTTTTCAAGGAGTTTTTAAGATTGTGCTGTTTGTGTTCACTGGTGTTAATTAGTCCCAGAGTGGTAATATTTATCAACTTTTAAATCATGCCACATTATCGGAATGCTAACACTCTTCATTTTGATCCTGCACAGGGAGTGCTGTAGGTTTTTCGGTGACGATGGGCTAACACCGAAGGTGTTTTTCACCAAGGTGGCACCTTTTGGCCTCCTGTGGATCCTCACCAACTACCTGTACCTGCAGGCCCTCAGGAAGATCAACACAACAGATGTGTCGGCGCTATTCTGTTGTAACAAGGCCTTCGTCTTCCTGCTGTCGTGGATCGTACTCAGAGACCGTTTTATGGGCGTCAGGGTGAGCACATCTGCATGCATTGTTACTTTCTTCCAAGGGAAGATGCTGCATCTTTAGATAAGAGTCTAGCACAGGACACAGAAATGATTTTCACGTTGTGCCCTCCAGGCTTGTAACTTTTATCTGCAATAAACAAGATAATAACCAAAAAAGTGCTTTTTAGATTAGTTTTCAGGAAGAATTTGCTATGTTGTATAAAGTCATTATAGACAACGGGATATTTAACCCTTTGTGCTAAGTGTGGCAACAGCAGAACCCCCCCCCCCCCCCCCCCCCTCCCCACCTAGGAAATCGGTGAGCTGTGGGATGAGCACATCAGTGTGAATACGTGGTGTGTGTTCATTTTATGCTTAAACACTACATGACTGTAATACTGCTCAATGTAAAGCTGTTTTGGTCTTCACCTTTAGCGATTTTCAGCTGTCCCCCGATCTGCTTTATTACTGCAGTTGTTATTATATCTGTCCACGCTGTCACTGGGTGTTTGTTGTGTATAAAAAGCAATGCATAGAGATGCATGGTAAATGATACCAAAACGGAATAGAGGCTGTCACACTGAGTGGAAATTAAATGATTGTAAAGGCCAGAGATACTTAAATTTTATGAATCTTTACTCTCCGATGGATCTGCGCTTCTGAAGACTACTGCAAGCTGCCATCAACCCGTTCTGCACGCCCACGTTTACACCGTATATTTTGATTAAACGTTTGAGCATCCCATTTATCTCGAATCTTACTGTTTATGAGAGAAGGGTTTTAAGATAAGAGCATGGCCAATATTAGCCTCACAGGCAGACTGTCACATGTAGATTTATGTGATTTATGAGTAGTTCCACTAAAAAGTGTTTTTTTTTTTTTTTCCCTTTCCAGATTGAATTAGTTTGATTATGTTCCGATCCCTAAAGATACAGAAGTATCCTGTTCATCGTGAGACACGAGCTGAGATTGGGGGAAAGTCAAACAAATATCTAATTTTGTGTAGCAGAAAGTTGTTTCTTGTTCTCTCTTCTTTGCTGGAATGTAAATGTCTCTAGCTACCTATGCGCAAATTTGGGTCCTTCTATATTTCCTGTAGACTCTGATTAGGACATCATGTTGTATTCACTAAGACTTGAAACATATGATTGATTTTATAAACTCATCAGGAAAGTGTTTACTGAGGTCATGATGTTGACTATACCAGAACCAGAGTTTCTGCCACTTATTGGATGTTAGAAAAAAAAAAACAGGTTTAAGGCACTTCTGCATAGTTTTACCTTTTTAGAAACTGTATTAATCTCTTAATGTGGATTTACAGTTTACAGTTCATCAGTCATCAGTGACTGATGAAAAAAAGAAAGAAAAAAAACTGTCTATAACCCACAAAGGAATGCAAATTTGTGATGGGTTGCTTTGATTGGATTTCCATTTGAATGTGTGAGCTACACGCACAGCACGGTTGAGTAGAGAGCAGGTTATGAGCATGACAGGGTGATTACCTAGCAGTGACCGCAGTGTCATTCAAATGTGCCTCCTGGTGTGTGTCTGTGTGTGCGCGTGTGTTGGCATGCATGTTTGTCACTGATAAAGAAGAGAGAAAAGCAGAAGAGTAAGGGGTTAACTTTGTGAATTGAGGTATGTCCTTATCTCCTCTCACTGCACGCCTCAGATACTTTCATATCTGCAGCTGTCCTGCACTTTGCAGAATGGATTTCCCCTCCTCTTTTCTTTTTTCTTTTTTTTTTTTTTACTTTCACACACTCACAAGCATCCCATCTCTCCCTTGTGTATGCCCCGACTTGTCACCCCCATTATTCGTGATGAAAAGCCAAGTAAGAGACAAGTACAGTAATAGTCCCGCTGCTCTCTCTTACACACCCTCCCTCTCACTTTCTCTCTGTTGCTTGGTAGTGGGGATTGCAGTGTTTGGATGTCTGCAGTAATGCAGGGGAACTTGAACAAGTTTGTCATGAAAGTGAAGGAGGAGCGATAGAAAGGGAGAGAAAGAGAGAGAGAGAGATGAGGGGGATGCTACATCAACCTTGCTAAACATAGATGAGGTTTGTTTCAGTGATGTTGTGCGTTTAAACCGATGACGGGCTCAGCTTGGCACTGGCAAAATGATCAAATAAACTGGGGAGATTTTTTATTTTTTAGTTAACACGTGACCTGTGTTTAGAGTTATGATTTATAAAGAGCATAAGCTGCAACATGATCCAAGGCCACATGCTTTTGTTATACTACTATAATGACTTAAGCCACTAAATGGATTCGTATGTCACACCTGCACATTGCAGAACAAGTTTGTGTGATGCCATAGTCTTTTCTCCCTCTGACCCTCGCATTGTGCTGAAACATCTTAAATTGTTGCTGACCCCGTAAGCAAATGGCCATTCGCTAAAATGAAAGGTGTAGGTGTGACTGACGGGCAGCCCGCAGTGCAGAAAGAGACATTTAGCCAGAGTTGCCTGAGGAGCTTTGGCCAAGCAAAAACACACGGCTCATTTATCTTCCTGACACCTGCTTAATGCGGCGCTAATCCACTCAGCTGGACCGCACCATAGCCGTATCACTGCTGTTCACTTCTCGCATGTACAGTATGAACAAATTCCACAGACAGACCAAAATCTTTATGTAATAAAACACAAGAGATTTGGTTTTTGATGCATCAGAGTTGGCCCAGAGCAGGGTGAAGCTGATGGGTCTTTGCCATCTTGAAGCTGTGATAATTGCAGAGGCAGGGAGTGGATGAGATAAGTGGGGGCTGGTGGACTGAAAGGGGGGTGGGGGTATTTGGTTTGTAAACATGATGGCTTTGTAACGGAAATCAATGTCACACAATCAAGCCAACACTGTAAAAGCTGCCCATCCTGGATTGGAAGCGCTTACACAGTGACTCTGAGAGCAGATCATTTCTGCCGAAAAGCTTGTTTACTATTAAAGAAAACCCACTCGATTGTTATGCATTTTCAAGCCTGGCTCTGCAAGGCCTGAGATTTCTGCATTGAATAACAAAGCGGAGGCCATGTGGGCCTGCTGTGTCCCTCCGCAGCAGTATGGGATAAGGCGTCTTTTTCACCAAACTGTGAGCAGCATGTTGTCCATCCTTCACTCACCGATGCGCTCTCTATCTCTCTCGCACTCTCCACAGATAGTAGCTGCTATCTTGGCCATAGCAGGCATCGTAATGATGACCTATGCTGATGGATTCCACAGCCACTCAGTCATCGGCATTGCTTTGGTCGTGGCCTCTGCTTCGATGTCAGCACTCTACAAGGTATTTGTTTGCATTTCATCAGTGTATATTGTACTACTGGGCTTGAGTCCTTGCATGAAGCTCCATTGCAGCGCCACTTTTATTCACAGTGGAATAAAAAAGTAGTAAGAAACCACGAGCTCCCTTCTTGTTACGTAACCAGGTGGCAGAAAACAGAAGGGGATTATGTAGTGTGAGACACACCTGCCAGAAGTGTGTCATACCTATGCATTTGGTTGCTGACCTCAGGCTGTGATACACTGGTCAAGGGAGTTACAGGACAGATATTATATAGCTATGTTTTGACAGGGTCTGGTCTCCTTTGCCCTGCTGTCTGTGCTGCCCTAATGTGATAAACAGACAGCAGCGGCTCGGAGCCAGAGACATGGCAGGTACTTGGCATGAGCACGCTCTGTAATATACCCCAGCTCCTGAAGGGGGCAGATTTGATGCATTCATCACTCTCCTTCCTCTTTATCCTCAGGTGCTCTTTAAGATGGTTCTGGGAAGTGCCAAATTTGGAGAGGCTGCACTCTTTCTGAGCATTGTTGGAAGCACCAATTTTGTCTTCATCAGCTTTGTGCCAGTCATGCTGTATTTCACACACGTGGAGTACATCGAATCACTTGGAGACATCCCCTGGGCCTACCTCTGTGGGGTCGCAGCCCTGCTTTTTGGTATATAGCGACAGAGCAATAATGTGCACAAACTGGTTATGTAATCTACAAATAGCATTTTGCAGAGTTTGCAGTTTTACATTCTTATTGTGGAGTCTGCTGCTTCTCTAATTCTGCTTTCTTCCTACAGCTTTCAATGTCCTGGTGAACTTTGGCATCGCGATAACATACCCAACATTAATTTCCCTTGGCATTGTCCTAAGTGTTCCTGTAAATGCCAGTAAGTCTCTTGGCTTTCCTCCAAGTTAGCTTTTTATATCTGGTCACCATTTAATATTTGATGGCATTGGATTCTCCCAAAAGTTCTCATTTATATTTGATGAAAGACTGCATTTAATTTTCAAACTAGACTCTTGATGTACAATTAGCCATTTTTTTTATTTGGCAAACATACAGAGTTATAATGTATAATCATTTACACGAACCCAGTTCTTGCCTTGGCTTTACAATATTTGCAAGTTTCTTTTTATTAACACATCTTTGTAATTTTACAGTGGTGGACCTCTACACATGTGAAATTCATTTTAACTCAGTGCGCCTCATTGCCGTGTTCATCATTTGCCTGGGTTTCCTAATGCTGCTGTTACCGGAGGACTGGGACCAGTGCATCATCCAGCTCAGCCAGAAGCTGCGCAAACGTGACGAGCCAGCAGAGGGCGGCGGAGAGGCAGGTGCTGCCACGGGGCTCAACTGGAGAGGGAGAGGCAGGACCTCCATGTCCACATATGCACACTGAAATCATGAAATATCAACACAATACAAACACATATACATGAAGGGGGGAGACACATTAACCCATTTGACCTGCCTGACTCCTTGCCTTTTGGACTGCCCTCTGATCAGCAGCTTTTCAATCAAGGGGGAAGATGAAGGAGGTTCAGATTGTGTTTCATTCATCTGGCATCCTTTCCACTCACAAATTATCCGAGTTGGTGCATGGACCTATATCAGTTGTAATCTTTCTTACCCTTAAAATGATCAGGTAAAACTGATTGAATCATGCATTAATTTTACTGTACCTCTTAATCATTCCTCTGATTCCTTGCACCTGGGGAGACTTGCCAACTTGCCTGATATTTTCAGTAAGGAGGAATAAAGGGACAGACATCTCTCAAGGCAGGCCTAACACCTCGTAGACCAGCTGGCTTTAACATGTACACATTTACACACCTTTAAGATCCAAAGAAGAATGCCTACAAAGCTGAATGCCTGAAAACAAACAGGAGGTCCAGTGGCCTCCTGTGGGTGTAAACTTAGTGACAAATACCTGCCTTTGGTGCACTTGTACATAGCTATATTTCACACCTTGGATGTCCTGGAGCCGTGGACCTGTCAAGCTCATCTGGTGTGAAGGGATCTGTCAGGACATCTGAGGATCAGTCTGAGCTGAAGAAGCTTTCACAATGCATCTCTCTATTCATCCTGAGAGAAGAGGTCAGTTTCATTTCATCCGCACTGATTGGCTCCCCGTGGTTATGTGCTTTCCTTGGGCCAAACTCCCACTCTGTCATCACTCACTCATTGCTCGGGCCCACAGTTTAGTCACGAGATATCGAGCGCCACTATCTTTTTCGTAGTTGCTTTCAATGCATTATATCATTGACATGTTTGTCAAATGGTGGGCCTGCTTTCAGTCCATCCATAAAGCACTTGCCTCACATATTAAATTGCCGACGCACCAGTGAGAAAATAGTATGACCATTTTATTAACCCAGCAATTTAAATAATACACTCAAATGTCATTAAAAAACTGTGATAGCTCAAAATAAGACTGACAGGTTATTGAAAACTTGGAACTACCCCTTTAATGACATTGAACATAGCTATCTCTGAGCCTCTCTTTTAACATATTAGTATCATGTGCACACAAGCAAATGTGTGGCAGTTACATTGTTTCATTTCAGGTGGGAAATACAGTCAGTAGAAAACTGTCCCACTGTGGCTTGAGGGGAGAAGTGCTGACACACGGCTCTTCTCATGATCAAAAAAAAAACAAAAAAAAACCTTACTTACTTTCATTTATCACCTTTCTGAGGCAAGTTAACAACCGAGTTGACCCTGAGAGAAACTGAGGTGCACGCCTTGTAAAGCAACGGTGGAAACTCTGCCTTGTTGTGAATGTACGAACATCACTCGACCACACGCGCTCGCAATGTGCTATCTGTTTTTTACAGTGCCACCACAGACTGCTGCACAGAGACTGTTTAATACTATCCTTCTTATACTCATCTGAATGATTTTCTTTTTGTCTTTTTCTTGAAACAAACTTGATGCATCACAGTAGACTCGTTATATTTTTTGCATTTGGTTGCTGACTAACCTTGAGGAGACCGCGAGTGACGTCTTACAGAACGAGCATGCACATACTGTACGAGCAGATGCAGCCGAGAAGTCCACTTCACTGCCTTTTCTTTGTTTTGCAATAGAGTACATTAGCACTGTTTCCCATTGTCATTCTCTATGACAATAAATAATAATAATGTATTCCTCTGGAATTATTGCTAGACATAAATGTAAACCTTTGTAAGGAATGATGATTTTTACACTGAGATGCAACATATGATTATCACATTTGAGGAGGAAATATTTTGAACGTGAATAAATGGTGGGTTTATTAGATCTGCTGTTGGGTGTCAAGTGTAATCACATGTACTATATAAAAAAATCTTGCTTTTCAATACATTTCCTTGTCAAGGGATTTTTTTTTTTCATCCCGTCTGCAATAAATCTGCAATTCATCATTCAATCAATTGAGTGATAAACCCAAATGTTTAGCAGGGTTTAAAGCGTTGGGTTAGAAAACACATGACATTTGAGAAAGCCACGATCAGCTCTGGTAAGAGGGGAGGAACATCATTTTTCATATTTGTAAACTTCTTGAAACCAAAGGATTTATCAGTGAACCCGAAAACCAATTTAGTTTTCCCCCCCCAACCATAGTCTTGGCTACAAATCAGTCTGATTTGAAATGAGCCATCCACTTTTCCAATTCCCATCTGGTGAGGGGATGAGAGGAGGGGTACACACCTGGACAGGTTGCTCACACCTACAGCCAATTTAGAAGCACCAATTAGCCTAACATGCAGGTATCTGGACTGTGGGAAGAAGTACTCAGAGAGAACCCACGCAGACAAGGGAGATTGTGCAAACTTAATATGGCAAGCAAGTTGTGGCGCAGTGTATTAAAGTTTTACATTAATTTATTATATCTGGAAATGACTGCCCACTAACTATGTTTAATTTTTTAGGACTTATTAGCTTTGAATCTTTGCTGGTATTCTATGATAATGAAGTCTTTACACTATGAAGACTGGTGATCAAACAAAATAAGCAAGATAAACAGCAAATTTGGCTTTGCAAACTTTGATAGACATTTCACTTTTTTTTTTCTTTTTTTTTACTGACTAAACAAACAATCCATTGATTACCTGAGGGGGAAGAAACCCCCCAAATTAACTGATAATAAAAAAGTTGTTAATTGTGGTCTCAGTCGGATGCCACAGTTGTCCTGACTAAGAAATATCATGCTCTACTCTCACTGTTATCTGGCCATAGAAAAAAGTGGCCTGCCGCTCCTCGGTCACACCAGAAAAAGATAGAGTGCTGCTCTCTTGTGGCCGAGTGGGGACCTGCAGGCAGTCCACTCTCCTGTCACCTCCAGCATCTTGCCACGCGGAGGAGCTCTTTTGAGGATGACACACACTGCATAGATGTTCCTCGGGCTGATGTTGGAAGTCAGCGCTAACAGTAAAAATAGAGGGAGAGCACAATGATTTGCTGTTGTCAGAGCTGGAGGCCAGGCCGCGATGGGTGGAGGTCAGTGTGCTGGGGTCGCTGCTCCTGCCATCGTCTCCCTCTGCTCTGGCCTCATCTCCTCTTCCCACCACCTTCCCCAGACGAGCGCTAATTTTTTGCCTGAGTCCCTGAAGAGCGCTTTGGAAACGCTTGCTAAGCAGTGCATACAGCAGAGGATTGATATCAGAGTTCAGCAACAGCAGCCAGTAGGAGAAAGTAATACCAGAGGCTGAGACGAGGGTGGGCTGGCCTGCAATTGCAGTTTCTGTGGCCTGAATCAGGGCGACGCATATATAAGGTGTCCAGCAGAGGAAGAAGGCTGCGATGACCATGAAGAGCCGGACCACACCTTGGTGGCTCTGATGCTGCTGGAGAGGAAACTGGCAGGCACTCTGAGCCAGGAAGGAGAAAAAGCGCCTCGATGCTGACCTTCTCTGCTCTGTGGTAGCTTCAGGAAGAGCAGAGTTGATGTAATCATCTTCCCCTGTACCAACATGAGA
This sequence comes from Archocentrus centrarchus, assembly GCF_007364275.1. Lineage (NCBI taxonomy): Eukaryota > Metazoa > Chordata > Actinopteri > Cichliformes > Cichlidae > Archocentrus > Archocentrus centrarchus. The sequence continues at coordinate 20,231,369 of NC_044360.1, read as the reverse complement.
CACAAACTGTCCACTTATGTGATAGATAAGTGTCGAGGGGCTGTGGAGGCACCCACTGTGCTGGTCGGATGTTTCCCCGGGAGCGCAGTCCGAGGTGAGATTCCTGCAACGCTGCACGGCGTCCTCGAGTGTGTGAATCCTCCTGGCGTGGCTGCGAGCCACCTTGACAATGTTCACGTAGCAAAAGAGGATGACCACTGCAGGGATGAGGTACGAGAGGGCAGCCATGAAAGCGGTGTAACTAGGACTGCTGGCCCAGTTCACTGTACAGCTGTACATGGGGGACACATAGCTGAATGAGCTCCAGCCCAGCAGTGGAGGGCAACTGGTAGCCAAAGCCTGCAGCCAAATCCACAGGACCACACCGCAAATCCTCCACGGGGTGCAGCGGGAGCTGTAGCGCAGGCAGTATATGATGGAGTGGTAGCGGTCAAGGGCAATCGCGGCCAGTGTCAGCACGGAAGCTGTGCAGTACACAGAGGAGGTGTAACCCACATACAAACAGAGGTCCTGCGAGACAGGAGAGAAACGGAACATCACCACATGCACGCACGGTGGAGCAAAGCAAACTGCAGCCAAATTTAAAACCTGGACGCAGGTGACGTACAGTACAATCCACCCATCCAGGGTTCATGATGGACAGAGCAACGAATGGCATGACTCCGATGCCCACCAGGAGGTCACTGATGGCCAGGTTCATGATAAGCACTGATGTCACCGAGTGAAAAGTCTTGGTTGCAGCCACAATAACAATGACAAGAATATTACCTACACAGAAATACAACACACAGACACACACACACACAGTGACACACAGGTCAGTCTGTCTGTGACCCAGCAACAGAGGCAGAAAGCAACAGCAAGGACTGATATTAATAATGTGCAGCTATAAAACTCTATTATTATTCTGGTGCTGAAACAAGTGCTTTATTCAGAGTATGGATGTGAGTGTGCAAAAGAATCCTTAAGGAAAAGGAATACGATGTAACAAATGTAGGAATTAGAATACCTTAATGGTTTATTAAGTGTCAGCAGGTGAGTCTGTACCTGTCACAGCGCCCAAACACATCAGGACCATGAGAATCTCCAGGACCAGCTGGGTCTGGGTGGACACCCCCGGCTCTGAACCATTAGTCCCATTTGCACTGATAACAGCTGCTAGCTGCTGAAGCAACCTGGGCTCCGACCAGGAGTTATCCAGATTGTCCATATCCCAGTCAAATAACTGTTATCCTCACATGATGAGTCGAGTACAAGCCTGTCTCAACAGAAAAACACGACTGTCATCACATGTAAGCTACTCCATCTGCTCCTCTTCTCCCCGGAAGGTCTCCAGGTTTTAAGGGGGAGGGAGGAGGATGTCTGAGCACCTGCTGTACCTTATTTAACTCTTTCAGTGCTGCTTTTGTTATAGAAAATCATAAATCATCAGACACAGGTCAGTAAGAAAAAAACAAATGTTTTATTTATACATTTTTTAAAAATCCAAACATTACAGATATTTGTATTTGTAAATGCTTTCCTCAGAGATCGGCATGGAAGGTCAGCATCGGCTGGCAGATATCAAGTCAGTCTTCACATCTGGTTTCTTCTTCAGCTGCTTTTAGAGTCGACTTCTGTTGAGCCAAAGGTGAGATGCTGTCGCGTGTATTCCCAGATTAACAGGGCAGCGCTCACGTGCACGTTGAGTGAGCGGATGATGCCTTGTTGGGGGATCTCCACACACACGTCCAACATTTGGAGCAAGTTAGCAGGAATACCTTCACGTTCATTGCTTGAAAAGAAGGAAAAAATGAGTGAAGAATGTTTCTACCAGTGAAATGAATAATCTGACAGTTTTATTCAGACACATCTTCTCTAAATCAATTCATATAAACAGAGAGCACAAAAATCGACTTAAATCCAGATTAACCTCAAGAGAAAGGCCGCTGGGGCATTCGGGATATGCTCCCGCCTTATAATTAAATTACACAACTCAGTTAAAGAACCTGCAGTGCTTCCTTTCAAATAAAGTGCGAGTACACTGCAGCTGATTTGATTTTTTTTTTTTTTTAGTTTTCGTGTGGTTTTGTGATTCCATCCCTATCATTAAATTTAAGAGCCCCTAGGAGGAGCAGCCTTCATTTTCTCAAGTCTTAACAATTATGAGCGAAAATGCTCTTAATACAGATGGCTAATGATAGCGAGTCCAATTCAAACTGTAATCAAATGAGCTCCAGCAATACAGGCCAGACAGAGCAAACACAAAGACTTAATGAGCTTGACATCCAGTCTCTGCAGAGGGTGCCGCGCAGCAGGAAAGCACGACTTTGAAGAGCTACATTTATCTTCAGTGCACAAGTGGGGGAGATAATAGCGACCTGATGAGAGATTACAGCTTTGGCCATGCTGCGCTGAGGAGAGCGCAGCTGTGAAAGCAGTCGGGAGAGAGCTCGCACACGGGTGCTTAAGCTAACGGCGCTGCTCACACCTCTGTGACTGCACAGGGGTGAAACAAAAGCAGACGCCTACACAGGAGGCATCAGTATTACTCTCTGCCAGGGCAGCTCCACAACGGCATACTGAAGGAGGGTGACTAGCAGGAAAATACTGTCACATGAGCTTCTAATTTCTCAGTTGCTATAAATTGTCAAAATAAATACAATGACCCCGACTAATGAAATCAGCAGGGCTAAACTTAAGGTTTTCTTCTTGCTGCTATCGCTGCCCTTCTCGCACAGCTCTGTGTAAATCACTGCTTTTCCTCTGCTTCTCTGGGACAGCCAGTTATAACCCAGCATGCCCGGGCAGGTACACAAATGAGAGGAGATGTGCAAACCCCCACAGGGAAGCACACTAAACTGGCGAGATAAAATGAAATGGCCTCGTCAGCTCTCACCATTATCTATGCGACAGTCACAAGGGCATGGGAACACTGAGGCTTGGGTATGTTTAAGCACAGCTGGTTATGCTTAGGTGACTGAATGATGGAAAAACACCACACACATTTTTTTTTTAATTTCTGGAGTATGCCAAAATTAAAAGCTGTCATACCCTAGAAGTAACAGGGTCTTTTCAGGGAACTGGTAGTCCTGGAGGCTGTGACTGTTGGCTGTCTGCTCCACTCCGACAATGCAGTAACCTTCGCTCTTCTTCACCTGCAAGAATTCAGTGAGCTCCGCTGGCTTCACCTGAAGGACAGAGACCGCGTTTTTAATTTTCCTTTAAAACAACAATTCAAACAATCAAGGAATGAGAAAACTGTCCATGAATATTTATAAGGATGGACAGCAAGTTCAACACATTTTCATACCAAACATTACGGCAGGTCACAAATCTGCCACAGGCTGTCACACTGTGATATCAACAGCAGATTTTTCTGTTCCTTACGGTGGATTAAAAGATGTTCCAGACCAATTACAGGTTTCCCGGAGGAAATGCACCCTTTGCCTGGAATTAAAATGGAAGAACTTGGGTTTTCTATTAATACCAGAGGTTAAATTGGTCTGGAGGGCCGACTTGCATATAAATCATCAAAATCTGCTTCAGCCTCAAGCTGAATGTAGAAAGTCCATTTCTATGACTTGGAACAGCTGGAGCATCCCAGCAGCGGGATCAATACTGCATCCTCTCTGAGAGGAGCTGTGTGCAATTTACACAGCTGGCCCAGAAGATTTATTAGGGATTTCTATCTATTTATAGGTCACTCTGTTCTTGCATGGCCTTATTAACCTGAATGCTTTTTTACAAGCACGCAGCCTGGCTGCTGTGCACGTATTCAAATTCACAGATTTCTTGCCCAAGGATATTTCAATACGATTTACCACTTTATCACCTGAGCCACAGCTTCCCCACAGTCAGTCACATTTCATTATACTGAGCCTATAAAAGTTACAACTCACTCTTTCGTTTACCCAATGCAAAATATTTATGTTTTCATGTACAGCATGAGTGTCAGAGTTTCATGAACCAGTGTTTAAATTAAATGTATCTGTTAAAAAGGTCTCTATATTCAGGGTGTTATGTTATATGCATAATTCAAATTACCAAACAATACAAAAAGAATGAAAATCTTAGTGGCATCTGACTATGGAGGTGAAAATCTAATGGCATCATTTTAGATACAGAGCCACTATTACTCTGGATAATGCACATCTACTGATCCCTATAAACAGCACTTCTACTACTTCTAGAGAACAAGGGATTCCCCTCCTCACAAATCCCAATGTAACCCCTTTCTAACATTTCCCATCTTAGTAATTACTCTGCTGGAGCCAGAAAACTCAAAACTGCTGGAAAAAAGAAGCAATTTCAGGTAAGATGCTGAAAGGTTTCTTGATGGTTTTCTTTTTAGAACAGGAAGCTTATTGGAAACATATTCTTGCTATATTGGCTTCAGTAACCAACTAATCTGAATACTCTATGTGTGTGTGTGACCTTGATCCTGAAGAACCATTTTAACCCTGAGCTGACCATGTGCACTCTGTCTTAACCCTAGTCTCCTGTTTCTACCATGATCATGGAAATAAGTTTATTGTATGCACATCACCTCTAACAAAGGAAGCCACAGCTCAGCTGAGACGCTCAGGGACTGGAAGTTTTTGTCATTAACGTGACGGAGGCTATCCAGAACCAGAGCGCTGGCACCAAATATTTCACAAGTCCGGCAAAGACCTACAACAACAAAGACAGAAAGAAACAAGATGACGACAAAGCCAGATTAATGCGCGTTTGATTTGTGAACTCTGGATTGCCGTGACATCAGCATGGTTTTGAAAAGAAGAAAAAAAAAAAATGCTCCATGACATCTAAAGCAAGGAAGGATAAGAAGACTGTTTTTAGTTCTGAGCTTCCTAGTGTACCACCGTGGGCACAAAGAGACGCGCCGGCAATTGAGTCCGGGATTCAAGTAAAACATTTACAGAAGGGCCAGGCTAATATTCTTCTTTGCATTACACAGTATCAATATTGGTTTTTTTAAAATGGCCTCTTTCTCTATAAACAAATTCTCATTGTTTCCATGGCTTATCACCTGAGACAACAGCACTCGAGTACACTCGCAAAAAAAAAATATTCTGTGCTTGATGAAGGCCGGTCATTCCCCGTATATAACCAGATAAGACGGCTCAAATGGTTTCAGTAGCAGATGTGCTTTCCCTGTCCTCCCATAATCATCATTATGAAACAGAATCACACAAGTATTGTGTAAACAGTATGTGTGGGGGGGAGGGGCTTACAGGCATGGTGAAACAGAGAGCAGAGGTCCAGGGAAGTGCAGTGTCATTTCAAGCCATTTTGAATGAGCAGCACTCATAATACTGCTGAAAGGTGTTTTCTGTTATGGTTATGCAACTACTGATTGGCTGCATTTAGGACGTTAAAGTGACATCAGACGCTTGTCGTGCCACTCGCCACCTCAACTTCTCAATCTGTGGAAACTCTGCAGTGAAACTGTGGCTATATCAAAATGACCAATAGTCATAATAGAAGCTGATTACAGAATTTATTATTTAACGTCTCGCTTTATGTGTTTACCAGCGGCAACGCATACACACACTCATTCTGCGAGTATATTGTTGCAGCTGTTTTTTATGTGTAACTATTGTCTACATGTGAGGTTTTCAGAGGATATCTGTGTAGCTGCAGAAAACAACCCGGTTACACTCTCCCCAAATGTCACCTGTACTAGTGATACACACATGAAATAATACAATGATTTGTGGTGCTCCTGACCTCCCAAATTAGTGGGCTTGTCAATAAGCGAGGCTACAACCAGCAAGGCACCATGCAGTTTCCCCAATTTAGCAGCCCTCTGTGGTGGAACCAGCTGAAGTTCAGGCTCCTGCTCCTGGATGCCCAGTCTCCAGGGGGTGATCTTCTTCTGCACCTCAGCCCAGCGTTCCTCCTTCTCCTGCTCACCTGGAAGGTACGATGCCATGACCACACACAGTAACTGAAAAACTATCACTCTGCATGCTGCTTAAGTGTGTTGCTACTGTACTTCTGTCTTGCTGGATCCAGTCTCCAGGCTGGAGCTGGTTCAGGTCAGGAGCAGGATTTCTCAAAGGCAAAGATGGACTTTCTGAGAAATATGACAGTTTCTCAAACTTCCACGGTGGTATCCACTCATCATCAGCCAACTCAGACAGACTGGGAAACGTACAGAAAATTGTCTAGGAGAGAAAAACAAAGAAAGGAAATAAGTATGTTACACTGCGTTGCTTTATTTTAGCAGGCTTCATCATCTTTATAATAGCGTACCTCAAAACTGTAATCCCTGACAGGATGAAAGGCACCGAAGAAGAAGTGCTCCTGAATCCTTGTCCAGTTTTTGTTGGCATTTCTACACAAGACAGGAAGTATGCACTCAAATCAGCATATTAGCATACTGCAAAAAAAAAAAAAAAAAAAGCACACAAAAAGCAACTTTTAGAAACATCTGAAATGCTCTGCTCTCACCCGGTGCTCTGCATGGCTTCAGCCTGGTTCAGACAGGCCTTGATCACAGAGGATAGCCCTCCTAAGCCATCTGCCTCTTCTACATGGTTTTCTGCCAGGCTCCACACCCTTTTCAGAGCCAGTAAGGCATACAGGCGTACGCTGAAGTTATGGTTAAAACATGACTGAAGGATGACATCTAATGCTTTTCGCAACTGCGTTGCCTTAAAAAAAAAAAAAAAACAAGGAGAAAGGGATACTGTAAATAGAACAAAAGGAATAATGTTTGGGCTGAAATAAAATCATCAAAGCTTTTACCTTATCTTTAAGATTAGGAAAGATGACACTGAAATGCACAAGAACTGACAGGAAAGTGCAGACGCTCGTCTTAGTCTTTTCATGATCCTGCACGGAAACAAGCACAGAAACTGGTTAATAATTTCATTAATAATTAACACCCATTCACTCATGCTCTGTAGTTTGAAAGAGCTGGAGCTCACCAGGCTGAAGCAGGACCAAAAACTCTCAGTGTGTTGTGGATATTGGACAAGGATCAGAATCATCATCCACTCGATCAGATACTTGACTGAGGCCTGGTTACTGCAAAATGCCGCTTCAAACACATGAGTCAACAAAGTGGCAACAAAGTCCTGCAAAGGAAAACACAGTCTCTGAGTGAAGAAGCCCTTCCTGTAGAATTTAAGGTGAATGTGCATCTATCTTACTTCTCTGAGTTTGGGCAGCAACAGCATCACCGTCTGCCATATTCTGTTTTTGACACGATGCTGCAGGGAGTTGCTGTAGTAACGCACTTTTGACTTTGATATGTCACGATCCTGGAGAAATGAAGCAGGGAGTTAAAAAAAAAAAAAAAAAAAATAGAAATGAGTGTAAAGTAGCTGAAAATTAGCAATATCTGCTTTGTACACCAATCAGCCACAACATTAAAACCAGTGACAGGTGAAGAGAAAAACACTGATCATCCCCCATCACACGGCAAAAAAAAAAAAAACTCCCCCTGCTCTGGATAAACTCGAAACATGAAAAGCCCAAAATCTTAATCTGGCTTCCACAACAAAAATATTCTCATTCCAACTGTATCAGCCAGCCCACACAAACCCACCTTTTTCAACAGGTCCATAACTAGCTCCTCCATTAGCCTTTGATGCTGGAGATTAGAAGAATCCAGGTGGCAGAGGAAAGCCAAAGCACATGTGCGGGGCAGCTGATCATCTCTGTTATCACTGGATAATATAAACAGTAGTTCAGCTGTGGCAACATCTACACAGCAACAGAGACCTCTAGTGGCAGGATTTTAAAAATCACAGCTACAGGAAGAGAGTTTGCACACCTTGTTACTGCAACATTAGCTGCACATTTTTCACCAAGTTGCTCCACATATATTTGGACATCCTGAATGAGCCTTTGAAAGAGTAAGATAAAACAGTTAAAACAGCTCTGAGAAGCTACTAACTAAATCTGACAAATGCTGTTAACACTAACCGTTGATCTCTCCTGAACACTGGTCCATAAACACAAGCCTCTGTGATGATGTTCATATGGTTGAAAATACTAGAAAACACTGTGTCAGCCTGGTTACCGCTGCCTCCATCTGCAGGCCGCCACATCTGACAGCAGTGTTGAAGCAGCATGCCAAAAACTCCGCTCTTTGACTGAGACAACTCCATCAGATTATTGGTGATCTACAAACAAACACCGACGCCACATATGTAAATATCTAATTATAGAAAATGTATGTTTGAAATCAAAATTTCTGTCTCTTCCTTTCTAGCTGTGAGGTGAATCACCTGTTTCAAAGTGGCCATCAGAGTCGGCGTCTGAGCGTGTGTCAGTTGAAGCAGTTTAGAGTGAAAAGCCATGGAGATGAAGCCTTTAAGGGCTGGCCAGAAGTCATTGGCATTAGTGCTCAGACCTTGTACCAGCTCCCAGCTCAGACTCACAGCCTCCACACAGAGGGCCTCTTCATCATGCACTAACTGGAAACAAATATCATCACAACAGACACACAATGAGAAACACACTTGATTAACTACTGGTTTTTTAACAAATTACTCACATTGTAACTGAAAAGAAAAACACTGAAATTAATTGAGGCTCACTTGTGGCAGGACTGTCTCCATGAAGGTCAGCACAGGGAGCACTGAGTCACTGGGCAGTAGAGCCAGGGCGTCTACACTGCAACTCAAAGCGGCCTTAAGAGTCTCAGGTGCTTCTGCAGACTCAGGAATTCCAAAAGCCTTAATCAGGAAATTCAGACAAACCCACTGGTCTCGCACAAAGTTGGCAGCGATGTGTCCCCAATCCTGTAGCAGATCTTGAGCTTCTAGATCACTACCAAAAAGAAGAATCAGGCTCATCATTTGTTATAGCCACTGAGAACTTATATTAATCAGAATTGCTGTTTTTATTTAGGAAAAATTCATTAATTTAGTAAAAAGGCTTACACTAACCTTGAACAATCTCTCTCTGGTTTCAGTAGGCTCTGACTGACATTTCCTAGAAACATCTGACTGTGTGAGGAAGACAGCACTGGACTGAAGAAGTATTCATTCAGTGATTTCAGAGCAGAAACAGTCTCTGGTCGCTTGTCAATCGCGTCCTGCTCCATAAGACCACACACCGTGGCCAGGGATGCCATAGTAACTGCTCTAATCACCTGGTTTGCTAAAGAGGGGATCTGGCAAAGGTAAAACAATCAGAGTGATAACTGAAATCCCTGCCTAATAACAGAGGCATTAATATTCAGGTTAGTACCTCCTGGTTTGGTTCTCGCAGGACTGTGAGGCCGTACTTGAATAGTTTAGAGAACCCACTGTGGGGAATCCTATTGTAGTATTGTGGCACAGAGCTGCACACGACAACCAGCTTCCTCAGGACACAAAGATAGAGCTCTGCTCGCTCAACATCGAACACCTGTTTAAAAAAAAAGAAAAGAAAAGAAAACACAACACACATGCAGACGTCAGAGTCAGCCACCAGGGGCATCTGTGTAATTGGAGTGAGAGTGGCCTGCTTGACTTGCTAAATACCTCCTGCAATTCCCCACACAGCTGCCTGAAGATGAACTCCTGGATGGGATCAACAAGTTTTAAAATCGCCGTCTCAAGAGTTACCATCACACCGTCCCCTGTGAAATAGAGAGAGAAGTGGAAGGTAATGAATAAGACAGGGAGAAAGAAAGGAAGAAAATCAATATTTAAAATTAATATAAATGCCTAAAGTTTCCTAATAAAGGCAGCAGAAGTAATGGGGAAAAAAAACAAAAAAACACTGAAATAATAAGAGCTGAGATCCCATAAAACAATAAAAATAAATCACTCGATAATCCTTTTTTTTTTTTTTTTAAGGTCTTTGAGGGAAAAAAACAAAACATTTATACACTCTCCAAAAAATACTCTACCTAATTAAAATTAGAATTAGGTAGAATTAGGTAAGCATTAACAGCCTCAGCCTGATATGCAAGAAAAGTGACCACACACAGCAAGAAGTCTTCTGAAATGTTGCTCCTGGTTTGTTTTGTAAAATATAAATTTCACCAGTCAGTGGAAGAAAAAGATCAAAAGTACAAACCTGACCTGATTAAATAAACTGATGTAAAAGTGATATTTACAAGGACATTGTTTTACAATATAACACCAAGCAAAAATTGAATGTGTTGTTCACTTAATAAAAATTATCGACTGCACCCGCTGCATATTCATGAAGGCAGCCTGCGCAGCTGGGACAATAAATCAGTGCGATCCTTACAAACCTTGCTGCGCTCCGACATGCTGACTCTTTGGCATTTCTCCGAGTTGGAACAGTCTGAGCACAAGCTGCAGGCTCTTGTCGCTCTTACGCAGAGGCAAGTAGATATTAGTGCTGACTCTGCTCAGGGTATCCAGCAGTGGAGATAAAAGTGACTCCAGCGTGTTGCTGATCTCCGCTCCAGATCGACTCCTCTCCATATCCACGCACAGCAGAATGGCTCTGGCCAATTTATCGGCTTCTCTGGAGTCAGGTAACCTCTCGGCCTGACCTGCAAAGAAGAAAAACTACCTTAAAAAAACCAGCCCTGTCTAAAAATATATATTCTCCAGTGACTGTGTCACTTTAGACTCACCTGTGCTAGCTGGGACTCGGAGATAGGCGACTATCTCGGCTTGAACATAGGCTCTTACACTTTCCTCATTCGTAGAAGCATCAGTGCAGTCTTCATTCCTGGGCTTGAAGTGGCTTTCATTTTCCAACAGCCAAGCACACAACTGCAGTGATGTCCCAACATGCAGGATAATGATTAGGCAATCACAGTGTGCCATCTGAATCATACTTCACTGTTGATACGGCATACCTGATTCCAAAGCGGCGTCCCTCTACATAGTGACTCGTCCGCACGGAAATGCATCAGGAAGCTAAAAAAATCATCCAGGGTAACTGCACTCTGAAGGAGGAAAAAAGAAGCACAAAAGCAGAATAATCTAAATGACAGTGTTACTGTCACATCTGGATTTACTTTCAGAGATATTCATTTAACTCTGTAAGTGTGTTTGTTCTTACTGACAGACTCCTAGTACGCTATTCAGTCGTTTCTGGTGGTGACAATTAGTGTGACAATATTTTCGCCAGCAAAAACAGAGGTGGGGTACACCCTGGGCAGGTTGTCAGTCAGGTCACACAGAGAGACTGTTTGCACTCACATTCACATCTATGGGTATTTAGAATCACCAAATAACTGAACCCCACTAACTGCATGTCTTTGGACTGTGGGAGAAAGCTGGAGTACCCGGAGAAATCCCACACAGACACAGGGAGAACATGCAAACTCCACATAGAAGGTAGATTCAAACCCAGGTCCTTCTTGCTGTGAGGCAAGAGTGCTAACTACGTGCCACTGTCATAAACTCATAAAAAAAGAAAAAAGAAAAAAGAAACAAATGAATATTTGGACATTTGTCTTGTCAGAAATTATAAATGTATTTTCAGTACTGCTGAATTTTCTAATTCTTTAAGCATTATTTTAGACTACTGCATCAGAAACGTTACAACATTACCCCTACTAAAAAAAAGCAAAAACATTAATTGCTTCAAATTAAAGGGTGTCTAATTCAGAAAAACCTACCCCCCCAAATCATGGATGTTCCGCATCTGTGTGATGCTGTCATGTCAATAAGGAAAATTTCTGAGGAATCTTTCCGGCACCTCGTTAAATCAAGACCACAAAGAATTAAGGCAGTTCTGAAGGTAAAAGGCACTCCAACCCACTACTAGGCAGGTATACCTAATATACTGGCCAGTAAGTCTAGGTTTTTTTTCTAGCATTTTGCACCCTACTTCTGTCTTACCACAACTGTGAGAGAGAGGGCACTGTTAAGCAGGAAGCACTGGGCAGCTCCTCTCAAAAGGACTTGATGAGTGATCATGGTGCAGCGCAGGACATCTCTGCACAGATACAACAGACATGATCGGCATCCTTGTTGAGTGTAACCAGCTTCGACACAGTGTGTCTAAGTGCAACCATAATAAATCACCTCAGAGCAGTAAGCCCACTGGTCCCCAGCAGCGGACCTGGGGGAAGCTTGGACAGGGCCTGACAGAGGAAGAGGAGGGGAACTGCGCACCAGTGCTTAGAGCCCAGCTGCTGAATCAACTGAAGTAAAACACAACCTACAACACAGTAATTAGAAATGGATAAGCAATTTAACAAAGAGATGTGAGAGGACTTTGTTCACGTGTTCGCTGTGGCTTTGGTTCTCCTGTACCTCTATACTCTGGTGGCAGGCTACTGAAGAAGGTAGTCATAAAGACTTCAAGTTTAACCCCAAGTTCTGGACAGTCTCCTACACTCTGCCCAGCTGACCTGCATGTGGAAAGAGGCTGGGTTAATCAAGGCTAGTGCAAAACAATATACTCAATATAATAATCCCTGTACTACCATTATTTTCAGCTGTTAATGAATTTTAAATTCTCACCTGTGGAAAAGGGATGCTTCAGCGAGAACATCCATAAAGGGGCCAACGATGAACTTAAGCAAAGCAACAGAAGAGGAAACTTTAATGCACGCCTTTAACTTTAAGTTGAATGAACAGGACTGAGAGCCAGATAATAAATTAAGCCTGTACCTGAGAAAAAGCCAAAGCAAAAGTCGGCTGCTGGAGAACCTGGAGCTCAAGCAGATGACACACTCCTTCTCTCATTAAGGATTTATTCTCACTGTGGAACATGCGCTGGTATATGCATAGCAGCCAGGAGGGGTGGAAGAGTCCTTGCCCTGAAGCAGTATAAACATAAAATGCAACCCTGAGATCTTCAATACTTTCATAGTGCGTTATAAATATACTCCCTACTTTGCCCAGTTCTGGTGTTACCTTCAGTATCATTCGCTGTTGTTTGGATCAATGTGTCTATTCTGATTAAAACTGGTCGGACCACGTGAATCTGCAGAGGAAGAAGAGACAATAGTACAAAAAAAACTGCATCGAAATCTTTGGAAGAAGCAGTCAAATACTGGTGCAGGATATCCTACTTGGTTTTCCTCCAGAGTCTCCATCACCAGCACGTAATCCTCCCAGAACTCTCTGAGCAACTTGCTCTTGGTGGGGTCCCATTTAAACAAGTTCTCATCTGCAACATTTTATTTAAAAAAGTTAAAAAAAACAACAACAAAAACACCAGTAAACCTAAAACCGCTTTAGTGTCAGCTTTCAATGCGTTTACCTTCCCTTGATGCAGAAAGAGGACAGTGTAATCCATCCCCCTCGGACAGGGCTGCACACCTTTTCAGCAGAAACAGTGCCCTCTTTCGCGACACGCTGTCTCTGTGAATCAGTCCATCCTGAACCACCCTCCAGAACTGAAGGGGCAGACGATGGTCGGGGTCACGGCAGGAGGAGGGAGGGTGGTTGTAAGGTTTAAGGAGGTGGTCTGACAGGGCTGTCAAACACAGGAGCGTCCGCTCTGTAACCACAGGAGTGCGGTCAGTGGAGTGCCAGCTGCTCAGATCATCCAGGATCAATTTAAGGATGCTTTTTAATCGCGCACCGCTGAGGCAGTTCAGCAGAGTCAAGATAATCCTGACTGGCTTGGAGACCAGTGCATCAGGCAGGGTCCTGATGGAGGAGAGGGTAGAAGACAATGTGGTGTGTGTGAGCTCTTCATCTCCTGCCAGAAAAGGTAGAAGAGCAGCTATGACTTCACTCGTAATCTCCACACTGAGTCTTCCCGGAGAGGGCAGCTCTTCCTCTGACAGATGGAGTGAAGGCAGGATGGACTGACAGGCTCGCCTGCACACAGCCTGGTTACAGAGAGGCACGCAGACCCTCAGGAGTCCGCATGCGGCTGCTGCACTCTCCCTGCAGCGCACACCTTCACCTGCCTCAGCTGAAATTCTGGAAAGGAAAGGCAGACATTTGGTCCAAATGACCGACTCAATTTTATCTAGAACACAGCGTCGTTTTGCACCGGGAAACGAGTTTGAGTCCGACTCGGTCAAAAGTGGTCCAAGTCCTTCAATGAAAGCCGTGAGCGCCTCCACCCGCTCCGTCTCCGGCCACGACTCACTCGGCCAGGAAAGTGATTCAAACAGAAGATCGTAATCAGGTGAGCTGGATAACACCGCGTTAATTAAAACAGAATACATTGTGCGTGTCTGTTGTACTGATCATAACAAGCCAGAAGTCCGCCGCTGCCGGATGCCTTCAGCGGCACGTTTTGCTAAAGCAGAACGTAAACTTCCGCAAACGTAACCCCAACTCTCGCGAGAAATGGTGATGCAGAAAAGTCTTTTTTTTTTTTTTTGGACGCAGAAAACAAGTTAGTGCTTTGCTCAAGCTGAAAAATGCAAGCGTCTCTAATTTAAACAGAAAATAGTTTATCGGCGAGAGGAAATGCAGAGGAAAAGTCTTAGTTTGTTATAGGAGCATAAAGAATTTATTTTCAACATTATAAAAAAGAAAAAAAAAACTTAAAAAATATTAAGTACTGTGACTTTACATTTGTTCATATTACTGGCATTTAGTCAAAGTTTTTGTGTTTAATGGCTGGCAATCTTTCCTGATGACCTCATACAGGCTAAAGACAACAGTTCATCTGAACACAACACACACACAAAAGAAGGAAAAACAAATGGTTTTTGTTCAGGGGTTACATAATACAAAAATACTGTAAATTCATTATACACTTATTGCTGGCAATATTTCACCAAAAAAAAAAAAAAAAGTTGTGTTCTAATTATCACAGCAGAAGGCAAACGGAGATCAGGCAAAGCTTTGGCTGGTTACACTGACAGCTGTAAAGAAGGTCGATTTTCCACATCAGTAGTTACAAAGCTGTGAAAGACGTGACAGTGCACGCTATACAAAAGAGTGAGTTATAAAAATAATAAAATTGAACAAAGAAAACGAGAGTTCAAACATAGCTGTAAATAAAGCAAATTTACATACAGTGAGGAATGTAAGTGATGTCTTATGACTAATACAGAAAGCAATTGTATGGGTTTAAAATTTCACCAAACTTTATGCCCCTAATATTAATTGATTCAGACACTTGAGGAAATGTTTCAACAGTGTAAAATGTACAAAAGAATCTTGATTAAGTATTTTTCTGTTCAGAAAAGCTAAAATGTAATAAAATTGTACAGGTAATATGTACACAATATACAACATTAATAAATATGATCTGTTTACTACTTGAAATGGTGCTAAAAATCCACAGCTTTTAAAAGAAGATAATGTCTCTGCAATTTGACATCTTTACAGGGAAACACTGAGATTCTTGTGCTGGCAACCTGTGAGCTAATTTGCACTGTACAGAAAAATGGAGAACAGGTATACTCGTCTGCACCTGACATGTTCAAAATATGTATTCCATGAACTGTCCATCACCCAACATATCCAGGGAGAGGCAGTTGTTGGACCTGCGGCCATAGAAGGAAGGATTAGATTGGCAGTGCAAGAAGGGGTAATAACTGTGATCAACAGAGGTCTTTGTGTTTGCTGAGGGATCTGGGAGTCCAAAGGTGTAGCTGTGGGAGGAATCGGGTGGCAGTGCCACCCCCAGGGGTGCTGGAGGTGGGACGAGACGGACATCATCTAGACTGTGACTGTGCCGATCCACGCAAACTTGTCCTCTAGATTTCAGTACCTGAAACAGAGTTAAGATCAAAGCTAAGGCAATGCATCAAAGAGGCCAAGGAAACCAACCAAAGAAAGAAAATATATGACCTACCTGTTTTAACATATCCTTGTTACACAATTTCTCAGGATCTTTCTCACTGTGTAGAGGACCTTGGTTTTCTGTGGAAGAGACAGCATTTTACTGGTCAGTTTTACCAAAACTGTGTTTTTTGTTTTGTTTTTGTTTTTTGTGTGTGTGTGTGTGTGTGTGTGTGTGTGTGTGTGTGTGTGTGTGTGGGTGTGTGGGTGTGGGTGTGTGTGTGTGTGTGTGTGTGTGTGTGTGGGGGGGGGGGGGGGATAGTTTTACCTGGTGAGCGAGTCTTTGAGGAAAGTTCTGCACAATCCACTGAAACTCCTGCAAGAAGACTATTCAGCTGGAACATCTCATCAGGATCATCCACAAGAGCCTCATCTGGACTTCGTGTCCTGGTCTTGATCTCTGGGCAAAAGAGAAGATGAAAAGAACAAGAGGGAAGAAAAATTACAAGGTTTCTGAAATTTCATAAAGGGGTGCCGGTATGTCTCATTGGGTTGAGCAGGTGACCCGTATGCTGTAAGGTTAATGCAGAGGCCTGGATTTGAACCTGTCCCAGGTCTTTTTGCTCCTGTTCTCTCTTCCAGTTTTCCTGCCCACTCAACTGTCTTGTCCTAATAAAGGCTAAAAGTGCAAAAATGCTTAACAAATTTATTAGACCACCACTGAATGTAAGGTTTATGCCACAGTTGCCCTTGCAGTTATTTACTTGCATTCCTCAACAGAAAAAAAAAAAAAAAAAAAATAAATCACATGTTTACTGAGCAATAATTCTATTCTGTTCTACATTTTTTATAGTGAACTAAGAATGCACTGTTGAATTCCAACACTGTGGCACTACTGACCAGATGAAATAATACTGCAGTGATGTACAACATATGCCATAAACCCCAGTTTTATTTCTGGAAATTTAATATTTAACATTCAAATTCTGCAGTCTTATGATTACCAGCATGCGTCTTTGAAAAATACTGAGAATTACAATGTATTTAAGAATGATGCCTCTAGTCTGAGCATCATCATCATCACTGGTTTACTCCAGAAATATTTGCAGAGGGATGAACAAAACCTGTGTAAACGTTTTATTCTAACAATCATCTCACCTTCCTCTTGCCACCCTTCATCTTCTATTCGAGCTTTGCTGCCTGTGTCAAATCCTGAGGTACAGGAGCTGCCATGGCTGGCTGCTGAGCTGAAACATTTCTCAGCTTGCCGATGACCTTCGTCCCCCATGGAGACCATCTCTGTGTAGATGCTGTGTTGGCGGGCATCCGCCTCAATTCCAGAGCTGCTGGTGGAGTGTCGAGAGAGACCAGGACTGCCTTCACTGCCTTGGGGATCCAAATCCAGATCATCACTGATGTAGGACTCTCTGTAATGCTGCTTCTCTAAAATGAACATTGAACGTGTTTTTAATCAATTAAAAACAACAAAAACAAAACAAAAAAAAAAACACCTAAACAAACTGGCATACATTTCTGTGGTAAGAAATTGATATGAAGTACTAAATACCTAGGGCACTGGGATATACTAAAAATGGCAAGAAGCTAAGTTATTTAATAGCGCTTTTGTCAGCACACACCAAAATATATATTTTCAATTGTAAAACCAGAATTATCTTTATAACACATTATTTTAGACATAATTTGCATAAGTCCCATTCAAAGGTATCACAAAATTTTAAAATGTTGAATACCTAAATTGTTACACGAGATTAAGTTTAGCAATTAGCTTCCAGTAGCAGTTACTTAGTAACTAATTGCTATAATTAGCACTTAGCTACTGAGTTTACTTGGTACAAGTAGCCCGCAGCCAAACTGCACTGCTAATTTTCTTGTACTTTAACATACTTCTCCCTCTCCAGTTATACCTTTGCTCTCCTCCAGCTGTCGGAGGTGTTTAAGGGCAGGTTGGAGGCTGAGGTAGATCTGATGGCTGTTGCTCAGGTGCAAGAGGAGGTGGCGAGAGCGGAAAGATGAACCAGTGTAGTAAACCAGCTTCCTGGCGGATGGCAAGCCATCTGGCTGGATCTCGAATTTCTTGCCCTGAATGAAACAACATATTATATAGCTAATGCCCATTAAATAATTACCAGAATGCTAGCTCTTAACAGAGAATGAAAATAAGCTGTGTGCTTACCAGGAAGGTAAGACGTCCCACATTTGACCAGGGGAAGTCATATATTAGCTCAAGTATGTTGTTCACCTCCTGAAAATACATAATGTGTACACACACACACACACACACACTCTTAAAAAAAAGATTTCTGGATACATAATCTACTTTGATGCTTCTTAAATTACAGATCAATAATCAATTGTCTTTTGGAGCCATCTGGACTCAAAAGAGGCCAAAGGCTTCTTGAGGTATGCCACGGTCTGTTGGCTTTCAAATCAGCCAGGCCTGTAGTGCTAATCCCCCCCCAGATGGCCCCTGACAGACAGATCAAAGAACTGACAGTCATGGCAGGCAGCTCCCATCTCCTGATGGACTGCTGGTGGTGGCAATCCCCCACATTCCTCACACATCTAGTCAGAGGTTTTATAAGACTACAGATACAAAAGAGTGAATCTCTGAGCAAATACAACTTATTTTAGCGTACATACTGTGCATTAATACACTCACACATGCACGCACCTGATAAACTTGCATTCCTCGCAGGGTCAGACCAAGCAATGCTGTTCCTCTCTCCTCCTTTTTATCCTGGAAAAACAAATGATGAGCTGTCAGCGAGGCTGTGTCTCAGATAAGACAGCTATTTCACTGTTACGCCCTGCTCCTAGTTGACTGGAAAATATGAGCTGATATTAGCAACAAATTGAAAGCAACAGCAGATTACGTAATGGATGGGCCAAGATTCAAAGTTTCACTCAGTAGATGAGTGCCATTTAAATAGGGAGGACAAGAACTGGCATAGATGAATGGTTACATAAGTGCGCTATAGCTGAAGTGAAACAAACTGCACAGGTGTTGCATTTGGTGGGGTATTTAGGTCAGGAGGCAAGAAATGTGTGTAGAATAGTTTCAAAATGACCTTAAAAAAAAAAAAACAAAACAAAAAAAGTCCATAAGACATATTTTTAGGAAACAAATGGTAAATGGTGGATTGGTATTTATATAGCACCTTTCTACTCAATTTTGAGCACTCAGTGCTTTCTACTGCAAGTCTCATTCACTCAGTCACACACACACACACACACACACACACAGTCATACAGTGCTTTTATCTGCACCAAAGCAATTTATCTAACATTCTCTCTCTCACACACACACACACACACCCACACACACTCCCCCACACACACACACACACACACACACACACACACACACACACACACACACACACACACACACACACAGGGGGTAACTCAGGGTTCAGTATCTTGTCCAAGGGATACTTCAACACATGTCCAGGAGAAGTTGGGGATTGATCCATCAACGTTCCAATTGGTAGATGATAGAGGTGGGAAGGGGGAGGGGGAAAAAATCTATACAGCATAGTATCGCGATATTTCAATATGCCCCTAATTTCCTTCGGGATCAATAAAGTGTCTATCATTCTATCAATACAGGGACACCACATATTGACATTATTGTGCCCAAAATTTTGACTGGTACTATAGTGAAATACTCTGGGAATACTATAAACAAGAGGGCTCATCTCATGCACCACCATCATGAGATAACATTAGCCGAGCACACTTGCATTAAATTGGCTCAACCGAAAAACCAATCACTTAGTTTAACAAAGCTACCTCCTAATTCAGAGCAAGCTAATGGCTCAGTCACACAAATAAAACTACAACAGTAACCTCCTTGCAACTGCCAGAAAAAATAAATGAATAAAAAATAAATTGGTGGCTGCCTGGTGATGGTTTTGAATTTTTTTTTCCCACACTCTGCAACTGATTTCCCAGGGCTTAAAGGTGTTATTGCACACTCACGACCTGTTTTGATCGTACGGAAACTGTACAGGTTGCCTGATAGGAGGCAACCGTTATGCTAATTGTCTGTCTAACTTGGACTGACTGTAATTACTCTCAGAGAGATTGTTGAAGGTTTTCAAATACAGTGGTATGCAAAAGTTTGGACACCCCAATCGTTTTCATGATTTTCCTTTATAAATCATTGGTTGTTCGGATCAGCAATTTCAGTTAAATATATCATATAGCAGACAAACAGTGATATTTGAGAAGTGAAATCAGGTTTATAGGATTTACAGAAAGTGTGCAATAATGATTTAAACAAAATTAGGCAGGTGCACCCTTGTCTTTTCATTGATTTGAATACCTTTAGCACTAATTACTGGAACACAAAATTTGTTTTGTAAGCTCACTGACCCTTGGCCTACATACACAGGTGAGTCCAATTATGAGAAAGGGTTAAGGTGGCAAATTGCAAGTGTTTCTCTTCTTTGCATCTTCTCTGAAGAGTGGCAACATGGGAGCCTCAAAACAACTCTCAAATGACCTGAAAACTAAGATTGTTCAACATCATGGTTTAGGGGAAGGATCCAAAAAGCTCTCTCAGAGATTTCAGCTGTCAGTTTCCACTGTGAGGAACA
Source organism: Archocentrus centrarchus (assembly GCF_007364275.1). Classification (NCBI taxonomy): domain Eukaryota; kingdom Metazoa; phylum Chordata; class Actinopteri; order Cichliformes; family Cichlidae; genus Archocentrus; species Archocentrus centrarchus. Next base: position 20,211,181 of record NC_044360.1, on the reverse strand, counting down.
TAGTGAGGAAACGGAAGACCACAGGCACAGTTCTAGTTAAGGCCCGAAGTGGCAGGCCAAGAAAAATCTCAGAGAGGCAGAGGTGAAGGATGGTGAGAACAGTCAGTCAACCCACAAAGCAGCTCCAAAGACCTACAACATCATCTTGCTGCAGATGATGTCACTGTGCATCGTTCAACTCTTCAGCGCACTTTGCACAAGGAGAGGCTGTATGGGACAGTAATGCAAAAGCAGCCTTTTCTGCGCACACGCCACAAACAGAGTCGCTTGAGACTAAAGCACATTTGGACAAGCGAGCTTCATTTTGGAATAAGGTGCTGTGGACTGATGAAACTAAAATTGAGTTATTTGGACATAACAAGGGGCAGCATGGCAGAAAAAGAACAGCATTCCAAGACAAACACTTGCTACCCACAGTAAAATTTGGTGGTGGTTCCATCATGCTGTGGGGCTGTGTGGCTAGTGCCGGTACTGGGAACCTTGTTAAAGTTGAGGGTCGCATGGACTCCAGTCAATATCAGCAGATTCTTGAGAACAATGTTCAAGAATCAGTAACAAAGTTGAAGTTGCGCCGGGGCTACTTCAACAAGACAACGAGCCTAAACACTGCTCAAAAGCTACTAAGGCATTCATGCAGAGGAACAAGTACAACGTTCTGGAACAGCCATCTCAGTCCCCAGACCTGAATATTATTGAAAATCTGTGGTGTGATTTAAAGCGGGCTGTCCATGCTCGGAAACCATCAAACCTGACTGAACTGGAGATGCTTATAAAGAAGAATGGTCCAAAATACCTTCAACCAGAATCCAGACTCTCATTGGAAGCTATAGGAAGCGTTTAGAGGCTGTTATTTCTGCAAAATGAGGATCTGCTAAATATTGATATAACTTTTGTTGGGGTGCCCAAACTTTATGCACCTGCCTAATTTTGTTTAAACAATTATTGCACACTTTCTGTAAATCCTATAAACTTCATTTCACTTCTCAAATATCACTGTGTTCATCTGCTTTATGATATATCTAACTGAAATTGCTGATCCAAACAACCAATGATTTATAAAGGAAAATAATGAAAACTATTGGGGTGTCCAAACTTTTTCATACCACTGTAGTTGCTATCTAATTTATAAATGCAGACAGATTGCCAACATGTTGCCATAAGTCCGAATGAGACTTTGTCAATGAGCATAACTCGAGGGGACTCGACTTAACTGTCAGCTGGCTGCATTCTGGTGATATTCCTGTAGAACCGGAAGGTTGCGGAGCACAAATGCAATAATTAAATGTGAATTTCTGTCTATGCAGACAGCAACAGATGTGATTTTTTTTTGACAATTTATCACAGTTAATTGCAATATTATCAGAAACCGATTGCATGTAATTGTCAACTGGACCCCATTCGAACGCAGACTGACTCAGTCTTATGGTAACAATACAGCAGGTTTTAGTGACTGTGTTGATATGTTTGACAATCTCATTTGGAGGCAAAAAAATAAAAAATGACGTGAGATAACTATCTTACTGGATAAAGCAGAAACAGATATTGACAAAGTTTAACACTGAAGACATAATTTGCAGTTAAAAAAAGCTGATAAATCCCAATATGTCATTGCAATACTCAGTATAAACAAAATGTTAAAAATTACAATAATATCTGGTGAGTCCCACCTCTAACACTCTGAATTATAACAATTCAAACTCCATGATAATGAAATATTAGATTGACTGATAACCTTTAGCAATCTGTAAAATGTGACAGGTACATCCTCCAACTGACATGACTCTTTAATGAAGTGGAGGACTGCATCACGAGTAGACATGCCCCACAGCTCCTGGTGTACCTTTGGCCCATGACAAAGGAGATATTTCACCCCACGTTTAGCTATAATCTGCAATAGGGAAAAAAAAAAAAAAAAAGACATACAGTAGCTTCAGAGAGATTAAAAAAAAAAAAGTTACAATATTCTTAATAATTCTGCCATTTGGTGACACCTACCCACGGGGGAAAGTACTCCTTGGGTTCAAAATAAGGGGCAACCTTCATGCCCCGCTCTGGCACCGGGTGGTCACCAAGGTCAGCCTGCAGGGCGTAACCTGCCAGCTGGAAGTACACCTCCTCCTGCTGACGACATTCAGAGCGTAGTACTCGCTCACGCAAGTCAGAGTAGTAAAGATGCCGTGCCTTTCGTTCACTGGAACCACACAGACCCCAAAAAGAGGGAAGGGCACAAAAAGTTGTGAGAAAGTAGGACAAAGGTTAATGGGGGGGAAATAAATAAAATAAACCCAAACAGAAGTATCCAAGAATTAAAAAGATGCACATACCAAATGAGTCTACCATTCTCCACGTAGTACTGCACTTTAAGGCAGAGAATTAAAGGCAATGACCTCTTCTGTAATCCCTGTGGAAAGAAATATATCAGAATAGTCTTGCGTGTAGCTGACTGTGCTCTATAGGTTATTGAACTCCCAATTAATCTGTATAGAGAGCAGATCAAAGCCAAAAAAAAAAAAAAAGAGGAAAAAGCTAAAATGTTACCTTTCCTAATTCTTGGTTCCATTCCTTAGGAAAGTACTTATTGAGTTTCTCCTCCAGGTCTAAAAATATGTGCTCATTGTCTGGTATATAAAAAAAGACAATCAGGAAACAAGGAGACAGTTAGTAACCAAACAAAACAGCAATGTACCCAAGCGTAAAATTTACCCAACAATGGGATTCATTAGGGTATAAGAAAAAAAAGCCTTTGTTATTCTGTTTGTGAATAGGGCTGCTAGGAACAACACTGCCAACATTAATGTAATTTCAGCAACAGAGAGGCAGCACAGACCAACCACTGCTGGCAAGAGCTGTGGGGGTTTTTGTTGTTTTTAAGATTGTGCAAACACATGAAGAGACTGGTAGATGCATTCAATATACAGACTTCATCTTGATATGCTGCTTTGGGTTTATCCCGCAAGCCCCTTGAATATAAGGCTTCATGCAAATATTACTGTTGTTTTAATCACCCTTTCTTTACTGGGCCAAAAAACCGGTCTGCAACCCTTTTCAAGCACAAGGATGTGGTATCAATCTCTGCCTGGTCCTGTGAGTCATAGCACAGGCGTTTTCAGTTTGACCCAACTTATCTCTTCAGTTCACCTTTGTGTAGCCAAATCATGCTGTTTCACAACTGATTCCTTTAAACAGTCATCTCATCCCCACTCTGACTCACTCCCTCTCATTTCTTATACTTCATTGAGGCCTTTGAGTAAGCGTCATAAAGAGTCTCCCCTACCTCTTATTCCTCCCCTCCTCTTCCCCATCATCAATCCATCCCTCCACAGTGAAGCGGAGGAATGCAATTGTGCATTCCAGGCTTAATGAAGTTAATATTGCAGGAATCCAGGACTAAGTGATCGCTGACCCAACACCACAAAAACAAAAGGCTGCTTGTTCAAGCAGTGAGCCACTCAAGATTACCAAAGCATTTCAATCTATTTGTACAACAGGAACACTGGAAAACAGAAAGTTTAGAACTTTGCTCAGCAGCTAAAGTGGATTACACCATTCAATTATGCAGACTGGGAGGGCAGAGTGATTGTTTTTTTTTTTTTTTTCTTGTTTGTTTGTTTCAGTGAAATGGCCTCCTGGTAGAAGTGTTTCCCCAACACTGTAAATGAGTACCACCAAAGTAAAACATTTAAATAACCTAAACACGACCATCTTTCTAACCCTATTTAAATACTTGTATCTTCTATAACTACTATGTGATCTAGTGTGAAGAGTCCTTTCAGGTTCACAGGCTGAGGGGCTCAATGGGGATTCAATTTACCTTTCACCACTGTCAAGCCAAAAAAGTGAAGCTCTTTGATTCCAAGAAGCTCTGCCACATGATTAAGAACATCCTGTCCAGTGGACTTCAGCTAGTGGGAGGGAAAAAACACAACAAAAACACAAGTCTGCATTCAATGTGTATTCACAGTGTACAAATCTTTATCTACATCACACACCAAACAGAAAAAAATAAATAAATAAAGGGAATTAAACACTCACCCCAACAGTGATGTCCAGCTGCTCTTTGTTGGGGAGGAGAATGCAAATAGTTTTCTCCTGCTTTAGTGATGTGGACATGATCTCTTGTCTAAGTCTGTGATATACACTCTGTCCTTAACTGCTTTTTTTTGGCTCTTTTTATCCTTCACACTTTTTTTTTTTTTTTTATCTGTTCCCGGACAGCTCATCCATATCGCATCTAAAAAAAAAAAAAGATAAATGAAAACAGAGTAAGATAAGGAAAGAAATAAAATGAGTTCATGGGTGAATAACGGCGACACTGGAATGGAATTTAAGAAATAATCAAACGTGTGTGTGAGATCTGAACCAAACTAAGAGAATTCAACAGATCAGACCACCTCAAAAAGATGTTTTAGGTTCCACTGTGTAACAACCAATCTCCTCTCATTCAGTCAAGCAACAACAATCCTATTTTCAGATTTCAGTAAATGAATGTCTCCTCACTTACCCAGATTACCCCAGAATGGACACGCAATGTTGAGGTCCAACAAGACAAATGTTTGGAGAGCGCAACAAAACACGAGTTATGCTGCCTTAAAAATTAGTTAATAAAGTTAATGATCTGCAAACATGACAATGGTGTGTGACTGAATGTGCAGATTTGCTTCTTTTTCAGTGAGATCACAGGTACTATTCTAATTACCAGTCATTAACTGGAAGCAATCAGATAATCCTCATGCATTTGTTCCATTCCAGCAAAACATGCTAAAAAGGAATTACAATATTGCTGATTGTGCTTTAACACTGCAAATAGCCATGGTGTAGGGCACTGTACTATCAACCTGAAACTTGCCCTGCTATGCTTACCCTAAGCTCCAACTGGTACGAGGCTCATCTGATTATCGTCTAAGAATCAATTAATCAGGTTAATTACTGCTGTGCGCCCACTCAGATTCCCTTAAATCCTCTGAACGATAACCAGTTTAACAGGAAATATATATATATCATTGATGAGGGATTGGGGGGGGGGGCTGTTCTTGTGGAAATCACCTTCAGAAAACATATTTTAATTTTTAACTGAACAAACAGCCAGCAGAGCAGAAGATCTCTGGAAAAATGGATGTTTCTTTGTGTCACAGTTGTCTTTTTACACCCATCACCCTCCCTTTTCTTGAGGCGTGAAAGGGTGTTTACATACATTCAAAAGCACCTGGTGTAATGGTGTATCTGTGCTAAATGCCGAGAAGAAAACAAAACAAAACAAAACAAAAAGCAATGTTAAAAGGTGTTGTCAATGTACAAAACAAGTTGCGGGAGCTCTTGGCTTAAAACACTTGTTGTACCAAATCTGATTTATGGGCATGTTCAAACACAGCCTCACTGACATCTGGGTGTCAGCGTAACAGTCAAAAAGGAACCTGAAATACCTGAACCTCCAACATCTGACTTCTTTATGAAAGTCAAACTAAACTGTACGCTTACACTGAAAATGTAATGTGGGAAACAAGTACAAAATCTTCATGGACACAGGTACATTACATCATGCTGACCATGTGTAAATAAGCTTTAAAAAAAAAAAAAAAAAAAAGTAACATACACTTTTGGAGTCTTGGCTTGAATTTTATTGAAAGTAAATCTGGTCAGCCAATTTGAGCTACACCACTACAAACCTTATAATGCTGCCGTATTTACGTAACAGACTATGAATTAAACAGATGCAAGATAAATAAACACCCTTACTCAATAGAAAAAACTGTTTATTTGGGCTCTGGCTCTTTTTGGTAGAGTTTTCAATAACAGTTATTCAATCATTTGGCTCCTTTTGAACACTTGCTGTACATTCACCAAAGCCTTCATACTGCACGCACATAAGGCTGAAATAAGAAACAGGTGAACAACTACCTGGTGGAGTTAAACCATACCAATGTCACCTATTTCATCCATATAACCTAAACTGCACCCTGTCAACAAAACAAATTTACCGTCGGGCCCAAACGGCGTTCCCTGAATCTTCAGACATCCCGCATGTTGCTGCCTGGGATGGAACCTGGCATCACATGTGAGCAGCCATCTGTATGTTTTAATTCCCCTCTAAGAATGTTATAATCCCTGCGTTTACTGCTGGCTGGTGGAAAAACAACATCCCGTCTGCACCGAGCAAGCTCTCAGAAGGAACACGGATCCTCGCTACCCGCTAAAACCAAAACACAGTGGGGTGGGGACCCCCATTTACTCACATCCCACTTTATATGCAATAGTTTGGTGGGTCCAATAAGCATTTTTTATGACTAGAAAATTTATTTTTTCACTCCACTAAGTTTCACAAACTTCACCAACTGCTTGCTATAATAATGGCCCGTCAGGGGTCCTCTCTAACTTCAGCACTGAACTGCACTGAAGGCAATTCTACAAAGCTAGCCGCCGTGCAACTATCACCTTGATTTAATTGCACATATTTATGAGTGAGCTACAAATCAATACAAGACGGGAAAAGCTGACAAGCCATTTATACCAGTTACTCCCAATTTCTGTCCTGCATAGAAAACGTGTCTTCGGCCCGATGGAGTTTTAACGCGCAACAAGTGCATCACCAATAACTCTGCCTTTTCTTTTAGCTAGTTAAGTTTGAAGCGGTAAATTACTTACTATCACAGTATAAGAGATGATGGAGCTCAACAGTCAGTCGCAGGGCTTCTCAAACATGCAAACACAGTTCTTCTGTGTCCGAGTTAAAAACATGACCGAAGAAAGGAGCGCAAAACGCCGTTCACCTCCCTGCCCATTGCGTGCTGTAGTTTCTTGAGGGGTTTGCTCAACCATCCCAAGCCCGAAACATTTGAGCCATACCATTTTGGACAGTTGCGGGGGTGCTCTGTTGTAATAGAAATGTTTGTAAAAACGTTCGCTCCGTATTGGATAAACAGGTTAGTTGTTGTCGCATTTACATTTTATAAACAAACATGTTTCTATATTCATATGAACCTATATTTCAACAGCGGACAGCAGACGGATACTGTTGACTAGACGAGGAGCGCACACACACCCATTTTATGCTAGTTTAGTGACTCGTGTTAATTAGAGGTCCCGTCAAGCACCAGCGTTGAAAACATGAACTTAAAAAACGCGTAAACAACTATTCATGCAGTCTAGGTTTGGAAGTGGTTCAGATCCCTTTTGTTACCGACAAGTACTTCCAGAAAAATCAGTGTTATTTAATAAGCGTATCCTATAAAGTGGGATTTAGGGGCACCCTTAATCGCACTTCGTTTTCGCCATTTCTAATATTCACTCGAGTCGATGAAGTAAACGGGAGTACTACGTGTGACAGGGGTATGGAGCTTATCATGTGACGTGAACGTGCATCATCGCGGTTAGTGAGCCTGGTTGAGTGCATCCAGGGTTTTCATGGAACCCATTTAAACAGGCTGAATGGCCGATTTTACGGTTCAAGACACTGTTGACTGAAACCATAGACTGCTTAAATTATCACAACAATCCACTTAACACCACTTATAATGGCTATCATTAATTTTGTCCGAGACTTTTTTGATTTTTGTAGAAGCAGCAGGAATTTAGTCGAATTTATCTCTTTGCTCTAGCAATAATGCTGCGACAGAAACAGTTTACAATTAAACCCCTTTAGCACAATACACAAATACCCCTAAACCTTCTGGGATAGGGCACAGGCCTACTCCAACACTTTCAAAACAGGAAGCATGAATATTTTCACCTGTAAAGTTCTGATCAAATCACAGTCCGTGGATAAAAGCGCCGCATAAACACGCCTTATTGTGATGACACCGCCACCTGCAGGTTAATTGGTTGCATCGCAATAAATAAATAAATAAATAAACAGTGATAAATGCCAGACTAATCAATCCAAACTTTGAATTCCAATAACTCATGTAACTCTGATTTCAATTCATGCTACTTGTATACAATCACAATGAACCTAATCCAAAAAAGAACAAAGGAAAAGCTGTACATAAATGTGTAAAAAATAAACTAATTAAAATGATTATACTGCACAACTGTACTCCTAAATATATGGATGTATTGGTAAGTGATCTGAAATTTTAGAGCAATTTCCCTGCATGCACCATATGCTTTAAAGTGCCCCCCCCAAAAAAAAAATCCTGAAAAGAATTCCAGATGAAAAGTCATATAGCTACTTCATAGTATGCATATTTAATGGTACATTAGGATGATATATAAATTGTCCAAGAAACACTTCTCAGATCCAAGCAACACTTTCCAGTTTAAACATAAATAATCACCAAATGATTAACCAAGTACTTTCAATAAAAGTTCATATCACCAACATGTGCTTTTGCTTAATTATGAGCATTGCTTAAAACCCTGTAATAAAATGTCACCATGTTGTCGGCAAAGCTTTACTCTCCCAACACCAGGCTGGGTAAATGTGCAGAATGCTGACTGTGAGGAACAGCATAAAGATTTCAACCAAAGCCAAGGGTGAGAAACAATCCTATTTCAAATGCAATCTTTGCCATTAAAAATGATGGAAAATTGTTGATAAAAAAAGTAACTTGTACAAATGACCATTTTTCAGTACAAAAGCTTGTAAAATGTAGTTGTGGTGCAAATCAATGCAGTGTCTCTTAAATTTGGTGGAAAAAAATCATTTTGCAATGGTGAGGACAGTACGTGCAGACTTGACTTGGGCCAGCTCACCAAAACAGCCATTTCATTTTTGTAGCAGCTACATTTCCAGTTCAGCATCTAAAATTAACTGAATAACATGAGCAAAACATTTGTTTTAAGTAAAAACTTAGCACATAAATAACACTGAAAATATAGCATATGAGGGGAAATAATTAAAAAAAAAAAAAAAAAATTGTAGTACAAAAATAAAAATTGCAAGATCCCTAACCACTGATTCCAACACCATGAAACAAAAACCATAATTTTGCTTATGAATTAAAAAAAAATTATATGCATTTAAAAACAAAACAAAACAAACAAACAAAACCACGAGATAATCCAGATATTATGATCAGAATAAAATTTAGCTGCGGTGAGGTATTCACGTCACATTCCTCTTGTCCAGCCAAATGTCTGAATCTGTTGCGGTTCTACTGAAAAAACTTGAGGCCTGCAACGAGGAAGAACTTCTCCAGGAAGATCTCAGAGTCAAGGACGGCGATGTGAGCAGCCCGGCCGATAAGGGAGTTGGCTGTGTTGGGCAGGGCGTGAATGACATCGTATCGCACTAGACTGCAGTCTTTGTTCTGTAGTACTGGCAGCAGCAGGTTCTCAATCATCTCAGCATATACAGGACCTGATTGTAGACAAGAGCAGCAGGTTATTTATGGTCAATTTGCATCTATGTTTTAAAGAGACAGTTCACCCCATTATCAAATCAACAATTTTAGGTCTGTAGTGCTTTTTTTTTAATTTTTTTTTTTAATGTGCGACCTTTTCATGAATACAATGGAACTAAATGGCACTTGCCTGTTGCTTAAGGTAGGCATACACAAAAAATATAAAACTGAAAAATTAAAAATAAAGGCTGCTTCTTTCAAGTCAACTACATGTAGAATAATATATTAGTATCATTAGGAATCATAGTTGAGTCTATACTGCTTTGTGTTTTGTTTTTATAAAAAAAAAAAAAAAAAAAAGTTGAGTAAAGAGAAAAAAATTAGAATGTAAAGAAGTCTCAGAAAATAAGGAAGAAGAGGCAAAAGGAGGAACACTTTCAAATCATGAAGAAAAAAGAAAAGCAGCAGCACCAAAAATAGTTTACTTACCGTCTAAAACACACAAACCACACAAACAGAACTGAAGATCACAAATTAAGGGGAAGCTACGCTACATGGTTGAACAATAAGCAAACACTGTCCTGTGGTTTGGTGTGTCTGAGCTTTTAAGGCTTTCTTACTCCTCTTGTGCATTTACCAAACATCTTGTCCTGGAATGTAATATCAATGCACATGCTAAGGATCTTACATCAACTCACCTGTTTGTTTGTCTTTTAATGCAGTTTTGCACATTTCTATTCGAGCAGAATGATAGGGAACATAGCGATCCTGCAGTGACCCCACCAGCACCACATTCTTAAAAAACTGCAAACCTGAAAAGGTGCATAAGTGCATGGTTTATATCTCAATCTCATATTCCAAATAGACAACTTAAAAACCTGGTTAAAACAACAAAGCTTACCAGATTTCTTGCTGAGCTTATAGAGGAAAGTTTGGCGAGGATCAGAGTGATCACGGCAGGTCAGCTGCAGAAGTGACCCGGACTTTTTCCACTTCTGCATGAACCAAAGGCCTAGAAACAAAGAGATAGAGAATAAAACAAATCAGCTACCAGTAAAGTGGCTAAAATATGTAATGGAATCTCTGAAAATGCAGTTAAAATCTTTTGACATTCACCTGTATTCACCAGAGCAGAGCTGTTATACAGTGTACCCAGATGGGGCCCGGAAAGGGAAAGAAAAGTGTGTAGCTTACTCAGGTAACATTTAAACCTGGGTCTGGTCAGCACTGAGCGGACTATGAGGTTCCCCAATGAATGACCGACAAAGCTGCAAACAATACATAACATAATACAGAAAATTGGAAGATATAACAATACCAAACATTAAAATGCAACTACTTTGAGAGCCACAAATAAGCTTCAGCATTCTTGCTGATTAACCTGAGCTCCAACACACACACACACACACACACACACACACACACACACACACACAGCTACTTGTAATAAACCTTTCTACAGGTTTAATGTGCTGTACAAGAGACTAAATAGGAGACTGCTTAAAAACCCACCCTTCAAAACATGAACATGGTACTTCATTACTGTATAGAAATGCTTTTAGAATCAATTACTTGCATTACTAACTTATCTCTAAGTGCAACAAAATACAAGCCTTTTTTTAAATGAATATGTTATATTAGATTTGGCTTAATCGAATGTATTACCTTATCTTTGACACTGTGAGGTTGTATATCTGAATGTACTGGACAATTTCATCCAGCAGCCTGTCTGTCATTGACTCAAAGTCAGCAAATGTGTCGTTCTGTGGATAAAAATAATATTAAATCAACAAGGCAATGAAAATCAGAAAAAAAAAAAAAAGACACTATTATCCAGTCTCATCCTCACATCTATACCTGATTCCTCTCTGACATTAGAAAGTCTATACGAGCACCAGGGAGTCCAAGCTCCAGGTAGGTCTTCACCAGTCTCAGGTCTGCACTGTTACCTGCAACAATAAAGGGAACAAAATGCATCCATGTGTTTGTGAATACAAAGCAACCTGATTTCAAAAGAAACTAGTTTTGATGTGAAATCTCCTACCATCCAGGCCATGGACACAGACTATGAGATGGATGCCTTCTTCACAGCTTTCATCTTCCTCCATGCTGAAATAGGGCATAGTGGATGCCAGCTGAGGCACCTCGCTGTACAAGAAACCAGGAAGCTTTAGCTGCTTCATTTCTTCCTTGGCCTTAATGAACCTGCACAAATACATATAACAGGTGGATGAATATTCATTTGTGATGTGTGAAATGTGACAAATGTGTGCATAAAGTACAACATTAAGTGATATTTTGAAAAATAAAAATTCTGAAGGATGACTCACGCTTTCATCTGTGCTGTGGGAGCACATTCATACCACTGCAAGCTCGAAGAAAGGGAAGTAGTTGAATGGGGAGGTCTTCCTAAGCTATACCCAGCACTGCTGGAGGCTAGGTTTGAGCAGATTGGAGCTTTTGATAAATCCTTTGTTTCATGGAGGTAGCCAATGCCAAGCTGTTCAAATGTAAGATTTGTTTCTTGAGCCGCTGCATCCCCAATCTGCTCGTCATCAGCAACGCCATTCACAAAAGCATAGCCGTCACCTTCCTCATAGTAACCATTCTCTATCATCTCGTGCTCTGTCTCGTCCTCATCCTCCTCAACCTGTGGGCCGGTCTGGATTCCCAGCGTGATAGCAGATGTTTCTATAGGGCTGATCTCAGACACATCTGTGCTAGAGCATGAGCCAAAGTAGTTCTCAACCATCCCACGTTTTACCAGGTCAGTACTACTGGTGGCAGAGTTACTGGAGGGGCAGGCTGTATGGGGTTCACTACGGGACTCCTTGTATCCAGAGCTGGCTGCTTCCTGTAGTCCTAATTCAGAAATACCTATTAATTTGGGGTCTGTTTCCAAATCCAAAGAAGGTTTTCCAAGTTGAGAATCACCTGCAACAGTGTCAGGGTTGCATGCAACATCAGGTCTTCCGGTGACATCCCCAGAGAAGGCTAAACTCTGCTCCTGCACCAGGATGCTTGACTTCCTGCCATGGACTTCAGCTCCACTGGAGGCCCTAGAGGAGCCTTCACCTTCATCATCTGATGGCAAGGAGTTAATGGAAGTGAGAGAGGACTGGACTCCACTGACAGCACTGGTATTTTCTGGGTACAGAATTTCTCTCACCCCACCAGGCTTTTGCACTGTGCTTTGTTGAAAAGACCTTGGTGCAGAACTCTGGAGGGGCCTCTCAGGCTGTGGGGTAGCAACAACACCTGATTCAGTGACACTTAGCCCAGCACAGGTGTTTGGTCCTAGAACAAGCTGAGTAGCAAAGGAGCTGGGCTCACTTTCAATGCCTGAGTCTGAAAGGCGAGATGAAGCACTTGGTGCTCCTCCATCTGTTAACCGGATGCAATCACTCTTTACCTGTACTGAGACTACACAGGGCTGGCTACGCTGTGTTGTCTCTTTACCTGGCCCTTCAAACACAGATTCCAGATAAGACTGTTGTGAGTGACAGAGGTCTGTCTGGGTAATCTCAGGAATATTACTTTTGAGTTTTCCTTCAGCCTGAGTTGGCAGAAGAACTGTTACTTTATCACGCTGGTATGGGTCCTTGGTACTTCCTTCCACCTCACTTTGTTTCAGTCCAGCAGACCACTGTGGTTGCTTTTGGCCACTGTGGTCAACTTGCTTATCTTTTGTAATCGGTTGGTTGTATGTAGCAACATCCCCAGTACCTGCCTGGGGATTATTTTGAGTGTCTAAGGTTGTAGGACTTATGAAAACACCTTTCTGACAAGCAGCAGTAGTTATATTATTGTCCGCAACATCATCAGCACGGTTTCCAGAATGTAATGATGTGACAGAGTCAAAAACAGAACTGGCATTAGTCCTTAAATGACTACTTGAGTCCCCCTGCAAGGTATCGCGATCCTCATCTTGGTTAAAGGCAGCTTCCCCTTCTTTGTACTTTGAGCTGCTGGCACCATAAGGAGCTTTGAGGTTCTTATAGCCCACCAAAACCACAGAGTCCTTAGAGCCTTGTCTGATCAGCTTCTTAGAGTTTTCAGTCTTTGAATTTTTCTTCAGTTTGACTGACTTGCCTTTGGACTTGGGTGGTGGATCACAGTTGTCAGGCCAGGGGTTATCCACAGGGGCACATCGTGACTCAGGTATGGGGCTGGCTGCTGCATTGTAGTCCTTGGCATTGGGTTTATCCGTTTTACCAGAAATTGAACTACTCCTTGTATTGTGCATGCCCAACCATGGTCCATCCCGATCTTCAAGATTCAAACAAGTTAAATACCAAAAAGGACACAAAATTTAAATAAGGTAAATAAATAAACTTAGCATAAAAAGTAAGGAAATTTGTGTTTAGTCAGTTATTTGTTGTAACAATACTTCTTCGCAATAAATCTTACATTGTTGAATAGCCTGTTTAATTCCCCTAAAATGTTGCCACATTTGTAAGGAAAAAGCATTTATGGGTTGAACAGCAGAGTATGTGGCTTGAGTCAATGAAAAACTTACCAAATGTTCTCTGCCAATGCCAAACAGCTTATTCTGCTACTGACTCTTATTTTGAGCTTCTGGTACCCAAAGGGACTAGCACAACCACATCGGCTGACTTGTGATAAATGCTGGTTGAAGAATGGGATGCCATTCCACAGCAGTGTATGACCAAGCTGGTGACCGGCATGAGGAGGAGGTGCCAGGTTGTTGTGGCTTTGTATGGTTTTTCCACATGTTACTGAGGCCTCTGTTAAATCAGTTAAGTGTTAAATTGCCAAAATGTCTTGTTTCTTCAGACTTCAATCATCTAATCCAATAAATGACACCAAACAAGCGTCAATAGCAGAGTAAGTTGTTTGGCATTGGCAGAGAAGATTTGGCAAGTTTTTCATGGATGCAACCCACATACTCAACTCAAATTGCCTTACTTTTCGTGCTTATTTTACATTTAAAAACAGGAATATTCCTGATTTAAAAAAAATTAATATATAATCAATGAACAACAAAACAATGTTTCTGACCTTCAGTAATAGAGTCCAGGTATCTATCTTCAAAGATGATAGGCAGAGAGCTAACATCACCATCCAGGTCAGCACATTCCACTGGAAGTGGAGGCAAAGACAAGAAGTAGCTGGAGCTTTTGATAGCATTAGTCATCTGTTGGTGACTGTGAGCACTAAAGGAGGGGAAAAAAGGAGACAACAACGCAGGAAGAAAAAAAGTTGTAGTATTTCAGGCAAGTAAGTACTGGTCCAGGTCTGGTAACAGGAATGCCACATTTCACAATCAAGACACACACACCAACTTGACTTACTGTAGCTCCTGATATGCCAGTGCAGATTGTCTTGGATGTTCAAGACAAAAGAAAGCCTCAGCAAACCGTCTTACCTGTAAAATCAGCATAGAATTTAGTCAGTACTATGGAAGTAAGACTAGTTTTTATGAAAACAGAACAGATTATCATCACTGGCAGATATCTAGCCAAATGTTTAAATGGTTTAAGAAGTTGGACTTACTCTTAGTGTATGATGCTCCACGGCTAGTACGGCAGCAACATGCTCCTGCAGGGACACAACCTCTAGGAATTGTCCCCAGAGAGCCATGAGCAGAGAGCAGAGCTGAGCTAGGTTCATGTTAACTAGTTCTGCCAGCTCATCAGGTGACTCTGCTTTTTGCTAAAAGTACAAACACACAAGTCGGCCAACTTCAAGTTAACTTTTTTTTTCCTGACAAAAATGCAACAAACTGAAAACAAGTTTCTTAATGTACTACCCCCATCTATTCTAAAGCTCTGCAAAACATGCTCCATCACTGCAAATACTAAGAGGGCCTAACTAGAATGACTTGAAAAACAAACCACTAAAGATTGGTTATCTCAACTACACAAATCTCAAATACTTTCGGTTTCAAATGCCATCCAGCTCGGAAACAGCACAATGCCTGCTAATGTGCTCACAAATTCTGCAGAGGCAAGTGGCATCTGAATAATTTGCTGACACACCTTGAATCTCTTGGTATAATGAAAAACTCGCTGCTAAGGCAAATTAAGCTTTCTATGCAATTCAGTGATTCATGACAATTATCAAAGACAAAAAAGCAGCAGCAATTAACAGGTCTTACCTTGACTAGTTCACACAATTCAGCCAGACGAGCCTCTAAGTCAAGTTGTTCTGGAGGAAGCAGATTCAAGAAATTATTTAATCATACAGAAATGTTCTCCTTGTAATCCACCCTTATTAAGAAAGTTTTGTCAGAGAGCGCTCATTTTAGAAAGTATTTTTATATGAGTTATTAAACTCTTCGACAGAGGTCTTTTCATTAAGGTAGAAAGAAAGGATGACTATACAGAAATGAAAAGCAAGATGACAGCAGTTTATTTTGCTTCTAAAGAGTGGGTGATTGAGAGATCATGGCGCTTTCAGCAAGAAGGAAGCTGAAAGTGAAAAGAAAAAGGGAAACAAAAGCAAGCGGACTTGAGGTACTTTAAGGGTTGGGACATACCTATGTAGACGTGCCTTTGACTTCGGGGATAGGGTCTTCTGAGTACTCTCTCATAAAGGACTTGCATGCTGGGCTTGGCTAGTAAGATTGCACATATAGTCATATTTAACCTTTTTCATTATTTGGACCCCTAGGATGGGTTAATATCTGGCACTTGTGTGGATTAGGTTTGCTGAGCCATGGTTACAACAGTGAGTTGTCTCTGGCTTTAATCTACTGGTTAACAGACTTTTCTACCTAAAGCAATTATTGTAAGCATAATGAACTGAGATCAGCTGGTCACAGATCTCTAAAAACAACTTAGTAAGCTGGTTGCGCAGACTGTTTACAGGGCTTAATGTGATAATGTCTAGGGATCAGGTGAAATGATATGAGATCACAAAAAACTTGTACACGGCAAACACAATGCTGAAAAGAAAAATAAAACAATGAGAATCCACTGACTGCAAAAAATGATTAAGAAGCTATATTATATTTAGTTTTGTGTGACCCTGAGAAAACATGCTTTTTCTCAGTGCTTATGAGTTAAAAATGCATGCAAAAATAATATAAAGCCTTGTTTCATTAAGTCTTGGGTTTAGGGATATTGCATTGCTTTATAGTTTATTATAATCACACCTTTGATGCTGATATTAAACCACAACGCAGCATACCTAATTCCATACGATGGGAAGAGGGCAGGTCCTTGGTAATAGAAGTGAAGTAGCCAAAGAGACCCTGATAGGCTATTAGGAGATTGGAGCAAAGGTTATGGTGAAGACTGAAGGCATGTTGCAGACACTGGTCAGTTACCAGGAATGTCCTGCCCTGAGGAACCAAAAAGGACAAAGAAGAGGACATGAAAATTTTAACTCTGCTGCTCTTGACATTGCAGCACATGTAAATCATTGGCACATTAGCCAGTACCAAAAACAAACTCTTCGACACAGGGAAAAAAAAAAAATTGTGTAAATTTTTTTGCCTTTTTCAGGGCAGACTTAAAAATAAATATGCTCTGTGCCATGGGTGACAGAGTCACTGGTCATAAAGAGAATTTAGAGGCCTCCCCTTTTTTTTGTAGAGCATTCAAATGTGATGTATACCAACATCCCCGCAAAATTACTCTAAAAAAAGAAAACAATTTGAAAATGTATACCACTGCATGCTGCATGCCTCATTACTCTGGTATTATAGTAGTTCCACGGAACACTATAAATCCCAAAAGATTATTCTGAGTTGCTTCCGGACATTTGTCTTCTGTACAATAGTTACTTTATAGCGGCCGCCGTACCCCTTGTTGTGAAGTGTTGATGGCTTGTTACTGCCATGCTGCATGTTAGTGATACAGCAAGGAGTGATGAGAGGCATTGCTAGTGTTCTGACTGAAAGACTAAGGTATATTTACACTAATGAACCTTAGAGAAAGCTCTAGCAGCCCACTTCTCTCTCTGATGGCAGGCAAATCACTCCTGGACATAAGTGAAAGTAATTGATACTTTTCCCCCCTTGTGCCCCATTTATCAACAGTTTGACACATCAACACATTTATGAAACACACCACTCCTCATGATGTGTAAAACTGTCAAATCCACCACTATATACAGATAATAATCAAAGTGTGCATTAAAGGCAGGCACCAAAGCTCTTTTTTTCAGCTTATTTCCCTCTTAGTTTCACAACATATTTCACCATGAGCATCAGATTTATTACAGTCATGATTTTGGCATTGTTTAATATAGTCTTAGTCCAGCAAACTTGTGAAACAAACCAAAAAACAAGAATATTTTAGACCAACTCTGAGGTTTACAGTCATCTACAAATGCTATATGAGGAGGTCACTTACATCTGGTGATACTTGCTTGACATAACTGCTGCCAAACACGACATTCTCCAGAGGTGGGATGACTGAGTCTTTGCTCTGTGCTGGAGCATTACGGTTAAGCCATGTGGATTTCACAGGTCGAGGTAAACTAGGAAATGACACACTGAAGTCAAACTCATGTAACCCTAAGATTTTAGTAAGGTCCTTCAAAAACAACTTTCATCTACTTTATACTTAATTTCAGACCACATTTGTAAGTTACATTTATTACTTAAAGCAGACAGTATTGTATTGAGTAAAAAAACAAAGAAAAACAAAAAGCTTCATGTTGGAGATTTCTGCATACAAGACAGCCAAATGACATCATAAAATCATGAAAGTGCTTCAAGACCTGTGCTTGAATATTCAGTGAAAAAAAATGACCCCTTGTCTGACCTGATAAGGGGCTGATGTAGTGCCACAAGGGAGGCATGGATAGCTACAGAGATGACAGACAGGTGGAAGTAGTCAAACATGACATTGATGTGTTGATGGATGCCTCGCTGAAGGCTAAAGTGCAAACGAAGTGTGCGGCCACTGATATTCTGTAGAGAGCTTGGATCATCTGGCCTGCAGAAATTATATAATGAAAAACCTTAGAAATGCCTTATTTGCATAGGAGATGCAAATGTCAAAATTATAAAACACTGTATAATGCACAGGAAATATTTCAACACCTACGTGTAATCACCATCTGTGAAATATAAATCCAAGAAGAGCTGGAAATCCATATCATTGAGGGACTCTTCCACCTGAGGATGATGAAAAACAATAATTGGTAGTTAAGCTGTGAACTTTAAAGCCTGCGTGCAAAAGCAAGGCTGGTCTGAAGCAATCAAGAGGTTTCTGTAATTTGATGGCATCAGCTCTAATAAGCCTGATACATTTTGAAGCCGTTTGTTTGTGTGACCTATGCCCCAAGGGCACACCAGATGTCAAAACAGTCTAATGCATCCTGTTAGAGCAGCTGAAACTCTGCATTGCTAGCACATTGCTTTTCCAGTGAATAAACACCAAAGTGGCACAAATAACTTAGAAGCAATTTCAGAGAAGACATTCATTCTGACAGCTGCGCTGCTTTGGGTTAGTAAGAAAGAAAATAAATAAATAAACAAATCACTTTGTCTCCATTTCCATGATATTCTGCAGGCGTATCATGCTCATACTGTGCTGCTTTTGGCTAAAGGCAGCATCTGGATTTCCAAACTGTGTTCATGTGTGTGTGTGAAGGAGGAATGTCCCAACATTTCTACCAAAAAAAGTTTCAAGGCCAACATTTTACAACACAGTAAAGACAATGTGTTTATGATTCCAAATTTGACAAAAATGTTTGACCATTTAATTAATATAAATGCATATTAATCGCAATTAAATATAGTTTAATTAACAAGACTGGTTAAAAAATGTTTTATAATAAGTCTCGAGCCTCTGCATATATCTGTAATCGTCTCTGCAGGGGGAAAAAAAATTTAAAAAATCTTGCTCAACATCCACATTTCTGCTTAGTTTTTTTTTCCTGTAACAGGGAACCAAAAATCCAGATGGTAGACATTTGTATAGAGGACACTCTCAGTTTCAGAACCACAGACAACAGCGTCCACAACAGAAAACAAGAAACCTGTAATGTTGACTATATTCAGCTGTGAAACAGTTGGTTCTGCTTTATGTCAAGTACACAGGAAAAAAATAAAAAATAAACTCTAACTTTGGCATACTGTATTGGTAAATACATTGCGATGAATAAATGTCTGGAATATCTTTCTTTCCCAAACTTACCTTCTTCTCATCAAGCAGCATCATCACTTTGAAGAGGAGGACATCATTCACGACAACCTCTTCATTTTTATACAGGATTTGGAAAGTTTTGCTGCAGATGACATCATCTTGGACTGATGCAGGAAATGCCAGATCAGAGCCTAGATAAAGATTCTGATGATTAATTGTGGGTTCATGAAAAATAATTGAGGGATTATAAACTACCACGCCTTAGACTTGTATTATCTTTAGAAATAGTACCACCATGGTATCTCTACAATCTGTGTCAGGAATTATGTGACAAGATATATCCTATTATGTCTGTAATCTGCAGTAACAGATTTGGTCCGTAATAACAATATTACAAAATAAAGAAAACTGAAATTAAATCACATCCCTTACTGATGAGCTTATATTTCTGAAAGAAAGAAAGAATTTGAATATTTTATATTGAAGGAACAAAAAAAAAAAAAAAAAATGAGTGGATGGTCACTGCTTTGGGTTGACCAGCAAATGCCAGCTTATAATACATGTTATTTTTGTCTGTTATCATAGTTACTGTGTCAGATTAAGCAAATGTATTAATAAAATATTGCCTTTTCATGACGGACATTACAGACAGCATCTTACTTTCCAATCAATCACATTTGCTGTCTTTAGTAATCTGCATGCCGTCACTGGAAAGCAGGCGAACAAAGTGTATGACATCAGCCGTGTGCTTGATTTCATCATCTCATCATTCCTCTTTTGCTTTCTCATGTAAACCTGAATGGCTTTTAGGTACTCAGTGCTCAATTACCAATTATCCTTACAGAAATTAAATGAACAGTGGTGGTTCTTAAAAACAAAACAAACAAAAAAAACCCCAAACATTCCAACGCACCGGTCTTTCTGTCAGGACACTGTGAGTCAAACTTTATTTGTACAGCCACTTGCATGCTGTTTACAGAGCTTCACAGATGACAGACAAGCCAATTAAAAAGATGGAGCCAAATGTAACAAAACTAAAAATTTACAATGATAAACCACTTAAAATGAAAAACAAAAACAAAATATCAGAAATTAAATTTCAAATAGCCTACAAGTACTTCAGTAGAATTAGGATCTAATAAAAGGATAAAAATTAAATAATCATAATACAATTAGTTGATGGGCACAACTCCCATTTTCTGTTCCAAACACAAATAGATGTTTTCGGTTATCTGGATCAGAGCACAATCAGGCTGATCTTGTCTAGTTTCAACCACACAGTGCCTGAATTCTTTTAAACTAAATAAAATTAAAGAGACAAGAGTTTTTGCAACAGTGGGCCGCAAACTCTGGAATTCACCTGAGCCTGAGATCTGTGGACAAAACTTGGTGTCTTTGTTATTTTGTTTTTGTTGTGAAGCACTTTGTGATATTTAGCTTGAAAGGGGCTATTAAGTGCAGTGCAAAATGGCATATGTTGTCCACATTTTACCTCCCGGGTGAAGTAGACTGGCATCAACTTTGTGTGGGACGCGGGGTGGCACCTTAAGACTGGCACGCAGCTGGTAGAACCTGTAAATACATATCAGTTTTTTTAAATGAACACATCCATGAAAAACAGCTCTATTTGCGTCGTCCTGAACATTATTAGAAGTGCTATAAAAGGGGAACAAACCGCACAGGTTAGCTACAAGAGCCTCTACTTGTAAAAAGACACTTCACCTCTCATAAATGAATAATGAGCACTTTTTTGCAGTCGCTCATGTAGTAAACCTAAGCTCTTAAAGCACTGATGAGTCAGGAGCACTGGGCAGGAGTTTTATCTCAGCACTGGGACATATTGTTACACTGCTGCTCTAAAAAAAATAATTTCCAGATGTTAAAGATCAAAATTGCAGCTTAAACAATATAATTTTTCTTCCTTACTGTTCCATTAAACGTGCATTAGTTGCACAATGCTGGATGTCTGCATGGTGTATATTATTCCAAATTGGCAGGACGACAGAAGCATCGCACAGCATCCTGCTCAGTGCCACTTGGAATCATATTAGGGATCAGGAAGTAACAGTTCAACTCAAAGGGGAAAGCCGGACAGTAGCTTGCTTCCAATTGAAGACTATAAAAGATAGTAAGTGTTTTATTCAGAGTAATAAGTGCTTTACTGCTAAGTGAGGTTAGCCCATAAAATGACAAATGCAGCTCTTAAATCTGATACGATTACCCGGGTGGGTGTGTGTGTGTGTGTGTGTGTGTGTGTGTGTGTTATTTTGCAACTCCCAAAATAAAATAAATAAATAAAAATAGTGAATTAAAAACTCACAACACTCACAACCACTTTTGATTGCACAGGTCACCTGATAGGAGGCAACCTTTATGCTAACTGTCTCAGTCTAACTTGGACTGACTGTAATTACTCTCAGAGAGATTGACGAAGCTTTTCAAATAATTGCCATCTAATTTATAAATGCAGACAGATTGCAAACATGTTGCCATCAGTCTGAATGAGACTTTGTCAATGAGCACAACTCGAGGGGACTCAACTCAACTGGCTGCCAGCTGGTTATATTCTGGTTACATTCCTATGGAACAGGAAGGTGTCTGAGTGCAATTGTAATAGTTAAATGTGACTTTCAGACAGACCTGTGGTTTTCAAAGATTTATCACAGTTATTTGCTGTATTATGAGAAACAGAGTGCATGTAATTGCCAACTGGACACCATTCAATCGCAGACTGATAGACTGAATCTGTCTAATGCAGGTTTTAGTGACAGTGTTGGTATGATTGTTGCCAATTTTATTTTGCAGCAAAGAATAAAAACATTATCTTACTTCTGTTATTTTTTTTTATCTTATTGGATAAAACAGAAGGATAAATTTTAACTTTGAGGACACAATTTTGAGTTGAAAAAAGGTGATAAATCACAACATATGTTTTTGCAACACTCAGCATATTGCAAAATGTTCAAAAAAAAAAAAGTCAAAAATATTGTATTGTGAGTGAAGTACTGTAATAATATGTTGTGGAGTGTCTGGTGATTCCCACCTTTAATTAATTGGGTTTCTAAAATTATTGCTAAATACAGCTAGAGTAGCCAATCTGTGGCAGATCAAATGTTATCCTGTTGTCCTGTTGTACCAAGTCATTCTTTATGAATGCAAAGCAAGCAGTTTGTTTGTTTAAGTTACATTTGCCTATTATTCACATTATTCACAGTATGCTATATCAGGCTTCTTAAAGCATCCATGTTCATGCTTCAATTAACAGTAGATCATTTAACTATTTTACCATGCCAGCTACAATATGGTAAACAAGATGCAAATTAAACATTAGTGAGTCAGAAAAGAAGAGCTCCTCTTTATCTGTACTCACATGGTACACTTCACTGCATACCTTCAAAAAAGGTACCAAACTTTACTGAGTACTTTTTAAAAACAGTAAAGATTACAGTTTTAATACATTTACAGCATGATCTTTATTAACACTGTGTTGTGATAACAACCATTATCAAATAGAATAGGCCTCAAACAGTATAGTCAAGTACTGTTTAGCATATTCTGTGCTGTCTGTATAAGAGCATTTGTGAGTGCCCTGAAGGTCTGAACAACATTGCCAAGTGTCCTACATTGGCTGGGACACTCACAGAACACCTCCTGATCCTCTCTAACACAAACTGCAGGCCAAAGCTTGTTCAGATTTCTTCAAAACATATCACAGTTTAACAATGTTTTGCATAATATAATGTACAAGTATCTACAATATATGCTTGGGAAATGCATGTCATAGGTAAACTGCCTCTTGCACTCATGCCAGGAAGAAAATATAGAATTACACTTTTATAAAACACTGAAGAAAAAACAAAACAAAAACCTCACCCTCTTTGGAACAGGTCCACATTGTAAAACTTGTGGAGCTCCACAGAGAATTCCACTGTGGCCTGGACTTCAGTCATCTTGGTCTCTACAGGCAGAGGTGCCTCACATCATCTGGGACACACCTGTAGGCCTACAGGCAAAAGTAATCAAATTAATCATTTTAGCTCCAGGACTCTATTAAACAAGTTTCTGCAAAACCTTTCCATTTGAAAATACAGTATTTCCACTAGAGTTCAAATGATTGAGAACCTCTAAAAAGCTGTAAAATGATCCTGAGTATTAAAAAAAAAAAAAAGGCTAGGTCCAGTGTCTTACTTCACCATTTTAAATACTTAACGGTATCCACACCAAATTTTTTATTTGCTCTCACTCGATCAATCCCAAGGTCTTTACCGGGTTTCATGAAACTCTGAACAGGTTTGTGTGTGTGTGTGTGTGTGTGTGTGTGTGTGTGTGTGTGTGTGTGTGTGTATAATGACCACATACCTCCCAAGGTGAAATCAGAATGTCAGTTAAAAGAAAACAACACCAACGGTCACAAGATCAAGTTTAACAATATATAACACTTGGGTTCATTTTTAGAGAAGTTATTAGGGCATAAGGTCTAAATTTGGCACAAGAGGCATCCTGTCCTCTGGGCATAATTAGTTAACAGCCAATAACAATTATAGCATTGATATAACAGGATAAGAGAAAATACTATTAATAACATTTCACAAAATAGGCCTGAAATACAATATTACCAACTGGTAGTGTTAGTAATACACACAGACCTACTTTAGACCTTATTAAAGACAAGGCTGTATAGTATTTCTGGCTGTAGCTGAGACAAAATAAAACTGGCAAAAACAATCATGCAGACGCTGCCTAAATTAGTCATGTATTAAATGAATAAATCATCCATAACATAACTTGTGTTCATGCCAGTGAAAAGAAATGAGCTACAAAAGACCACTATTAACTTGACCTGGTTAACACGAATGCCTGATAAGATCTAAGAGGTTGATATCCTAATTTGCTTCCATCCCTGAAATAAGTACTCTTTGAATGCTGTTGCTTTAAAAAAAAAAAAGTCTAAGTGGGCACATCACAGAGGACATACAAGGACACCGGTGGTCAAATTTGCCTTTGCAGTTATGTTTGTTTTAGGTATTAATTCCCTTTGCAACCCTGCATAAACACTTTATGGTCACTTTGAGTTTGAAAGACAACTGTTTAACTAGTGAATATGAATCAAGCACCCAGCTGCAATTCATACCAAACTAAATCAGATCAAATCAGTGACTGCTGCTTTTGTTTAGATTTTGGTAAATACGCTGTATGTCCTATAATAACGGGATGGAAAATTTGACATCGTAGCCCCGTCAAACAGTTTCTCACTGTGTAATTGTTTCAGTACAAACACTTAGATAACACTACGGATTTATGAAGCTGGGTTTTGGGGGCAACTAGTCTATCAGGTTTAGTCTTTAGACAGCAATCATGTCTGAGATTATCTGTAACAATACGTAAAAGTTATCTACGTGGAGAATACAAAAGACCAAGTAAGGCGTTGACCGAAATCCCAAAGCGCTGCTGTCAATACATCAAGCAACCTGCCAGTGCGAGGTGGATCCACTCACAAAAATACAAAATTTTCACTTGGAGAGAGAGAGAGGAAAAAAAGACAACAACAACAAAGAAGCCACCACCACAGCAAAATGACACTTTTCCCGATCAAACACCAGGCGATTGATGATAAGGAGATATCACTGGCTCTTAAGAAAATTCAGGACACTTCGGGGAAAGTAAAATTTAAACATCTAGTTCTGTTAAAATATACATGACAAGGCCTTAACAGACATCGGTCGGCTCGATGGGTGCTTCCAGTAAAAAGGAATGCCAACACCTAAAGCCCCAAACTAATAAAGACAAGGATATAAACAGCTGTTTAAGTTGAAACTTAGCTTTAAGATTTAGACGCTAGAAACCAGTAAAGGTCCCAAGCTGAAGGGTAGAACCTTTGCAAGGATTTAATATCGGTTACAGGTGGGACGCTACCAAAACATTTGTTTTCCCGAAAAGGCCCACAGAAGGTCAAGAACGACTTGGCAGGCAAAACACTTTAATAGACCACCAAAAAAGTCTCCCCTGATACTCACTTAGCTAACGGTAACACTTAGCGACGTTAGCCACCCACCGAGCAGTTGTCACCGGGCAACATTAGCTGCGCAGCCAAGCTAACGCTACTCACCATAGCGCTGGGAAGCTAACATTAGCCGGCTAACCAACGTTAGCTCAAATTTCAGCCCTCTCGCCGTCCTCTCACAGTGAAGTGCGCACAGAAAACAATCCTATGCTGACTTCTTCTCTTCCCGGTCTGGCCAGCGTTATGGGAAAATTGCCGTTAAAATGCTTCACAGAGTCAGCCGTCCACGTAGTTCTCTCTGTGAGCAGTGTTTGCTAAGCACCGAGCTAAATATGCTCAGTCTGAAGCGCTCCAGCGGTACGTCTGTAAACGCTCAACCGCGCGTAACTGCACAGAGCGGAGGCGCAGCTGACGCTATGCAAAACCGCTACCGTTAAATGGGACAGCAAAAAGTTGAACAAGCCTATGATAACAATAACAAGAAGATGATTCAAAAGATTTTTTTTTTTTTTTTTTTGCCAAAGACATTTATGTTGCAATGTAGAACTTTTGTGTAACACTATGAAGCATAATGATTCATGAATCATAATTAAACTGTTCTTGTGACTTTGTCTTCACTTAAATAATTCAGTTCAGTTCAGTTCAATTTATTTTATTTGTGTTGCCCATTATCACATATAGAGGTTCAAAGGACTTCACGGACATAAAAACATATTAGGAAATGAGGTCCCTTGTATGTTAAAGCAGACGCTGAAACAACCCATCAGAAATACATAAATACCTAAACACGCACAGACAGACATACAAATAATAGATAAGTAAAAATAAATCATACATAAAATCCCATGAAACACAAACAGAGAAATATGGAAAAAAAAATAAAACAATATTAGAAATAATGGAAGTAGAAGGCCAATGTGATATTGATGATGAAAAAGATATGCATATGGACTGTATCTGCTACAATACCAAATGTGGCTGAACTCAGCAGGTATGGCTGTACAGTGGCATTATTATTAAGTGGAAGTACTAGTTAAATGCCAGAGGAAAAAAAAATTATTAGGCTCAATAACTGGTCCAGATAAGGTTGGATATCAAGGTCTCTGACATGATTTATGTATGCATGTATCTCTGCTGCCTTGGTTTCTTCTTCTCAGAGTCTGCAGACATGAATGTCCTTACCTTGTGCTGTAGAAAAAGTGCTGTTGTCTGCAATTTGTGCACTACTCTCTGCTTTAATTGGTCAAATTGAACTCATCAGTGTAGAGTCAAATGAATATGTCACTTGAAAGAAGTGAAAAATGACAAGCTGGAGGGAGGAAATGTGGGGGAGGGACATTAATTTACAACCACTACTTTCATTTCTTATTTGTAACCACTAGCAATCTTAACAAAAAGGTTCAGTTTCCCAGTATTTACCACAACACATTTCTTTAGACTCTGGATATCGTGACTACAATAAAAAATGCAAGTCCTACACCTTCTTGCCTTCTTCTGAGAACAAGCACAGCTTGAATACTTCCTTGGTCAGAGCCTTTTTATTTTCAGTTTGGATTGTACTGGAAACAAAGCTGTCTGAATAGCATGCAACCATAGAGATCACAAAGAATGTAGTCCTAAAAGTGCAGGGGAAATGAAGGCACCACAGGGTAACATGATCTTTTTCACGGCTAACGTAATTTTACTTAGTATGCACAATGATGAATATAGAACTACAAATTGGGTACAGTATTGGAATTATATGCCTGAAATATCATTATAAGCCTAACATTAAGACCAAGGTGGGTGCAAGAGAACTGCAAAGTTGACACTACAGAGACTGTTGACTCACTCCTGCAAATAAATAACAAAAGTCAAGCTTATAAGAGACCTCTCACTGAGACCTGAAGCTATTCACTTCTGCTGACTGAGCAGCAGTTTAAGGCTTTGTTCACTACTGGAAGAAAATCAGAAAATAAATCCTGCAGCGGGTGATTTTTGTTTAATGGGTGGAATCAGAAGGTACGTTTTTTAACTTAATAGTGACAGTGTGACTAATGTGAGTTGTCGCTGCCTGTACTGCCTGAAAGCTGAAACAAACAAATTTGTTTCTCACTTAAAGAGATGTTGAGGATTTCTTCTGATTAAATTGCAGAAATATTCTTTTCTACTCATTGTGCTGCTGCTATGTGATCCCACTGCATCTCTGCACTGGACTTCATTCCCAGAGTAAGTAATGCACTGTATGGTGCAATTGCCAAAAAACCAATGACACATGAAGCTGACATTTCATAAGAAAAAAAAAAAAAACTATGAAGTAACACGATTATCAGGGCACTGCATTGCCTCAAACATGAGTCATGCTCAGTATCCATCAACCACAGCATACTATACATAGTCATTAGTTTGTACTTGTGGCAACTGTTCCTCTTTGTTGAGACAATTTCTCTGAACTGCATGTTCTTCTTGACATTCTTGAATAATTGTGCCATTTCCCTTACAGCATACAGTGTGGTCTGAGATTATGGAGCTCATGGTGCAGATGTTTTTCTATAGCCAGAAGACTTGGATAAAAGTCATTTAATGAGTATCAGTAAATCAATAAACTGACATGTATTGATATAAGGCACATGTATTTATATAAGGCACTTATTTCATGACCTTCTTTTCCATTAGGTTTACACTGTTTGACTTCCTTCCTCTCCCCATATATATTTCTTATTTATATTTTATGACACATATCCAACATGAAGGTCTGTCTAGAAGCACTAACATCACGTTTAATATGTATATGTAGCAATGCACTGAATTGTATTTGTAAAGTAAAGTGCATTGCTAAATATACATTAGGGTAAACCTACCGTTATCAAGGCAGACTTTTAGACCTGGACAGTGTGAGGCGCTTAATTCAGTGCTGGCCCTCCTCTTGGCAAATACAAAAAGAAAGATTCTATTCACACTTGATGAAAACCTTAAACTTTCCATGCAGGTGTGTAAAAACTGGAGCTGAATCTGGAGCTGAAGTGTTAAAGAGAACATGACAAACAGCCAGAGATAGTCTAATATTTATTCAAGGCACCGGTTCTGCTTTCCAAACACTGAGCTTTTATTCCCTCCTACAAAACACACACACACACACACACACACACACACACACACACACACACACACACACACACACACACACACACACATACACACACACACACACACACACACACACACACACACATTGACTACTTTCTCTTTCCTTCTTGCAGCTGTGAGATTTTCATCTCAAGTTGGCATTCATATGGAGACCATGTGCCCTCAGATCAGGATCGAGGAGGATCATTTTCCAGGTGGACTAAAAATACAATGCAGACAATGTAATCTTGCTGGTAGGGGAAAATATGTATAATGAGAATGGGCATTTTTCCCCCTCTAATGGGACATTAAAGGAACAGATTTAACAGGACATAAACAAAAGATGTAGTACAATGGTTCTCCATCATGCAGAATTATCAACTTAAGATCCTAAAGGACTATTGCAAGCCTATGAGTTGACTCTATATTTAACCACTCTTGTGTCCCTGTCCCTCAGGATTTTATATTATGTCCCAATTCCACATTGCTGAGCTGGCGAGGAGAGGCACAGTGAAAAAGGTCGCCGGACCATCTCCTCAAAATGTTGCTTATCAAATAGGCCCGGCATTCAACTTCAGAATCAACACAGGGTGAGCTGCTGTGCTTTGAAATATATGAGTGAACACCGGCACCTAGCGGATTAGCTGGGTTAACGCAATTTACCCTGTCCATGGTCCTGACCATCAAAGACGTGATTACCTGCGTCGCCAGATTCCTTTTGTAACCCATCTTTAAAAATGTTTTATCTTAATTTTATAGCAGAGTGATCAACACAAACATACTGAAAGACCATAAATCCTGACCAATCTTGATTTTTAGTTGAAGATGTGTTCTAAGGGTTTAATAAATTGTCCACCCTTTATGTTGCAGATCAGCCTATCCGCTTGGACTGCCGGAGGAGTTTGCCTTCGTGGCGGTGCTGCGCATGAGTGGCAGCACCATAAATAAAAGCTGGAATATTTGGCAAATGCAAGATGCGAATGGCGACGAGCAGGTGGCCGTCAGACTCAACGGGAAGTCCAAGTCGTTGGAGTTTACTTTCACAGCGCCAAACAGCGGGAGGCAGACTGTCGTTTTCAGCCCCCTGGGGTTTCTTTTCAATGACCAGTGGCACAGAGTGCTGCTGGAAATCAGCAGGGACTCTGTGGCCCTTTTTGTGGACTGTGTCCTGATCGATTTTCGGGATACTGAAGTCAGACAAAAAGTCAGCCTTGATGGCTTCACGTTGATAGGAAAGCTCAAGGATAACCCAGTGGTGGCAGTTCCGGTATGTCTATTACAGAACCAAGCATAGTACTAAAGTTGATGATGTTCACCCACTTTCAGACCGCTATATATTAGTGAACAGTAATTTAGAATTTGACAGCATAATTGGACTTTTTAATAATTTTCGATACCTAATGTTTCTTACTTCAATGCAGACCTTTCTTTCTTTCTTGTTACGGTGTACCTTGTACTGCAAAAAATGACTGTAAGATACATAAAAGACTGATACATAATCACTTTTCGTTATTCATAGTCGAAAAATAGACTTTTTAATGAAAGCTCAAGCACTGTTTTGATTGACCATCCACATGCGCAGACCTACACTTTTTCAATTTTAATATACAAATCTTTCAGTTAATTCTCCTATATGCATATTAAACCTTCCAGTAACATTACAACCTAAACATTTTCGTAAATGATAACAGCCCCAAGGCTATTACTATTTTACTACTATCCTCATTCAAACTTTACACCAGCTGGTAAGGAAAGTTGTCAGTACAGACTAACTCATCTTCCGATAGCCACTCCACTTGTGCACAATTTCCAAATATATTGTCTTTTTTGTGCGCAATTACGCACGAAAGCATATCTGAACATAAACTGACGTTTACTAGCTTCGACTACACCAAGACTTCCTGGCCAGGAAGTCTCGGTGTAGTCGAAACTAGCGGTAACCTTTAACTTACTGTATAAAAGCAGAGCCTAATGTTTTTGACTTAGTTTTACTTTTTATACTTGTCTTATGCTAGAGACTGACCATATATTATTAATGGACGTAATCAGACTAAGGGAGCTACCGTGGTATTGTAGTAATTAACTATATGTATATATTTTTGTCTATTTATCAAGTTTGAACTCCAGTCAATGCTGATTCACTGCGACATGACGCGAGCCCGGAAGGAAGCTTGTTATGACCTCGCAAACGGGGCATCGGTAAGGATGATCAGTGTCGGTCGTAATGAAGAGGGAAAGGGGTAAAACAGTATCCAAAATTTGCACTTTACAGAACAAACTTCTGATCCTTATTATTTATTTGTGTCTTTATTTTTGTTATTCGTATATAAAGATAGTTGGTCACACCATCTGAGGTTAAATAAACCGCTGATTCTCCTTATTGGTAGTGCCTGCAGTGTAGCCCCTCCCTATGGTGTCCCCCGGCAAACCCTCCAATCACTTCCTGTATCCGGCCATTGTATGAATATACATGAGCCTTTGAAAGCTATGGGACCTCTGACTGTCTGGACGGCTCTAGGAGAAGTCAGTTGGGTTGTTTTACAGGGGGCTCCTTCAACCCAACAAACCCCAGAGAAAGGACTACCACTTTTACCTTTCCTGCACAGAGGAGATCATGACTGGGGCCCAGAGCATTAAAGGGCCATTTCTGGTGCTGTTCTTGCAGCTTGTCCTTATTTGCTCCTCTCAAGTAAGTCTCATTATGTTTCTCTCTCTCTGTTCTCTCCATTGTGTCTCTAGACAGATGTTACAGAAGCGCAGGTAAGCTCTTCTCCAAGTGTGTATGTCAGACAACAAGTTAATTTGCCTGCATTTGTGTTAAGACTGGGATTGCTTTCTTCAGTAAATTTGTTTGGGCGTCAATCTCTTATGAAAAATGCAAGATGTTCAGCTTTTATTTAAAGTGTTTCTTTTTCAGTGTTTTGTCAACTACTGAATAATTTAAAGCAGAAAATATTTTTATAGACTGTAATCTGTTTCAGTATTTCAGAGACAGTGTTGTGTATAATAAGGCGATGCACCTGTTCTCGTTTTTTCGTATTCTCTGTTGTCAGTTGGACAAAACTGCAGAGTTGTATCAGAAACATAAATAGATATCATCCTATTACAATTATTTCCATTTTACACAGAATAACCAAGGACTCCCTGGCCCTCCTGGACCTGCAGGTGTCCCAGGAATTGATGGCATTGCTGTAAGTGCTTATAGTTTTTCAGCATTGTCCATATAATGTGCCAGGCAATTTGAAAATAGTTCACTGAATCGCTCTTGTTTCAGGGGGAAAGGGGAGAAGATGGCGAGGATGGTCCTGCTGTAAGAACTGAATTTAGTGAGAGCTGTAAGTAATTGTTTTATTTGTGTGTCTTTTTTGCTGACTATTGTGTGTGTTTGTCACCTTTGTTTTAGGGACCCAATGGGGATTCTGGCAAACCTGGCTCTGCAGGATTACCTGGAATTCCTGGAAATGATGTGAGTAAAGTATATTTTGTGCTTGATTGAATTGGTCTTTGCTCAGTATTATTTTATAAAGTCAACAAGAAACCCTGAAACCTACAAGGGGGTGGGACCACAAAGGGTGTTCCTCCCACATTATAGGTCATGTTTTCACATATTAATCTTTTAGAGTGACCAGTGAAACTTTAGATGTGGAAGGGGATCTTAGTGAATGTGAGCAAAAATTTGAGGAATTTATTCAACAAGATGGACAAGTCCCAGTTTCCTTTCCACCATGGCCTGCATGTTCTAGGCTCCTTTCAGAGTTTAACAGTGGCTTAGGAAAACAATAAAACTCAAAAATACTTTTGGACTTTAGGTGAATTAACGTTCACTTTAGAAATATATCAAATCAGTTACCTTATTTAAAGTATATATATATAAAAAGTAATGACTGCCTGTATAGGAACTGCACCCACCGCGATTATGAAAACAATAGGAGCTTTGTTGGCCAGCTACTGTTAGCGTCTCCTGTTGAAACTTCTCAAAACAGTGTGGAATGATGTCTTTGAGTGCAGTGTTTGAAATGAACCAGAGGAATGCTGCAGTCTTAAAAGTTTTGCCCTCTGACCTGCTGCTAATATTGTTTGTGTGCTTGATAATTTGAAAACACTTTTGTTGATGTCACCGCATATTCAGAAGATTTCAGCACGACTGATGAACATAAAGCAGCACAGGAGTGTGCACTGAAATTCTGGGATGTGTTATAGTCCCGTTATTCCCAATTAAGAACAGAATAGCATTCCTCCCACACAAGTATAACTCTGAAATGATGATGTAACATATGGAGATCAGCTGATAAATTTGGAAATACTGACTGGGGTGGCAGGGTGAATGACAATAACATTTGATTTAATGTGTAACATGTTTAAGTTGCAAAAGTGTTTTTTCAAATATGAGGGTGAAATAGGCACTTGATTTTTTTCCAAGATTTGCCGTGATGTGTTAATTTCACTCGATGGCTCTTCTCTGCAGGGTTTGACAGGCCCCATTGGAGATCCTGGGCCTGATGGTCCCCCCGGACAGAAAGTGAGTGACTAATGAGCCTTTGCTTTCCTGCTTCAGAGACTGTCAGTGAAATGGTGCCAAGCTGCTGTCCAGTCTTTTGGCATGGCAGAAAGAGCTGCAGTGCATAAACCAATTCCTCATGACAAATGAGACTTAATCCTGCAAGACTTCTGTGTAATCCCCGTGGGGCATGAAGCCCCCAACATCGTTCCTCATTAGGCTAAACATTGCTTGGCCAAGTGGGCCCAGCTCAGTCATGTGATGAGCTGGAGGAATGTTAATTTGAATTGTCTACAGGATCAAATAGTTCAGTTTTACCTGAACACAGTATTTCAGTGTCTCAATGCCTAATCCTAAAGTTTATCTCTGTTTTTAGGGGGAACCTGGTAAACCTGGACCTCGTGGAGCAGCTGTAAGTAACATTTCCTCTTGAAACCTGCCAGTCTATGGATATGGCCAACCATGGCCACCTGGAAATCATAATATAGATGCTGTCTAAATTTTAGTGTTTAAATCATACTCGTGTGCACCAAACCTTGTACATCACTGTGAATCATATTGCACATGTCTCTTTAGGGTGTTGGGCCAGATGGACCCCCTGTGAGTAATTTGTTGCACAATAAATATGACACTTTCCTGTAATTCTAAAATCTCATATTATTTGGCCTTCAAGATGTCTCAGTAATACTGAATGATCTGAAATGTGAACAGGGACCACCAGGACCTGGAGGACTTCCAGGTGAATTGGGAAAAGCTGGACCACCTGTGAGTAGAGACAGAGAAAAAGGCTGTTGTCAGTCTTTTTTTTTTTTTTTTTCATTGAGGCAGTCAGAAGAAGACACAGCAGCATCAGATAGTACAAGCATAAGTGCTGGAGTGATGGTGGGCTACCATTTTCCAATAATATGACAGATGTGTGGTAATAATTGCAGTCCAAGCTGAAGTGAAAAAGTGTTAGAGTAAAGCAAAGCAACTTACACTGAATTGATTATTGATAGCACTGTCTAGAAGTAATTCAAAGTTTCATCCATTATTACAAAGCTGTAATATAAAAGAAGAAGAGGCTTCTTTTGGCTGCTCCCTTATTCACAAGGGTTTGCCACAGGGGGCTCTGCATGTTTGATTTGGCAGACTGTTATTTTTTAACCCAGAGTCCCTTCCTGAAGGGATTTGTGCCTCCATCCAGGGTCTAACTGGGGATCTTTCTCTTTTTAGGTGAATGTGTAAACCACCATAAATATATCAGCATATAAAAGTTGTATTGTACATTTCTATATCCTGTGATGTCAGTGAACTGACAGAGGTACAGTGCATTAATACCTCTAAAAAGTAACAAAACACATGTGTGGACACACAGAATGCATTCACACTCACATACACTGTGCACTATATTATGCTGACACTAAAACCAGAAATCAAATGGATTCATCATTGTTTTACACTTTTTAAGAAAAATTATTTTGACACTAAAATAAAAATCAACCCAAAATATATAAATCATCTGAACAGATTACCTCAAGGATGGAGATTTGCATTTTTAAAATCATGAATATAGAGTTAGAATTGCATTAAATGTAATATGTGTCACTATCTTTAAATGAACATCACATGAAACAATTCATTAACTATATAATCTTCCAGTAAAAAATAATCAATCCCAATTCCTGTGACCTAGCTATGCTAGTTTATTTTGGCAAAATGAATGTAATGTACACCATCAGAGTCAAAGTTCAGGTGGTGTAAGAGTCTCTGTTAATATTTTAAATGTCTCCAACAGACAGTAATCCACATCTTTTTTTTGAATTAGTAATTTTGGTATGCATCAAATGAACCTCCTAGACATGTCTTGTTTTACACTTATCCCCTTGCATCTTAGCAAGCATATACCATGTATACACCTTCCCTGTGCAGACTTTGATGTGTTTACATCTCTCACCACAGGGACCCATGGGTGTGAGGGGGCCGCAGGGACCTCGTGGACCACTGGGGCCCAGAGTAAGAGATGAGGCTTCAGCTGGCCTTTGATGAGATTTCCAAATCATTACATCTAACCTTTCGCAATGCAAACATGAAAGCCATTAGGTTTAATTAGTTAATTGCCATCAATAGACACTGTTGTCTTTCTTTTAGTGTTTCAGAAGCTCCTCTAATCCATCATGATGTTGCATTATGAAAATATTAACTGGAGTTTTCATTCCATTTCAGGGTGCTACTGGAGTGCTTGGCAGCACTGACCTGGTAAAACTGTTTTCTGTATATATAATTTTTGAATATATTTCTTTTTGTTTTTGCACTAGATTTTTAAAAATACTTTCTGGCTTTTATTGTGTTGCTTAGTGTCCCAACTCCTGTCCACCTGGGACCTCAGGACATCCTGGTCTTCCTGGCATGAAGGTGAATAGAAGTCACTTTTGTGTTGCTCTGAGATCATCTAGTGTCTCTAAAGATATATTTTTTTAATGGGTCTCCCTTGTCTCAATGTTCCCAGGGCCACAAAGGTGCAAAGGGTGAAGCAGGAGAACCAGGGAAACAAGGACACAAGGTAAAATATGTTAATACTAACGCAAAAAAAAAAAAAAAAAATGTTTGCAAACTAAAAGCTACTCTGACTGTTTCTAGGCATACGAACTGATAGAAACACTCCACACATAAACAAAGTGAATTTATACTCCCATAACTGTAAAAATAATCCCTCAAAACATGAATCTCCCCCACAACTGTCACAATGTTGCACATGAGGAAAAGAAAAATATGCGTGACTTAAACTTTAAAAAATTGATTCCCGACACCACTGAGACAAGGATTATTTGTGCTGCTCAATTTTAAGAGGACGCGACACAAGCGTGTGTGTAATTTCTCTGACTTCTTGTCATGCACGGGGGATGATTTATTTGAAATGACGTTCAAGCAGATCTAGCTTCTCCCCTGTAATGTGTCCACGCACTATATAAATGGAAATGAGTCTGGGGCTATCTCCCTTTATCACCCCCATGCCAGGATATGATTTACTGTCAGCTTGCACTCCTTCCCTGAGAGTGATTTTCTCCTTCACTGGAAGTTTCATTTGAGACGCCTTTTGGCTGCCTTCA
Source organism: Archocentrus centrarchus (assembly GCF_007364275.1). NCBI lineage: Eukaryota > Metazoa > Chordata > Actinopteri > Cichliformes > Cichlidae > Archocentrus > Archocentrus centrarchus. The sequence continues at coordinate 20,175,143 of NC_044360.1, read as the reverse complement.
ATTCACAAACTCACACGTACAAAGATATTTACAGTTAACAATGGGACAACACTGTGCAGGGGTTTAAGTGCATTATCTCGTGATATTGGAAAGTAATGTTGAAGAGAGAATAGGTATGTGTTTGCATTTATGTAGAAGAAACTGGCATAATGTAAAAAAGCAATGGCATTCATATAAAACATGGAGTGTATTTGTATTTGTATTTGAAGTCATCAGACATGAGCACTGAACTCCAACCTTCATATCAATAACATCAGTATTATTCTTTCATTCACTCAGAAGTGCAACAATGAACAAAGATGATGAGATTTTGAAGCTTTTTCTTTTTTAAAGTCAAATCACCAGAAAGTCAGGACATTTCTTTAAATGATTTAACAGCCTGGATGACGTTTATCTTCTTTTTGAAGAGCAAGAATATTGTCCAAGTAGAAGAATATGAATTCTGAATGTTACATCAGACAGCAGATGATCAAGCACTTCTCGTTACTCTCGTAATAAAAGCAGCAGCTGACCTGTTTGACTGCATTTGTTTCAAGTTGTTATGTAACATCTGATTATCATCCGTATATTGTTTACATATTTTAATTGCCAGTTTTATTTAAGAGAACAAATTGCCTTTTTACCAGCAGAAAATGTGCGCAGCTCTAGACCCGACCCCACTATCTGCCTTAATGGATATGCTTTCTCTGGTGTATCGCAGAGGCAGCAAATAAATTATTTGTAATTTGCGAAGCTGGGGACTGGTTAAATGCTTGTCTGGTTTCCCCCCTTTGCAATCCATTAAGAAGTGGGTATTAAACACTTTTCAGAATGCCTGCCCCATTTTCTAATTAACACACAGTGGATAAGAGCAACATTTATTTGATTTTTTTTTCTGCAAAAGAGATACACTGATGGGTTGCCAGTTCCATCATGGGCCAAAGAATGGCTGCACTCTTATAGTTACAGTTGCAGTTCAGTGCTTCATCTGATTAACTAAATATTGCTTTTTGAATAATGTTCTTTCTTTTTCATTCACCAAGGGCGAGGAGGGAGACCAGGGAAGTCCAGGGGAGGTTGGAGCCCAAGGACCGAGGGTAAGTTACAGTGCTTAATCTGTGATTGAAGAGTCTTTCAGGTTACAGTTTGTTCGTTGATGTGTTGGCTTCTCTTACATGCTCACAAGGTATCTGCCTAACCTATTTGTTAATACAGGGAACTCAGGGAATTCGTGGAGCAATGGGAATGATGGGCCCAAAGGGAGAGAGGGTAAATATTTCTGTAATTTTTAAGCCCACAACACCATGAAAAATGTAAATAATAATTAGTAGATCATTTAAATAAATGCATTTTTTAAATTAAAAATTCTTAAAAGACAAAATATTAGTTTTATAGAAAATACATGTTCATTTTGAATTTGATGCCAGCAGTCCATTTGCAAATTTCAAGATTAATGTGTTTTATTGGCCAAATATCAGTAACATGATAGAGTAAAAATGAATGAGTCTTGATGAGTAATGATGATGTCGGCACTACATTAAAAAAAAAAGACATGATTCTGTAGTGTAGTGGTCACTGCATGGGCCTAGAAACACTTCTGAAACCAATTGGCAGTATACACTTTTTTTTTCCCCCTTGGGTCCACAAAGGTGAAAACATAGCATAAATAAATTAGATCTAGAAATGTTTTTCAGTTGCAGTTCAAATGAGACAAAATAGATAACTGTCTTGTGGTTGAAACATAAAATAAATCCTTGAAAAATTCTCCTGGTTAAAGAAGATACTTATATTTTGGGGTATTGTTGGCACCTGGAAATGTTATGGGAAGTCTGGGAAGGAATGTCTTGCTTATTGCAGCAAGGTAATGCCAAACTACACCCATGCATTACGATAGCGTAGCTTCACAGTAAAAGATGCTGGGTGCCAACATAACCGCTTGTAATCCAGTGTTGCTAATTGAAGCACTGTGTGGGTTCTATAATATGCCACATTATAAAGCCAATGCAGTGGTAAATATGTCCATGTCCTAATATTTCTGAAAGACATTAGCTGGCATTAAATTCAAGATCAGGAAGATCTTAAAAACAAAAACAAAAATATTTAATTGTAAAAGGTTGTAATGAAATGATATTAATACTTACATTGATCTCTGGCAGGGACCTCGAGGTCCTGATGGAGATCCAGGTCCACAGGGTGTCGCAGGGGCAACCGTAAGTTTGTTTTCAATCCTAATACATTTGTCTTTCGTAGAGTTGCCAAAAGTAGAGTGGAAGGCAGAGGCTTCATGCTCCTCTTCTGCTGAACCTGGGTTTGGGAGACATCCTCTCTACTTTTACTTCTATGATTAGGCTTAAATCATTCCTTTTTGATGACGCTTAGGCTCTGTAGCTATAGGCCCAGGCTGCTGAGTGACTTCCCATGATACACTGAGCATTTCTTTTCCCCTCTTTTCACACTTGATGTGTTTATATGGAACTACTGTCATTACCTTTAGTCTACTCTTTCCCACAGTTTGTGGTTTGTCTTATTCTTGGTCTCTATGTTGCTCTTTTCTCTCTTATCTTTCCCGTCCCACTCCAAACAGCTGTGTGAGATGTCTGTCCCTCCCTGAGCCTGGTTCTACCTGAGGACTCTTCCTATTAAAAGGGAGTTCTTTCTCGCCATTGTCCCCAAATGCTTGCTTATTGTGGATTTTCTGATTACTGGGGTTTTCTCTCTAATACTGCAGGGTCTTTTCTTTGCTATATCATATATAATTGCCTTGGGATGACTTGTTGTAAACTGGAGCTACATAAATAAAACTGCACTGAACTGAACTGGAGCAAATATGACGTGGATATTATTTGACAACTTATTTCAGGGGGATCATGGCCAGAGAGGTGCTTTGGGTGAACTTGGGCCTAACGGTGAACAAGTAAGTAGTAGCACTTCATCACTATGGACATGAACATTTTCAAAATAAATAAATAAATAAGAATCACTAGACACTATTTGTACTGCCATTATGAACTGCTGACTAACTGCTTTGCTGCATTGTTGTTTAGGGTGTTCAAGGGTCAAGAGGACTCACAGGTGTTCCAGGTCCCAAGGGTGAGCCTGTGAGTATTGGATCAGTGATGATAAATAATCCTAGAATTATCAGATACTGCACATTGTGTGGAAACAATGCGTTGTTCTTTCTCCCCTTTCTCATCAGGGCTTACCGGGTGTGGATGGTCGTGAGGGTATTCCTGGAATGCCCGGAGCAAAAGTAAAGCATTAATTCTAGTGTTTAATACTAATAATTTGTACTGTAATTGGTAATATGAAAGAAAGAAGAAAGTACTTTCAGTAGATTCATTTTTCCCTTTGATACCCTGCAGGGAAGCATTGGGAAGTCAGGCATTCCTGGAGAGGTTGGACTTCAAGGGCTTCCAGTGAGTATGACCCTCGAACTCAGTCATTAAAGTTAACCTGGTTACTGTGGGTTTCATTTCTTGTAATGATGTTATACAGTGCACATATAGCAGACAGTGTTGTCAGGGAGTGATTACTGTCATCCTCAGGCACAAGTGCGAGAGCGGTGTTTTTCCATTCTGCTAATCTGTGATTTGTCAAAGTTATGAGAATCAGCTTGAAAACATGACTGATTTTGAAAGCCTTATGAGTGATTATTATCCTATTTGCATTTGGTTATATCCACTAAACCAGCCTTTATCTGCCCTTATTTTCACAGTGGGGCTAATTTTGTTTTAAGAAAGAAACGTTTCTCTTCTGTTCCTTTTTTCTGTGTATGTCAATACATGTCCTCTGTTTTTAGGGTTTGCCCGGTGTACCTGGACAAAAAGGCACAAGTGGCCCTAAGGTGATTTCCCTGATCAATATATTTAAAAATATGTTTTCTGATGCTTATTTAATTCATTTTTTCACTCTTAAATTGTTAAAATCTGAAAGAAATTTTGATGTTTCTATACAGGGAGATGCTGGCCAGCCAGGCCTTCCTGGAGCAATAGGATCTGCTGGCAAACCAGTAAGCATAAACAGAACGTGCTGAAACATCAGCCTAGTTGATGTCGCCTCTGTTATGTCACTGTATTATTTTACTGCCACACAACAGGGTGAGCGTGGAGAACAGGGAGAGGTGGGATCTGTTGGACCCATTGGTGAGCCTGTAAGTGTTTATCCAAGCAGATTTTCTGTTTTAGTCATGTATTAGATTTAAACTTTACTCAAACTTCACCTTCTTATTATTTTCTCTTTCTACCTACAGGGAGATAGAGGACAGCAAGGTCCTGCAGGTCCAGCTGGAAAGCCAGGTGACCGGGTATGTTTTAAACACAAGAGTTACAGCCTAATTAAATATAAATTTTAAACGGATTAATTTTGATTTGAAAAGTTTTTTTTAAAGCTTATATTCATACCTTAATTGTGAAAATGTATCCCTGTAAAAGCCCTGGCAGCCAATGTGAACCCAACAAACAACAATAGCAACAAATAGAAATGCTGATAGATTATATTCCTTAATTCTCTATTGGTCATTTAATTGTCTTCAAATGAAAGAAACTAAAAAGAGGGAAACTTCAGACTCAAAAGTCTCTGCTGTTGTTTTGCTGGAATGTCTCAGAGAATAGATGGAGGCTGGATCTCACATGAGGTCTATTTTCACAGTAAGGAGAGACCAAGCAGCAGGCTGAAAGAGCTCTCTGTTCTCCTGGCATTCCTCAGAAAGCCGGACAGTGATCAAAGGGAGAATGGCGCACACAAACACGATGAAGAGAATAACTAGCAATGCTAAGCTTTACAAAAGTTAATTATAAGCACAGTGCCTGTGCGGAACATTTTTTTCAACCCCTGCTTAAATGTTTCGACTTATCCGACACACATTTTCATTTGTTATAGGGACCTAAAGGTGATCCTGGTCTTCCTGGTCTCCCTGGTCCTCCTGGTCTGCCTGGGATAAAAGGAGAAAGGGTAAGTAAACAAAACAGTAAGACAACTGCCTTAAAAAAAATGCTAAAAAAGTAAAAATGGAATCAATGATCAACAGCAAACAGCTCATCGGCTCCCTCTAGAGTATACAAATGAAATCTTTTGTACTTCTGAATTTTGCATGGCATCTTCACTTGTTTTTATAAATTACAGGGAGATCGTGGGGAACCAGGACCCAAAGGAGAGCAAGTAGGAATGAATTAATTCTGTCTTAATAGGAAAATACTGCATTTAAATAACAAATGGGTTTCTTTGTATAACTTATTTGCAAACTTTTTTTCTTTGTTTTCATAGGGAGTTCAAGGTGACGAGGGAAATCCAGGAGATAAGGGGGATGCTGTAAGTTGTTACACTAATGGAATAAATCTGATTTATTTTAACTATTCACTCTTACTTATAACATTTCCATCATTTGCATTATTTTTATTACAGGGTGAACTAGGAGAACCTGGACCTAAGGGAGAGGTGAGCTCAAAATATAAATATATTTTAACCTTCTGCAGCATCACTGTTTCCCTGTTGTGCCAAACCGCTGACAATGTGCTGCAGTTTAAAATGTAACTAGTCTCATACTTTTCTTCTGCTTAGGCTGGCAATCCAGGTGACCCTGGCAGAGCAGGTCCTGAGGGAAGTCGAGGCCAGCCTGGCATTGAAGGACCAGCTGGCACACCTGGACCACGGGGCATGCAGGGAAACAGGGGTCCCCCTGGAGTCAGAGGAACTCAGGGTCCTGCAGTAGGTCCAAGAGAAATAAGTTACCACCTTCTTATACCAAGAATCAATAGATTCTTGGTATAATAATAAAAAAATAAGACCATAAATCATAGGTTTATGCATGAGGATTCCACACAGGAAGGCCTGGATTTGAACATTCTTGCTGTGAGGCAGCATAGTGCTAACCACTGCATCATCATGCCGTCCATTTTTTTAGTAGATATAAATGTATCTATATATTTATTTTTCTTTTATTTATTTTATTTAGGAAATGTATGACTGTATAATCTCAGGTATTTATATTTTTTTCTCAGACTCTGGAATGGGTTCGTGAGAAACATTAAAGCCTTAAGTTAGTGTAGGGTTTACTACAACCCTACAGGCTTTATTATCTTGATGACTTTAATATATTAAATAATTCTGCAAAGTAAACAATAACACACAAGTGCCATAAAGCAACAGCGACTACGCCAAACTACAAAATTCAAGATGCTTCTGAAATACTGTTTCACTGAGATCTTAAAAGTTGCTGCACCCACCTGATACTTCAGTCTGCGTGAAGCGAATCCCCGCTTGCCCCCGGCTTGCCGGCGTTCCGGCATCCCTATAGAAGGAGGTGAGCAAAAGGAATGTTTCCTTATCGTGATCCGTGAGATCCCAATTCAAATTCAGCACCTGTGCGATTGTAAGGGGAACACTTGTATCTCCACAAATGTCAATTTTTAAAGAGTGGAGAAAGTAAGCCTCGTTTTCTGCTCTACCGCTGTGCACTTTGTGTTTATTAATCCTGTTATAAGAACAGCAGCATTTTCTCAACATAAAGAAAACCTGATAATCTTTCAGTTGAAGCTAGTCTACAGTACTGTGGAGTCTCTGCATACATGCCTTCAACACATGTCTTCATGAAATCTATTAACTATTAATTTTTCCTTCTAGGGTAAACAGCCAAGTGATCAGCACATCAAACAAGTTTGCATGCGAGTCATGCAAGGTAAGAAAAGATAGGCCTTTGACCTCATTTATCACTCCCCTGTGCCTCATTTCATGACTTTAATATATCCCGGAATGCCTCATTACACAACCACACACAGAGCCACGGCTACATTTTCTCATTTAGCCGAGTGGTTACTGAATACTCTGAAGTTGAAAACGGGAAGGTCTCATAGCCAAAACATGAAATAAGCTTCAGCCTTTGTTTATTTGATGGATGAAAGATCCCTCCTCCGAGCTTTAGAAATGTTTCACCGGAGTCACAACCTCTGTTCTCTTCATTCTTTTGCTCTTACGTCTTCGCAACTCATCTCCTATACTCATGACTATTTTATACCCGATGTGCTGAAAAATTAATTTCACCTCCAGCAGACCTACACTCCTCTGCTCCAAGCAAAGAGTCTGCCTGGAAAAGAAATCTTAAAAAAAAAAAGAAAAGAGAAAAAAAAGAGCAGTCAAGCAGCTACTGCATGAATTTTCATCAGCAGCCAGAAAACTGGAATTTTAAGTGCAAAATACCGTACAGAAAGGAGCCACAGGAGTTTAATATTAGATCCTTTGCACCATGAACATAAATTTTCTGTTGCTGATTGCTTGAAATAAAGAATATTATCTCCTTTCTGCTCAATTTCCTGGTGTTCTATGGAAAAAGGTTGAAAACAGAAAAGGCTCAAGGGATATCATGACCACAGTTTCACCTCAATCATGTCCAGTAAGAGTTCTTAGATGACAATTGTTTTGGACCTAAAGGAGAAGTGACATCAATTTTCACAAGCCTTCTTATGATACATGTCAGATAAGTTCCCTTGATAACGATCAGCTGCAGCTGTTTAGAAACATTCGGCACCCATTTTGCATCTAATGGTGTGTCATCTTTCTGCTGCGCTTCCACAGAACAGCTGGCTCAGTTGGCTGCTAGTTTAAGGAGACCAGAGTCTGGCATGGCTGGTTTACCTGGAAAACCTGGACCTCCAGGGCCTCCTGGGCCTCAAGGAGAAAATGGCTTCCCTGGGCAGGCTGGAGCAAGAGGCCTTCCAGGACTCAAAGGGCCACCAGGACATATGGGAGGAAAAGGACCCAAAGGTGATGAATGTGCTGTCGGTCTTTGGTTTTTAAGGGAATGTGGGTTAATTAGACATTAAACAAAACAACTGCATAATTGTTCGTCTTATTCTGTAAACAAATCCAGTTGTTATGTAACACATGTTACAGGGGACATGGGCGACAGAGGGGCCAGAGGGCCCACTGTTCGAGGTCCGAAAGGTCAGCCAGGACCACCTGGACTTCCTGGTGAGGACATTTTTACCTCTGTATGCCTATGATGGGTGATTACACATTAGAAAAATTAAACAGTCATACTGCCATATGAAACCCAGTGTAATCTAATCTATTGAAACAAGTTATTTTCTGCAGGCCATACTGGGCCTAAGGAGCTCTGTTAATTCCACTGTGACTGAGGACACCCACACCACATTTGTCTGGTATTAAAATGTGTTGTACTAATATTAGAAGTCTGAGCCAGACAAATCAGCTGGAGCCCGACCAAAGTTTTTGGTCTTTATAGTATCATTTTATTAACAAAGAATTACTGAGAGCTTAAGATGCTAGAAAGTAAACTTTGGCCAGCTCATACTGCTCAAGCGATTTGTTAGCTTTAGCTGACTCACTGTAAACAGAACCAGCTTTGTGGAGTTTGCTTTTGTCACTTGAATGAAAAACCATTAAGAAACGGATCTCTTGAAAGAGGATATGGACAGGATGGATGATTACAGCAACCAACACTGTTTCATTCTAAATCAACTGTGTAGCGGTTCCACTAAGAATAAATGTTAACATGTATTTTAAATTCAGCAGCTGAGTAAAGCATTTATTTGTCATCACAGGGGAGCCAGGCAGACCTGGCTATGGCAGGGATGGTCGGGATGGGCAGAGGGGACCTCCTGGCATTCCTGGACAGCCCGGCGTGCCTGGGCCTCCTGGTTCAGCTGGTCCCAATGGTTACTGTGACCCATCAGCCTGCAACCTCCAAGCAGGAGCCGCACACCAGTCCCTGGATGTGAAGGGACCTGCAGGCAACTAAGAGACATTCTGGCAGAAACAGAAAGACTGTCGAATTATCTCCCCTGAGCACACAGCATTTTTCACAGTTTCTTCCCAGGGGCTGTGGCTGGCACAGTGCCTTTGATTCGCTAACCTCTTGTCTTGTGAGCATGTTTTGTGCCAGCCACATCTCCATCAGGCGCAGCCAACCTCTTTGAGTCGTAAAAAACACACAAAACATGTTTTTTTTTTATGTGCTGCAAAAATCTAGCCTGTTCCGGTGTATGTGGTGTTTTTTTTCTACCTGAGAGATGTTTTGGTATATTCAGGACTGTGCTCCCAATTTCCGAGATAGAAAAATGACCAGAAATGGTTGCTTATCCCACTCTCCTTGTAACTCTGCCTGAATTTTCTTTTTGTGGTCTCCCTTAACACAGTTTTATGAAATAAAAGCTCTCTTCCTCTTCCTCTACTCTCTTCCAGAACATCTCAAATTATTAACCAAATTAAATCAGGACGAGGATTTGGTTGGGTCAAAGGTTTCAAACTATCATGTTCTCCATGTGCCAATCTACCGAAGACAACCCTTCTGAAACTCCCTTTTGAATATACACTTCTACATTTCTGATGGCCTTTTCAGGCTTGCTGTATGTTGTAAATCTGTAAAAAATGAAATGTGGTTAATTATATTTCCTACAAAACCACCTGATGTGAGATGTTGCCTCATTGTAAAGAATGACAATGCATTTGTAAAGAGTATCAGGAAATAGTTATCCACTGTTTTTTTTTTTTCCCAGAAACTTGCAGCTACAAAAAAGAAAAAGAAAAACACAAATGTCACAACTGACTAAACAGTCTCACAATCTGCCAGCTGTTTGCACCTTCCAATCGTGTCACCAGATTCTCTGCAGCAGATGGCGCCTTCCCAGTTACAGAGGTTCAAATTTCCATTTTCTCCTGAGAAATAAGCACTTATTCTCATAACATAGTCAAAAATCTCCAGAACAGCCACTAAATGAACGTTGCAGCGACAACATTTGTCTCAGCTGCTGCTTTGATGTCACAGCTGCTTAAATAGTTTCATTTCAAACTGGTTTTAAACACATCGCTCGTTATTACCTTTACTGCTTTACATAAAAATTAAAAATTAAAAAATTGTAGAAATGGTAACTTGGCTAAGAAAAAACAAACATTCACAGAAACAGCAGTTGTTATGTGAATAAGATTTATTGAAAAGAAGTGGAAACCAAGCCTTGTAAATGCAGAATATATAGCATAACACAGGAAATCAAGCACTGAATAACATTTATTGCACACGTGTAAGGCAGATGCCATTAATCAGTGTAAATAAAAGAAACGTGTAAAATATAACCTCTGGTGCCTGGTAACCACACACGCACTGGATCACACCCCCGCCACACACACACACACACACACACACACACACACACACACACACACACACACACACACCAGAAACATCGCCGCACCTGTTCTCTGTCAACACTTCAGCACACCAACTGATGTCAACATCCAAGACTGTAATCTAAGTGTTTTACATACACATGAGGTTTTCATTTGCTTTGTCAGTAAAAGGCAACAGTTGTTTTGGTATTCCTTTCCCTCCCAAAAATATCTGATCATGTAGCTGTGGTAAAAGAAGACTGAGGTAGGTGCTCAACACAGAACAAGCATTAATGTCACACGGCACAACATGAGCTTATAAAAGAGCAGAGATCAGTTTCACTGAAATCAGCAGGCAGACATTTTTAATCCTAGGGACCACGCTGAGAGGCTGCTACGTATTATATCTCATTACAGGCTTGCTTACAAGATTAGATCATATGTGGCAACCAGATCAGCTTACATTACTGTAGAGAATATGGAAAAAAGAAAAAAGAAAAAGAAACATGAATCCACAAAAGTGGTGTTATTGTTTTAGGATGTTTCAGGCTTCAATGACTCCGTCCATGAGTTTGCTTTCATCTGACATTTTCCACTTAGAACAATTGGAGTAATATGAATGGCTTCAAATTTCTAGTGAAGTGAGCTGTGTCATCAGCAGCTAATTTGTGTCCTCCCTACTGATTATACAGTTTAGCTAAACTGAAGTCGCAAACTGGTGCACATTAATATCAATTCAAGCTAAATTCAATATATGGAGGGAGGTGCTCTCATCAGCACACCGAAAAAGTTTAGGTCACATTAGTTTGCTGATGCGGTCTCATTTGAATCTCAGCAAGGTCAATGTTATTGTCTCTGACAGGAAGCCATTAAAACCAAATATGAAAATTAGCATGATGAAAGGACAGAAGCCGGTAGAAGGGGGAGATTTAGTGTGGCCTACAAAGCAAAGAATAACAGTTTCCCATTCACATTACAAGCTATGAAACACATATCCAGCAGGGGGCTCTTTCAACTCACAAATGAAGTTTGTGGCAAGCGTTTGATTCAGTACTCTTCTAAAATTAGACCCACTCAGTCTGATAAAATATAGCAGAGATAAAACCAAGCTGGCATGCTGAGAAAAATGTAAAAAAAAAAAAAAAAAAAATGCTCTCCAGCTACTCAGTAAGATGTGAGTTAAAATTTACATGTATAAGAGAAGCATAATGACTATGAAGTACAAAGAAAAAAGTGTCAAACAGATCTTAAAGGAAATACAGAAAGAACCAAGTTCTTAATGTCAAAAAAATTTCAGATACACCCACAGAACGTTTCAAACATTAATCACAGCAGGACTCTTTAAAAGTAAAATTAAAGCCTTTGCATCAAGCTCTAATTAAACAGAGCTCAAAATGAAAACCTGAGGAAAGCAATATACACTACAGGCTAATTATCTTTTTCTTCTACATAAAAAGTTTATTGTTTAGTGAGATTATAAAGTTTGAAGGAACAAGTGAACAAAAACTTTTAAAGAAGGGAATAAATTGAAATCCAAAGTCTGAACGGTGGATTTTCTTTTTTTTGTCATCCTTAGAGTATTTAGTTTCATCCTTAAAGTGTGAGTTTCTGCATAAGATGTACAGTACAGTAAGTGGCCTGTTTAAATTAAAAAAGGCTTCTGAAAATGTATGACAAATAAATAAATTAAAACTCCAGTCTTACAGCTCCCTGCAAACCAACTGTTCAAACACCGTGATGCAATTGCAACAACCAGGAAGAAAGTTCAAGTACATGAAAGTATGACCTATCAGTTGTAGTGTAGTATTCTGATCTCCTTTGTGTTTATGAAAATCAAAAATATACATAAAAACCAGAGGAATCGTCATACATGACACCTTGTAAACAATATATGTTAATAATCTGCAGCAGTGTGTGATTGTTAACACAAGTGTGAACCTTAACGTGTTTTTACAATGACGACTTGCTCATGAAATTATATTTTCAGGTCCCTTAACAAGCCCCATTAGACAAGAAATAGGAAAAAAAATACACAATCCACTATTTACAGATGAACTCAACAGTAAAGGTAAATGAAGGGTCACACTACACTCACTCAACACAAACGCCATTTAAAGTACATTCATTTCAGGTGGAAAAAAAAATTAAATAAAATCGGCCCTTGATGTAAAAGTCTTGCAAAAAGCTCCAGACAGTGTCAGTGAGCTGTTTGTGGGTTTCGTCTTACAAAAGCTTTGGCAAACCTCAACGATGACTGCTCAGTAACAACTCGTGACTCACAGAAAAACGGGAAGACATGTTAACCAACAATTATACGGCAGGTTCTTTTAAAAGTGATCATTGTACACAATGCAAAGGTGTCACGAGAGGCTCTATCAGGATTATGAGTAATCCGAAAATCCACTTTCTAGCAATAATGTTACTCAATATTCATGCTACATTTAGTACATTCATTATTACCATTTTCAAAATACATTCTTGAACATGTTTAAAATAAATAATTTCTATATCAGACATGTCGGCTGCACTTTGGTTACATAAGGCATTTCATAAATCTGCTGTTTTCTCACACCTACACGCACAATAAGTACATTCGTTCAGCTAATCCGTTCCTCAAACACACAGAAACACGTGCAAACACACGCACACAAGAACACAGAAACATGAGATGTACCTTCTGTCAGCACAACAGCTTATCTGAATGCGAGCAGAAGAGTGCATAGACATGCCCATTAAAGAGGCAAACACATAATTAAGATGGTGTTTTTCAGACAGGAGTCATTTCATGGTCTTGAAAGACATGTTGAGAGTTGACAAGGAATGCATCATGTCACAGTAGAGGATGTGAAAAAAAACAAAACAAAAGAAGAAAATCACTTAAAAGTACTGCGTTGCAAAGAGATCTCAGCTGCATTCAAAACAAACCCAACAGCAATCCCAGAAAAACAAAACCCCGACAGCATCCAAGTGTTGTAGTAAAGTGAACAAAAAGAGGTCAGCGGTGAGTCTCTCCCAGCTTCCCCTGCTGTGTGGCTGCAGCGCTGAGCTCAGAGCTGGAGAGCTGTCTTCATAATAGCTCTGCTGGGCTTACAAAGATGGAAGAAGACAGTCACTGGGGTCACAAGTGCCAGCGGGTCCACGGGGCCCTGGAGAGCCAGGAGGGCCCCGAGAAGAGATCCCAGGTGGGCCTTCACAGAGAATTAGAGTGCATTAATTACGGCACCAGGCTGCACTTTATCATCATTCAGAAGAGCTTTCAATTAGTGATAAAAACAGGCACATGTTCCCCTCACAAACACTCACAGCCATTCACTGTCCGCACAGGCGAGCTGTACAGAATTACAAATGGAGGATGTGTAAAGCTGTAGGCAGATTTTTCCACTGCCAGCTGTGAGCATTACAGTGCTTCTGCTACATTTAGATCATAGCCTGGAAGTCCTGCTCTCACCACTCGCACATGCTCATTTCCTCATGGACCTCAAAATTGCACAGAGAAGAAAAAATATACTCTCTCCAAGTAAACAAAGTTATATAAGTTAAAAATTAGCAGCAAGATAAAATGAATTTGGCTGAGTTTGTACAAATATGATTATTAACGTTAAAACAACAACAACGAGGAAACACCATAATTTCACAGAGCGATCTGCTTTGTAAGTATTTCCAGCCACCAGCTTTAACCAACAAGATGAATCACTATTCTCAAGCCATTTCTTGTTAAAGTTGCATTTTCCCATTTCCTTCGACTAACGAGCGGGCTGGCTAGCAGGGCCTTTCTCTTTATCATTTTGAGTGTATTGCAAGACCTAAATTGAACTCACCACCGGACATAGGCATTGGGGAATTGTGTATTCTTATTTTATTTACATGCATTTTATTTCTTACAAGCAAAAATGTTAGCCAATGTATCTTAATAGGGTAGTGTTACCTTTTCACACATATAAAACAGGCTGGAAGGGTTAGTGAAACTGTAACCAAGTTTAAAAGAATTAAAAAAAGAACCCAGCCATTTTTTACCTTCAATTGTTCAGCAGATATATCCATATCTTACATTCACTGGTGTAAATATAATCATTTTAATACTGTTAAATCCCCAGCCCTTTATTTATTTTACTAAATATGTATTTAAGGCTCCAACTTCATTGTCTCTGCCAAAATGGTTTGTGATCACAGTTTTGACACTGTGGGGGAGAGCCAGCACACATGTGGTCAGCGGAGTCACAATGTTACTTCTTTAGAGTGATCTAGAGAATTAAGTTGTCCAGAGGTGCACATGGAGGTAACCTGGCAGGGGAGATTGGCCAAATTTAAATAACTTATGGCCCTGTTTTTTTGTTTTGTTTTTTTATGTCAGATTGTTATTGGTAAATATGAGAAACTCCTCAACTTAAAAAATAGAAAAACAAATCTGAGGAATCCAGCACTGCTTGTTTATGGTATGCATTGATTTATAACATATACATATACTACTGGCCAGTACTGAGGTTTTGCAGACATGTGACCACTAACCACATGACATTAACTTGTCTGCTATTTTGGAAGTGTGACAACCATGGTGACAATGTAGGGTCAAGTGAATAAAGCCCCATCACACAGGCCTAGAGACTGGTTCACGACCATCTGGCAACCACTGGTTGCGAGGGGAAAATTTGCTTTTCCCGACAGGTTGCAAGTGGTTGCTGGAGGTTGCAGACTGGTCAGTCACCCCCTGACAACCAACTGTCACTAGGGAAAAATGTATACTCCCCAGCCAGCTGTCAAAAACCTCCCTGTGATTGCTTTGGTCACTAGCATATTGCTGCAGTCACAGTTTAAACATTGTCCAGCTACTCTCCGAGCTGTAATGAAACCAAAAAAAAGTGCAACACAAACCAGAAACAGCCTTCAAAGTAAAAGTTGGGCCTTTTGAAACATGTCGGCCGCAGCACTAAGGCACAACTTTTACTTTGAAGGCGAACCTTGTCAATTTCCACTTTGCATTGCACTTTATCAAGTTGTACTAGTGCTCTGCTAGTAGTTAGTGAGTATTTGCAGACAAACATGAAAAACTACAGGCAACTGTGGCAACTTGCTAGCAACCAAAGCAACCACTGGGAGGTTTTTGGTGCAGTATCTTCTTTGCAACCGATTTTACCCAGTGAGAGCCGGCAACCTCTAGGAACCACTGCTAACTAGTCAGGGAATACACATTTAAACTAGGGGTGGGACTCGATTAAAAAAATTAATCGAATTAATTATAAGCTTTGTAATTAATTAATCGAAATTAATCGCATTTTAATCGCATTTCAATATTTGACATGAGAAATATTAATTTAAGTTTGGTTGATGAATAAATCAATATACATAAGCTTAAACTTCAAAATGTTGCTCATTTTCCCACCAGTCTACTACACAGACCAATGAAGGGTGGAAGTGCTCCTGTGATAAGCAAACTCCTGAAATTAAAGTTAAGCATCATAACTGGATAGTTTTATTCAACATTAATGTCTCACTTGTTATAGTTGGAAATTAATCATTCTCTCAGCTGTATTCCTTGATGTTGAAATGTGTTATGCTTGTTTTAACAGCTTATTTTGAATTAAAGACTTAAAATTAAACCACAAAAAGGAGAAAAAGTTCGTTCTCTGTTTAACCAGCTGCTTTTACACAGCTGTGCTTCACACTCACGGTTGGTAGGCGACATGAGCTACGCAGAGGTGATGGCAGCTGATATGAAGGCTAGCTGCTCACTTCCGGCCTGTGTGGGCTGCGAAAGACGTGGGCCGAGTCCTTCGCAGGATGCAGCCCCTAATTTGGACATTGTGCGTCGATATAATCTGTATGCCGGGAACTCGCGCACTGAGAAACGTTCCACGGTGCAAAGTGCGATTAAAATGCGTTAAAATTTTTAACGCGTTAATTTCCCCGTAATTAATTAATCGAAATTAACGCGTTAAAGTCCCACCCCTAATTTAAACATTACAAATAAACATTTTTCCCTAGTAACCACTGGTTGTATCACATCCAATATGACCATCCAATTTAACTCTTGAGTAATGTTTACATGCCATCATGTAAGAAACCTCAGTACTGTTGCTACATTTTTTTTAACCAGTACCAATGTCTTTGAAATGAAGTGACAGCCAGGCTGCAATTCATACTAAGAATTATTCATCAGCATTTCAAAGCACAAAGAAATTTCCTATTTAGTCGATTTTGTCAATATTTGATTAATGGAAAATGAGTCAGGCATTTTACTGTTTGCTGCTTCTAGGTTCTCAATGTGTGAAAGGATAATTGAGAGACTAATTAAAAACAAATGTTAGGTGCAGCTCCTATACAGTTTTATCATTTTGGAACATTTTAAATTTTATTTATTTAATTTTGTTTCATTTTAAAATAAATAATAAAAACAATCGGTAATTAAAGGAGTCTCAGTTCTTCTTTATTTTCATTTAAATGAGAAATGCTCCTCTGATGTAATGCAAAGTGGGATTGCAGTGAATATCAATAGATCACTATATAACTGCATTGGAAGAGCATTCAGAACTGAAGATATCTCATTTACAATTAATGAATTCTCCAGTTTCTAATGAGAATGGAGGAGAGAGGAAGTACACTTCCTCACTCTGATATGGTGAGGTCATCACGGCCGATGAGACATTAGTGTCTCTTAGCAACAGCTTGCTCAAGTGTCAAAGCAGTCTGCATTGCTTCATGGTCTCTCTCATATACTGTTCATATAACAAAAACAACACCCATGAAAACACCTCCTTTCAGATGGATCTTGGCAAGCCTGCAAAAAAAAAAGAAAGAAAAAACTTCCACTGCAGTCCTGCTCCAGGAGTGTCCATTACATCAGTCAACCCATTCAGAACTCGAGGGAGCCTTGCGTCCACTATAGTTTGTACAAAGAGAATTGCAGGTACTGCCTTGTCCTTTACCTCCCTGCGAAAACACAACTTGCCCTTTCCATCAGAGCCACATCCACATACTGCTTAAGTGCTCAGACAAAGTGTTGCGGTGGTGGAAAGGTGTAGAAAAAAACCCCAATCATCTAAAGTACTTTATGTTCCAGTTTGTTAATTCCGTCTGTTAATACAGTAAATGTAAGTGGCTTCTTACAGCTGATAACTTAACCCTGTTAATTTGCTGCAATTCAGAACTAATGCACCGCAGGCAGGCGTGACTTAGCGGCAGCACCTTCAGGTCTAATTATCATCAGAGCACATCAGGGAATGAACATGTGGGGGCAAAGACAGCAACAGTATGAGGTCACTTCTCAAAAATTACTTGAAATGATTAGAAATGTTTTCATTCACTGTGCAGTTCTCTACCATATTGTTTTTCTCATAACAGCCAACAGCACTGATGATGGCGCCTGCCAGAAGGATTATCACTCTTTACACTGCTCCAAAAAATTAAAGAAAGACTTTGAAAACACATCAGATCTCAATGGGAAAAAAAAAAATCATGCAGGATATCTACACTGAGGTTCGTCAGTTGATTTTTCCTACTGAATCATGAATTCTCCATTAACCCAGATCATATGAGTCATCTCGCTAGATGCTGGCACTAAGTACAAAAGGCGAGTTAGTGAGAGTGGAGTAGTGAACACTGCTGACTCAGGTGATTCAGCTTAACCGGGTCACTGACTTCACTCCAGTCGGTGATTTAAGTAAATAAGTTAAATATTCCACCCAGGGTCCACTAGAGGTACCCTCATGAAGTCTGTTTCTGATCAGACACATTCACACCAGTGGCCTGATGGAGGTCATTCTGTAGGGCTCTGGCAGTGTTCATCCTGTTCCTCTTCCGCTGATGGATTAAGGACCTTCTACGGCCCTGTCCATCACTCCTAGAGTAACTGCCTGTCTCCTGCAATCTCCTCCATGTTCTTGAGATTGTGCTGGGAGACACAGCAAACCTTCTGGTACTGGTATTGATGTGCCATCCTGGAGGAGTTGGACTATCTGTGCAGCCTCTGTAGGGTCCAGGTATAGCCTCATGCTACCAGTAGTGACACTGACCCTAGCCAAATGCAAAACTGTTTTGGGGGTTGTCTCATTGTTGCCCCTCTTGTGCACCTGTTGTTAATTTAATTAACACCAAAGCAGCTGAAACTGATTAACAACTCTCTCTGCTACTTAATCAATATCCCAGAAGTTTAATTGACTTGGTGCTATACTCTGATTAAAAAGTGTTCCTTTAATTTTTTCGAGTAGTGTAAATTTACTATATTAGAACTGATAAAACAAAGTTGTGCAAATTTCATTTATGTGACTCACATATCCCAGTCTTTGTAAGTCTGAGGGGAACCTGCTTTATGTATGGTTAGTGTCAAGAATACCACCAGGAAAACCACAGCAGTGGGCCAGCTTATTGATAGCAGTTTGTTTAAGGACTTTCAAAGTCTTTCCTAGACGTGACTACAGCTTAAGTCTAACCCCCACCAGTTGTGCCGCAGGTGCTTCTTATAACTGCGTGCCTGCAGAGATGATGTCTTTCAAAAGCTGTGATTTATCCTCTCTAGAGGAGCTAGAGCCAAGATCCCTTTCCCCTGCACATGCATTATGCACATACATTGATAAACTCCTGCAGTCACAAGGGTGAAATTCAGCGAGCTAACCCCACTTCTCATCTTCCATCAAGCTATGGGGAGGTATTTTTTAAGTTAGTTCTTTTGCACCAAAAAAGGACATGCTGACATCTTGGTTTGTCTTCTTTTGTTCGTGACATCGGCGAGCATTTCGCCGTACGGAATTTCTGCCACTGCAGAATTAATCCTCTATTGGGGGCCTATTTATGTCACAGGAGCACAGGGGTCTTTGAGAAAATAATGCAATCTAGAAGCTAAGTTGACTCTAACATGCTGAGAAACTAAATAAAGGCTGAAAGAGAATTAAAGGTTTGAGACTTGACACAGCCCTAGTATATTTCCTCCCTTTCTGTGGACAGCTAAGAAAAACTGATAAATAATGGAGAAAGGAGGGCTAACAATGTAATGGTCATTTAGCCTGGTCAACTTGTGACAGCTGCGGTATAAATTAAAGCATGAGGAGCACAACTCTCAGAACTGCTTTTTTATATAGGCACAAATAGCATAATTTGTTTAATTTTACTAGAAATGTATGTAATGTACTTGTAGTAATGTCTGGCTGACAGTGGAAAAAAACAACCTTTTTATTTGAAAATAAAAACACAAAATTGTGGCAAAATTCAAAGATTTAAAGAAGAGAGCCAAGCAGCTTATAATGAGCCCTGTTAAATCCAGCTGCTGGCTTGAAACAACGTTGATAGAGGTGAGCGGGAACAAAAACAGTAACTCTGCAGTCCATAAAACTAAAACAATGAGCTTATAGACCGTAAAATGCTCCATAGAACTGAAGGGAACTGCAGAGATAGGTGGTAATTCTCTGCATGTTCAGCACTATAATTGACCCTTTCGACTTTACGGATCGTCCTTCGATCCATAGTTGCTGCAATCACCGCTGGTGATTGTGTAAGTTATTATATGGATAAAACCTCCAATGTAAAGCAAAACAACATGTCACCTGTTATGCAGGGCCAATTGTTGCAGATGCCTGATGGCGGGGGTTATTTTAATGTCACTACTTTCTCTCTTATGCTTGGTTTGCTCAACCAGCAATTTATATATATATATATATATATATATATATATATATATATATATATATATATATATATATATATATATATATATATATATATATATATATATATATATATATATATATATATATATATATATATACATACATACATGCATAGACGCTTTATTCTTCAGCACAGTCTGAACTGTCTTTGGCAGATGTCTTGTCATTTCTTTAAGTAGTCTTCAGGAACAGTTCTCCAGGCTTCTTGAAGGTGGATGTTGGCTGCATTTTGTTCCATTCACTGTCAAGCTGATCCCACACTGCTTCAATAATTCTGAGGTCTGGGCTCTGGTAAGGCCAATCCATGATTGATAGTGTTCCACTGTGGGTTTTTCTACCCAGGTATGATTTTACTATATTGGCAGTGTGTTTGGGATCAGTGTCATGGTGAAAAATCAAGCTGCTGCCAAGCAGATGCTTTCCAGATGGGGTTGTACAGCTGATCAAAATCTGACAGTACATTTCTACATTCATAACTGACCTGACCTTCTCTGTATATATTGATGACAATTTGAACCAAAAATCTTTTCACCCTGTGTCCCTTCCATAAGAATGGCTTCCCTTCCACTGAGACCATTTTTGATGAGGTTTCAGTGAACATCAACTGAAGGTCTGGATGCATCTTTCAGGTCCCGTGTCAGGCTGGATGTTTTCCTGTTTCTTAAAGACATGAATTTCAGATACTGTTCGTCTGCTGTAGTTGCCACTTAGGGCAGCCACTTCTTCTTTTGTCCTCTACTTGTTTCTGTTGAATTTTTTGTAAATTCAACAAAAAAAAAAAAAAAAAAAATGGGAACGTGCTTTTGCAACAGGCTGCTAGTAACAAAGTGCATTACACTTTACTATGGAAAAATCCAGCCAATGTCCAAAGAAAAAAATTTAAAAGACTTTCAAAAAGCCTGGAGAAGTATTGCTCAAGACCACTAAAAAAAATGCCAAGAAAAAAACGAGGGGTGGATCAAGACTTTTGCACAGGACTGTATATCAAATAAAGTGTTCAGATGCTTCTACTAGTGAGCTGTTCTTACCTGGTGGCCCCATGGGTCCTGGATCTCCTGGTAACCCCAGACCAAGTTGGCCTCGCTCTCCTTTCTGACCCCTGATTCCTGGGAACACACACACACATGCAACACTGTGGCTGAGAACAAATACTGCAAACCTAAAGTAGTCCTATGTGCTGGCACGTTTACACAGTGTGCAATACAGTTAGTGAGATTAGTACAAATGTGGTAGCACGGTCAAAGTGTCAAAATGAGGACACACTTGTGGAGCCTTTATAACTGTCAAGAGACTCACGACAGCACTACACAGCTTATTGACCACGTATAATCGGAATGACAACAATGTCAGGTATCAAGTATGCACTTATTTTGAGAGATGCAGCTTTAGTAGGTGAAGTGGAAACAGACCACTGCATCATGGGTTTGTCGAGCTTTCAAACAACAACAACAACAGCAGGGCCACAACCACACATCACATCTTTGACGATTTCAGAACAGAGACAAGAGGCTTTTTTTCAGAGATCAGATATGTGGGTCACTAAAGGCATTCAGAGAGTGAAAAGATAGGCCAAGTCAAAGGTGAACTCTACAAACAATCAAAAGCAATTGTGGCTATTCATGACAAATGCTCATTATGATCACGCTGTCCTATGATGGAGACTGGCTGCTGCATGACTACCTCCAAGAAATAAACAAACCGTGATGAACACAAGCACATGCTCAGTGTGTCAAAAAGGCTGATGGGTTAAAAAAATAATAATTCAAAGCATTCGCGCATCTTCAAGTCAGACCAGGCAGACGGTTGCTTTTAGCTGTATGTACACAATCACATTATTCAAGAGCTTTTTCGCTGCATGCAAAACCAGTAAGTCTACAGTTCAAGACAGCAGCATACCAAGCAAGAATCTGAGAAGCTGCAAAAAAATATTTCCCCATAAGGCACTTAAAGTAATGGAGTCTCACAACCAGTGGTTGCATGGAGTGCATCAGAAACACTGACAGGAGTATCAAGCATTGCACCGCTCGGCCCAAAGGGGAAACGCTTCAACGCTTACATGTCATAGAAAATCTCAAGCAGAAAAAAAGGGCTTATGAATGCTCCAAAACTGAATCTCAAAGAAAAAAAATAAAAAATAAGGGGGCTATCTACACATTGCCACAATAATGAGACTTCTTTCAACACTCACAGAGCCTGAGGCATTCATTCAGGGAGGAGACGTTCCATGGAGAAAAGTGCACTGTACCTTGAGCAAAAAAAAAAATTCTGAATAGCACAGAGGGCAATAAGCTTTGGGGCCACACTGGATTGGTGCACTCTGATAAATCGAAAATGCCATACTGCGTACTTGGTTGAAAACAAATTGTGTCTTGGGGCACTAATGGACAAAGTAAGTTAACAAAAAAGAATACTGCCGAACAGTGGGTTTTCATGCTTGGTTGATCCTGCACCTGTTGTACACTGTTGTAAACAATATTAAAAGCCATATCTACTTATTTGTACCGTGTCTTACAAAAGAAAGAAAAAAAACACATTTCTTTGAGCATCTGTGCCATCAAATATTCTGGGATATTTACTGATATGTCCATCTTGCAAGAAGAACAGAGCAGCTTTAAAACAACAGATTACAGACACTTTGCTTCAGTCAGTATAAATATTACACAGAATGCACTGAAATACAAAACAAGTTAAATAAAAAACAACAAAATGCAGAATTTATGAAATATGCACTTAAACACAGTGGCTTTCATCAAAGAGAAACTTCATGAAGATCCCAAAAGTGAAAGATGAATCATAAATGAGCACTTAATTACAACAAAGTAGGAAATAGCAAAATGATGCTCTCCAGCGTGAGCCCCTGTGGGCATTCTCTTAACAGCTTGAGACTTTCGCCCATGTGAAATCACACCAAAGAGAAAAAAAAAAGAAAAAGTGAAAACTCAACAGAGGGGTTATTTTTCTCCATAAACAATTCATTTTGGCACACTGGAGAAGAAGTCAAATTGGATATTCCAGAGGAGCACGGTCTCCAACGGAGGATGACGAGAAATAATGAGGAAATATTACCCCAAACTCTCTCACCAGCTGAGTGGAGGCCCGAGTCAACAAAGAAAAAAAATTAAAAGTTGTTGAATTTTTGATTTATCAAGGGAAATAACTTTCCTCTTTTTTTTTCAATAAAGATTTATTGCAAAGCTGCATTAAAGATCACCTATAAAACACCTTTTTTTGAAGCATAAAAAAATAAAACAAGCAAAACAAAGTCCAACACTTGTGTTAATGCCAGTGGCATTAACACAGCACAAATATTTAGAGTTGAGTAGTTGGCTAATTTAGCTACATTATTCATGAATGAAAGCAGCGATTTGTATTATAGCAGTGGGTTAAAATGTAAATGGTCTTGAATAATGTGAGGTAGATAACAAAGCTCAAAGAGAAAGGCCAATGCAGCGGTGGGTTTGATCTGCACCAACATGTAAAAACACCCGCCCCCTCTTCAAAAGTTTAGATACCATAGTTGTGCTGCAGACACAGTACAAATCTAAGCAAGTCTGAGATACAAAGCCTGACCAGCAAACCATTAGTGTTATATGAGCAGTCAGAAATTTGTATTAGTTTGATAAAGAATGTCAACCCTCTTTCCTGACTACGCTCCTTTTGCATTTTAGACGCTTTCTTTCCCGGAGTGAGGTATCAATACTGGGGCTCTTTCCTGTCCACATTGATAACACTTTCTCTTTTTCACAGCCAATTCTTCGTTTGTCTTCATATTTCCCAGAGAGCCGCTGCGCACCACACTCCTGGCCTTTCCTCTGCTCCCCGCCCCTCAGTCTGCATTGATATATGGGTCTATGCAAGAGAAGAATACCCATGAATCCGTACAAAATGCAAGTGTAAGCTCGACTCTAATCCAGCCAGTCTCCAACATTTCAAATCAACTCTTCGCATCAAAAAAATAACAGGAGGTGCAGACATGAGATGCCAACCTACAGACTGCATCTTACAATAGTTATGGTTTCCTCTGTAAAATTTGAATGGCTAAATGTATGGTTCAGTAAACCATACAGGTTTGCTGGAGCAATTACATGGGCACACATGTAATTGCTTTCAATGAAATCAAAGAACCGAAGGTTAATCACGTTTCATCAACAGTTGTAGCATTCAGATTTTCCAAGTGTTACTTTCTATTCATTCATTTTGAAATTGTAGTGTTTTTGCAGCAATGGTGTTAAGGAGCAGCTGTTCCGCCTGCCATCCTACCAGGAGGTCCAGGCTCTCCTGGCGAGCCCGGTAATCCATCCTTTCCAGGAGGTCCTGGAGGTCCTTGGATCTGCGGTGCTAAGATGCCTGCAGGTGTCTTCTGTAGCATGGCATTACTAGACAGCTTCTCTGCAGAGCAAGAGGAGAGTGCTTAGAGGTAGCACAACACTGAAAAAGGAAAGCACATCAAACCAATGAAACTAAATTCGGAACATTTTTTTTTTTTTACCGTTAACAATCCTCGATACTTCATTTCGGATGAACATCCGGAGTTCCTCTGTGAAGCTGGAGTCATCCTGTGTGTGAATAGAGTGATACAGCACTCACTATTTTAACACTTAGAAAGAAACAAGCAGATAAGAGACAACAAAAACAAACAGACACAGTAAAGGTAACTATGTGGGTATTGCTGATGTATACCAACTAAAACATTTCTTCTACACAGATTGCTGAAACCATACTTGATAAAAAAAAAACAAAAAACAAAAAAAACAGGGCAGAGTGAAGATAAATTCAGTTCAGACTTGAAAGCCTACAGTGCCTTGCATTACAGTTTAATATAACATCTGAACCCAAACTCAGCAGGCAAATATTAAATTTGGGATTATAGCTTTAAAGGTGGTGTTACTTTATATACAATTCAGAAATAATGCACTGCCTACTTAGACTGAAAGTGTTGCTTGTCACACTGGCTCTATTTGCCTCTAAATATATGGAAGGATAAGGAAAATATATACATAAAACATACACACAGCACACAATACATGCCATTTGAACCTTTCTCAGCCGCATTGTTGAAGCTTTTTTGTGCTGTACAGTACCAGTTAGGATGGCAAACAATAGTATCCTTGGACCTTGAATCTTTGCATTCAGAACCGTTTTTCACCACTGTGAGTGTTATATAACTGTTGTGGCTGCATACAGTAAGTGTAAAATGCCTGTGACAGATGGAGGTGTTTTCGCTGCTCTGCAGAGCTCCAGGCACGCCCACATATCTGTCTTTCTTTCTGTTTCCGTCTCGCTCCCTCTCTGACCTTCTGTTGCGCCTAGATGATCAGGAGTGGGAAGCGTTGAGCAGAAAGAGAACAGCAAGTTCCCTTGCACTGCCTTGTTTGATGTTTCATGCAGAGAGCTGTAGCTACACCATTTTCCAGGGAATGAGAACTGAACTAGTAGCATGCACGTTGGCTGGTAAAGCTTTTAATTATCTGGGAGGATAGTGTGTGTTTACTCTGAAAATTTAGAACTTACCAGGAGGCTTGCACTCCCCAGGTGTCCTGGAGGGCCAGGGTCACCTTTTGGGCCTTGGGGTCCGATCGAGCCAGGGTCTCCTGGGCGACCTCTATCGCCCTGAATACCTCTTTCTCCAGGAATTCCTGGATCACCCTATAGCAAGAAACAAAAAATCCCAGATATATCTTAGCTGATGCAGAAGCACCAAGCTGCATATGTGTAAATGTGCTACAGTCTAACAGTCAAAGCTACCTTTCCTGGCTAGAAAAAGCTGGATCAGTGTCAGTATAATTTTCAGGTCCTGCTGTATTACTTTACATACTGTGAACAATGACCCATTTCTCCTAATGTGTCCAGTTAGTTGCTGGTCCTGTGGTTTTGCTGCCAAACACAAAGCTAAAAACCTCATTTTGCATCCTCTATTAAAAGCGTTTGCAATAGATTACAGCAGAAGTGTGACCGAGCGTTTGCAAATACAATAGCAAACTGCACAGAGCGTTAAATGCCTTTATCTAGTGCTTATGTGCTTGTGGGGATTAGTCATATTTGTGCTGAAGTGAAGACTTTCATTACTATTCATTACTATTCATCAAAATCTTTTTTTTGTGTGTGTGTGTGTGTTATAGTTGGAGTCATAAAAATAGCTTCCTTTTAAGAAAAGAGGAATGCTTACACGCTCTCCTTTGGATCCTCTTTCGCCTTGTCTACCTGTAGCTCCCTTAGAAAGGAAAAACAAAAAGGTATATTTGAAGTCTTTGTTGAGGAAGAAAAAAAAGGCAATGAAACAATAAAAGGAAATTATTCTGACCCTGAAACTTTTTACTCACTGCACACAAAGTATTGGGTAATATGCAAGGGCACACACAATACTCAGTCACTCTAATATGTTCATTTGAATTTGTTCATTTGAATTTCTGTTAAATCCACTATGTGCAATATTTGCAGAGGATTCGGCTTGAAGAAAAACTGTGAGGAATTATTTGACTTTGAGAAATGTACATTCCTCAGATGAGTCTGCATTGATTGCATCTTACTCAGCTCAGGTATAATTCCTCCCCTGTACAGTGTTTCACCTTCTGCAATGTCACAGATCCTCTGCATCACTCCTTGTTTGCATCAAAAATGGCTGCTTTCCCAACAGCTGCCTCTACTGTACAGAGGAGCTGGGAGAAAATACCTGTCTCTGGCTTCGTGTCACAACATCTTCTGTCTCCCAATCCCTCTCTGTCACTCCTCATTGCTTCCCTTTACTCTGCTCACAGAAATACCTTTGGGAGCATCTTTGTATCAATTTCCTGCTGGATTACAGGAGCCATGCAAAAGACAATCTGGCATGATGTGGTTTTTAAAGCGGGCATCGCTTTGTGATGCCGTTCTCCCCTGCCTGCTTTAATCTGCAGCACTCTGTATTCCCCACTGCCTGATGGGAGGCTTAAATCTATCATCTTGCCCACTGAAATGTGCTTCCCTGAGCATTACATTAAACCTCAAAGTAGTGTGCAAGGAATTTTGCTAGAGAAAGAAAAGACACCTGCTAGATGGCACTGTTGCCCCACCAAAAAGTCGGGCTGTCTCTAGCAAGGCTGCGTGATGCTGAGATTATGAACAAATAGAAGAAAAAACAAAGTATTGGGGCTGTCATTAAGGTGTAAGGTGAAAAAAATATTGTAAATCAGAGCAAAGCAGTAATAATCATTGTCAATCTAGTTTGTGTATTAGATTGTACAATGTGGAATGAATGGCAATTCAAGCACATCCTGTGAGACCATCCTGTGCGATTATGCAGTAAACAGTGCAGATTTGATCAGGTACATAAAAGTAGACTTTTATGCATATTTATTTCAATTTTAGCCAGGTTCATCAGGCAGGAAAATGCATATTTAATCTGAAGTGTCTACTGCCCTCTATTACAAACATTTTATCATTGCCTGAAAGCATTAACTGTATAATGAGGGTGAAAAGACTAAAAGTCAACAAAGCCTTAAATCTGCAGGATTCCATTTAGTTTTTTATCGTTAAAATCTCAAATATGCAAATAACTTTAATGCAGTCAGCACGCTGCAGCTTGGGGGGGTGGGGGATAAAAATCTGCTGTGCCATCTTTCTGTAGCTTGGCTGATGTAAAGCACTTTCTATAAGGGGATTTGCGACACATTCGCACAACTCACCTGGTATCCCGGAGCTCCATCTTTTCCAGGTCTCCCCTGCTCAAGGAGCGCAACACAAACAAAGACATTTTGTATCAGCTCCCGCCTTCGATTGGATCAGCACTGTTGCACTCCTAGTAATCTCCACAGTTAATGAGATATCTCAACCAAGGGATAATGATCCTGATTGCTGTGCGAACATTGTTCCATTGTGTGCTTACAGGGAAAATTACAGAAACCATCTCTGATGGTAATTACGTGGAGCAATGTAATCATCTACAGGACAAACGGAAGCTAACACATGTATTTTATTCAATATTGTCCTTGTTATCGTGTGTTTCATGCACACTACAATGGTAAAAGAACCATACAACCATGTTTTTTAATAGCAACATTTCTCGTGTGGACATTACTGGAAGGTGCTTTGTCAACATCTAGTAGTGATTATATAAAGGGACGAGCGACAGAATTCGTGTAGCATCCTTACAGGAACACCTTGGGGTCCCTCGGGCCCAGGGAATCCTGTCTCTCCCAGCGGACCCCTCTCACCCTGTCAGAGAACAGAGACAGCCAACGTGTCAGTCGGCAGTGACAAAGGAATGACGCACAGATTGACAGCTCAAAGAGAGTTAGAGGCTCAGGCTCACCGGCTCTCCTGGGATCCCTGGCTCTCCACGAGCGCCGGGCTTTCCCTGTCAATCACAAGTATAGGAAAAGAAGAGACCGTGTTTGACAGGTCCTCGATAGTGTCACATCTACAGCACCTCTGTAGCCTTCCATTTAAAATATAGCTACCAGACTACCATAACTGCACAAAAAAACCCACTGCACAGACAGAGCACGGCGTTATTAATCGAAGTAGTTTGATGTTACAGGAATTGAAAGCTGCTATTCTGTCTGCTTAACAAAACATCATTGGCTTGTTGCCAGGAGAAGACTTAAGCAACACAGATGATTGATCAGAGGCAGGTATGACATAAATTAATTTTAAACAAGTCTCACTTACTGGAGGACCTGGCGTCCCAGGTGGACTAGGCAAGCCCATATCCCCCTGGAAACATAAAGCTTATTAGGTAGATGATGTACACATAACATAAAGAATGCTATAAATCACTGTCACATCAAGGAGACACACAGATAGTGGTATCAGAAATTCAGTGTAATGAAAGCTGCCGGGCTCCAAT
The DNA here is from genome assembly GCF_007364275.1 of Archocentrus centrarchus. Lineage (NCBI taxonomy): Eukaryota > Metazoa > Chordata > Actinopteri > Cichliformes > Cichlidae > Archocentrus > Archocentrus centrarchus. Next base: position 20,146,571 of record NC_044360.1, on the reverse strand, counting down.
GTGTTTGGACAAATGCAATGCAAAAATCCTGAAATGCTTAAAAAAAATACTATAAATATCTCCTCAGAAAAATCATACATATATATATTTATTATAAATGACTTCCTTAAGAACTTCGCTCTTCTTCATATTTCAACAGCAAATGCTTTGCATATGTCAAACCTTTGACAGCAGACCCTGAAAGGATAAATTACTTTGGATGTCAGAGAAACTGAAATATTCCACCCCCACCAACCTTCCACACAACGTACAGCCACACACTGCCAATCGGTGGAAACATTTCGACACAGCATTAAATGCAGGAAGTTGTGGAAAGTTGCCTGCAGGACTTTTTAGTTTTATTAAGGAAAATTCATTCAGTAATTGTGCAAATTGTTAATTATTATATTAACACTTTGGCTCCAAATTGTTTTATGCCCAGCACAGAAACAATACTACTTGAAATTCATAGAGAGAGCATTTAAAACGTGGACATCGTGAAAATCTTGTCTGTATTTTCTGGGCTGATGCCGTCGCTTACCTTAGCACCTGGCAGCCCTTCAAGCCCAGGTAATCCCATGGGCCCTGGTTCCCCCTGTGAGAGAAAAATACAACAACTGTTGTGTTAAGACAAAAAAAAAAAAATGTCCTTAGTTTCCCCTTTTTGCACCCAAGAATGAGGTTATTTCTGTCTCACACTCCTAGGGTGATGTTGGCGATAAGCGACTAGAAAGTAACAAGTGTCATTATAAAGCGGCCATCATGCATAAATGAGCAGATATAGATCAAAAATACATGAAGGGAAGTAAATTAAATTCTGCGGGGGCCCCACATTTTACACATTTCCCGCTTTCCTCTTGATAATCTCGATCAGGTATTGAGAGGACAATGCTTCAAATGACCTACGACACATGCTGTCGCACCTTGAAGGCTTTATATCCATTAGAAAAACGAAACCCATTTGACAATCGCAATCACACCTGCTTTCTTCACTAAAAATAGAGAGCCATTCCCAGTGCTCAAGCAAGTGATGGCCTCCTTCCACCTCATCTTGCTCGGGCTGCCACGGAGAAATGCTATTACACAGAATAGAGGGGCAACCGGCACTGACATAGACGGATTGTCCAGGTAATTGTCACACATGTAGATTGTCACGAATATGCTACCGAGGCTACGGGGAGAGAGGGGCCAGCCAGAGGATCAGCTGTGAGACGGATTGGGGCAATTCCACCACAGCACTGAGGCTGCTCGCACAATTTATTAAAATGTCAAATTAACATCCTAGTGAAAAATCACTGTGCTTTGTTGCACAAACAACAACAACAACAACAAAAAATGCGATTGGCTCAGTGAAAATAAAGAATTCAGGTTGATGGCAGAGAGGTGAAGTTGTTCCCATGTCTGTGTGGATTGTTTTCAGGTGTCAGGGTGGGGGAGAAGGGCATTTGAAGTGCAATGAAGGTTTGTGGGTTCCCACTGGCAAGACAATGTGGTACAAAGGTTTCATATTTGTACGAGTTGAGATCATTTTTTCCTTTTTTTCTTTTTGCTGTGTGTTGGAGTTCTTTTGAAAGTGGTTAAGTGCTCAGGCTTGAGGCTGTATTGACTTATTCTATCCAGCAGAAAGCCGTAGAAATAATTATAGAAAGCAACTGGCAACTCTGACTTCTCTGTTTTTGCGAGGAGCACAAAACCAGCCAAATGCTTCGAAAAATATAGCTCACAATGAAAAGCTTCAACTCACTGCAGGTCCTTCATCTCCTTTGGGACCCTTAAAGAAAAGAGAGAGAGAGAAAGAGAGAGAGATAGAGAGAGAAAGAGGACATATTACCCCCATGAATGTGACAACTGCTTCCATAAAAATCATAAATATCATCTTTAATGGCATGTGGTTACTGTATGTTATTATCATTAAAATTTATATTAGTCATTATTACTTGTCGTTTCTCACATTTCCTGTCTGTAAATCACATGAACAGTGTAATATTGTCTCAAGCATGATTAAAATGACCAGGATCATATAATCCAGTCAAAAAGGCTTAAACCCCACCAGCCAGCATTTTTACACATTAAAAAACACCAGGAATTATTGACGAATTGGGGTCCCTTATTCTGCTTAACACTGATGAAGATGCTCCTTTATCGATTGCTCCCAAGGTGTTTTTATTCTGTGATGGATGCAGTAGACGGAAAAGTATCCTTAAGATTTAGCTATGGCTCATGTCCATTGTGCACTGGGGATAGCAGAATGTCTAGTTTTTGTCACCACCTTAAGTGTTCGTTTTGGTGGATGGATCCCTGCAGGGCCTGTGACTGAATGTCTCTCAGGACCGGACAAGATTACCAACTGTCTGATAAGGAGGAGCAGGGGGAACCCGATAAGCAAATCGGGTCACTTCGGCTTGGCACTGTGCAGAGCAGCTGAACTTCTAAGTCCATTTTGCATTTCAATGATGTTGTGTGTCCTGGGGTGGATCAGAGGCACCTGTTTGAGAGTCAGGAAGCCTCTTGGCCTTCACCAACCACCAGATCTCAATGAGCATGATTGACTGTGATATAAGCACCTTAGAAGCCAAGATAACACCAGAGGGCTGGTCAGGTTATTTGTTATTCAGCTCTCCCAGGCTCTGCACCTCAGACAGTATCCACATGCCTGTTTGCTAGTGTTACTCCACAATTCAGTGTAAAGGATTTGCTTCAGGCACAACAATGATTATACTTACCGGAGCCCCAGGAGCCCCAGGGGGTCCTAAAATAGCTCCACCACTCTGCAAAAAAAATTTTTTTTTTTTGTTATGACTACATATTTTATCACATGGGTCAAAAACAACAAGCACAGAATCTTTCCTGCAAATATGACTACTCAGGCTCTGTACAGCACCATGCATTCAGAAGATCACAATAACATTAAGCCAAAGTTAATTAAAGTCTTTACCTGTGGCTTGTACAAGCTGCCCATCCCGTTGCCCTGCAATACAGTCAAGTGTAAATCAGACACCTTCTCTAAGAGACTATTTTCACTGTGAATGTAAGTTCTAGGCACCAGGAGTCCTTACAGAAAACTGTACAGTAGGTCTGAAGCAGTTATACACTGCTAAGCCCTTAAAAGCTACATGAGCGAGATCAATAGCTCATTTGGTGATTATAGAGAGAGAAAGGAAGTGAGTGCGAGAAAGACTGAGAAGTGAGAGGAGGTGAAAAAAACAGAGAACCATAGACTTAATAATCCTTGAGCTGGTCGTAATTCCAAAAAAACGAGTGCCTCAGAAATACAAAAGAGCACACTGATTAAAAAGATTTGGGTATGAGAACTAGGTAATCTGCTCCTTTTGTGTAGTATTAGAACATATAATGATGTTTTTCCCATGATAGATTTGTAGAGGGCAACTATTGTAAACGTAGAAGCAGTCAAGGTTCTCATTTAGAAGCAAGTGAATACGCGTGCCCTTTTCAGGCCACTGAGCCATCCCTTGTCCTCCCAGACTGCAGTTTATGAGACCAGGGTGTGAGGGGAGGGGGGGCAAGGCAGGTTCAAGGGGATGGCTGATGAATTATAGATTTGCCTTTGGAAGTGCTTACTCACTTTCCTTTTAAAGGAAAGGAACATGACTCAGTGCCAGTGAGCAGGTCGCCACGATTTCATCGTATTTGTACTTGTTTGTCATTTATGATTTTCTTGACACAATAAATACTGTTAGACTGAGGAAAACATAAGTGCTGAAAACATGCATTTAACTCACTAACCGTAAGAGTGTTTTTAACAGGATAAAGTGCCAGCAACTAAACAATGTTTAATCTATTACCCTAATGTAAGTTTTGAGACTTATTATCAACAGATGGCTCTTGTTGAGGCACCAGGAACTTACCGGAGGCCCTGGAGGCCCTGGTCTACCTGGAGGTCCTTCATTTCCCTGCCAAACACAAGCCAGAGGAATTTTTAAACATGTCTGTGAAAATGGAAATGTTTATCAGGCACAGTCCCATGCTAATGTAGTCTAGTGATACAGAATCTCATTTGCCAACCCTGGAAAAAAAAAAAATTCTTCTGAGACATCTATCTACTTTCTAGCACTTTGATACATATAGCAAACTTTAGGAAAAATCTGTTATTTAGTATTTTCAAAAAAAAAAAATTCAACTGCAGTTATGTTGTTTTTCTATTTTGTCAATCTATCTGTAAGATTTATGATACCACACACGGAGATACTGTAATTTCATTTATATACTCAGTCAAAACAATTTATCACAGGCTTTGAAACCACGGCTCACAGTCTTTACGCGTTCATGTAACCAGCACGTCACATACCACTCACAATACACTGTATATAAAACCCAGAAAGTCATACACTTTGGTATGCAGAAAAATGCCTAAATAGTAAAACACATTACTCTGTCTCCTTTGGATCCAGGCTGGCCCATTGGACCTGGTCTACCCATGAGTCCCTGCAAACAGAACAGCACACTTACTTTGTGGCATGAAACAATTAAAGAGACCGCGCATAATTTAAGACCACAAGATTTCTTACTGGGGCCCCTGTTCGACCAGGCACACCTGGTAGTCCTGGTGCTCCTGAAGGGCCCTGGAAGAGACAAAATGTGGTATTAGTTTATAAAAATGACTTCTCACTATTAAGAAAAGAATAATTACATTTACATTTTTCTGCATCACTAGTGGCTCCATAGGGTAATAGTTTACACATTTCCCTAAAAAAGTGAAAGATCTCCAGTTTGATCCTGGGAAGAGACACAAATCCCTTTGGGGTTGTGTCAGGAAGGACATCTGGTGTAAAAAATCTGCCAAATCAAACATGCAGTGCTACCTGCTGTGAAGAAGGGAGCAGCTGAAAGTAACTTTTTATTTTCTGCATCACTGCAGTTATAGTATACCTTCTCAACCAGTTCAAAAACATCATATATGAGGCGAAATATGGCAACAAGTGAACACATTCAGAAAGCTCTACACTTGCACTTGTTCCGGAGTATGATGTTGACTGGTATGTGACACAAATCTTTTAGTCCTTGATTCTTGTTTTGGATTCTTAGTGAATATATCTGAGTTGGAGTTTCATTGTTATAGTGTTTGAAGCTTTGAAGTTTGGTATTCCTGATTTGATTTCTTTTTGATTCTAATACTGAGAGTTTGAATTCTTGTGGTATTGTCGAGTCTTCATGGTTTTACTTCATGGGTTCCTGGTAATACCTTTCTGCAATTCTGAGTTCTGGTGTCTAGTTTTGGATACCTGTTTACTATTCTACCATTACTGTAGTTCCGAATTCTTGATTTATTTTTAGCTCCATTGGCTACTTTTAGTTTGTTAATTGTGTTTTTAGTTCCCTCGGTGTTTCCCGATCTGTTCTTCCTTCTGTCATATCTTTCCGTGTTCCCTGAATGAGCTCATTTGTGTTTTGTATGTCTGTCTTATTTTGGTGTCCCCTTGTTTCAGCTGTGGCTAAAAACTGGATAAAAGATGGATGTAGCTACCATCACATCACCATTTTAGTCATCCTGTTTGGAAGCCTCGAGAAGAGGGTTTCCACCACTGCTATCTTGGTTGTGACAGGCTGGCGACCTGTACAGCGTGTACCCTGCCTCTCGCCCTATGACAGCTGGGATGGGCTCCATTTTGAAACATAGCATGACAAAGACTTACAAAATACACTATTCTGTATGAGTAACTTAGCTCATAAACTCAAGAGGAAAGTGTTTACAGAGGTCAAGACAGAAAACGGCTTTCTCTTAGACCTCTATAGTATCAGAAGTCCAACCACAGCTATCGCCATCTGGCGGCCTTCAGATAGAATGCAGGTTTAAGGCACTTCCACACTGGCTTCATTTTTGTGACCCCAAAGCTATCTCCATGTTTTATACTGTCTATGTGGCTTATTTTCTATGGTGTCTCACTCTAGTTTGATTTCCTGTTTGTGATTGTCCTAATTATTCTCACCTGTATTAATTATATTCAGCTGTGTCTTGTTCCCCACATGTCTCCAGTTTCCTATCAGCCCCCAGAGTGTGTTGATATTGGCCAGTCCTTCAGTTTGTGTATCCCCTGATGTCCACTCATTGTTTTTCATTGATAGAAGGTTATGTGGCCATACTGAACACTAGCTACGCTGCTCACAACACACTAAGCATATATTCTTAAAATCTGGATAAATTAAATTATTGGTCCATGTGGTGTTGCATCTGTTTTGTAAGCATACTCTGATTAAATAATTCAGCACATAGAATTTACAGCTACATTGTAAGGGTGGATTTGAAAGCTTTTCTATGCCCTGTCATGATTGCCGGACTTATGTTTGTGTTTTCTTACCTTTATAGCTTATCTGAGAATGCAGAAGCAGCAAAACATTGAATTTTCTACTGTGGGGTATTTATCATGCAGCAACTTTATTAATTTATTTAGAGACCAGGTCCTATAGTGAACTGTTAGTTGTATTTTAGAGATGCAATTGCATGCGCTTCTGTCAAATATTTCTTTGATCATCGAAAGAAACTTCTATCTGGCCAAAACATGTTTTTTTACTGAGCCTATATAATCTATTAACAAGTGGGCCTGTAGGTTAAAAAAAAAAATCTTCTGCCATGGAAGTTCTGTGCTGAAAGTGGACGTATGAAAAGCTTCTCAGCTTCTTTCAAGAGTGCCTTTTTAAAAAAAAAAAATTAACACACACAAACATGCAGGGCAGGCTTTGTTCTTTATAAAGTAGCTCCTTGGAGAGCACGAGATAGGGCATAGTGCAAATGCAGCTCTTTGGATAGCTTTTGATAGCTTCTTTTGAAAACAGACTCTCAGAGCAGTCAGACTTTAAGATGAGGCCGACATTATAATATATTTACATGCGTTTGAAAAACCCCTTTCTCAATGTCATGGTCACTTCTGACCTGGTTAGATAACCACTGGATTAATTTGTTTAGCGTCAACTTTTTCTTCACTCACCTCATCGCCTTTATCTCCTGTAGGGCCTGGGAACCCTCTCTCTCCTTTTAGCCCCTGCAGGAAAGCAGAAGCAATGAAGTAAGGAAAAGTGAATGTTTTTCATAAAAAAAAAAAGTCTTAAACTAAAGTCTGATGGGCATAAACTTCAAAATGTATCTTCCAGCACACAACTTGAAATTGCCTAGCCTGTTTCACCAAGGTACAAGACTGTATCCATAGCAACAACTTCTGCAGGGGTACCTAAGTGTGTTCAGAATAATATAACTTGTGGAACAGCTGGTTAGGCTTTCAGGAATAACGCAAAAGGAAAGTTATGAGAAGAATTTTCATTGTAAATCTCTGTTTACCAGATTTAACATATATTCAACATCCACACATTGTTGCCATGCTGATAAATGAAGTAATTCATTTAGTAATATCTACATAAAATGTGTTTCGTTATTTACACATTTGACATCCCCTTGCCTACCTTTGGGCCTTCTTTTCCTGGGTTACCCATCGGACCTCTGACACCAGGATCCCCCTGTTTAGAATAGAAGTCCATAATGGATATGGCTTCAATCACACAAGCATGCCCTCAAAATATGCCACAAGCAGCCCTAAAAGCATGATGTGACATGCAAATCAAAGTCACTTTTTTTTTTTTGTAGATTGTCTAAATTGTCTGCTATGCAAATGAGTTACTTGTACCTTTTCTCCCACCAAGCCCTCTACTCCTGGCACTCCAGGGGACCCCTTTTCTCCCTTCTGTCCAGGCAGCCCTGGGACTCTCGTCTGGCACACACTGCAGGCATTCTACCAGTGCAGGCAAGGCAGGAAGCAAAAGTGGTGTCACAGATAAGATTTCATCCGACCGAGCTGGACCACTGTATTTTTGCCCTTTATTATGTCACATCCCCTGGGTGGAGGACGAGACCCCAACTGACATAAAGTGTTCCCAAAATGTCCACAGAGCAGAAATAATGTGAACCCACCAAGAGTGCCTCCAAGAGTGTCTCTCATTGAGGTGAGTGGTGAACTTTGTCAGACTCGCTGACTGTGACATTTAGGTGAGAACTTAAATATCACTGGACCACTTCTATTGGCACTGCTTCAAGTTGGGACTTCTGTGCAGCAGGATTTGGCTAATTTTAATTGGATGCTGCACTGCTGTATTTGAATGTTTACTCAGTTTTGTGAGAGCATCATCTTGGTAAGGACATTTTGCTCAAGTGGTTTTAAGCAGTGTTTTTACTGAGACCATTTTTACATATGGATACTAGATTGTTTTTGACTGCATACTTACAGTACGCATAAAATCTAAAATGACGTTTGTTAAATGCACCACTGAGCCCAGAAAAATGTCACTAAGGGAACAACAAAGTGTATTGCATCATATCAAACTGCATTGTATCGGATCGCACGTATCACAACTTATCTCATCACATCACATTTTATCACGTTGCATCGTATTGTATCATATTGCATCTTGGTCTATTCTAGATACAGGGCAGGCTCTATTCCTAGGGTGGGAAAGAAGCAGGTTTAAGTTAAGAAAAGGCAGTAAAAATGAATACATTTCAAAATAAAAAACAAAAAGAAAATCAAACTAAATTTGAAAAATAACATGAATAATAATTTTTACAATATTGCAATTTAAGCAAAAAATTTTAAGACTTCAACAAAATGGCAAAAATAAGAAGAATTTGCTGTTACTGACATGAATGAAAAAAAAATAGCCTTTGTTAAATGTGTTTAGCCCTTTTTTTTTGGGAAGATGTCATCAAGGTGTCAAAAGTACTAATCACAGCAGCATTAAGCGACTCTGATGAAGGCTGTAAACAGCAGCTGAATCTAACAGTGCACTTAACGGATAAAATAAGTTGAATCTGAAGGAAAGGTTGACAGAAAATAATAAGTCTGCTGACATCTGGCTTTATCTATCAATGATTAATCATGTGACGGGATTATATTTATTGTCAGAGTTGGCATATGTTAAGCATAAAAACGATAAAGCTTTAATTAAGCTAAGTGCTGTCCTGCAGGTAACAACATGTAATGAGGTGACTAATATACGTCAATAAAAAGAGAAAAAAAAGAAAGAAAAAAATTGCACTGATTTTGACAGACTGTTCACATTATGAAAGGAAAAAGCTACTAAAGCAGCACTTGATCCCATTTTAACACTGTAATCTCAAGAAATACAGGCTGAGGAGTGCCTGACATTACATCTGGCTTTGTAGTCCCAGTACACATTCTGGGATCTTCAGCACTGTTACAACAATATATTCCAATGTATGATGAATATGTTAGAACACAGTTTCAAAGTGCTGGCAGTCTGCTGATTTGGGGAGCAAATGTATATGTCATAAGACTTAGTATCACTTTAGATTTACTAATTGAGGGTTAAGGTGATGTAAAATGTGGACAGGAGATAAGAAGGAGGTAGAGCAGATGAAAAGTAATAGCTGTTTTTTTGTGGGTCAAGTAGTGATACATTCTCCTTATGTTTGAATGGAAGCCTCCCATTTAGCAATTATTCTTTTGTAAAACTGTATACAGTCCATATCTGATTTTGATTTTATCTTTTCAGGCAGTAATCTCTTTATAATCTTGTTTTGCACTTTATTTGCATTGCACTTGTGCGATATTTCAATATTTCATTATAATACTGAGAGGCTTTACTAAACATGTTGTCACACTGCACCTCTGGTGAATAAGTAATCCTAGCTTCCTTCCTTCCTTCATTTTCTGGATCTCCTTCTCCCAGTCAACCTGATGAAGGCACTCAAGGGCTTTCTCACAATATTTCTCTCAACTGATTGCCTCCATGTATTAGTAGAAGAGTACTCTTTGAAACCAACAAACACTGTTCATTTTCAATACTAACCTCACACTTTTGCATGCTTTTCTTTGTGAAAACAATGCAATTATCATTAACTATGGAGATGAAATACCTTAAGTAAAGCACCCATGTCTCCAAAAATTGGCAGGGCAGTCTGTTAGGAAAAAAAAGAAAGAAAAAAAAAGTCTTAATTTCATATCTCATCTCTTGTTTTTGAGCATTCTGCAATTGTTTGTTTTTGCTTGACTGCTTCTTTTAATAAAACATCACTAGGTACGGATATAAGACCATCTCACATGCCTGGAATGTGGTTTTTCCCTGAACATATTTAACAAAGTTTGCTTTTCAGTGTTTCATTCTCACTCTTATCTGGAATGCTTGAGGAAACAGTTTAATAACTTTTGTGCTGGAAGACATGATTCTCGCATCTTCAAAATATTGTTGTTCTCTGGAGCTCAGAAAAAAATATTTTGATGTGAAGCCCATGTATTTAAAAAAAAAACATAAAATGGACTATAAATGGCTTTCATGCATCTTTACAACGCATGAATATAAATGGGCTAAAATACAATTTTTTCAAGCCTTTGATGCAGCAGCAGCGGTAGGATTCGTGAGGTACTCACACTACAGCTATTAGCACTATAGTAAACGTTCCTCATTTGAAACTCACAAAGACACAAGAAAGGATTGAAAATATGCTCTAACAACAGGGTGCCGCCAATTTGTTGTAAGCTGGCACATTTTCCTGAATGTGATGTCGGTACTGAGCACTAGAAGTACAGCTGCTCATTATCCCAAAACTGGAGCTATAGTCCGAATACTAAGTTTGGCTTTAAGGTAATCTCAGTAGGTCTCATGGCTCATCAGTGATGCTGAGCTGCAGTAAGCAAAACACAGATTTTCTTACTTACTGGTTCACCTGGAGGTCCAGCAGGCCCCGGTGGACCTGGCCTACCAGGGGAGCCCTTTAATTGAGACAAAGAAAGGAGTTAACAGCCCTTCTGGCTTTGATATCAAGCAGACAGTCAAGGCTAGAACTTGCAGCTTTCACACTCTTCTCAGTTGGTGGGGATTTGTGTCCAGGAGCTGTGATACATTGTACTTGTTCATCCACAGTTGGTAGCTGACATTCTTTCATGCTTCCAGCCATCATTCATCTGTACATGTGCAAGGGAGTGAAACAGAGTGGAAGGACAGACTGCTCTAACTCACCTCTCTTCCTGGAGTTCCAGGGGGGCCAGATGGACCCAGGGGGCCACGAGAGCCCTGAAAAATACCAAGATAGAGACTAACAATCTTGCGTTATGCAATCACCTACAGAGAGAACCACAACTAATTAGATGAGAATCTTTAAAAAATCAACGTGAGCATGTTTGTGTGTTGTGGATACAAAAAATTGATCAGACACCTCAATCCCTGGCTTCCCGGGAGGTCCCATGGGGCCCTAAAAACACATCACACATCTTGTTAACACCATCTGCCCTCTAGCACCCAGTATCCAATAAAGGAATTGTGTTAGACACCTTTTGCTCTATTGATTCTCTGTCTGCAATCCTGTATTTCCAAAATGAACACACACTCCCTCACAGTCAAATTTAAGTTTCAAACTAGCAGTCAAGAGCATGTATGAAGTGAGAGAGCAATATGCCAACACCTTTCTTGTCTATTAAAAAGGCATCTCCGGTATTCAGACAGCATCTCTTTCTTTCCACGGTTAAGACAAAAGCAGGAATCTGAATGTTTCAAGTCAATACAACATCATACTCACAGGTGGCCCTGTAATGCTCTCCCCAGGTTCGCCCTTCTCCCCAATGTCTCCAGGCAATCCTGGGATGCCTCTCTCACCCTAACCCAAACACAAGGGAGGGGTCAGTGGTGATACAATGGCAGTGAATCCTCGTAAAGGGAGGGCTGCTGCACTGCATGATCATTAAGTATTCAAAGTCTGCCAGAACCCATTTCCTGTTATCTTGTGCCTTTTAGCTTAAAGGCTGAAGAAAAAACAACTGCGGTGAAAGGCCATTATCATGCAAATTTTAATTATGTACACCATTTTGCCTATGTATGATGCATAACATACTCAAACGTGCAATTCTTTTTCCACTGATAATGGTAGAACAAAGTTATCAGAAAAAAAAATGGTATTTCATATTTTTTGACAATTATATCTTCCTAAGAATTGAGGAAAAAAGTATCTTTCAACTGAATGTTTTCGTGACCACTACATAAGGTGTCATATACAAGTGACTTCCAGTTGGGATTATATGTAACTTACAAGATGTTACATGTAATTAAGTTAATCTCTACATTTACACACCTTCTTCTAAGATGATAGGTAGACTCTGTCTAATTTCTCTGTGACCCAAGAATAATGCTTTGTGGATGGCAGTACGTATGACAATAGCTCCAGAAATAAATTCTAATGACTTGGAACAAAAGAAATTATTCCATTGTGAGAAAAATCCTCTACAAATGATGCAGATTTCAAATGGCTCCCAACTGGCTCAAGAGCAAATTGTTAGAGGGGGGAAAAAAAGTCTCCAAGAACCCTAAAACTTTATTACACAATGTTTAAGTGTGCCAAAAAGCTTTACCGTCCAAAAAGAACATCAAAACAAAATTAGATTGATAATAAACTTCAAGCTAGGCCTTTTGGAATAATGTGCTCTAACAAATCAAGGAGAATGTTTCAAATGCAGTAGACCAGAGCCCACTTTTCAAGAGAAGCTGTAAAAAAGTGTCCTTGAAGAGACTGTGTTCAAAAAGTTGAAGTTGAACCCAAAGTGTACCTTTCAACAGGATAATGACCTTAAGCACACTGGTAAATGTAGCAAAGAATGGCTCAAAAAGAAGAAAATTGAAGGTTAAAGAATGACCCAGTGAAGTAAAAAAAATTGGAGAAACTATTTATCAAAGGGTGGTTAAGAATTTCAGTAAGGCAGTGTAAGACTTGGAGGACAATAATGCAAAAGACAGTGTAAGAAATGATTTGTGCTAAACGGGGCAGCGCTACCTTCTAAAGATAAGGCTGTACTGACTTTTTCACAGAGGAATATTGCATCAATTGATCTGAACAAAGTGTTCAGATGGCCACATAGAGCTCTGATTTCAGCTTCACAGTCTCAGTCTGGGATTACATAACATTTCATCATTACATCATTACAGACCCTGACACTTGTAGTCAGCATCAAGTTCTGTAGAACAAAGCACCAGTGTGGAAATTTTCATTCCCGTGATATGTTTCAAAGCCAATTAGTTACGTGGAACTCGTGCCAGGTAAGCTACTTGTTGGTAGTTTTTTTTTTTTTTTTTTTTTTGTGGTATAATTACATTTGTTTAGTTTGATGGGGGTTTTTTTGTGTTTTTTTTTTTTATTATTGAAAGTGGTTCTTTAGTTTTTTATGCTGCATGGGGCATGGGGGGACTTACCTTAGGTCCACGAGACCCTCTAGTTAAAGACAACCCGTCGCCCTATTAAAGACAAAAACAAAACAAGAAGACATCAGAATCAAAATTCACTGCACATTGATCAGTAATTCTCTTTGAGAACTGAGGTAAGGCCCAAGAAGCAGCCCTAGTGCTTTAATTCAAACAGGACTCTTGAATCGGTATGAGCTACACACGCTACTGTTGCCTTATGAGCTCATGTTCAATACTGCTCACAACAATTTTATTAGTTTCGCTGTACAGATGCAAAGTGATAATGCTATACCACAGAGGAAAAAAAGAAAAAGAAAACAAAAACCGATGATTGGAATCGGGGTGTGAGCATTATTTACTGTGCCATCCAGATGAGACATTGATTTCTGTGGTCAGCATGTATTGGTGGTACAAGCCCTACATTGCACAATGTAAATGAGCTGAGCAGAAGCTGGATTTGAACTAACACAGCAATTCTTACAGTTTTGGGGAGGAATGCACTAGCTCATTCAAACATAAAACACTAAAGTTTGGGAAGTACAGAACTTTTTGAAACAGATAAGATCCTATGAGTGCATTAAAAAAAACTAGTACACGTTAGTAGTGCACTGTCACTCTACTGAAACAAAACTTCTGTATCAGTATGTGTGAATAGATCACAAAATTATGGAAAAAATATGCCAAAAGTACAAAGAGTCAACTGGTCGTCATTCATTTGAAGTGTGTGGCTCCTTAGTGTAGTGGTTTAGACATTTGCCTAACAAGGATAGATCCCCAGTTTGATCCTGGAAAGAGAAACAAATCCCTTGGTGGTTGTGTCAGGAAGGGAATCCTGTGTAAAAATCTGCCAAATCAAATATGCAGATCTAGCCGCTGTGGTGACCCCTTGCGAATAAAAGTAGCTTTGACCTTAACTACTTGAACAGCCAGACTCATTAAAGATATGCTCAGACTATCTGCACTGAGTTTTGTTGATTGCTTTTTCCCTTATCTCTGTGTTACATAACAAAGCCAATAAATCTTGAGCAGTGGTTGTCTTCCCATGTCTCCACACAGTAATGACATCTGTAGAAGACAGAAATATATCTGCTTTAACTGAAAGCCATTTCACTTCAGCTTTTTCACCTATTGTATGTAAGACTGTAAGAGGTCATTGGAATTGTGGTAAACAACCCCTATTTGACACTCACAGCCATGTTTTTGAATGCCTTTCCAATTTTCACAGTGCGGGAGAATGTTAAGAGGTTTAAATACGTCGGCCTGAACACAATCTTTCCTTTTATTACTCTGCTCACAGTACCCTTTGCCAGCCTTAATGTTCAGATTGGTGTTTCCACACACAAACAAACATGACTGTTTAAAGCTGCAGAACTCCACAGGTGATTGAGAAGCGCAAGGGCCATCAGCCGGGATTGAGGCTGTGGCTGCACGCTCACAGCCTCTTTGGTAAAGCTATAATGAACTTTTCTATATGCGGAGCCATGTCCATAAAAGAAACTCAACAGCTATGTGCTCCAATTATGAGGATAGGTGATTATCCAGGATGGGGTTATGTGTTGGTGGACTGCCTAATGATATTGCAACTTCATAATGTCATGGCATCTGCACTGCTGGAGGACCGAGTTTCTTTAACTTGCCTGCTGCTACTCCGTTTGTAGGTGATCTATATTTCTGAAATTCGGTTGTGTTTCCGTCTGCTGTTTTATTATTCTACTTCAATGGTTTTTAATGTTGTATCCTGTGTCTTCAGGGCTGAAGTCAACAAGGTGACGTTAAAGTGACTGTCTACACTTTATATAATACCCACCATGTATCCACCCCCAGGTTCGCCAGGCTCACCCTTAGGACCTGAAGGTCCTGGTGGCCCAATCACTCCACCAGAGTCCCCCTACAGAGAGAAAGACAGACAGCATTAAGAAGTCTCTAGATAGACAAAATATTAAATCAATCCTGTACTCTTAACAATATAAAGTGTTACACAGGGAGATGAACAAAAGGGGAAAAAGTTACAAGGATGCACACATGAAAGATATCAAGACCAACACTGTGTGCTAGGGGACACTTAACATACAGTGTTGACAACTTTTGGTACTCTTACAAATTTATGTTGGTCTAAAATTGTTTTCCAAAAAGGCAGAAACAGGACTGTCTGCTTTTTTTCTCTGTCTGGTAAATCACTAACATATATTAACAATATTAATAGATAAATAAATTAATTCCATTGCATTTCAGTGTATTTTATATTATAATATGGGAGAATGTGTTTTATCTGGGAAAATATCTACTTATATTTAGATATTTTATTATTTTAAATGTGCAAAATAAAGTAATATTTTTTATAATTTCTTGCTTTATTTATGTATTTATTTATTTCAACATTACTGTTATGGACCTAAGGATATGAAACTTTAAAAAAATATATTGGATGATATATGATGATGAGTCCTACTGACTTTGACAGCAAAACTCCATTTTGCATGATACTTAGCATGTCCTCATTTCTAATTTTTTTTGCATATTTGTCACACTTGCATGTTTCAGATCATCAAACAAAGATGAGTAAATACAAAATGGCACAGCAGAAAGGCTCATCTCTCATTTGCCAAAAAACATCTTGATGATCCTCAAGACTTTTGGGAAAATATTCTGTGGACTGACAAAACAAAGAAAAAGTTGAATGTTTTTTCAAGGTTTGCATCACATTACATCTGGCATAAAAGTAAGACGGGATTTCATATAAAGAGCAAGAACAACATACCAACAATTAAACATGGTGGTCATAGCGATTTAACAGGGGAGGCACTTACTTTTTCACAGAGGGCCAGATAGATTTGGATAGTTTTTTTCTTTAATAAATGAAATTATCATTTAAAGCTGCATGTTGGTGCAAAGTGGTGCCAACAGGGACGTCTCCCAACCACCCCCTGCAGCTACCTTTACTGGTGTGTAGGCCCCCAACTCTTGTCTTTCCTCCTTAACCATAGCCAGTAGCTCGCTCTCTCTGCCTCGTCCTCCAGCTCTTTTAACACTTTCAGCAGGCTTGCCCCTGCTAACTCTGCCCCATGGAGCCACTGGACCGCGGGCCTACCCACAAATCCTCAACACCCAACCTCCATGGCGTAAATTCTGGCTTTCCGACCAGCCTCTTGACAAACTGCTGCTAGCTCAGCATACTTGAGGTACTTCCGCTTATGTGCTGCTGCCATGCCCTCTTCCCAGGGGATGTAAGCTCAATGAAAAGGGCCCTCTTCTCTGCCGCAGACCACATGATGACATCTGGTCGGAGCATAGTTGTGAAGATCTCCCTTGGGAAGACCAACTGCTTTCTGAGGTCTGTCAGCATCTGCCACTCTTTTCCTGGAGTAAGGAGGCAATTTCTTTCCCCTGTGGGAAGACAGAGCACACTTCCAGACCTAACAAAATCTATCAGTGTAGGCTTTGTGGATATTGGTGCCTAGTTTGCTGCAACCCTGCACCTCTCCAGGACCTCAGCTAGTTTGGCAAGAACTTGGTCGTGGTGTCTCCTGAAACAACCTCGGGTCAGTGCCACTTTGCACCCTGATAGAATGTGCTGGATGCCTGCCTTGATGTTGCCACAGAGCGGACAGCCCACCTCATCTTCAAACCACAGGGTAAGATTCCAGGGGCATGGGAGGGTGTCATAGGTTGCCCTTAACAGAAAGCTGATCCTGGATTGTGGTGTCCTCCAGATGTCTGCCCGGGTGATGATGGTCACACCCCATCATGTCCAGGATCCCTGGTTAGCCTGGGCTATTGATTTCACATGGAAGTGCTCCTGCTCCAGTCTTGTGACTTCACCCATCACCATGGTCTTCTGCTGTTGCTTGGTGGCTTTGGACCAAAATTGCTCTGGCGTTCTCCAACCTAGACCCGCACGGCCAGACTGGGCCAACCCCATCACTTCCCGATGTTGCAGATTAGAGATGGCATGCTGTACTTCAGCTTGCGCCCTCCACTTGCGACCTGTATGGATGGAAACTTGTGGATCTCTTATAAGCAGGTCTGCCGAGTCCTTCACTTCCAGTACCAGCCATGCCTTCTCTTGTTTGTACCCTAGGCCAATGGACTTGAGGGGAAGCTGCAGTATGTTTTGGCCAAACAGGCTTGCATCCGAAAAGCAGCAGGGCAAACCCAGCCACTTTCAGATGAAGCTGTTGGCTAAGCTATCCATCTTGCTAATTGTAGATATGGAGATGTCACAGACCTTTAGAGGCCACATCACACGATGGTAAAGAGTGTGCTGGTAACGCCAAACTTTGCACTTCCCAGGCAGGAGGCTTTGCTTGATCTTTGCCAGGTCTTCTGCCAGTTGTTCCTTGGCTAGCTTCCCCATTTTCCTGTCTGACAGCTCTGCTGTGTATTCTCGGCCAAGATTCCTTAGTGGTTTGTCATCCAGCCTAGGGATGGGCTCCCCTCTGGCTACAAAGGTGGTCCTTGCATGTTGTATGCCTTTCCTAATTGCCAGACTTCTTGATTTCTCCACCTTGGCCTTTGTCCTTGCCCACACGAGCAACTAATTGAACTGCTTTAGAAGCCAGGCCATGCACGGTACAAGCAATACAAGTTACATTATCCATGTAGCTGCTCAGTGGTGGAAGTCTCACTCCTGATGGCAGCTTAAAGCCCCCAACCATCTGCCTGGCCCCTCTAAGGGTGATTTCAAAAGCCACCACAAATAGGACAGGGGAAATGGCACATCCCATGGCAATTCCACATTCTAGCTGCTGCCATCCTCTTGTGTAGCTTTCCAGAGTGAAGAACACATGAAGGTTGCTGATGGACCTGGAGATGACATTCTGGACACAGTCTGGCACGTAGAAAAATTGCAAGGCGAAGTCTATCAACTTATGTGGCATGGAGCCATATACATTAGCGAGGTCTAGCCACACCACATACAGGTTACTCTTCTCTTGCTTTGCCCGCTGGCTTTGGTCCCAGATCACTGCAGAGTGCTCAATGCAGCCGGGAAAACCAGAAATTCCAGCTTTCTGGCAGCTGGTATCATTATATACGTTTGCCAGGAGGAAGTTGGTCAGTCTCCTTGTCAAAATTGAGAAGAAAATCTTCCCCTTCACATTCAGTAAGGCAATACTTCTGAACTGGCTAATGGTGTAGGAGACATGTTCTGTGGGAATAAACATGCTGGCTGCCTGCTGCCACTCTAGTGGAACTTGTTCTTTTTTCCAGGTAGCCCTCATGAGCTTCCACAGAATTTTAACCACCCCGGGGCAATGTTTGTAAAACTTGAAAGGAAGCCCATTTTGTCCAGGGGCTGAAGGTGACCTTGCCCTTTTGAGAACCTCCTCAAGTTCTCGCAACACAGCTCCTTCAGGCCAACTTTTTCAGCGGGTGAAGCTTGCTTCCAGTTCTGATGGAGGTGACACCTTGATGTGACTAACTCCTCAATCTCCATCTCTCTTCTTCCTCTCAGCCCCTTTTTCCACCGACTGGGTGCCGGTGCCAGTATTTGAACCGTTCAGCGTTTTTTCCACCGTAAACGCGCTCAGTGCTCGGCCGAAAAAAGGGTTCAACTCTGGCACCGCAAGCTAGCTGGTCTAGAACCAAGAATGTGTGACGAAAACGACAGAAGGGCGTGACTCTGCCATCTCAACATAAAGTTTTCTACCGCTATTTCACTGCATGGTGTGTATTACACGAGAAAAGCGATGCAATTTTCACAGCTGTGAATTAGGTTGGGCCCTAAGGTTGAACTTGCTGCTTTGTATGAGTTTATATCAGAGATAAAAGGATGCAAAGTGCGTACTTGTCGTCTTGCTCATAATTGCTGTCTGTGTTTACCTTGTGCTTCACACAGATGCTGCAGTAGTTTTGTTTGGACCGTAAAATGTGTTCGCAGCACACCAGCATGTTCTCCCACGTTTGTGCACTTCGGCTTCTGTGTCCAGACGAGGATCCGCCCACACTCATATGTAAAGGATCAGCTTGCAAAGCACAGTGGAAATACAGGCCCGTTCTTAAGCGTTTCACCAGTTCATTGACACCAGCACTGGCACAAGCACCGGCACCTCAGCGGTGGAAAAGTAGTATCATTGGGACTGTGCGGTCAACTTATTTTTGTATGATTACTTGGCTGATTAAGCTAACAATATAACATATTTACTAATAAGCTTTACAGTTCATCTTAAGAATATTTATTTCTGTTGTCTAAAGCCTGTCAGCTGCTAACTTTTTTTCTCCTAAGCTAGGCTAACTGTCTCCTAGCCCCAGCCTCATCTTTAGGCCACAGACGCTGCTTATTTTTTTCCTCCCATTTATTCATAGAGTATCAAATGAATGAAGTGCCTCTTAGATTGCAGTTCGTATAGCAAATTTGACAAACAAGGATTATACAATGAAAAAAAGGAGGCTTAAGCACTTTGGGTATATTTTTCTGCTCTAGAGAATAACAGAGTGACTCTGGTGGGTAGGGAGACTTGAGTGCATCTTCATTGTTTCTGACAAGTAACAAACTCCATCAAATATGCATGTCAGCTGTGTACTTTTCCACTTTTATACTTTGCCACTTTCAGCAAAGTGTTTGGAGTACAACAGCAAAAAAATCATTTGTGTACAAAAAAAAGAGGAGCGAGAAGCATCAGAGACAGGAGCACAGAGTTAAAGAATGATTGAGGAAAGGACGAAGAGCAAGTTATCTAGGAGGTATCTTTGCAAGTTGTCTAGCATGTTCGACCTGTAATAAAATATCATAGCTTCATTTTTCTTTTTGTTCAGGTGAGAACTTGATTTGAAGTTTGCCTACCTTTTCTCCTTTTGGTCCATCTTTTGCGGGCACCCCTGGTTCCCCTGGCGAGCCCTGTAAATAGTGGTGAAAAGAGACACATCTATCACCAGGCCTTCATCTTCTCATACACATTTATCTCCTCCTCCTCACTGCTTCAGCAGGCTGCTGTGTTCCAACATAATTTCCCTTAGCCGGGATTTATGAAATGCCTCTTTTCCCTCCCTGCTTTTGAATAAAGACAGATGCTCATTACCGAAGCAGGTGTGGAGAACAGATTGGGCCTCTGCCTCCGTTCCTGGTATAAAGCGCTTAGATTTGCCTCTTTCCACTAATTAATTCTTAAATTTGATTACTGATCGTCTGTGTAAAAATTCTGGACTTTTCTCCCCCACTTCTTCTCTGTCTCTGCCTGCTGAGGTTTATCTATTTATCTCTCTGTTTGGCTGGCTGAATTAAGAAAGAAGAAGATATGGCAAGGTGACAGATAAGGCAACGAGAAAAAGGAAGTCTTGACATGAAGTGCTGGTGTTTATGATGCCGGTGCACTTACTGGCTTGCCCGGGAGTCCTGGGGGTCCAGTGGATCCGGGAAGACCTTGCTTGCCCTGGAAAATCCCAATGGAAAAGAAACACTTCAGACATTTGATTCCCTTTTTTTTGGCGATAGATAGATTGCCTGGGCTTGGAGTACTCTTGCCCAGCCAGCTACAATGCAAACACTGACTTTCTAGAGAATTTCAATGCAATGTCATTTAAATGACATTGCACTGAAATAAACTATGCTTAGTTTAAACTGCATTTAAATAAACCATGTTTAGTTTCATTGTCATTACTATATGCTGAGGATGCCATCAAGGCTGTGCAGCGGTGCGTTTGCACATTGCACATTGCACATGGTATTTCAGGTTGAAGCTGCTGGTGTTATTCTATTCCAGCTGTCTTTGTATATAAAGATGATCTAAATGATCCACATGTTACCATGGAAACTGAACTTTTACTGTATCTTGGCTTTTATCTTTCAGACCATCTTTTACAGTAACACTGGGACACAATCTTTTTTTGGTTAACATTTGATATCAACATGAACATTATTCAATAAATATGATTCAATAAAGTTACAAAACAGACTGAGAAACAATAAAACAGCACATTTGGAGTTTATTTAAACCCAAAACTTAAGAAAAATAAAAATTCCAGTAATTTATTTTTTTTACTTTTACTATTAATAATGAAAACTTCAGCAGCCCTAATTATTATGTCTCTGGGTCAACGCTACAGTATAATGGCCTGTCATGCCTATACTGGTAGCGTTTTACCTTGAATTTAGCACATTTTTAGACATCAAAATTTGACCTACTCTGGCACAGCACAGCAGCCCTGACATAAACACAAAGCCTTACCTCTGGTCCTTGATCTCCCTTTACTCCTGGGGGCCCCATGTTTCCCTGTTAAATCACCAAAAAAGGCTGAATAAGAAGTACATGGGAAGCTCGAAACTGGAAGAAAAACATCTTGACCTGTGCACTTTTTTATACACTGCTGAGAGAAAGACTACATAGATTTGATTTCTTTCTGAATTCAGTATTCAGCAGCACTTTTGTGCACTCCATAAATGTTTTGGAATGTTTGGTGAAACCTAAACAACAGACAGGAACTTTGTGCAGCATTGTACCCGCCGATAATAGCACCATAACATCACTGCACGTCGCAGAGTTGCTGTCTAGCCTGAGAAATATACACCAAAGAAAGGATCCTTTCTATAATAATAATAATACCATGCTGTTATTACTGGTGTACAAACACTGTGGAGTGTTACACAGAGTGCTATGATGGACGGAAAGGAATCTTTTAAGCCTCATTTTGTTGGCAGCAGATACTCAAGTTTTAGTGCAAAGGCTAAGTCTTTGATAAGTCACCTTGAAGCCTTGCGGTCCTTGAGAGCCTTTCTCCCCCTGCAGAAAGTAAAGGAAATAGAAAAGCATCCTTCTCAAGATGTGTATAAAGATCACAGTCAAGCAAGCCATTTCTCTTGCCGACCGTGGTATGGTTTAAAAACACCAAAAAAAAAAAAAAAAAACCATCCTCAAGGACTTTTATAAAGTTAGCATATGATGTGAAGGTTAAAACATAGAATATTTCCTTTGCTATATTAGCTTTTTGCTCTGAGAATGTGAATATAATAAAAGCAGCAGCTATTCAGAAAAAATATATGTGTGAAACGTCTTCTGCTCCTGGCTTCATACCATAGTGCATATTTTTTATTTGTTTGTGCTGTTCTTCAGACTTTTTGAACAAAGAAACACCAGAATATTAAAGCGACAAGTCTCAGCTTTAATTCGACTGTGACTAAAGAATTATGTGGGGGATGTAACACTGTTATGACGCACACACAGTGCCCAATGTTTAGGGGTTGCCAAACAAGAGATAGATACAAGACATGGGCTGCACTGCCTGAAGTCTGCAGGCCTTCTCTATACATCCACTTTCCTCTTTGAATGGTCTCTTTGCTGATAGTCTGCCATCCAGTCTGTTCTTCAGCAAGCAGACTGCATCCTCAATCAGACTTAGATTAGAGTATTTGACTCCATCACTTGAGGGTATTCTCCCTCTTCACCCAAAAACTCTCATTTCCTTTGTGTTTTTGATTTTTTTTTTCTGCTTGCATTTTATAGATTTTATAGATTAACACACACAATACTCCTGTATGCAGTGTTGCTGCAGAACTGCTGTCATGTTTTACACATGAGGTTGTATGCCTTGCCCCCCCCCCCATCCCCCAACATTTGACTGAGGTTAATTTTGACACAAAATTTGTATAATTTTGTGTCAAAATTAACCAAAATTAATTAATTGTTATGTGTTAAAATGACTCTGTTTCAAATGTTTCACACATAACTCTTTCAGCATTGACATAAATGTACTCTAATTAAGGCTGAGACTTGGCACTTTAATATAGATTACTTCAAACTGAATGTGCTGACACAGACAGCCTGATGAAAAAAAAAGAAAGAAAAGAAAGTGTTGCTGTTCAGATTCCTGATAATATGGACTGTATCCCTGCTTGTGATTTGCTTTTTTTTTTTTTTTCCTTTTCATTTATCTGGCTGTCTTTTGATGTTTGGTCAATAGCTGCGTCAGTGGCCTTTGTAATCTGCTTGCGTCCCGTAGATGCATCTGTTGTTCTGAGGTCCAAACAATAATTATATGCCAATTTATTCAGTGGCTCACCTTGTGTTTCTTTACAAAGAGCAAGGATGAAATTCAACTCAGAATCACACAGCAGGTGGCGTCCCATTGTTCTTTCAAAAAAAATCAAATGTCATCCCTGCTTTAGTTGCTGTTACATAAGAAATTGCTATTTTTCCCCACTGTGGTGTTGGATGCAACGTCTGAAACCTAATGCTTAGTTTCCTGCAGTTAAACTGTCTTAATAATGGGAGAAACTCACCTCATCTCCCTTTTCTCCCTTTAGGCCTCTTTCCTTCATTTCATCCTTAAAAAAAGAAAGAAAAAAAGAAAAGAGACTGCTTTAAAATTTGATTGTACTGTACTTTGTGTGCAGGCTGAACAGGGAACAAGATTAAATAAGACACTCCACATAAACATTTCATGTTCAGTGACATAAGCAGCTGCTTACAGTTCCAGAAAGCTGTCTTAATCCATGAGCTGTCATCACCTAGGAGTAATGGAAAAGACACAGTGTTCTCCAAAGAGTTCGTTGATCTCACATTTATGGCAAATTAAAATGAAAAACAATAAAAATAAATTAAAAAAAGAAAACTGAGCTGCACTCGTGCATTGTTTTAAAAACAATGCATGAGTGGCAGCTTCAGCTTAATTCACTCTCTTGCCTCCAATCTGAACCAAGGTTAGATGAGAAAAGATTAAATCTGTATTTTTCATTTCTCTTTCACAGTATACTTTCAAATAAAGCTCAGAGATGGAGGTGCAGCTGGGCAGAGCCTGCTACATAGGGTTCAAAGTGTTTGTACAGAGCTCCCTGTTACACAGCAAATCATCACATCAAAAACCTGACTCAGACCTGGCATTAACATGCATCACAGCAAATTACAATACAATCTGAAATGAAAACATAGGTGTTAATTCACCAGCTAAACTGCTGACAAATTGAAAACAAGTAAACATGCAAATTATGAATCCCCAAATTCCTTCTAAGACTTTGAAAAATAATAGTTTCCCACAGTTGTCTTTCAGAGCATGCACACGCCGGCGAGAGGTGGCACGGTGCAGCCACCGATGACACGAGTGATTGTTTCCGTTGGATCGCTCACAATCACATTTCAGGGCTGACACTGGAGACACCTCTGCGGATGCAACCTGGATATGAGATGCACCATAAAATGTTGGTATAAAGTGAACAAAAGGTTTTAAAGTGGATCTGATGTTTCAGGCCTAGTGCATCTATCTGTGCTCATCGGAACTCACTGCATGTGAATGTCCTCAGGCCTGTGCTAAGCATGTGTTTTGTGCCTGTGCGCGGTTATTACCAGATCATTCTTGTAAGATTTAATGATATAAGAAGCAAGAGAAAACAGGAGTAATCTTGGGACTAAGAGCCATATCTGTGTGGGGAATTTTTTGTGTGTGCCTACTGCTGGCATAATTGTCATTATTAACGGGACTGTTTCTCATTTAAGTGTATTTTTTTCTACATTTTTTCTCTATCCAGCTGTACAGATGTCCTTATTTCCTTACTGCCTTTTGGAAATGTTGCTGTGAAAAGGCTCCAGAAACTAACCTCAGGGTTCTCGCTCTTCCTTTAGCAGCAATGGTCAAATTAAGTTTTAGTAAGATACTGAAACCTGTGCCCACATAATCAGTCAACCTTCAACTTGCAGTTTCTAAACAAAAGCAGCTCCTGCCAACTGTTTTGCCTCATTGTCGTCAATATGTGACTAAATTTCTGCCTGAATTATTATTTAGAGCTCTGAATAACTGTGTATAACCATTCACTCAACATAACCTGGCACAACAGATTCAGTTTAATAGCTTATAAAGCTTATTGTAAAAGCAGGAACAATAAAAACAGGACAGTGTCAGAGCTAAAAAGACTGTTTTGCCACTTTAAGGACATTGGGGGGGTGGGGGTGACCGTGCATGCCTGTGAGCGCACTGCTCCTCCCTGTCACTAATAAACACAGGCACAAGAAGGTTTATGAAGGGAGGGTAATGATCTGAACCCTCGCTTCTGCTGTGTAAGGGAAATCAATGTTTAACTGCCAAAATTATCTGCCACGGGAAAGCAGAGAGCGCAGACACAGCCCGGTACTAAATATTCAAATAGCCTCATTTATCAAATGACTAATGTTTTCCTCTCTACTGTGTGCTCCAGTACACATCTCCTATATCCTGGGTGGCCCACACCTCACTACACAACAATGAACACAACTGAGCATTTCTGTTTCTATAGAAACATTCTTTAGTTTACTCCACGAGTATAAAGTAAATTTAGGTAAAGAAAAAAAAAAAAAGAAGAGATATCTCAGTATTAAAACCTCCTGCACTGATGTGTTCTTATTAAATGAGTAGCCATTTTTGCTGGATACATAGAAACCAGTGAAACCAGCAGATATTTGTTCACTTTGTAATTAAGTTGTCTAATTTCCTTATGAATCGCTTGCTAACGAGCAATGAAAGTGAGAGTAAGTATCAAAGCCATCAAACTTTGTTTCCAAGCTCATGTCTAAAACCTTCAGAAGTTCAAAAACCTGCAGATCTTTAGAACAAAACCCATTAGGACCTAGTCATTTAAATGTCAAAGCCCTCATTCTGAGACACAAAGACTTCGAGACTATGTTTTCATTTGATACTTTTTTTTAATCCTTTTATTTAAAAAAAAAATAAAAAGAGGCTACAAATAGTTGCTGCCTCTCTTTGGAGTCATTCCTGCCGCCTCAGAGATCTTTACCTGATTCGTCACAGTGTATTTTTGTCTTTAAAATGTCTAAGCAATGAGTTCTATCATGCCAGCACCACCCACTCTGTGTCACCTTCAGCGTATGTCAGACAGCGACTGTGACGTCAGGGTTTCTCTGTTTCTGATCTGCTTTTCAGCTGAAACTGTCGCACACACACACACGCACACACACACAAATGGCTTGTAATGGTCTGTAATTCTGTAATTTAAAATTATGAGCATTACGAGCAGGTCATGTGCCGCATGACCCCCATTATTTCACACGATAAAGACTTCCAAGAGAAAGATGACAACATCTGACGAGTGCAAATGTGTTCAGTTGATGCCAAATACACAAAAAGTCACAGTTTGTAGCTTTCACTGCCGTGAAAGCCACTCTGTGCGCATGGCTTATAGTTCACAGGGAGCTGCCAATTATCAGTGAATTCATTATCTGAAAAAAGGGGAAGCTATTTCCAGAAAAATTCAACATGACTAATCTCATCTGCCTTAAAAAGACTGCCCATGTTTGGTGCCCTTTATCAACACTGATCCACCGCTCATAGAAAGAAAGAAAAGAGAAAGAAAAAAGTATCTATCTAATGATGGAACAAAGCTGCAGGACTGTCAGAGAATGGAAATTGGTTACAAGATGACATGCCACCATGGTCGAGGTGTGACAGCAAAGGTAAACACTGCACCACTTTTGATTCCTTCTCCTCGGTTCCCAAATTGTAGTATTATAAAAAGCTTGGTGAAGTACAGACACCGGACACATTCTTATGTTTGTGACAAAGAAAAAGTACAAACAAATCCTTTTGTGACTCATCCAACACGGTGTGTTGTCTCTCAGGATGATACCTAACAATACAATTTTATACTAAACTCACAATAGGGAATATTCTGTAAGGTGGGTGTTTCATAATTATACTTACAGGACCTGGAGGGCCAGGAGGGCCAACATCACCCTGAAAATACAACAGAAACATCGAATCAGTCACTCTTTATGACTGTGACAGAGTGACAAGCAGGCAGTGACAAAAAAAAAAAGAACATAAAAAGGCACTTGAGAAGCCAGTGCTGAAAGCAAGCTGCCACAGGTTACCTAGAACAACTACATCAATAGGTTTAAGTGGAACAGTTAAGAAAGCAATAACAAGAGCAGTCTTTGGTGAAAATACTGCCAACAACCACGAGAACAACATTCAATAATTCTTCTTAAAGAGCATACTGGGATGCTGCCTTTCATATGCCTCACACAGAATGCTAATTAATATCGTATACATCCATACCATATATTGTATAACCATTTTAATGGGTTTATTAGGTTCCCCAGGGAACCTTTTAATTTGCCAAAGCATGTGAGAGCCTTTTATTCATAATTTATAAAACTGTATTTTTTGTGGATTTATTAAAGCAAGAAAATTTGATATTTGTGTATTTAGCATAAATAAAAGTATGCTGTACCTTACCAAGCCTACAATGTCATCTAAATGTGTGTGCTTTTTTTCTTTTTTCTTTTTACGCCATTTAAATGATGATCAAAACACACACAAAGACACACTTTAAAAATACCTATATCCTGCAAGTCACACAACTCTTTTATGGCATGGCTCTCGGGACAGCAATGTCAGTAAGTCCATCGCTTTGGTCCAGTGAGAAATACTCCTGTTTGATGGATTGCTATGAAATTGCACAGAGGTGCAGATATGCATTGTTCCCAGATGATGAATCTGGCTGACTTTTAGATTGTAAGACTTCTAGAAATATGGTTCCCATTTCCATGCTGCCCATGTGATGTAGCTGGTCATTCTTTCTCAATTCCTCTTGGACTACAAGCAAATGTTTGACTTTTAGCATTTGGATGGACAGCCATTCAGTTGGACACATAGTACCAAGACAATGAACCCTGATGACTTTGGTGATGTCCTAAGTTTTCCTCTAGTGTCAAGAACAGGTCAAATTTCCCCCTTTATCTCTTTGACTAAAACAGCACAGACTTTCCCCGTGTTTAACATTTGTCCTAATGACTTGATCCTTTAGCTTTCTTTCAAGCATTTGCTTTAGGTAAGATTTTTTTTCTTTTTAGTTAAATGCCCATTTACTGTACAGTCCTGGAGGAGCAGGGGATCAAACCGTCAATACTGATTTTAGATATCCTCCTTGACAAACACAGCCAGATCACCCTTGACTGAAATGCCTTTACCTGCATTTGGGTGCCACAATTTTAAAATTTAAATGTGCAGTTTAATCATTTGGGTAATTCAATAACTCATCATCTATCACCACCATCATCAGACCAACATTTCAACTTGTCCAGCTGTCTAAACTAATATGCAGACCACGGTCAGACTGATACTCAGGATCAATATGACAGCACTGATATAATGGGAATGGCTGCAATTTAGCTCCAGGTAAAATGCTGTGTCCCAAGTACAGCCTCACACCTCCACAAGCACTGCTTTAGAAACAAATGTAATCAACTGAACTTCGCATAAATGTATTCAAATCAAGTTTTTCATGCATTGTAAGCTATGCCTACCTCTCACAGTGCCTACCTGTTTGGAGTATAGAATGCAATAATGTTGAATGTATGTAAAAGAAATTCAAAATAGGCAATGCCTTAAAATTATTTGCTGCCTATTTTTTAAGTACCGGTTAGAATTCTTATAGTTTACAAGCCAGGAGTTACTGGCAAAATGTGTTGATTGCACTGTCAGCTTGAACAGTAATACTTCATTCTTCTTTAGATCCAACTTTCTCCTAAGTGACACATAAAGAGACATACTGAGATGATTACAGAAAATACAGCGCAGGCACGACTGAGAACTCTGGTCCTGGTTTGTTTGTCTTTAGTGCAATTTTCTTCTGCAAATTATTGCTCTGACTCGATTATATAAACATGTAATATGGTAAGAAAATGGCCACGCGTTAAAGAAGCAAATGATACGAACACTTGCAAATTAAAAAAAAAAACAAAACAAAATAAACAGCAACAAATATTCATCTGCAGCTTTATTATTTGTTGGCAGATGATTTTAAAGATCACTGGAGGTCAAACTGTCTTGAAGAAGATGATAACTCACTCAAAAGTTTTAACCTCTGGAATATCAGAGTCTCAGGGAGCAGAAACAGAGGAAATCATCAGATTTGACACTTTGACATTGATGTGACTTACTTTTTGTCCTTTCATGCCGCTGGATCCCTCGGCACCTGGCTGACCCTGTTTGGAGGGAAGCCTTGGTTAATGACTCTGTAACACAGCGGCATTGTAAATGTCAGTGCAGGAAAATACATACAGGATCTCCTCTTTCTCCTTTCTCCCCTTTTTCTCCCGGGACTCCAGACTCCCCCTTCTCCCCCTATATGAACAGAGCAGATCTTTGACAGTGACTGACAGCAAAGGCAGGACGAAAAGACACAAAGCTCTGAGAGTGAAACTTAGGTAAGGACAGCTGCTATGAATAAGTAATCAGAAAAAGCATAAAGTACAGTGTCATCTCAAAATCAAACTAGTTTGTAATTATGGAAGGGGGCAAAAGAAACACAGTGACACACGCTTTATGAGCCTGTGACGTTGTGTTGGACTTGCAGGATAATGAAAAACTTCACTCCCTGTTGCACTGCAGCACTTATGTTTCATAAAGCCGTTCCCTTGCCTGCCAATAGATGGCACTTCATGACTGCCAGTGAGCTGCCCTTGAAGCATTTTGACAGGATTTCTTCCTGTCAGTTATGTGGCAAATATGCTAAATAAACATAACTCTAAGACAAATGTGCTCGCCCCTTGGTCAAGACAGATAGTTAATGAATAATTTGTGATAGAAGTCAAAGTTTGTTTCGCAGTCTTACACACAGAGGAACTCACTTTCTCACAATCTGTACACATTTAGCACCGTCTTATGACCTTTATTGCTCATTTTTCTGTCATGCAAGGTCTCAGGGCACAGATACTTGACTACATTGAACTGCCCTGCCCTAATAGAGCTCACTCAAACATTTTTTTTTTAAATTTATTTTCCCAAGAACACATAAGCAGTGAGAAAAATAGGTTGTTCATCAGAGATTCTAGTTTTATATGACGTGTGAAACTTTATAGGAATTGCTTCACACACTCCGTGCTGAGACATTATGGAACATCTGTTTAGCAATCTCAGAAGACAAAGAGACATCTGAGAAAGTTTGCAGCACATTTGTATGCTCCCTAATAGCGTCTGGACGCTAACAGAAAATAATTGCCATTCAGTTTCAGGCTCTCCCCCGTTACTTCGACTTGCTAATGACAGACATGGTATATTCATTTAATGAGACATAGTCAGTGTTTCCTCATCCAAATTAGGAGCTGTTATTAAGTCAGTAGTGGCTGAAATGTATGAACAGATGGATTGTCTTATTAATATTTTAGTTGGGGAGGAGGAACAAGTGGCAAAACTGACTTCGAGTACTAATTCTTTGCAGCTTTATCAACTACATGGAAACTTGCGATATTACTGTGGAAATGTTACAAGAAAATAAACTATATAAATGTTGGGAGGCTGTAAAATAAGCCACCAACCCTGTATACTGCGCACAGAATTGTGGAGGTAGTTAGCGAGTGAGTTATGACTGACATACAGTGTAACACATCTGATGGAAAACTACTGTTACCCGAGTTGTCACTTGTACACTGTAATCTGGCACAGACTCATGGCAAAAAAATATTTCTATCATTATCTTTGTTTGATCTCCACAGAAGATTATTCAAAGTCAATTTACTGGCAGAGGTGTATGTAACAAGTTAATAAACCTTTCAAATGAGATTAACTGCGCCACAGCCAATATTTATGTAGATTATGACTGTATTTATACGAAGAGAAAGCCCAGCGTGCGTAAGACAGGGAACCGCTCCACCTGTGGATGTCTGCGGGTGATATGTTGACTCTGAGAAACCTCGACTCATCAAACTGCAATTAAGACGGTCTGCGTCCCTCCATCCATCAATATCTGCAGCATTCTGTCAGAGCCCATTTGAGACTGTCAGCAGGAGACACAGTTATGGAGACGTAATTCATGAGAACACTGTCTTCCCAGCACATCATGCACTGCAGACCTTTTTTTCCTTTAAAACATTCACACTCTGTTGAGTGAGTGAGAGAGAGGGGGGCTCAGCTCACACAGATGTTGCACAAGTCGCAGTTTAGTCTAACTTGCCTCTATTTTGTCCAAGTTAAAAAATGCACAAGGAGTGTGCTGAGAGGTACGGAGAATTCAAGACGCCGTTCAGTTATTGCTGCTCATGAAAACCATTACTTTTCGTTCCTTTCTGAGGTGTGAGAGCTTATTTTCTCTCGCTTTATCGTGCTGGTTTGTTTAAATTCCTTTAAATGCATTACCATTCTGGTATCATTATAGGAGATTAAAATGTGTGGTGATTCTCCGGGACACAAGTTTTCTTGTCATCCACAGAAAGCATAAATTTGTAATGATAAAGTGAAGATGTATCCGTAATGTAGGGGCATGACTGATTTATGGTAAGGGCAAGGCTGGCATGCACATTTAATGGAAGAATTAGAGCATGGGAACAATGCTGCTTAGCAGCGTATGTCTCATCTAACATCTACGTAAGTATTAAAATGAATGCTTTAATCATGTTCTTTAATCAAAATGTTACATTTAATCTAATCGCAAATGTGGCTTTAGTCTCCTGCAAGCATTGTCCCCTTCAGGCGTAACACTACATTTAATAAGAATTCATTTGAATGCTTTAAGTCACAGTGGGCCTGCAGGTCTACTTTCTGAAGCACTTGTAAACTTTAACACAGACCATAAACCAAAATGTACAAAATTAAGCAGATCAAATCATTTAAACTTCCATCCATCCATCCATCCATCCATCCATCCATCAATCCATCCATCCATCCTTCCATCCATCCATCCATCCATCCATCCATCCATCCATCCATCCATCCATCCATCCATCCATCCATCCATCCATCCATCTTCTGCCATCTTAAATATTTTGAGTTTATGTGACATTTTTCACCCTTTTCTTACTATATTTGGTTACACTGAACTACTCTGCAGTAAGCACCACACGAGCCCGTGAGGTTAAGGACAATATTAAACATGCAATCACAGCAAAGTGCGAGCAAGAAGGCCAAGAGGAAGGGGAGTTAAACGCAATGATGGACCTACGCCTGTTTTAAAATCAAATACTGTGTGCCGAGCTGTAACTTGCTCAGGCTGTTTAATTTACCTTCAAGATTAGCAAAAATGTGACATCATGAGTGAAGTGAATTTCTGGGAGTGATGCTCTGCTCAGTGTGAAAATAAAGACCTGCGAAGGGAAATTCAATTTGTCTCCATTGAAGTTTTGCAAGATTAAAATTATGCTTAGTCTGCTACAGTGTGATGCTGCTTACACTTTAATACAAAAATGGAAAAGACGCAAATAAATGTTTGGTTAAGGTAGCGTAAGCATCTTTACGTCAGTTTAATCCCACACCAAAGATGAGTGAAAAATAAGTTATGTTTTCTTTGTCAGCACTTTAATTTATTACACCCAAATGGTAAATTTATAAGTTTAAGAAAACATGATATTTCTGAGTCAGGAAGCCAGGACAGAATGCTGTTTATTTTCACTGCCCGACACTGTTGTACAATAATTATTTGTTACTGTTTCACGGTTTTAGCTCTGTGTGCCTTTTTCTTCTCTGTGTTCAAACTCTCAGAACTTTTATTTAACAAAAGTCTATTAAAGAAAAGTGGCAACTGCAAAGAGAAAAAAAAAGAAAGATTTTAAGCCAACAATCTCAAGGCTATTTTCATTTCTGCCAAATGAAATTTTGCGTGTTATGGTTTCATTTTACGATTCAAGTATAACAGCAAAGCTGCAACTCAGCAGCCAATTGGAGAAACATGAAAACGCTTGTCAGTCGATTCCACATGCTCAGTACTACAAACCACTGTACATCTACAGTACTCCAATCCCATTTGTTTTGAAGTTTAACAAGTGTGTCCTTTTATAGACAACTTTTTTTTTTTTCAAGGTCGGCCAGCTGACACTTCTCCTTCCTCTGGGCAGAGGGAGCAGGAGGCTTTCTGCAGCCTGAGCTGACACCACAGCGAACGATACACCTATACATCAAATGAACAGCTGCGGTCAAGAGGGTGTCCACTACACAATAGCTTTCATTCTCAGCATGATCACAAGTAGGCCACTGGAGGCTTGGTGGGTGGGGGTGGGTTTTTGAAGGAAGCAGGTTACAGCAAAGACAATGGGAGGTCTGGTACAAGTTCATGTCTGGGTATTTTTTACACGGCACATCTCATGCAGCCTCTGGTGAGCTACAGCACTCCTGGGCTTCATGAAAATGATTGCAGGGCCTTTTTTGCAAAAGCACTGTATGTAATGGCCATCCGTCTGTTTGGAGTGTGAGCTGTGAGTCACGCTGGGCTGCACTGCAGGAGATGCAGGGTGGGAACAGCTATTTAACTTGCACAGTAGAGAGCATACAATTGACTGAAAGGTGCCACTTCTGAAGACAGATATCATTTCCTGACTATAAACATGAAAAACTGTCAGTCAAGGACAGAGCAGATTCTGCTTCTGGTTACACATACGTCAGAATTGTCTGGGCTAGTTTCTTGGGACAACAACTTTGGTACATCTTTATACAGACAACACTTTGCAGATGATTAAACTCCTCGCCTATTCGGAAGCTTGCTACAGTGAACACTGCTCAGTCATCTTGGCAATTCGCACTTGCTGGAAGTGAAGGTAAGGGCCAGTTTATCAAACCGGGAGACAGCTCAAATCTACTTTAAACGCCACTTGTCAGTATTTGTTTTGTGATGAAAAATGTTTGGGTGATACCTTGGCACTTGCTCCTTCGGCGGTTCCTGGGGGACCCTGCAAATAAGCAGACAATTGCATGAAAACCCATTCGAGCACTGCATGTGCCATTCATTAAAAATACATAACAATCATAACCTTATCCTGACCCTTATGAAAATACAAATTATTCCTGCAAATATCCCTGTAACAGTGGCTTGCTATATTATATTTTGTAACCTTTGCACTGATGTTGCCTTTCATAAAGACATGGCTGGATCCCACTAGTCGGCAGCTAATCTTTGAGTGTGTCTTTGTTATGCGCCTTTCACCGACTCGCCTGTTGTTGTGAAATGCTAATTTGACTTTGAAAAATAACCGCTGCCTCCTCAACTGCGCACACACGTCCTGCTGCCAATGGACAAGAGAGAGTGATGCCCTGGAGTGTGTTTTGAATAGATGATTTTGCCCCTGAGATCTACCTCAGCAAAACAGGTGACTCATAAATGCCAATACCAGGGGATGGAGGCAAATCTGGCACATGCGAAGGGTATCATCAGGACATTGCCATTTAGAAATGTCACACCTTCTCCATCCTGCCTTTCTTTTCTCCTACGACTTTGTGATCCACGACTTTATGAGTTATTGAAAAAGAGAGGATGCAGGGGATGCAGTGAGTCGCATGTGGGAGACACTGTTTAACAGTGAGTGCCTCAGTTATAACGAAGATAATTGAACTCGGGCGCTGGTAACAGACGCAGCACAGAATCTCTCTTGATTTGTGGATGAAATAAAATAAGACAAACCCTATGTCTCTGATCTAGAGTGTAATCAAGGCAATCGTGCATGAAAATAATTGGACACCCAAAGCATCGGAGCTACACAATCCCTAAACACTCCTGTTTGTCCTGGCGTCAGAGCAGTTAAGCATCTGACAAGCTGTCTCCTTTAACGCATCACGGTGTTTGTGACCTTTAGTGTGTGGGTCACTACACAAACACACAAACGGTGTCTGGAATTGGCTTGCTCGCCTAAGGAAAAGACCATACTTCAAGGAGTCAATGGGCCCTCTAGGTGGACTTGTCCTGCTTGTCAATACAAACATTCTAAAGTGCTACCTTAATATACCCCTTGTGGTTTTGCGTTGATAATATAGCTGGTTTGCAGCAGTATAGGAGAAGATTTTGAGCAGATCAATACAGCACAAGAAAGCATGAAATTAGTTAACATAGATGCTTTAAGGAACAACGTCAGTGTAATTGCTCTTTTTTGGGCAGATTTTGTATTCTGCGGCGCTGGCCTTATTGACTGCTTGCTTTAATATGCTTTTGCACTTGTGATAAATTTGTAGCTCCTTTAATTTGTCAGATTTTAGTTGGATATCAGTGGAAAAAAAGCTTTTTTGTGATCTCATGGGCTTTTTGTGATTCTCCGTCAAATAAAGGTTGAGCTGAACTTTATTTTCAGCGCTGGTAATTGGGTCTTATTTGCAAACACAGTAGATGTGCAAACCAAACAAATTATTTATTAAGTTGAAACTAATGCATTCAAATATTCTCAGCAGTACTGTAGATCTTGTCTTTTTATTTAAAATGAAAAGGAAAAAACCTATGGACACAAGTGAGAGTGACAGTATATAACTTACAGGCAGGCCTCTGGGTCCAGGGTCTCCTGGATTTCCTCTCCGCCCCTTAGAAAAGCACAGAAAAAAAAAATGGACCAAGATGAATCAATATGCAATAACAGGTGTGGCTGGGCATGCATGCTGCCAGCAATTAAGGCTAGACAGCAACTCCTGTCACAGTCTCTAATTTGCTTTTAATTAACAACAAGAAAACTGCTTAATTGCTGCACCCTGTGTGGCCCACTACTCTTTGTTCCCTCCTTTGGTTTACTCTCCTTTCCAGCTGTGCGAGTCCCTCGGTGCATCAATCAGCCCGAGGAGCACACACAGCAGTGAACAGGACAAGCCAGCCAGCGCTGTCCAGTGTTGCAAAACAAAGTCAGAACAAAGCCAAATGTTGAACCATTTTGTTCTGAGTTGTTTTTGACATTCTCTGAATAAGAAAAACCCCCTAGCTCTGACAGGCTTTGAGTCTTGAAAAACTGAAATGTAAATGAGATGTAATGCTATCTGAACCAAACCAAAGTTGGTTTAATTTACATCAAGAGGGTTTACATCCTAGTGAGAAAAGAGGATAAAGCTCTGCGGGATAGTAGTACAGCTATCCACTGGCAGAGCATCTCTGCCAGTGGCTCTGTATTGAGGAGTGCCTGAAATGAGCTTCCGTGCACACAAAACCAGTGTAAAATCAACTCATTTAAGAGAAGATAATACTCTGGCAGCAATCAATGGCAGAAGTGTGAGACAATACAGAGATCTGTATTAAGGCTAAATATGATTTCGTCTTTCTAGTATGAGTGTCATCATCTGACACAATTGTTATATTAATGCATCGTACTTCTCTCCTACTGTATGTGTCAGTATGGGTGACACAAAAACACCGCTCTCCTCTTCCAAGTTAGCGGCTGTGCAGATCTGTGGAGAGGAAAGGCTCAGTGGCTGCTGAGAGAAAAGTTAGGAATCACAAAGCAACGCCCCCGACTCTTCCTTCTGACATTTCATGTATGCAGACTTTGATTATCTGGGTCGGATTTGACATGTGCGTTTGCCTGCAACAAAGACAAAGGAAGAAACTTCACTAAGAGCTATTGCTTTTAATCATCTGCCTGTGTGCTAATGCTCCTACTCTGTGTGTGTTTCTCTCTCAGATTACAGGATTATGAAAAGGGGAAAAGACAAAGTGTAGTACTGTAAATATTAAACTTAATAATGGCACAGTAGAACCAATGTGTGCCTCCTCTTAGGAATTGCATGCTTTCCTCTGTTCGTGCTGTTTGATGTACCAACAAAGCCCTGGCCAGCATCTTTTGATCATCAGTGTTAATGCATTTCTGAGGCTACTGTACGTGTGCTTTAATGTGAGCACGAACGAGGGCTATGTAGAGAAGAGGTGGAAAGTTGAATTGCCTTGATGTGAAGAAACAGACTCTTTAACCCTTAAAATCCTTTGCTTTAAATGACTGAGATTATATATTATGTTGGAATAACCTCCTTGAAATGTAATTGAGGCTGGTTACCTTTGTGGCAGAGTGGCAGCTGAAGCATTCAGTTAGTGCTCATGCTTTAGGATGCAGCTTCCAAACTGACTTCTACTGTATGTGTCACAGTACTGCATTTTTGTGAGGGTGGATGGTGCTGATATTTTACAGTGATAATTCATAGGCTGCTACTGAATCACTGATACGACTGCAAAAAGATCAGACTGTTTGTTCTAGCCTCAGTTCCTGCTGCTGCCCTTTCCCCTCTGAACACACCAACAAAAGCAGATTACACAGATAAGTAATTTAGGTAATGAATATTTCATAAGCTATTACTTCAAGTAGGTCATGAATTATGCAGTTTTCTAAACTATTTTTTCACATTTGCCCTTAAATCTCTTTTAACTCCAAAGTACGTACTAATTGTATGCCTATGCATTTGCATACGTTCGTCAAAATAAATAGTGGCACTCTATATCTGAGGTTATCTCCTTGTATTGCCACCATCTTTTGATCAAAAAGATGCTAGTAAAAGTAGGTCTGAAGCTTAATTGCTTCGGGCCTTAGTTATAAGATCAGATCACAACCAGCTGAACACTTCTCCCTCATCCAACGTTTTCCAAGTGTGTAGGAGGACCGACCCTGGCCACCAATTCAAGGTAAAAAAAAAAAAACCCAAACCAAACCAAAACAAAACAGGAAAGGTCAGCTCTGCAGTCAATGTTTGGTTTGCCTCTTCAGAGCTACTGTAGAAACATGGAGGTGCAGCATGGTGAGCTCTGGAATATGACCTGCTCCTTCTCTAGATACTGGCTTAATTCTAAACAAATTAAAACAGAGTACTTTATAGTCACAGGTGATTATACTGAACATAATGGCAGAAGGATAGCAGCAAGAGTGAAAGGGGAGGTTTACAAGATGGTAGTGAGACCTGCTGTGACGTATGAAGACAGCTGAACTCACAAAAAGGCAGGAGGCCGAGCTGGAGGTGGCAGAGTTAAAGATGTAAAGATT
Organism: Archocentrus centrarchus; assembly: GCF_007364275.1. Taxonomy (NCBI): domain Eukaryota; kingdom Metazoa; phylum Chordata; class Actinopteri; order Cichliformes; family Cichlidae; genus Archocentrus; species Archocentrus centrarchus. Next base: position 20,108,799 of record NC_044360.1, on the reverse strand, counting down.
TTCATCGGCAGTGACCAGAATGGACGGGATTATAAATGAGCACATCAGAGGGACAGCTCAGGTTGAGTAATTTGGAGGCAAAGTTATAGAGGCAAGGTTGGGCATGTGCAGAAGAGGGAGAGTGGATATATTGCACAAAGGATGCTGAATATGGAGCTGCCAGACAGGAGGAAAAGAGGAAACACACAGAAAAGATTTGTGGATGTAGTGAAGGAGGACATGCAGAGAGTTTGCGTGACAGAGGAGGATGCTCTAGAGATCGGGCCAGTTTTAGGCAGATGATCTGCTGTGGCGACCCCTAAAGGGAGCAGCCGGAAGAAGAAAAAAAAAAAGGAGGAAAAATTATACACTAATAAAAACCCAACCATCAGACATGTACCAATTTCAAAACATACCACTACTAATGTTAAAAAATAACTGTCTGTCTGAGCATTTAGCTGAAAACTAATATGACCGAAAAGATACACAATGGCCACTTACACTAGTAAACCGCCTCATATTTGAAGATTGATGTCAGTCAAAAGAGACAATACTGGTTGCAATGTGGATGATCTATTGGTGAATGTGATATTTCATTCCCCCTAAATCTTCCACAGCAGGCAGGTACAGAGCAGAGGACTGTCTTTAAAAACACTGGTACAGTGTCCCTGCTTTTTGTGTGTACATGATGCAAGATCCGAGAACAATCAGAGTTCTTGGAATTTTTTTTCTTTTTTAGCTCCTTCCTCTGGGATAGAGTGCAAGAGGAACCTCTGTGTGAGGTAAATGTACCATGATCAGTCCCGATGGCCTTCAACTGACATTTAAAAACAAACATGTAAACAATGGTAAAATGGCAGTTATTTAGACAACAGTTCTTAACATTGATTGTTAGTGTCACTGCATAAAAAAAGATATGTAGTTCTTGTTTACTCTCAGGAAATACCCAGAAATGTCTTAAAGGGCCTACCAATCCCTTGAAACATTGTTATGACTTTTAATCACTTGCCTGTTTATTGCATACACCTACCTAAAACTATCTTTATGTTTTACACAATACAATAAATTATACTGCACTCTGGATTGTGTTGCACTATAATGAGAAGACTCTCGCAGTGACTCGACCCTTGCTTGTAAAAAGGCTGACATCTAATTTAGCTATGTGCAGATAAACTCAGGTGGGGATGTCTATTTGGAAGCGCATGTCCAATTTCTTCTTTTATAGTATCCTAATAGTAATTTAATATTTCTAAACACCAACAGTTCAGATAATCATTCTCGCAACAAAGTAATCCATTAAAATGACTACATCAAGTGACCTCAGGGCTCAACTGACGCTTTTATATCTAGAGGACCTCTGGTTAGTAAATCTGTGCACAGTGACAAGAAATAATTAGTCAGGAGCACAGCTGTCATCACCATTTGCACTCAATTGACTCTCCAAACTGAAACATCTGCCAGTGACACAGCGGTATAACCTCTACCTCTACGCAGGCATGCTGCCTTTTATTAAGCTACAACAATCACCAAGAGTTTATAATCATTCGCATAGGACCAGATTTTCAGCAATGCCGGCATCTATTTTTTTCAAATTGGACAAAAAAAAAAAAAGCCATATAACACATTCGAGTTTTGGTGTAATAGTCTAACAAAAAACACCAAAACTCCAAGGAGTCTGTAACTTTATACAAAGGTTTATTATAAAGTTCTCCAATTGCTTTAGACTCAGTGCCAGAGGAGAAAGGCAAAAAGTGAGCACTGTGGAAAGACAAGAAAGAAAGAAAGAAAGAAAGAAAGAAAGAAAGAAAGAAAGAAAGAAAGAAAGAAAGAAAGAAAGAAAGAAAGAAAGAAAGAAAGAAAGAAAGAAAGAAGAAAGAAAGAAAGAAAGAAAGAAAGCTCTTTGCAACCAAATCAAACAAAAAGCATTTCCACTAAACACTACCTGTATGCCAATATCATATTAAACAATGGAAACACAATGATTATAAATTCAACAGAGTGACAAGCATGCAAGAGCAGCCAGCGGTGTCTGTGAATCTTTTCTTTCAGCTAAGCCAACCTTAACTTTCTCATTTCCTTTTGTGTTTCTCCATTCCTAATTTATCTCTCCCTTTGTGTGCATCATAATTCTTTGACTCACATCTCATCCCTCTCTCCTGCTTTTCTTGTCAGCTCTCCTTCCCTTCCTGTCTCCTGTCACTCGCCCCGTTTCTCCCTCATCCAACTTCCAGCGCCTGTTGGATCACCCTGGCAATCTCTGTTGCTATGCAACGCTCAGTGTCCTATAAATTTGACAACATCCTAGTGCTTGATTATTATTTGAGCGCTGCAGTGTGAAGCCCTCCTTCAGGTCATTGCAGTAGATTAGAGGGAGGGAGAGACAGAGGAAGGCAAGGAAGGAAATGAGGGATGAGAGGGAGGGAAGGAGGCGGAGGAAGATGAAGGGATTGTGGAGGAAAGGAAAGGAAAGGAAAGGAAAGGAGGGGGAGTCGGAGTCAAAGAGGAGCTAGCTTTTTGAGTTAATGAAAGATAGGTTGGCACGACCAAACACATATTCACATGTACTATTTATCTGCTCCACTCTCAAAACCTGCAAACCATAAGTGTGAAAAGCAGCCCGGATTAACTACTAATTCAATAGCTAAAGCTGGAGTGGGCACACATTTGAGCTGCAAAGAGGAGACCTCAGTAGACTGACAGCATATTTTGAACTCCCGACTTAATCCACATGGATCCAAGCCTTGACTTGCTTCAAGTCTGCTATGAGTTGTAAAGTGTAAAAGCAAAGCACAGACATGGGGCCCGGCTCAGTCCTGCTATACAAGACCCAATCTGAGAGCAAAGTCAACAGTGACAGTGACACACAGCAGAGACACTCCTTTATGATGACTCCATAATCCTTATCCCAAATGTCAACATGTTCTCTGAGACATTCCATGTCTCACTACCCTATACTGGGATACCTCAGTAATATCAAATGGAGAAGGCAGAATGTGTCGCATTTTTAGCAATAAAGCAGATATACCATCAACAAGCCACATAATCCACCTGACAAATGACCCTGTCAAGAGGGGTCAGTAGATAAGCTGGAGAAGCCTCCAGAAATGACCTGACATAGAGTGCAGAGGGACAGAATGATATTTTTTTTTTTTTTGTAAGCAGGGATAGATATTAGTACTGAAAACACTTTATTTCATTGAACTATTTGAGGTTTCAGACACAAAATCTCATCTCTAGTTTACCTCTCTGTGTAAATAGATAAAGGCCACTGGGGCCAGTTTAAAGCTGTCTGTGTTAAACTGTTATATATCCACAGGAGTCACAATAAGAGCATTTTAATTTTAGGGGATCTCTTTCTCCATATATGTAACCAAATTTTTCACCAACCTGACTTTTGGCTGGCTAATCATCAGAAATATGGCTTTTCATTCCTACGTTTGGCAAATGGTAACACAGAACTTTAATGTCCTGAATTGGAAACTGTCTGACATTGCCAAGCCAACTTGGTCTGCAACAATGTTATGTAGCTCACAGGAGAGATGACCTTTTCTTAACTGAAAAAACTCCCATGCCTCTCCCACTCTGCCTGAGCTGAGACCCATCTCCCTCTGGGGACATGCACTCAGGCCTCTCGAGCTTTTTTTTTTCTAACTGCTCTGCTGGGTTTAACAGGAGCTGACTGTTTAGCTTATGAACAGCGGCTGCATTAGCTTAGTAAATAAATGTCCAAAAAGCAGTGAAAATGATAAATTGTTATAATATCCTTACGCTGAACTGATCATCCATAGGCCAAAGAGCAGGCGGCTGGCCCTTAAATATACACATTCTGTCTTTTTAAGAGCCATCCAAAAAAAAAAAAAGAGGCACAAATACAGAGAGACAAATGCTCACATGCTTCATGCAACCACAAAAACAAGTTAGAAGAGGCTTGCCTGTCACAATATTTATTCCCCAGTGAAAATGCTTGTCTGCTCCTGGCCTGTGAAAGATGGGGAAAGGGACTGACACATGCACATGCACATGCATTTGATCCCCTCAGCCCTTTGGTCAAACCTTATGTTCCTTAGCAGCACTTGCTGGATCCAGATTCAGATGAGATACAATTTCAGCACTCCCGGCAAACACTAATTTATTCTGTAATTAATGGTGAAATGTCATCCTGTCCCCTTGAAGGAATTTTCTCATCTCTCATTTAACAATTTGCAGGATGAACCCCAAGAATCAACACGGCTAGGAAAAACAGCAAGTTTGCGCAGGGGATCTGTAAAATATCAAGATTTTTGCAGCGACCTTGTGAGAGGTTCAGTTTATTTTTGCAAATGTGGGGCAAAGTGTTGTGATTTTGTATTCTGTGTTAAGTTCAAATTATCAAAGAGCCACATTCTCCTCTTCACTTATCACACATGCATTAGCCTAAGCCCTGGTGCTCCTAGGGTGCCAGTTTTTTAAATAAAATGGTAAAAGGGAAACATATCCAGTAAATTCTCACAGCTAAACATCCTGCAGTTGTCCAAATCTTCGCCAGACCTATTTCCACTGTGTCAAATCAGCTATCAACCCATGTAAGACAAATATTGATTACAGCGCTTGCTTGAAATGTCACAAAAACATGCTGCAGAGAACACAGCCCCACCTGCTTGTTATTAAGGATCCAATTAGAGACAGACAGTGCAAATTCCCTCTTTCCGACTGCCCTCACTGGGTGCCATCTTAGGACACTGCACAGCTCAGAAAATGCCTGGGCACTGGAGCTTGCAGAGATCCCTTGCACTTGGTAAAAGCCTCAATAAAATAGGATTTGTTCCAGTTGTTTACTGAGGGTTAAGAGGAGCGGCCGGGGCAGGAAGAGAACGGCAAAGCCGACAGCTGCCTGGCAGGGGCTCAAATGCAGCTTAGCATTTTTCACCATTCTGACTGGCACACAATGCTCTCTTTAACTCCCAGCCATCTAAATATTCAGGGACGTATAAAGAGATGGCTGACACTGCAGCCGACTTAAGACACAGCTCAGCTGGCCAAGATTGCACCTATAGTCTCTTGGCTTAAGCTTTCCATGAAGGCTTTCCTCACAGAGACTCAATCATAGACGCCCTGTGAATGGCTATTTGTATAAGTGCCACTAGATGGCAAACTAGTTTCATCACAAATTTTGAGCATGGCAGGGGACAGAGCCAATGAGGAAACCAATGTTCTCTCTAAGAGAGGATGGATGTCCTCAATGCATGAATGTATGATGTGTGTTGGGTAACATCCCTAATTAGGCAGTCTGGCAATTAGGCACTGAATACCGTAAAAGAGATTTTTCAGTGGAGGGCTTACAAAGATGAGAGACGAAGGAAATGGACGAGAGCAAGAAGCTGCATGAGAGTGAGACAGGGTGACGATAATTCTCATACCGCATTATGCCTCCTTTCAGCTGCCACACAATGCAAAGGGACACAGGTGGCACTACATGGGTACAAAGTCACAGAACACAGCATATCATTGGGTAAAATAACTATTATAGAGCTTTTTCAGCAAACACCCAGCTCTTCACCACCACACAGTGTGCAAACATTAGAGCCAAAGGCAAACAGAGGAAATGGAAACTGAGCCCTGGACGTCCCAAAGGACAATCAGAAAATCTCTTTACAACCACCACGTTTGTACCATATCTTCACAGATGAGTTTTAAGAGCTCATTGACTTTAACAACTTCTAAGGAGAGGAAAGAGGCTTGATGATATTATCTGAATTTGCATTTTTATGTGGCGAAGAAGTGATGATAAATCTATATTTAACTATGAGCTCAATTCCCACCGATCAGCTGAATGTCTGTGCAGCGTTTCCGTGCAAGCTGGTTGCCTATTGCGTTGGCTCCTCACTGGGACAGCAATGCCTCTTGAATGTTCTCATCTCCTAATGGATGCTGTTATTAGTCTTGGCTCTTTCACAATTTCACAGTCTCATCTGGACTTTTGGCCGTATTATTCATCCAGAGCAGATTGCTCCCGTCCTATGTTTACAGATACTGAGTGTTTCATTAATGCATTATCCAACAAGTGAATAGAAGAGGCTGAAAATCTACTTTGAATAAACCCTGGTTCATTTTACAAACCAAATATTGGAGGTCAGAGAAAATGCACTGTGCAAAAGATCCACAGTGCGCTCTCTCCGGGTACTGTAGCCTTCGGCGAGTCTTATACTTCATATCACTTGCCACGCATAACAGATTACACAAAGGTCCCTCACATTACCATCTGTATAATATCAGGCCACTGTCAATACGCTGCTCCCTGGCATGCCATTAAAGTGGACACAGATGAATGTATGTCCGTAAATTGGGTGCAGGCAAGAGGAGAGTGTGAGAAATCAGAGTATGGATGATAGGCTGCAACAGCGTGCTATAAGTGATGCAGCCTCCCACTACCACGCCTCTGTGTTCTGCAGTGTTCAGGGCAACACCCCACCCACCCACATCCACTCCCCCCACCCCCAACCAGCCTTCATCCCTCCGCTCTTCAGCTCTCACTGACCTCCTCCCTCTCCTTGGCCAACTTGGCCAAAATGGCTTTCATAGACAGAGCCTGTGTGGGGCACGCTTCAATCCAAGCATCCTAGATAGAAAGAAATACCCTTTTAATAGTATTTACATTCTTAGCATTTCTCATACTACTGTATGCCTACTTTCTGGACAGACCTAACATGTCAGGAGGTGTCTTTGCATATTGCCAGACTGTTTGGAGCCAGAGAAATCCCATTGTTTGGATAACTTAGCCATGATGTTATTCTATTCATGCAGTTGCGGGGGGGGGCATCATCACCTCGTGTCCACTTACATACCTCAGTGAGTAAAGTGAATTCAGTTCAGCTGACCCTGTTTTATACATGACACTCCAGTAGCAGTGCTATGACCTGGCACACATTGAAACAACATTTAAAGATGCTTGGAAAGTATTAGACATTGGACTTGGGGGGTCTCGGGCCGTGATGAATTTGAACACTAAAGCATCAGGGATATATATATTGCCTCCAGCGTCCCTGCTGTGCGATACAACTCTATCTCCTGAAAAAGTTGTAAGGTTGTAGATGTGTGAATGAGGGCTATGCTCCAGCCAACTATAGCAAGTCTATCTAATGCTCAGAGGATATGTTGACCTACATTACCCCTTGTTGAAGATCAGCTTTTCACCACTATGCATACACACATCGACTTACAGGCACATACAGACACATGCACAGAATGATTATAAAAAAGCCAGTGAACAAGGTGCGATCAAAGTGGCCCTCACAAAGACCTGCCCCCTGTATTCGTCCCTGTAATTAATTGGCCAATTAATGTGTGTTTATTCTGGACACCCATGGATGTAGCCAAATTGGGGCTCTCTGGGAAAAACGAGAGTCAGACAGATAAATCAAAGCTCCGTGCATCTGTCCTTGCATGTGCCAAACGCTTCCCCCTGTAACCCTCCTCTTTCCCAACAGGCCCCAAATGTGAGACCTTTTCAGAGCCAATCAGGTCAAATCTTTGTTTCATCCTCCCTCCCAATGCACTTGACATTGACAAGATTAATTGCCTTGTGCACTGGGCAAACGTGTTACCTCCTGGTGCAATACAGGTGTCAAAAGCGTGGCTCGCCGAATTTCCTCTGGATGAATTTAGACAGAGAAGAGCAGAATAACCTGTTTCACTTTGCTCAACAAAGGGTTAACGAAACCTCCCCCTCCTTGTAAAATCACACAGGGTGTAAATCTGGCCATAAAATCTCAGCTGTGAGCCCTGCTGACCTGTAAATTCTTCTCTCTGTGTTTCTCTGCCACCGAGCTTCGGCGGGTCAGGCCAGAACTGTAACTACATATGGACATCACGTTACTGCGTTTAAGCACAGCTGTGAAGTCACACGCCATCACCACAGGGGTATGGTTCCAACTGTACCCCTGTAGTTTATTATACCACATGAAGTTGTTTTACAGTTAAACAGAAATTGAGTTCCACTAAGTTTAACAGATATAAAAATAAATCAGTAGGTACAGGAGTTTTTTTCCATGTGAAATATGCCACAAAATGTCAAAAGAAATAATAATGAATTTCTTTGCTTCTAATTTATAATTTCTTTGAATATAGCTATAGTTTTCACTAAAAGCATAAAAATATACATAGATCAAAAACATAGACCAAATCTCACTGAAGGCAAAGCAAAGCAAAACCACACAAATTGTTCGCTCAAATAACCCCTGTTAAGAAAGCCTTGTCTAAGAAATTAATTTACCATATCATTATGCGGTATAGTGAACTGGACAACAAAAAAAACATGTCTCCAATCAAATGGTTGCTGTAATTTCATGCGTTTACTGTTTCACCCCCAATCAGTGGCAGCCTCCTGTGGAGAACTTCTGGCAGGAAGGCTGGTATTCTCACCAGGGACTCGTTACTTAATAATCTCGCGCTGCAGGTGCTCTGGTAGAGGTCAACAGTCTGTTACAGTGGCTGTTCATGTCTGCCTCCACCTATGAAGCAGCAAACTGCTGCCAAATGTTTCAGTCCCCACAAACTGAGCCATTACTCCTTCCCTATCACTGTCACTGCCTGTTTGGGTCTCTGCAGACACACAGACTGATCGAAATGAACCTTAGCCAAGTCCATTAGATACAATATGAATATTATATATGTATACGGTGGCGGCTCAATTATCTCAAAACAACATTTGCTCTGTCCCATAGAGGAGAAGCATCTAAATTACAGTTCCAGCATGCATTTGGTTTTCAGAGAACAGGATACTCATTCAAATTAGGTTAAATGACAAAACCTATCAACCGTGCAATGAGGATACATAGGTTTAGTTTTAAAGTAGATGAATGTTATTGTATCTAATCTGGCACTAATGGTTTGACCTCAGCTCACCCACATACAGCCTTTTAAAAGAGAGCACTAGGAAGACAGTGGTCCCCAATCTTGTGCCAAAAGAAAATGACCAACAGTTTGGTAGCAGATAAAATGACACAAGCGTAAGATTGCATGGCTTTCCTCTCGTCTGGGAGAAAACGTTTGGCCTATAATTTGCATCCAATGGACTGACACTCTCTGAGACGTGTCAACGCAAGGGTGAAGAGGGAAAATATGGAAAAAGATATGCTCATGCCTTTGGTCAGGACTTACAGACAGCTGTCTCAGTCATTCAGCACAGGGCATGAATGGAAAATGAAAGCACGACTACCACTTCCAAAAGACGGCAATTACATCCCTTGTCTGCAGAAAACTGGATCAGTCCATGTTTCCAAGCGGAGACAAGACAGATGATCCTTTCTGCTGTTTTGACAGATTATATCCATGCCACTGTAAAGAGCCCAGGCAGCTGCCGCTGATGTTGCTTTTTCAAATTTTTTGACACAAGAGAAGAACTTAAAGTGTTTCTGCAATACAATTACTGACGTGCACTGATCTGAGACTATGATATCAGATGATATGAAGTGGTGACAGCTGACGGATGTGATGCAACAGCAGCTGGAGTTTTGAGGTACAGACCTGGATCCTTTTACAAATACCCATTAGCTGAAGGAGATTCTCTTAACTGAGAAACTGTCCTCCAACCCAATATCCCAAGTGGTCAGCATCATGTTTACACTTAAGCTGTTATCCAGTTTCATTTGACTTCCGATACAAGGGTCACAGGTCTAACTACTCTCAGGTTCAGTAACCCAAGGCTCCATGCTCTTTCATGTCTGCCATCACAGCATTCGGAAGTATTAAATCCAGTGTCGTGAGGAACCTTAATCACTTGTTACATGCAGCAAACAAACAGGCAAGCAAAAAAATATTGACTTAAAAATCATTTTCACATTCAAATAAACATAATGGTAAAGGGGAAAATTGATGTAAACACACAACAACTTGAATATAAATAATTAATGATCTTGGAGACCCTGTAATTAATGCACAAAGTCAGAAAAAGGGAACTGATTCAACACAGGATGAAAAACCTGTTAGTAAAGTCAAAGTCCTGTCATCTTACAGCTCCACTCTATAATGCTTCTTCAATAGCCATCAATAATCTGGCTGGATTCTTTTATCAGTGGTATTGATGTGGCACATCATACTATTTAGTGAGAAATGATTCCTCCTGGATTAAAGTCCCACTTTTAATGGCTTTTCCCTTCACTAGATCATCTTGTGCTGCCCGCCCAGCAAAGGCATCTAGGTGTTTTCTTCATTAGAACTTTTGTCCTCTCTTATCTCCTTGACATATGAGGCAGGTATCTTTTGCAGCACGGTGTCATCCATCCACATTTCCAGCTGAGGCGCACAGGTAAATATCTGTATGAGAAACAGGAGCTTTTTTTGCAGAAAAGCTGAAATAAAAATAATTGAAAATTGAAAGGCAGTCAGCTGAGACTACCACCACTTACCTCGCGGTAGATTCTTTGTAGTGCAGTACACAAATCACCTTACCTCATGCACAATAAGACACCCGCATGTTTATTACTGAGCTGCAACCCCACCACCTAGTAATCCATATATTTACCAACTGGGTCAGCTAGTTCAGTCTCTAAATAAGAGAAGAGCATAAATAACCAGCTAACTAGATTTGAATATATAACCGGATAAATAAATGACTAAGAGGATTTTGAGTGCATAATTCATTTGAAGAGAACACATCTGTAGACACCACAGCTGCAATGTTGTCCTTCCTCTAGGGCTTGCTGGAGTTTCATCATCTCTGCACTGGTAAAGCTATGCCTAATAAGAACAAACACTGTGGAGCACATCTGTCAGATGTGAGCATCTTCTAAAGAAGGAGACTAGGAAACCTTGACACGGTACAAGCCCTCAGCTTATTACAGGAGGATTTCAAATACTCTGCATTTGCAGTATTTACATTCTGCAAAATGCATGAAAGAAAATAACACGTTGTTTGTCAATAGGGAAATTTAATGTGCAAAGGCAATCGTTTGCAGTGCTTATGCAGAGGTTCCAAAACATTTAATTAGAACACACGACTGTGCATTTATGCTATAATGCAACATCGCATCCTCTATTTTTCATTGAAAACCCAAGAGTCAAAATGACATTTGTCAGTGACTTTACCAAGGACTTAAAGTATTTCTCTATACAGGTACATTTATGCAGCTAATAAGGCTTAATGTAGTGTTAGGCATGGATTAAACCTCCTAGACCCACCTTGCAATAGGGGATTTCTTAAGGTGATTATTTATTAATCCACAGGAACCTACTGAGTTGCCCAGAGACCCATGTCAGCTCTGAACCAGCTCACAACCCTGAGCCAACTACAGAAGCAGGGCATTCTGGGAAATCTTGGCACAATATGAATGAACCATGTTCACTGTGGTGCTCCTGTATATGTTGATGGATAAGGATAAGTATGCACTGACCAAATGTGGGTTTTCAGATCTATTTTGAGCAGAGGAATGACGGAGCACGTTACTTTTTACTCTTTCAGTCTCTAAATGGTCACTTTTGCATGCATATTTATTATACAGTCCCCTGGACTGGTTGATGAATGTCAAGCAGCCGCTCTGTTCTGCACACACAGAACTTTGCATATAGTGAATTTTCTTTCTGCATGCATGTCTTTCACCTCCTCAACTACTGTAGGACAGAGCCAGCCTATAGTGACAACCCAGTGCTTAGCACATCATTACAGAGTGTGATGAATATTTTAGCACACTATAGTCAGCAGGGGGACATATCCCCTTTTTACAGGTGCTCCTTATATTCGTTTTTGATCAGCTGTAATGTACCACTGAATCCCAAAGTCCTACTCTTTGCCTGCTATTCTGTGTCAGTTCCACTCATAATAGATAGAACCAAGTCATTCACATTACCATTAATGGCAATGTGTAATGTGGGGGCAATACATTCCCATAAACTCCCAGACACAGTTGGACTGGCCCATACCTCCAACCTGACAAACTTAAATAGCCATCTATCAAGTTAATAAGATGAAATAAAGACTGTTATGATCACATGAGGGTTTGGGTGACCGATATCCTCTCTTGCATATGTTGCTTTAAGCTTCGGAGAAGGTACAACGCAAATGGCATCCTTCCTCTTCTCCACCACTACAATGTCCTCCACATCTCCTTGAAGTAAATCTAGATGGCTTAGAGTGGTTATATTTTTTCCAACATCAAATTGAAGTAGACAGTTTGAGAGATGGTCTGGCTTGAATATAAGGCTTTGTGAAAGCTTTCCACTCCCGGCTATTCTATGAAGGTTGTGGGGCGGTCAGTCTACATCAAGATATTCTGTTTCTTTCATACAGCAGCTATGGCTCTTATAAAACCAATAAGTTACAGGCATGGACAAGAGTTGCTAACTAGATGAGAGTCTCTTGCTGTATCAGTAGGCCACTCACTAGCCTCTGATAATGATACATGTCCAGCTTCCTAAAATAGGAATGTCAAACTGCAGAAACAGAGGTTGGTCAACAACTTGGATCCCATGTGACTCTTCAAGCTAAGAATAATCAGAAACTTTAGCACATTAACGGGTCTCATGAAGTCAGCCAGTCATCAAAGACAGTAGATCAGGACTGTATCTTCAGCAACAACAACACCACAAAGTCTGCGATCACCTGTTTAAAGCCCTGTGGCTGCTTTACCTGCAAAATCTTCAAAGAAATAACTAGTGCAAAAAAATATTGTGGGGATATAGGAAGCCAAGAAGCCACAACATCAAACACAGAGAGACTCCCCTATTTCTTCTAACCCAATTATGATTGAATGATTTATTATAAAACTGTATTCCAGAAGAAAAGTACACACCATAATTGATGTCTCAGTCCCTTTGACGCTCAGCCCTCACTTAAGTCAGGCTAGGCATAAAATAACACAATGACTAATGAGGCAGAGAAAGCAAAAGCATGAAAAAACAAGGCAAACAAAACAACCAAAAAAAAAAAAAACATCAGCACTCAGATCACTTTTGTTGACCATGACTTCTCACCCTCACAGCAGAGTCGGTTACTTCATTGCACTGAGGAAACGATCCATTGAGACATAACACAACCGATGATAGGTCATAAATCTATAATGCTATTGGAAGAAGTTTTGAGTTGGAATGCATTCACACGCAGAAGGGTGGAATTTTTGAGATACTTGTGTCCAGATGTCACGAGCATTGTGCATCATCTTGGGTTCAGCTTAATCTGAAAAGAACATTTGCTTGACCTACTTATGAATGCTCTACAGCTGAACCTGCTACATATTTTATATTTTGCTGCAGTGAGCTGAATGTTTTCCCACTGTTTTATGGCCATTCTCTGCAAGACAAACTCTAATACTGAGTAGCGCGAAGCGCCAATTTTTGATCACAGGCGAGTGTATTCACACCAAGTCAATAACGGCACACACAGAAGGACATTCTCTCCACCTGTGCCCGAGGAGGAAAAAATAACATTCTTACTGTTGTTCAAGTTTCTAACCACCATGTTTTATGTTCATCCATTTTTAATGTCAGAACTTCATGCATGAATTAAAAATGCGACAAAACAATTAAAGTATAATCACCTGGAATTCACCATATGTTCCCACGAAGACTGAATTTTTATGTTTAAAAGCTTTGAAATAAACTGTTTTGAATAAATACTGCATCAAGTGTACATTTTTGACACACAGTTTTCAACAAATTCTGACACATTTCTAACCGCAGTTATTGAAATGCAAGGTGACAAATAAATAAATCCGATATGATATTTCAGCTGATTCAGTAATGGATGGTGTGTCTGTCCCAAATCAAGCTGGCCTTTTAAGAAACCAGATACTGTCACCCAGTGGGACTGAACCATGTGTTCTGCCAGTCATATTGTGAGTGTGTGTGTGACCCCTTGACCAGTGAGCCCATTCATTAATTGTCATACAGCGAGCCCACACCAACACTTCTCTTTTTTTGCAGGCCCTTTGCAATCCCCTTGCCACAGATCATCTTTGCCTCCTCTAAAACAACAACAGCCGCTCAGCTGCTGCCTGGCCTCTCCCCAGGCCAGGTCCTCTCAGTCAGTATAACCACAAGCCAGGCCACACAACTGGTGATCTGTCTCTGTTTACTCACCCTTTTGCCCTCTTTCCCTGGTTCCCCTGGCTGACCAGGCTCTCCAGCTGATCCCTAGGGAAAGGACATCTATCATGGTGAAACGGGTACTACAATTGGCAAAGCGGAAAGATACTAGAACTTGTTTCTTGTGAAAACTGATGCAGACAGATGTTTAGGCCACAAGCTCTTAATAGACCAGTGGATGGCTGGTGGGTTTATTTACAGTGATAGGAAATACAGCATTAGTTTAGTAAAAGTTGCATGAAAAATTGAGGAGAGAAGATCCTGCTGTAGCTTTCTTTCTTACTCATAAAGGGCTTTTACATGAGTAGTATCGCTTTAATGGGTAATTTGCAGCCTCAGTTGATCAGATATTCACTCCATTGCTCTTCAAAGTATCTTGATAAGAAACTATTAGCGAGTTAATCAAGGTATCTGCTGAGCAATGTCTTGTGCAAGGGCATGCATATGGTGCTTCAATAATTGTCTGCTAAACCAAGTAGTTGTACTTTATTGAAAACATGCTATGTGCACCTTCTGCAACAGCAAATACAAGAACATTATATTCTAGACATGAAATGTGGTGATGCATTTGTTACCTTCTCTCCTTTTTCACCTTGGGGACCCTGAAAATGGAAAATTATAAAATGTAAAAACAGAACAATACTAGATGCCTCAGTGAAAACAAAATTAAGTGAATTCAAAGTACCTGATCTCCTTTCAGACATTCTTTGTCAGCCTACGATTCAAAGAAATATTATTTAAAAAAAAACAAAACAGTTGGAATATGCAACACACACGATTCACACAGTATGATATAAAAACATGTGCTACACAGTTGGTCATGTGGTAATTATCCTTGACCAAAATGACCTGAAGAGAAGTAAGGGCATGACTGTTAAAGCTCTCCTGACACCCTGTTGGCCACCGTCAAGAAAGGGCAGACAGAGTTGTCTCAGAATGAGAACAAGGCCACACACAGCATCTCAGCTTTCAAATACAGCCCAAATAATTGGTGTCGTCTTTCAACTGGCATCCACGAGTCAAAAATGGCTATTTCTTCTCAGAGACAGCTGCACAGATGGAGGTTCATGACACACGTCTTTCAACTCGGTCACACGCCTCATGCAAAGTAACAAGAGAAAAAAAGTTAACGAGGAGGCTGGCAACCCTCAGACTTTTTGCAGCTGTATCCATAAAAAGAAAGCCAGCTCTGACCTGTGACACTCTCAACAAAACAAGACTCAGTCCCCTGCAGTTGTTTTCCTAATAAATCAATTATTCATGTACAATGGTACAGTGGTCTTCAGCTGGATTGTTAGCACAGAATTTTGACAATGGCTAACAAGCAATGCAATGCAATGCAAATCCACTGGCAACACGTCTGCACTAAGAAATCCCTCCCAACGTTTTCTGCTCATGCTCACCAACCAATTTACTGGTATGATGTTAGAAAGTTTGCTAAAATCTTGTTTGCCTGTCGGAGAAAGACTTGTTTGTCCTTACAAATGGGAAATTAGCATTAGAGAATAGCTAATGAATGGTGGCAGTGTTCTGTGGGCATTGTAAGCACTATTGGTGACATAAAAGGGGCAAGCCAGAAGCAGTGGGACACAGTTTTTTGTATCAGACCAGCGCTGATTAAAACTGGCAGGCTGATTCCCACATGTTATGCACATAATTAGCTAACCACCCACAGTATACCTTTACTCTGTATCAGCAATCAGCTCCCTCGCTACAACCTACACACTGTGCCCACATGTTTACAATACAGTTAGGCCCATGCTTTTGGAAAAAGACACCTTTTTTGTAGTTTTTCCTCTGTACACTTCCATGGTGCATTTTAAATTGAAGCATCTGTATGTGATTGAAGTGCAGACTTTCAGCTTTAATTCATGGGGTTTTTACAAAAGGATTATATTAACTGTTAAGGAACTGCAGCCATTTTTACACGCACTTTTCAGAGGCTCAGAAGTAATTGGACAGGTGAGGCAAACTAAGCAAACAAATTAGGTAGATAACAGATGTGGCATCAAGTTTTGAACTTGTGCCGTTCATTAGAACTTTCAATATGAGATCCAAAGAGATATTGTTTTTTCAGACACCATTAGGCTGAAAAAAACAAAATAAACCTACCCAGGACACAGCAGAAATTTTTAGGAATGGCCAGATTAACAATCTGGCAGATTTTTAAAAAGAATGAATGCACTGACCAGCTCAGCAACACCAAAAAGCCTGAAAGACCACAGCAGACGAGTACAGTGGATGATTGCAGAATTCTTTACTTGGTTAAGCAAAACAACTTAACGACATCTAGCCAAGTTGAAAACACTCTCAGGGAGGTAGGCCAGGGGTTAGAGTGGGCCGGAACGATCCGGAATGGCAATCCGGCACCTTCAGTTAATGAGCAATTAAATCTGATAGGCAGGTTATTACAGGTTATTACTGTTGAATACGTTAATTTTTTGTGTGCTGCAGCCTGGCATTGCTTCCAGTATTACTTCCTCAGTAATAAGAAAATAATGACAGCCCAAGGTCTGCTTACACCTTCAGTACATCCCTTTTTTCTTCACATCCCTGTGATGGAGATGCAGATGTAAATAAAGTTTCAACTGCAATACTCAGCATCTACCTAGTGTTACAGAAGATGAGCCAGCATAAACTGAATACCATTTTTTTTTTATTTTTTGTAAGTGGGAGGTAACAGCTCAACAAATATCACCAAATACACAAACTCTGTCTGCAGTTTATCACAAAATGTGTCTGCTAGCTAAATGTACAGTTCCTGTATTTCCTAAAGAGAGACAATTAAGGAGCGGCAGTCAGGGATGGAGAAAGACGGGAGAGGAGATGAGATATTATTCTCAAAAGGTAAGAACTGCTCAGCAAGTTAAATTTTATGAATTGCAAATTTAAATCTTACATGTTATGGCTTGATTCATTTGAGTTTTCAAATGAGATGTTCAATCTGTAGATGATGTATTGCTAAATTATGTTTTTTGTACAATGTCTTGCAAAACAAACTGAAGCAGGCCTGTACCAATTCTGTGTTATTCAGCCAGTTTGATGCTGATTAGATTAACCCATCTACAGAGAATGAATTGGAGTAGCAGCACAGGTCAGCACACGTCACGCAGCTTGTGCAGAAAGAAAAATATACTGGAGCTCATAAAACAAAAAGTTATTATGTCACTTAAGTGATTATTTTCCTTGTGCTGCACAACTGCACCTGATCTCAGGGTTCCCCTACCTGCCAAATCACACTTTAACCTCTGAGGTAGGTGTGTTATTGTCAAGGTCTACAATCAAGAGACACCCTTTATGAATGGAAATACAGAAGGTTTACAACAAGGTACAGTACAAACCACTGGTTACACACAAGAACAGGAAGGCCAGCTTCTGCACAGCTCTGAAAAAAATTATTTGGACAAAGGAAACAAAAAGGAACAGCTCATGATCTGAAGCATACCACATTATCTGTCAAACATGTTGGAGGCAGTGTTATGGCATGGGCATGTATGGCTGTCAGTGGAACCAGAGCACTAGTGTTTATTGATGATGTGACTGCTGATAGAAATAGCAGGATGAATTGTGAAGTGTGCAGGGCTATACTCTCTGCTCAGATTCAGCCAAACGTTTAAAAAAAAAATGATCGAGCTGCACTTCAAATAGGTAATGATCCAGAGCATACTGCCAAAGCAAGAGTTTCTCAAGGCAAAGCCATGGGATATTCTTCAGTGGCCAAGCCAATCATCTGATCTCAACCCCATAGAGCATGCTTTTCAGCTACTGAAGACAAAACTGAAGGCAAAGAGGCCCACAAACAAGCAGCAACCAAAAGTGGCTGCAGTAAAGGCTTAACAGAGCATCTCAGTGGAGGAAATGCAGCCTTCAGTGATGTTCATAGGTTCTAGACTTCAGGTAACTGGGGTTATGTATAGAAATGTCTGTAATTCCTAAAAAGTTAATGCAATACTTTTGTCAAACCCCTTGTATTAAAGCTGAAAGTCTGCATTCCAATCACATCCTGATTGCTTTCAAATCCAATCTGGTGGTATACAGAGGGGAAAAACTACAAAACATGTGCCAATTGTATATGTTGGTAGGTAACTACAGAAGGAAGTACACATGATGAATATGAGGTCTGCTTCAGCTTCACTTTTGTTGTGAATTGGAATTGATTAAAGCTTATGTTCCCTTTCTGCTAGATTGTACCAAACCAGAGAAAAAGCACAATTAGAGCCAGTTCAGTTATAAGATGGAAAGACATTAAACCACAGTGTAGTTTCTCACTGGTGTCTGTGAATGCACAAAGTCTGAGGGACAGACACAATTCCAATAAGTGCATGTCTCACCCATGTAGGATACAGCCAGTGACTACCTGTCAAACTCCACACCCGGCCTCAGGCTTGGAGCTCCATTCTTCTCTGCCTGGCTGCTCATGCCTATCCTTTTCGGCCCGAGTGAAGCCGCCCACTGAGCCCTATCTATCTACTCCTTGTTTGACCCATTCCCAGGCGATGGTAATGTGACACAGAGAACACTCACCGAAGTGCCCCACTTTCCATCTCTGTGGGCCAGATGTTTTAACACTGTGTGTACAGCCTGCCAAAAAGGCTGTGGTATTTACAAAGCTGGGCTTTGCCATTTCTGACATTTCATTTCATACCCTCATAAGTACATTTCAGCATTTCTACTTTATTTGAATGCACTTACATATACAAATTGCATAATGAGATATAAATGGAAAAGTGTGAACTTACAGGCAGCCCTGGAGTTCCAGGCAGACCCGCATCACCCTGTAAGAGAAGGAAATAATTTAAAAAAAAAATCTGTAAAACACACGATATAACATCTTTATCATGCTCAGCTAAATTTATAAAGTCTTGTATTGGATGACAAATATCTAACCTAAAGGCCACCAATCATGTTTGTAAAAAAAAAACCAAAAAAAAAAAACCCTGAAGGTCAGCTCAAATAAGACGCCACTGCATAGCACTAATATTCAAATCTAAGCCCAATGTACGGTAGAAGGCTATTACCTGGTATTTACACCATGTCCTTACATGAAGCATGTTTGATGACTTTCACACTGGCAGGTGGGCCATTAAATGTGACAGGATTTAAAACAAATGCAGCCGCACTACATCACGAGAAAGCTGTGCAGCATTAACAAGGGGCAGGCATGATAACACTGTTTGGCGACTGTTACATACAGGCAGTCACAAAAAGTCATATAAGGAAAGCGGAGATGTCTTTTGATGCCGGCATAATCCAGTGTAAACAATGAGTTCACATGCTTTTTGCTGACTGTCTTGTTTTCTTTTTTGTGTGTCTTTTAAAATAAAACTTGTGAATCACTATTACTGCCATCCTAGCCCCTCTTCACCACAATCCCCACATTTATAAAGCACTGAGCTGAGAAATAGATGATTTTACAACTGCCAATATTCTTTTATCAGTGCATGAAAGAAAAAAAAAGATGGTGTTTGTAGTTCATATCCATTTTGTTGTCTAAATGAATGTCACAGCTAAAATATGCCTGCTATGGGATATTCAGGGGACTCATTACTTTATGCTTCTAAATCTGCTTCTCTCTGTCAGCTTCCATACAAACAAACACTCTCTCCACCCCCCTCTCCCACCCTCCCATCCGGAAAACAGGATAAAATACCCTGTGATTCTCTGTTGTCTTCACAGAAACACACAGACCTCATTATAACTTCAAGGCTGGCAGACAGTGCATTGCACCTACAATTATGCGGTGAGTTCTACCAAAAGACGACGACAAAAACAACAACAACAACAAAAAAAACCCTAATAAGGGAAGAAAAATAAAAGAGCAAGAGATACAGCAACTAATTACAGGAAAAACATTCCAACTCATACATGGGAAATAATCCCACTGTGGTATGAAAAGTTAAAAAAAAGAAAGAAAGAGATTATCTAATTCATGCCACTGACGAGAGCAAGGGTTTTGCATCAAACTCCTTAGCTGTACCTTCACCTTGTCCTAAATTGCAGACTTATGGAACCAGTTACAGCTGTGCAGGACATACCTACTGTATGCAACTACTGGATTACCTACTATTCCTATGAGCAGTCCAGCAACCTGCAGGCAATGGCATGCATTTCACATTTTATCTGTAAGCTTTAGTATCATAAAAGACCTGTTTGGAAAGGGAAAGACAAAGAGATTTGTTGGGTATGTCCACTACAAAAATATATCACTTTGAATATATAAATACTACACAAATAGTGTGAGTGGAACGTTTTCCCTCTGCCAGGATAAAACCTACTCTATATGACCATCAATAAGGTCTTGCTAAGTTATGAAAGCTATAAAAATACTCTTTAGTTTGCCATGTTTGGAGTAGCAATTCACAGCAGCACTTGAAACAGATGGACAGACACATTATTGAGACTGCGGCTCATGAAAGTAAAGCAGATTCCCTGATGATAGAAAAACAAACCAAGAAAAAGATTATTATTATTCTAATTTTGTCCAGCCCAGCATGTATGGCAGACTCACTCACTTTGGTTCCTTTGGGACCAACTGGACCAACTGGCCCTGGGTCACCTTTCAAACCCTGGGGACAAAACAATATATACATTTTTTTTTTTCTTTTAGAGAATGATGAATTTAAGAAAAGGTAATAAAAACTTCCAAAAATGTGTTACTGTATGTCAGTATGTTGACACTCAGAAAAAAAAATATAGCATGCAGATGTGAGATTCTCATGCCTGTCACAACTGGTCAATGAGAAAACGAGCAGGTAGCGTCAGTTGCAGGACACTGCATGTAGCCAAATTCTGGTGAGAGGCTCACAATTAGCTGGTTATGCCGTCTCTACCCCACAGCCTCATCCCTCTGTGTTCCCTTCCTGCACTTAGGTTTAGCAAGGACAGTGGCTGTCATTGCTTTTAAACCTTGAAGCACAGAACCTGGGGGTGGGACTGAACCGACACTAGCTTAGGGCAAAGTCAAATCTTTCGGTGGCGATCTGTGAAAAGTAGAAGGACGGCTCAGATGAAGAGTGATGGCTGATGAATGAGGCCTGACACATATTGACAGGCTAAATTTGCAGCAAGCCTTGTTAGGTGTGACACATTTGGGCCAGTAGCACCAACTCTTTGAAATAGGTTGGGGGGGGGTGGGGGTGCGTGAGCGGGCTGTAAAATGGCTCAGAAATACAATAATTTGTCATGGTTAAATTTAGAGTCAGATAGGCTATTAATAGTGAATTATATATCTGGAGAGGATGATTACCTACCCTTATCACATTAAGTCTCGCTACCAGAGACATGGCAAATTCATTGCCTGCTCCCTGCGAGCCTTGTCTTGAACCTTACCCTTCGGAAAACAGAAGCCCTGCTAATACTGGTGGAAAGTTATTTTCTATTAGATAATGCCAACTACAGCACGGCCTCCCTTTAAGTCGCACCAACAGTGAAGTGACAATGACATGATTTTATCAGACTGTATCAATTTATGTGGTCCCTCGGCCCACACACACTTTCAATAATAGAACAGCTGTCTCATAGTTGTACATGTGTGAGCTCAGTTCTTTATTTAAATCAACAGCCTAAGCACTTCGCTGGGGCAATCTGACTCAAGGGAATCCAGAAGCAAATTCCCCTCTTCACTATTACCAGAGCTGTGGCAGAAATTAAAGAGCATCAGAGCGCAAGGCTCATTTGATAACAAGGATGAAAACAACTGCAGATTCTGTCGATATGAGAGGAGTTATTACAATGAAACGCCTCTCGTAATATAAACATGTTTTCTTGCTATTGTGATCTTGAACAGCTATTTTAGAAAAGGAACCATTAGGCAGCCATTGCTGCCATTCACGGCTCTGTGTTTGTGAGGTTACGGGGAAAATTTATACACATATCTAACATCACATTACAATATAATATTCACACCTTGACAGCCTCTCGTTGAGGTCATTTTTGTCAAGGTTCAAAACTGGATTTGTTATCAAAAGAAATCATCACAGCTTTCTCGCTGACACGGCGATGTGAGAGCCGAGGTTTGCATGGCTCTTGAAACATTAAGCTAACAAAAGAGTATTTTAGTATAGCAGTGCTTAAGTCTAATTTATGAAACATTTGTTATCACTCCTCCCTATAGCTGAAATCTATATGAGCACAAGACATTATGGCTATGGGCAATTTTCTTTTCAGTTGTCTGAAGTTGAAGTTTTGTCAAACCCACGCTGCTCATTCCTGTAAGCCACTATTAAAAGATCATTAGCAAGCTCTCTGACAAAATGTTATCACCCTCCTCTTCATTCCCATAAAGGATCACTCCTAGCCTTCAGACTGCCACCCTCACTCACGAAGTTATAGAAACATAGTACTTACTTATGCCAATAAATTGGTACATTTAAACTGAATAAACACCATATTGGCACATTTTACGACAGTCTCAGACTACTTTGTTAATTAAATGTATTTTATTTATTGTTATTTACATGGCCACCAAATTCTACCAACTGTTTTAGGGACCAAATGAACACTTGGACCAAAGTGTTCATTTGGTCATTTGTTCTGTCTGTTTATTTTCTGTATATTTTTAAGTGTTTTTTTTTTTACTGCATGGCACTGAACAGGAGTGGTCCTCCAATCTCATTATACATTCTGTATAATGACAATTAAGGCATTCTATTCTATTCTAAACTGAAGGAGCCAATGCTTTTCACTGTTCTGCCAGAAGGAAGCATTGCACTGCAAGTTGTTAAGAACGGATCACATAATGATATATCATATCAGCCAGAGGTCTAAATAATCATCAGTTTTACAGCTGCATCTTTTATAATGACCTTACACATGGCCTGCCACACCACACATAAGAAGATGATTCGTCATGGCTCCTGGGTTTTGATCTCAGGGGTTTGAGTTTTGTATTTTAGGTTATCTTACAGATTGGTTCTTTCTATATATTCTTAGTTAGTTTGTGATTTACTAGTTGTAAAATTGTTACTTTTCGTTTCCCTAGTGATCACTCCATTTTTCTGGCATTAGTACAGCATTTTAGTTGTCAGCGTTTTCCCTCTGTTGCATTCTCGTTTTTGTTTCCATTATGACGTTGTTCATTTCCTGTTTTACTTTGATAGTGAGTTGTCTCTTGTGTCTTCTCTTTAGTTTTACTTCATGCCCTGCCTCTTCGCCTTGATTGTTGTCACCTCTTTCTTGTTTCCCAGACATTATCAGAGTCATGTCTTTCATTTGTTCCATGTCACATTGTACTGAGTTTGTTTGCCTGATACCTGTGAGTCCTGTATTTGGGTCCCTAACCTGCAACTTCTCAAATATATGAAAGAATTAAGCCAAGGAGTGATGTAGAAGCATTTCTTTGAGACAGTATAATTAAAACAGTAGCATTTCTTGGTAACTTTATAAAAATGGACGATTCATTCAGTCTGAAATTTTCAGAATTTAATTATACTTCTTTACAATAAAAGGGGAAAGTATGGAGGCTTTTTATGGGTAGGTATTCCATGGTTTTACTGTTCTGACTAAACTGGGTTGGGATCCACCAACTGATACCCCTGTACTACAAATATATCATGCACATATCAAAACAAGTTTGTCATACAACTGTCATATTTAAACTGGAACAATTTTACTCTGCAAAATGGACTGTGTCCTTCTGCAGCACTCGCTTCTCCCAATTGTAGACACAAAACTACAATTGTTTACTAAAGAGCTGACAGGGAACTGCCATAATTCAAACTGAATAATACAAGTGGAATAAGCCTCTGTAAAGTGGTGAGTTATTTTTCCAGTGGCACCACATGTTCTTGTCAGAAATTCAGGTCAAACTAAAATTGAGTCAGCCCACAAGTCACTCTCTCATCTTATTTTGAATTGTAGTCATTCACACAGTCAAACTAAGCTCTACAACTGCCGTAGCCAATCTGTGGGCCTCAAAGATGTTTCCTTCTGTTAAATATTTTAATTACAGAACTCTACAAAGTAGCTTTACAGAAAAGATTTAGAATGTCTCAATTATGCCAAATACTAAAAATACACACTGTAATAAAAGACACTTACACTGGCTTAAAATTTGCTTGATAAAATCTTGGTACATCTGTGTGATTGTTCAGATGACTGACCTATAAAGAAGACATGCACTGCAGGCCTACACATCATCTGGAACACAACCTGAGCAATTAAAAAGTGAGCATTCCCTTTTTTTTTTTTTGGATGACGTTTTTTGGCAGGTTTTCAAAAATTTTTTTTTAAGTCTTATTCACAGATGGACAAAAATGGAAGATAGAAAAAAAATCCTTACCGTTTAATAAGCTTTTCCTTGTTTCACATTTCCCCACAGCCAATCAAAGTACAATTCAGAATTGTACTTTGAATGTGTTAACTGAAACTTTGGTGTGAAATAGCCACAATGTGACATTAAGTGACTTTCTGGATGCCAAACTATAGTGCCAGCATCCCAAAAAAAACAAAAACAAACTGGTGTACTTAATTTACAACTAGAAAGGATGAACACATCAGAAAAAACAACGAATGGTCCTAATATGAAAAAGCAACATAACCGACTTACTCTCAGAGATTTTGTTGGATTTTGCTGCTCTCCTCTGCTCTCTGTTTCACCACCAGGCACCTGGTGTGTTTTCGTGTCTTTACATAGCATGCCACTATAGAACCTTTAAGTTTTAGGCTGCTATCTCCTTTAGGATATGAGAAATTCAGGTAAACAGATACATGGCCACTTTTTCCTAAAGCACAATGCCAAAATCAAATTTTTTGTCATTGCCGTTGTAAACACTGTACATCTTGAAACCCACCAATTTCACACAGCTGTCAGTGTGAATGCTGTCTCAGGGAAAATTAAATGTTTGACATGAGACTTAATTTCTGTTATCAGTTTGTTAATAGAAACACTAAACATCAGTTTGAGTAGAAAGTTGAAAAGAAAGAAAAATGTACTGGTTTTCCATTTGAATTTATACTGTACATATATATTTCTCCACAATATGTCCTCACAAGACCATATGCACTGTTTTGAGCCATCCATACAAACAGTAATTACAAGAAATTTCTCCAACGTTTTGTAAAGTCTGGAGGTGATTTCTTTCCAAGGAAGGGATAAGATGCTAAGTCAAAAACAAACAATTCATTAAAATGCAAATGAATGAATGCAGCTGTTAAAGAAGCAGCAATTGAGCTGTTTTTCTAAAATAATGCTGTTCAAAATAATCTCAACTGACCAGTGCTAAATTGCTAAAATGCCATCTGAAGAGAAAGCATCTAATGACCCCTTAGGAGGAAAAAAAAGTGCATTTTTATCTCTTTTTTATTGTCCTACCTTCTATCCTACAGCCTGGTTAAGAGGTTTCCTTTCTATCTAATGGACTCAGTAGTGAGCCCATAGGCTTAATTTAGGTGCACAATGACATAGAGGGAGATGCAGACTTGAGGGGCCAGATATATTGTTAGCTTCTGTTGCAAGCTCGGGGCTTTGTTGCATTTACAGGGAAGGATAAAGGAGGCAGAAGGGGCTGGGAATAAGCTGGTGCTGACTGTGTGGCAGTTGTTCCTGCAGCACGAGGTCAGAACACTGTGGGGAGCTGTGTACACTTGCCTGCTAATTACACACACCACTGTGTCTCTTCGCTCAGGTAGCGGAGGGGCCACAAGACAATCTGGCAACTCCCCAGCACAAGACAACTAAAGCAAGCAAATAAACAGAGCCAAAGAAGTAAGGATGAACAAATGCAGTCTAATTGTGTTTACTTTTACCTTTTACCAACTAGAACAGCTGCAGGTCAGTGCCCTTGTCTAAGAAGAGGGAGAATGATTGCAAGTTCTAACTACTGTAAACAACTTAATCATCACAAACAAGGTTTGGCCTTATTGAGTGAAAGCTAAATTAAAAATTGGGAGATATTGTAAGTATTATGAATGTTATGGTGGAGAAATGTTATTACACTGAATGACAGGCCTTTAAAGCTTCGTGGAACAGGATCTGTAAGTAACATAGATATCTTGAGTGCTGGCCTACAAATGCCATGGAGGTTACAGAAGGAAATGCCTTTTGTGACTTTCCCTTTGCTCAGCAATGCACCACCACATACAGTCTGGTATAAGACTAATCTCACTGGCATTGAGTGCTAGCATTGACAGCTACCGTGCTTTTTGGATAACTACAGTTTACCAAGGCAACCCAAACAATGGCTCATTGTATGAGGACATTATAGTACACTGTCAGAGATCATCTAGTGCAAGGGATATCATGTTCTATCAGTGTGACCAGTCCTTTTTTTCCCCTATGGCGCTTCACTCTTCAGCTGAACATCCTGTCTCCACGAATGTAACTTGAATTACCCACAAGGTAACACGTCTTGTCCCATAAGAGGTGTATCTGCAAAATGATACTAGAGCACATGCTCATACACAGAATTCTGGCTTCTCGGGTGTCTACTCCAGCTTTAAATAACACACTAGCTTTAAAAATGGAATATGAGCTAATTGCAGTAAAAGGACAGATCAGGTGATGGAGTCTGTCACAGTAGTGGTCACAGTAAATAGGTTAACTGAAATCATCAAATAAGTTTGTGCAGCATAAGATCTTTAATTTGTTTACACTGAAAAGAGAGCGACCTTTTCTGCGCTGCTATAACTTCAGCAGGTTCACCGTGCTCTCCACGTCTTACCTTCTAAATAAGTAGAAGCAGCGCGATGAAATGACAGTATATTCATTTAAAGGGACACTAAAATACAGAGCAATATTTATTTCTACAGCTGGGGGATGTCTACACACTACAAATGATGATTTTAGGACTTTCAAGTCTCTTAGCACTAATTTCTGTAAGTGATTAACTGGAAAGATGGGCCAGCCTTATTGCAGGTTTATTTAGTCGATGAGGCTCAGCTTCATCTACTCACCTGACACTGGGGATACTGGTTTTTAATCCTGTAATGCTCACTGCACACTGATGAGACACGGGGATAGTTTTAATCCTATTTCTCTACAGTGTCCTGCCATCATATTATTCTAAATCAAAGGTAAGTTTTAGATCAAGAAGTCAAATAAATCACAGAAAAGCTGTGGTGGGAAAATTCTAATAATCATAGCTTGAGTTATACTATAATTTCTTCTCTTTCTAGGAGGATACTTACAGCAAACATAATCTATTGTGCTGACGGCGATGAATGGCTGAAAGTTGTGTCTGTGTTTGCGTTTTTTTTGAAGAAATTATCACACGACTGCATGTCACATAGCTGCCTCAGCTCTATAGAGCATTAGAGTCTCTCAGCTTATTGTCTTGCTTTGATTGCACCCAACTTTGCTATTCTGGTTCACTGTCACTCGCTGCTGTCTTCAGCACCAAGTTTGAAAGCATACTCTGTTGTTATCTATGCAGCAATAATTACAGATGACAGGCTAGTGGGCATTATAGAGCATTCTGAGTGAATATTAGCTCGAAAATACAGTTTTAAAATGAAAGCGAACTGCTTCCTAACTGCTGGTGGTAAAGGAGGAAGTTTCAAATATCATCTTAAGAGTGATAATACAGTACGTTAAAGGATGTCTCCAGCTGTACCCAAGTTGACAAAAAATCTGTTGTGCAGGGAATCAAATTTCTAGCTTTATGGCACATAATGTGGATGTTTAAGTATTGTTTAAGAAAATGCAATTTAGTAAATAAAACTGATATCACTTAATTAAAAAGAAAGACTTAGAGCATTTGGCTTGATTTAAAGCTGTATCCACTGCAGAGCAAGTTCTCCATGCACTACAGAAATGTACTGTTCTCTAAGGAACGCGCTGACATTTTGGGGAAATAGACTTGTTTTTCTCTCTGAGCACCAGATGAAAAGATAGATGTCAGTGTCATTTCTGCGCTTTTCTACAAAGACAGGTCCACAACATGTTTATGGACCTCAGCTCAAAGACAAACCCCAGGATGTACTAGGGGCAGGCTTGCTAGATAACAAGATACAGCAGGTCTGAATCGTATCCTTTTTTTTTTTTTCCACTTTTGATTTAGCTACACCAGCTGTCTTCAACCTAAGCTAGGCTAAGCATGTCCAAGATCCATACATTATTATATATAATGGGCATCTGAGATGCTGGACCAACACGCCTGCTCGAAGCAATGCTTCACAAATAGGGAAGCAGTTTCTCAAGTTTTTCTTTGTTTCAAATCACTCAAGGAAGTAGGGCACAGTATAATAAATCCCTACAGGGTATGCACGGAAAGCCATTTGAGCATGACCAAAGAAAGCCCCAGCGCCTAGGGATGTACAAAGATCAAAACAAGTCACTTCCCTAGGAAAACATACATCCTCACACCAAACTAGCGGCACAGTAGTTTACGACTGAGCATCACTAACAATGACGCCTGCCACCCAGAGAGAGAGAGAGAGAGGGAGAGAGAGCACAGGGGAGCAGGATGACTTCTCAACAGACCCTTGGTCCAATCCTGTCAATGTAGCAGCTCACTGCCCTTTTCAGACACTCGATGGTGGCATTAATTCCAAAAGGGACAACAGAATCTAGCTCATCAAAGCTAATCCTTCCTATTTTAACCACTTACTTAATCATTTCTTTGAAAGCAACAGGGACAGGAGCCTGTTTTTTTTTTTATTTTGCTTTTTTCTATAGTTGTCATCAGTACCGGTAATTAAATATTTACTGTATGGCATACGGCCCTACAACACTATGTGCTTTTCTATTTAAATCAGAAGGAATGTGTATCATCCCGTCAGTGTCTAACAGTCTGAGAACAGGAAGGTAATTCTGCTGGATTTAATCAGTAAATACTCTTTTGGCTCAGCATACTCATGTTTATCCCTGTTTTGGTTTTTTTTTGTTGTTCTTTTTTTTAAATATCTGCTTTCTCTTTCTGTTATATGGCAGATCTCAGGTCCACAGCCTGCAGGGAGGCTGATTTCTGTGGCAGCTGTTTGTTGACTCAAGTGGGAGATGGTGATGAAAAGAAGTCCCTTTATTAAGCCACTTTAAACTGACCATCTGCACAGCTTTCAGTACAACTACCAAGATTGTGCTATGTGAGCAAACAAAAGCTGCATAGCAAAAAAAAAAACAACCCCCCCAAAACAAAACAAAACACGCTTTCATTTAACTTATGCTTTAAAGGAAGGAAAATAGATTTGCTTGAGGCTCAAAACGCTTACTAAGATCTAAGCAGAGCTGTTGTTTCTTTCTAATGGACTTGTATTCAAAACAATTATCGTTTAATAGAGCGCCTTATCAGAGTTTATATTACGTACATTAGTCTAATCACTGCAGCCAGATTTAAGAGCATGCAATAAAACGTAACCTAAAATGACACAGAAAGGGCTTACAGTAATTTGAGAAATGAGTTTAGTCCATTAGTATGTCAAGCCCGTGGCAGCATATCAATTAATTTCACTGCAAAAGGACAATGTCGGCTAGAGCACGCTTTGCTCTACTTCAGATATGACAAGCACCTGAAAACAGCCACACGGTAAACTCTGCTCTCCTACCCCCAGGTCATCACACAGAAAATGAAAAGCCTATAAGAATTGATTCCCTGACGAAACTAGACCTGGTTGATGTGCTAGGTATGGAATATATGTCTGCTGAAGATAGTGGTACTTACGTTCTCTCCATCGATTCCCTTTTGCCCTTCTGATCCAAGTTCCCCCTGCAATGACAAGGCTGAAAGTTAAAAGCCGCAGAAAAGACCCTTGAAAAGTTTATGCTTTCATCTTTTTTCTGTTTTTTTTTGTTTTTTTTTCACTCTGACACCCAGCAGCGCTAAAGTAGGGTTAAGCAGACACACGGTAGCTCAGAAAAGATGTTAGCTTTTAAAAGTTTTTAGTATTTCATAAGTGGATGATTAGATATTCATTACATAAGCTAGGGAACACATTAACCTGCAAATACTTTTAATTAAATCATTAAAGAGTTATAGTACTGTCAAGAAAACCATTTATCCCTATAAAAATGTAAATATAAGCACCCCCCTCCCCCCAAGGGACACCACAATAATTACACTACTGTATGGATGCACTGGGTTGTGTATGATATTTATCATGCACTGCTCTGGAGTTATTGTATGAATGTGCATGCGCTCATGTGAGTGCAAACATGCCAAAGGGGATGCGTTCATGAGGAGACATGAAAATAAATTATTTCTTGTCCCGTCCTCACCGATTAAATAAAGTGAAACCTTGAACTTCAAAGAAGTTCTAAGAATCTAATCTATCTTGGCATTGCCGACACAAAAACACACTTGAGAATGTATTTAGAAGGAGAAAAAAACCCCATATACACACGCCACACATCCAGAAACCTCATGCAGTCTCATTTGCTACTAAGCTCCCTGCAGCATTTCTGCTTCAGGAAAGTCTATAACATGTGTGGGATTATTTGTAGTCAGTAAAAAAAGCTGTTAGAGGCTTATTTCCACAAATATCTTTCTGATCAGTGATTCTTCTCAAGCTGCCCTGCCAGTGCTTTCCGAGCACTCTGCCAGAAATGTGTGAGATGTCTTCGAACCTGTTGGCTCCATTATGAGAGTGTGACCTATACAGTTTAATGACCTCAGCTGGCCCATAAAGCTCAAACAAACTGCAGTATTACAGTGTCCAAGGGCGACCATATCATTACTCTTATAATACCGACAGCTGCAGTGAATTGTTGTTCTCACATTAAGACTACCAAAAGAGTCTGAAAATCTGTGTGTCTTAGCTGAAAGTGCCCACAGCCATCTGTAGAAGTCTCCAAACATGCAGCATGTTCATACCATATGCACATACTGGATGTCCACAGATGGATAAAATGGCGAGAATAACAATAGTGCACACACACAGGTTTCAATAAAATATGTCTGGGTCAGAAAGAAACCTTATTGACGCAAAATTGAGTAAAGCTACAAAACACTTCAATAAATGGCACTTTGCGTTAGCATCTTTATCAATACTACTGCTACTGCATTTCTTGTGCGCTGTTGTGTAACAAAATAGCTTTTGCTGGCTCTTGTACAAGTGGAGAGAGCTGTGCCATTAAGTGCTATTCGTTATTCCACAAATCAAGGTTCCTGAGCAAATAAGTCACCCCACAGTGAGCTTAACGGATACAGATCCAGGATTAAGCCATCTTGCACAATCAGGAATAATCCTGTTTACTGACGATGCATAAACAGCTTCCGCAACGATCTTCAGAAAAATCGATCCTTAAATTCAATGTGATATCTGGTGGATATATGTTTTTTTTTTCTTGTTATGCATTAGCTATATTTTTCTGAGAACAGAATCAAAATCCCACGCCCCCTCTTTCCACTCCATGATATACTGCAGGGTATTCTCAGCATAAGATACAGAAACAACACCCTTGTACTAGCATTACTGTAAGTAGTTGGCTGGCCTCCCATAGCAGATGAGATTAACACATGCATCTGAGATGCAACATTTGATAGTCAACAACCTAACTGATGACAATATCACAGAACACTATAAGCAAGCGGCAAAATAGCAACTCCAGTGAAATAAATAGCAAATGTGGACATTTTCTCAACCCTTCAGGAATGAAAAAGCAATAGTAACAACAAAACAAGCACTGTGTCATTCTGAGATTTCATAAGAAAGATATTATATAGCATTTTTCCTGCCATCTAAAGACTCCCCTGAAATGTTTGTCACTCTTGAGTCCTAATTTTGGCCTGAGGAGGCTGTACACAGTAACATGCTTTCTCAAATATGCATGAAGTTATTCAAGTCATTTGTTTTTCACTCAACAGTGAAGGACTTCATTAAGAAGGCGCAACTGAGGCTCACACTCAAACCACCTTCTCTGCACAGACAGCCCAAACATCTAGTAGGAATGGCTAGTGCAGTGGCAAGGACATGATCTCTCACTGGCTTCCCACTCAGGAGGACTGCCAACTATGTCCGGCGGGGCACATGGCCAAGCTAGAAATGCCACCGCTTGGGCTTGAACTTGCATCTCTGTAGCAGTACCGAGCAGACACCCACTTGATGATTTAATTAGATTTTGATATTGCTCTGTTTTCTGTGTTGCTGTCATGGGGTCACCACAAGCAAGCCATCGAATCAATCCAATAATGCTAGAAAATAATCTCAGAGTGCGGCACTGACAGATTCCATAAATCACTTAACCAAAAGAGCCACCTGCTATTCAAGCTCCTGTAGACCATGCAGCAACACAAAATCAATTTGAAACTAGAACATTTATTTCAAAACATGCAAAAATAAATAAAGAAATAAATAAAGCCCAAGCTAACCAAAACTTTGATCACAATTGCAAGTGCAAACCAGCACTGGGAAGTGTTAGCTTTTCAAGTTATTCAGTGAGCGACCCACCTTAGGTCCAGGGTTTCCTGTGGACCCGGCCTCCCCTCTGTCCCCCTGCAACGAAAACAACACAGGGAACAGTTAGTGAAAGGTCTCTCGTTCACACATTAGTGAATAGCTTTATGAACACTTGTCATTTCAGCAGCGATCTCACTCCTACAGCTGTTCCACGAGTTCTTGCTGACACAGTGCCTCAGCAGCTGCAGATCAGGATACTATTTCCCAACAACTGGAAAGTGCATATCTGAACCCTATTAGGAGTCATCATATTGTTTTAATAATGGCATTATTTTTAGAAAGATGGACAAGGCAGGGCAAAAAAGGAAGAAAAGCTGAACTGTCTTGGGGGATATACTTTTATAGACAGTTAAGACAGATTGGAAAGAAACTAAAATAAAAGAGTAGTGTCCACAGTATTGTTAAGAGAGAGAATGGGGTAGACTGTTATTTAACAAATTAAGCAAATGCAGAACTCGCTGCAAGCTAAGAATCTAATTAAGCATAATGTCCATTCATTGTGACACCTTCATTACAAGCCCTGTTTGTTGGCTCTCAATAGGTTTCTTTAGAAAGAACAAGAAAATGTACCTAATCTAACAAATGAGTTGCTTTCTAGGCTATAGAATAGATTATGAGTCTATTAATGCACCCATTACTGCAGACATATCCACTCTACTTTTTTTTTTTTTTACAAAACATCTGATAATTAATTGGTCATGTGAACAATTATAGCATGTTAAGGATTCATATCAGACAACGGAGATCCACATGATGCCTGAAGTGTGTATATTTTGCAATACTGTTATCCATTCATTTTTCACCCACTCTAATTTTCTTTTCACCCACTGACACAAACCTTCTAAAAAGCCAGTAATAGTACAACACTGATTATAATAATAGGAACAACGAAGGGTTTTGACAGCCAATCAAAACTGAGTGTTTTATGAAACAATAAACCGTCTTGACTGAAATCCCTATTATAACTCACTTCAGAGGTAGAATGGGTATAAATTGAATTAGGGAGTACTAATTGAAAACACAAGCCATAAGGGCAGGAGAGTTGTAAATGGTGCAAAACAAATTATGGGTATTGTAAAAGGGAAAGAAGTTTTAATTTCACCATTACGCCTCTGTTTTTTTTTTTTTTTCTTTGGGAAGTACATGCAGGAGCTGTAAATCTAGTAATACCAGGGTTTATGTGCAAGGCCATAGAAAATGGATTTCCTTTCAAGTAAGCTGCATTCTTATAACCCACTACTTATCTGTTTAATTTCCTGAGGGATTCTGGATTAATCATAGCAGTTTAATCCCTTTGCACTGCATTAGAATCCTCCATCAAATTCTCACTGTAATGCGGGATAGTACTTTCTGTTGGAGTAACACAGCAAAAGTAATCCCCACACATTTTCCCAAGAAGCCCTCTGTGTAGGTCACGATGATTGGCCTGCAGTTCTAATTATGGTTGTTTAAATGCTCTAAATTGCCCAGATGTCTTTGATTAATCTCTGCAAAGTCAATCTAAATTGTTAGTAAGTATACTCGGACTATTTTTAATCTTATACAGAATAAGATTCTCAAGTCTCATGAGATTACCTTAATAACAGCGTTCTATGACTTTGCTACTGCTTGTTGAATGTATTGTAATGTAAATCTGAAAGAGTTCACCATTGTTTAACTGTCCCATGAATACTGGGCTGGCAATATGGTGGCAACATGTGCGTCTTGTCCAACCAATCAAAAGTTAAAAAATAAATAAAAAGTTCAGCAATTGGAAAAGTAAATAATCATATGCAGTTTTTAACTCCAGATTGGTGGGGCAGCCTATAGCCTGCCTCCAAAGTCACATACTGCCCACCTCCATTTCTCACTGTGTTCAAGAAACCTACAGGTTTGGTTTTATTATGCTAACTTATGATTCCTTACATCATCTCTCCCCCTTTTTCCAATCTGGTATCACGGAGGACCAACCAATTTCTTAAATGCTCCCATCAGAGACAACGATCAGGATCAAGTAGCTTGTGGAAGAACTAAAAGCACAGAAACACAAACGTATCCTGGGTGGAAGTCTTTATATCAGATGGCACGATGTGTGAATGTTGCCCCTCCATGCACAATACAATTTACTTTCATGGCACTAACTTCATAGTGCTATACATAGGGACCAGCAGATAATGTAATGGAACACAGTTGGTGAGCTGAAAGATAATAAACCATCATCACATGTGATAAATCTAACACTTAAGAACAGAGGATCATTTAAAGTGTGGTGGCATAACTGTACATGAAGCAGCAGTTTTTTCCTTAATATGTCCCAACGGTATGTGGAATATTATTGTGCACATAAAAATAATGTAAGGAAATAAAAAGCTTAGGGAATGTGATAAATAACACTGATACACAAATCAAAAGACTATGGAGGAACAAATATGATGATAATTAAAAAATATCTAAGCTATTGTAGCTACTGTATTTTAAAAGCATCTAAAACAAGAAGTTCTATGAATATTTATACAATTTTAAAGAGGATACAGATCCATCCATCCATCCATCCATCCAGGGCTAAATAATGGCTTAAGACTTAAGCTATGGAACCAAAGATTTGTCATCTAGCAGTTATATCTCCTCTATGCTTATATTTCTCTCTCATTTTCTTCAGGTTTCCATAATGAAAATCATTCTGGACCTTTGAAGCAAGCAAAACCCTCCACTACACAGAATGAACTGTGATGGTTCAGACTGCACACACACATGGTCCCACTGCTTGTGAAAAATCACACACTCAAACACAATACCTACTCTACCTCCTAATGAATGAAATTTCTAAACATTGGCTTAACTTAAAATAGATTTTGGTAAATTGGGTTTTTCGGTTGTACAGAAATTATTCTCAGAAAGCATCCTGCATGTGGCCTTAAACCAAAAACCTTCAGCTCTTCAAAACTCTGAGCTATGTCTGCCTCTGTGTGTTCCCTGGCTATTATTCTACAAGTCCACCCTGTAGCCAGGAGAAACAGGTGGAAACTGACCTTGGTGGAACACCGGTAGAAATTCAGGGATCAATAAGAATTAAATATGCCTTAACAGAAGTGAAATGCTACCATAATATACCAGACAGATGAATCTACAACAAGGTCAGTGTGAATAAGAGAAAAGTAATGAATAAATGACTGTTTCAAAACACAACATTTCTACTGTTTTCCCTCAGTTGTTGTGGAAAATTAAAAAAAAAAAATTAAACCAATGATCAGATGAATGGGATACAGCATATACTGTTTGACACATGCAGCTCAGACTGACAAATCAGAACTATACCTCTTACCATGTTACAAGACAGTTTATTTCATAAATAACTTGCTAGAAATTACATGGGCGACCAAAACTATTGCACATCAGTCTAAGTTTAGTTTTTAGACTCATTTCAACCCCAAATTAGCTACGTTAGTACTTACTAACTGGCAACTATCACACCTTCCTAAAACTGTGTTGAACCCCCTTTTGCTTTCAGAACTGCCTTCATTCTCCATGGCACAGATTCAATAAGGTGCTGGAAATATTCCTCAGAGATTTTGGTCCATATTGACATGATAACATCACACAGTTGACAGCTGACAGATTTGTTGGCTGCACATGCATGATGCAAATCTCCCGTTCCACCACATCCCAAAGGAGCTCTATTGGAATGAGATCTGGTGACCGTGGAGGTCATTTGAGTGCACTTGAGTATAGCAAATTCATTGTTATGTTCAAGAAACCACTTTGAGATGATCTAAGCTTTGTGATATTGCATGATATCCTGTTGGAGGCAGCCATCAGAAGACAGGGTACACTGTGGATATGTCCAGAAACAATGCTCATGTGGTACTAAGGGGCTCAAAATATGCCAAGAAAGTGTCCTCCACAGTATTACATCATCACTACCAGCCTGAACTTTCAAGGCTGGACAGATTCATGCTGTCATGTTGTTCATGCCGTATTTTGACCCTATCATCCAAATGTTGCAACAGAAATTGAAACGCATCAGACCAGGCAACATTTGTCCAGCTTTGTTGAGCCGATGCAAATTGTAGCCTCAGTTTCCTGTTCTTAGCTGACAGGAGTGGTACCCAGTGTGGCCTTCTGCTGCTGGCAAATGTCACTTAAATCGCCTTTCTTCCCCATTCTGATACTTGGGTTTTAACAGAGGGTTGGGTTGACCATGTCCACATGACTAAATGTGCTGATCTGCCATGTTGCTGCCATGTGATCAGCTGATTAGATATTTGCATTACTGAGCAGATGAATGGGTATACCTTATAGTGAGTACACACATGGGTAGAGCTGCTGTGGTAGTAGCCATAAATTGAAAATGGTATTTTTACATAATGAAAATGTTTTGTGTGCTTGTGTGTTTTCTGAACTTTGAGCAACAAGTTTACTGCACAATGAATAAAGGGATGAAGGAGGTGAAAAAAAGGGATTAAGACGTAAAAAGTTTCAAATTAAAAACCCGTACCTCTGGAAACACATAGTAAGGGAAAGAAATTAAAGTATAAATATTCACATTAACATAATTTCTGTAAGGATTCCATTAACAAAGAGAGAAAATCTGTCAAACTCAAATTCTGTGAGGTATGCTCTATGCTGTAACTTAACTGAAAGGAAGTTCATGTTATGATACGCCACTTGTTAGCAGCACGTAATATCTGTTACTGAAACCTGCTTACAAGTTAGATGCATAAGTATTTGGACAATGACATAATTTCTGTAATTTTGCCACTGTACACCACTACAGACAACCAGGATGTGATTGAAGTGAAAACTTTACTAAAGCAATGCATTAATTGTTTAGGAATTGGAGCCAATTTTATATATTGTCCAAATACATTTGGCCCTACGTAACTGCATAGACATTGGCTAGATGGATGATAAATAAAAAACACTCATGTGGTTATTATAGAAATGTATTAGAAATCTCTCCATTCAGCTGAATTAAATTTCAGTTCATTGCTGCCATTTATTGTTTTTCTGGCAATTTTTTTTTTTTACTTGATCATAATAGTAAAAGCACGTGGACCAGTTGGTCTAATAACGCTATCCAAAAACAAAACAAAACAAAACAAAAATACCAGGATTCTTCTCAGTTTGTGCTTTTAATAACAGCGGTGTGTTATCAAGTGACTGAACTAGATGGCTTAGTCCTGAATGCGTGGGCCCTGATCATATCATTGCTTAACTCTATTGATTTAGTGTTCAAGCCAGTAATAGGATTTGTTATGAATTTTGTTGTTCAGTCAGTAAACAAATGTTGCCAAGTATTGATTTGTTGAAGACCTGAAATTAGATTTCAGGTGTTAACAGCAAGAGCAACTGTGTCATAGCACAAGACGTGGCCTGCAGAGAGGTAATAACAATAAAAAGAAGGAAGGGCCTGTGATGAAAAGCGTGTTCAAATGATTGTTGAATCATTTGCAGACAGATAAAAGACATGCACCGAGGTGCTATTTGGATGTGATTTAGGCATCAGGTAAACAGTGGGAAGCTATAAGGCTATTTGTTGATGTAACAAAAACACTGACAACTTGCCACAGTGGCTGCTATACTGTAAATGAAACCTTTAGCCTGTTGCATTCTACCCACTAAATATAGCCACACCAATTAACAGCAACTAATTAATCACCAGCATTTCAGCTTGAGAACTGAACTCTGCTGAGTCACTTACGAATCATTAGAGGCCAATTACAACACATCAACAAATCTGATTACGGCAACCTGTTTTGTTTGTATGTTTTAACAACAAAGCAGCTTAAAATTATATTCAAAATGATTTGGGGCTTTTTTTTAAAACATAACACAGTTGTCAACTAACAAAATCCAATGCTGTAAATGCTCAAAGTTAAAAGCATTAAGCATGCATATCTCTATTAACCTATCTTTACTAACAATAACAGAAGCTAATTATACTCAGATTTTCAGTGATATTGTGATAAGCGGCGTGCAAAAGTGAGAAAATGTACTTCTTTTTACTCTGCTAGAAAAGGAAAATCTATAACAATCTATAATCTTATGCATACACACCAGCAGTACCTTGTTGGTGCTGTTCAAAGGATTACCAGCACTAATCACAAAGCCACTTTTAACAACTCACAGTGTAGAAAGCTCAAAATAGCCCAACTACAAACTGAATGCTACAGGTATAAATGATTTAAAATGATGCTTTTGTGCCTTTCAGAATTGGCTGTTTTTCTAGGAACAAAAACTCTAACAGTCCTCCTACATATCTTAATCCCACAGCCACATCATGGTAATTAGGATACTGACCCCAAAAGCCATATGGTCTTATCAGGCATACAGTACCACCACCTGCTCTTCCCCGTGAATTCTTTTCACTCACAGCTTTCTCCCTTTTGTCATTTTTTAACCTTGTACAGGCAGCTAAAAGTGGATTTGACTCTCCAAACAATGTGATTTGTCTAGGGAATAATAACACTTTTTGTCTCGGTATTTGATGGTTCCTTCATGTTTTACTTGTCCTCCAACTGACACAACACCCACAATTTTCAGTGACTGGGCATTTACAATTTACATTTCTGCTTGTCTAGTGAGCTATCATGAATCGCTCTCTTTTTTTAAACTATACCTATTTTCAAGGGATTGAGCAAATGTATGATTTACCAATTCACACTGCTTGGGATATTTGGGAGGAAATTTGAATGCTTCAAGGTAATTGCATGGTAGCTTCTCCAAAGGACCTTGACTGAAGAACACGGAAGACATTTTATTGCTGAAAGAAACATCTATTCCTCTTCCTCTAACAATGAAGTATAAATGTGCCCTACGGGGACTTGCTGTCTTTCTTGACATTTAGACCTTGTAGCTGTCCGGGAAAAACCAGCAACATTGCCCACAAAGAAAGCTCACGGGTGCAGCTAAGAGTATTTGAGAACAAAACCATGGTCATTTGCAGCAAAGGTGCTGAACACAATGCTGACAACCTCAGGTTTAGACTTCTGTGAAATCACTAACATTTCCTGAACAACTCAATTTCCTCTTGAATAGATGTCAAGACAAATGTGTGCATTTATCACAAGGCACTAAAAAATTGGCCCTTACCTTTTCCCCTTTATCTCCTTTCTGTCCTGGCAGTCCAACTACACCTGGAAGACCAGCCTCTCCCTGTGCAAACACAAGATGCAGGACTGAAATTATATGTAGATACATTTATACTATCAACAAAAATCTTTTGACGTACAGTGGGGGTCAGAGGTTTACACTCATCATGGGCATGAATGTCATGGTAATTTTGAGATTACAGTGATTTCTTTGAACTGTTCTTTTTCCAGGGTAGAATGATTGTACAGCATACATAATTAATGGCTTTAAAAAAAATATAAATTGGGTGCACAAATGTGACTTCATTTTGGATTTTCTCTAATCCACACAAGGCCAAAATTATATGCACAGGCTCAAATATATACATACACCCCCACTAATCTTTGTTAAGCTTAAAGATATTGTAAAACTTTCAGCACTGCTTGTTAAAAAATTTACGTGAGTGTATGTATGTATTTGAGCCTGTATATATACTTTTGATCCTGTGTGAATTAGAGAAAATCAAAAAAAATGTTAAACTTGTGCACTCAGTTCTTGTTTTTTAAAGTCCTTAAAGGTGTATGCCGTACAATCGTTCCATCCCCGCAAAAAGAACAGTTCAAAAAAATCATTAAAAGCCCAAAATGACTATGATATTCATGCCTGTGATTAATGTACAACTGTACTTAAAAGAACAGAAATATATATATGTATATATATATATTTTTATCAGTAAAGCAATATTTACAGCACCTGCAGTAAGCACTGACATTTTTAGTCATATGTTATTTGAAAATGTAAGA
Source organism: Archocentrus centrarchus (assembly GCF_007364275.1). Taxonomy (NCBI): domain Eukaryota; kingdom Metazoa; phylum Chordata; class Actinopteri; order Cichliformes; family Cichlidae; genus Archocentrus; species Archocentrus centrarchus. The sequence goes on along the minus strand of NC_044360.1, from coordinate 20,068,585 downwards.
ATTTTTATCATTTGAGTATATTCCTGTATCTCATATCTATTTCCACTGACAGAAGATGCAGAATTGGACATCACCTAGCAGCTGTACCATTTCAGGTTATTATTGAAGCGAACATTAATATCTGCAGGTGAAAGAATCCTTTTACGGCTTCGCAGATCTATTGCACGGTGTATCTTTGCCATGCTCGGGAGAATTATAGCTGCATTTGTATATACATTTTGGCTGTAATGTGTTTGGTTGGCATTGCAGGAAAATAGTTTTTGATATAAATGGTGTTTAACTGTCTCTAGAATGCCCATATCGGATTGAGTACACGTGGCGTCAAATCAAATGCTGGTTCAGTTACAACGGCCATTACATTTACTCAATTAGACGTCCCTGCTGGGTTGAATTGAGTGTACCTTCTCAGCTGGGCAGCGACATCTGTCATTGGAGTGTGAGGCCGGCTGAGACAGCATCAGGGGGATTTGAGCTGAAACCAGGGGAGGGGCAGTCCCATTAAATGTCTTCTCAGCTCCACACTGGATCAATAAAGAAATTTCACTATTTAGACGCTTTCCTTTGTATTCTCACTTCAGGGCACAAAAAAAAAAAAAAAAAAAAAAAAGCAAAGCCACCGCCACATATAGCACACTTCACCCAGATAACCTGAGTTTTTATGCTTATGTGAAGCTTGCAAACTGTGATAAGCCCTTCTCAAGGTTGTGAGGCTTCTCTATGAGTAACTTTACACTGGCATGGAAGTATGCTTAGGGAGATCTGTAATGGTGAAAGTTCAAAGGTCATATCTCCATTTGGAATCACTGCAACATTAGCTCTTAATGATTTTATGATGATGGAAGTTCTCTGTTAGTGCATTTCTAACTGGGGATGCGTGCTCTTGTGGATGACACAAAAACCTTCTTATACTTTTATGTATTAGTTAAAGTTGGTCAGTACAGTATGTTGCAGAAGACAGTATGGTACCAAGACACAAGAAACCTAACTTGTGAAAGACTCATTAGCCCCTTACTATTATTGTTTTTTTATTTACAATAAACAGTAAGTGAGTTCTGTTCTGAGGCGTTAAAGCATTTTACCTTTGGCTCCTGGAGCTCACAGCAATTTTCCAGCTCAGCCATGTAAGGGTCACAGTAGATTAGAAATTGTTTCAGTTCAATCTGTGGAGACAATCACTGCATTATACAACAGTTTCATCATCTCGTCACGCTTCTCTTTTAACTGACAAATGTCTACACATCACTGGCTAAGAAGTGAAGTACAATTTGTTCACTTGTCAGCTGTTGTAGCCATAATGTCCTAACACCGCAACTCCTCTCGCCTGCGAAACAGCTCTAAAGTACCACATCTAAACATAACATTTTATTAACATAATATTTTTTTAAAAAAGCTTCAACTTCTACAGAACTTGCAACTGGTTCAGTGGAGAACTTGACACCTATGTTGTTGTTTTCTTTTGAGATGTAGTTACTTAAGCTATTATCAGTCACACAGGGTAAAAAATCAGCTGTTAATCCTCCTTAAGCCAAGGTCTATCCAGAGGCATGGCTGACCTAATGGCAAGACGACCTTTTGTTTTTTTAGCACTTTGGCCACCTCCGGGGCTGAAAAATGAAGCCAATGCGGAAGTGCCAACAAATGCAGTTCACTGAGCAGTCACTTCAGGCTGTCTCCAAAAGAAACCCAACAGACTCCAGCGTTAAAGTGCCTGACCTGAATAAAATGTTTACTGCACAGTAGACATGTTTCTTTTGCAGTAGTGCATGACTGTCAAAAGTAAACTAATACACTCTTTATAGCTAATTTCTTCCTTTCTTGAAAACTGAATGGGGGTTACTACTACTGCTTTAAGTGGTAGGTGAGTGACAACTAGGTTGCTAGCTAGCTGTGATGTAACTGGACCTCTGGAGTGTGTTTCTGGTGTTGGTAGCCTTTGGATTATTTTTACTGCAATTATCTGACAAATGATGTGGCTTGCTGTGTGGTTCATTTTGCCTAAGAGCTTGTCCAAGAAGTTTGTGCACCAGTTTTGGTGAGTGAAATTCTAGTATTTTATCTGAACTAAATGGGAAAACATGCCTCTGCAGATGCAATCATACAGTCTATGAATGCAGCTTGCTAACCGTCCTTGCTAGTATTAGCTAAAAAAAAAAAAAGAAAAAAAAAGGACTCTCATCCAAATGTGCTAAAAAAGCAAAAAAAAAAAAAAAAAAAAAAAAAGCTAAGCTGTTGACAGCCAAAATGCCAGAACCAAGCTTTCAAAAGGGGACTTACACTACAATAGAAACATCCATCTACTGTAGCACTGTGCAAAAGTCAAGAGCCAGCTCTCATTTCTTTGTTTTGCTAAGAAAATGGGAAATATTGCAGTGATTGAGCCAGGCATGTTGAAACATACATGGGGATACATCATATAAGGATTAAAACAGAGTTTGTACAATTCTAATATGCTTGAAAGTCAGTATTTGATATCATCATTTTTATTTTTCAATACATCCTAAACTCTCTTAGGCTTGCTTTCATACCATTCCCTTAAATAGGTTTCACCTAAGACTTGTTACCTCTGTGCATCTGTATGTGTAATTTGGGATACCCAAGCCTTCTCTCTGTTTCTCTTCCTTAAGAATGGCTTCTTGACAGCCACCCTTCCTCTGACAGTTTCTGATGAGGCTTCAAGGAACAGCAGATGGATCATCAGGAGCAGATGCATCTCGCAGATCCTGTGTTACTTCTTTGCTGGATTTCTTTCCTATTAAGGATATGACTTTTGGATACTGTTCATCTGCTGTAGATAGTTCTTTAGGCCTACCACTTCTGTTTTTTTGGGGGGGGGATTTTGCCCACCGCTTCCCCAAATTTCCCCCCAAAAAACTGCACACCATGTCGAGAAATGCCAAGTTAACATATAGCTCTTTGAGAATCACCTGGTTGGTGCAAAAATATTATTTTATGCCTGTCAAACTGTGCTATCTTTGGCATTTTTCATGGATTCACCTAAAGAAATGGGACAAAAATTATGTGTTTTTGCAAGTCACAAAGTGCCTCAAGATACATTTTAAAATTGGATCTTTGCTAAGTTGTGTGATATGTATAGACACAGCACTGGTTCATCCCTTGAATGAGGTGGCTTTTTTATGTGTGAATGATTCAGAGGTCAGTGTTAAGTGGCCTAAAAAAAACTAACTAAACAAAAAAGAAGACATTCCTCTGAAAATGTTCAGGTTTGAAGATGAGTGAAAAACCAGCAAATGTCCAGAGAAAAACTCTGAAACACCTTCTAAAAGCCTAAACAACTACTGCTCAAGACCACTTTAAAAAGTTACATGAAACCCTGACTCTTTGGAAACAAAATTAAAGAAATATGGGGTGGCTCGAGACTTTTGCACAGCACTATACATGCAGTCGATAAACACATATGACACAACAGAAGATTTATACAGATTAAAAAAACTATGCACCTGTGCACATGTTTTGAATGCTGTTTGAAAGCAGTAGGGGGTACATTGCATATTTTCTGTGAGGAGTAGTTCATAACTGATCCAAAGTGAACACACTGAATAACAAACTGGGAAATTCCCAAATAGCAAATGGAAGATATGAGAAAAAATGTTTCTGATATGTTTATCATGGGACATACATCTACAGGCCGTCCATCTTCTATTCGCGTAGTGACCAGTGAGCGCCCACTGGGGTCAATGCTTGCCCTCTCATCAGTCACTCTTTTTTCTATTAGTTTGCAGTCCATGTAAATGGAGACAACATTGGTCTGTACAGAAATGCTCAGCTTGTGCCACTGGCGATCGAACAGGGCATGGAGGTCACGGCTTTTAAAAGTGTAGCGGAGAGTGTTCTTTAGCAGGCCCTGGAAAGAAAACTCCACCACCTTCTTACCGCCGTCAACCACAACTGTTACCTGAGGTGTAAAAAACAGGATCGTTACTGCAACATATCAATATACTCAAACTGATACACAGAATTAAAATATATACTGGCACTCACCTGACTGCCTCCTGACTGGTCAAATATCTGCCAAAGATACCAGCGATCTTTTTTTGTAGTCCTTCTTACCCGCCAGATGGACACAAGGGAGTACTCGCTCGGAAGACCATTTGGAAATATCAATCTAAAAAAGAACATTGGGAACAGAGTCGGGTTCATACAGAACACCAAAATTAAATTTAATATTAAAATATCCTAAAAATCGAATAATAGTGTCCAGTTTAATTTTTCAATGCAGAATGTAAGCAGTTCAAAGCTTTCAAGGGCTGAGTAACGAACCAGCCAATCAACTTCAGTGATCAATATAGTTTCAGTATCCTCTTGCTGCAGAGACATCCACATAAATAAGCCTGACAAACTTAATTCCATTTAGCGTGATGAATTTTATACAGGCTTCCCTGTCACTCAGATGGATGAAAGCATATAGACATTGATCCAAAGTCACAGAAGTCAATCTTTTACCTCGCTGACATACGATGTGCATGCACAGCTACAGGGTTATAGAGTGTGATGCAGCTGCAGGTTTATGTCTATGACCTCAGCCGCTCCCTGTAAAGTCAAATAACACACCTTCTTCCAGCAGAAGAAAAATACGCGGAAAAATATGGAATATATAAGAAAAACAATATCATATTTCAAATCACACCCACTCCCAAATGATTTGCATCTTACTCACTAACTCATCTCTCAACCCATACCCCCCCCACTCCCTTTCTTTATTTTACACATTGTGTTCAAAAACGAAACAAAATATTGTATCCTTCAAAACACTATAACCTTAGCCCTAACTCCACACTCAAATTAACAACCAAACGTGGAAGAGCATAAACATAATAAATCAAGATCAGCAAAAATAATAATAATGCAATGATAAGGTCATTGAGAAGGCAGAGCACAGCCTGGGGGAAGAAGGGAGAGAGAGTTTCCTTAGACAGGTTGGAAATTAGTTTTCACTCCAATATATCATCTCCTATTCTCTCAGAGCTTCCTACCCTCTTCTATTGTGTCCCTTGAATTCGTTGAGATTTCGGTGTGCACGGTACATGACTAAAATGATAAATATGCCAAGTTAAAGCTCCTGAAAAATCAAATGCTTCCGCGAGGGGCCGAGGACTGGGAAGGTCATTTGTTGCCTAAGGGGCTAAAGGATTATTTGAGCAGCAATTCAATATCAAAAGTGATGTGGCAATTTATAAAAGTGGGAATCTGAAAATAAATGCGGCGTAGAACACTTTAAGGCTGCACATACAGTACCGGCTTGCACTAAACGGATTACACATCGTTATTAAGATGCGAGAAACATCATGAAATCAAAGCGAATTCTGAGAGCTTTTGCAGCGCACTTCATCTCGTGGCACTGTTTTCTTTCAGGGCCCTGCAGGTTCATACCATTTTTCACAAAGTCCCATAATGAGCCTACTCTTATGTCAAAACACGGCCTGGTGCGACACACTTCTCTCTGACAGCCTAGAGGGTTAAAGGTGATGACCTTGTGTTGACTGACATCGTGGCTAAGTGGCTAAACCTGGAGTTCATTGTTGGTTATCTTGAACTCAGTTTAATTGTTTGTTAAGATGCTACTCTGCATGATTTTTAGTGGGTGATAATGAGTGAAATAAAATAAAAATCCATTTAATTTCACTGCTACATTGCCAAAACAACTTTTTAGAAGCTCTGTATGTGATTGCGCCCAACCCTGACCTCATGTCGACTGCCCTGGTGGCCAAACGTGGAGCTCTGTGTCAGTTGTTTTGAACACCGCTTGTCTGATTCTTTGGGAAGGCGCCACTCTGCATGATTTAGAGGGATTTGCATTCAATTTCCCTATTACACTGGCAAAACACTTTTACAATATACTGTACGTGATTCTGCCAACATTTTCTTTTACAAGTCCCATTTGAATAGAAATCATTCGGACTGGCAAATATACTTTGGAACAAAAGGAAATGTGTTCCAGATCACATTCATTAGTAAAGTTTTGGTTCATTGCAAACCTTATAATGACTGTTTACTATAGGGTTGTGTTCCACAGTATGAAGAATTGGGGTCTGGTTTCAAGCCAAAGCACTGAAACATTTTTTAGTACAATATTGTGCACAACCACAATAAGAGAAGCACAAAAGATCACAGAGTAACACCCTGGAACTCAAGAGTTACAATCAGAGCTAATTCCATTTTTATAAGGAATGACCATGTGCTTTCTGGAAAGTGTCACCACTCTTGGAACGTGCTCTTGACTGGCTGTATTGCTTGGCTGACACTACGTCTTGTATAATCAGGGACAGGGGTTTGACAGAATTGTCACAGCAACACCGCCTTTCTGGCAGGCAATCTTATGGAAGAGACTTAAGTCTCCTGCCTTGTAAGAAATCCTATCCAGGAAGATTCTTTAAAGTGAGCTGGAGGAATCAAATTGCTGCAGCTGAAACAATCAAATCTCAAATGGAAGCCTAGTTGGCTCATATCCTCATCATTGACATTCAATCTTTGTGCAGTTGGTGCAGTTTTACCCTAGATCCATCATTCAAGCTCCAAATGTCTGTAACGTCTTTTTCCCAGTGTGGGTCCACTTCTTTGTTTACATTTGGCAGAGGAGCTGTTTTTGCTGGTGTGAATTTGATCTGGAATAAGGATATTTTACTTTGTACAACTGAAGTGTATGTAGGTAACTGGGATGCGTAAGATGAGCTCATTCCTAGGGTGTCAAAGCCACTGGTGTCCCAGAAGTGTCCTTTGGCATTGGTGCTGTTGTGGCAAGAGTGGAACAGCTTCACGCCCAAATTGTCACATATGGACACTTGGTCAGAAGCGGACTGGCTGCTCTTAAAGCACATTTAACATGCAGTGCTAATGCACTAAAAGGGAGTATCAACACAAATCCTGATCTTTTCCTAATTACATGGTTTTGATGCCTCAAAAGAACCAAACAGCAAGTGAAAGTAAAAAAAAAAAAAAAAAAAGTGATCTCATCTGAAAAAAGTAAAGCAAAGTGAGTGCAGCATACAAAGTTATCAAGTGCAACACAAATTGAGATATGCTGGTTGAAAGTACTGCGATTTACATTTTACAACTTCCCTGTTGGCAACACCACAAATGCAGCAACCACTTGATCTGAGCAGAGTTGGGCAGAACGTGAACTATTAAATAAATACCTACACGTAGCAAATGTTAGGATCTGTTTTTGTTTTATGCCTCTGAAAGGAAAAAAATATTGGCCGATATAATCGGTTTATCACATTTTCAGATCACCAAATATCAGTATCGGTCTTAAAAATCGGATATTGGTCGAGCACCACTATGGATTCAAATAATGCCTGTATGATTAATTAGCTGACCCAAAAGTTACACAAACAAACACTTACACATTATATCTCAGCATAAGCCACATTATGAGATTTTGCAGTTAGATCCAAAAGAAGTGTTGATTCAGTTCCTGCTTATACTTAATTTGCTTTGCTAATAAACAAAAACAAAAGCTACAATACCTGCCTGCCACTTTACACAAATCTGAACTTCTTTTTCTTTTGCTAACCACCTGAACACAGAAACGCACACCCTTGCAAATTCTGTTGAAGCTCTAAGAGCTTGAGTCGCTGAACTATACACAACAATTTGTAAGGCGGATAGTTGAGATTCATTCAAATGTATTTAAAATGCAATCCATATAAATCAGTTATATAAATCAGATGTGAGACACAAGTTATTATGCGATGCAAAGAGAGCAAGAGCAGACATAAATATGCTATAAATATGCTGGGAGCAACTGCAACACTCTGCTTTAATACTGTATGGATGAATATGTGTTGCTTTTTGTCGGGCAAATGTGCTCCCTCACACAAATGTTCCACGAGTGTGTCAGCAGTGTTCTATGAACCGTAATGTGTATTGTGCCAAGGAGTGGGCAGAACATCAGCCATATCTACGCATCTATTGCTGCATATGCTCCGAGTGGAGTGAGCAATGTTTTACTGGCTGTGGCAGGGGGCACTGGGGCCTCCTGCTTCGTGCAATTGCCCTCGCTTTCCCTCCTCAGCTGACATGCAGTATCACCTGTCAAAGTACTTAGATAATTGGATATGAGAGGGATCGCAGTCCTGCCACTGTAACCAATGACACTGTCAGCAGCGTCACTGAGAGGCAGCATCTTCTTGCACTATGGGCCCAGACTGAGTGAAGAGCTGAAGTGAATGTATTTTCAGCTGGTTGACTGAACAGGGAAGCAGATCACAAATCACCTGGCTCAAAGATTTTTTTTTTTTTTCACCAAGCCAGGGAGGGAGGGAGAGAGAGAGAGAGAGAGAGAGAGAGGCAGTAAATGTTTACAGTTGCATATAAAAATACTAAATATATCCTGCCCTTCTGGAAGAATGACAAAGCGTTCTCTTTCACTGTTACAACCCGAGGACACAAAACAATGAATAGCTCAAGATACATTTTTAAAAGTCCAAAACCTCACTATAAGTTGCGCAAGTCTTGTGTGATACAAATGTAAAAGGGCAATAGGCTTTTATGAATACTATATAATATCAGGTGTTCCTATATCATTATATCAGCATCAGCAAAGGGATGCCACATCATGACCCTGCTGGTTGACCAGGGAATAAAGGTCTTCAGTAAGTGAATGTGTCATTTACATAGTTATTTTAATATTTCTGTCTTATTATACATGCTCAGGATTTTTTTCCCATTCCTTTATGTCCCAGTTTTTGCCCTTATGAGATTTCAAGAATAAATGCAATATATATTAATTCTGTTCAAATTATTCCCCATCTACCAGCTCACCTCACCGCTTGCCCTTATTAGCCAAGGCAAATGGAACTATTGCTCTGAGCAGGGTATATCTGGGTTGCCTTAGTTCAACTGAAATTCAGTTATGGCTACACAGTCGAAGTAAGCAAGCTCAAATTCTCATTATGGTCACCACAATAAAGATATGTAATAGCAGTAAAATATCATAAAGTCTTGCAGTATTTGAGTGGAGAGAAATAAGCAGGACTTTACATTTAGAACCTGCACATGAAGGAGCCAAAGAGTAATCACCTGCAGTTTAGTGCTGTTCACAGCCTTGGCCACACACTTTACAGCATGCCTGCATTGTGTGGTGTTCTCCCAGTGAATAACATGAGCACAAATAATGCAGAATGTACACACACACATGCACCCTAGCACAGATGTGAATGCTACCTACTTTGTTGGCTTAATAAGTGGACTGCTTCCTAATCGAAACGATGGCAGGTCTTCTGCGGTTGTTCCCTTTCGGAGAAGAAACGTTTCTGTGAGATCAAATCCTGCGAACGGGATTACAATGTGTTACTAGATTTTGAACAAGCCGATGTTTACATCTCCACAAAGCCGCCGCGTTCATTCAGTACCTACCTGTGATTTCCAGGGGACGATCTAAAATATCAGAAAACCTGTGTTCCTCTACAGTCAGAGGGGGACACGAGCCATCTAGGAGAAAGCAACCGAGAAATTGTTTGCGCTGGGTACAGATGTTCATTTATATTTGGAAGCAGTTTTGAGAAGGATTACAGAAAAGACAGTGATGAATTCCATCATGAAATAATTTCCGCTGTGGATTTCCTGTCATTTTGAAGGCAGAAACTTCTTAAGGGGAAAAACACATCAGAGCAGAAAAATCAGTTAAAAGTTTGCTTTTTTTTCCCCCATTAGTCTTTAAAACTTTTGTTTGAACATTAAAAAAAATGAAGAGGCAAGATTGTGAGATGTAATTTCGAGACATGCCTAAATCAGCTTCACAAAAAATGAAATTTAAATCAACTTTATGCATTTTTGGTAGTTTTCTAATATATTTATGAATCTAAAGTTTTGGTTCAAGTAAAGTCATTACAAAAGAAAACTGCAAAAGACTGAATTTGAAGAAGACGATAGGTCTATTTATTTTTAAATAGATTCAGCATATTTCTCTCTATATCTCCTTAAATTGGCATTAATACTGTAGGTGAGATAATTTGCCTGAAATACCTAAGCTAGTAGTTCATTTGTAGACTATCACCATCAATCATCTTGTTTTGTTAAAAGGAATATGCTGCTACAGGCAGAAAGTTGCAGACAATAAACTCACGCACCTGCTTGTTCGCTCACTGCCATCCCTAAAGTGCAAGGAATGGAACTCACAGTCCAAATGAGAGCAGTCCACCTTAGCAAGCAAATCATGGCTCTGACTCTAGAAAGCAGTCCACTTGAAAACCTGAATGGAAACAGGATAAAATAATGAATAAGCGCAACCTACTTCAGCCTTGACTAAATATTGTATTATAAATAACAGCAGACACAAGAAAACAGTGGGGCTCTACCCACTTTATTATAAGCATGCTATTATACTGGGTAACAGCATATTTTACTTACTTTTACTAACTGGATTTATGTAGCAATCTAGCACTTAATCAGTGATCAAGTAAATCATGTGATTGCTTTGCAAACTTGTCACAGGTAAAACCTTGGAAAGTTTTCCATAATTAAGTGAGGAAGAAATCATATACATGTGCATTTTTAATTTTTTTTTTTTTTTTTCATTTTTAGAACCATGACTGAACTGAATTCAACACTAAAGTGTGTCTGATTCTCCTGTTTTACCCAGCTCCCTTGTGCATTCAAATGTCCCTCTACCTAAATGTGGATTTATTTCAGTCAACATGGAGAATGAGCTGTTCACTGTTTTGTTCTCATTAACATTTTCCATACAGTGATGTTTACACTTCAGCAAAAACCCATGTTTCTCTTTTAAGTTTTGATTACCCGGTGAGTCAAGCATCTCAATTTACAGCTTACAATTCATTCAGTCTGTTCATCTGCTCTCCTCCCACAATTCTTCTTTTTTTAATCAATATCCCAAATTATGTTTACAGTATGTTTGACAGAGTAATTGTATGATAAGTTTAATATGGGATTGGCCTCTTGATCATATTGCCACAGCCTTGATCTTTTATTTATGTACTACTCAATCAACACTTTGTTGTTCAAGGATATCACATGCAAGGATCAAACCTGGAAACCTCCTGTTACAACTAAGTCCCCTGAACCATTTCACTATGCTGCCAAACAAAATCTTCTGGATTGCTCTCATGCCATTGCAAAGGCGCCACACATTTTTAGGGTAGTCACACTGGATGGTAAGTGTTTGTTCCAAAGTACAGTCGGTAAAGTACCCTCAACTTTAGTGAGCTTTTAAAACTAGCACTTTCAGGGAAGACTTGATTGCTCTGCTTGACAAAAAAAATGGTGCGCTGCCAAAATAATGTTGATAGCTGAACTCAGAATGTAATAAAAAATTCATGTGGCTTTTTCAAAGACTTTCAAGGACTTCAAGTTGGGGGAAAAAAAGAATATGAACGGACTTGTGATACTGAGCATAGTAAAATCTATTTTATCACCTTATATTAACATTAGCCATGAAACACATTTATCAATACCACAGAAAAGTGTCAAGTCCCTTCATAGTGAACTAGCAGTTTGGGGGATTTGGAATTTGTGACAGCATTGTTGCCTGACTGTACTTCTTCATTCCTGGTGCACCTTTATCTGTTTCCACCACGGATGAAAACCCTGAAGACATTGCTGAACAGACCCCCAAAGACCTTAATACAGCTGCAGCAAATTAATATAGTAATATTAATATAATTCCCATCCATGTTCCAAGCCTTCTCCCACTGGATCATAAAGTTTTGCACGCAGGCCTACAGCATCATGGTGCTCGGTAAAGAAGTGACCATGCCACTTACTACAGCTATGCAAGCGTCATAGACAAGCAGCAGCACAGAGATATCAGATTCCGTGTCTGCGTGAAGGAGTAATGTTATTCTGGTCATTTCTGCAAATGTATGCAATAGCAGCAGCTCTGCAGCCGGACCCTACTGTCGCAGTTACTCAATACCTTTACATATCGCAGTCCTATTATTGACGGTTCTGTGTGTGTTAAATTGCAACTTTAAAATCCACACGCTTCAGCCGGTGCAGCACGGTGCACACAAACGCTGCCTGACCATCTGCTCTATCTGCATCATCTAAACGGACACAGCGGCAGTTTAAGGTAGTTACATGCAGGCTATAACCCTGCATGTAACACAGCTTTAGGAAGGCACAGGCACAAAGCTAAACCTCGTGCACTAAAGTTGGTTTATCCGTCATTCATTCAGCCACTTTCGGTCAATGGCAGTAACTCAGTGCAACTCTGCAGTATTCAAAGAAGCGTGTTTCTAAGCGCGATCGCTGATTGGCTGTGTGCTTTTTACATTTTTTATTAATAATTACCAAACGTTGTACTTCATATTCGTTCAGTGTCCAGCATATTACGCAATTTGCTGACATCAAATAATGTAATATGGGTGCATGTTTACGCACGCAGAGCTGTAAACAAATCAGAAATAAGCCGCTTCTAAGGCATGTGTCCCAGCAGAAGTTACACGGATGAAGCCGCGAGTTTAAAAAGAAAAAAACTACACAAAAACACACTTTCCTGACAAAACATGCAAAATGTGCTAGTTAAAAAAAAATGCATTTTCGATAAGTTCACACGCTGATTTCTACGTTATGCCGTTCTTGGTGTTTTATCTTCTTTTTTTTTTTCGTTTAATGTGAAATTAATTTGATCCATAATTACTTACAGTAGCTGATAAAGTTTCCTCTAATGCGAAAACAAACAAAAAAACAGCGGCAAAAGCATAGTCCATGTGTGGATACGACCAGTCCGATTCCGGATTCCAAGACTTGGAAATAAAAGTCACAGTGGGATCGCCAGCTCGATCGCTGTCCTTATTAGTTGCACAGAGTGGCCCTCCCACTCTGTCATTATTACCGAAATGCTCACTGACAGAGAGTTCAGCAAACAAGAGGAACACACAGTGAAAACAGCTTTTGATATTCAGTAAAATAAATGCCCAGATGCAGTTCAAACAAACTCTGCTATTAAGAAAGCCAGGTGCGGGTATTACACAGTGTTTGATGTATTGTGATTTAATCAAAAATCCCCAATAAAGACCCTAATCGTGTGGCTAAGGTGCCTTTATAGGAGCAGTAAGAAGGATCCAAGTCAAGCTTAAAAGTAAATATGTGCAGAATACAAAACGTGTTAACGTGTATACCTGGCTATTCATCACTTCATAAAAAAGGCATTATACTCCATTATGAGCAGAACGAGCAAGAGATGATGAGCAGACATAAAGGCAGCTTTCAGGGCAGTCCTGGTGCTACAGCAACAAACTCAATCCACATACTATTTTAGTTAGAAGACCCAAATGCCATGTTGCAATACTACACTGCTATATGGTAGCCAACAACTTATGTTGTGCTGAGTTTCAAATGCAGGTTCAACAGGCTTGTCAGTGTAGACTTTGTCCAAAACCCAGTGAGGGTCTGCTCATGTTGATCACCGTCTGAACAGTTTCTATGTGTCACATCAGTATTCTAATCCATATTTATAATCTATATTAAAAAAAAAAATACTGTCTCAGTTCAAAGTGTTGGCTGAAACAAAACTACTTGGTACCCTGAAGTTTTGTTTTTTTTTTTTTTAAAAAAAGGTCAAGGCACTCGCTCCACAGTAACAGGTGTTCAAGATTCTCACATGTAGTTGTTTAGACAGATGATTTTCATGCACCCTCCCCTTCACCACAGGGTCACACACCCTGAGATACAAATTTAAGCACTGTGCTGAAAGAAACCAAGAAAAGGGCTCTAAAGAAATGAAAATTCAAATGAAGCAGATGGCTGCATTTCTTTGTTTCCTTGCTTCTGTAGTTCTAAGAACTGCTGCTTTTCTCATGTCGTGCTTAAAAGTGTTATTTGGTGTGTTGGGATTGAAGTCATATGAATCCAAATGTTGGAAAACTGTTTTTCGACTGCACTCTTTTGTTGTTTTAATGAACTGATTTATTTCTAATCAGACGCAGGCTGTGTACCAGCTCCAGTGTATGTGTATAAGGTTTGGGTAAATTCACTCTTTAAAGTAAAGGCAAGAGTGAAATAATGAAAATGGCAAGGAGTCTTAATGGCCCTGCAGGATACACTGCATTTAGCAGCAACTTCACATGCACCATTAGAAGAGTTGCTATCAGTCACTGTGAACATAAAGTATTTGTTTTTAAGGGCTTTTATTATAACAATATGATCTGTCTTCCTCATATTTAATATGTGGACCCCAGGAAGAATGGTTGTTGCTGTGGTAACCTAGAGATATTAATACTAGCAAAGCATATATATTCAGCATCCACGAAATGTTTTTCTGTGGACTGCACCAACTGCAATTAAAGTTAGCGCATTGCCTAAACTTATGTATGTATTGTTGGAGCTGACAAATACAATCCACTGAGTGCTACAACCATTAGGATAAAGAAATGATACAATTTCCACTTAAACAATTATGCGCATATACACAAACTGTAACCTGTTAATTACTCAGGTAATGTCTGGATCACACACCTAATTATTAGCCTGATTAGAGATTACAAATGAGGTCAATAACTTTTAATAAAAGTCCAACATACTCTGCTCCACAATCTTTGCTTGCAAAGTAATCCTCTACTCGCAGTGCCGTGAAAAGCCGAGCTGTTGCTGGGTTGCTTCTCTGTGGGCAATGACAGATAGTGTGTGGTGTATGAGGTTGGGATTTTTTCTTGTGCAATCCTAAAATCCTCACTAAATCATAAGCTGTCAAAACTTTTCAGAAGCATTTCTTTGGCAGCCCCAATGAAATCTGCTCGCAGCATTGTCTGCAGATATTCAGCGTAATCAGGACATTATTTCAGAAAGACATATTGCTGCCGATGTTTTTGTTTTGTGTGTGAGCATTCCAAATTAAATTCCCGTCACCTTCTCTCTAAGGCATTACTGAGGCAAACACAGAATTCTCAACGGATTCCCAGATACATTTTTTTTTCCCATTTCATAACAATAAAAATTGAAAACATGGGGCTTTACTGTAAGTGTTATTGAGCTAAGCAGGCAACTGGTCATCACTTTGACCTTTAAACCTGTTCAATATGTCTATTTTTTTGTTTAGGATTCTGTTAAGAAGAAAAATGTGTGTAACATACCTAAAAATGTAAGAACATGAGGTTCTTGTTCTTTAAGAACTGAAATAGAGGAAAATAACCTAGATATCAGTTATTAACCAGAAGTCACTGTCATTTAAAACTTGGAAAGCAAGAGCATATTTTTTAAATCACAGAAGAATATCCTGCTAGACCTTCTCATATTTCTGGGGACATGCCCTTTGAAATATTTGTTTTTCCTGGCATTTCAGCTTTAATAGACAGTGGAGAGTCAGATAACAAGTGAAATAGGGGGATGTGACAAGCAACAGA
Source organism: Archocentrus centrarchus (assembly GCF_007364275.1). Classification (NCBI taxonomy): domain Eukaryota; kingdom Metazoa; phylum Chordata; class Actinopteri; order Cichliformes; family Cichlidae; genus Archocentrus; species Archocentrus centrarchus. Next base: position 20,053,265 of record NC_044360.1, on the reverse strand, counting down.
TGGTCATGCTGATTCTGATTCCAAGACATTAGATTTATATGTTTAGTGCCCTTAAATGAAAAAAAAAAAAAAATCAAAGCTATTTGACAGAAATTTCCCTTTTATACATTTTTAACCCTTTGCAGAGTCTGTGTGTTTAATCACAGTATGTGACCTAAACTACTGTTTTATCTGTAAGAGTCAGTGGCTTAGGAGGATGGCAGCTGGAAGCCATATCTGCCTCACAAAAAAATTCAAATGTGTTATCACAAAAAGCAACAACAACAAAATAATTTGCCTGTTTCAGTTTTAGTAATCTGTCATATAAGATGAGAAATAAAGTTATCAGGGCCAGCCTAGCCCCAAAGATAATAAATGTTTAAATTTTCATCTAATATGTGCAAATTTTTCATGCAAGTTCAGATAAAAATTAATACATATTAGGAACTCTTCTATAACAAAGGTTCTGGTTAGTTGCTTTACTTCTTAACATCAAATCAACCTAAAAAAAAAAAAAAAAAAATGCATCATGAGTTATTCCTCATTCATGCTCCAGAGCCAATGAATTATGGCATGAACACTTTTCATCGAGATAATCTCTTTATTTCTGTGCTTAAGAAATGGTCCACATCCATATCATTATTATTGTAGGGTAGCTAGACCAGAGGCTCTGAAACTAAGTGCAGCCATACATTGCCATGCCTTGTAATTAATTTTATTAATTTAGTTTTATTCACCATGATTTACACAACTTTAAGCATGTAAAATGGTGCTGTTATATATGATGTACCACGTGACAAAAACATTTTAAAACTACTAAGCCACACTAGGGCAGAACAATGATGCAGTGGTTAGCCTTACTGCAAGAAGGTCTTGGGTTTGAATCCGCCATCTTTCCTGGACCATTTTGTGTGGAGTTTGCATGCTCTCCCCCTGTCTGCGTGGGCTCCCTCCGGGTACTCCAGCTTCCTCCCACAGTCCAAAGACATTAGTGGGGTTAGTTCAATTGGTGATTCGACATTTCCCATAGGTGTGAATGTGACTGCAGATGGGTCGTCTGTGTCTCTGTGTTGGCCTGCCTCTCGCCCAGTGGTAGCTGGGATATTCTACCCTGGATTTAAAAAGCTAGACCAGCTAACTGCAGTAACAGGTGAAAACTCTTTTGTAGTCTCACCCTGTTACTTTCTTTCATTTTTGAAAAAGCTTCTTTTATCAAATCCCTCCAAACACTGCTTTAGAGAAATATCGAGCCACCATTTGTTGCTAACAATGACACGCTGCATAAGCAGTGCGTCCATGCCTATCAGTGCTGCTTGAATAACACAGGAAGGAAAACTCTGATTCAAAGAATGAAGAAAATGGCATATGGCATAATCCCACCTGTTATTATTATCTAAACAGAATAACATGCCCTCAAATTTCTAACAAGAAGCAATGACTTTGCTTGGGCTAGCTCACAGTTAGCTTGCTGTCCTACTGCATTTAAGTGTTTTCATACATTTTCTTTGTTAAGAAGCTAGCTTAGTAGTTGTTAAATTAATTCAAAAGATTGCTGATGACTTAGGCAAAGTAATTTTCTCAAGAATGGGGATTACTGCTTTCCAAAATTACTTTCATTGTACAGACAATAAACTTATTATATCACCCTTCCCACACATACCTACCTGCACATGCAGTTTGTAAATATTACAACAAAACAATTTACAGCTGAAAAACTTTTTCTGCTTTGCCTTATACAAAATAAGTGCATTCAATCTCGCAATAAACTGTATAACTTACAGTACTCTCCTCTTTGTGTGTACGTGTTTCTGCCTGTGTATAGTTTTCATGGATATGCACATGCATAACCTTAGCAAATACTATTGTTTTGTCAAGCAGATGTTTGCCTTAATACAATACAAATCGCTGCTCTGATCCTTCATTCATTTCACTCTTGTTGAAGTGGTTTAGGGGAAAAACACCTGCCTGTTTTACAAGATGATTTACTAAATTGGCATATGGCAAAGCACTAGACAAAAAACATCATATTGTATGTCACTAATCTGTATGCAGACATAACCACTGATGTGTACCTTTCACGTGCTCATAAAAATTACAAAAGCCATTAAGGACCCTGTTTATCATTTCTGAGAGTTCACCTGGGCATGAAAGCTTCAGTTGTGCAGACAAAAAGGAAAATGAATAAAAAGGTACAACAACTTGTCAGTTTTGCCCACAGCTATAGATCTGTGGGGCATTCTTGTAATATGATCATATAATTGACTTGTGTATTGAAAAGTAGTGAAAGAAAATCAGTTGGTGGGAAACTGATTGGGGAAGCTGTCTGAAGTTGGGCTTTAATGTGGTACATACAGCTAGTAGGCATCAGTATTTTAAATTAACGACTCTGAAGTTATTAGTACAGCAATGAGACTGCATTTAACAAAAATCATTCAACACTGGAAGAGACCGTTATTGTTTTACAGTGTATTGCGTCTGCATTGTTTGTATATATATATATATATATATATATATATATATATATATATATATATATATATATAATATTCTGTTTTGCCATTTTGCAGTTTTACATGTGTGTATTGTGAATGTTCTACAGCCACTGAGTCCCTTTACATAAATTTGCTTGTGATGGCTGACTGCATAATTTGCAAATGATACACACCCTCTGTCAAGGTTAGAGTAAGGTAAGGACAAGGAATACTCAGCATTATAAAACTGAACTCTCTCTCTCCCTCCTTATACATATAAAATAAGTTCCCCACTCACCCTATGAGTGGTCTTTTGTCCTCCTCCAAGTTTGGGTCCTCTACCAGAGGCCTGGGAGCTTGAGGGTCCAGTCTTAGCTGTTCTTGGGACTGCACTCTTCTGGACAAACATCTTGGATGTTGTTCCTGGAGAGTACTGAAGCCAGTCTCCCACTTTGGGGCTCACTGCCCCGAGTGTTCCGATTTCCACACGGACCACTGTTACCTTCACTTTCCACATACTGTAGCGCTTCTCCCAGTCCTTGGTATTTCTTGAGCTTCTCCTGTTCCTTCTTCCTGATGTTGCCATCACTTGTTATTACTACATCTATCACTACAGCCTTCCTCCTCTCCTTGTCCACCACTACCATGTCCGGTTGGTTAGCCATCACCAGTTTGTCCGTCTGCATCTGGAATTCGCACAGGATCTTAGCTCTGTCATTCTCAACCACCTTTGGGGGCATATCCCATTTCCTACTTGAGACTGCCAGGCCATACTTGGAACAGATGTTCCTCTATATGATGCCAACCACTTGGTTATGGTGTTCCACGTATGCTCTGCCTGCTAACATCTTGCACCCTGCGATTATGTGCTAGATTATCACAGGGGCATCTCTGCACAGCCTGCACCTGGTGTGGTAGACCCCCTGACCTCTGTGCTGTCTTTCAGTTTTTCGATATAAGCCACTTTACTATTGGCCAGTGGTACATGCTGTACTGGGGCCCATCCTTCCATCGTTCCTGTTCTTGCTTCTCTTCTTTCTGGGGTTTCTGTTGCCTGAGGTATTCACTAAGCAGATGATTAGTTGTGGCCATATTCCTGATATACTCATGAATCTTTGTTGTTTCATCCTGGATAGTGGTTCTCACACTCACTAATCCTAGGCTTCTTTCCTTCCACCTAGTGTACAGTTTCAGAGTGGTGGATTTGGCAAGCTTCTTTGTCTTGATGTCAGGGGCTTCTGTCTCCTCCTTTGGCCAGCTTATTATCCCAGCAGGGTATCTGATGATGAGCATGGTGTAGATGTTGATTACCCGGATCTTGTTCTTCTCATTCAACTGACTCCTCAGGACTTGCCTTACTCCCTGCAAGTATTTGGCGGTTGAGGCTTTCGTAGTGGCCTCTTCATGGTTGCCATTTGCCTGTGGGATTCCAAGGTACTTGTAGCTGTCCTCAATGTCTGCAGTGTTGCCTTCTGGTAGTGCAATCCCCTCAGTTCTGACATGTATTGAGACATGTGCCTGTTCACCTTAGCCACTCAATGTTGTACGGAGGCCGGTATTGTATTGGGACCAGTCCCTTCAGGGGATCAGGACTGTTTGGCCTTTGGTTAGCTAATCTGGATGCATCTCATCCATTAGCAGCTGGTTCATTTGTGCTGCCAGGTGCTCATGGAGTACAATTAGCTTTTTTAGCCAGTAGGTTTGAATCATGTCAGGGCCGGGTGCTGTCCAACTCTTGCTATTTGAGACTCTTTCTTGGATGTCTGCCACTGTGAGAGTCACTGGATCCTGTTTAGGGAGGTTGCTGTGGTCTGCTCTCAGATCCACTAGCCACTGAGCATTGTTGCTACATGTTACATGTTCAGTGGAGAACATCTAGTTTATCCCCCTGGCTTCTAGCTCTCTGGTATAACTCTTCAAGTGATTAGCCAAGGCTGTCTTTGCTTAGCAGTTTCTAAGGCCTCAGGTATTTCCTGACATGGATCTTGTTAATCCAGGTGATGTCCGAGCCACTTCCCATCAGTGTGTCCCTATGCGGACCTTGTTAATCCAGGGGACAGATTAACAGATTATGGCTCCAATTATATATCTCTTGCTCATATTCCGAGGTAGGCTTAAGTAGCATGTCTTTATGACCACAATGGACCCATCTTCTTGTGACTACTTCCAGAAGGATAATACATCATGTTACAAAGCTCAAAACATCTCAAACTGGTTTCTTGAATATAACAGTGATTTCACCGTACTCAAAAGGCCCCCACAGACATCAGATCTCCAGTAGAGCACTTTTAAGAACAAAAAGACATTGTTCATTTATTAAAACACAAAACTGATGAGACTTTTTCATTTTTAATGAATTCTTTCATGATAAAGAATTTCAGATTTTTAATGAAATATCTAGATTGGCATACAAAGGATTACTTTCAGCATCAACAGCTCCTGTTTTCCACTGACACATTTTACCAAAGGCAAGTGCACCATACCAAAAGGCTAATTGATAACAACAATAATAACAAAGCTATCACTCAAATTAATGTGCTACTTTGGGTCTCTTCTGCAAATCATACATTCAAAATGCAAGTGAATCTGTAATCTAAACTGTACTAAAGCAGATAAAAGGAAAAAAATGACTATCTATCTATCTGTCTATCTGTCTATCTATCTATCTGTCTGTCTGTCTGTCTGTCTGTCTGTCTGTCAAGACACTATGTGAGTATTAATTTTTTTATAAGATGGCTATCATCAATATACAGTTATTGTCACAGCTCTAGTTAGCACAGCTGAGATCTGTTGCGCTTTTTATATGATTTTCTCTCACGGAATAACTCTTTTGTAGTAACAAGTTTCAGAAGATATTTTTGGTCCATTTTCTGATTATATTTGCACCCGCAAAGACTGCAGCTCAGAAAAACAAATTTATTCCATACAATATCATCAGATCAGTGTTCAGCTGTGATATTATAATTCATACACTGTTGCGATGTCACAGCCACACAATTGAGGGAAAAAAATACAGCAGTGACAGAAGTTTGCATTTAAACATTTCTGCCAGAAAGACCCCCCCCCCCCCCCCCCCCCCCCCAACCCAGCATAATGACTTTAGGAAGTTAGCTGAGAGAATATAAAGAGCAAGAACATCTGCAAAGGGAGACGGCTGTGCTTGCTGAATGGGACAAATGCCGTACTTTCACCTAGGATACTCAGGCGTGCGTCCAGTGTTAAACTAAAAGTGAATGTAATGTGTGGCTTATTATAGGCAAGTCAAGCAGCTGACTTATTATTTTGACCTTTACACTCCCAGCTTTTTTAATGCTTAGTAAGATTTAGGCAACAAAACTATATGTGGTCAGGTTAAGGAGAAGATTATGTTTTAGTTATACATTTGGGTTAGACATTTTTCACAACTGCATAACAATAACTTGCTATAACCTTGTGCCAGAAAACCTCAGGACTGCTGCCTTTAGTCAATCTCCAGACTTTTCCCTCAAGATGTAAAGCTATGACATCACAACAGCATGACTGGTCGATTGCAATGATAGTAATCAGGGACCATCAATTATAATGTAGGAAAATAACCAACAAAGCTGTAGGACCATGAGCTCCACCTATTTTCTCACAAAGTAAGGAAGAGACTTCAGAGTTTATAGGGAAACAAAGACTATTTTGGCAGTACACCTTGTGTTCTTCAGCTGAACTATAAATGTCAGAAAGAAGAAAGTGGATGACAGGTGAACGTGATGCTATAATTTCAGTGCAGCTAAAGAAAAAGGGGGCAAAGACCAGTTAATATAAACTCAAAATAAACTTTAAAATAAAATCTACTCGATTGAAAGAAGCCCAGACGATTGCCTTCCTTTTTTTAAAAAAAAAAAAAAAAAAGCAAACCCACTTTTAATAGAATTTGGTAGATGGTCTCCATTGGGGCAAATTGCCAAGCTGCACTAAATAAAGGAATTTGCAGTTTTGAAAGGTTGGATGAATAAAGTAGACCTATATACCTTCCCTGTGCAAGTGAATAATGGGTTGTGAAAAACTTTCATTAGTTTAATTAAAATTCAGGGGCATAAATGAAGCTTAGATATATGGGTATTGATTCTAGTGAGTTGAATTTATAAGTGTCCGAACCAATAGTGACCAACTAATTAACTGGTAAGAATGTTCTTCATTACAATTAGTTACAGGCTAATTTCCTCAATACAATAGATAGCGGGTGCTCATAGAGATGTATTATTTTCACTCTCAGAAACCTTAGAGTCTCAATGTCATCATAGGCTGCTACAGTACTCCCCTTGCAAAAGTAATTACTCAAGTAATAATTTAATTTTGCTGCAATAATTCTCTGTGAAGCATGACTGCACATTCCTATTGTAATTTAAGAAACAATATAGCCCATAAATGGAGTAGATTTCTTTTACCTATTGCACTTAAAACTGTGAAAAGGGAGGCAGAATGAAAAGATGAAAAATCCTTTATAGTGAGGAAGCATGGGTTTCAGCATCTAAGATAAATTTGATAAGAACTGAAAGAAATGGTGAGTAGCCTGGAAGAAAAGAAAAATCCTGAGCACACTGGTACAACTCACACAGAGTCTAGAGTCTGGAAAAGTTTATATAGTCCCACCAGTGGATAAGTTTCTGGATCCCGGATACTTCAGAAGAGTTAGCTTTTTTTATTTCTGTGGTATGGCTATTAAAACATTTCTAGACTTCAAATAAATACATCCCATTGCTTTTAGGAATTCACAGCTCCCCTAGTCACTGAAAAGGATATAAAAGCAAAAAACACATAAGTAACACGAGAAATGGCTGACAATTTCTGCTATAATGAGACTGTGAATTGAACGGAAACTAGCTCTGTAGCTGCTGGCTTGTGAGCCATAGTAGAAAAAAATATTGCATGTATTTCTTAGGCTTAAGTGAAAATTACAGGAAACATGTCACACATGCACTACATATTAAAGCCTATATAAAGATAATGAACAAATTTAAGGGACCAAAACCAAGAAACAAGAAGAATCAGCTACAAGAAGAATCAGCTACAAAAAGCACGGCTGTGCTCCTCATAAAAGATACTCACCCAGTGAGCCACTGTTCAGGCATATTGTATACTAAGAGTACTAATCACACTGCTTTGATGCAGACCAATTAGCTATATGGATCTGTACAGAAAATGCACTTAGTTCAGGGAATACCTCCAGCACAGTCACTGTGTGGTGGTGTGGTCCACTGCAGTGTATAATTCACAGCAGGTACTGCAAAAACAAGCTCTGCAAGGGAATGCAGCATCAGGTGCATTGCCCCCTGATTTCTAAAGCCACACTTCCTCTTTTTCAGCTATTTTGATGCTTAATGAACCAGATAAGTTTCCCAAATATACTGGACCAGTCCTGAATATAAAATTATGCTGCATATTAGTCTGACAATGTACCAACTCACTGCTGTGATTTGATGCATCATAGACTATTTTATGTAACAGAAGAACATCTGTAGATGAAAAAACAGAGAAAAAGAAAGAAACAGGATATAAACAAATTATCATATAATATTTTATTTTATACAGTACCAGCCAAAAGATTGGACAAACTCACCCATTCATATGAATATTTAAAAAAAAAAATTTAAATGGCAGTCCAGATGTCTCGCAGATCAGCTCCCCATATATTCAAGGTTGAGCCAGTTGGAAAGTCCATTTGCTATATAGAAATATCCCTCAAGTAAGCCAAAGTGCCTGTGCGACTGAACCAGGTATTACTTTGGCTGCCCCATAAGTTAGCACAGTTGTTACATTGGTGGGTCTTTACAGGACAAATACATTTTCTAAAAATAACTATAGCATAGAGCTGGAGTGGGCAACAGTTTTTCTGGAGGGCCATTCTGGCTTACATAAAGTAGGCAAAGGGTGACAAATTGGATAACTGAATTGAAAGATGTTAGAATGAAAATATTCCTGTCATAAAAGAAGAAATAACTCCCAATGCTACATGAACATTTAAATTATTTGAACGCTTGCAGACTGTCTGTGTATGTGTCAGTGATGAAACACACTGCACTGGAATCAAGTTATATAACAGCAGAGATTCATTGCAGTCATTCACATTGAGATTTTACAGCATAATGCATCCTCTTACTGATTGTTGGGAGGTTGTTTTCCTTTCAGGACATCACAGGCCAGCTTGAGATTGCCTTTAAGAAGATTTAATTGTATATAATGGTGGAAAGTAGTTGTTGACTGACTGACCTCCTGCTAATGAGACAGGTATTGTGCTGTAATGAATCATCCCTGGTCATTGAGTATTTCTATTTTACTTCATGTGCTGAGGTGAATTTGAAAGTATTAAACCACCCCACTATATGACAGGAACTAAGTTACTTTGTAGCCTAGATCATTGTTTCACATATAAAACATTTGACCAGCTTATAAAATACTGGAGGCTGTGAACTGTTGCATTATGGACAATGACTGCATACACTATAATAGTTAGAATAGCCCGACCTTGACTTCAGCAGCATTAGCAATTCTGCTTTCAGGCAATATCGATCTAATAATATACCATCAATCAAATGCCTGACATTACTTAGTTTCCTTTTTGCCACCGGAATAGCTCTATCATGTCAGGCCCTCTGGCGGTGTTCTTTGGTGTCTTGCGCCAGATTTTGGCAGCACATCCTTTGGGTTCTGGAGGTTGCTTCAGGAGGTTGCTGGGGTGTGGTTGGTTTTGAAGCAATATTTGGGCCTATGGTACCTATAAAAATGACATACAGTACTGTGCAACAGTCTCAAGCCACCCCTCATTTCCTTGTGTTTTGCTTCCAAGGAACCAGGCTTTCTTGTATTTTTAAGTGGTCTTGAACAATAGCTCACTGGGCTTTCAGAAGGTCTTTCAATTTTTTTCTTTGAACACTGGCTGCTTTTTCACTCTTTCACACTACATAGTGTGCAGTCTGTCCTTAAAAAAATTATGAAATCAGATATGTGGAGGACAAAAGATGAAGTGGCAGCACTAAAAAAAACTATCTACACCAGATGAACAGTATCTGAAAATCAGGCTCTTAAGAAATAGGAAAAAATCAAATAAACATCTGGCACAGGACCTCAAAGATGCATCTGGCTCTTCAATTGATCCATCTACTGTTCACTGAAGCCTCAGAAATTGTGTCTATGGAAGGGTGGCAGTCAATAAGCATTTTTGAAGGAAGAGAAACTGGGAGAAAAGACTTAGGTATGCCAAATTATTCAAAAACTAGACTGAAAATTGGTAACAAGTTTTTTGGAGTGATGTGAAATTTTTGGCTCAAATCATTGTTGATATGTATGGAGGAGGTCAGCAGAGCAGTCCAACAGTGAGTGTCAACAGCCATCTGTAAAACACGGGTGAGGCTCTGTCAGGATTTGGGGCTGCATTTCAGCCAGTGGCAATGGGGAGCTTGTCTTGAATTATCAACATGGAAAAGTACCGTCAGATTTTAATCTACCATGTAATACCATCTGGAAAGTGTCTGATTGACAACACCTACATTTTTCAGCATGACAATGATCTCAAACAAACTGCCAATGCAATAAAAGCACACCTGGATAGAAAAACACACAATGGAACAGAGAAAGGAACAAAAGGCAGCCAACACCCAAAGAAAAGCTTTGAATGTTCTTCAAGAAGCCTGGAGAACCATTCTTGAAGAATACTTAAAGGCTGTATTGAAGAATAAATGTGGTCATACTAAATATTGACTTTCAAGCTCATTAGCCCTTATAGGGTTTTTGTTTTTTTTAATTGCACAAGGAGTCCTGCTGGGTCTGGTGGGGCCATTGCATTTTGGGGCTTTTAATTTAACATAATCAAACCTTTTTTTTTATATTCTCAGCAGATGTTTACATCATCCCAATTGCAAGTAATATAAACAACACATACGTTGAATTTGTTCACTTTACCATTGTTAAATCAGATTTATAGAAACAGAAATGTCACTCGTCTTTGTTCCTTTTTTAAAATTAAGATGAAGCAGCATCACATGCAGCCCCAAATCTTTATACCATACTTGGCAGGCTTAGATGGTATATACTGCCGGAATGGACAGCGAGCCTGAAATGGCATCAGCTGCTCATCAAGGGTACATTGGGCCCAGGATAGTAAAACAGGGGTAGACGGGCCACCCACTTGTCCCATGCTGTCCTGATGGCAGCTAGCTTGTCTCTCAGCCGTGGAGATGGTCTGTGATCACGGTCATCAAAATGGATGGTCCAGGAAATTATTTTGAAAGTTTTCAGAGAGATTGTTGACTGGAAAAATTCTCTGCCAGTTTCTTCATCCCACAGGGATTCTGTGGCCTCCCCTTTGGACTTGAAAACACCAGCAAGAAAAAGAACCCCAAAGTAACCATCCAAATCGGGTTTGTCCATAAACTTCCACTTCTCTCCGGTGGGGGTGGGTTCATTCAAGACCATTCAATTCTGTCATTTTTTGACATCCATATGTCATTTGCAAGCTGCTGACAGTCTGATCCTATGGCTGGCTGCTCACGGCTCCTCTAAACTTAAATAAATTGCTGCAACTATTTCCTATTTTCTTAGCAAATATACAGAAATGAAAGGTGGCTCAAGGTTTTTGCACAGTACTGTAACTTGTCAGCATCCATGTCTTGTGGGGCATTCCGATGTATTGCAAAAAGATGATCAATGTTAACTACTACACTGTCAGCAGTTTACTTGTTGAACTCTTTTTCTGTCACTGGTGGGATTTTACAGAACTATGTAGATGATAACTGAGCTTAAATATTCATTCATTGCACGATTGGTGTTGCTGCCGGTTGAGAGGAAAACTTGTCATGTTGTGTTTCATTGTAGCACAGAAATTCTGCACGTCACAATAAAATCTGTGATTATTGGTTCAGTACGGCTGCAGGTACAGGCTTCACTGGATTTTTTTTTTTTTAAATAATCTTCATTTATTCTTAACACTAACAAGAACAACAGTAATAAAGAATATACATTCATCACACATAACCAACTCACAACTTCTGGATAAATGAAGTATGAAAACAAAGTGATATAATGATGAGAATCAATAAGAAAATAAATAATGAATAGAAATAGAAATAGAAAGGAAGCAACTATATAGAGAGGCAGACAGTCTCATTCAAGGGATTTCTATTAAAATTGAAGGACTGGTAAACATTTCTTGTTATTTTCTACATGTTTTAGAGACTCAAAGTACAGTTTCAACTCAAATAAAAATAACATAAATGATGGGGTTGCTTTTGACATCTTTGCTTTATGAATGTGAAATTTACCCAAGATAAAAAGTTTGAGAGTTTATTGAGAGAAAAAACAAAAAACAAAAATGTTTTTCTCTTCAAATTGAAAATTAACTTTAGTTTTGCTTTCCAAAAAGTAACACAAAATGGACATTTACAAAATAAATGGATGATACTTTCAGTTTCACTTTTATGGAAAGTGCATTTGTTGTCAGCATCTAAAAATCTAGAAAGGTATATATTTGTTCTATAGATGTTTTGTAACAATTTAAGATGCAGTTCTCTAATTTTGTTAGATAAATAATAAGAATTTACAGGGGACAAGCCATGCTCTACGCCAATTTATGCCAATTTGAGAATTCCAATAAGCCTTTTCACGAGCTGTTTTCTTTCTTTCGTTCCAAATGTTTTTCCGATATGTTTATTAATACATTTATAACTCATAAATTGAATTCCATTTATATAATGTATACACTGAGGGTTAAAAGTCTTATGCTGTTTATTGTATTACAGGTCTATAGTCCTGGCGTTTGACAGGCTGGTTTCGCGGGATCCAGCGCGTCTCTCCGTCGTGGTGACGTTAACAGGAGCACGTGGGTTTGTTATTGCAGGAAGTGAAGATGGCGGCTCAGTCGTTTCTTACAGAGTCTGTCGTCGGGTGGTCTATTTTCACCATTATACTTTTGGTAAGCAAGCACGAAGTTGTGTAGTCGCTTTATAAAGTAACAAAGCGGTAAACAGTTAGCCTGAGGTGCGTTAGTGGGCGAAATGGTTACTTTAACAGGGCGTTAAGCGGCGCAACCTGGCCACAGCGCATTAACGTCAGCATTGGCTTTGAATTGGTTTTAGCTAACATTAGCCATGACACACTTACAGGCTGTTCCTCTATAAGAGGCTCTCAGTGGACTATTTAGTATATTTTGGTGTTGCGTGCAGTTAGAAACATTGGCAGTAGAAAACACCACTCTGTCGAGAATCGGGGGCTGGCATTGTTTCTTTATTATACAAAAATGTGTCATCCTCGGTTAAGAGCTTTTCCTTTGCAACAGCACCCAGCTGTATTAGCTAGTTGGCTTTAACCGCAATGTTTTGATGCGCTTTGAAAGTTTATTCCGAATAAGTAAGTTCTGAAGGTGGAAAAAAAACACCATCGACAGTTATGTAGCGTTTTTTTAATCTCCCACTAAGACATAAATTGAGACCTCGGTAGTAGGCTACTTAAATGAACACCTTAAAGTTGTTCAGCTAGGTAATCTGCGGCCCATTTTAGCCCTCATTATCCCAGATGTCATTCATAGTAGCCACATCACGTGGCTAACTCACAAGTCCTCCAGAAGAATGGCTGGATGCCAATAAATTGCTCTGTTTTTCTGCCCAGTACTAAGCAACCCTTTTATTTCAAACCCCTAAATGGGTCTTATTTAGATGCAGAGCCTGCGCCATTACCTGGCAGAACAAGCAGCCGGAGGCATAAAGCTGTGGGCCTTTTAATTGATCCTGTCTGTGAATGGCAGCCCTTAAGCTGAAGGGGCAAGTGTTTGCAGTGTCCTCACCTCTTAAAGCACATGTGCCTGGAATATGACCTTGTCATTTTGGAGCCTCTTTATTGCTTCTTTGTCTAATGAGTTTCTCCCCATTACAATGTCAGTCCCTCAAACCCTGTCCTGTTTTTTTTTTCTTTTAAATGTTGAACAGCATAATAAGTTTGTATGTTATCAATGATATTAAGTTAAAAAAACAAACAAAAAAAAAAACCTGTACTCCATGTACCGTCTTTTTAATAAGGCTGTTTTTTTTGCTTCTTATGAAATGATGACTTTGTGTTATTGCTTGCCAGTCTGGGAAGGGAGTGTAACATAATCGGATCATCCCCTCCAGGACACCCGCAGTCCAGCTGTTCTAAGTTACACAATGACCTACTTGTTGTTTTAATTCTTAGATTTCAGTTGTTTAATTTTTGTTATAAATTGTATATTTTATTGTTAACACAGTAGGTTAATGTTCAATGAAATCTAACACTACAAAGGTAGAATTTGTTGTAGGGATATTAAATTGAATAGCATAATTTTTGCTCTTTGTTTACTTTGATTTTTTTTTTTAAACCTGTTAACTTTTCAAATTAAATGCATATGCATATAGTTGGTTGGACTTATTTTGGTTTTTTTGGGCTTTACGTGTAATAGAGCTCTCTAGGCCTAAATGTTTTGGTTGCCCTATTATTCATTTTAGTTGTTCCTTACAATCATATTATTGACCATTTGTTTTGTTTTATTCTTTTAGGTAATTCTTGTGTTCTGTTGGATCTACATTCGGAAATTTCAGAGTCGGCGGGAGAGTGAAGTTGTTTCAACTATCACAGCAATATGTGCACTGGCTATTGCTCTGATAACATCTGCACTTCTACCAGTGGACATATTTCTTGTTTCTTTCATGAAGTATCCCAATGGTACCTATAAGGTTAGCATTTCAATCTAAAAGCTAAATGCATTCCTCATTTTTATTTTATTTTATTTTATTTGTCATATTGTACCAGGTTGGACTCCCTTTTGCCTTCAAAACTGCCTCCAATCCTTTTGGCACAGATTCAACAAGGTGTTAGAAACATTCCTCATATTCCTCAGATTTTAGATCATATTGGCATCTTAGCATTGCACAGTTGTTGCAGATTTGTTGGCTGCACATCCATGATTCAAATTTCCCATTCCACCACATCCCAAAGGTGTGCTATTGGATTGAAATCTGATGATTGTGGCCATTTGAGTAGAGCAAACTCATTGTTACATTCATGAAAATAGTTTTGTGATAATTTCAGCTTTGTGACACGGCAGAAGTATGATGTAAGCAGCCATTGGAAGATGGTTGCTTCCAGCAGGATAATGCAAAGATGTTGCAGCAGAAGTTGAGACTCATCAGCTCGGGCAACATTTTTCCAATCTTCTATTCTCCAGTTTCTATGACCCTGTACAAACTGTAGCCTCAGTTTCCTCTTTTTAGCTGACAGAAGTGGCACCTTGTGTGAGTTTCTGCTGCTGTACTGCGTCTGCTTCAAGGTTCAATGTCTTAGGTGTTCAGAGATTCTCTTTTGTATACCTTGGTTGTAGTGAATGACTATTTGAGTTACTGTTACCTTCCTATCAGCTTGAAGAAATCTGCCCACTCTCCTGAAATACTAAGAAATACCAACCCATCTGGCACCAAAAACCATGCCACATTAAAAACCACTTGAATCACCTTTTGTGCCCATTCTGATGCTCAGTTTAAACTTCATGCCTTAATCGATTGAGTGGCTGGATTAGATACTTTTGTTTATGAGCAGTTGAATAGGTGTACACAATAAAGTGGCCAGTGAGTACATCTACATCAATATGTATAACGTGTTTAGTGTGTTTAATGATATCTTTATTTGAACATTAGGTAATTTGTTGGTTTGCGTGATTGTAAGCTGCTATTGGATTCATTCATCTGTTGGATTGGGTTCCTTCATTCATCTATCAGTATAGTCTCAGATTTAATTGTTATGCTGTATTTTGTACTACTTTTTATTTTCTTTAGAACTTTAACTGTTGACTGTTCTTATTGATTATTTATGTGTCAGCTTTGTTACTGTTAAAATTAATTTTCGCATTTGACTTTTCTCATGGCAGGAATGGGCAGCAAACAATGAAACAAGAGGTCAAATTGAAGATACTGTGCTGTATGGATATTACAGTAAGTATGTTTTTTTAAATGGTTTATTTAGGTGTTCATAAAAAATATAATGAATATTTGTAGACAGAATTCTTAAGCCTTGATTACGCTTTTGAGGACATGGACAGCTGGAGACCCGACAGATTCCTGTTATACTTCTTTGAAGTCTGCTGCCTGGGGCGCATGCGTAGTTGGTGCACTGTAATGTAAATTCTCTGGACAAGTCCATGTGGTCACAAAAAACAGGCAGACATGCGCACATTTGCATGCACCCTTGCACTCATCATCAGATGACGAAATTTAGATCACTGGGTTCTGAGCGGACCCGAGTGGACTCACGGACGCAGAAAGTATAATCAAGGCTTTAATTACAAAGGAGTATTAACTGCACACAATTGCACTACACGATTATAAGTGTGTTACGTCATTCTTTTCATGCCATCTCCACTTTGATTTGATGGTAGTGCCAGTTCAATTTTAATAACACCCGGGGCTTGTCTCACCTATGCAGCAATCTTAGCAGTCTAACCCTGGAAATCACACAGGCTCTTTGTTTCCCACACTGGTGACTCATTTTCACACAGGGCTTCTCTCTGTAGTAACTTTGGCTGCACATCTTACCTGTTCTGAAGCTGCTTTATTCAGGCTGTAGCTTTAGGATATATTTAAAGCCCAAACAATAGCGAGCTGTTTCTAAAGTATCATCTGGCTTTTTTAAAGAATAGATTTTCTTCACAAATTCTAAACAAAAACATTGAATTTAGTTGAATTCAACTTAATGAGCCCTTGTCACGGAGTTATGTTGAAGAGCAAAGCAGTTTTACATGATAATGCTGTAAATCAGCACTATCAAACTTTTATTGTGTTTCTGGGCAAAATGCCAGTTTTGGTCATTAAAGTAAATAGTGTCTGTAAAACAGCACTCCGCTTAGATCCGTCCTTTATACCAGTAAAAAAATAAATTTACTGTTGCAGATTAAATAGATTTCCCAATTTTTGCTTCCCTAACCTTGGGATTTTTAACAACGTAAAAATTAAAAATTATATGTTTCATTGTGTAAATTTATATTCTTGTGTAATGCCATAACATATTTGTTATACTTCAGTATGCTTTATGTTCAGTGTTGTGGAAAATATATTTTTCACTGGGACCAATTTCATCATGTATTCAATACGCTGCTTGCTGAACCGATCTTACATGTGACTGCTTGTTGGTTACAGCACTTCTGCCTTTTTGTTAAATGGCAGGAAGTAATATGAAAGAAAATTCCAGTGCTTACAAGTTGTTAAACATGTTTATATAACCAGTTAGTAAGGATTACTTGTGATGATGTCACCAAATTGTGTGGGCCATTTAAATGATATGTATGATTTAACTATTAAATGTCATTGCTGATATTTTTAACACAATATTATGAATATTGTAATATATCTGATTTTTCTTTGTCATGTTTTCTAGCATAATGTGTCAGATGTTTTCAGGTGGGGCATTTTAGCAATAATTTATTACTGGGCCATGTTGTATTAGCTGCGGGATGTAGTTTTCTTTTTCTAGCTAAAAAAAAAGCAAGGTGTTCTTTGATAAAGACTGTCTGGATGGCAATATATGTCCCTCCAAACCTTTTGTGTATCATTCAGCATTAATAGTTCCTTCACAAATGTGCAACTGACCCATTCCATGTGTAATAATGTTATTTTTTTTGAAATATGCCTTAATAAATAGCTGGATTAGTCTCTCTCATTTCTAGCACAGAAGACAAGGTGTCTGTGATTTAAAAAAAAACAATTTAAAGCAATAGTTATACGACAGTGGGACAGTTTTTACTTTGTCCCAGTCCATCTTAAATGAGATTATGTTCAGAGCACCATATGTTCTCCCTCAGACATTTAATGACTTTATAGTAGTGCTCCACATTTGCAGTCTGATACTGGGGGATAAATTCAGAATGCAGTCAACTAGGGCTGCAGCTATCGATTATTTTAGTAATCGTGTATCCTGTTAATTATTCCATCGATTAATCGAGTAATTGGATAAGAAAGAATTTTGTCTTATTAATGTGCAATAATAAATATTCAGAAGAGAAAAAACACAGGTCTTTTAAAACGAACTGCTCATTGGTTTCCATTTTAGAAATTGCAGCGTTTTTAACTGCAGTGTTTAACTGCTTACATCTGTCAAAAAAAACCCCAAACTCTTTCAATGTATTTCTGTGCCATATTAAAACCATATTTTTTTAAACAAAACATTTTCTTAAATGCAGAAATAAATAATCCCAAGTACAGTAATGTCAGATACAATAAGGTATATATACAACTTAAGCTAAGGCAAATACAATCATATTTACTCTGTCCTCTTGGAAAGCTTTAGTAGGAAGCAAAAAAGAGTTCTGACAGTTTTGTATCTCCTGGATGAGGTAAATTTGGTGTGTGTTCACGTGTATGTGTTTTTGTGTGTGTGTGTGTGTGTGTGTGTGTGTGTGTGTGTGTGTGTGTGTGTGTATGTGTGTGTGTGTATGTGTGGTTGTGAATGAGTCAGCATGTGTGTGTGTGTAAGCCTTTAAAGGTGCATGAAGAACACTGAGCATATCAACATTCTCAGATCTGGGGTTTGCCCTGTGCTTTGATGCAGTGTTTCTTGCTGCAGGAAGCTGAAGTTCTGATGGTGTACATGTTAAAAATTAATGTTAACAATGTTAACAGTTAATGTTAATAATAATTCAGCGTCCAACCCAACAATCACATTTCTACTGGCCTACGGGGGAAAAAATCTTTTCTTTTTATATTTTCAAATATTAATATTTTATTTATATTTTAGATGAATCTAAGTCTGCAAAATAATGTTTCTAAAGCCTTGAAATAAATATGGTCTAGTACATGATGTCCCTCCTTAGACTCACCCCTGCTTGATGCAAGTATCACTGCCATATAAAGCAGGATGGCTGCC
This sequence comes from Archocentrus centrarchus, assembly GCF_007364275.1. Classification (NCBI taxonomy): domain Eukaryota; kingdom Metazoa; phylum Chordata; class Actinopteri; order Cichliformes; family Cichlidae; genus Archocentrus; species Archocentrus centrarchus. Next base: position 20,034,936 of record NC_044360.1, on the reverse strand, counting down.
AACAGCCTTTAGTGTGCTACCTGATTTAAACATTGTGCCAGACTAAGTTAACAGTTCATCTGCATATTTTATTTTATCTTCTGTAGCTTTACTGTAGTTTTTTGCTGTGTTAAACAAACAGCGGTGGATGGGAGCAGCTGCAAAGTTTGTATTTCTTCGTATTGGAGCTTGTTGATGAGGTGGTTTGATGAAGGGCTCCTGCCAGCTTTTTCCCAGTAAAGATTTTAATGGTGATCATAGGAACAAGCGTGGCTGTTTTGGATGCTAGAAAAACAATTTCTTTCACTCCATCTGAGCTCACAGTCTCAGTAATGGCTCCGCCTCTTTGCCGTGTGTGTGTGTGTGTGTGTGTGTGTGTGTGTGTGTGTGGACAGACTCTGTGACAGCATCACCTTCAATGCTGCTGTTGTGTTGTTCATCCTTTTGTTGAACAACACAACAGCAGCATTGAAGGTGATGCTGCTGTTGTGTTGTTCATCCTTTTGTTGAAAAACTGGGGCCTACATGGGCTTAATGTTGTAATACTTTTTATTCACACGTGTTTCTAAATACATTTCTATTTCCGATCTATTTTTAGTCGCAAATTTGTGTCGAGGATTTTTTATAATTGGGTTATTGGAGTTACTTGATGAATTGTTGCAGGCCTACAGTAAGCGTCCTTCTCACTTGATGGCTTGGTCACTGGACACGTCTCCATGGAATAGTGCTGCCCTCTCAGACAGAGACCAGATCTCATCAACACTAATTTGAATGAAGGCTGGCTGATTTTGACACACAGGTTGATGTCTGCTGTCAGGTTTGCGCAAATGCACACATGAAAGTGATGAGAACATCAATGACAGCTTGAAGTCTTTTGTGATAGTTGTGGATGAGGCATTTTATTTGCTCAGATGGTAAAGCTGCCTATTCTTCTTGGCAGAATGCCTCCACTTCCTGTAAATTCTCGGGCTGTCTTGCATGAACTGCATGTTTGAGATCTCCCAAAAGTAGCTCAATGATATTGAGGTCAGAAGAATGAGATGGCCACTCCAAAACCTTCACGTTGACTTGTCCTTGTGTTTTGGATCATTGTCATGTTGGAACGTCCAAGTGGGTCGCTTGTGGGCTGATGAGTGCAAATTTTCCACCAGAAATGAACGCAGCATGATAACATGCTGCGTTCATTTCTGGACGCAGCATGATAACATGCTGCGTTCATTTTGCCATCAATTTTGATCAAGTTCCATGTGTCTGTGTAGCTCACACATCCCCAAAACATTAGCAATCCACCTCTGTGTTTCACAGTAGGGATGGTGTACTTTTCATCCTATCCCTTGTTGACTCCTCTCCAAATGTAGCGTTCATCATTGTGGCCGAAAACTTCACTTTTGGTCTCATCACTCCAAGTAACTTTTTTTCAGAAGTTTTGAGACTTGTCTCTGTGCTGTTTGGCACCTCTTTGTTTGTAAGCGAGCTGCTTAGTGGCACTGTTGCAGTAATGGCTTTCTTCTGGCGACTCGACCATGCAGCCCATTTTTCTTCAAATGCCTCCTTATTGTGCCTCTTGAAACAGCCACACCACTTTTATTTTCAGAGTCCTGTAAGTCAGATGAAATTATTTGTGGGATTCTTTGCATCCTGAACAATTTTTCTGGCAGTTATGGCTGAAGTTTTTGTCGGTCTACCTGACTGTGGCTTGGTCTCTATATAATCCCTAATTTTCTGCTTCTTAATTAGAGTTTGAACAGTGCTGATTGACATTCTCAGTTCCTTGAATATCTTTTTCCTGTTTTTATAATGTTCCTGGAAATCCCACAGATCCTTTAACATATAGGCATATAGAGAATTATATATGGGGATTCTAAATATCACAATACTTTGGACCTCTGACCTCTTCTTCAAGGTCAAACATTCATAAAATATCTTGTATCTTCAAAAATATGCTTAAAATTCTACTGCCTTTGTTTGTATTGGCAATATTTAGTAAATTATACTGGTATATGGGAATTCTAAATATGACACTATAGTTTGTTATATCTTTAAGGAAAGTATTAAGGGATAGAGAATAAACTGCCTAGTTTGAAATATACTGTAGTGTAATATTACATAATAAGCACAAGTTATTCATGTCCAGTTATTTACAAATCAACACCCATTATCTATTACCTACTCCTACATAATGTTTATGTAATCAGAGTTAACATCTGTTATGCTACCCTTATCTGATTTTTACTACACTACAAACTTCTTAAAGTATGTTTGAAAAGAACAAAGAAAAAAATGAGTATTTACAAAATAAAATATTACTCCCTTAAAAGTAAATGCTGCCCAGAGAGGGAGGTTTGTGACATTTAACTTGCATTTACTGACACTTTGTTTTTGGCTTAGTGTGATACTGTGTTGCGTCATTAGGAAGTTTGTTGAGCGTCTTGGACTAATCCTGCTTGATTCCTTTGCTATGCAAAAGGGCAGGTCTAGTCTCTGAGGATCACTCTGTAATTCCAGTATTTGTATGTGGCTATAAATCATGGACAATGCTCAGACTTTTTGACTGAAAAATTCTTAACTTAAAACTGCAACTGAAATTTATTCATGGTTGTTATATTTAAGGATAACACAAGTTGATAGCAAATTCATTCATGCCAGAGTCTCTAGATCATGTGTTTTCTAACAGATGCTAGCTTAAAGTGGCTGTCAGCAACACTGTTATATACCGTCTGTTAAAAAATGCCAAATGCAAGGACGACAAGCTGTCTCCATGCCCAGACAGTCCCATCAAAGAAACCACTTCCACTCTCATAATGTTATCCCTTTAGAAAAGCTTTCACAGACCGTGAGCACTGCACCTGACTTCAGCATTCAGGCCATAGTATATAGTCCTCTAAACATACAAATATGATTTCGTACATAAGAATATTTTTTTTCTTTTGCTATCTATAGTTTGGATTAGACATCCCCCTAAATGAAACCTTGCTTTATAGAGATTTAAAAAATGAATAATTCAGTAGGCTTAGTCTTCAGTGCAGGGCTGTGTCTTGTCAGTAATTTAATTCATTTAATGGCCAAACTGCCTGGAAACCAAGTTCATGGTACAGTAGTTACACTCAAGAAATGTTTCACAAATTAAAGGAAAAGCACATATAGTTGGCTTAGTAATTGGTTTAGTATGTCTAGTTAGAGCTTTTCAGAGTAAATCTTAAGTCACAGTTTCTGCAATTGCTTTGAGTGGCAGCTAAAATTGCTAGGTTTTATGTAGCACTTCATACTGTGATACTCATTCCATTCAATTTGATAGGTTACTACATGTTTTATATTGTGTGTTAAGTAGGCATCAAATGCTTTTAATGCCATTCATAGAGCAAAGGAAAGACTTTCAGCTGAAAAGTCATAAATGCTTCAAAAGTCAGAAGAGGGATAGGACAGAAGCTTAAAAGAATTTGCTACTTGCTTCAAGTGGGAGTGTGTGATGTGCTTGCAACCTTTGTTTACTGATAAGGAATGATGCATGCTTGTGAAACTGCCTAAAATGCAAAAGTCTCAGCCTTGCTTGATAATGTGCTGAGTTAGTTTGGAGCAAAGTTTTATTGTTTTATACAGTTTTATAAATTGTAGCAGATTTTTAATATTGGAAATGAATTTAAAGCTTAGTGGTGCTTATTGGTAGAAAGTTGACCTGTCACTTACACTGACGTACTCCTCAGTTCATTGTACTTGTTGTTTCACAGCTTTCTGCTGTGCCAAAAATAAGATGACTGTTGGCCTTATGATGTGAGATTGTTACACATTAGCTCTCCAGTCAGTGGCACATACCATGTTAAGTACTACAATAATGCTCTGGCTTTTTTTTTTTTTTTTTTTTTTTTTTAAGTCAAAAGGAATTCATGATGCATTATTACGTGATCATATGTCTGTTGTGACTAGATGCTTGTGAAGGTGATGGCATGAGAGGACTGTGTGCTGTGTCTTAGCAAAGTCATACTTTGCTGAAGGCTGTAGTATTAGACTGAAAAAAAAAAGCAAAATCTAATTTTAGCTACATAGTGCATCCTGTTATCAGTGTTTACGTAAAACTAGAAAGATTTTTTTTTTTTTTTAAGGGGCATCACTTTATTATTTGCCAGTAGGTGGAGACCTAGCTCCATGTTTATTGTGTGGACAGCTTCCTTTCCAAGTTTAACCTTTAAAGATGAATTTTCCTTGAGGCCACATTTGATAGCACTGTCCATTTGTCTCTTCACAAATAGTATAATTACAGAGTTGACACAGATTTCTGTTTGTATTAGTAAGGCATGTTTTTCTCTGAGGTAGACTGATTTATATTCATTGGTGATCACAGTTAATAAGCATGTGCATGTCCAGTGATTTGAAGAACTCCCTGCATTATTTATTTGATCTTTAAAATAATTTGATGGCTTTACATAGCTGTCATTTGGTTAATTTCTGCTAGTTAAAAAATAAACCAAAATGTGTTTTTAAGTCGACATGCTTCTCTGCAGCCTCCATTTTGCTCTATAATCAGCCTTAAGAGTTTTACAAACATAGGGTAGTCATAGAGGTGCAATTAGTGGGTAGCACAGTTCTGTTGTAGCCTTTTTATTTCTTTTATTTTAAACCTTTTCACATGAATGTCTTTTTTATTAGAAATTAAAATAATTGTACAGAGTCAGTGGGAGTGGATGCCATTGTGACATTTAGAGGTTATTTCAAACCATTTAAAAAAAAAAATTATCTGTGTGTTCATGTTAAGCTGTTGCTCAAGTAAATGTTCCATTTTATCTTACACCTCAGAGTGAATGCATGAGTATAGAGTATTGCATAGGGGGCACTTTGAGCAAAAACCTGAACAGCAGTGATGAAAAGGTAACAGCTATATCAGAGTACATCTGTAATGCCAGCTTAAAGATTGAACCATTACTTATTAAACTCTGCAGTTGTTCACAAAGTCTACATGGTGTACTATTAGATTTAGCGTACCTTTTAAGTCGACAAAGGGGAAGAATGTCTGCAACAGAAACAACCACTTCCTTTTAGAGCCCAAATACCTTTTTGTGATCTTTGATGAACCCTAAGTTTGAAAGCTTAGCCTTTCAATCTCCTTCCTCTGTCCATTTATACATTTCCTTGGACTGCTCAATACTTCAAAGCAGTGGTGCATAAGACCCTTAAGCAACAGGGCAAAATACCCCTGGGCCCTTTAAATAAATCATTGGCTTTCTCCCTGTCTTTTTTTAATGCCATTTGTGGAAGAGGAGCTAGAGAGGAAGGAGTTCTCTTGCAAATACATCAACAATAAGTTTCTTTTTTTTTCTGTGATTTTTTTTTTTTCTTTGGGTCCACCTACATGTGCTGAGTGAATTCTATTGTAAAGTGGTAGTCTAATGCTTCTTTTAAGAGCATTTCTGAAAACACTGACAAATTTTAGCTTTATTTTGTAGGGCAGGTTTGTGTGATACAGAGGGGCCTTCAACAAATAGAACATAGCCAGGCAAAGACTAGAAACAAAGGGCTTTCTTTTTTTTTTTTTTTGGCCACTGTGGAAAAATAGCAACCCATGCAGTAACTCTTTCTTCTACATTTTTCCAACTCATAATAATTATATGCATTTTAAACCAGCACTTAGCCTCACCTATTATCATATACAATAGAAGAGGTAGAACGGGTCATCAGCTAATCAGAAGGCTGGTGGTATGAACCCCAGCTTTTCCAATCCACATGTCAGTGTGTCATTAGACAAGGTAATGTAGATACTAATCGAAAGTACTTTGAAGATAGAGCTGATGAAAATTCAGTGCGAGTACAGCCGGTTTCCTTTCTCATATGTATTCAGTTTCACATTACCCTCTTTCCTCAACAAAATGTGTGTGTGTCTAATAAGGTCTGTTGGCAGGTGGAAAAAGCTGGGATTTCTATGCAAATATGAGAGCCCTATGCAAATCCTACATATTCTACATAAAGAATTGAAACCTGTAGCATAACTTCTAGGCTTCTAGAGAGTCTGTCTTAAGTTGGGAGTTGGGTTTTCTGCTTTTTGCTATAGGCTATAGTAGAGTTGAAATATTGGTAAATGATCCTTGCATAACGCTTTTCTATTCTGACTGAATGCTCAAATTGAGCAGTGGTTATACTTTAGGGTTCAGTATCTTGTCCAAGGACACTTTGACATGCAGACTAGAGGAGCCATGGATCGTATCATTGACTCTCCAACAACCTGCTGTATCTCTTGAGCCATTCTCCAAATATTGAAATCTGGATGACAGTGTGGTATATCACTCTATGTCCACATGCACAAAAGTAGTAGTCTGATGCATTTAAAAGTCCCAGACACATGCCAGTCACTGCAAACATGTTACTGATATACCTTTAAGAAATATGAATAAATATGAATCAGCACAGTCCTACTGATATTATGGTAGTTCTCTGAAAATTTGATTTTGTGTTATTATTAATATTATTAATATGAGTGTGCATTGATGTTCTATGCCTGAAAAATTATGCTAGACCTTGCATAGTCTGCTTCTGTTGTCAGCGTCAGGGCTGTGTTTATCCAACATTGAAACTGAGTTCCTTTCATCAGAGAAGTGAATCTTGACAGTCTTATCTACTAACCAACATCTGTTCACATATTCAGGGCAACACTGGTAGCTAGTCAGAGTCTACCTGTAAATTTGATGTCTATTATTCTTTAGTGTTTCAACCAGTGTTTGGCCAACCAATAAGTGTGCTTTGATTTTTACAAAACCTAGAGTACAAACCTGTAGTGCCGTACTGTTTGGCAAGTGTCAGTACTAGTAATAGTTTAATTGGTTTTAGTAAGACATGGTTTCTATGAGACATCAGCCTGGTATTTAATTTTCACATTAATTGTAATACATATTGGATGTTTGGAAGGGACAAGAGGCGCTAATGGCCAGTGCACAGCCACTGTAACGTGAGGATGTTACAGTTGTCAGTGGGGTTAGGGTTGCCATTAAACCTTACATAGCACACTAATAAATGCCACAGAAATTAATACAGCATATAGAGTTAACTGTGTTTTATTTGATGACTGCACATCCTTTCGTCAGCTGATGAGTATTTTGGAGAACTATCCGTTTCCAAATTGTATTTATTTTTTGATCAGTGAGTAAACCGGAGTATACACTGATCAAGTGAAACCACTGACAGATGATGTGAGTAATGGTCATTTTGTTACTTTGCATCATTCTGCTGCAAAACCATGTATCTTGGCACTCATGTACCCAGTGGTAGTGGTCTTTTAGCAAGACAGTGCACCTAGCTACTCCTCAAAAACTGCTGAAAACCAACTTGAGGAATGCGACAAAGGTTTTATCCAGGGAAGCACTACTCACAGAACACGATTCATTTCCAAGAGAAGAACTGTGTAAAGGATTAAGGACATTTAATTGTTTAATCCTCAGCTTCCTGGCACAGGGATAAATATGCAAAACTTTTATACCTGGTCAGGTCTTCTTCCCAAGATCTGTCTGGAGCGTAATGGATGATTCATTGCAATGCAGTATGACCTGTTCTTTCATTGTGTTAATATTCATGGTGTTATGATTAATTTCACCCACTGCTTTAACCTGCAAGCATATGCCAGGGGCTGCATACTGTGCATGGCTTGCATTTATTGGCTTCTGGCATCATTCTAAACTCAGTTTGTCTAGCTGTAAATTAGTGTAAATGGATACCTTAGTGGAGCAATGAGCATGTGTTTATTGAAAGTAATGCCCTGTCAGAATCACAGCTGGGAAAACCCAAACCTTTGTAACAGTGACATTCATTTGTCTTCAGTAGAGAGAGCCTTTGGTGGAATATTATTCGTTTCACAGAGGGGCATGTTTGCACTCGCTTAGGGTCATACCTTCTTGACTGATACGGAGCATTTGTTTTCTAAATGTACACTGAAATTGAAGTGTACTACTGATGTTATGGATTAAGTGCTTTTCAGGAGCAAGTTTTCAATTTTAGTTTTATCAGATTTTATTATTTTACATTCAACAGTCACAGGTACAGTTGTGTAGTTTCTCATCCTGAGGACATTGCTTAGGGCATTTATTTAGTTGTTTCATTCACATGTGTGGTCTTCAATCTCAAATCCATTAACGGTTTGTTTTATTGATACACTAGTATTATGGGGACTATTGTTAAATGTATAGAAGAGTACAGTGGATGTGGTTTTGGTCCACCGTTTACATTCTAGTACATTTTTTTTTTTTTTGTTGTTGCACCTTGTACTAATGATTCACATTATCACTGCAAGGTGGTACTGGGAAATGCTAACCATGCTGCTAAGCACATTGTTGCGACATGCTTTTCTATGAGTTATTTCAGGGCTGTCTGGTCTGTTTGCATCGACATCCATTTACTGCAGAAGGAAAAGCCACCAGCTTGAAATAGCATCTTTCTGTTTAAGTGTTTTTGCCTCACCCTCCCCTTTATGAATTCCTAATGCATTTGAGTGTTGGCCTTTTCTCTTAAAAAAAAAAAAGAAAAAGTATACTGGAAGAAACAAACAAAAAAGGCTTGGATCAGAGAATATCAAGGTCTTTCTCTAAGGACAGGAGCAGCTCATACAGAAAATCACCAACTTTAATAATCACAGCAACGACCAAAGGAGAACATGTTCCTCCTCTAATTGAATCAAGTGTTTAGTGTTCTGGATCATATTCTGAGCAGAAAGAGCACCATTTGTAGATTACTGAGTTTAACACACAAAAAGTGTGTAAATAACAGTTCTTTACATGTTCAACCTGTTTAAAGAATACTCATGATACAGGTTTTAATTGTTAACAGTTGTTAAGGGCCTCATTTACACATAAACATATGATTCATATGAGAAAACATTATCTGGATACCAGTGTCTGAGCTATAAATTTGTTTTCCATTTACATCTTGTATTAAAATAAGTTCTCATTATCTTGATTGTGCTTGTGTTGCATCTAGTCTCCATATGCAAATTACTAGAAAAGTGGATGACTGACTTGTCAGCGAACATGGTGCATCCCAGCAGCTTTTTTTCATTGCAGATGATATACTGAGATCTAATCATGTTCCAATCCCATTTTGTTCTGCTTTTATCTTGCTTAAACTTTTGTTTTTCTTTTAGATAAGCTGTCTGCATACAGATTTCACATGCATTCAGTAATTTAGCTTTGGATTAAACAACTATAGTTAAGACACAGTTTAAATATTGTTTGCTGGTTAACACAGCTTAAGAAGTGCAAGCCTGTTCCACGCTACAAGCATGTCCAAGTTACTGGTTGAAAAGAAAAGAAGAAGGGGGGGGAAAAAAAAAAAAACTAGAAAGAGTGCTCCTTAAACTCATGACTCTGAGGCATTTATATGCCATAATGATCAGCAATCTGGACTTAATAATTACAGTTTTACCAGAGAAGTGAGCGCACAAGTTTTGCCAGTTTAAAAGAAAAATGGAAGCCAAGAACTTTTCAGGAGGCCTCTTTGCTGAAAATTTTCAGTGTGATGTGGCCTCATTGTTATGTTTATATGATATTGCTTTTATTTACTGGAAGTCTAGTTCTTTACTTTTTAAGCCAATTTGAACATCAAAGTTTAGTTAGATTTGGAGTTTGTCTCCATAAGGCTTGGGCTGTATTTTGTTTGTTTGTTTTTGTTTTGTGATATACATTCTTATTTTTCATTAGTAATCACTTGCAGATGCTACCTTTGTCAGCCACCTGTTGCACCAGTACAGACTGATGGCTGGTGGCACATTATAATGTGCACTTAGAAGAGCATGACTGTACCAGTTCAATAGAAAGAAGAGGGACTGTATTATTGAGAGTATTAGAAATAAAATCTTTGGGGTTTCTAAATAATGTGTTATTCTGCAGTACCTTAATATTGCCTGAGCCTAGGCTGAATGGGATATAAAAACAATCAAATTCAAATGCCCTAAGGGTCAAAATGAGAGCTTAAGAAAACAAAGATAAACAGAAGTTGCAGCTTTATTGTTGTATAACATGGGGAGGGGAAATTACAATATATTTTCATAAAAAATAGTTCTATGCATACTCTACATTGCCTTTAAAGTGTCAAGGCAAAGTAAGCATCATTTCAAGTGGATGATCAGATTTGTATGAGAGGGTTAGTGTTTACTGACAACATACCAGGAATACAAAATAATACAAATGTATGGATTGTACTCGAAAGAAATACTGTCATTAAAGAGCAGGTTTATGCTGGGAAGGTGTAATCAATGTTCAGTTTTGGCAATGTAAGTGACAAAATTGTATTTTTAATTAATTCTTTAATTCAATTCTCTTTTTTCCAAACAGCTCTTTATTCCATCATACTATTCTGTGTCTTCTTGTGGATCCCCTTTGTTTACTTCTACTATGAAGAAAGGGATGACAACAATGTGAACAAGTGCTCAGTAAGTGTGCACCTTTCTTTTGCTACACACAGCTCTGTAGACAGCTTAGATGTGGTGTATATCCTAAAGTAATTTCATTTGGACTTTGTAGCCAGCTCAAGGCTACATGTGCCAATTCACATTTTACATTTGTTTCTTTGAAAATCACATGAACCTTCCTAAAGCACCCGTATTAAAGTGGATTTTATCAGCAAAATAGGTTGTTTCTTAAGCAGTTTTTCCTTTAATATTATTTCAAGTAGAATTAAAAAATAATTATGCTATTTATCATTCTCTGCTATTAATTTACATTTACTTATAAAGTTGCTATGCTGCTTATGCGTATGACCAAAATCTACAAGCTTGAAAATCATTTACAAGTAATTGCAGATACAGTGTTGATTGTTTGACTACTTGTGGTGCTGTAGAGCAATGTTTTCTAATCTGTCATCATACACTCACAAGATACACACTGTGATCACAGAGGGAACATGCTGCACATATTTGCTGAATGTAAAAGGCTGTAATAGATGTCAGTGGTTAGACTATGCACTCTGTACATTACAAAGACTTATCAAATGTTCTATTAGGTAGCAAACACAATCAGCATGCTTTTAAGGCATTGACGATGCAGGTGCAAGCTTAAATGAGCTCTCTGTAACCTTGTTTAAACCCACCCAAGGCCATTACTGCAGTGTTGCTTTCATGCAACTCAAGTTTGCATGCAACTCCAGCTTATATGCTGTGTGCAAATGTGCATAGACTACAAAACAGTAGAGGACCATAACATAACAGTGATACATTGCACTACTTTATGTACTATATATGAGTATAGTACATAAAGTAGTGCAGTAGTGACAAAGCAACCAATGATAGATGGGTGTTGCATAGCTAAGATACAACTTATAGCCAGAGTCAACTATTGCTGTAGAAGGAAAATTTCATTTACACATTCTTGCTTTGTGCCATGAGATGATTTATTGATGGCTTAAATCAACATGATTTGACAATATACTTTAGTATCATCAATTGCATTGGCTGGTAAAGAAATTTAGCAAGCTAGCCAACTACCATTTCCAATCAGAAATCATTTCACTAGCAATAACTTCAGCAAGCAAGCTAGGTGTAATTGTGTATGCATTTAGCAATGGTAAGTTTGCAACTGTAGTTTATTTCAGTAACCAACTCCAAACCACGAATCTGTATGACTTGGCTGACCTCATCTACTCTTTCTAGTCTTTTATAAGTATTTTTGCATGAGGTAACAGTTCATCTGTGTTATCAGGCATGCCTGCACTAATTAACACTAGCCAGAAGAAAGATGGCTCTGGGTTGGATTTGATAATGAATTTAAATTATTCCATGAATCGAATATCCAGCTGATGTTAACTGTAGTTTTCCTCTGAAAGGAAAGCCCATTTGGAATTTGTTAGATAAAACAACTTTTTTTTTTTTTTTTTTTCGATAATGTTTGCTAACATTAAATCACCTGTTCTCAATTTTTAGGTTACATTTCAATCTGTAAGGCATTGCCATTAAAATGTCATAATACATGAAAAAGAGTTACTCAACACACATTTCAAATGTAAACAAAATCAACACAAATGAATAGTTCGATTTTGTGGCAATGAAAAGAGTCACGCTAATTTACTGAACCACTGCATCATTCAGTGAGACTTTAGAAGCTGCTTTAGTGAGGGATTTTTACCATTTAGTAATTTCATGAGTACCAAACACCAGCTATCTCATAGTGCTGTTTCTCCCATCCATGTGTCAATTTTGAGCTGACAGAGGCACTTTCTCTCACAGATAGGAAGGTCTTTTGTATTGTTACTTTAAAAGCCTTGAATAGCACCAGGAGTGACAGTTTATCTTTGCCAGGTCAAACTGGATCTACATTGATTCTCTATAGTTCTCACTTTCTGTAGTCCTTAACTAAATGGAATATGACCCCCTTCCCTCACTCATAATGAATAATAATAGTTCACTTCATGCCCATGATTGACCGTTTTAATTTTTTTCTTTTATTACAGCAAGTGAAAAATGCTCTGAAGTACACAATTGGATTCGTCATTGTCTGCGTGGTACTTCTTTTAATTGGGTGAGTTAGAGACATGGTTGGATTCTTCTGCTCTGGTACACGGCAGGTACTCGGGTGTGGATACATCATTGTGTTGAGTTAATGAGAGGAAGACCCCTTCAAACCATTACAGTGCCATTTGTCTGGCCTTGAAAAGCCATTCCGGAGACAAAGCTATATAAGTTTCTCTAAATAAATGTTGTTTCTGGGTATTTGAGTGCAAACTAAATTCTTTGAATTTTCTGTTCATACAGAGCATATTAAAAGGGAGTATGTGATATTTCTTTGAAATTCTGTATTCACAAATACTTGTTTATGTGCAGATGTAAAACTGGTATTTAGAAGTACCAACACAACATAATGGATTTCTTTTGCAGCTGTGACAGCAACACACCTGAAGTTCCACCTATACAATTAAATGCACTCTTTCAACCATTAAATGGTGCCCTGAGAGGCTTACCTGGCTTGGAAAAAAGGACACATGACTATACTTTGTTACAGCTGAACGTTTGGATGTCAGGATGTTTTTATAGACTGAAGCAATTTCCCCATCCTTTGCCCAATAAACTGGAACTATTCCTGCTTTGTTCTGGCAATTGTTGCTTTGGTGCTTTGATTTTCAGCAACACGATAGCTTTAATCCCAGACTGCTTTTCTGATACCAACAGACATAATGGCTCTGTTTGGGCAGTGTTCACTCAGTAGGTCTTTGGTTGATGTTACAAGGCTTTTTTTGTTGCTGTTTTAAAACCTGCCAAGGTGTCTGACTCCTTAAATGGCCCCTGATTGTTCGCTGCAAGTTTTACTTATTTGTTTTTTGAAATTTGACTACAAATTACTTAATTCATTGGGTTTTCTTTCTAGTCTTTCCATACTTGTTTTCTGTATTAAATAATACTAACACTTCTGCAATGTAAATATTAACACTTTTTAAAAACCCAGGCTTTCACCTTGATGTTAAGGTGCCTTCAAAGAAAAAGGCCCATTTGACTTTATTTTTCTTTGAAATCAGAGTAACTGAAGACAAGCTTTGTCAGAGGAACAGAGAGCTAGGTTTTTATAACTAAGACATCTTGTCAAACTTATTTTTTTAGAATTACATTTTAAGTGGTGACCAGAGACTATTACATGGGTGATCAAAGATGAGGGCTTCTGAATTCTGCAACAAGAGGGCAAAGGTTACTGCTCCAGAAATAGTGAAACACAACACTAAAGCTTGGAAAGTAATTTTGATAAATAGTCCAATACAAGAATAACTCTACCAAGTATTTCTCATCTGATGAATAAAAGAAGGAAGCATAAAAACCTTTATGTAGATATAGTTGTGAAGAGTTGGGTAAGATAAAGGGTGCTTTTCTTCTTCTTTTTTCTAAAAAGAAAAATGATACATAATATGACCAAAGGGAAATGTATTCACTTAACATGAAAAAGATAAAGTACAAGTGTGGATCCTAGCTGAGATCCATATGTCATCAGAAGAGAACTTTAGAAATCTTGGCCCCATTTCACAAAGATACTTCAGATTTAGTCTTTAGTTTTTGCGTTAGACCAGTCTTAATTTTGCTAAAAGATTAGGTTGATAAAATATTTTTAAAAAAAGACCATCTTTAAAGTGGAAAAAATAAAATAGACACTTTACTCTCAGTCTCAAGCCTAAGGTTGATGTTACCATGGTAACACTGAGTGACATCTACTTTAACTAGTGACAATGGACAACAAAAAAGGGAAAAGTGGATCTGCTCTTGAGCCTTGCTAACATTTGAAGACGTCAATGAGAAAGGAATCAGTTTTTAGAGAGTGCAGTAACACACTGTTAATAGCAGTGTCAGACATTAACCAAGGTCACTATCTTGTGCCTGGGTGAAGAATTCAAAGTACAGAGCTATGCCACATAAAGAAACCACGGCATCCAAGCTGTGGTACAGGTTTGCAGAGCGTTAAATTTTATAAAAGTTTCCTCCACTGTTTATGCCGTTTACTGCCACTGTTTTTTTTTTTTTTTTTTCAGGTCATATTTTTGTTGTTGTTATTCTTACTCTCTTCATTTAATTTTAAATGTCCTTGTAACTGTTGAATTCTTACAAGAAAAATATTTTTCTGCTGGGGTAAACAAGAGTTATGTGGTTAGATACTGTCACTCGTTCTGCCATTTCTTCCTTGAAAACAAAAGTCTTCCTTTACTCAGAATTAATTGTACTACAGTGCTTTTGAAGGTGGTAAATGGCTGAACTGCTTAATGTGAATTTAGACAACTGTCTGAACTCTGACTATATGGTTCATCTAAAGCCTTAGTCACACTTGTCTAGAGACCGGTTGGCGACCCACAGCAATGACCGGTTGCTAGGGAAGTTTACTGGCTGTCGGTAGGTGTTGCAAGGGTTTTGCACCAAAAACCTCTTGATGATTGCTTTGATGGCTAGCAGACTGCCGTGGTCAACCTTGGTTTGCATGAAAGACGCCACTTGTCTACAGACAGGCATTATTTACTGGCCAAGGGGTAGTGAAACTGGAAAAAGTACAAAACAGAGAATAAAAGTTGTGACTTACTGCCATACCATATTTCAAAAGGCACAGCTTTTGATTGAAGGCAAGCAGTTTCCTTTTCTGGTTTGCTTCACACTTTTCACAGGGAAATGTTTACAGACAAGGTGGCATCTTCCATGCAAATTGCTACAGAATTATGCAGAACTGTATACCTTCTTGTGATCATTTTACCTAGCAACTGTAAGTAATCTCCACCAACCACTTGCCAACTGTTCGCATTTTTCCCTAATGACTGGTGTGTTGCTGACAGGTCTCTAGACCTGTGTGATTGTGTGATTTGGAGTTAAGCCATAGTGAAGGGGGGTCTTTGTGGAACCATTCCTGGAAGGCTTTTTTTTTTTTTTTTCCTTAAAGAGCTTTTGGGCAAACATTTTTTCTAACTTCTTAAAAGAAACCCCAACTCTGACTGTGTATATAGCCTGTTGCATTAACATTAATATCAGTACTCTCTGATCAGATTTTAAAAAAGCAAACAAAAACAGATCAATCTTAGTTTTCATAAAATGTTTACATCGCAATGTAGTATGAGTAGCATCAGATTGGTAGAATGTTCTTGGTCTTAACCTCTGGCCCCTCCAGATCAACATGCTTTCTGTTCATATTTTTTATTTTGAACCTAAGCATAATGTACCCAAGGAGGAAAACATGCCAAGTATTACTCAAAATGCACATCAAAATGAAGCTGATCAAAGAGGCGAGAGTGGGGCTTTTTAGTGTTTTTCTAAGCCAACCAAAAGTGAGAGGGGTTCTTTTTGTAAAGGATAAAGAGCTTCGCTTTCAGTTGTCAGCTGTTAGAGGTAAGCATATAGCTCAAACTACTGATTTACAATAAAAAAACAAAACATTTCCAGTAACAGTAATTTCAGTGATTATCATCCATTGCCATGATATACAGTACCAGCCAAATGTTTGGACACACCAACCTCAAACTTTTGACATTGACACTGTAGTCCTTGCGTACTTAGTTATGCAAATCAGTTTCATATTCAAATAGTCCATAATTACTGGCATAATTCATGGGGGACCCTATAGAAAAGCTCAAAAATTTGTGAAAAATTAGGGAATAAGAAAATCCTTAAAAAAAAAAAAAAAGCAAATGCTTTTTGCCCATTTTTTTTTTAAGTTGAGTATAATTAGTTCATATTATATGAAGGTTGTGTATATTTAGATATAGACTATTAAGCTAGAATTTGTAGGCATGCTTTCTTTATTAAAAAAAGGCTTTATTTGAACAATTTTTCTAGTAGAACTAGCAATAGTCTTTGTTTCTCTGGCTCTTCTCCTTTTCCCTTTTAGTGACAGCAATGGCCTCTCAGGTTTTAGCATGTGCTCTATGATGGAGAGATTAAAATAAGAAATGTCTTAATTTTTCTTTTTTATACTTTCCTTTTAACATATTGAATCTCTGTGTGGTTTGTAAAGAATATCTAACTATCCCTCTGAGTACAAAAGCTAAAAGTAAGCATTTTCTGTTCTGGGGACAGTGAGCCCAGAAGGAACCAAATTAATTTTATCTGACTTCTAAAAAATACTATTTTTTTATTGTTACAGAGCATTTGTTCCACTTGCGGCTCCACCTGGTCAGAATTCCACTCAGTGGGAGAAAGTACAGTACCTTTTCGAGGAACTTGGGAGTAGCCGTAAGTACCCATTCTTTAGAAACTGCCTACAGTTATGTGTAATTTAGGTCTTGTTTTAAAGCAGTTGTTCCCATGACTTATCATAGTGTTTGGTCTTTATTACTTGAAAGTGAACCTATTTCATTCATTGCACCACATCCTTAAGGCTTTCTTTTTTTCTACTATCAACTTATTATCAAGGTATCACAGTATCATTCTGACCTATATATTGATCACTCATTACTTTACTGTGTGACACCAGGTTTTGGTTTACCATTGTAAGTACAGTTAAAAACTTCCATATGATGGATAAGCCAAATGAGCAAGAAAAACAACGTGAAACATTTCCACATCTTTGGAGAAAAAGAATAGGAACAGGTTGTTACATCTTCATTGACTAGAAAATTATGTGGAAGCTGTGCAGATCTCATATCTTGTTTTAAATTTGATAGGCTAGCAAGTGTTTTTTTGGCTAATTATGGTGCATCTTTGAGAGTTTACTGGAACTAAAAGGTATCAAAGTTAAGGATGTCAAGAATTCAGTCTGAAATAATTAACATACCCACACGTGGCTCACTAGCTCTCCAGAAAAAACCTCATTCATGTAAAGTAATGTAAAATTGAACAACTTGCACCACAATATTGACCAAACTAATTATTTTGGTTTACATTAGAACTGCCAACATTCCCCTAGACCCCTTAGAATTGACAGACGGGGTCATTTTGACCCTGTTCTGCAACAGCAGCAGTAATGACAAAGAAGTCATTTTTTGAAAAAGTTAAGCTTGTAATTATAAGTAAATATTTGACAGAAATAAACATTTAAGATTAAGTTTTATGGGTTTTATTAGTTTATACAGATATTTTAGATAATTTCATATTTCTAGATTGCAAAGGTAAAATATATTTTAGAATACACTAATAAACAACGGTACAACAAACACTACAATAACTAACATATCTAAATTTAATTATTTTAGTACATTATGCCTACATTTTAAAATTGACCTCATAGTTGGCTACAACAAAATAATAATTTAATCAATACATTTTTCTAAATGTGGAACAGTGAAAGTTTGTCATCTGGCTCTACCTCACTAGACCTGCAGTCTCTTCCACACTGCTCCTCTTAAGTTTACAGCCCTTCAGCTCTGCTCCTCAGGCCTGAAACCCATCCAGTTTGGCTGATCTGTTCCGGATTTCACTCTTTGTTTGCTTGGATTATTACCTCCACACTGTGGACTCTCTGCTCAGTTCAACTATGGTTTCCCCGCTTCTCTGCACAGCCAGGAACCCGCCAGGTTCTCCACGCATTTCGTCACACACTCTGACCCGTTTTTCTCTGCTCTACCCTGGCTCGATATCGCATCTGTGACCTGTTCAACCCTGCAGTAATTATTCCTCTTTGATCTAACTACAGTCCCCTATATTTATTCACATCAGTCACATCTAGCTAACTCTGGCTCATGATATAGCAGCCTTCATATCAAAATGTGTGTAAACAATACATGTTACTAGACAACCAGACTGGTTGAGCTCAGCATTTTTACATGCATTTCTATGGGGTCAAAATTATATCCTCAGTGGATCTAGGTATAAGTGGTTGTATTTTTTTTCTCCCACACAAAATTCACTATATGAATAAACCCTTTTTTAAAAAGTCATGAAATAGGATATGAAATTTTATTTTGCATGATTTAATTTTTTTCTTTTAAATAAATGCCAATGAATCAAAATGACCCTCTTGGCTCTTCTACTCCTAATATATATTACAGCCTTCATTGTGATTTACAGTGGGGTTGTCTAGTAATCACTCACAAATAAATCTCTGTATTTATGTCACAGAAAGTGCCAAGATCAAGAACGCTGAGAAGTCAAGCTTTGAAAACAGATTGAAATACTGCCCTAAATAACTTGATGTTAAACCACTTTTTACCTGAGAAGCTATAAAATGTAATAAGAAATTGCTTTCTCAAGAAAATATCTTGTGTTGATGCCTAAGAACCCTATAAAAACTCCCTATTTGGGGATTTTCACTTGTTGAATGGAACAATGGCTGAGAATATACTCGTACTAAACACTGGCAAATGTGGACTCCTAATAGTCCTTTTGGCCTCTTGCCATTTGGGGATCAAGGAGGAAGTTGAACCATCTGCCTCTTTGCATAATAGTGGACCCCTACATGCTCTCCTAACCTTCCTCCTTTGGCACAGGGGGAAATTGCTCGGCTGCTGAGGAAATGTGAGGATCATCCCTTTTGTAATTCCCCATCTCTTCTCTCTCCAGATGGGAGGTTAATTGTGTAAAGAAAAGGCACTTTTACCGCATAACCCTCCTGACTGCTTTGCAACAACTGTGCATTAAAGCTGCTATATCTTTAATAGTTCCAGCATTACATTTGTTGCAGTGTTCAAGTGATACCTTAATGTTTCCCAGATCACTAGCCCTCGTGTTAGTATTCAAGACCATACAGTACCAACTTGTATTTTTGGCCATATCTCTAGAGAGAGTGCAGTGGGCGGTAGTCCAGCTTTAACTACTATGAGTACTTGAGCAGTATTCCTAACACTTAAATTGACTTTTTCCTACTTCTGCATTAAGAAAAGATATTATAAACTTAAGAGCTGCCCCTTGAAGTAGATGCTGCAAAGCATCACTTGAAGACTGTTAATTTGAATCAAATTCTTTGGGTTAAGCATTTGTTCATCATGACAAAAATGTGATACACTTGCAGTTAACTCTTAAAAGTTGACATCAGAGGTGGGCTGATACACTGTGGCTTTCATAGTGTCCCCCCCCTGTTTTGGCATGGAATGCACAAGAAATATGTTTAAACACATAGCATTTTCTAATCCCCCCAAAAATCCAAGAAGTCTTTCTTGATATTGAACATTGCAGACAAACACGGGGAAAAAACAAAAATCAAGGCACCACGTACAGCATTTACAAGCAACATTAATTTGTTCTTCATGCATATATAACAAGTTTGCCTGTATTCTGGGAAAAATGTTTGCCAGTATGCTTGAAAAATAAATCAAACATTACTTAACCTGAAATCACTTTGCTTTTCTCTCCCAGGCTTGTTCATACCACTTAATATCAAGTAAGACTGACCAAAATTTAAAAATATTACTTAAACCTATTACCTAGAGACAACAACTCTAATGATGTTTAATAACTTTCCCAACTTTATAAATGTTCACCTGCTGTTCTCTGGCAGTATGTGGTTGTTGTTGCAGTCATACAGTATACCTAGTCCCTTCCTTTGAACATACAACTGCTCCCTAGTTGCTTTTGATTACTCTGTCATTCCACAGAAGTAGGGTGCCAGGGCTAAAGGGGCTTCTTAATAAACACCTTTCTTTGTAAGTCTCATGCATGAATACAAGCCCGAAGGGCTATATATATGTGGAGTTGAGATAAGAGCTGCCTCATTCCATTTCTCTTGGAATCGAAGCTGTACAGATGTGGAAGCACCACCGATAAAAGACAATATTCCCTATGTTTAAGCCCCGGAAAATCTGCTCAAGAAACCAAGAAGACTGGCAGCAAACATCTATCCTTTGCTTTGTGTGGAGTTCATAAACAGAATGTTCTCTACACAGAACATGAAGCTATTGTCTATTTTACCAAGCTCACCACTAAACAAAGGCAGCAAATTTGCAATGAAACACTCGGGAGTAGGAGACCCGTATTCAAATGTTAATGTTAAGCCCAGCTGTCAGACTTCAAAGTTTTCCTTTTGCATACAATACAATAGGGAGCAGGTATATAATTTATCTCTATTTTCCACTTCTTTGTCCTGCTGCTTGTGAAATGCCTATAAAGGAAAGTGATAAATGATATAAACAGCACAAATTATACATGCCCTGAATACTGACTTAAAATTCCCATTCAAATGCCACTGTCAAGGAGAAAGGTAAGCGGAGAGCCACCTATGCCTGTGTTGACAGGTGGGCTGGGCATTATGAAGTTGCTGCTGAGAGGATGCGGGATAGCTATAGAGGGACAAATGTGTAGCTTTTTACTTGGAGCGCTATGACAGGTGGGATCCTGACAGGGGAGTGTAGCAATCAGTCTCTTCATCAATCCATGTCTTCTAACTCCAACTCTGACAGCTGGTGTGACACCTACTGTTGCCCTTGCCTGATGGGTGGTCCCCTTTCTGCCTCAATCAAAGGTGACACACATCAGCTCAACCACACATCAGCATTGAAGGACCCAGCTGTTAAAACACTGGCCATGATCAATGTATAAAATGACAATGATGACAAAAATGGTAAATAGATGTGTCTTTGGGAAAGGAACGTGTATTTGTTAAAAAGACACATTAAATCCAAGGTTATTCTCATCCAATCATATAACATTTATTGTTGATCTTTGGGTTTGAGGTGCTCACAACAGACTTATTTTAGAATGAATGTGCAGTACAAGCAGCAGATACTAAGATATTCTGACTTTTAATCAGTAGTGGTTCAAGCTCACACCAAACCCACTGTATTTTGCAGGGCTTTGAAAAAGTATTTGCCGCTTCCTGATTTATTTATTTTATTTGGCACACTTAAATGTTTAAGATCATCAAATAAAATGTAATATTAGAAAAAGACAACCTGAGTAAATACACAATGCAGTTTTTAAACAATTTCATTTATTAAGGGAAAAAAAGCTATTCAAACCTACCTGGCCCTATGTGGAAAAAGTAATTGCCCCTTAAACCTAAAAAGTGGTTGTGCCACCCCTGGTAGTAAGAACTACAATCAAGCATTTTTGAAAACTGGCTATCAGTCTTTCACATCACTGTGGATGAATTTTGGCCCACTCTTCTTTGTGGAATCGCTTTAATTCAGCCACATTGGAGGGTTTTTGAGCATGAACAGCCTGTTTAAGGTCATGCCAGAGTATCTTAATCAGATTTCATTCCAAACTTTGACTAGACTGCTCCGAATCCTTCAGTTGTTTCTTTTGAGCCACTCAGAGATGGACTTGCTGGTGTGTTTTAGATCATTGTCCAGCTGCATAAACCAAGTGAGCCTGAGCTTCAGAGCACAAACTGATGGCCAGATAATCTCCTTTAGGATTTTCTGGTAGAAAGCAGAATTCATGGTTCCATTAATTACAAGTAGTTCAGGTCCTGAAGCAGCAAAGCAGCTCCAGACCATCACACTACTACCACCATTTGACTGTTGGTATGATGTTCTTTTTATGCAATGCTGTGTTAGTTTTATGGCAGATGTAACATGACTCAAACCTTCCAAAAAGTTCATCTTTTGTACACACACAATATTTTCTTACAGTAGAAGTCTTGAGGATCATCAAGATGTTTTTTGCAAGCCTTTGTGCCCTTTTTGGTCAGCAGTGGTTTCCACTTTGGAACTCTCCCATGCCATTTTTGCCCAGTCTCTTTCTTATTGCCGAGTCATGAACTCTGACCTTAACTGAGGCAAGTGAGTCCTGCGGTTCTTTAGATGTTGTTTTGGATTCTTTTGTGACCTCCTGAATGTGTCATCAGAGCACTCTTGAAGTCATTTTGGCAGGGCAGCCACTCCTGGGAAGGTTCACCACTGTTCCAAGTTGTGGCTAATGGCTCTCACTGTAGTTTGCTCGAGTCTCAAAGCCTTGGAAATGGCTTTGTAACCCTTTCCAGACTGATACATGTCAATGACTTTGTTTCTCAGCTGTTTCTTTATGTTTCTTTATGGCATGGTGTTGCTTTTAACCTATTTCAATTTGTCAGACTTTTTAAGTGAGTTCTTTAAAGTCAATTTAAGTTCTTTAAATGAAATTCCTTTTAAGTGAGTTCTTGATTCAACAGATCTGGCAGTAATCAGGCTTGGGTGTGGCTAATGAAATTGTACTCAGCCGTCATGATTTGACAAGGGGTGCAATTACTTTTTCATACAGGGCCAGGTAGATTTGGATAGCTTTTTTTCCCCTTAATAAATAATGCCATCATTTAAAAACTGCATTTTGTATTTAGTCAGATTATCTGTCTAATATTAAATTTTGTTTGATGATCTGAAATGTGTGATAAATACACACAAAAAAACAAGAAATCGGTAAGGGGGCAAGTACTTTTTCACAGTACTGTATATATTTGTCATTGTTTTGCTGCACTCTCCTTACCTTTATCTTTCAAAATGTCAATTAAAACATCCAGTGTTTGTAATGGATACTTTAAAGTGAAATTTGTAATATCCAAAGATAACCTTTTGACATAACTCCTCATGTCAACCTAAAAAAAAAAATTGCGTTCTACGTAGCACTTTCTGGACCTTATTTGCCCAATCAGTGGCGGACCTCTAATATAGCCATAATATGTCTTGTGACCATCTTCCAGTTGCTGTGGATACTTTAAAAACCGCTCTGTAGACAACTGAAGAAAATGTTCAGAGCTTGTGGTATTTAATACATTCACCATAGTAGGTTTTGAATGCTTTGAACATTTCAATTACCAGCAAGACTCAACAAACAGCTGCCTGAAAAAACATTAAATCAATTAAAAAAGCAAAAATTGTAATCCTGATAGTTTGTACATGTTGTAAAGAGTCAGTTGATGTGTCTTTCAAAGGTCAGTGGTAGAACTCTAATGACTTAGTTGATTTTCCTCCTACAGATGGTCTTCCTGCTCTGTCTTTCTCCATCAGCTCCTTGACCTTGATTGGCATGCTGGCAGTGATCACTTACACGGTGAGTTGACAAGTGGTCAGTGTTATTTGTGTTTATGTGTTCATTGGAGCAACATACAGTTCATCTGCTTGGTAATTAAGCAGTCCTACAATGGGATGACTTCCAAAGCTTACCAGCCCTGCAGCTTTAGAGACTTTGTGCTTATTGAGACATGACAGACTGGCATTATAACATCTTTGGTTTGTCCTATGCATCCCACGTGATTCACTTAATGTTTAATGGATGATAATGGATGTTTTTAAAAATTTTTAGTAAGAAATTCTTTTGGCTGCGGTGCAGTTTTTGTGTGCAAATGGTTGACCCAGTGAGTGGCTTTTCAGTAATAGTAATGCCATGTGATTTTAAAGCTATGGCATTCAATTGCTCAATTCCTTAGACTGCTGTCTTTTCATCTGAGCACCTGAGACTTTTGCATGATGTATGGATCTTTCTCACAGCCTTATCAGCCACTTATCTGGTGTCTATATATATATATATATATATATATATATATATATATATATATATATATATATATATATATATATATATATATATGGATCTACCTCAGTTTTCATTAATATATGCCTGTATTTTGATTCCCTCACTATCATTTACCTGGATTTTTACCTGGATCACAAGATTTACTTATTAATATTGATTTTCATAGCCTTTGTTTTGGTAGCTAGACTGAGAATAATACCTGGAGGTTGTGGTTCTGGTGTTGGGGTGGGGGTGGGGTAACAGTGGTTAGTGCCTCCTGGGAAAAAATACAAAAACACTACTTAGGTATCACCTCAGGCATTGAGAACAAAAGTGACGGCAATCCCCAATCTATCGAGTTTCTGTTGAGCTCAGAGAATCCTATTTGACAAATTACACAACAATTTAATGTGGAACTCCTGATGAATAATACACAACCAAGTCAAGTAAGTTTTAGAGACAGAAAAAATCCATCTCATCTGGGAATGTATCCACTGTTCTCTCACCTTTGTGTAACAGTTCTCCAAAGAGTGGATAATTACCTAGTACAGTTTGAGGATGGAGCTGTGCTCAAATATGTTCTGGCCCATTCTGCTATGGATGAAATGCCCTAAGGAAATCAAAACACCTGGCGTGTCTTTGTTTTTGATGTTCCTTGTTTTGATAAAGTCTGTCAAAGAAATCAGGCTTTTAGGCGACAGCAATCCCTCCCTCTCTTATTGTCACAGCCTCAAAACAGAAACTTTTTTTTTTGTTAAATCTGACTTTGTACAATGTCCTTTTATCTGCTGTATCTCCTTTCTTCTCTAACTACAAGTGTGAAAACTGTTGTATGTGGCAACCTACCCGTATTTCCAAAGAACTGTCTGATTTATCATCTCTTGCTACTAAGCTCGATTAACTTAATGGAAGCAAGTGACAGGTTCCATAAGCAATGGAAATGTTGTCCATGACTTTTGTGCTAATTTATCACTACCCTTTGTGCAGAACTCGCCATGTACTCTTAATGCACATAGCTATGTGATGTAAACAATATATAGCACTGCAACCTGGTGCACTTAAAATTCATACACATTGAATTAAGGCTGTGCTGCTTTCTTTTTTGTGTACATAGAGGATTTATTATAAGCAACTTGAGCAGAACTCAACCAATGCTATTTACCTTTCTATAGGCAAAAAAGTTAATGGTCACTAATGACTTATTTAATTTGGTGTTTAATGGGTGTTCTTGCAAAGATATTGTCCTGTCAATACAGTAAATCAAATAGAGCTCAGAGAGATTATACTTTGAGATTGAATTCAGTAAATGTATTTATTTTTCTAATATGTTTTGCAAACATAGGTGCACTTGATAGGAACATAAACTATTTAAATCTCTATTTTAGAGTGTAATAAATAAGAAAATATAAAAAAAGGAATTTAAATACAAAAAAAAACAAAACTGTCTGCTCCCTGATTACTCTGTAATCTCCCATTCTGCTTCACTTCACCCAACAATATCACAACTGATGAGCAAAATTTCAAAGCTCATGCATCATGTGAGGTCCTTTGGCATCTTTTACTTCTTTTAAAAGCTTACCTAGCATATTGACTAATGACTGTCATGGATCTGTCTACTGTGGAGATCTCTTGCTCTTAAATTGAAAGCCAAAAAAAAATGCTGATACTGAACTAAATTTGGTTAATGTCTGGTAGTGTAATCATAGGCTCTGAGACTGACCAGGGCATAAGGTTCCCTGAGAAAATTGGAGCGGTATCTGTTACTCTAGAATTCCCTAACACCTTGAGGCTTGTTTTTATTTGAATTAAATTTTTATATTTTATATTTCATTTCCACCCATACACTTTTTAACTCAAGTTCAAAGTTTGTGACACTAGGATTGTGTTTTGAATAAAACATGGCATCACCACAGTGTGATGAGCCTTTAAAAAACTAAAATACTAAAGGAAATGGGAAAAAGTACATGAAATGAACATTATAAGGATAATATGTCTGTATTAAATTACTGTATTATGAACTTAATGTACTATATACCTGTTCAGCAGGCTGAAAGCCCAGACACTAATACCATAAAGCATGCGTGGAGGTACATAGGTTTTGGACTCCACAAATTGAAACCTCAATGTTAGCATGTTAGTATTATGGAGATACAGGTTTCCATATTTCAGTTAGAAGGTGGAGGCGCTAAGTTATCAGCTAATGCATATAAGCATTTTAACCATTTATGTACAAAATACCTGGCCTGTATTAATACTTTTTTTAACCAGTTAGTAGCGAGAGCTCATTCTGTTCTTCACCGAAGACTTTAACCAGCAGTTATACCTGTCTTTAACAGTGCAGTGTATCAAAATATCAGTATATTATTCTCTAATCAAAAAATTCTGTAGGTTTTGTATGTTGTTAGTGGATGCATATTATTGAATTTTAAGCTTAACTTCATGGTAAAGTTTAAAGAATAGTCTCCTGCTCCCAGGTTAGCATGATCAAAAGCAAATTCAAATTTCTCTCATTTATATAGTGCCAGTTAACAAAACAAACAAACAAAAAAACTTATCACAGGGTGGTTTCCATAGTAAGGTAAAGAACTTGCAGTACTGGAGAGGATGCCCAACAATCAGACAGTCCCCTAAGAGTGAGCACTTGGCGACGGTTGGAAGGAAGAAAATGTAGTGAACCACTGTCCTGGCAAGCTAGAAATACATTTCCATTAATCCTATTGATCAATGATCATTATTTTAAGGCTAGATACTCTCTTCTCAAAGTTCAACATTAACAACACTGGAGGGTGCAAGTCTGTTTTTTAACCCAGCATTAGCTCTCAATCCATTATGTTTATTGTATCTCTGATAAAATACTTTAATCAGACTGTTCAAAGAAATTAAGCAGTTCATTTAATGGAAAATAACATTATGACCTCTAATTATTTTTAGTGTAAACAGGCATGGTGGCAGTACTGTTCCGTTTCATGTTTGTGGAGATTATTTTGTTTTAACACCCATCTTATTAGTCAAGGGACCAAAAACCCTGAATATATTATTTCAGATGATTGGAATTATTGTTACACCAACTGCTATTTTGAGTAAAATTTTATGTTCTATTATTTTTTAACTGATAGAATTGAGAACTTGTGGGGGACATCCAGAACCATCCTCTCCTATATAGCTGCTCCACCAGAGGAAAGACAAACAAAGAGGCTTGTGTGGGAGACCTGTGCCCAACTACTTCTCCCTCTTCCCACTCAGCAGTCACATGACTGAATGATTTCAGCTAGTGACTTCCCCCTCAGCCAGCACACACTTCTGGAGTTGCATACACATTCCCAGCTCCCCTGCTGAGCTATTTCTGGTTATTATTGACCACGGTCGGTTTTAAAATAACTTTAATGAGCATGCATTATGATGTGTGAGCTAAAAATGTACACTGAAGCAGAGGGAAACCTTTTTTTTCTTTCTTTCTTTTCGTTTCTTTTATATTTCTCTCATGTAGTTGCACATTTGAGGGGAGGGGAATGTTTCTCTTGGGATCTGGGACAGGTTTTCCTTTTATGAGTGTGTTTGATATTCGGGACATGCTCTGGCCTTAAGAGCTCCATGATTCATTGCGAGAGGCGACATTCGCCCGTAGCAGAGATCCTCAACAGAGACTAATAATAGTGTAGCCTGACTTAGTATCCCATGCGGCTCTCTTAATGCTACCTAACACTCAAAAACTAGTAAAAGTTGTTTTAGAAAAATATGGACTGTGACATTTCCCCACATGAAAAATGGAAGACGGTGGGGGCAGCAGCTTTTGACAGGACTTCAAGGATCTTTGCACAGAATGGCCCTTTGTTTTACTATGAACTCATAAAATGGCACACTTCCAAGTTGATAAAAGTGAGACAGCACTGTGAAAGCATTGGCTTGTTGCTATTACTTTTATTTGTATTGATTGGTCTGTTTCCTGATATTAAAGATGTCCCTCATTTTTGATTAAAGTCCAGATATTCCTTCAGATGATTTAAGACCTCTGACAGATAAAAGCAGCCTTTGAAATTTGTGCACTAACCCTTTTCTCTTACTGTCTCTCTGTGTATGTGCTCACTGTTTATATGTTGTATCTCACTTTAACAATGAAGAAACAAAACAATGTATGTTGATTTATATTCAGGTGAAAATTGATTGCATCTTGATTTCCCTTCCTCAAATCTAGATGCATCTCCCTAAAATTATAATTCTAAAAATTTCATCATATCCTGGAGAGAGAGTAGTGCTGTCACATGGGGGCACTGTTAAGCTGTAAATGCATCAAAGTGATATAAGGCAGTGATATCCTCACAAAATGGTTGCAGCAAATTCTCCAATAAACCTCAGCACAATTATAGGTTCCACCATTTTAATCTTTTTTTCCCTCTACCAAAAATGACATAGCCTGGGAGGCCAGGAACTATATGATTTTCTCTATGTGCGTTTGCTTACCCTCATTTGACTGTTGTCATGTACCACATTGTGATGGGTTTGCCATCAGGCAGGAGTATGTGTGGGTGGATGCATGTGCCATATGTGCTGTCTCACTCTGACAATGATGTCTGATCATAATGGTAGTTTTGTGCTGTCTTCCAGGCATATGGTATGTCTGTTATGCCTTTGAATCTGATAAAAGGCACACGGAGTGTTAAGTATGAACGCCTGGAGAACACTGAGGACATTGATGATGTTGAGCATCAGATCGAAAAGCTGAAATCCAAGGTGAGTCTCATCAGAAGACAGAAAGCACATAGAAAAAAGACCTTAGGAGTCTAAAAGCATTAATTAGTTACACTTAAAGATTTACATTAATAAATATGAAATCAAATGCTGCTTTTTTTTACACTTTAATATGAGTCTGCAATCCCTCCTCTCTGTCTTTTACGTGCCCCTTTGTCTTTGCATGCTGTTATGTGTGGGTAACATAGCCTTAGTCACTTACCCTCACAGTTGGAGGCCACATATACAGAAAAACACAAGTATAGACATCTATTAGTTGCTACTGGCAACATGAAATTTAAACAAAAGACTAGATCATCCCTCATTTGTCCCTGCATAAATGCACTTATTGAAAACTAGGTATGGCTGCATTAAAGGTTATTTTTACATTAGGTGAACACAAAACAGTTTGTTTTATTACTTTAATAGCAGTAGTTTAAATGCATTCTTCATTTGATACTTGTGAATGTGTGTCACAGTATGTACTGTATGTTTGTACTTTAAGAGATGTTTCGTAAACAGCTTTTATATAATATGTAATAGAGTATTTTAATAATCTATATCCATCCACTTATAAAATGACTCTAGATATTAATTTAATATTTTGGCAGACACAAAGAAGTTATATTATCTAAACTTTGCAATATTTCTGTAGTTTATTTTAAATACCCTCGTTAGCCTTGTAGTAGTGTAGTTTCATAGGCATATATCATTGATTCATTTTGGATATTTGTTGCTCTTGTCAGTGCAAAGATGGACGTCCTCTGTCCTCAAGGGATAGAAACAACCTGCAGGAGCTGGAGGGCAAACTGCAGGTCCTCCAGCGCAGGGGGAGACACCTGGAAATTGCAGAGAGGAACTGCTGCACTAAAGTGGGCAGTGCTCTCAGACCTTTCAAGGTGAGTGTCCATTATGGAATTGGCTCCCATTCACAAAAGTAAATTACAATCCCTAAGTATTCTGTACAAAGGGAACTTATGCTGATGTGTGTGTATTAGGTATGAGCATACAGGCATATTCATTCAGTACCTTTATTAATTCATTGACTGTTTTAATTGATATTTGAGCAGGGGGTAGGTGAAGCTACCTACTTTAGCTTATGTTCTGATTCTTCACTTAATGTTTATATAACTTAAAAAAAATACATTTATTTATATATATATGTATATATATATATGTATATGTATATATATATGTATATGTATATATATATGTATATGTATATGTATATATATATGTATATGTATATATATATATATGTATATGTATATATATATATATATATATATATATATATATGTTTATCTAGCTACCTTCAACTACTTCCTCTTAAACAATTTCTTTGTGCTCAGTTTCTAATCTGGACTGCTCTAGATTTACTTTGAGTTCTACTTTATACAACCGCATAGTTATGATTCCCACAGGAAATCTATTCACCTAATTTACTCTGAAGTCTCTCAGGGAGTCTCATATTTCTCAGGCAGGATCTCATGGTACCCAAGGAATAGACCAAAGCAACCAAGAAACTTGTCTTTGATTGTTTTTTTTGTTTTGTTTTTTTTTTTTTTTGGGGGGGGGGGGGGGGGGGTCGTTTTCTTTTTTTTCTTTCCTTTGCTATCATTGGACATGTTGGTCCCAACATTACAGGCCCAGTGCAAACAACAAGACATGATGCACTGATGAGCATAATAGAGAGATTCTCAAAGTGCATCACAGTTCTGATCATTAAATAGATTTCATTTGGACACACCGTATTGGCTGGTTATAAAATTTTCATGGTTTTGAATAATAGTGCAGCATAATCAGGATTTTTTATTTTTTTTTAGTTAAATAAAAACCACAGTGAGACTTTTCATGCAGTCACATGGGGAAAGGAAATCACCATTGCAACCAGAATCCCACATTGCTAGGTTTTCTTCCCAGTCCTTAAAACTATATCCTCACTCTAAATCAGTCATTTACAGGGTGTGGTTTTTTTTTTTTTTTTTTTTTTTGTCAACAGCTTGGCATAAACAGCTATTGAACAATAACAAACAATAACATATAACAAATACTTTATTGGACTTTAAGACAACTCTGAGGCTGTCACAATGAAAATGGCTTTGCATAACAGAATTGTGACTGTTATTATTCTTGTTAAACATAATGGTGCAGGGTCAGAAAAAAAAACAAAACTGCAAAATCCTGAAGCAATCAACAGGAGTATTTACTTTTAATAATTGTGTTGCACAGCAACCAAAAAACAGTAACCAGAAGTTTTCTAGCATGTATTTTTTACTAGAAAGGACACGAGTATCAGTATTTAATACCACATCTTTGGTGACATTTTTGCATCTAAGCTGTTCCCTCATTTCTTTTCTACTTAAAACTGATATGAGAAGACTAATGTGGCTGCTACAGTGCTACTGTAATAACTCGCTGTAAGAATATCCACATACTACTGTTCATATTTCAGCTTGTGCAGCCAGTATGCACTCACAAATGTACATTGTTCCTGCATGAATGGTGTGCATACTTTATGTGCTCTTATTGCCTATGACTTAACAATTATAACACCCAGGTAAAATACTGCAGGCCCCTCAGTTTTAATGCCTTTTTTCTGTGTTACGGATGGGATAATTTCCAGCATCATTCTCCCATTTCACAATTTACTTTCCCACTGCTCTTCATTTTTCAGTACTTAACTGCACTGCAGGCTCGCGCAAATATTTTAAACCAGTGTCTGTAACAGTTTGTCTTTAACCAGGGGGTTGCTGCTAATGATAGTCCCCAGACTCAAATTTAAACAGTAATGAGTTGGGAGATTTATTTACTGTATACTGAGAGACTGGTGTAGAGTGATAAGCCAAATGATTGTGATTTCAGCCTCACTGTTTCTCAGACACATGCTGTCCTTTTACTATCAACACCAGTGACTGAAAATGACTCACTAAACATGTTAAACACTGACAGTTAAAATGTACTTGGCACTCACAAAATAAGTTACTGTGTTTTTGATGTGATCATGAAACAAATGTAACATTTTTTTTGTTATTTTAGATAAGCAATGTGCACCATAATGGGAGTGAAAAATTGTGCCACCTATTTAAAATGTTTTTTAAATATAAAAAATATGGCAGCTGCCTTATTTAACATTTTAATAACTTTACTGTCATTTAATAAATGAAAACTGTTTTTTGGCATTTCTTTGGTTATGAGTAGCAGTTTCGTAAATAGATTAGTGTTTTTAAGTTAAATAGTACATTTCTGTTTTGTTTTTTCCCCCTCCATCTTGCTGCTTCATGTTAAACATTATTCTAGCTCTATCATCAGTATCTTAATTGATGTTTTGCTGCAAGGGTTTTGTCCCAGATAATTTGATATAATTTGGTATAACTATTGATATGATGATCAATACACATTTGATGTACATTTTTTCCACTACACTTATCTGATCACCCAGCTTTTCCCCTGATTGCAGCCTCCTAACTCTGCTTCAGCTGTTCCGTTGCTTCCCCATGTCACCATGGCTGACAGTGCCAAACGGTGGCTGGCTATGCCATATGGCCCTTATTTGACAAAAGACATGGTAGAAAGGTTATATTTGCTGACCAAGTAGTTGCCTTTAAAAATACACTTTTTTTTTTAAAGGCAACTTTTAATGGGGCTCACAAATGGGAGAGACTGTGATTACGCATCCTTACTATGGTTGCCGTATATAAAAATATGTATTGGCATTGCAATTTATAATGAATTGTGTTGTGGTTATTTACTGTTTGTTTATTGTTGATTTGCAGATTTTACTAGGCGTTTTCTTTATCCTGGTTGCGTTGCTGTTCACTATTGCCCTCTTCATTTCAAAGTAAGTCATGATTTGTCCTGTAACACAAAAACACAGTTCACAGTCTGAGTCTTGTAAGGCAGGCGATGTGCCAGACATAAACAGTGCAATTGTTTGATTTAACCTTATATATTAAAGTTTAATATTGGAAATAAATACACATATTTCTTTCTCTCTCTCTCTCTCTCTCTCTCTCTCTCTCTCTCTCTCTCTCTCTTCCCCTTTTCTCCTCAGTTTGGATAAAGCTCTCCACTCAGCTGGCATCAGCTCTGGGTTCATAATCTTTGGCACCAACCTAACCAATCCCCTGAATGAACTTCTCTTAGCCTTGCAACCTGTGAGTATCCTCTCATCTCTCATGTTGAAATGATGATTATACTCAATTAAGATATGCTTAAATCCATATTTTTTTGTTTCTATCATCATTAACCATCATTAATTGAAAGCTTTAGCACTGGTCACTTCTAAATTACCTTGAAATTTTGTTTAAAACTTCAGGTGCATGTCCTTTAGTGTTCTGCAGCTGAACTTAAATGTCTCGATTACAGATGCAGCTAGATATACTTACTTTAAAGAAATAAAATTCAGTTTCTGGGTAAATACAATTAGGATACACAATATACATCTATAATGATATTTTGGAGGTCATTGGTTTTTCAAGTCTTTTAGCATCATACACCTTCACTCAGGAAACCCAGCAAGGGTTGTTCAGACCCTGGCTTGTTTCCCAGCAGCATTGGCGAAAGGATCACTCCTCCTCATTGAAAGCCATCTGGAGGCCCTCTCTGCAGCCTCCAGAGTGGACATGATGGCTTTCTTTTTTGCAGCACTGGTGACTGAAAAAGCTGTACCTCAATCAGCACATGCCACACCTTGTTGCCTGTACTCCTGCACTGATCTACCAGCTCCTGGTACTTGGACCATTTCTGCTCATTTGCCTTTTCCATACAGCCCTCCGAAGGAACAGTTAGTTTTATAAGAAGCAGCTTCTTTGATAAGGCCAATGACAGCACCATGCAAAACAAAGTTTCCATGACATGGCTGCTAAGTTGAGTTGAATACCTAAGTTGACTCGCAGATCCCAGTCCAGTGCTGAGATAAGCTGATTGTATGTAAATGGGGCTATTAGTGAAACTGGTCTTCACCCATGTTAAAAGCTACACACCTCTAAGTACTGATTTGGAGGACAAAGGGCGTGGAAATTTGCTGACCCAAATGAGGCATCATACACTGCTTGGACCAGGAACACGATTCTCAGGCTGCCAGATTTGATGCCAGTAGATATTCCTCCCCAATTCACTGTCCTTTGCCTATGGTTCCTTCTGCCATGTGTCTGCTGATCCATTTCTCCTCTATACCTGTTGATCTGTCCCGAACAGGGCCCTTGTGATAGTGAGCTTGTGGAATAATGTCTGAACCTGCTTGTCCATTTCCTACTGTGCCACCAAGCCTTACGTCTCAAGTAATGCACAATATAGTAGTGCCTCTCTACTGCAAGGAACCTTGAACTCATTATTATGACATCGACCCCAAAAATTCTGTAACTCTTCCTCTCTAATTTATACTGTCTACATTATACCCAAATTGAACTACACAGAGTATCACAAATCATAAATCATTGGTGTCATGTCATTGAATGATTGAGAAAGTATTTTGCCGTTTTTTTGCTACAAAGAAGGCCTTGGTGAAACAAGGAAAAGCAGCAATTCCAGCTCATGAATAAAAATGTATTATGTTGGCATTAATAAGAATGTCTTCTATTTGTCCCAACTTGGGTTTGATACTAGAGCTTTTCAACTCTGGATGTGAACAATGAGTCATTCAAATATGTAACTGTGAAAATAATTTTACTAGTATTGTGAAATACTGTGTAATATTCCATTTGTGTGTTTTTGTGTAACTGTAATATTTTGGAAATGTTAAATGACCAAAGCCTTAAATACGTTTTTGCCAACAGAATACTTTTGGTGTTTGTAAGGCTTGAGTGATAAATTTTAAAATACCAAATCCCATTGCTTATTTCTTCCAGGTCATGGCTGATGGTCAGAAATACCTGATAGAAAATCCTCTGTTGAAATAGGTATTCTAAGGCAGATTTTAAAGAAAAAAAATGATTGAAATCCCACACCATTAAATAATCACTTCACAGACCGTGGCATTGATTAAAAGGTGAAGGCCAGTGTTTAGATGTATGACCTTGGCATTTAAGAATTAGAGCACACCACACCAAGGATAGGATGCTAAATGTGTGGGAATCTAGCTTCAGGTAAAATCTGAACACCACATGTTACAGAGCAACAGTTGTTGATGTTCAGCTTTTTCTTGATATCCAAATGTACTGCACACTGACCAGCATGGATATGGTGATCATTTATTGGAGTTGACCAAATAGTATGATAATACAAATTTTCGCCACATACCGGTTTCTACTTGAAAGGTGATCCTCCTAAATGCTTAGCTCTGGATGCTATAATTATTTGTGTGCATTTAAGTGAGATACTCTAGCTGACCTCTGTTTGTGGTATCACAGGTTTTTCCACTGGATTATATCCTGATCACAGTCATCACCGTGTACTTTGTACTCACATCCATGGCCGGCATTCGTAACATGGGCATCTGGTTCTTTTGGATAAGGGTAAGAAAAGGCCCTATTTATGTGTTCAACATTTTTGCAAATGTCCAGTTAATTGCATGATGATGTGTTCTTCTTTATTTTAGCTGTACAAAATAAGACCCAAAAGAACTCGTCCCCAGGCTCTCCTTTTCCTCTGTATGATTCTTCTTTTGATTGTCCTACACACCAGCTACATGATCTACAGTCTAGCCCCACAATATGTCATGTATGGCAGCCAGAAATATCTTGTACAGGTAAGGAAAAATTCATGTGCATTCCTGTATATTTCTTTGTTTTTACTCTACCCTGTGAGAGTTAGCTCTAAAGATGAGTTTCTAATGATGGCAGCGTCAGTTAGTCAGTGGGTTCAAATCACTTTGGTCCAGCTTGGTGTAGGCAGCAGCACGGTCTCTACAGGCTGGCAGCGGGGCTTTTAGACTCTTGTTCGTTTTCAGTTCCGTCTTTCTATATTAGACTATGTGGCTTTTGCAGTTTGCTGTTTGACGGTCTACCCTCCATGCGATCTGATGTAGCTCTGCTCTTTCTCTCTGTGTGGGTGTATGCATGTGGTTTAGATGCACCCTTGAGTCTACACTTCATCAGAAAAAAAATCTTTTAAACAACATAATTTAAATGAACCACTGTGTTGTTTTACTGAAACATCCTCTTGTTAAATCAGAGAGAAGAGCCTAAATCCAACTCCATTTGACTCACAGTGTAAACATGGTGTGCTTTCTTTTCAAATGCAGTTTTGATATTATCATTTCTTTCAGCATCAACTTCTATAAAGGGTACATACAATATAGACTAGATGTAGTTTATATTTAGCACTGGGTAATATCTCCTGCAATCAATATGATGATGAACTGCCACATTTTGCTTCTGTTACAAAGTCCCTCTTTTAGATGTGATTGAATCGCTTAAAAGGTAGGATAAAAAGTAGAAGGAGCTTACCAAATGCATGAGCTGAGACTAAGAATCAAGTTAAGGAGCAGCAAAAGGTTAGCTGCCTCGGCACTTTCACTCATCTGGTTGTTAGACTAGGAGGAGGATAATGGAAGCAAAATTAATTATCGCAGCTGCCCCCCCCCCCCCCCCCCCCCGGTTTTCAAATCAAAGCACTACATTTCTAATACTACTTTCTACACTACTCACACCACATGGTCACATGCAGTTTTATACGGTGCTCCCAAAAAATTAAAAGAACACTTTGAAAACACATCAGATCTCATTGGGGGAAAAAATCGTGCTGGATATCTATACTGAACTGGGTAATGTGTTAGGAATGAAAGGATGCCACATTATTTGATAAAATAAAAGTTATCAACCTACGAAGGGCTTAATCCAAATTGAAAAAAAAATGATGCAGCATGCTAGTTAGGGCTGCAACTAAAGATTATTTTGGTAGTTGAATAATCTGTCAATTTTTTTTATCGATAGTTGATTAGTCAACGATTATTTCAATATTAACTCACCTGTTCAAGCGGGCCCACCTGTTGTTGTCTCTTATCACAATTAAAATAATGACCCATAAAGGACATGCACCTGTCAAATGCTCCCACACCTTTGAGTGTCTGTCTCCATTTTCTTTCATTTTCAACCCCCTCCTCTCTGTTTCACCATTGTTATGCTGTTCTGTTACTTTCTTCTTCGTTAGTATTGTTTTTATTGGCAGACAATTGAGGCAGTACTGCCCCCATATCTTCCTGCAGTGTATTGCAATTACAAAATCACATGATAAGTGGAACAAATTAGATGGATGGGTTTAAAAGTATGATGCTACAATGATGAAATTCCACGTCGACAAATTTTCGTAGTCGACATCATCGATTACGTCGATGAATTGTTGCAGCCCTAATGCTAGTCCACTTTGCCAAAATTGAATTCCATCCATCCATCCATCCATCCACCCCCCACCCACTCACTTTTACTTATCTGTGGCTGGCTTTCGGGGACAGTAGCCTAAACAGAAAAACCCAGACCTTCCTTTTGGTAAGACATGCTTGGAACACTTCACCCAACAGGCATCCTAGTAAGATGCTCAAACCACCTCAACAAGCTCCTTTTGATGTGGAGGAGTAGTGGCTCTACTCTGAGCCCATCTTAAATGACCGCAGTCTTCACTCTATTTCTAAGGGAGAGGCCATCCACCCTGCTCACTAGTTAACTAGTAGTTAACACGACCCTAGCCAAATGCAAGACTAGTGGAAAAAAACAGTCAGAAAAGATGAGGAGGCAAAAATGTCAGCGGCCTCCACCTGTGAAACCATTGGTGTTTTGGGGGATGTCTCATTGTTGCCCCTTTAGTGGACCTGTTGTTAATTTCATTAACACCAAAGTAGCTAAAACTGATAAACAACCCCCTCTGCTACTTAACTGACCAGATCAATATGCCAGAAGTTTGACTTGACGTTATACTCTGATTAAAAAGTGTTCCTCTATTTTATTTTTTATTTTTTAGCAGTATATAATGGATGGAGTTAGACAATCATTTTTTGTAATTGTCCCCAAGTACAGGATTAGTGATCAAAAAGTGTTTTGTCTGCTTGATTAACATTACATTAAACATCTAATAAATGCAGCAACAAAGGAGCACAAAATTACAATATAGAACATAGATTTTTCTTTAGGGACTTGGAAGGGTAGGAATTCATGTATCAACCACTGGCTAGGTATTTAATGGATTTTTTTTTCAGTTAATTACAGAGCTGTGTTGGTTATTACATACATCAACCTAACTGTAAATTACTTAACTGCCACTGTAAACAGAGGTTCATATGTATAGTATAGTTATAGATATATAGTAAATAGCTGCAGGAGAATCAGATTAATATTAGTTTTTTTTTTAGCCATTGCAAAACTTTCACATTCTTCTACCAAATCCTCTTGATTTTACTTTGCATAATTTAAATCAATGTATAATATACGAGCAAAGTCTGTTGCTGTTGTGTTTTACTTCAGTATAAGTAGTTCTTAGAGATTGTAGTTGTGTTCATGTTTGCAATCCAAAATCTTCTTTTACTTCAGTGTCTAGTGTTTCTGTGCTAAACTCATACATAACTGTTTTTTTTCCTTTCTTTTTAAATCACACTCAGATGCCGTCACCAGGTCCTACATCTGGGAATGCTACTGTTCACACCTCAAGGATTTGTGATGCAGATGCGCCTGAGGGTAAGTTTGTCATCTCTACCGCCACACTAAGGTAGCACTGGCTTTAATCATGAGATGTTTAAAGAACTTGCAACACAACATCAAAGATTTATTCCTCACAACTTGAGGAACAGATGAGGAACAGAAGGACAGTGTATGACCCAGTCATTTAATGTAGAACACTGTTCAGTAATCTTTATCACTATTCATTATTTATTAGAATGAATAATATCAAGAACAAATGTTTACTAATGCAGTAGTTAGTGTCTTCCTGTCACCATGCAAATGTTTAATTTACTAAAGCAGTCTTGAATACACCAATGTGTGAATGTACATAAGTGTAAGCGTTACCACGATTATTTATTCATGTGAAAAATGCTCATGTCAGGCTATTGAGGCTATTGGTGGTAGAGGGGATACTTTATATTAAGTGTAAAGCCATTGATAGATTTTTAGTAAAAATGTGGAAATGTATGATAAATTTGTTTGTGATGAATGTAACAATCTAGCTAGTTAGCTATTCTGCATATTTGCACATCCACAGTATCTATCATGGGCTGGGTACATAGTATTAAGGCTTAAAATAAACAGGCATAAAATTCATTATTTTCATTTTTACACATTTAAAGGAGACAAGTGAGATCATAAACTTAAGTAATTCTTCATCGTACCTGACACGTCCCATTTTCTTTTTTCCCCCAACCCTAACATGGGCCCTAATGCATGCTGTCACATTAATGGATAGGCAGATACAAGATTCTGACAGCATGGATGTTTCTTCTGCATTTGACGACTAAAAAACAGTGTTGCTATAATTTGATACTTTGGTAAGCAGTAAGATAAAAAATGTTGGAATGACCTGAATGCTGTCACCGTAACAGACTGACACCAGCAATGTTACATATCCCATGTCTGAAAACATAAAGTTCACATGAAAACAGGATTAAACATTCATATTTAACTAATAGTCAAGCATATATTACATTTCATGTTATTGTGCCATGATGTAGTTGGACAGTAGTAGTAGCCTTCAGTGAGAAGGCTGTGTATCTAGATAATTGAGTTTATTTTGTGGATTACTTTTTTTCTTTCTTTTTTTCTTTTATATAATATAGCAAAAAAGGCTAACATGGAAAAATATCAAAGGAAAAAGTCTAATAGTATTAAGTTGCACCCATACTGCTTAGTAGGGAATGCTGTTCTATTAATGAGAGACAGAAAATAATCGAAGGAGTAAATGCAAATGTTTTTAATCTAGTGAAAATAAGAACCCTCTTTGTATGTTAAATTAATTATTTATGGAGCTATATTAATGATATTTAGCGCATGTAGGGCAAATAACACACTATTTCTTATGGGCTAATTTGGAAATGAGGCCTTACACTGTATATCTCATAGAAGCAGCATTTTCTAGCTCGAGAGGCAGATAGTAATCTCATTAAGGAACATATAGTTTTAAAATTGTCACCTTGTAAAATGCTGTGTTATCTTTTAATTGCAAAATACTACAAATACTAATATTCTACTCAGCACATGAAGAAAACTATATGTGATCTAATTATCAAGATCATTATCTACTACGTATGAAAGTGGAGAGCCATATGGAGAAATAGCTAGGACTACAAACAATGTTCTTATCAGGAATATAAAGATAGCAAAGAGTCATTTTTGAAATTAAGTTATGTCTCTATAGATATCACGTTTTCCTTCATATCAGAAGTAAATATTCAGTCAGCTGTTTAATTACCATAGGTTGAAATGAAATATATAATTAAATGTAATAAGCAATTTTTATATTGGGTGCTTCTGTTATATTTAGTGTTTAAAAAGGGTTATATCCAATCCATCCATTATATATTGTTCAGATTAGGTGGCTATAGGTGTTTTGTTGTTTGGATTTCTCAAATAATTTGGTTCCTCTCCCAAAACTCTCTCAATTATTTTTCTGATTGTGCTCGTGATTCTGCACCAGTCTGTCATGTTGTTTATTTCATTGCTAGAATATAGGTTATGTATATCTTTATAGCTGGAAGGTAGATAGCACCACAGTTTGTGGACCATCCTGACTATTTGTTAAACAAAATTCTGTTCTGCTGGAAAACTGGGCAGAATAACTTAGCTGCTAATTTCCTTTGGCTCTTGCTAAATTCTATTTTTGGTTTTATTTACAAGAGTCCATATAAATATACTAAGAAACAAGTTCAAAGTCACACCATCTCTTACTTTGACTTTGCAGGGCTGTGTGAATATTAGTGCATCTGCTTGCTTGCCCTGAACAACACATTTATGTATTAATTTTATTGAACATTTATAAACACCTACATGTGGCATTCAAGCTTTTGAGATGTGGCATGTAGGTGCATTGTCTCATCACTTCCAGAATAAAATGTCATTAAATAAATGCCAGAAATGAACAATGGAGTGTATATTTTGCAGGTAAGAAATTGTCCTGCAACACCTACTCTTGTGAACATATTAAATATACATATAATACATTTGATTAGTCATATAGGATAATACATCTTTTAAGTAACAAAGTTAGTGGCTTTACTAATACTAAATTAAGTTTTTATTAAATGATGTGCCAGATATGCTGTGAGTAATATACAGTATATGCCAAAATGCTTTGTCACCCTACATGTCAATAGGTAGCCCTAAAATTATGTAATCACATTAGTGCTTTTAAACAGATTTAAATCTATGCTTTGTCATGTAGAAGTGCAAAGCCTTGTTTAGGTGAACTTGTTTCATGTGTAGGTTCCTAAAAGCACTGAGGAGAAGAGCTTTGGAGCCAAATGACTACTCAGTTGTCTACAGCTGTCATTTTACACCAGAAAACTGTGGCAGGACCGGATAGACAACTTGTTTAAATGGAGGAGTGATCCTGTCAAGGTTTTTTTTTTTTCCTTTTCAGTGTCAACAGAAGTTGTTTCTAAATAAATGAAGACAATATGTTACACAATTTCAAACTTTTGCCAAAGCTTGTAATGCCCAGTCAACCAAACAATAAAATTACACCTAATGACAGATGAAGAATTTTAGTATTACTTTTAGGCATTATTATATCAAAGTATTACTCTTAATGTTATTAATTAAGTACTATCTTCATAAATACATCTGGCATTAATTCATTCCAGACTGTTTGGAGATTAGCTGTAAATTCAGTGAGTTATGATGATTTTTAGCTCGGCTGTTTCAAAGAAAAAGTCGAGCTATTGTCATAGCCTTGGCGTCGGCGGCATCTATTCCACAAAAACTTTAACATTGGCCACTTGAGAACAATGTGACGTATATGATGTGAAATTGAACATCCTATGCATGTACTAAAAATCTTGGACAAGTTTGAATCTCAGCAACCTTGACCTAAAAGTAAAGGTAAGAGGTCAAATTTTCTGAAAATCTTGTGAACACAATAACTAAAGAACAACCTCACCTAGGATGTTCAAATACACATTGTAGATGCATTTACTAAAAATCTCGGATGAGTTCAAATCTTGGCAACCTTGGCCTGAAGGTAAAGGTCAGAGGTCAAGTTTTCTTAAAATCTCGTGAACGCAATAACTCGATCTCACCTAGGATGATCAAATTCACACCATAGAAAGGCAATACCGTTCAAGCTAGACCCATCAGACTTCACACACTTGTTGAATGACTTTACTATAATATCACTTTGACCCACCCCTACCCCCCAGCTTCCAAATCAAAAACAGCTGAGCGTTGGCTCACTGGTGCTCTTTTCAGTTATTACTAGAGTTCCTGCCTCATATTTTATTGTTACAAATTTTTATTATGTTATTTTTCTTTAGTTTGCCTTATTTTTGTACTCTCTGCTGCTTTCACCTTACTTTCTACTGCTGTTTTGCTGCTCTGCTGTGCTTTTTGCAGAGCAGCAGTAGAGACTGTCCTTGCAATAGTGGCCTAAACATCAACTGATTTTTTGCATATCATGGCCATTCAATGTATTTTACAATGTTGGTACTCCAGTGTGTGACATGCAGTTGTTATAAATGACCCATATTAATTGTGAGAATTTTCTCATAGTTGTTTAAGGGCTCTTCAGCACCATTATACTGAAGGTGTTGTTGTGCTAAAGTCAGTAGCCCAGCAGAATTAGTAATCTTCTTTTGACCAGCTTAGGAAAATGGGTCCTATTTTAGCGCTCTTGCAAATGGCTCCTGCTTTCACACCAGCCGTTGTACCACCTACCATGAGGCGAAGGAAGTGTCAAGCAGAGATAACACATGACTGAGAGGGAACGCAATCAGACACTTAGCAACTAAAACAGCTAAAAAAAAAAAAGGGAAAAAAGTTTGTGTGAAAGAAAATAATTCTTTCTCGGTTTACATAATAGACCCTTTTTTCTAAGGAGAGAGTATTTCATTTGCCCTTAGACATGCAGTGTAATTGGCAGTTGTGAAAAGGCTGAAAGGGTGGCTATATGCAACAGTCAGGATCCTCTAATTATCTGATTTCCACAATTTGTTGTTTTCCAGAGTGTCTGAGTGATCACAAACATGCTCAGCAATATTGTATGGTAAAATAATTTTTCTTGGTGACACAGACATGACCCAGAATTTGACTATGTGTACATATGTGGGATGAAAAGTGGGCTCTCATTTCAAATTTTATTCATATATATTGTATATATCGTATATCTATATATAAAGTAATTTTAAAATGTTTAATTGTACTTTTGCTCAAAGTGGCAGCATCAGGTGCATCCACAGTTTTACTCGGAACAGATAAAAACAAAATTAGCCAACTCGTGTCTTTACTTCAACCAACTTTTAGACAAAAAAACGTACCTACCTAAAGATACGTTAGATTTCAGACCCAGTGGAAGACAGTATTGTATAGTGAAAACAGGGCTAAGTTGCAGCCAATGGTCACTTTCTTTGTTCTCTACCCACTACATTATTCTAACATTTATTTCATAATGAAGAAGTTAAAGCAAAAACTTTAATACTTGCTATTTAGCCATTTGCTGTATTTCAAATGGCAATCATTGCAAAAGTTGGAAAAGTCTGAAAAACTTTGAGTATGCACAAAGTGGAGAAGACAATCACCAGAAGAAGCTGACGGTTTAGTTAGGTGCAGGAAGATAGAGTTCCATGTCAGAGAGAAGACGATCTCAGCCGTTCAGCTCTCGTTCCATAATTGATATAGACTTGTTCAAGAGGAACTGTGCCTTGCCTATAAAGCTGACAAAAGCAGGTTTCCCACAGACTTCATAGTTTCCACAGAAATTCACAGAAATGTGTCCTGTTAAAACGTATTCTATTTTAATTATATATATATTTTTAAAAAATCCATTCACCTTGCAGCCTGTTTAGTCTTCACTAATTATTTTTTGGTTTGTTTTTGTTTTTTGGGGTTTTGTTTTGTTTTGTTTTGTTTTGTTTTGTTTTGTTTTGTTTTGTTTTGTTTTGTTTTGTAATAATAAAATCTTGCATGGTTTAGGCTGCCTCATTTAATTTCCCATACAAGTTTAGCCAGTCTTGAAGTAAGATGCCGTACTGGAGCTGTATATGAATCAGCTGTGCATACTTGATTGATGAGTCCAGCAGTCTCAAAATGAAGACATTCAAAACCATCCATTCTCTTATATGAGATAAGATTT
Source organism: Archocentrus centrarchus (assembly GCF_007364275.1). NCBI lineage: Eukaryota > Metazoa > Chordata > Actinopteri > Cichliformes > Cichlidae > Archocentrus > Archocentrus centrarchus. Next base: position 19,991,261 of record NC_044360.1, on the reverse strand, counting down.
TCTGTCATAGGGCGAGAGGCAGGGTACACCCTGTACAGGTCGCCAGCCTGTCTCAGGGCTAACACCAGCCTGTCACAATCAGACACTTACCAAAACATCAGTCAAAATATGGAATGAAGAAGAGGGTGCACATGTTGGACAATAGTTTTTGATTTATTGATTTTTTTTTTTTTGCACTGGTTAAGATTTTTGGTGGGTTTTAGGTAAGGTTTGTGTTTCTTTATAATATGTAATACTTCTAAATCAGTGATATATACTGCATAATGGACTGTATGATGTCTTTACAATCGAAAATATAAGTTTTTTTTCAGCTTCTCTGACCAATAGTAAAAGTTTCAGTCAGCCTGTTAACAGAATTGTTCATACAAAATCTGAATGTCAAAATCTCCTTCAGTTAACTCAAAAGTAAGAAGCTTCAAGTATTTAGATGCTATATCAAGGGAGAGCCAGGCGTTTCTTAAACACAGGCTTAACGTGTTTCTGTAGAAAAAGAATTTATGGTTGGTTTTGCTTTGTGCGGGTCTCACTTAAAATAAGAGATGAGACAATATAAGAGTATATTTAGATTTAAGAAATTCTGTTGTTACAGCAGGTAAAAATGGTAATGACAACAGCAGTAACAACAGTAATAATAACAGGAATAATGCCAATTTTGTATATTTTTAAAATATGATGTAATATTTTGTTACATAAAGTAGTTCTTTAATTCTTCTCTATCAAGAGGAGTTATCTCCATATAAGTCATCATTTTTTTCCAAATTCTTTGCTGTTCATGTCAGTGAAATTTTAATCTAGCACGACCTCAAGCAGGGATATGCAGAGAATAGATTTGATCTATTCTCTGAATTTTAAGGTCCTGTCAGTGGATGTAAAAATAATAACAAGAAGAAAATAAAATGGCAATATTCTGGTAGAAATTTGGATCACCGGGTACAGGAAGGGCATCACTTTGTAATAACCCCTGGTATGACACTAGATCAAAAGACAGCTAAGGCAAAAGAGGGTAGAAGTCAAACTAGTGACTGATCGGCCAATTGGTCACAGTGGGGTAATGACACTAACATCTTGGTGAGCAGGTGCTCAGTGCCAAGCTCTCCATTATGTACTCTAAGGTCATTACCGTGCCATTACTCATTTACTCAGCATAATGGAAATGAATCCTCGGGATTTAGCTGGTGCTGGATGCTTTGATATTCTGATGTGTGATAAATTCTTGGTGGTTTTATTGTGTTTTCTATGTGTGCACACAATGCCTTCTTGGATAATCAGAATTTTATTATTTTATTTTTCATTTGTATGACTGACAATTATGTGATTAGTAGGATTATTGAAGCTTCGTAAGCTTTAGTGTCACTTATTGATGGTGTTGTTGTATTTCATTGTGGCTGAGCTCATCACAAATTTATCTTTCTTCTTATTTATAATAATGACTCCCTCACCTAAGCAATTAAATGTCCTTAACTGTTGTTTATTGCAGTAATGTTAACACCTTTATCATTAATTCAGGAACCTCTGTTATTGGTTACATTTATTCCCTAGACAGTTTAACCAGTAATTTTAATGACTTCATTACTGTGCTCCTCACTCAGTGTCTTACCAAAACAGAGAACTTTTTTTGCGGTCGAATCCTCAGAAATGTACAGAAAAGGTGTCACCAGCAATACGTTTTCTAATAGAATAATAGATCAAGATCTTTAAAAACATGTTTTTGCAGCAAGGAAAATATATTTCACAGTTAATATCAATAAATCTAGTCCAGGGTTTTGCTTTTTGACCAGTAGCTCAATTTATCACCGAGCTTCTCTGGGTGAAATTCTAGCTGTTTGATCTTAATTCATTTAATCGTATTATAAAGCGGAGTTTTTACCTTGGAATACATGTCATATTATTCTTGTATTGAATCTCAGAGATCAAACGTGTTTTTACAGAGGAGTGTATTCATACTTATACACTGCTGTCTGTTTCCTAGCAACTTGCCACAGTATTGTTTTAAAGAGCTTGGGGGTGGGGGGGGGGGGGGGGGGGGGGGGGGGTGATGGTCACCATTTTGTGTTACCTCTGAGATGTCAGGTACCATAGCAATTTTCAGCAGGAGACTCCCTCAACCCCAACACAAATTAATACTAATTTTCTTTGCATCAAGGGGACCATCATCAATTTGCATTACAATGAAATATGTCAATCAAAAGTAATTCTCTTGAAAGAAAAATAGTCATTTTGGCATCTACAGACACCCCTTGCCTTTTACAGGGAAAAAAAAAAAACTTTTCAAAGGGTATATTTACTTGGAATTACTCAGAAAGAGCTCCACTATTAACTGGTAGAAATAAAATTACTTTTTGATAAAGGTTGAACTCTGAGACACCTAATTAAAATACTACTCCTTGCTTAAATCGGGTCTAATTGACATTTTTAAATAAACCCACTTTTTTATAGACCTGTTGACTACAGTGTGGCATTTAGCAGCCAGCTGTTTCCTCAGGGCTGGTAGAAACCAAAGAAGAAAAAAAAGCTAAAAGAAGGGTGAACTTTGCACACCTAAAACCTGACTGTATGCTGATGCTGCCAGTACTACTCTACCTCAGCTAAATGTATAAATAAGCAATAGTTTATAGCAAGCATGTTCATTTAACAACTTAATTTTATATCCTTGCTGAATAAAATCATGTACTTATAAAATCAACAATTTTATAAAACAACCCTAATGATGTTTATAGGTTTCTCACTTTGGCTTCCAGTTTGTATGATCAGTAGTTTTGGTTAGGGTAAGTTAGGTTACATTTTTGTTATGCATGTTGTCTTTTGGGGGCCTTGAGCACTGCTCAAATGGATTTTTCTACTGCCAAAAGATGTTTTTGGTGAACTTTCTTGCATAGCACTAATAAGAGAAGCCAGAGATTTGAAAATAGTTCTGCTCAAGGAACACCAGTATTCTCAAAGGACTTTAGAATAAAAGTACTCTGCTGCTTTTTAGATGGAAAGTAAAAGCATACAGTTTTGGCACAAGAGCGTGCTGATCAAGAGGCTTTCAGAAGAGCACAATGTGTGCGTGCATGTGTGCAGAGTCCTATGCATGCGTTTGTGTTTGAATGCAGAGATGAAAGTTATGCATAATGCATCATCCTACACCAGGCAGCACTCACCCGGGTATCATGAGTCAAGGTGAAATTACCTGCACTCTCTGGCTGCCCCATGCTCTTATTTGAGGACGGTAATGATTTCAAGGTGAAGCTGGTCAGTGGTGTACATGATAATATATTTAGGCAGACCACTGTTGTGAACCATCTGTAGATCCCACTCAGTGGCCTGCAATTCTGGTAAGCAGCTGGAGAGCTACAGATGGCTGAGGTAGTGGAGCAAAAGAGTGGGGTCACAGTGATGAACAAAGACTTGCTTCTTCTATTACCCCTGGTTCTGGTGAAGTGAAAGCTGATTCTTGTTACACATCACAACTCCTGTGGGATCGTGCTTTCTAATTTGTATTATAGATGAAACTGAGTTGACCTGAATTTTTCTTCTTTTTTCCACATGCAGAACCCTGGTAGGGAAAGCTTTCAAAAGTATTGACTGTAATGGGGAAAAAAAAATAAAATTTCTAAAAGACACTGTTATTGCTGTGGACCTTGATGCCATGCAGCTTTGTGTAGGTCTGATTGCACTGTTCATACGTTTCGAGTCAGTGTGAAGAGCTGTGTAAGAAACAGTGTGATAGGAGCAGCACAGCAGGGTTAGTGTTAATGCTCCAGATGGCTCTCTAACATAGCCAGACTTGAGCTTTTGGGACTTTCTCTCTTGCCTTGTTCTGTTGAAATTATGCAAGTCCTATTAAGAGTGTATTTACATATTTCTTCTTTTTATTGCTTCATTGTGCATGGCTAAGCTAATTAATAAATGTGATCTGAAGGGAAGCGTTTTTATCCTTCTCTTTCTTACTGTGTTTTCACACAAAACAATTGGAGTACTGAGAAGAGACCCAGACATGGCATGCATATCATTGGCACTTTCCACTTTTGACGTCATCAGCATTTCCCATGCCTGCCAATATCCATTCATACACATAAAGGGGGAATGACTCAGCTTAAGACTTTTATAATATTCCTGCTGTCTACGCCAGTCAGATCAATAACAGTATCAGTTCACTCAAAAAGTGGAGAGCTGAGGCTTAAAGGTGATGTCACCAGCATAAGGAAAAGAGCAGCTCAACAGAAAAGAGAAGCCAATTGGATTGTGTAAGCAATAAGTGAGTTTCTTTCCTGCAGCTTTTGATTTTGATGTGCTTTATATTCATGATCACAGTGCTGAGTCAATAACGATTGAGCTGCCTTTGGTCACGGCAATAAAATGTCATTTGAGGAACATTGCAGAGTTGAAGTTTACTTACTTCTGTCAAGGCTGGGACAAAAGGTTCTCCCAGAACATTGATACATTTGAAGTGTCAGGTTTAAATTGGTTCATTTAATGGATTACTGTTGTGCAACGTTTAACCTCTTTACTCTTTTCACTTTTGAAACTTAGGCGTGTTTGAAATCAACACTAAAACATTTATGTTTTGCACTTCCTTTGACTCAAACTTCAGAACTCAACATGAACCATCTGGCACTTCTTTGTGTTTTCCATTCTCTGGTGTGATGTTTTTCTTCTAATTTCTTCTCTACTCTTTTCATTTGCATTTTAATGTTGTAATGCTTTTCTGTCATTTAATATTTTCATGAGAGCACCTTGAGTTGCCCGTGTGTAAGAAATGTACTACACAGATTAACTTGTGATGCTTTTAAATCACATAGGGTAGCTGCAGTAACACATACACGTATGTACCCATGCTTTAATGCACTACAAGTAAAGAGGCGATCCTCTTAAATGCTTCTTTATCAGTCTTCACACAGTAGTTGACAAAAGTGTAGTACACATAAAAACTGAAAACAAATCAATATCTAAGTGTGAGCACCCTCTGCCTTTTCATTCTTAACACACTGTGGCACTCAAGGAAAATTCTCCCACTGTATTTGAAATGGCACGGGCCCATTCATCGAGTCATCGATTTGAAGCAAAGATTCGAGGTGCATAAACGATTTTAAAATACAAATACCAGAGAAGAAGCAGCAATAGCAGTTTTTACTTTGTAATAAAAGTGGGTACACAGCAAAATGGTAGTTCCTTATGTTTTCTGTCATCTTTGAGGTCACACACCTGTTGAATCACTATTTGATGGGCGGCATTTTCATCATAAGAGAACAACAAATAAAATGCTTTCAAGCTTTTAGTCTTGTTCAGTAACAAAAGTGAGTGGATGTTAAGGGGATAAAAAGTACACTTGCAAACAGTGTTACAGGGTGTTTGGCAGGTAGACTGTTCGAATCTTGCCACAGTTTTTCTGTGGATTTAAGTATGGGTGTCATACATTTTAGTTCATTGGCAATACAATCCAATTTAATCTCAAGTGGGCGAGACAAGGTCATTGCACAATTATCTGTATAAACTTTGCACAAAAAGTAAAGAAATTTGTGGTTGGTTGATGCTGCTTGGCAATAAATCTTACACCGTTGGAAAGCCTGTTTATTTCTCCTTAATTGGTGCCACATTTGTAAGGAAAAATGCATTTGTGGGCCGAACAGCAGAGGTAGTATGTCGGTTGCACCCTTAAAAAACTTGACAAATTTTCTCTGCCAATGCCAAACAGCTTATTCTATTTACTCTTGTTTTGAGCATTTGGTACCCCAGGTGCTCACAATCAGGCTCCTGATTGGCACCTGATTAGCAGCACCTGTGAGCATGGACCCTGCTATAGCCTTCAGTTGGTGTCTGCTCCAGGCATGCAGCATTTGATAGGACACGTGCCATAGTATCATCTCCAAATTGAAGGCCAAGATCCATATAATGGGGGATGTCAGAGACAGGCCGCGAAGTGGGCATCCCAAGAAGACAACACCACAAGAAGACCATTTCCTCACCCTGTCAGCATTTCAGGACTGTAGACCGTCTTCTACAGATTTGCAGTCAAAGTTTGCAGAACGATATGGCCGACAGCCCTCTAGCCAGACAATCTGGAACACACTGCACGCAGTCAGTGCCCGGTCTCATCCAATGTGCTAGACTGGATTCTTTGGTGTTGTTTCTAGCCTGCAGACTGTTTGTTTCACATCCCTGATTTAGGCTGTCTTTGTGTCTTCAATTGAATCCCACAATCTCATCTTAGCTCTGCTGCAGGACTCCTTGTTCTGCTTGTAGTTGAAGATAGTTCTTTATGAATCACTGTACATTTGGTGACCAATCAGGCATGTGATGGATTCAGATCTAAGCATGTGAAGTACCTAAAATGTCTACTCAGTACACATATAGTTATGAGCATAAACTTGTCATCAGAGAATTGAGGTTACATTGCATAACCCATAACCTGTGGTTCACTGTCTTCACGTTTGCTGGTGTCCTCTGTGCGCCCGTGCTTTTACCTTTTGGGTTTTCAGTGTGTTATACTGGGCGTACTCCCATTAAATGTTACATTTCATTTCACTTTCAGTCATTGGTTGAACCGTATTCACACTGACAGTGACACAGCTTTCCTCTTTTCAGATGACTGGTTGTCTTTTTTAGTTATTATAACAAATTTGCCTGAGGCCCTGCTCCATGTAGTAATAGCAGCCTGCGTTGAGCTCTTAAGTGAATACAGACCCCTTTATAACACGGATGTATAACAAGTGATACACTTGTGCAATTATAAACAGAAAGCAGCAATGGATGTGTCACATTTATTGTGCTCCAGACCACAGAGAACTAATCTGTGTCATGCAGACACCTTTCACCTGAAAAACACTGAACGACTGGAATGAAACCGCTAAACCATCTGAAGCCTGCCGTTTGAATACATGACAGATGTCAAAATAGTACTGAGAGACAGATACTTGGTTCAGAGTGCCTTTTGGATTAAAAAAGTTCCAAAGAAGCCATTTCATTGTAGCCTTTGTCTTTAATTTTGTATTTTTGTTAGCTTGAAACAGGACTTAATCAGTGTTTTGTTTTTTGTTTTTTTTTTTTGTCTCTTTCAGATCAGTGCACTGTGACAAGATCCTATCTTTTCCTCCACAAGTTTTGGTTCTTCAGCACCATCTACTACTTTGGGAACTGGGCTTTTATTGTAGTAAGTCCAAGGATATGAAAGAGATGCCACTGTCTGTATTTTAAATTTATTGCTGAAGTCCTCAGCTAAATATTTTCAATATTAGCAATCAAATGAGCTTTAACAAATATTTTGTAATGTGCACTTTCATCATTGTTTTTAGGCTTTCCTTATTGGGCTGGTGGTGTCCTGCTGCAGAGGGAAGAAATCTGTGATTGAGGGAGAAGTGGAGGCCGATGACTCAGACTTTAGTGATGATGAATACCTGCACTGAAAAGAAAAATCACTGTTCACTTGGATAGGTTTAAAGATATGGTAACCAACAGTGAAAGGGACTAGAAAGCATGGTTTCATTAAGTAATAAATAATGATTTTTCTCAAATTATTTTTTTGGATGTATTGTAGTGCTGTCTCGTTGATCCCAGCTTTGGTTGAAGCTGACACATCCCTCTCCTTAATGGGACTTCTCAGATGGATTAATATGCCTCAGTCAGTGTTATTGATGGCATTGACTGAGAGTTTCCTCCAACTCAGTCCTACCTTAGAATTAACTATTAGACAATTTGGAACTGAAACAAATTGGTTCTTTTTTGGGAGACACATTTGTAAGTGGCAGCATAGATGGTTAAATGTTGCTCTAAAACAATGTCTAGCTTTTATTTGGGTAGAGCTCAGACGTAAATATGCTTTATACTTTATCTGTATGCTTTCTAGACCCTTGAAATGGTTTCTTTATCTACATATTATGTTGAACTTACACAAACTTTCTGAAAAGCTAATTGGTACAAGACTAACGATTTCCAAGTGTTGACAGCAGTAGCACTTTTTGTCAGTTTATTTTGCTGATTTTTATCTGAGGTTAAAAATAGTGCGAGTGGATTTGCTGCATTTCCACCTGCATTCAGTTATTGGCAGTCTGAGACCATTATACCTAATGAAATGTTACTCTGCTTGCATAACTTTACTGTGTGTGTAATATAAAGGACCAGTTGTATCTGCTGTGTTTTCAAGGGTTCAGTTATTTGTGGTTTTTAATTCTATGGCTTCAGCACCATTTTTCTCTTCGTTGGTAGAAAAGTAGGAAGAGAACTAGAAAAAATAGAAATAAAAAATATGGATGTGATTTTCTTTTTAATTAAACACTACTTCTCATTTTTGCCTGCGCTCTAGACTTTATTAACCACAAAAGTGTGACAGAACTACTAACGGGCATCTTTTAGACATGCATATAAAAATTATTTTCTGTATGTTTATCTGTTTGTGTGAAAATGGAGAAAAAAATTTAAATTTACTTACTGGAAACCAAATGTTTGTGCCTCATGAATGTCTAGGACCATGACGGGCACACACCTCTGTACATACGACCCTAAATTAGTCATTCAGAAATCAGCCGGAATCTGATGAGTTTTTTGCTTTGAGGGAATGCAGTGTGATGATCTGTACTCGCTCACTGGTGGAAAAATTGCTGTTGTGGAAGTTGTGTGAATATATAATGATGCCTGTGTTTAAAGAAATAAAAACCTTTTAAACACACTCATGGCTTTAAGCCTGTTTGTATTGGAGTGATGCACACCTGCTACTTGAACAAGGACCACCTACTTGATGGGTCTCATCAGGCATATATACAGTAGTACTGTGCAAAAGTCTTGAACGACCCCTCATTTCTGTATAATATTGCTAGGAAATTGGGAAATAGGTGCAGCAATTTAATAAAATGTGCAACCATACATGGAAATGGAGTATATAAGACAAAAACACAATTCTAACAAGCTTGAAAGTATTTGGTATGACCACCTTTATTCTTCAACACAGACTGAACTCTCTTAGACAGCTTGTCATTACTTGAAGTAGTCTTCAGGAATAGTTCTCCAGGCTTCTTGAAGAGCATTCAGAGCTGAAATTCAGTCCCTAAGCTGTGACAGAGCCTCCACTGTGTTTTATACATGGCTGTAGACACTCACTGCTGTACCTCTCTTCTGACCACCTCCATACAACATCCATATGCAGAGGAGTTAATGGCCAGCTCACTTGCTACAAGGTGTCCGGGTCCTGTGGCTGCAGAAATAGCCCAAATCATTACCCTTCCACCACTGTGCTTGACAGTTTGTGTGAGGTGTTTGTGCTGATATGCTGTGTTTGGTTTTTCACCAAACATGGTGCAGTGAATTATGGCCAACCATCTCCACTTTGATCTCATCTGTCCAAAGAAGATCTAACCTAAGCTGTGCTGCCATGTTCTTTTTAGAGAGTCTTTCCCCTGGCAGCCCTTCCAAGCAGGTCATACTTGTTCAGTTTTTTTTTTTTTTTTTGGTGGGGGGGGGGGGGGGGGTCTAATTGTACTATCATTTCAACTTTCAGCACGCTTACTCAGGCCTCACGTTGGGGTGAATTTGTTGGGACGTCCACTTCTGGAAAGATTGGAAACTGTCTTGAATATTTTCCACTTGTGAATAATCTTCCTCACTCTAGGATGATGGACTATAAATTGTTTATAACCATTTCCAGATTGATGGGCAGCATCAATTGCTGATCATTACTGATGTCTTTCTTTTTAACGTACACCTGAATGGTCCAGACCAGCAAACTACCAAAACTAATGCTTTTATAGAGATGCTCAGACTTCCTGATGATTAGTTGAGTATTTGATTAGCAGCACTTGGATGCTATTTTTGCCTCACTTTTGTTAAATAAATAATGACATATAATATGGGTTGTAGTTCATCTTTGGTTGTATTTACCTATTTATAAGACTTGCTAAGGCCCAGGTGTTATTTTATTTTCTCCTGACATGTAAAACCCGAAAATTGAAACAGGGTGTACTTTCTTTTTACTGTGACTGTATTTACTCATATATGTTTAATTTCAGTGTGTTATATACCCTAATTTCATGTATGACTATACTACAACAGTGTCAGGACATCTGGGGATATCATGTCCTTGCCAGAGAGACAAGATGTCACCACTGGTAATTCTGGGTTAGTGTGTGAATAATGGAGTCTGATAAACCTGAAAAGTCCATCTACCAAAAACGTATTTTCTACAACATGTCGGCACGAATCAGTGGCAACAAGCAGCCATGCTGTCAGAAGACGCCAAACAAGATGCTCAGGTCATTGTGTTCTGAAAAAGCTCTGCTGGCCTGCCCTTTCAGGCCTCCCAAAATAGTAACAACCAGCCAAATAGGGTGATGAACAACACAAAATACATCTCAGTACATATTGCATTCACTCAAAGCTTCAGGATGAATTAGATCTCCTCCTTTCATACTCCCTTCCCCAGCCCAGTGCTCAACTCAGACTATATTTATGCAGTGTAGCTTTTTGCATCATGGAAGGCCTCATATTACTGTCTATAAAACATATGGATTTTGAATTTTATGACCTCTTTTTAGTGAAAAGTCTCTCTCTGATGTAAAAGGCTTTAACTGTTAAAGTACAGTGATATTATTGCCTTTGCTGACCAATGCTGTGTCAATTCTAATATTGACACAGCATTGGTCTAACATTATAATCACAATCAGCAATCCTGTGAATGTGAAAGTGTATTCTGCTATCCAAAGCTGGAATTTCAAACACAACAATATTAAACGTTTTAGCATGAAATAAAGTAGCATAATAAAGACGTGTATCAAATGAGACTGGCACTTAAATACACCCGCCATTGGATTAGGATAAAACTGCGTCGGATGGATTTGCATGCAATTTTGTGTGCATATCCAATTAGAGTTTGAGGTATGCATACCTTGTCATAACTATTGTGCAAGCCTGCTTTGAGTTAAGGCATTATACGATATGCCACCCCCACATTTCACTAATAAACTAACTAAGCCTTGAGCCAAAAACATGAGCCCGAGGACCCAAGCAGAGAGGATTGTGTGATCAACATGTCAGATCAGAGGATTTTTTTTTGCTGTTTAGAGTGCAACTTTTCTTGTTATCCCTCATATTCAAAAGGCACTCTCGTCTCATCTTTTTTTTTTTTTTCTTTCCTTGCTGCACCTCTTCTGAGGCTGCTCTTGCAAATTTCTTCGGGAACACACTTTAATGAATAAATGAATGAATTCATTCAGGAAAATAAAACTATCTTGACATGGAGCTACAGTATTAAATACGCCTGAAGGCCATACATGACTGATTATGTTTTATTTTGTCCAGTTTGTATTATACACACAAACACACACACATATGTATAGAATGTGTGTAAGTATTTATTTAATTGTTTTTGAATGCATGTGTGCAAATATTGTCATAATCTTCATTTCATTTCATTGGCCAAATAATTTGCATGTGCTAGATTTGCAGGAAGATCCCATAATTAAATGAAGGGATATTTAAATTTGTCAGAAAAATGAGAAAAATAAGCAACAAAAATTAGTTTTTAGAGTCAGACAGATTTGAGATGTTTATGGACTCATCACATCCTTATTTGTATAAGTTGTCATATTTGAATATTACAGCTTGGGAAACAAGCAGAAAAACAAAACAAGCCAAAACGAACTGGCTACTGTTTGGGGCATTTTTTTTTTTTTTTTGGTCTGAGGGGGATTTCAAATAAGGCAAATGTGATTTTTTGGAGGACTGCAGGTACCAAGAGGAATTCCAAACACTGCAGCTATTGTCGTGGGCCTCTGCACCCATCATCGATCTTATTGCTCCACAGAATAAGAGACCTTAAAGCATTATACAGTGCATGGCAAGTACCCGCCCAGGAATGTTCCAGAGTTTTATTTTCATGCAAGCTTTCAAAACTTTTTTGTTTCCTTCCTATGCGACTATTATCTAAAGTTTTACAGTGCACAAGTCTTTATATTGTTTCCAAGGAGCCAGATTTTCTTGTAATTGTTTAAAGTGGTCTTGAGCAGCACTTCTCCAGGCTTTCTGAAAAACCTATTCTAATTTTTATCTTAAGGAAGGGAAACAAGGAGCAAAGGCTGAGGCATCTCAAATTACACAAGAACTGGACTGAAAATCTGACAGGTTTTATGGAGCGATGAATCCAAATTTTAAAATGTTGGGTCAAATTAGGGAGTAAGTACGGAGGAGGTCAGGAGAGAGGTATCTGTTTTTACCATGTATACTGTATTTTTATGTATGTTTGTACAAGTTTCAATAAATCGCTCCACCTATTTGTCAAAGAAATGAGGGGTGGCTCAAGACTTTGGAACATTGCTGTATATGTGGTGCCTGAGCTCAAGTAGCAACACTAAAGACTTGTTAGGACAGAAATGTTTACTATCTTGATTAAAAATTTAAAATGCCTTCAAATCCATAAAATTATAACCAGGGATTCCAGATTAGGTGCCAGTGATCACAATCTCTTTAGGGACTAGTAGATCTGTTCTAGGTCCTGCTGTTCTTTTTGCAGTCCAAGATGTTAAAGGCTGAGGCTTTCAGGAAAAGACTTTGCCTAGTTTTTTTTTTTTTAAATACCTCCAATTATTTGAATTCAACTATAATAAAGCTCATCTACAAAGGATGTAGACTTCAAATTTGTCCAGGAATGACTGCGCCAGCAAATTCAACCCAAGAGCAAACTATCTGTTGTAAAAACAGCAAATGGTAGTCTTTAGAACTATTCCTGAAGATTACTTTCTTTGAGTAGTCTTCAGGAATAGTTCTCTAGGATTCCAAGAAACCAAAGGGGAAAAAAAACCATCATCACAGAATCTTCAGGCAACTCTTGAAACTGTTGGTTTCAAAGGGCATGCGTCTCCAAGCAGAAAGAAAGTCGCCCTGCATGGGAGACCAGGAAGAAAGGCTTTGCTGTCTGAAATCATAAAAGAAAAACTACAGTTTGACACAATCATACAGCCAACGAGCAGAACCTTTGGAATAATATGCAGTGGACTGACAATGTGTCTGTGTAGGTTCTGAGTCATCCAGGTCAGTGTAGTCTCTGGAGCTTGAAAAAAGGTGACTGGACTTTTTTTGGTTTCTTGAAGACGTTTCACCTCTCATCTGAAAGGCTTCTTCAGGTCTCAAACCACTGACAAATCAGTATTTGTGGACTTCAAGCTCGCTGTAAAGCATGGTGGGGGAACAGTTAGTGTTTGTGTTCACTTTTTCTTCGGTTGTTTTTTAGATTATGATTAAATATTTTAAGAAAAGTCAGTGATTTCCATGGGCTGTAGAGGACTTGTTTCAAATCACTTTACTGACTCACTGAAAAGTAAGACAGAAACAAACAATACGCAAACTCGTATGTTAAAAAAATCATAACTGTTACTTTTTTCCCCCAAACATTGCACCATTTTCCATTTTGATTCTGCCCTTCAGAACTTTTGCCTGGATGTGTTTTTTTTTTTTTTTTTTTTGGGTGGCCTCAAGTCTTTCCTCAGGGCTTTAACTCCTCTGACAGGCCCTTGATAGACGAGCAGTTTGCCTTACCCCTCAGCCATGCCTCCAGAGAGCAAAGTGACACAGGATCAATGTAATTATGTTGATTCAGTGTTTGTAGCCCCAAAGCAGGTTAACCTCCATGCTCTCACGAGCCTGTGGGACCTGCCACTCACTATCGAATGAAGACTCGTCCAGCAGGTCAACATATCTCAGCCTGATTTTTAAAAACAACTAAATAACCCAGCTTTTCATTTCCAGACACACAGAGCATGTGCAGAGGTAAATGTGAATGTGTGTATGAAATTCAAAATATCCTGCAGGATTTCAGAAAACTGTCCAAGTGTGAAATATTAGAAGTCATCATCATATTCTTACTCATATTACTTTCATTAACTGAGCCACAGAGAGTCTATGCTGAAGAAGCATTTCACAGAGAATGAAGTAATTCCTTATTGAATGACATTTGAAGCTGTTTTTATATTAGTACTGTAATGTTTAAGTACCAAATGGTTTGCACAGAGCACAGGCAGCATATGATATTCCTCGTGTTGATATGGTGACTGCATATAAAGATAAAGAGGTTTTTAAAGGTGAGAATGCACTTTTTCAATACCTTGAAGTGATTTGTATTAAAGCTGATGTACTTTCTTCTTTTAAACCTCCTCTTTGAGGATTCTCAGCACTGACATTATTCACCCATAGAGCTGATTTAAAAAAAAAAAAAAAGAAAGAAAAGAAAAAAGAAACCTGTGGAAAGTAAAATGTCCATTTTATTAAATGTAATTTGCACAGCGTGACTTTGTGAATTTTCCTAAGATGATCTTGCCAACATGGCTGCTGTGATTTAGACCTTCAAGTGCAGTACAGGCTGTACAGCCTTTCAAATACAGAAAGTAACATTAATATATTGTTTTAAAATAAGAGAACATACAGTGCTTGCATGACCCCTCATTTTTTATATTTTTGCTAGGAAACTAGAAAATAGGTGCAACGACTTATTGAAACATTTGCGGACATATGTGGCAATAAAGCATAAAAGGGCAAAAACAGATTTTGTACAATTCTAACAAGCTTGAAAGTCAAAATTTGGTGTGACCGCCTTTATTGTTCAGCACAGCCTGAACTCTCTGAGGCAGCTTTCTTGTCATTTCTTTAAGTAGTTTTCAGGAATAGTTCTCCAGGCTTCTTGAGGGACATTCAAAGCTCTTCTTTGGATATTGGCTGCCATTTGTTCTGTTCTCTGTCAGGATGATCCCACACTGCTTCAGTAATGTTGAGGTCCAGGCTCTGGGGAGGCCAATCCATGACTGATAGTGATCAACTGTGTGTTTTTCTGTCCTGGTATGCTTTTACTGCATTGGCAGTGTGTTTGGGATCATTGTCATGCTGAAAAATGAAGCTGTTGCCAATCAGATGCTTTCCAGATGGTATTGCATGGTGGATCAAAATCCTACGGTCCTTTTCTATGTTGATAATTCCATAAATTTTGATGAGATCCTTAACACCACTGGCTGAAATTCAGCCATAAACCATGACAGAGCCTCCACTGTGTTTTACAGATGTTTGTAGACGCTCACTGCTGTACCTCTCTCATGACCTCCTCCATACATACTGATGATGATTTGAACCAAAAATTTCAAATTTTGATTCACCACTCCACAAGACCTGATGCCACTTTTTGTCTAATCTGGCACACCTCAGCCTTTTCTCTCTGTTTCCCTTCTTTAAGAATGGCTTCTTGACAGCCACCCTTCCACTGACACTATTTCTGGTGAGGCTTCAGTGAACAGCAGATGGATCAGCTGAAGGGCCAGATGCATCTCTCAGCTCCTGTGTCATTTCTTAAGCACATGACTTTCAGATACTGGTCACCTGCTGTAGTTGGGTTTTTTTTCAGGCCTAACACATTAGTCCTCCACTTCTTTGGTTTTCTCAGATTTGTTTATCCACACAGCACACCATGCCGAGATATGCCAAGTTTTCAGCATAATAGCTCTTTGAGAATCACCTTGTTGGTGCAAAAATACAATTTTATGTGTCAAACTGTTATCTTTGTCATTTTTCATCCATTCAACTAAAGAAATGGGAACATATGTTTTTGTTTGTTTTGTGACAGGCCAGAAGTACCAAAGTGCCTAAAGATATAGTTCTTTGCTAAATCGTCTGTTATGTATAGACACAACACTGGTTCCTCCCTTGAATTTGCTTTGTTATGCTTGAATGATTCATAGGTCAGTGTTAAGTGGCTTCAGCCCAGAAAACAAAATGACAACAACAAAAACTAAGAACTGAAAATGTCCAAAGAAAAACCCTGAAAGACCTTCAGAAATCTATTGCTCAGGACCACTTTAAAAAAAATTTAAAAAGTCTGGCTCCTCAGTCTGGGGTGGTTCAAGACTTTTGTACAGTACTGTATTTAATGTAGAATGGTCTTTAAATAAAACAACATGGTACAGTCTAGTGTGTCTTTTTATATTGGCCATAAACACACTCTGGATGTGAAAGTGTTTTGTGATGAACTCTCAATAATAACCCACAAGCTAGGCACTTATTTTATATGCATTTAGGGCTTTGCATGAAAAAGAAGGCCTCCGGCACAGACTGGGGGGGATGGCAATATGTTTAAAAGCACTATAATGGATGCTGTTTCATTAATAGGGAATAAAAGACTCACAGCGCCTGCAACAGGCTGGAGTACTGTATATAATTAACCTAATTATGTCTGGTAGTCTAAATTGAAATGCACTGTAAATTTAGACATTAACGTCTAGACTGAACTCTGCTTTTAATCATCTTAATTTATGTTGGGATGATGTCAAACCGCAATCGAGTCTTCGTGCTGAACGCACGGTCTCCCTTTTTCACCCCCGGTGCTCGCTCTTCACTGACACACCTCCTCCTCCTCCTCCTCTTTGGTGGACTCCTGCTTCCCATGAGGGGATGAGGTGGCAACTGGGTTGGGGGTTGGGCACATACTGGTGCTCTTATGCCATTCATTCAGCTGTACGGCACTCACCACCAGAAAGAAGAAACAAGATTTTCTGAGCTCACACAGCTTCTTCCTATTAGTGCTCTGTCTGGGCCTGTCTGTCTGAGAAAACAGACCTTGTTAGCTGAACCTTCTGCAGGCACAGAGCCACATTAAGGGTTTAAATGTTTCCTATCCAAATTCAGAAATTTGATATGAGTTTATGAGCTGAGGCAGGAAACTTTATATGTCACACCTTCCACTGCAGTGTTACTCGAAGCCCCCTTTTTTTTTTTGACCCTTCAAATCAAACCAGATTGTTTTACTTGATGTTAAACAAAAGCAATTTATAGCACAGATCTTAATCTCTTAATTAAGCGATGCATGTCACAACCACCACCAAACACCATAAACTTGACACAACCTCTGAAGCAGTACGAACATATTTCCTCTTTTATTTACATTCCTTTTCAAATGTTAACATTTTTCGCTATAACTTTTGATCAGGTTGGCATTTTTTTTCTCATTAAAATAAATTGGCACAAGTAAAACATATGTAGACAAAAGTTTATTTACACCATACAACATTTTGTTTTTAAATATTTTATACAGAGCTGCAGATGAGAGAGCTTGCTGGGATCCTTCAAGCAGATTCTGCAGTAATAAAGTTGTGAAATATATTATTTATATAAAAGTGAGTATTATCTTTATTGCATTTAAAGCAATGAAGAATGTAGCTTGACAAACATTCATTTTAATATGACAGAAAAAATCCTCTTTGCCTCCCATGTTTTATATTATAAAGTAAAAAGTGTAGTAATGGCCAAACAGACTGTTATAAACTTTTTAAAAACCTGCATAAATATATACATTGTGCTCCCAGGTCTAGTTTTAGCAAATCAAAACTAGACCCGATGAAGCTGGGACCACATGGCATGTCTTTTGATTTGTGAGGTTTACCTTTTTTTTCCTTTTTTTTTTTCTCGCCAATTCCTCAAAAGATAATTCGAAACACATGATGGTAAATATTGTACACCAGGCTGCCCCACACTAAGTACACTAGTGAGAATACAAAAAGTAACACTGATGTTTTTTATCCCTTTTTTTTTTTCTTTTTTTCTCTCTCACCAGTCCTTATATTGTATTGGCACATAATGTCCCTGCCACACTCGTATTATCCAGATATGTATGCCAAGGATGTTAGAAAAGTCTGTTGCTTTGTTCAGTGCAAAATACATCCCCTTTCTCCTCATATCCTAGTTTGCATTTCTCCTTCTTCACCCTCTAGACCTCTGTTTGGAAGTCTCCCTCCTGGACATCTAAGGGTAAGTTGACACACTTTTCCCACTCTGCAGGCGTCATCTCCAGTGAGTCCTTGGTGTCAGATTCTAGTACATTCATAGTGGCGTAGTTCTGGTACTCACAGGCTGGATTGTAGCTCTCCCATGGGTTCTTGTTTGGCATTGCCTTGTCCTGTGAACATGGCCGTGGGGTGTGATGTTAGTGGCACGATATTCTCTGCAGCTAAACTTTTTTTTTTTCTTTTCTTTTTTTTACACAATTGAAAGTCAGTTCATTCAAGAGGGCATTATTTGAACTCATATATGAACCCATTTCTAATTGAAAATAATGGATTAATGCTGTGGAAGGCATCAAATAACAAAAGATAATGGTAGTGTATTAAAGGTGAACATGCTTACACTATTATGGAGTCGTAGCAGAACTGTGTTTTCCCTAAGCTCCAAAACTGGTATATTATATGGGCTGCATATGTGAGCCATTCATCTGAATGTGCTCTCATTGAGAGTCCCAAAGATGCTATTGCAAATAAAGGAGAGATGCTGCTCCCAGTCAGGGAATATAAAATGGATACTAATGTCTGCAGCCAGCTCTGCAGTAGATTCATTTAGGTAAAAAAATAAATAAATAAAGAAGAAGAAGAAGGAAAAAAAAAAATTGGGGGGGGGGTGGGGTGGGGGTGTACTGTAGTTTTCTATACAAAAGATCCTGTACTGGTAACTAAGCAACAGGCCTTGAATTGCATTGTACTGTAGGGCTGATTGAAAAGGGATTATACGCAACCAAAAGTACTGACATATCCTTATTATCAGACTGTGTTTGGTCACCAGCTCGACGTCTCTTCGTGCATCCGGCATAAACAGTAAATGCTGCTCTTGTGAGACAGATGCATAAAGCCTCATAGTCTTATCCTTATAGTCTCCAGCTCCAGTCAGGTGTGGAGACAGATGGTAAAACTTTTGATTTGCACCAGAGTCAGAGCAAATTCTTAGAATTAGCCTGACTTCTGGGTCGAGCGTGATAAAGGAAAGTCCCCCCTCTCTCTCACAGACACACGTGCACACACACACACACACACGCACACACACACACATTCACAGCCGCCACGGGAGTGCAACGACATTAAGGTCAAAGTCGTATAGATGCTGATAGATTAAATAATCTGCCATGCATTTATGGAAAAAAATGATGGGGTTGCTAAGTAGATAAATGTGCATGTAAATAAAAGTGCATTCATGGCCTTGCATTGGAATGGATGCACTCTAATGCAACAAGATAACCAAAGGTCCTTTTTTTCCTGGCCTTGTGGAGAAAATGCTTCAATGCTTTTAAGGGTCGGCCCACTTCACTCGGCCCTCGCCAGCTGCTGGCAGGCCCGCTGCTTATTGGAAGGTTTACTTCTGCATGTATACTTCAGCTACATAACCACTCATTTGCACAATCACACACTATGTGTCCCGCACCGGGTATCTAAATAGGGTATTTGGATGTTGCTCTGTTTAACTGGCTGACCGCCACCCCCCTGGTTTCCTGTTACTCACCATGCTGCCCATATTTGGTATGTCTCGAAATCGGTCCAGGGTTTGAAATTTCTGATTCAGTTCCTGGAACAGCTCCATGTGTCTTTTCCTGGTGTGCATGACTTTCTGCAATAGCAAGGGTTTTTTTTTTGGTATTGACAGCCAATAATGGAAATGCATCTTCCTCCCCACCCCCTCCAACTCTGATCAATTTGTAAGTGTCATGGTAGTTTACTTACAGGCCAGGTTTGAAACAAATCTACCTGTCACTGCATATACACAAGTGACTGCCAAAATAAAGGAAACAGCAATGTAATTAAAGTTAGGGTTATAGGACACTTAAACCCTAAATAATTCATCAAAGATAAACCGTCTCATTCAGAGTTTTGTCAGTGTAAGGGAAATCCTTATAATCAAACCTTGGCACAGATTTTCCATTTTAACCTAAGCTAAAAGAAAATGCACCCTAAGCCAAACTAC
This sequence comes from Archocentrus centrarchus, assembly GCF_007364275.1. Classification (NCBI taxonomy): domain Eukaryota; kingdom Metazoa; phylum Chordata; class Actinopteri; order Cichliformes; family Cichlidae; genus Archocentrus; species Archocentrus centrarchus. The sequence continues at coordinate 19,971,545 of NC_044360.1, read as the reverse complement.
CTGCCAGTAGCCTTGTGTTTCCTTGATTTTGACAGCATTTACAATATATATGCAGCAAAGCCTGATTTAACATTGCAAAGGAAATGCTATAACCTGCCAAAGGGGGTTGGACTATGTGTTTGCAAGCCAATATAATCATTGCTGAAACCAGTGGTAAAATCAGATGTGAAATGTGCAAATGACTTTAAAAGCATACATTTTGGAAATCAACATATAGCTAATGGATGTAGGAGATGGAGGAGGACAAAATGCAGATGAGAACTGTTGCCCTGTTTGTCAGTTGACAGCCTTGCTTTTACCTTAACTACACAGCTTGCCAATAAATCTCACTGAATCAAGGCTGTGTAACTCCAATAAGCTTAAGAGGCACAACAAGAACTAGTAAATCAAATGACAAACACAACTGCAAAAATGGCCTTTCTCTGCATAAAAAGCTAGATGCGTGTACCAAGGAAAGAAAGATTATGCTTTTACGTACCTCAAAGTCCAGGTCGGAGTAACGTGACTTTCTTCTCTGTAAACACAAAACATGAAAGAATAAAGTTACAAAGCAGACATGCACGCTAATAAGAAATGTTTGACACATTTTAAGATGAAAGTGTTAAGTGCAGCTCTGAATCCTCTGCGTTTCATCCACATGTGCATATGTACCTCCAGAGAGCTCATAGATATTGTAGACCCTGTCTCACTCCTAGAAAGCCCCGCAGATTCCTCCATTTCAGCGAGGAAGTTCTTAACAGCCGTGCGAGGTTCAAAGGGCAGGTTTTGCATCTGCTCTGGAGCGCTAGGATATTGCTGCTCCAGGTTCACATTCATGTGGTCCATGCCTGACGGGTTGATATTGAAGTCAGGGCTCATCTTGTAATGCATTAGCCTCTCGTGTGGCAGCGTATCCATAGTGATGTTCATCTTTGTGTCATCTTTCAGGAGGGTGGGCATGTTACCCGACCCCGACACTGCCGCTGCAGAGGCACGGGGCATGACAATGTAGTCTGTTTCCATCATCTGACTCTGCACCGGATGGCCATCCTTGTCGTGGCCACCCATGTCTTGGTCACTCTGGCGCAGGGCATCGTCGGTGCAAAGGTAAACGGTGCGGCGCATGTCGGCGTTGCTGTCGGCCATGCACGGGTCTTTCAGCTCGCCCACTCCCAACGGCATGTGCAGAGCAGAAGGCTGCTGGATAATCACTTTGGAGATGATGTTGCCAGGCAGTGTGGAGTAGTTGAGGCCCTCTGGGGCCTTTTCGTCCTCCTCATCATTGAGGGAAATGCGGGAGAGGGTGCCTGTAATGGTGGCGGCGCGACAAGAGCCCATGTCTTTGTGGAGTGCTGCGGGGCAGGGTGATACAAGGATTAGTTGGAATTTCTCAGTAATGGATGTCAGACTCTGCTTTATATTTTCCAGCATGTGACTGAAAGAACAAGGGAATTTAAATCAATGCGAAGGAACTCTCAAAGGAATTTATGGTACAGAGGGAAAACCATAATGACAGGATAAATAACTGTGAATATGCACTGAGTGTGACATCACACCCATATACAAAGGAACACAACCGTGACACTGTTGTCTCTAGAGGATATTACTGTAAATAGGCTCATACAGTTTCATCCATTTCTGAAATCCCCTCTGCCATACAGTACAGTGTTTCACATCCTAATCCAGACTTACTAATTGGCGATGACCTTGCCCTGCACAAAATATTCTACCAAGGAACAGATATCTATTCCGAACTACCTTCTGGTTATAGCAAACAGTGAATCCTCCCATGTGTGTATTTTAATCTTTGCCTCAGAATTATATTATCTGCTCACAAAAGGCCTGCAAGGACATTACAAGAATAACAAACATATCCGATGCTCCCCTCTCTGTTTGAGGCTAATTTAATGCTCAGTGTGGACATGGGGAAAACAGTGTGGTATTCACTCTGAAGAAGTCCTTTGATCTAAGTTTACACTGTGTTCTGTAGTGTGACGCTGCAGAATATTACTTCTGCTGCTGACAATAACCCAAGCTTGTAAACAACCAGTTTTAACACCGTAAGCCCGCAGAGTGGTCTGTTAAGTGCATTTCTCTCAGACTGCAGATCTACTTCGGGCCGTATTGGGTCATGATTTATAAATGACACCTGTCTTCTCTGCCTTTTTGTATCAGGTATGCCCACTTTAGCTTTACACAAGAGCACAGGATAAAGTAGGGTGGGTCAGAAGAGCTAGGGAGACCTTTTTGTTACTTAACAAGTGGTGTTTCTGAGATCTCTGAATAATGGCCAGCTTGGCTACTCCCTGCACATTTAGGAAGGGATTGGAGAAATGAGAGGTTTCGAGCCTGTGCAAGTTACTACCATGAGTTACATTCAGGATAACTTATACGGTCTCTTTTACTCACCTCAGTTTTATTAAATCACAAAACTATCGTGGCCCAAAAGCACACAATAACTAGACATAGGAATCAGAAAAAAAAAACCCAGCACCTTCCCTGTGATACAAGTTTAGAAAGAAAATCCTCCCAAAATTAGACACAAAGCACCTACGCACTGATCCTATGATGGCATCACCATGTTAATGAAAAGACATAACTGCCAATGCAACTGCTGAAAGATGAGGAAAGCTGCTGCTATTTCAATTTATTGCTGTTATCTATTACAGTAACGCTGGAAATTACAGTGAGACTCCAACAGTTCTCTTTATACTGTTTTGTTCTCAGATTAAAGTCAGTGTTTTGGTAACTGTGAAAAAACTCCTGTGGGGATTGTTGGTTGTTATATAACCTGAGCTATTTTTTACTGTCTAACCTCTTTGGGGCTTTTTTGTTTTTTTTTTTCTTTACATGCAAGCCAAGAGGAATCTAGTTAGTAAGGGAGCGTCTGTTCTTTACCTGATCGGCAGGCGATGTCCACATCCTTCTCAAAGTCCGTCTGTAAGTAGAGGACAGTGAAATGCTCAAATTTCTAAAAATAAAAAGCACTTTACATTGTAAGCTTAAAAAACAGTGTGCAACATTCAGCTGCAAAATTGAGATCAAAACTATTCTATTTTTATGATACATGATAAGAATCCCTATAATATAGCAACAAAACATATGGGGGGGGGGGGGGGGGGGGGGGGTGCTGCAGCAGCAGCTGGGAAGCATTTTGTGCTTGCTGCTAATGACCGCATTGAACAAAAGGGCCCTGACACCATTCTGCTATTGTCAAAACTATTTCACTCTGGATGGTCTTACAATACTAATGGCAGATCATTGCTTCAGTGTGCCGGTGGCATCGTTGAGCTAGATGAAGAGACTGGTGTCCCGGTCAAAGGTCACACAGGGAACAGCCCTCTATTACCCAGTGAGAGGAAACGAGAGGGATGCACGGCAAATATGGACGGTAAGTTCAATCAAATCGAAATAAAGGACTGAGCTTAGGGGCTAACAAGACCAAAGGAAACTAATGCCATTTATCAGGGGGTCAAGCATCTTCACTGCATGTAATTGGAACTTTACAAAAAAATTATTAACCTATGTGAAAATAATGCCTCATGGTGCAGAGGTCATACAAACCTAAAAAACAAAAACAAAAAGAAAGATAACAATAAAAGAAAGACTAGAAGCAGACAAATTAAGGTTATTGGAGAACGAAGGGGCGTGCCTATGTATTATAAATAACCAGGGAACATTTCTCAAATTATAGAGGATCTAATGGCTGCAGATAACATGGGGGTAACTGTGCCTACCATTATCTGAGCATGCCCATTAGGGAAGGTTCCTGTTGCATCACCGCTGATTGGATCTTGGCAGTTTCTGAGCCGACATCTGAAAGCATCCTGGACCTGAACACAAGAGAAATCAGTGTTTTTCTCTCTTTCTTTGTTTAATGTTAACAATTATGTTTGAAGCATTCTTTAAACATTTCTTTTTGAATATGCAAAACCCTATGGGGAAAGAACTTCTGTTGCTTTAGGCTGTCAGTGACTTTAGCATTGGAAAGCAATTAACCGTGTTAGCAGGAGCATAATCTGCTGACATACAAAGTGTATATCTAGGTAACTAAAAGAAATCGTAAGCGAAAAAGAGGAGAAAATGAAAACATCCTCATCTACCTCTCTCCGGAGGATACAGTGCACCATCACAATGACAAAACCCTGCAGCGAGTCAAAGACAGCAAAGAGGATCTGAAAGAGGATGGAGCGCTTGTCTGTCATGGCAAGTACTGCGGACATCCAGGTCAAAGCCAGCAGAGGTAGCACGACACAGGAACTCCACAAGGACGCCCTGAGAGAAAAGAAGAAGGATTGTGTAGGGGAAATAAAGGCAAGCAGACTGGTGGAGACAACACGATACAGTCTAGAGTGCTGAGTAAAATCTCAAAGCTTCTGTACTGAAACTTGAATTTACATTGCAGTGGGCAGCGAGATGATCAGAATCGCAGAGGTGGACATGCTGTACATACACAGACTCCCCGTAGCACCGCCTTATTGATTCACAGACACTGACAGGCACTTACATTGCATTGCTAGCTGTAGTTGCTGATAAAGCAGTTGTTGATACAACACCACATTTGGCACACTTGAGAGTTAATCCTGTATGCGGCTCACTCATCTGTCTGTGGGACATAGAGACAACATCATGACAAACAACGCTGAGAGCCACTAACTCCACTTTAAAATCTCCCTGTCACATTATCCACAGCAGAAACAGCCAATGTGTGGGGGTGTATATAATGATTTTCATCTTGGACTGATTCTGCCAAAGAAATATGAAACCATGTCGCTCCCGAGAGAGATCTGACCCCTTTATGTTTATGTCTGTAATTTCCCTTCAACGGCAGAAAAAGGAGGTCTAAATCTCCATGTGTACAACAAATCAAAGCACGCTGTATGTATATTTTTGCATGATTTTAAGAATAAAAAAGAAAAGCAGGTACTAACAAGGATGTGCTGTCATACCCTGCTCGGTGCTTCAGCTTCTTGTCCAGTATGCCATCTCTGGACACTAGTTTATTAAACACCAAAATGCCAATCACCATGTTGACCTGGGAGAAAAAAAGAAACAGGAATATTTGCTTTAAAAAAAAAAAAAAAAAAAAAAAAATCAGCCACAACAAGAGGATTTCAAGAGCAATGTGTTCAATTCTCAGCATGACATTCTGCTTAGGTGGCCAGTGGTTAGTGTCATTTTCCATCTTCATTTAACTTTGACCTGTAGCTTCTATTATTTGCTTTTCTCTGTGACATTTCAGCCAATGGAAGAGACATGCCCCGCACACTCAGCCCGGCACAACAGCCTTAAGAAAGGATCTGCCTGACAAGAAGCACTTGTCTCCTCAAAGGCACCTTCCCTTATTATTAGCAGAGAAGTGAAGGAGCATCACAGGAGCTGGTCAGAACACTTTTTAAAACAGTACACTATAGTCGTTTTAAAATCCCCCATACCTAAGAGCTCAATAAGTATTTATACACATACATTTGGGGAAGATTTGATTCGACGAACTTTGTAACTGTGAGACATCTGCCTGTGTTGTTACAGTATCGATACAGTGATAACAGCAGCACAGTGTGGCGTGCATTCTCACTGCAGATGGTTGTTTCTGCCATTTTTTCTTTTTTTTTTGCTGAGATTAGCTTGTCTTCCTTTGAGATTCACTGCAAATTATAAACACAGAGCAGCGACACTCCCAAGTCTTGGTGCTCAAACGAAGAGGTTTAGTCATTTTAAAAATATATATGTCTGAAACTGCTTTATTTCAAATCCCACCAGAAAACGGGAATTTGACAGTGAACAATATTATTACACATCCGGACTCGTGTGTCCCTCTGACACAGACTTAGTGATTTGCATAATCACATTCTTTGTGTAATTTTCTCTGTACAGCTATGTAAATACAAGATGATTAAAATACCCCAGTATATTAGATTTTGGACAAATCTAATGCATAAATACTTAATAACCTCACAGCTACACAGAGGACCATTATGGTAAATGAGAGGGAGTTACTTGAGCACATTGCCTGATGGGATGCTTATTACTTTGACTTTGAAACCACAGTGGGTTCCTCCTGTCAGACATTTCCAAAGCATCATTTTTTTGGGTGGGGGGTTTCAACACAGCACAGTTATACCATATTCACACTGTACCACCACTAGAACTTGGCTTGTGTGAGTCTTGCTTTTTGAATATAAGCAGAATGATCCAAAAGCTCTGCAAAGTCATGTGTATTAAAAAAAAAGTATAAACTGGTGGCTGAGACATACCAGAACAACAGCAGCTGCAGGTCCAACAAAGGCGTACAGGAGCCCGCCCTCCAAAGAGAGCCAACAGCTGCAGGAAAAGCAGGGGAAAACAACAGTTAACTCCCACTAAGGCATTAACATCCAAGTTAATGGTGCACACCAGCATACAGTTGTGTTTTCCTCAATTGTCAGGGGAGAAGTACCATATGCTGTAACTCCATATCCAAAGTTTCACGGGGTAATAAAATTCTAAAGAGATTTTAAGCAGTGTTTATGCATTTGGTATCCAGCAGGGATACAACTCACATGGAATTGGGGTCTTGCTGTGCTATTTTGAAATTTGATTGGCTTCTTGGGACTTTGTTTATGATACTACTTAGGATAACTAAGCCACTGCAGAAGCGTGTGATCATTACCCTTAGATTTTACTGTGAACCAACTGAATACTAAATACAGATAATAATAAGAGAGAAAGAAAAACTTACTATAAGGGTGTCCCGTAGCCTTTTGTTTTGGTAAATCCCATCGAAACAGCAACAACTAAAGCTGGTAATCCTTCAAAAGAGAAAACAATCAATAGTTATTTGAGCAGTTCTAGTAGCTTGTTAGAGCTGAGAGCATAAACCCACTTCAAGGCAGAAGAAGTCAACTGTGCCTTCCAGTCATTAAAGAAAGTGCAACCCAATTGATTTCATTAGAAGCCACAGTATGAGACTATACAGACATCTGAGAGTATATGATCAAGTATAGGCAATTCAATTTATTTCTTTAAGTGGCAGAAAAAGAACAGACTGTACGAAGCTTCGAGAAAAGGGCAGCAGTGCATCATGTCTAGAAATTTCACTGTACTGTACAACACGTCTCCACCTTCCACACCTTTTACAAGAAGGGATTTGGCTGCATGTCTCCTCATTATAGATTGGTGTAATTGATTCAGTTCTTGCAACCATGTGCTCGGAATATTAACACTATCCCTCTCAAAGCAGCGCAGGCAGGTGCTATTGATGTAATCAGTTTCCTGGAGGCACGAGCCGAAGACCCTGTTGCCATCCGCTGCCTCTCTGCAGTGCTGGAGAGGTATAGAGTGCCGAGTGTACGCAAGCATGTCATAAATCACAGTGCAGGCAACAACCTGGTGGAGACACTGTGCTTCAAACAGGTGAATTAAGAGACCACAGGCACTGTGTGTGGCGTGTGATCAGTTTTGTTTGAATAAAGGTCGAATTGCAGAGGATTAAAGAATTATGTTCTCGTCATTACATGTGCAAATGAATAAAATAATTTGTACTGCAGTGCAACTTTATTGCCAGATAACAATATCTTCTTTATTTGTTAAAACGTATATGAGGCCTTTTTTTTTTTTTTAGAAATCTGTGTGATTGCAGAACAGCCTTTGTCCATTTTTTTTTTTTTTTGCAAGCCATGGCACTGCAATGACTAAGAGAGCCTTGTTTGTTGCTAGGTAACAAGAAGAATGAGTGTGAGCTCTTTCATAATCAAATTGATTTTCTTTTTTTTAAAGGAGAGATTTTTGTAAGAAAGAGCTGTTTGGATAGGGATTCAAACTGGCAGTTATCAAATGAAGGGAATTGTTGTAAGTTTAATATAAATATATTGCCTGCCTGTGTTTATTGATATTTGCCACTTGGTGTATGATGCTTATGATTAAAATCTGTAAAGAAAGATGATACATACACCATACTGGTTGCATTTGGTTCAATTTTGCTCTGCAAACATTCCATTCTTCTAAACTGTACCTCTGAGGGTTTCAGATGAAATGTATTCTGCTGCAGTGTGAATGCCCAGCTCAAACCCTCTTTATCAGACATAAGGTCATTGCAACCTGCAATTGAAGAGCCACACCAATCTGTCCTCCCCAGACACTGCTCACAACTGGTCCATTTACCCAGAGTAAGGTAAACTTGACTGGAAAAAAGCATCACAACAAAGAGACTGACAGGATGAGGATCTAGCTGCCCCACAGAGAGGATGAATAGAAAAAGACGTACGAATACTTGGAAAGACACCACGGCCAGAGATATTGTGAGAAAATGGCAGCTGCTGGGATGAGGGGAGATAATGGAGAGGTTTAGAAAAACATGCTGCTTTACTTACCCCAGCCGAGACACAGAAAGCGCTTGCGGATGAGCCTGGTCCGAACCTTTCCCGTCACTGCCATGTAGGACTGCCAGGCCTCTGTTAGGACCCAGCAGAACGATGCCAAGAAGAAGAAGTGCAGGAAGGCTGTCGTCATGATGCAGACGCCCTGTTGGATAGAGAAAATAAAAGTGTCAGATGGAGACAGAGCTTCACATTTCAAAACAACTAACATTGCAGCGTAGAAAAAACACATGCAGACTCCCTCAGATTCCAGAAGTACAGATTCTTTTAAAGCAAGAGGCTCCCTGTGGATACACATTGGTTCTATTGATATTTCCTGATTTCCTTAAATCATTCTGGCCATAACAACAACACAGACCATCCTGTGCAGTGCAGGGAAAGTCTGACTTGCACCAACCGAGTCAGCGACAGTAGTTTAGATCAGAGCCAGTCTAGCCGACACAAAAAGCCATGGCATAGCATTCCTCTGCACTAACCCTCATTAGTATGCAGGGGATCCCACCTGGAGCCATGTGAACCAAGGTCAACTGTTTTACACAGACAAGACGGGCAACAAAAACCACAACACTGCTTAAATGTTACAGAATGAAAGTGTCGGAGGCAGCACATTGGCTTGATAACATAGTGCCACTTTTCAGCTTCATTAGCTTGTCCATCTCTGTTCCATGCTCCAAATGGGATTGTTTAGAAGAGGATTAGAAATGAAGAAGTATCCTGGAGAATCTTGTCATTACACGCTGACATTTGTGAGTGAGAAGAGATTAAGCTTTTTTTGTTTTGTTTTGTTTTTTTTTGGATTGTTTGCACTGTGAAGCTGTGGTAAACTGAGTAATACTGTACTAAGAGGCAAAAGATTGAAGTGCATCATCTCGTACCAGGGAGTCTACACCATACTGTGAGATCTCCCAAACGCTTTTTCATCCCCACTGAGAAAAGCACACTAAATCCATCCATCCCCTGTAGTGTTCACGGGGTTCATGTGAGACAATAATCCTGCATTACCTTATTCCCAGGAAGTGGGATATTCTGTTAAACGACACCCACGGGGGATATTAATTACATAAATGTGAATTCAGGCGGAAAATTCATGTAGGATGCATTCAGGTGCCTTATGTATTTCCCATTTTCTTTGATATTTAAATATAATGGTAGGCTCCAGCCCACCACTGAAAAGAATAAGCAAAGAAAATGGATAGATGTATGGAAGTGTAATTAGACTAAAAGTACAATCACTTTGCTTGAATAAAAAGGATGTTGCATTTTTTTTTCATAGTGCAAAGAAGTAGCACAGTATAATAACACCATTGTCAGAATCACCTTGTGTATTACAATCAAATTTTACATCAGCATCACTTTTATAGAAGTCATAGATTAAGGAAGTTAAGGTAATTTCATTACTGGCCGAGAACCTGGTTGCAAAGAAAAAAAAAGAGCTGCTGGTAAAATAATGCTATGCTAATGTAGCTAAATAAACCAAAGCACTAAAGTAGAACATTAGTCAGTTTGGGCAGGCTCCAACTGTTAAATAATCAGCAGTGTGCTCATTTACACATTTCATTAAGTGCTAAAATTTCAGCCTAAATGTACCTGCATGTGTGACAATCAGCTCTGACAGGTTTTGCTTTTTCTGTAGAGTTTATCCAGAAATTAAGCAACCCAACTTTCCATTAAGTATTTAAATATTATAAATGTTGAAAGAAAACAATTCTGCTTTTGTGAGGCTTACAGTAGGTGGATTGAATACACTTGTGGATGATGCTGCAGACGGTTGTATCAAAGCAACAGAAAAAAAAAAAAAAATCAAAACATGACACTCCCATGACGCATTGCCACCTGCTCATGTGGTAATTACAGGTACCTTTTTAGAAATCACAAACATGCTGTGCTGTAAATCTTTGATATGCTGTGATTAGGGAAAAGCATGTATGTGCAATGTCTTCCCACTTCTGACAAATTCCAAACTGTCAATATGGATTTTTGAATTCAGTGACCTGTGTCTGTATGTTAGCATAACACTGTGCTGGCTGTGATTATTACCAGATGAACATGTGACCTAAAAAAAAAAGATTTTACATGCTGAATTTTTAAGTGAAGGAGACAAAAGGGAAACAGGAAACTATACAGTAGCTAACAGCTTGTACAGACTTGCACCCAAAGCTAATTCTAGCGTTGCCGTTGCTCATGTGCTGTCCAAGGTGCTGAAAATAGAGCCTGCCTTGTTTCCTGGAAACGGGTCATATGCAACCACTATGCTTCATGGTTCACTTGGATGCCTGTGCTGTCCAGCCTCATTAGTCCTCCAAAATGAAAGCTGTACATTTGAAGAGCGAGAGAAAGCCACACTATGAGGATATTATGATGGCATTAGTTGGAGGAAGGCGGCCATACAGAAACGAGGCTGAAACCTAGAGTTCACATTGCCCTTTAGAAAGGCAAATGCTCTGAGATGCTGAGCACACTGTGTCAGTATCCATGGAAACAGAGGAACTGAGGCAGGGACCACATTAAAACATTGCAGCGCTGATAGACATTGAGGTAAGGGTAAGGTGGTGATGGGGTATGCTTCAAGCCTGTTCAGCAGTGGCAGTTTAAGATGAGGACAGGAAATCTGAAGAATTAATGTGTCCTGCCTAAACTCTGACTAAAAGGTCTCTGTCACTCCTAGCTGCAAAGCCATGAAGGAAAAAAAAAAAAAGAGCAGTGACATATTGTTTGAACATAGGTATAAAAAAAGGATCTCTGTTTCATTCTCCAGCCCCCCGACCCTGAACTGAAGAAGTGGAAGAAAATGGATGGATGGACAGATGAATGTTTCACTTATATTATGAACCACTTACACTAATGCTGATGATTGTTTATTTCCATTATTTGCAGAGTCATTAATTGGTTTTATGAGAATACTGAAAAAAGTCTAAATTTGACTAAAGACCTTAGAAAAAACCAAAGGAATTAGCTTGCAGGGGCTAGAAATACATGATTCGCACTGGAGACCTACAGCTGTATTTAAAATGCTATAGAACAATCTGAACCAGACTATATAACATTACTTTCATCTTCCCAACTGCGCTGAATCACTGTAGGAGGAGGAGGCTGGTGGTTATTTTGACTGAAGCACCCTCCTTCTGAATCAAGCAACAAGTGCCCCAGTGCGTTACACAGTGGGTGCTTGGGTGGAGGACGTTAAAAACTCCAAACAACAAAGCAGAAGTGGCAAAGTGTTGTTGAACTGCAGAGAAACGCTGAACACAATGTATTGACTTTGCCACTACTGTCAGAAAATGGCTACTTGTACTTCCTGTTGTGTGGATGCACCTTACATGAACCCAAAGTGAACTCATACCTATAACAGTTCTACTTCTGCCTACTTTATCTAGATATATAACACTCCCAAGGCTCTAAACAGTGCACTCAGTTATTCTCTCCAATATAATCAGAGGATTCCTGCTCTTACAGAGCAGCTGCCAAGTATGTAGGAATGAGCTGCATGTTGATTTAGTCACTTTTTACTCTGTGTAACATTAATTTAGTTAAAGTGAAACCTTGAACTGGAGGGAAAGGATGAACCAAATCCTTCTTCCATGCACCTCATTCTAAGGAGATCAAGCGTGTAGTGCTCTAATACTATACACTTGTGTGTGTTGCAGTTATTGCATGTGTAATATATGGTGTGTGTGCATCCTTGATTGTGTTTGATATTTGATGAATATATGCATATATTAAAATGTTTTATTGGTATTAAGTGGCAACAACAACACAACAAAAACTTAAATCTATCAATTCTTGAAACAATTATTTTGGATTTTGACTACTATCTCCAAATAATGCTGCACTATCTCATTTAAATCAAGGAATCTCTGTAGGCCCATCGCAACAGCTGTTCATCCTGTCTAACTTCAAACTCGATGTGTATTGCTGAGGACCCGAGTAAGCTTTCTCAGTTATGCGCCGTTTATGATGAGGTGTTGACAACATAGAATCAGCACCTGAGAATACACAACTGTATCCTCAGAGGGCCTTTAGATCAGCGGCAAAGACTACTGGCTGTCATTGGCTTTGAATCTCTTGGTTACTGTTGCTATGCAGCACTGATGATGTCACAGTGACTTTTATGATCTGTATTCAGGATCATGTAATGTTGCCTAGTAACAGGGGGGACTTAGACTCTGTCTTAATGGGGATAGTCACTGTAGTAAGTTCCAGTCCCTAACCCTAAACATATGTTTACATCTCAGGTGAAGGAACAACTGGCTGCAGGTCATTTTCAATGAAAGCCGGTGATGTGAAGCTACAAACTGATGCCTGACACTTGCCACTGTGTGACTGGTGACAAAGTTGAGCTTGAGAGGCCTGAACTTTGTTACAATGATGAATCATCAAAATTTGATGCGTCCATGCTTGCATGGAATGCTTCCATTGGCAACATTAATGAATGCTTGAGCAACACTTTAAAGGTGACATAAGGGTTGATGACCATTCTTTAGCTGTGTTCATTGTAAGTAATGTTAACATTTAAAAAGGACACATAATGAGGTGAGCGCGATACAAGAGGGTTACCTAAGCACTGGGAGACTGGAATGTGCACTAGTGACCAGTAGGTGACGAGTGAATTACTTGATGGCGCTTATAGGGATGACTTTAACCCTAACCCACATAAAGCATCTGTTCAATGGGGACCTGAATTAGGTTAGGGGAAAGGTCATGGCGGAGTTACCCCTGTTGCTAGGCAAGAATCTCTGTCTGTCTCTTCTTCTAGACAACCATCCATATGATTCACTTGAAACTTCCAGAGGACGTGCAATGGCAACTTTGACTCCTTGTGGATGAGGGGTGATCTCATATTTGGGCAAATGCATGATGGCACATGATGATGCCACAGTTCAGATAACAATTTGTGACCTCTCAGATGATGTCTGTGACCTCATAAGGATGTCAGTCCATTATGTCAAGAAAACCTCCACTAACTGTGGCATCTGCTTCTGCTGAAATGTTTCTGACTTGCCTGTGACAGTGGGAACAGGCAGAAGGAATTAAAAAAAAGAAAAAGAAAAAATAATAAAATGAGCCAGGCAAGCATCTGCAATGTTGTCACAGATGAAAATATACAAACACTGTAATGTCACAAAGGGAGGGACTGCCAGCAATGCACTTGTGATAACCTTAAACATCAGGATGTTTAAAATGAAGATAAAATCTATAAAGTGGTTCTCATTAAGCAGACTTACAATACCTTGACCCGCTACCTGCCTTATGTATTTCACAGTATCAACATTTTAGAGGAAGACTCTCTAATTGCATCTTCCTTGGCAAAGCCAAGAGCTTCTGCTTGTCTTTGTTTGTCTTTCTATAAACCAGTATGAACAGAAACCAAGGACAAAGGAAAAGCACAGACAGGCAAAGGTGAATCAGTGACTTCCTGCTCCCAGAGGACACCTCCACAGCAAAAAGATGATTTCTATTAGATGATGAGCAACTCTGAATCCGCAAACAGTGGAGCCAATTATGTGCACTTCTTACAGGAGATGGAGGAAAAACAAGTGAGGCTGTGTCAGGCAGCATGGCAATTAAACCCACACAGGGACTGTTTTCTCCTCTTGGTGGCCTATCACTCAAATACTGGGTTCTACAGTGTGTCTGATCAAACAGATGAGCATTTTCTCAAATATTGTTACAACAGAGTGTTCAATACAGAGCAAAGGGATACTAGTAATAATTGCATTGTTTGGGAAGTTTTACCCACAGTGCAGCTGTGCTTGAATAAATACATTTTACTACTGCTGACAACAGTACCCGGCTAGCTTGGTTTCGAGGTGTCCAATTAAATCTAGTTTCAGTTCTTGAGGCCATCCAAAATAAATAAAATGTATTTTTTTTTGTGCGCTTGCTTTAGAAGTAACCATAATGAATTTTTTTTACCTTGGAATTTTTTTTTTTTAGATTTTCTTACTCATGAAAGCCAGATTAAAAACAACAATAATGATACCTAATTGGTTATTGTTTATGAATAGAGGCCATAATAATAATCTCAAAATAGTGTGTTTGTTTTTGGCCACTTGGCTTGAGAACAATCTATAAGCACATTCAAAATCTGCTAAGGTCAATATTTTGACCAGAATCTGGATATTATGAAACTTTCGCTTGTTTTTCTAGTCCGAAAATTTCTGTGGAACTGAGGGGAATTTTTGAGCCAGGTTACAATTCTGTGGTTTCATTAGTACACTGACTCCCTTGATCCATTATTAATAGAAAATATTGATTTGTGCAGCTTCAAAGTGTAGTATTAATAACAATGTTGGCCCATTCCAAACAAATCTGTCAGCACTGCTTATTTTGATCCCTGTGAGTCTGACAAGGTAGCTTGTTGAGTCAGTCTAACAGATGCTGAAATTACATCTTCAGTATGTCAGTGGATTTTCAGGAAAAAACCCACCTAATCTCTTTACAGATTTCATAGACAGACATCCTATTAGAAGCATGCCGAGTGAGTATTCCATGTTAAGTGGTGGTCCTCGTAATCAAGACAGGAGATGACTGAAGTCCTGATTAAATCTGACAGGGCTTCAAATCAGCTCAGTATAAAAAAAAAATGCCCTAAAGCTTTGTGGATTCAGCGTCTTGGCTACTACAGTGTGCCAGAGATGTAAGGGCCAGCCGGGAAACAGATGAACTTGTTATGTGTGGATGCTGTTTTTGTTATTTTATGAGACTGCATGTAATGAACCAGTTCAGGTTCACATCACATTGGTTACAGCTAACACATTTTGTCCACATTTGAACCTACAGATTTTATTAGATTACTTATTCATTTGTTATCCATGTTTCCATTTTTGGTGAACTCTGGAAAATTGTAAGGGAGTATTTTATTTATGAGTAGTAAGCACTGCTGGTAGGCCCATTTGGTCCCAAAGTGCAAAGCAATAAGAATAGCGAGTCATTCTTCTAAACACAGTACAAGTATTTATGGTGGACAGCAGCAGCAACATACATCTAATGACAGCGTACTTCCCTGCTCTCCTCCTCTGACATAATTTTTTTGCAAGCATTTTAAAAGATTTTGGGCTGTGATGTAGATTTACTGCTAAACCATCCTAAAATCTATGACTGCTGCAGTGTAAGAATGTCCAAATGTTGCTTGTTAATGAGCTGGAAAAACAAAGAATCAAAAAACCTGAAGAAACCAGGAGAAACAGAGAAGCTAATGAGACGAAGGACAAAAAGCCATGTGCCTCTCTCAAAAGGTGAAGATACACTAAGAAAATGGTTACACAATAAAATGTCTGTAATTGGTCACACTGTAGTGCTGCCAAATGACTGAGAAGGGCATCTGTGTGGGCAGCTTGTAAATCCTAACTACTTTTTTGCCATACAATCATTTACATTAGTCACTTGTTCGCTGGCCAGTGACAAAGCAGGAGAGAGGAAATGATACATTTTACTGGAAGTGCTTCTCCAGTAACAGCAGCTGGATTTTGAATCCTGCCGTGAATTGATCAGAAATTCAGCTCTTGCTGACATCTGAAGCAAATGGGTTGATATCTCTCTGTGATGCTTTTGAGTCACTGCAGCAATGCCAGATCTGCATTCAGTCTAAGCAGGAGAATGCTAATTTCCTGTGTTTGACCCATGCACTATGTGTGTTGGTGTGCAAAATGTCTGCCTTTCTGCTCTTATCCTGTTGGCTGCCAAATTCTTCTGACTTTTAAAGGAATATACTGTACCATGTTTGAACCACAGCAATAAAACTAGCATCAGTATTCATCTTAGAGGGTTCGGACAGTCTTTTATGTTAATGCTTTTATTGCCTTGCACTTTTAACTATATCTCAATATCACCGTAGTTTCGCTGCCTACAGATTGGTGGGTTGTCTCAAGTTTACTAGAGGATAATATTACCACCAGAGTAAGTATGTGTGGTTCTGAGCCAAGACAGAGTAGATCTGCATCTTAAGGAGGCATTAGACACACGCTATTTTTCATTTGGATCCAATATGAAAGGGTTCTGCAAGACCGAGAAGAAAATGGGTAATTTACTTGAACACAGCAATAAGCAAACTGATAGATTTTTTTTTCAAGATATTCTTTAAAGAAATCTGGTGTTCAGAAAACTGATATTTTGAAGATTAGGCTAGGCAGATGAAGAATGGGACTGATTACTGATTCAAATCTCCCCCTTAAAGAGTAAATTTGACTAACACTTCTCCAGCTGACAGGGAAAAGGTGAATATGATGGAGCTTTTGTAGCTTATCTTTCAGTCATCAATATGTCATTACATTCTACA
Source organism: Archocentrus centrarchus (assembly GCF_007364275.1). Classification (NCBI taxonomy): domain Eukaryota; kingdom Metazoa; phylum Chordata; class Actinopteri; order Cichliformes; family Cichlidae; genus Archocentrus; species Archocentrus centrarchus. The sequence goes on along the minus strand of NC_044360.1, from coordinate 19,954,937 downwards.
TGGTAAACTGCACAAGTCTGCATAATTCTGCATGGTAAACCATGACCTGTTAAAGCTCAAAGAAATGCCTACAATGGCCAGTATGAAAATTAAGAAGACTGAACTTTGTTAAAACTAGTCCAGGCATTAAGTGCCATTTGGATCTTTCTAACCCCTGCACCTCCACACTTTGTAAACTGGCCCAATAAATCCTTAAATTGCACTTACCACATTGTGGGTTTGTGTTTGCCCAACAAGGATCAATATGTTTGAGCAGACTATAGATAAGCAGAAGTTGAGCAGGATGATGGATCGTTCAGAGCGTATATATCTAAGAAAGAAAGAGAAAAAAATGAACCAAAATAAACTAAAATCAGTCTATTTCTACAATTTAAAGCCAGTCTTTAAGTTAGAAAGTGCTGACCTTTACCAAATTATGAAACCTTACCAATGCTATAGATGCTTAAACATAACAACTAACATTTATTGTTATCATATGGTTGAAATGTATGCACTTAAAGTGTTGCAGTTACCTCCACAGCACTGCGTAGATCACTGCCAACGTGATCAAGGCGAGGCAAGACAAGCCACAGCCAACTATCAGTGTCACAGATGGGACCCCTGAGTACTCCATGGTCTGTAGAGAAGACAGAGCAAGACAAACCAGTCAGTGGGAGGTTGGATGTGGTTCATGCAGGACAGTAAATCTCTATTATTGCCCAGAGAGGGAAGCAATCAAAACAACCACCACCACCAATCTGAATAGTCCACAGTGGGTCTCTTAATTTACTTTGAGGTTTTAGTTGCATGTGTGGGCCTGAAGCTTGTTTAGACACATGGCCAAAACTTTCTATGTGTTGTAGCTGGAGATTATGTTACAGAACAATAAAGACTGAAGTAATTACAAGCAATTTTTTTGTTTCATGCTGTGGTTTCCAGTCTCATTTGAAGTCAAGGAGGCCGGTCAATCACGGGCTGGCCACTGAGGCTCCGTTTACATACACTAATGCGGTTTCACATAACACAAATAATATTCAGTGACTTAAACCAAGACAAAATAAGCACTTTTACAGCAAAAAAAAAAAAAAAATTGATGCTCTATGATTTAGGCCTGATAGAGAGGAAGGCAGCAGATTCCTTTTTGACCAGCTGTGTGCTAACACAGAGGCCACAGTGTAAGTACTGCATGTTCTCAGACTTAATTACTTTATCTTTTCAGGAAATTACAGGCTCCTATTTTCTTTACCCCAGTCTAATGTATTTACTTCAGTCTAATCTCAAGGAAAAAAAAAAAAAGAAAAAAAAAAAGAATAAAAATGATTTAGAAATCTCACCTACAGAATTTGTCAGCTGTTTGACAGGCCAGTAAAGAAAGCAACATAAAAAATGGTAAACTTTATCGTTATCCCTTACCTAATGTGATTGATGAGGAGACACTTAAAGACAAGCATCAGCACGCACACACCCTCCCCTCTGCATGCCCATACACAATTTATCTAAGTCTATGCACAAACTAGAAACTATGCCCCCCCACAATCTCCCTTTACCACTGTATTACTATTTAACAGGATTAGCACACACGAAGATTCAATTTTCATTCTCACCAGCACACACGCACAAGAACAGGGAGCCCTTCTCCTTTACATTAGCCTATGAAACCCACATCGAATAACAAATCAATAGCCTACTTACTATTTCTCTTGGTTGCTGAGCCAAAATGGCGAAGGTAGATACACGTTCACATAAGCATTTTGTATGGGATGCATCTGTAAGCACCGTTTTACATCCTTTTGTGGACCAGGCTCCCCAAGAATCGTTCCTGCAAGGAGGTGGAAGAGGCAATTAGAGGTTTAATTCCAGCGGTGACACGACTTCACAGGACTTCTCGACATCGCTTCGGCGTTTTTATTTAATTACTAATATGAATCGAGAGCTGGAGAGCCGCACAGACTGTTTAATAAAAAAACAGAAATGCGAACAGACAAATCGACACGGCTGTGGTGTGGCTACAAGCAGCATTTCAGCTGGAGCAGATAGAGAGGCAGAGACGGAGGAGGGGGAGGACGCACGGAGCTGTCCAAGCAGACCGGTGCTGATTGATTCGCTATACGCAGATAAATACCAACTAGTCGAATGATACAGATAAAAACAAGGTTATTTCCTCTTCATACTTAAATTAAAGCCTTTATATTTACCTGCTTGCCTTTCTGCGTGATTTATATTCTTCTAGATATCTTTTCCAAACGACTGTATTCCTGTTTTTTCTTTTCAGTACCCCCGTTATTCCGTCTTCCCCCCCCTCTTTCGGTTGATTTTTCCCCCCTCAGCTGTTTTAATTAGCAGCTTTTGAATGCTTCCTTAGGGGGATTTTCACCCTGGAAACGGTGGACAGCATCAGATTGATACTCTGTTCCTCTCTGCTGGTGTGAGAGGGGGAGGCTGATACAATGAAAAAATAAACGCACGTTGTCGCAGAATCTGCTTATTCGGCTTCAAGTCTAACGATATGACGGGAATAAAGGATGCTTTTGGGTCATTCCTGAAAGTCATTTTACACGAAAGTTGTCGCTCCTCTGCGCGAAGCGCTCTGCAAAAAACACTGCAGAACTAATACCACCCCGCGGAGGCAGCGCAAATGGTTGCAGCCAGTCCCCACTTCACACCACTAGTAGCTGAAATGAAAGGAGCGTCTCTCTTCCATTTGTCATTCACCCCCGACTCATTTTCTGCCTTCAGAAATACCATCCTCGCTGATTAAATATCACTGAACACCGTCACTGTATTCAGGACACCGTCTTTGCTGCGACACCCAACTTGGTATTAAGCTTCGTGGTGTCACAAGCAAACACCTGTTGTCCTGCGAGGCACTCTGCTCTCTTTTCGCCCCTCATCACCCTACTCGTTTTATTACAAAGGCAAGAAAAAAAGAAAAGAAAAAAGATGCATACTAGTGATTCAAGACAACGTAAGCCATGCTGGATGTCGATTTGTGTAAGCAGGATTGCCTGCTGTGCAAGGTATTTCTGCTTTGTCATTTGATCAATGTGGCAGCAATATTTATTATTCCTGGAAGAGACCACGGAGCCAGTTGCAAATTTCCAGCCAGGGCCAACCAACACTGTGGGCTGTCTGTGCACAGCAATGAAACGATAAATGAATATCCCCCCACCTTTGATTCTCTTCTTAAATGGGCTGTGACCGTTTTGTGTAAACAACTGATATGTGCTTTTGAACAGACCGAAAAATGCAAAATACAAAAGAAAGAAAGGAAAAAAAGAGCAGCTCTAATTCTTCATAATGACACACTCACCAAGCTAGCATCAACAATTCTTAAATGAAAGGGGTTCATTAGGGAAAAATAAGTTTAATTATAGATTTTAATCATATTATATAAATACATTAAACCATATGAAGCAAACAAAAATCATTTAAAAATGTCCCATTAATATCTAGTGACCTGAAAGTTAACATTTAAAGCATTTACTATGGAACAGAGTAAAGAAAGTATTAAAAAAGAAGACAGTTATATCTATATTTTAAAAAAACAAAAAACAAAAAAAAAACCCTAAAGGTTTATCAGAACATAAGGGATGTAATATTCTGATAATTTAATTTTTTAAGGATCTCTTCAGTGTCTCTGCTCACTATGAGTGAGCAGAATCTCTAGCATTTATGGTTGTATTACAAACATTGTAAGACAGTATATTTGAATGTCTTAAAAACAGGTGCAAAATGAATGTGTTGAATAGAAATTAGATATCTTGCACTCACCAAAGTGGCCTAAAACAGGATTCTTAACATAATAACTGGGCAAAAAAAACAAAAAAAAAAAACATTTAAATGAACTTATATGATACCACACTGCTGGTGATAGTAGAAGTAGTTAAATGGTAGAATTGCATGTTAGACTCTTTCTGTACAGGTGTCTGGCTCTCCAGAGAGATTAATATCAGATTAAGCCAGAATAAATATTTACATTTGTATGAACCCAGTGAGAAGCTGCACATTGGTAAGATGCTGTGAAAGAATATTTGCTCCTTTCATGATTTCTTTAATGTTTAATATATTTATATTTAATAATATTTAATAATATTTGTCACAGTTAAATGTTTCAGATGATCAAACAAATGTGAATATTACACAAAGTTAACCTGAGTATTTACAAAGTGCAGTTTTTAAATGATAATTTCATTTATTAAGGGAAAAAAACCTAAACCTAATAACTGGCTGTGTCACCCTTGGCAGCAAGAACTGCACTCAAGCATTTGCGATAACTGGCAATGAGTTTTTCACATCACTCAGAGGGATTTTGGCCCACTCTCCTTTCCAGAATTGATTTAATTCAGCCACACTGGAGGGTTTTCGAGCCTGAACGGCCTGTTTAAGGTCATGCCAAAGCATCTCAATCTGATTTAAGTCCAGCCATTTACTACCCCACTCCAAAACCTATTTTTTTTAAGCCATTCAAAGGTGGACCTGCTGGTGTGTTTTAGATCATTGTTCTGCTGCATTACCCAACAGCACAGGCCACGATTCTCCTTCAGGATTTTCTGGTAGAGAGCAGAATTTATGGTTCCATTAATTACAACAAGTTGTTCAGGTCCTGAAGCAGCAAAGCAGCCCCAGACCATCACACTACCACCACCTTGTCTGCTGGTGTGATGCTCTTTTTATGCAATGCTGTGTTAGTTTTATGGCAGATGTAACAGGATGCAAACCTTCCAAAAAGTTAAACTTTTCATCAGTCCACAGAATATTTTGTCAAAAGTCATGGACCCCATCAAGATGTCATCAAGATGTTTTTTTGGCCAATATGAGATGAGCCTTTGTGTTCTTTTTGTTCAGCAGTGGTTTTCATTTTTGAACTCTCCCATGGATGCCATTTTTGCCCAGTCTCTTTTTTATTGTTGAATCATGAACTCTGACCTTAACTGAGCCAAGTGAGGTCTGCAGTTCTTTAGATGTTGTTCTGGGTTCCTTTGTGACCACCTGGATGAGTCGTCGATGCGCTCTTAGAGCAATTTTGGTAGGCCGGCCACTCCTGGGAAGGTTCACACTGTTCCAAGTTTTCTGTATTTGTGGATAATGGCTCTCACTGTGGTTCACTGGAGTCCCACAGCCTTAGAAATGGTTTTGTAACCTTTTTCAGATTCATGTCAGTGACTTTGTTTCTCATCTGTTCTCAAGTTTCTTTAGATCATGGCATGATGTGTTATTTTTTGAAATCTTTTAGCCTAATTCACTTTGTTAGACAGGATCTGTTTAACAGGTGTGGCAGTAATCAGGCCTGGGTGTGTCTAGTGAAACTGAACTCAGCTTTCCAAAAGATGTGGAAAACTGCATTTTGTATTTACTATGGATTTCTTTGACTAATATTAAAATCTAAGTGTGAGCAAAATGATAAAACATAAGAAATCAGGAAGGTGCAAATACTTTTTCACAGTACTGTAGTAACTAAATCTACATGATAGTACACGATAGAAAGGGACCTTTTAATGTGGGAAAACTGTAGTGCATATATCCTTCAACAGGCGTGCCGATTTTTCAGTGCTTTACATAATCCCTGTAGGCCAGGGAGATGGGTCATAAGGTAATGATTGTGGTGCTATTACACACTCAAACTGATTGTCAGAATCAAATGCAAACCTACTTTCCGATGTAGCTTTTCCTGTGACGTGACAGACTGACACGATATGTGATGCCTTATAACTTTGGGATATATCCATCTCTCCCCTGGTGAGAACTCAATCCTTGGCATGATCTGTTTCTAACTTTTGACTTGTTAGATGTTTGCTTAGCCTCTGTGCCAGGGGGAAAAGCTGATAGGAGAACAATCCCTGACTGGGGATTTATACACGCCATGTTTGATGTGTTGTCTGACCTTATTGGGGCTTGGTGGCCCAAGAATATAAAGCATTCCCAAGAGAAAGTGTCAGTGTTGACCACACTAAGACTCATGACATGGCATTCATCATATACCAACTGCTGACTACTTTATATCCATGCAGTGATCTATTGACAACTTTACATCAAAAGTTAGAGGACTTAAAATATCTGACAGAACTTGATTATGCTCCAATTTTTACACATAGGTGTCAAGACACAAGATAAGTGACAGCAAGAGTGACATAGAAAACTTACAAAGTTTTAAGCGCATTCAGTATTTAAACCGTTCAGCCTTGCAAAACTGGGCAAAACTCCAGTTATGCTTAACTTTGAACACCTGAGTCCCTCTACACATCCTATTTTTAAATCTATACCTTACCCACATGTTTAGGCATTATATTTACTGCATGAGTCAAACAGTAAATATGTATCATTATTATTCAGCTGAACAGCTTTAAAAGCTAAATGACCAAAGCTGCAGTTGTTTAGCCTCACGTCAAACTGTGTATAAGCACTGCTCACCATATGCTTCTGTAGGCATGCAAAAACCTTTAAATTCCTTGCATGCCCACATTAGATTAGCCAGACACTGAGATGGGAGCTTAAAGAGTGCCTTAGGCTATGCACTTAAGGCAATTTTATAAAGTCTTGAAAGACTGACACACAATGGCAGGCAGAGGAGGATGGGGAAAATGCTGGGAAATGATTCCATCCATCTTGGATCTTTTGATGATGGGCAATTTATATCAGCCTGTGGGCAACATTGTGTGTTAACTGAGTGAAGAGAAAGGAAAAAAATGAGTGCATATTCTTGTGCAGCAGGGAAATCTTACTAATCCCTCATAGTCTCTGAGTGGGACAAAACCCCTCAAAATGAGGCAGACAAGCAAGATAATATGACATTTGTATTTATTAGTGAAGATGTGAATAACCCTTCAGGTGCATGCAAATTAAAGACGTCATGTATCTACTCCATAAATACACGTGTCTGAAATGTCTGTAATGCCCATCATCACTGCACTACAGTTCATTAGGGTCGTTATAGTGACAGGGAGATTTTTTTTCCCTTAAGCAGTAATTTTTATTTAGCAGCCTGGTTCTGTTTGGAGTCGCAACCTGTCCAGGGTGCACCTCACCTTTCGCCATATGACTGCAAGGATAGGGTGAAGAAGAGGTGGAGGGATGGAGGTGGGTTGCCAAGTGGCTTGCAGTTGCAACAGCTCTATGTAGCCTAAAGCAATGTAAATAATACTCCCTATGAGATTTGACAATTGGATGCCTAAAAGGGTTGAGCCACCGCCTGATGTCAGATGACTCTGAGATGAGCTGTTATCAAGTGATCTACCAGCATTTCCGGCTGAGCTTGGCTTAATGGCCTGCCTGCCATTAATATTAATATTATATTATATATTAATATTGGACAGTAAATACAGTGCAGACAGTAGTGCATCCACTACTGTCTGCACTGTATTTACTGTCCAATATTTACATTTACTGTGCATTATTTACTTTTATATGACTGGTAAATTTGTGTTTAAAACAGCCATGATTAAAAAATACATCTATTATCTAAGTTAAAAAAAGAAAGTTCGATAGCAGTGTTGAATGCATAAAGTATCAGGGAATTATCCTCAGCAAGGTGCTGCACGCCATACCTCACTGTGTGTATGTGCATTACCCCAACCCACAACCCTTTGGCCTCACAAACAAATGCAAAAATACCTCATATTGTGAACTAATTCATAGTTAATGTCTTTATTAGCCAACCATGAGCCATTGCTAGAATTTGAATTACTGTAAATATCACCCATATTGTCACTTCCTGCCTGCTGCCATCCTTTTGATTTCATTCTAAATGAAGCCACCAGATGTAGAGATGCTTTTACCGATATCTTCTCCACATCTGCACTGTCAACAGTTTCCATTCAAAAGCAGCCCCAAAAATTGACACAAATCTGTCCACATCTGATGAAGTGTGAGTCTATGGAGCAAATGTGTCTCTTTGTGGGCCTATGATGTGAAAAAAGCTTGACAGCTGCTGATCTCAGATATGAAAATGTCACATAAAATTGACGTCAAACAGGGGAAACCATTAGAGAATTCTTTAAAAAAAAAAAATAAAAATCAAATACAGCATTGACTGAAAGATAAAGTGAGATCTGATTTTGACTGTGAACATACAATGAACAGATTCAGTCTCTGTGTTTAAGGTTACTGTTTCCTGTATGACTTGTCACAGATGTAAAGTTATACTCAAAAACCAGGTTGGGTGTGGTGCCATGAGCTCTGTCCCAGCTTCAACCCAACTTATGGCGTAAATGACAACCACTGAACCAGAGAGACAAACTTGTTGATAGTGGAGTCTTCTTTGCTGTTGTAGCTGATCTATTTTGATTCAACAATTCAACACTCAGCAAAGAACCTGTTGGTTTTTTTTTTTACTGTCCAAATGGAAAGCAAATGTTGCTGTTGCAGAGGTTTTTGGTCTTGATTCACGGGCTTTGAACCAGTTGTAGGGTGCAGCCTTTTTGGCTCAAATTCAGGTTCTCCAGATGTTTGTAGATCTCGAAGCTGTGACAGCTGCTTTCACACCCTAATGTCTAAATGATTAATAAGCTTTAATTGCTCAGTAAGTAGAGTGTTCCTGATAAGTTCTTAGTGAGAACTGTGCAGCACTTAGTAATGCCAGATAAAACTAATGTGGTGCATAATTTTTGGTGAAAGCTAAAGAAGAGCTTTGAAAATGCTTTCTACTGTAATCAGCAGTTTTCTTTCATTTTTGCATATGATCATTTAAAGCATGTTTTACTGCTTAAAATCTTTCAAATCTTGTTATACTTTTTTTTTTGTCATATTCTATATTTATTTAGTTATTTTGTTAATATTTATGCTAGGAGAAAGACATTAACTTGAGTAGAAATGTAAAGCTTTTACAGTAAATCAGTGGTCTGTGTTTCCCGCTGCAGTTATGACAAATTGCATACCACACATATCACACATAAACTATATTAATCTCAAAGAAAATACATTTCAAGTAACAAAAGGAGCGCAACAATAATTTGTTACTTCAGTGTGTTTTAGAGTAAATGCAACGAACAATCAAAATAACCATGCAGGTGAAATAAAAGGTAGTAAAATGCTCTGTGTTTTAAAGATGGTGTAATGAAGGGTCAAGATGCTGACTTGTGAAACCTTATTTAAGGATCTGCAAATGTCCTCAGCCGTTTGATGTTCAGCCTCCATAAGACTCTGATAATCCGAAAAGGGTTGCTGAGGCATCTGTGATTAAAATGTCAGAAAGACACCCATATGGCTTTCCATGCACAGCTTTCCAAGCATTCAGAGGATTTTAAAAGCATTTAATTGCAAGGGAATGCCAAAAGGCCAGAACTAGCTTGCAGTGGCCTTCTGCATTTTATCTTTTTTTCTGCAAGTTTAGTGTGGCAGTAATTTGAATAAAATGTCTTTATAGCCTAACAATATAAAGGAACGAGTCAGCAACTTACATAGGCTGTAAAATAATCTCATGGTGGACTCACAATGACACACAGTTTCCAAGTGTAACACATCTAGTTAAACTGTTTTTTCTGAAAGCTAGGGACAATGTGAAGTGAGTAGCCTGGTAGATTAATTCTCCCTAAATATTTATTTTTGACCATAACAGGGAAGTTAACTGATCTAAAGTCACTGGGTTGCATTTCATATTGTTCCCTTGGCACAGTGGTGGGTTATTGGTAATTTCAAGGATATTTGAAAGCAAAAAATATTGACATTTGAAAAAGTAATAAAAGTGTATGCATCTGATATGTTTACACTCCGTCCTGTGGACCTGGAGACCGGAAGAGTAAATTTATAAAAGATATTGGATATTTTAGAACTCGGTGTGTAGTGTTTGCTTATATTTCTCTATTGTTTTCTAAGCTAGCCAACTGCAGCAGATTCACCTATAGGCCTGGATAATAAGAACTTAAAAAATAGCACGAAACGAGTCCTCAGTGTTTTCCAGCAGTTTACTCTGGTCACTGCTTTAATAACACATTTCACTATTGGTAAGTCTTATCTATAACAATTCTTCACATATAAACAAGCAGATAAACTAATTTCTGAAAGATTTGAGGAAATATGTGTTTATAAACACGCCAGTGTTCTGGTTAAGTTTATGCAAAATAGTGCAGTGTCCGGCTCAGTGTTCACATGAACTGCACACGGACCACAGCGCTCCGCTTGTGAACAACATTTTCTTTCTGCTAATTGTCAAAGTGAGCACTCTCATTTGGTTAGAGCCAACATGGCTGACAGATGGCACATTACCCCCTGAATGTTTCCTAAGAGTGGCTGCTACTGGATAACAGAAAGAGCCAAATGTTTGAAAAGAAAATGATTATCATACCACGAAATCATTCACTGGCGCTCTGATCAAAATGACTAAATGTAGTTTTGGGGAAAATACATTTAACAATAATTAATTTATATTTAACACTTGGTTTGTGAAAGTCAGAGAAAGAGAATGTAGCTGAGTTGTCCCAGTTGTATCATTGCTGTTCAAAAATAGACCAGTTGCCCTCAAATACTGTGATAGAGGACAGACCATGCACAATTCAGACGCTGTTTCACAGTAAAAGTAACAAGCTCATATAGGCTTTTGCCTGGGCTGTGTTCATCCACAGCTGTTGTAAGATTTTACATAAATAAGGTGAAACTGGAATCAAACACATTTCTGGTAAAGGTTCATCCAGCTACAGGTAAAAAACATAAATACACAACAAACCCAACAAAAGTATATTCAGTTTAAAAAGACAATTATGTGGTGAAACATGCTCCACAGTTTTAATATTCTTGTTTTAGAAAAACAATAACATTACACATCTTGAAGTTCTACAAAATAAAATTTCTCTTCCACTAACTTCTGGTGAGAGGAAGTAGTTTTCTGTACTAATTCTGGTAATTTTGTTGGGTTTAACAAGTCTTGTTTCTCCCACAGCTCATGCAGACAAACCATGAGTTGAGAGGCTTCACCACCACATTACTGCAGTACATCAAATGTTTTCTTCTACATTATATGAAATGCTGGTTTGAGGCCACTGTATGATATCCATTGCAGACATTGTTGCCTGTAAATCTCTCATGCAGTTCAAGTTGACTTTGCCTCCCGTTTGCAGTACCTAACCCTGTTTCTTTTTAAGTCTATGAACTTTCATTGAACCAGCTGAGTAGCTTTCATAACCCCAGGAGCAATCTTTCTTTCTTTGGATCCTGTCTTGCCATCTTCCCCAACAGCCACCAGAGCTCTCTCTCTCTCTCTCTCTGATGTCCAGCACTGGAAATGCTCATCAGATAATTGCTCGTGTAGCCGCCTAAGCTGTTCAGGTGGCCACCCCAGCCATCCATCAGCCACCCCTGCCAACACACAGTGAGATGCCCATCCCTCAACTGTTCAATAGCCTGTCTTCCCTGTGCCACAACTGCTGGGCCCCACTCCGATTGCTCCACATTTTAAGGCTGTTGTCTGTCACTGTACGACTCACTGATGTTTAACAAGCCGCCACCACAGAAGTATTTGCATCCCAGTTGTCTACCTGCCCTGCATCAAAGCTATTGTCCGCCATTCGCGTTACTTTGGCTCTCTAGGTCACCCCACCAAAGCTTCTGTACTCCAGTCGTCAGCCTTGTAACCCAGCCATCAGCTTTATGCTTTGTTCTTTGTCTGTCTGGTCTCATGGTGTGTTTGTACCCATGGCACTACAGAAACATCTCTCTCATCTCTCTGGCCCTACCTGAAGAGGTTTCTAGTTTCTAGCCATCATCTGCGAGTATTACTGTACCTTTATCAGCAAACTAGTGCCTGCTTTTGTTTAAAGTCTTCTGTCAGTCCAACACTTGGAAGCACCTAACCTGACCTAAACATCTGAACATCTGTCCTGAGCCTATAATCAATCATCCATGGCTTCTACAGTTTCCTCCTGATCAGTTCCTCCTGTCTGTCTTTAATAACCTGTGGATTGAGTTCCGTGGCGACTCTTCCAACCAGCCTTTTACTCTCCAGTCTTGCAGCAACTCTCTAAACTCTTCTGCTCAGCAGATTTCAAGCCCTCAGGCCACCCATCTGACCTATTTTGCCCTGGCGCAACACCTGGGATGTGATGCTTCTTTGCTTTCCAGCCCCAAGGCAGTCTACCTGCCCTTCCCCTCTGCGCTACATCAGTGGCAATGATTCTTGATGTCTTTCTGAGGGTAATTGACACATACTGACACTGTGACCAAGTCCTATTTCAAAATAGCAAGAAAATCAACTTTTGAGTGGAAATGAGACCCCCCCCCCCCTTTTTTGGAGGGGGGGGGGGGGGGGGGGGATCAAGGGACATTGTGATGAGAACACTGGTATCAAATGTTAACTGTTCTGTTTACTGCAGAGAAGGTGACATTAAATCAGCTCAAACCAGCACAAAAACACCAGACAGGCAAAATGAACACCAATTTAAAAGAATACGTATCAAGGAGCCAACAACCTTTTCAGAAAAACTCAGATTGGGTATAAATGTGTGACTGTCGATAGAATGCTGAAAAAAATGTGCAATATGTATACATTACTACTGAATTCATTAGCTTTAAATAAATGTTTAATATTTGTTGTAGTTTTGTGAGGTATTACATTTCTGTTTGAGTGGTTGTATTTATTTTTGCTAATGCTGTTGTATTGATGCGTTACATAATTCTGCAGTATTTGTGACTGATGCTCCAGCACTTCAGGCAGTGACTTTTAGCAGGACTTGCTTTTAAAATTAATATTTTTAGGATGTCTGCTGAAGCCTACACATGCTGCTAATTGCTTTTTAATGGAATTTTGCACACACTCAAACTGTATTGTACGGTACAGGTATAGATGTGTCTCTATCTCTGTGAGAGGGGCTATTGTCTTAACTCACATTTGTCTCATATTAGGTTGATGGAGACATGGAACTTCAGGACCTCCCTATAACTGACTCAAAGTCAGTGAAAAACTGAAAAAAGTGAATGAGCACAGGTTTAAATCAACATGTGTGGTTGCTGCAGCCAAGCATTATAATCCTATGCTTCACAACTAGATGATCGCATTTGGTTCTCCTACTGTGCTGTCCACTTTGAAAATAAGGTTTAATGCAGTTCTTTGTTGTTGCTGTTTTTTTTTTTTTTAGCTCTATTAATGTGCTAATGGTTTACCCAGGGAAATGTATCACCCTGATTTTTGAACATTTCAGTGTCAAAGAAAATTAATGTAACCAGTGGGTTATCCTAAAAAAAAAAAAGACAGTCTTGCCATGAATTGAACTGAATAGACAAAAAACAATGAATCCCGACAAAAAAAAAGAAAAAAAAAAAGAGTGAAAGTGCATGCCCACTTACATTATGGTGCTGTCCCACAGTGCACAGTAGGGGTTCATTGTTCCCTGGAAGACAGAAAAAGGACAAAATGTTTGGTAAATTACGATGATAATGCATCATTATTTTCATCACCATCATCATCATTATAAATCAAGTGCATATTTGTCCTTTTATATAGCTCTTTTGAAAATTGTTTCATAGATCACAAAGAAGGGGAAAAAAAGGAGTATGGACTACACTACCATAGACACACACACTCACGCACAAACTTGCTGACACGTTCGGACTTACATGCACTTTATCTCAAAGATGAATAAAAAGGGCTGGATCATAAAAAGGGATTGTCCTTGTAATTATCTGAACGTAGTGCTCTCTCCTGACACCGGGTGCTTGCAAATTAATTATCGAGCCAATTAACCACCATTGTGTGTCAGCTAATGGGAGATGATACGTGCTGCGGTCTTTGTAGAACATTCAGCCAGCAAACAAAAACTCTACACGGTGTTAACAAAGGAACATGAAGGTCAAAAAACTATGTCTCCAAACTACAGTATGTGCAGTTTTTGCTGTGGATCTGTGTGGGAAAATTTTGGTTACTGTGATTAAAGATGACAAAATGCCGTGCTTACATTTGCCAAGTGAGCCAGTTCAATCTCCAGGTGGGACTCAGTGGCCTTGGGCTCAGGTCTCACAGTCACAGCTATGACCTTGGAGTTCACAACTGTGTGGTTCCTGAATCAAACAGAAATGGGAGAAAATTACAGAATTAATTCAACGGTGATCAAATTTGTTGTTCCGTATTTAGTGATGAGTTGAACAAAGTTCTGTCGCGGATATAAATTTTTTTTCTTACTACTCGACTTAGATCATTGAGTTAGGGGTGTGGCTGCATTGATTGACAGCTGTCCCACACAGGCAGCTGGGGCTGACTGGTGTCTGCTAGGGCTCATCCACTTCTTCAAGTAATTAAACTGTGTCTACTGCCACCAAGGGGCAGGGGCAAAAATATGTGGAATAACTACAACTCTCTGGGTTACTCTCGCTTGTGCTGCTGTTATGCAAAGAGCTGAAGTGAACCCGAGTATTAAAAACAATGGAAAGTGACCAGTGCAGCCACTGTTTGTTCTTTTCCTGCTGTTTTTCGATTTTTTATTTTTTTCATGCTTTTCCCTCTATGTGGTGAACTCTGCTGGTGGTCCATTTCCTGTTCAGGGCAACTTTTCAATTAATCAACATTCTAACTATGCATAGTATAACCCCTGTTGGGCTACATGCTGTTATTGTTTGTAGGACAGCACACAAACAAGTCAGCATAGGTGGCATGTTCATAATCCTTCACTCTGCGAAAACAGACACAAACGAGTTAGAGTGAATCCCGCATTAGGAATAATATCATGCATCACTATTTCCAGTGCTGACAGACCAAATTCTATCATTTTTATACTCTTTGAAAAACTATTATTAATATAAAGGATTAGGTTTAACTTCAGAGTCAGTGAGATTTAAGGGCCACGCTGGTATTAAAACTTGATTTGGTGTTTTAGGGAAGATATTGTGCATATATATTTTTTAATTTAAAGCTCCACTCTGCTTGCTAATCTAATAATCTACATTTGAGAGTGCAAGTTCTTCAGATTCAAGTTTCAGTGTTAGGCTAACATATTTCCTCTAGTGCTGCTTGCACTGAATACTAAACCTGAACATCACACTCAATAAAGGAGGACTACAAAGAGCTACCCATTAGACATCAGAGATGCTACACAGGATGTTTTGGCAGTAATTCTGTTGAAAAAGATTTTTTGTTTTTTTAAAAATGAAAGAAACCAGAAACCAGAGCCTACACAGCTTGTCTGAAAATGCTTTGTATTATATACTTTTACAAACTGACATTATAGTTGTTATAGTTTCACTAGCATATCCAGCTTTGGTATAGCTGACAGAATATATTATATTTTTAAATGAAGCTCAAAATCATTATGTACTTTCCACTAGGAAGAAAACTGTCACCCGCATGAAGAAAAGTAGAGGCGAGAATGCAGAAGCTCCACAGTGATGGGCTGAAAATATTTGCCATCTGACTTATTTTAAAATGTAATAAACAGACTATATGGATAGTTCTCTAATTAAGAGTACACTGCCAGACACATTTCATGGTTTGCCTTCAGAGGACACAATTCAGTGTCCCATTATGACCTCGTCTCCGTGTCTACCTAGAGGGCTGTTGCGCTCCCTGTGACAGCTGGCCTGGACGGTCCTGGAATGACCGGTTTGTCCTTGGGACGTTGCTGCCAGGGACTTGTTGATTGGTGTCTGACACCAGGTGTTTGTTTGGGACATCCCACTGCTTTTCCAGACACTAATGTCATCCTTAATTAACTACACATTGCATGCTACAGTGACACAGAGCTATTAAAAAAAAAAAAAATCAAGTCTTTATTAGTAAGAAGGACAAAGTAAGATACAATCTTATTTTGCAACGTATTAAATGGAACTTTCAGGGACACCACAGAGATGGAGGCACAGCTTGTTTTTCAGACTTGATCTGCTACTGTGAATAAAAATGGACACCTGTGCAGCTTCCAAAGGATTAAATCTGTCTCATATTTCCTCCTGCCAGCAGACCAGAAAATACAGACAGTGAGATATGTTGCCTTACTTTGGTGAAGGTAGCATGAGTCCAAGAGTCTTGTAGAGAACAGTTCCCAGAATGAAGACAGGTGATCCTTCCATATCTAAAGGAGGAAATGAAGCTTTGATTAAGACTATTGTCTTGTCAGATCGATTTTCCTTTTTTTTAATAGCACCATAAATGATGATGAGAAACTAGTTTTATCAATTTTTAAATCAAAGAAATACTGACAATAGCCACAAAAAACATTTTCAGCAAATTTTGCAGCACAGACAGATGTATAAATTAGGCTATGAATAAAAAAAATTATTTGTGTTGCAAGTTTTCTAAAATTAATTTCATATATTCCAATGAGGTGTTAGCTAATTAAATATACAATAATTTCCATAAATTTCCAATTAAATCTGAAGGTGTACTTTTATTTCTAAACAAAATTGGTTTTGCCTGTTTGTCCAGTAAGTGAAGTGCTTAAAGTCTGTTGCAGAACTGGTTGGGGTTAAGCACGTGGCATCATGATCAATTCCTTGTTTTGTTATCATTGATATATTCCAGATAAGACTGATTACACCAATTAACCAAATTGTCTGGCTCTGGATTGCAATGCAGAGTGGCAACTGGCAGTGTTTGAAAGGATGCTACAAATGCTGAGTTGATGGAAAATTCAGGGACTGTGAACAAGCACAGGCAAGCAAACTGGCTCTGTTGAGAGGCTTGTACCATTATTTCACTTTCCCAAAACAAGGGGTGGTGAAGCATAAACATTAGGAAAAAAAACATTTTTAGAAGACAGATGTGTCTGCTTGAAAGTCTAGCAAGTTTTCAGACAAAGCAACTCAGCTAAAACCATTCCACTTTTGCTGAGATGTCAAGATATATTTTCCCATTTTCAACAGTGGCACTATGAAGAATTAATCCTTTGTTTCTCCTACTGATTCCCCTGCACATTTAAGATGTGTTAATGCAGGTTGTAATTCTGAAGCTTGACAGAATATATATATATATATATATATATATATATATATATATATATATATATATATATATATATATATATATATATATATATATATATATATATATATATATATATATATATTCTAAGACAGATGCAGTTTGCACATGTAGACTGTTCATGTGTATCTGATTC
Organism: Archocentrus centrarchus; assembly: GCF_007364275.1. Taxonomy (NCBI): domain Eukaryota; kingdom Metazoa; phylum Chordata; class Actinopteri; order Cichliformes; family Cichlidae; genus Archocentrus; species Archocentrus centrarchus. Next base: position 19,937,937 of record NC_044360.1, on the reverse strand, counting down.
TTGAAGAAAGATGTATTTGACTAAGAGGCTGGCTTTGTGATATAGCCCCCTACCTGCTGACTGGGAAACAAAGAGGCCCTTTGGGATGACCACTTTATCTTCAGAGTTCCTGGCCCAGTCAACCATGCCTTTACGACCCTTCATGGGGAAATTAATGTCAGTCATCACAGACACTGCTGGAAGCCTCTGGATGCTGGCGACTGCAGGCAAACAAAGAAACAGCGATAATTAGCATTGCTTGAAAATTGCATATTAGATGAAAATTTGCACATAATGCAGACTGTGAGGCACCACTATGATTCAAATCTAAACAAAAGGGCAATCCTGTGATTTAAGTTCAAAGTTCAGAATTAGAGCCTGCTATCTCTCAGATCTTGAGAAGTGGATTTTATATGAGACTCAAGCATGTATGCAAATATGCAGGTCACCTATATGTCAGCGATATCAAGCCAACTGAGCTTTTGATGCATTTGTTTACTGCAAAGTACAAACCTAAAGCTACAGCTGGCACCTGACAAGTACTAGACAGGTAATCTCCTTAATCACGCTTTCCTTTTTTCACCTCCCTGCTGAGGTGCCATAAAAGGCCAGTCAATGCACGAAGGCAGCGACAAGGAAAATACCCAGGATCAACAGAAAAGGCCTTAGCATTACAAGGGGAGGATAAAGCTGTACTGTTCTCTACGTGGTATCACATCCAGTCCCAGTCAGGTAGTGCTTCAGCGAGGGGAATCTGAGGCTAATCCTACCATTGATGCAGAAGCTCTATTGTTCATTGTAGTGTGCCAATAATACAATTTGAATCCTGGCAAGACTCCATGTTTGAGTGAAATCTGTGACAGTGAAGGTGTATCTAGGTGTCTGGGATGATCCTGTAGCCGGCATGAATTCACAGAGCACCACAAGATCTACCATTTTTGCAAAGAGGTCTGTTCATGGCACCAGATGTTGAGAGCAGCAGTGGTAAGAGCATGTTTATTTGTGGTTGTGGTTTTAGTCACAGGGCACACTGTGAAACACAACAGGGTGCTGGGAAGACTGTCTCTCAGAGTTCTGGGTAATTCTGCAGGTAAATGGGGCTTTGCATCCGCCTGATGGGGCTACGGAGCACAAATAAAGCAGTAATTACGGACAGTGATGCTTCTGAACACAGATTCATTGCACTAAGAGTATTCTGTATGGTTCATTTTCATAAGAGGGATTTATTGCATCGCTCATTACGTCTGAATGCGTTCATGAGAGGTTCAGCATTAAGTAAACCATTGAAGTCAGACAACATAAACATCCTGCAAAGAAATTAATGAGCATTTCCAGTTATTGTGTGCGCAACGGAAATTAATCAATATTACTGTCAAAATATTCTCTCAACCATGACACACAGCCATGTGGTAGACAACTAGTGCAAAACACACACACACACACACACACACACACACACACACACACACACACACACACACACACACACACAAAAACAAAAAACACAATAGAGTGTGATGCATTCCACCTTCGAGGCCGGGTTTAATTTTTTAACATGTCCCAAGCTTCACTTTGTCCTCCAAGTGTTGGCTTGTAAGGAGGGAGAACAAGTTGCTGCAGTGGACAGCCTTTTTCCAATCAAGGTTATTTGACTAAAAGTAGGAGGACACAGGACGATACAGTGGTGACAGCCAGTATTTATCTAGGTGTCAAGAGGCTGCCATAAATTAGCGACGAAATGATGCCGCAATATCTTACTCAGCCAGATGCTCTCCAGTTGGCTTCTACTGACAGAGCTACAAAACTTTCCATTGCTTTAATCAAAATGGCCACGTGGCCACTAAGTCACTGTGGTGTGAGCTGAAATCACTGCCATTGGCTAGCTAAGCTGGTGCACTGACCACTGATGGAATAATTATCCTTAGAAAGTCCCATGAGTTAATCATGTGTTATTGAATCTGATCTTGGTTCATTTTTCAAACAGTGGCAAATTCAAAAACATTTTAAAGGAGCAGTAATTAATTTTGACATTGAAAAAAAAAAAAAAAAGAAATATTCTTAACACAGAGTCCATTCTTGCATAATAAATTCTCACAGCTAGGCCCTTGTATTTTACCACCAGCAGCCAATCAAGTTCTTGTTGATTCTAGCCAGAGGCAACTCATTAATGTTATATCTCCAAATAATTGCTCAAAAGCCAAATGCCCCCCTCCTCTCCACCGAGCCTTTATGCTCGCATTTTCCAAAAAAGCTGCTTTTGAAATCTGCCCGAATAAGTCCTCAACATAATAATGATGCTTCCAACATTCACAAGCGGCTCACTCATGCTCCTTAAGATTTCTAATAGAAAATGATGTGATTATTCAAATGAGCTTTTAACCAACAAGTGTTCTTTGCACTTTATGTGAGCACATTTTTATTGCAGATATTCCTTCATCACTCAAAACAATCAAGTTCCACTCTATAAAAGTTCTATTTTCAATTATTTCCCATTGGATATCACTTAAGACTTCTTTTGCTCTCACAGTAAATATCATGTTATTAATTCTGTGAACATATGAGCATCAAGTTGCAGGCCGTCTTTTGCAATCAGTATGTTATGTTAGATTATTGTATGCAATAATCACTGCAGTCCACACCCCCCCCCAAAAAGAGCAAAAACAAAACATAATAACTTCTATGATAATGAGCAAGAAGATATTTTGTAAACCGTGTTGGACTGATTACATTAAGCCACTTTTTTAAAGTTTCATATTGTATGAAATCAATATACCTTCATGCTATGGATATGTGACAAAGAGAATGCAATAACGCTCAAATTTGGTGTCCTGATTATGTCATTCAGTGCATTCTTAGACTGAGAAATGTGGTGAGTTGCATCATTGCTCCATGCTAACCAAAAATATTTCTTGTCATATCACATCCGACAGATGGACACGGTTTAGTCTACAGTCCAGCAGGTTTGAGTGGAAGCCAGACAGTGATATAGCTGACTAATATAATAAAAGTCAAGTATTTTAAATTCAAGCCCAGCCGTGAAATACATTAAAGTGCTCAAGGAACTTGTATGAATCTGGATAAAACACTTAACCATCAATTTAGAGTCAGTTTCACAGAGCAGATTTCATTTTGTGTATAAAGCAGGGGTCATGTGTTAATGCTTTTTTGAGCATAAGGAGAAGGCACTGGCAATGAGTTTGGATGACGGCCATTAAGACAAATCGAAATAAGTATAAAGTAGGAGAACAGCACAAAAATATTCTCACATCTGTGAGAGAAATCATTAATGCTTGGCAATATGAAATGCATTCAAACCTTATTTCCAAGTCTAAATCCATTAGTTAATTTGAGTCTCAGTGTTTCATAATGGTACTTTGATGTGTGCATTCATTGAACCATGTTTGGTATGCTATTCTTGGAGACTACCAATTCATCATTATGGAAATCATATACCATAAAGAAACACAGAATGTGAGTGTGTTAGAAGTGAGCTGAATGTTGGCTATTGTAAAGAATACAAGGATGAAACCTCCTCGTCCCTCTTAAGGGGAATCGCCTAACAGCACAGCTGTGCACACTCACATTCACTTGCATGAATAAATCAAGACCACCGTTCTACTCTTCCATTCCAGTAAGACACCATTCATGGCTGAGTAAGAAATGAAATGCCACAGAGACCTCAGATCATCTGAGAGGCTGTGCGACCGAAGCGAAGAGAACTCACAGCAACACTTTGTTTTGTTTTTTTATGTTTTTTTCCCCAAAACTGAAGTTATAATCTTGAGAAAAATCAGCGTTGCAGAAAAGCTCATTACAGCTGCAAAGAAAACTTGTAATTTCACTTCCAATTTTACAGCCTTTTATCAGACCCTCCTACAGTATTTTTTCCATTACCGCTAATCTCACAAGGAACTGACAAACAATCTTTTTTTTTTTTTTATGCGGCTGTACATCTGCAAAACACGCTTTAGGCTATGCTCTGCTAATCAAGTCTTACTCAAAGAAACTACAGTACAGTGCAGCGTCAAGCAAAACTATTTCATCTTCAAAATGACATCAATATTTTATTTGATTATTGACCTAAAAACTCTGTAATTAGTGAAAGACTTTATAAAATGAATAAAACAGCAGTGCTGCTTTTACTGCACTATGTTATAAAATTGTCAGTATTTTAAAATGTAGCCAACTTGATCGCCAATAATATGTGTATCTGTGGTCTTTATTTAGACGTACTGTCTCTATTTATTCTGGTGAAGGCACTGCTCTTGCAGGTGTTCCTGTGCTGTATGCTGTGGATGCTGGTTTCAGTGTTAAGTGTTTTCATTGGAATTTAGCACATTAAGACCACAAGATCACTTTTAATTAACATTATTGATTTGCAGTAATTTTAACCCCCCCTCCATCCCAACTACCCAGCATTTATTCTAAATTAATGATGGTGGAGAAATTGACACAAGGAGTCAGAAGAGCCCAGGGATTATGTGTCTATGTCAAACCACAACAAATGGTAAAATGATCTCAGCTGCTGTGGGCCTGAAGGTAAAGCGGGTCGATTCTTACCCAAGTTCCCGGTCATCAAATAGGCGTTGTGGAAATCCTTCATGCCCAGTCCAACAATGTGGATGAACTCTTCTATAACCTGCATCAGCTCCACTGCTCCGGGGTAGATCTGAACAAGATAATAAAGACATGGGGACAGTTTTAATTTAAATAGTGCTTCAGTGATTAAATGTGGGACTAAAGAAAAAGGAAGTATATATTTAAAAATTACAGATATTTAGATAGCAGCACATAACCTTTGTGCAACTGAAATATAGAATATTTTAACTCATCGATGATCATCATGTTCTGATATTTTAACTGGTTAGTTAATCAGTTATAAAAAAAAAATAAAAAATCATTAGTTATAGCCCTATTTAAATCATTCATGCAACATCATCATCAGAGCTGTAACCACGAGCTGTGCCAAAACATTTGGTGGTTGGCCTCTTTCTGGAAAAGCCCTGCCAAGTCAAGTTCATGTGTTGTTCCATGGACATCAGCACTCACACTAGAGAGAAAAGGCATGAATTCAGAACCACGGACAGCTCTACAGAACCAGCAGCAACACTGCTGGTCCATTCAGCTCTTTTCCCCAAAGTCAATAAATCAAAGGCAAGTTAATCTAATAATTGACCTTCAAAAGACTGGATCACTGTCCTGGCTGCCAATCTACAGGTGATGTCTCAGATCTAATCACAGACTTTGAATGGGATGTCATTTTGTACTGTAATACCATTTCAATTCCACATAAGACTTGTGTAATTACGGGGTGTATACAGTACAAACGTGTAAGCACACAGAGGTGATGTCAGGCAATTAGAGAGGCCTTTGAGTGGCATTTAGCAATTAACACCTCACTCTGAGTTGATATTCAACAAACACCTGAGGCAGGTATTCCCCTCCTCTGTAAGACCTCGTGTGTAAATGCACATGCCTCTTCATGTGCCACAGCTAAGCCAGGCAAATGGATCGGCGCTGCTGAAGTTGAGAGCCTCTGACACAGCAGAGTGAAAGCCATGGTGGGGGAGAAAAGCACATCACGTCGCCCCTTCCGGCATGTCTGACGCAGAGTGCAGTAATGCTCATTCTGGTGGTCTCCATGGCAACCATGAGACGTGAAGGCAGCGCAGGGAAATGGCTGCAGCAGAGGTTCTGCAGACAGAGCTGTTCCTTTCCTTGCCATGGTAACAGTGGCAGGAGGTGAATATATAGTGATCAGTACGCAAAGCCAACTTTACAGGCAGTTAAGCCCCATAGTGAGGTGTTTCATGTACGTGTTTTTAGTGTGTGGGTGCTGTGGAAGCTGCGCTGAGAACACTCATTAATGCAAGAAAACCAACAAGTGAGAAAAACTGTGGAAGGCAACGCTACTTGGCCATGTCCACTTTTTATAATGATGAACCTAAAGCAGCACATCTCAGACATGCACATTAAGAACTGCGGAAATATTTAACAGCGTCACATATTTCTTCTGGGTGTTAAATCATGGAGACAATGTATTTATTATATTTATTTATCTATACTTCCTCTGAGCTGTCCCTATCTCTGACGCATTCTCACTGATGAACTTGATCATTTGTGAGCTCTTCTCACCGACATCATCCCTTTAGGGGTCTGCCAAATTAAAGCTCCAGTAAGTAAACACCTAATTACTCTCTGTGTAGACAGCCAGGACTGGCGCTCTGAGCAATATTTGAACTGCCTGTGTCCCCTTATAGCATCAGCTGAAGTCAAGTGTGAAGAAAGTAAGACACAAAAGTCATTTTTAAGGCATCACCTCACTCATGTGTCAGTGCAGGTGACACCCAATTTACCTGTGAAGGTGACAACAGAGCAGATGCCCTTTGCAGACTTGCAGTCATCACAGATGGTATCTCTGTCAGAGTCTGGATGTGCGTGATTTCAGGGTTCAGGCTGTCTCAGACACCAGTGGCAGTTTTGAAAACAAGACCTGCCACCTCTCAAGCTGAGAGATGTGTCTAAGCCGGGACGATGCTAGAATCCAATCTTCATGAATAAACAGTCTTGTGAACGGGTACTTTTCAGCACTTAAATTTTGACATACACAACATTGCTGCTGTGTTGCAGCATGCTGCTGCTCTATTTCCAGAGGATATTGAAACAATTTTTCACCATACTGCTTTACTACATGATAAATGCCAAGGGGGCATATGGAGAATTTTAGCCTCAGCTGCTGAAATGTTTATTTATTTGTTTTTTTTTAATGGTAAAATTCAACATGAGCAAGGTCCTAATCACACTGGTTGCTTTCATCAGCATCAGCTGGGTGAAACAATGCGTGTGCAGGAGGAATGAGTCCTGCAGTGTTAATGCTTGGACAGTTTCTGTGGCAGTGCTGCTGCCACCAAGTGGAGCTCGGAGGAACTAGTTTTCTAAATGAGGCCAGATGTCACACCTGCTATATTACCTCACTACCATATGTGTGAGTGTAACATAATCCTAAATCCACCTGACTTCCTTTAATCTGTGCTATTCAGATGGAGTAACTGCAAACAAGCTTTGAGTCGAATTTTTAGGCAAACAGTGTTCATGCAGCAACCTGAATTATTTACTAAGTGCACTGCCACATGCTTACCTTTTGCGCGTCTTCCCATTTCTCCTTATTTTCTTCCTCCAGGAGGTTGCTGATGATTTGAAAGAAGTTCTGTGGAGATGATGAAAGGGAAAATACATAACACTCCCACACACCAGCACAACAGGCGCTGCAGCTAGACGCTTTTTAAAATCATAACATAAACACCATGCACTCAAAAAAGTACTGTTATGGATAATATACTAACATTTATGATAGCAGAAAATCAGGGATTTCTGTAAGGGCGTAATGATTTCTCCTGTAGGGCTCAACAGCACCAGGAAATCTGTCACTGATATCGTGATGGTAAACGATAGGAGAAATGATGGAAATTGTGGTTCAGCTCTGACAAAAATACACCTTGGACCTCCTGCAGCTTGCAGCAAACACTTAATGCTACAGGAGAGAAGCACAAGCTGCAATCAGGAAAAAAAAAGATGAAAGGGAATGTTTGAGCAGCTGTGTGGATTGTCTTCTTCAGCAGTGGAGAGCAGGGCTGCTTGGGGTGCATGCCTGCAGTCGTAATAGGACCCCTGTCTGATCTTTAGCCTTGTTATTTCGTCTGGTCTACAATATGCCTGAGGGAGTGGCTCTCTCTCTTGACACAGGCTATCTTGTTTTCTACTTGAATGCTTATGCTCCCTCTGGTGGTAATGTGCCCACTTTAACACTGCATTAGCGCAGAGACACACGGAGGGGTTGGGCTGGCTGACTGCTCTCCTGTCTGCCCACACACGCTCCTAATAACCACAGGACAGGACGCTTTCCTCATTTCATAGGTTTTCTATAGTAGGAAGGTGGCTGAATGGTGCCTAGGTATCCCATGCATGGCCAGGTACTGTACATTTGGGTTTTTGCAGAATATTAAAAGAAGCATACACCTTACACCAAGTGGATAAAAGAGCACAAAACCAACAGGAAAAGAGCATCCCTGATGGTTTGTAGTCCAAATATCACCATGCTTTGAAGGTGCATGATTAATTTAATTAAATTTTTTTAATTTAATTACCTATTGTACGTCCTAACACTGTATAATTAAATCCTACTGCATTAAATAAAATGTGTATGCGTGTGTCTTGTATCAAAATTTTGATATCACCTAAGTAGGACAACTTATTTCTTTTTGCCTTTTCTTTTGTACTTCTACTTCCTTAAAACCTAGAAAAACAACACAGTGCCAAACAATATGGCTATATTTCAGATTTAATATCTGACCAAGCTTATCAGTAAGCAGAGAACTGCGTGTCTGAGACTTAAATAACTGAACTTTCACATTAATAAAGGATAAATTATTCTGATTTTTATGCAGCAAAGAGTTGATGGACAAGTCTCACACTTTTCTAATTTCCGGGGGCTATTACTCATAACTTTATGCAGAAGAAAATTATAAGAAAACAAACACAGACAAAGACCGAAAACCTCACAAAGAATCAACAACAGTATGCTGTTATAGTATACTGTATCCTTTTACATCACAGAGTGAGTAACAATTATTTTCTTCCCATTTAACCAAAAAAAAAAAAAAAAAAAAAAAAAAAAATAGCATGAGCCAAGCACAAACCATTCACACGCGCTCAGTAAAACAGAAAAAGAGCAACATATACAGATTCTAACATGTATGCATGCAGGACAGGACAAAGATGCCTGTGAAGGGTGGCTTTAAAATTGGCACAGCTCTGGGAGCCTACATTGTCTTATTGGTGATGGAGGTGGAGCTTTTGCTATAATCTCCATCATCCTATTGACATAAAGAGGATCAAGACTGCAGTCAAGCCCAACATGATGAGATGAAACAGCTTAGGATGTGGAGGAGATCTCTTGATACAATAGAGCCCTGGGCGTTTGTGTTATTTCACACATATTAGAAAACATTTTTCTCACATATTACATAGCTGGCAGCCAAATGTATAAAACATTAATGTTACCCAGGTAACTGCACTGTGTTGCACTGCATGCTTCACAAAGATTCATGTGCGCATGTTAAAATACACCCAGTGTCCACTTACTTGCACATCATCTGATGACGGCTCATAGCTGGCCCTCTTGAAGGTCTCTGTCACATTGCGAAGGATCTCTACTGAAGACAGGAGGTCACCAGCGTAGAAGTTCCTCCTCTGGGTGAGATCCAGCAGGTTTTTTGTGACCTGGGACATCCCATCCCCCGCCAGCATTCTCTGGCCCTTAGCAAGGTGCCCCTGAACCTCCAAAAACAGGAGAGGACAGAACTTGGGGCATCGATGTCCTTTGCAGGTTTGCAAGATACACGCTAAGCTACGCATTTAGATTAAATGGGGTGCAAAAAATCAGGAAGAAAGACTCTACTCTCTAAGGCCCTTTATGCGACACTTATATCTGCGCCAGGCCCGAAATGTATTCTGCCTCGCGGATGTTTTGAAATGAGCCAATACGAATAAAAGAGTTAACTGGAGCAGAAGACACACATTTAGGCAGAAATTGCAGAGTGAAATGACATTTCACATCATTGCACAGGGTTTACGTCCATAAATACACGTTCACAGGTGCAGAGCTATATGTGCTATCTCAGCTCTTCCGAATTATTTTATTTTTAACAGTGATGGAAAGTTACCAAAATTACCTATTCTAGTGGAAGTGCCTGTGTGTTTTCAGGCCAAAGGCAAACCCACTAAAGCAAGAACGTACTCAAAATGGTGCAATAAAATGCACTCGGGCTTCAATGAAAACTGTTTTTTGTGTGATTAAAATGTCTCATCAGACAAGGAATGAAAAAAAAAAACGAGTTCACAAAGGGTTCTTTTGAGGGGAAAAGACATGATTCTATTAAGCTGAATATTGTTTCACTAAGTTTCCCTAACTCTTATTTATTTATTTACTTACTTATGACCTTTTTTCTCTATGGGGAAAGGCTTGTTTTGAATTAACAAAATGCTGCAAGTTGTTGCAGCAGATCCTATTTAAAAAAACACAGAGTGCAAGTGACGAGTAACCTTTCATTTCTACAGAGAAGCCACATATATTGTAACCGCAGTATCAACAATAATTGTAATTTGTTTGCTGTCTGGATTCTAACACACAAAGAAACACAGAAGAGAACATCCTAGAATCTCTAAATTCAGTAGCTGACGGACATTAGAGAATAAAAAGGCAAAATCTGTACTTAAATTCGCTCCTCTATTGAAAGTGGTTAATCTTTTTGGCTACACTGTGATGAGAACTGGGAGGGGGACACTGGGGAGGTAATTTATGGTGCATTGGAAACAGAGGCTGTGAGAGAGAGCTGACTTTGCACCTACTGATTGCTGCAAGTATCTGAATTCATTTGTTATGCATCGAGCATAGCTGGGCTGCTCCCAGAAGGCCATACCGCGGTGATCCAAAGAGCAGCGTCGACTAGTGGTGCCTGTAGAGGGGAAGGAGACAGCGACAGATTTGGAGAGGAGGATCAACGAGGGAGGGATGAGAGGGGAGATGAGCAGGCGCAGAGAACATATAAAGAGGTGGGGGGTAGGTGGAGTTCAGACCAATGGTGGGGCAAAGAAAAGGCAGATTGAAAGGGTAGAGTGGGATTAGTTGGACACAGGAGGAGGGGAGAGTCAAAAAAGAAAAGAGAATAATATTAATACTTTTAATGAGAATCTTATCTTTCCCTCTTTGTCCATCATTCACCATCAAAATTTGATGTATCCCACTCGTTAGAGAAAGAGATAAAAAAAGGTTTATGGAAGGAAAGCAATGCAGTATTTGAACAGAACTGGTTTAATATTATGCCAAACGACACAGTCCCATGCCTTTTAATATATGCGCTGCGTGCCCTGCTAATACAACTTGCAGTCACTTATTCAAACATGCAGCAGCTCAGCTGTGATAGCTGTCAGGCATTTAAACAGTAATCCTGAAATAGCAGAACTACCCAATATCCACCCACACGACCATGCACATCCTACATAGGGGTCCAACATCACACCTTCCCAGCTGTCGACCTAGTGGAGTGCACTTCACACATCACCCCACCGCTCCAAAACAGGTGCTTGACATCCTGAGGAAAACTCCCACAGTACAAAACATTTCCCCTGGCGTCCAGGCTTCACATAAAACCTTCACTATCTCTTGTTCTCCTTCGCTTTCTCTCTCTGACTTGCGCACACTAACACACACAGACAAAGAGAAATCACAAACACACCTCCCACGCCCACCTTTTTCCACAGCTACTACTTGGTGATATCCACCGAAGCCAAGAGTGCACGCTCGCTGTGTGCTGGGAGCAACCATGCAGCACCATGAGACAACCCAGGGGGCAGCAGGAGGGGCCCACTGCTTTACACTGGCCTGAGCTTCTGTGTCCCTCAAAACTGGCTTCACCTCGGTGGTTTCATTTTGGGTTTTTTTTTTTTTTTTTCTCCATAATCCACAAGTCTACTGTTAAGGATGCACAAAAAAGATAGCAGAGAGACCTAAAAATTAGGCATTCACATCAGTGTTTTGGCTCTGACATTCCAAAAGGTTACTGTAAGCTGAAAAAGGTTGGATTCTTTGAGTGGGAATTGCCAAAAAGGCACAGAGCAGTGAGAAGAGGTCAAATTCGAGAACTGCTTGAAACTGATAAGCATAAAAGTTGCTCAGTGATGTGAATTTTGTCAATGCATGGGTATGAAACAGAAATTAAACAGCTAGAGAGGTAGTTCTCTGGTCACCGGTAGCCTGTGTTTATATTATTAATACACTGTATGATGTTGCAATTTTAATGTGATTTCAGCACTCCTCAAAGACACAAAATTACCCAAGGCCAAAATCCTTTTAATGTAAGATCCCTGGACTGGAGCTCATCTTTTATTTAAACAACATAATTTTAAGTAAGAAAAAAAAAAACTTGATTGTGGTTTTTAACTCTGCAAAAATAAAACCTAATACCACCAGTGTCATTTGATATAAAAAGAATGTCCATAAGCACATCTCAATTTCTCACTAAAATGCACTGCTGACGTGAGAATAAACAACAGCAAAACAAGTTTAATCTATGGTCAATGTCATGAGATGATGCAAATTTTCTGTCAACATTTGTTTCACCAGTTTTTGACTTGAATTTTCCCCAAACTGATCTATTTTTTAACTGATGCTTATATTATAATTAGATTTGAATCCGTCTTGGCTTTGAAACATGTTGATAGCGGGATCAAATAGGGTTAGAGACACAAACTCGAGGCCTTCGCTGTAATTCAGCATCAATCTGTCATCTGTCCTTGCATCATCAGTGATGTATGTAGAGTAAGTTGAGTATGAAATATAGGTCAGCGGAGATGTGCTTGATCAAAACCAAGGCTGCGCTCCACTGAGGCACTGACCTGTCGCTGTCTGGTTTGACAGCACTCTCAACTTGGGTGCCATTAAAAGAGAATTTTTATTCAAGCCATCCTCACCAAGGCAGAATACTAACACAGTGTTTACTAGCTGAGGAGTTTGAAATGCGACAATGTTAAAAGGAGACTTTGAGCACAATTTTTGTGGTCACCATCCAGTGGTGGAAAAGGCAAAAAAAACAAAGTCTCTTTCATTGTTGAAAAAAAAATCTCAGTGGAATATACGGCTAGTAAAAGACCTTGCACTGAAATAACTACCATTAATATTATGAAAAGGCAGAACATGCTAAAATAAAAATGAATACTCTCCTCTCTGAAGGATGGCGTCTAATTTATTTGCTGGAGACGGCTGGATAATTTTCTCTGCATTAACCTGTGAAGAGTTTGTTTAATAGCCTGTGGTGTTGCTACTTTAATTGCTCCCACTTTCAACTGGATGACTTGAACTTTAATTGATAATTGAGATTTGGGGCTCTCATTACACAGGCACATAAATAACAGTACATGAACTTTTGGATGCAAAACATCTTCTGCAAAGTAACTAGTACCTTCAGGTGTTAGCAGGAACTTAAACTGCATATAAATCAATATCAAAGGATTTATAACACGGGGCAGCCACTGCCAGGTGTAGTGAATAACCTCTATCCTTTCATTACAAGCCCATGTTTTCCTGGGAATCGTAGGATCCTGGCATCCGTGTGGGTGTTCCTTCGATGCTGCAACCCATATAAACATTGTTGCGGTCCAAGCACACACCCCCATGGCAACAGGACTCTCAGCATCAGCTGCCTTCCTCAGCAGGACAATGCTCAACACCATACTGCAAAATCTGCTCACAACAAAGAGCCCAAAGCACTGGCCTGACCTCCCAATTGCCCTGAATGTAATTGGGGACAAGTCTAATCCACAGAAGTCCTAAGCAGCAACCCATAGTACTCAAAGTGTCTTGTGGCACTGCAGGATGCTTCCAGAGATTCTATCCACCTCTCAATGGGTCAGCGCTGTTGGTGTTTTTAATGCTGTGGCTGATCTTGTATCATTAAAAATATGTGGCTGATGTACCTAATTATAATATTAGAATGCAGTTTTGTTGTGTTTTATGCAAAATATTAACACATAACACATTATTTAATAATGGGGTGGACTGTAATCAATAGACGATTGAAGATCTGGAATCTTACAGAAGATTTTAGTTCTAAGAATTAATTTTCCTTCATTGTTATTCTAATTGTGGCTTGCTTTAGCACACACTGTATCTAAGTACATGTGAATGTAGCATGCATGCTTACCAGTTCAGGGACCTTTTGTTTGACTGCTACAATGTGAACAAATTCATGTGCTGTACATATCTGGACTTTTCCCCCATTCTTGCCTCCGGTGGCAGTTGTCATCCGCGATGACCAAGTCGGTGAAGACGCCCCTGCACCGAGTGCTCTTTCTGTGATGACCTTGATGACGACAGTGGCTATGGGTGAGTAGGTGCTGAAGCCCCCTAACACATTTGGATGTTTCACCCGTGCCGTCACACTGCATTCATGTTGCACATTTTAGACTTTTTCGGTTGCCTTCTCCGATCAATATTTCATCTTTGTTTACCGCCGCCATTTCATTTCTGACTGCCCTGGAAGGTGGAGATTATCAGGAAGGAAATTCACCAAAGGTGTGAGTCCGACCTTGATCTTATTCCAGGTCAAAGGTTTTGAAGAGTTGTTTTCATTTATGGTTTCCTAATGTATGCTTTGCAAAACCTGCTGACGCTGGAACTGTGATTAATGGCTTTAGAGATAAACTTGACCTGCCCTGACCTATTGTCTATCATGATCTTTTTTTTCCAGTGCTCCAGTGCCAGCTTTGACAGGGAGAATGCACTATACTTAAACATGAAATATGACTGTTCGGTGGATTTTTACCCTCTTATTATGACACTGTTCAGGTATAACTCAGTTCTCTGGCAGAGTGAAATAGCATCCCTGATATCATCATTTTGGGTTCAAGCCGTACTGCACATATGGTACATCTTGAACTTGAAGATATTTACAGGAGTCCACGAACACTGACAACCATAAAATCTCAGCCCAGAGTGCTGACCTAGTACAATGTTGTGTGCATGTCTGAAACAGCATCCAAATTAGCTGCATGTAAGAAAATAACACGTGGGCTGAATTATTCTTTTATGTCATACTGTAGCTCACAAGAATATGAGAACGCTCATTAAAGCAGAATAAAAAGCCTCACCTTGTCTGACCTGAACTTAGCACATAAAGACAATGCTTGGTGTAAATGAAATTCTTAGTAAAGGTCTGCGAAAGGTGTCACATTTCCAACATCGCACAAGTAAGAAAACACACACACACACACACACACACACACACACACACACACACACACACACACACACACACACACACACACACACACACACACAATCCCTCACCACAAGCTGGAAATAGCTTAGCGGTGCCAAACAGTTATTAGCCATAAAACTAATGTCAAGCCGGAAAGCTAATGTCATGCTACTAAATCTTACTCTGCGTAACTTTGCCGCAGGTGAGCCATCTGTGAATGACAGCGTGTTTGCTACTACATCTAGTTTGCAAGTTAGCCATTTTTATGGTTGTGGAAGAAATGTAATTTTAGGAACACCAGACTGTTTTCCATTTTACAAGAGCTTACTGTGTCAAGGCAACATGTAACTTTTTTGCACACAACAGCCCTCTGCCCTGTTGTCTGCTGTTAGCAAACTGACCTTCAGCAAGAGCAAAGGTAACCTGTATCACAGCAGATTTATCAGAGGCTGCATCCCCTTTTATCCTCTCCTAGCTTCCCCCCCTCCTTTTTATCCTTTTCAGTAGCTGAGAGTTAGTCGCGCCCTGAATGGAGAGGAAAGCTTTTGAAATTTGCTGTTCAAATGTTCTCCTCTCCATGCACATATTAAAGTTTCTGCTTATTGTCTGAAAACAGACTTCAGTGTGCTTTTCTTTAACAATGCCCTCAGAATCACAGCAACATTTTTTTTTTCTCCCCATCCAGTGCACAAGCTGTGTGTACTGACGGGTGCAGTCATAAATTACATCACCGCATGTGGAAATAAAATGAACAGCTTTTATCAACAATGCGGGGAGCATGCAGGCAACTTACAAAGCAAAAGTCTGATCATAGAACTTCTACATTTAAGAACAGCATCATGATGGCAAAAATCAAGCACTACACTTCATGAAGTAGCAAAATGTCACTGATACGTTTATGAAAAGACTTGTCTTGTTATTTTAAACTGATGGAACACAATATGTTTGGTTTTTTTTTTTCTTAAGGGAATGAGGAGAAGTAATAGCAGTTTAACAGATACATTTACCAATAAAGCTTCGTAAATGGACAATTAAACCAGTGATAATAAAAAAAAAATCTAATTAAAGTTACTAATCAAAGTGTTATTCAAAGTGATTCTTTTTTAACTGACTATAAAAGTTATTAATTATTCTGTATTTTCCCATCTTTTTACCATGCAGGAATGCCATCTTACATTTCCAGACAGTGTGGGTGCTGACCCACTAACGGGAAAAGTTTGAGTGCAAAAAAAAAAAAAAAAAGAAAAATCAAGGGTAGGGTCTCTGTAGACAAACTCTGTTTATTTGCCAGTATGTGGTTACATTTTCATAATTATTTTTTCATTAGTTCTCTTGCTTGGATTCGCACCAGCTCTTGTCTGCAAGTCAAATCAATGCACATTGCTTCAGGCAACCTGAGTCTGCCATGCATTTGACATCCTGACCAACCAAAGTGGGTGGCAATATCATTGGAAAATGAATGCCATTCAGTTCTGTAAATTCAACAATATTTTCTTTGTGAAATCAAAACGGAGCTCTAGCATTACAGAGAAAATCTTGTTTACTCGTGGTGAAACTCCTGCCAACAATGAAATGCTCAGTGTCAAACTGAAAGAAGACCTGAGGCAACTTGGCTTTTACTTTCCCCTTTTCACCATTTGCAGCATCCCTCCATTTTCTTAACCACTTATCCAGGGGAGCCTTACTCAGCTAACTTTGAGGGAGAAACAGGATATACCTTGGACAGACCAACACACAAAGTCAGACAACTACACACTCCCCTATTTGCACCTATGCCCAATTTAGAATGACCAGTTCACCCAACATGCATGTCTTTGAACTGTGGAGAGGGAGAACATGCAAGCTCCACAAGAGGTTCAAACCAGCAATATTGTTGCTATAAAGAAACACTGCAATCGCACCTAGTTTTAAAAAAAATCATTAGAAATGTACACAAATATTTTATACAGCTTCTGTCCTTACCTGTGGCATTAGGGGGGCATCTATTGAAGGCCAGCTCTCCCGAAGGGGTCCGTCTCCACACCATTGACACTGCATAGTCCTCAGGACAAATTTCATATGGTGCTGGAGTGCAAAGTGATACAAATATTACTACATCAATGCTAAAAGCTTTTTAGTGTTTCCAATATGATGCAACGATTTCTTCATGCTGCATATTAGGAGGTATGGAAATGCATGAGATCAAAGCTGTACAGTTTCAGAGAATATGAGGATGCATTTAAGGATTATAATAAAACGTACCCTCTCCACAAGCCACAGTCGTTGTGAGGGAAGGTGCTTTTTAATTATAATAATAATTAAAAAAAAAGATTTTAATGTTTTTGTGGAAAACGGCTTCCTTTACTTCAGAGAATAGAAGTATTACGTGACTTTATGTTTAAGACTCCACTTCAAAGGAGATTATTTTGAAAACCGTACTTTAAGCTTTGATGATACTTCAATTTCTCACTATGTCCGTCACCACTATTTCAATTTCTTAATTTATTTCAGTCATCCACCTCGGCTAATCTGCACCCCCTCTTCAGATTCAGTTTTAACTTATCTCTTATAACAAGACATGTCAGTCAGTGCACAGAGATAATTATCTCCTCACTTTCATTCAGCTTCTCTGTGGCCACTCAGACTTTAGTCTTATTATCCTCTGACTCACCTGGACAGCGTTGGTCACTGCACTTTCTGACTTCTTCTCCGCTTCCATCACACTGTTGCCCGGTCACCGCTGCCCCCTGACATACCCGAGCACGCCTCTGCCATCCACCATCGCAGGACTTAGAGCAGCCACTCCACGGACCCCAAGGATTCCACTGGCCATTAGCTAAAACAGAATCATTCTCAGTTAGAAACAGAGACTATTACATTCATAACAACTGCCAAAAGACCTCAAGCACAAGATCAACTCAAATAATACAGCAATATAAATGTCTTTATTTAGTGTGTGATGTCTCAGCTGTCATTTTTTTATTATATTTATATCTTTTGCTACCCATGCTTTTAGTTTGACGATGGAATTTTGTTGGCAATATTCCACAAATGAAGTATATTACCTGTAATATTCAGGGGTGTGTGTATTTTATGGCTAAAGAAAATGAGAGTGCTGATTATTCACATCACTTTGGCAATATATTAAAAAAACACACACACACATTTATGCTGAAGTTCCCAAAAACAGAAGTATGGTTTATGCCCTTGTAATGAACACTCTTAAACTGTGCATTAGACAAAAAAAAAAAACAGATGCTCCCCTTCAGCGATGTAGTAAATCACATGCCCTTGTCTGAACGGAAAGGTACAACACCGTGTGAGCAGGAAACACACTCCACTCATTCTAACCTCCACTTACCCCTTCTTCACTTATGTGGGCATTTTTCATGTCCTACAACTAACCTCTGTCAGGATTGCTTCCGGAAGACAGAAAACCAGAAAACCCATGGTGACCTGTTGGCTAAAACTATCTGCAAGACATTGATCAAATCCCAGTAGATACCGATTTCTTTGCCCGCTCAAGAGCAGCTGATTCTTCAAACAGATGCATGCTCATGTGTTTCAAAGAGCTCATTGTTCCAGCAGTCCTAAAGAAATTGTTTTCATTTGAAAACACATTGCATTGATTTAAAAACCTGCACAGACATTTATTGTGGTTATTAGGCATTTTTTATACTTTAATCTTTTCAGTTAAATAAAAAAAAAAAAAAATGCCACTTTTCCTAGGAGATTAGCCAAATATGTATTTGGCTATTTTCAAAAAAAAAAAAAAAAAATCATGCTGCTTTTGCCTTAAAGTCTTTGGAAAGGCAATGCCTCTGGCACTAATGGACATTGTGCTGACTTGTTAAATAGTGGCTGTGTTTCTAACTAATGATTGATCTCTCACCTTGGAACCAAGTAAGACTTGCTAAATAGATAGGCCTCATTAAATGAATATAAATGAATGAACTGCATAATACATTCTCTCACTGTAACGGCAAACAACAGCATCACCTTCTTCATTATCATAAGCGCAAATTAAAAATACGCATTCACAAGCATTTACGAATCTTTTAGGGGCTATAAGGTTGGCTGATTAGTTACACAACATTTGCAGTGACTTTGAAAAATAGAGAGGAACTCATGCTCCACACACACATATCAGTGAGCTGTTTTTCGCTGCTGCATTGAAAATTGCATCAAGAGATTATGAGAGTGCTCAGACCCTTCACATGATCAGACAATTCAAAGCCTGATTGAGACCTCTAAGCAGACATCTTTGAGCCTCTAATACATCTATGATGTTGACAGACAGTTTGGGCTGCTAACCCTGCATTGTGTGAAAGGCATGCAGTATATCTAACTGGATTTTTCAAATCCAATTGATAAAGCATGGTCTTTAACATTATTCTTGATTCTTTCAACATCGATTTGATTCTTGCTACAGGGCTCCTCGGTATGCACCAGCAAGAGTAAGATAGCTCAGTTAAAGTGCTACAGTGATTGTAATGATTGTAATAATGATGATGACAATATGGTTCAGGCTTGTTTTTTGTCTCTCTCTTCCCTGTTTAGAATCGTGATTTCAAATTTAGACATCAAAGCGGATATAGAATTAAGAGGCTCAGGATTTTTTACCTGTGCAGTCAGGATTATGGCACTCTCTGCTTTCTGCCCAGTGACCGCGACACTCAGATCCCCCATGGGCGGCTGCTGAGCACTGCCTGGTCCTCTGCTGTGTGCCATTGGCACAGGTCACCGAGCAATCGCTCCAAGAGCTCCACTCCTGCCACTGTCCGTCCACTGAGGCACCAACCACAACCCAACAAGCATGTCCCAAGTGAAGGGAAAAGGAGGGCAGACAGAAATGGGAGGAAATATTCAGATCACTATTCTCTCTCATACTGAAAGCCAATAAAACAGATATTATGTGAAATGCAAAAATTTACAGGGCAACCTGTCAAATTTGGAGAATCAGACTTGCAGCTTGGGTGTCTGCTTTTTTTCTTTTTTTTTTTTTTGAATTAGAATTTCCCAATAAAGCCAGAGACAAAAGAGCATAAGACATAAAAAAAAAAAAAAACCAAAAAAACAGATTTTGATAGAGTAGCTTTATATTAAGATTCATATTATTAAGAAGTCCAAAACACATACTGCTGCTGCTCCCTGTCAGGGCTGACGGAAAGCATCTGAAATTGAGTGGTTTTCACTGAGTCTGTTAGGACAGCAAAGCTAACATTTACTGTGTGGAGAAACTCATCATCACTAATCTGCTTACCGCTCACAGGCAATTGCGGGTAAGTGATTTTGACGTCAGTATTACAATATTCCTTCTTGACAGGGTTACCTAAACTACATAATTGTGTAAGCTGAAAGTCTGCATCCATTCCTTTTTTACTTACCTTTAAGGTATTGCATTGATTAATATATGTAAGGTGTAATGCATTTTACAGAACTGACCTTTTAAATCAGTCCATGCTTTACTTCTAACTGTTACTATAATTACTTCTAACAGATTAAGAGAGCAGACAGATGATACCTGGGCAAAGGGCTATGTTGCAAAGTTTAGTCTGGGTCTCAGGTCCATCACAAGCCCTGCCTCCATGCTGGGGAGGAGAACACATCCTAGTCCTAGTGCGGTGACCTCTGCCACATGTGAATGAGCACAGGCTCCACGGTGACCACTCCTCCCATACACCGTGTACTGCGGGCACAGAAAAGGCGTCAGGCCTAATCAATGTCTCTGTCTCTGATACAGCATAAACAAACCGCTCACCAAACTGCACTCAGCCATAAATGAAACAAAATCAATCAAAATAATTAGCAGCAGAGTAAAGTAAGTAAAACACAGAGCACACAGACATAGTGGGGGCTTCACTATCTTAGCCGTAAGCTGCAGTCTCCTCCAAACATTTATCACAAGATCAGCAAATGCTGCTCCTCTAACAATGCTTCATACAGTAGCACAGATAGAACACAATAAAAATGTCAATCTCTGACCAGGGAGTTTCAACAGAACTGCAACAATAAGAGTCCAGACTTTCTAAACCAAGGTAACCATCAGGAACAGCAGGTCTACACAATGCCACAGTCTGTTGAATCTTCTTGGTTGACTGAGGATCTAATAGCAGGGGACCTTCGAGTTAATGTGGGCTGACAGTGGTTCTGGAAAATTGTCATCACACTAACATATGAATCATGAATATACACAAAACAGACAATCCATAGCCTTGTTCCAGTCCTCTGAATAAGTGTGCAATATTTAGACTACATAGCAGGCAAGATGGATAAATGCAAAAGAAAAGGTATTTGACATCACAACATGTTTTATGTTGCAGAGGGCAGCTTTTCTCCTTGGATTTTAAATCTGTGGCATGTTATTGTTCATTAAAGCCAACATCAGTGAGATGATCTATTAGTCAACTTCAAGCATGATCTGTTTTATATATATATATATATATATATATATATATATATATGTCAGGAAAAAAGAAAAAAAAAAAGAAAAAAGAAATATATATATATATTTTTTTTTCCTGATAAAAGTGCAACTTTTAATCTATCTTTTTTCAATTAATTTTAAACAATAGCTGGCAAAAGGCAGCATTCCTCTGGCATCTTGGTTTGTGTGTAAGCTTAACTGGGTTCTAGTTGACAGATGGTGAGTCTTCATAGAACTGCAGAGAATATTTGCTATTGGCTCATAGTTTTACTTTGGAGAGGGAAATGTGGAAATCTGAGAGGCAGACAGAAGTAAGACACCTCCTGTCTTGTCTTGGCAGTACTCCTAAATGTACACAGAGATATGGAGTGATGAACACGCTGTTTTCAAAATGTAAAAGTTTAACCCCTGATATTAGTTTCTGATGCAACTGTTGGCTGCTTGATTCCAGCATTTACTGATAGAGTTAAGGCACAAAATTAACTTTAAGTTGCCTGTATAAAACCCAAGAACTTCTGAAACTGTGTTTGGTACCAAATTTTTTCTGATTATGCTGCATGAGAAAAATGGAAAGTGGTCATTTTCAAGAGTAAATCATAGCATTAGACATATGTCAAAGAGATATACTAATTATAAAACATATGGGTTTCCTAATGAGCTCTGATGGCTATTCCAATATTTTAAATAAACAAATGATGATAAGCAGAGAGCTGTAATAGGTTGATGTTGGTGTGGGCATGTTCAAAATTTTCATCCTCATGTACAGTATTGCACTGGCAAATAAATGTGCACAATTAATGGAAGTTTGTTGTAAACATAACATATCATAACATATATTTTTCTCTGTATTACTGTAGGGTCTTTACCCGCAATACAAAGCGCCTTGAGGTGACTGTTTGTTGTGATTTGGCACTATATAAATACAATTGAATTGAAATTGAATTGAATATCTGGTGGTCTTATC
The DNA here is from genome assembly GCF_007364275.1 of Archocentrus centrarchus. Lineage (NCBI taxonomy): Eukaryota > Metazoa > Chordata > Actinopteri > Cichliformes > Cichlidae > Archocentrus > Archocentrus centrarchus. The sequence continues at coordinate 19,915,775 of NC_044360.1, read as the reverse complement.
ATCTTTAGACTACAAACAGGACTTAAGACCTTAGACCTCAAGACCTTGTATGTCTGACTACTGTACTGTGGCTACTGGGGCTTGATAAATCCTCTTCAGAAAGGTCGCTATCTACAGCTTGTGCAGAAGCTTAAAGTCCCCGCAGTACAAAATTTTAGATCTCAGGATCAGTTGTAGAGTAGTTGGATCTTGGGATCAAGCCTGTGGTCCACCATGAGGCAAGCTACCGTCTGTCCCAGCCCGTCCCTCTAGGCGCCACTTTGATGCTCCTAGCTAAGTGGCCCATGGTGACTGAAGCCTTTACTTTGAAATATTTGAGTTCAAAAGCTTGCAGTCACAACAGCTAGCAATGATGGAATAGGATTCTGCCTCTTTGTGTGCTTTTTCTCTGAACTGCAGCTATGATTTACAGGGATGTCCATTGGTCTGCTAGAGGTGAAATTCTTGGGCCAGTACAAGATGATGGCCAAAGCAATTGCCCTTGCCAAGAATGTTTTCATTAATTTGAGGTAAACTGGGATTTGCATGCCCTTCTCATAGCTTTCCAGTGGGGTTTAACCCTTTTAACTTTTTTAGCTAGCTTCCTTTACGCAACTGTAGTCACTATACAGTATTTATTATTTTGTTTTAGAGTGCCTTCTCTTTTGATGGAGTGGTTTGAAGTAGCTTCAAACAGCACAATCAATGCTTTTGTAGTGGGGCAGATTTGCATCTGTCACACAATAATTCCATTATGTTCAGAGAGTTGTTTTTTTTCCATAGAAAAAGACCTATCTATCAAACAAAATATCTTAACTGTGTTAAAAATATACAGCAAGAATCACAAACCAAATGTTACATAATGTCATAGATGTAAAATCTTGACTGTAATTTGCATTGATTTAAAAGTGTAGGTTTTTGACCTGGTTGTGAGCTTATTTTCATAACTGACTTACACTCTTTATTTATTTATTTTTGTTGTTTTTCTCTGTCCCAGTTCTGCTTATTCTAATTTCATGGTATTTTCCCCTCAGTGCTCATGCTAAGCATAGGCTATTACATCCTTCATACTAAAATACAGTTTGGCTAATTAGTAGAAGGTAGTCAGCTCCAGCTATGGAGTGTACAGTATATAAACTGACATTTTCTTCAGAAAATTAGGTTGTGGTTAAATTATTAACTCCTCCTTAGAACGTTGTTCTTCTTAACAAAAGACAAACAAACTAAACCTCTGACCTCAGGTGGTGCATTACTTCACTGCAGTGCAGAAGCACAGTTTATTCTGAAATAAATTTCCTGCTTCCTCTTCATGTTCAAAGGAATGGCATCAAAAAGCATTCCTGTGCATGTGCACTGCAAAGCTCACCAGCTCACTGAAATTAAGGAACAGAAACCCTCAAGGAGTGTAATGTCAAAGGTATGCCTCTGTTACACCTCACCAAACCTCACACTGTGAAATGTCTGATGGTGATATGAGAAATTAATATTAGTCTAGCACAAGCACAGGCTGCCAACTTTATTTTTTTTTTAGACAGGATGGAGTTAAAGTATAGAATATGTTCTTTCTTTCTGAATTAACTTCATATGCAAGGAAAGCTAAAATAAATGTTAAACAGCTTTATTATATGCTACAGTTTAAGAATCTAACAATAACCTTACATATATTGGTGCTTCAGAAAGCACTGTACAGAAGAATTGTCAATCAGACTTCCTGTAGACTGTGCTGCTAAGAATAAAATTAATAAAATTCAGCAGAAAAACGCCATGGGTTCTGTTGGTTGGCTTGAAAAAGCACTACCATTTTACAACTCAAGGGTTATTTTACAAAGCAGACTGCTGGGGTATTTTGGCAGATCCATCATGTTGTGTATGGCATCACAACTTTTGGAAGCTCAGGATTTCTAACAGCACGCTTGATCTCAAGATGCAGAACCCAGAACGCTGTTCACAGATGATGTTGCTGTTTTCATTGATGGAAGCTATAAGGTAAGGTTTCTTTTGACTGGAACTGATGTGTCTTTAGGCATAATGTGATTTGGAAGTGGTGTTCTGAGCTTGGCATAGCACAGACGGTGTGGAAAGCTAATCGATATGTCTGCCTTACAGAATATTAGATGTATGCTCTGTGTTTCACAAGGCGCCATGCCAGGCTGGATTTCTTTGTACCAGTTTGCTATGTTAACTAAGTAAAGTTAGTGCTATGTCAGTTTTTTAAGGGTGACCTGGTAAAACAACTTCTTTGGTCCTGTGGTAGATTTCAAATATAAGTAATAGAAAAGCTTCTTTCAAATAATACAGACAAAGCAATTTAACAACACAGCAGGAGTGCATTGATATGTTCTAAACTAAAAAAAAGAAATTAAACAAGTGAGCAAATTAGAAATGAAAAATATCTCGCTGCTCTTTTAAAAATTAAAAGTTCTAATTGCTTTAGTTTCCCCTCAGTGTCAAGGCACAGTTATGTGGTGATTTTCTCTACTGTTACTTGAAAGAAGGTTTTGGATCCACATGATAATGCAGCAGGGATTGTGCAGCCTGAGCTAAATAATAATGGCCATAGAGGAGTCACATCAGGGCTGAAATGATGCTCTTTTACAATGATGACTCATTGTCTTTCTATCTCTCGGTGTTGACGCTCAAAAAAAGAATGACCCCTTTGAAAACTACCAACTTCCCACTTACAAAGGGCCCTATCTAAAATAGGGCATAATACATCACAGATCAGAATGTCAGAGGATGCAGCTTGCAGTGTTTTTTGATCAGCCATGATTATTTAGGAGTTTGTGATGTGATCTCGGAAGCACTGCACTTATGATCACCAGTAAATATATTTGACTAAACTCAAGCACTAAATCAACATATTTATGCGAGTAGAAAAAAAAAATCCAAAAATTGATAATGGTTACTTGAGACACTTTTCTTCCAGATTCAGTCTGACAAACATTTGCATGCTGCAGTCACCAGCCAGCAAAGCATCTGATGCTGATACCTGACTGCCAGTGACTCATCTGCCATGCCATCATGGGTTGAGGAAGAAATGCCTTACAGGGTGTTTGAAGAAAGCTATTTTAAAATGCACAGTTGACCTTCAAGAAAATGAAGCTGACGATATATCAGTATCTACTGCTCCCCAGGCTCCGTACAGATCCACATGTCATTAAACCATTTCAATGCTGATGAATTGATTCACAGTTATATGAAATGGAAAACATAAAAGTGATCATGAAAAAAAAAACAAAACATTTACAAAATAACATCAAAGAAACAAAGCATTAGATTCATCATATTATTACTGCATACATTCTTAAATAGACACATTCAGAAATTTGTTAAAACAGAACAACACATTTCCTCCCAGATCAACAACAAAGGTGCAAAACATTAATATTCAAGAATCTGCGGCTAACACTACCTGGACAAGGGGCAGTGTTATTGCAAACCCTTGATTCTCTTAAAGGGCCGCTGCAGTGTGTTCCGTATGGTGAGACACATGTTCTTGTTCGCACCTGCGACCCTTGACCGCATGTTACAGAGCATGAGCTCCACTGGGACCACTCCTCTGCACCTGATTCACCTGTGTGGGAGAAGGGTGACACTAGTTAAATGCAGTAATATGGTCCTGGGGCTTATACCGCTTATACGGGGCAAAGTGGGGCAATGTGGGCAGGGTTGTGTAAAATGGGGAGGGGCCAACATGAGTAACGTCAGGATAGGGTGGGGGTCCTAAAGAAGAAATCTAGCACACAGTCTAGTCTACCTTTATGTGATCTTTGATGAATACTGAATTGGCAGCTTAATACTTTTGACTAGCGGTTCCATTTGTAAGCAGCAGAAAAGTGTTTCTGTGGCTGCAGTCACTGGGAGTAGTAGCATTAACAAATGCCTCTCTAGAGTTGGAGTAATTTGTATATTAATGCGCCTTTTTACACCAAATTCACGCAAAGATCACAACAAAGGCACAGCCATGATGATTAAAAAATGAACAGTAGACACTAGGGTTACATCTATCGCTTTCACTTCATTTGAAAAAAAAGAAAAGATCATGCATTTCAATGGAACTCAATAGTATGCTTAAAAAAGTGAGAAAATCACTGTAAGCAAAAAAAAAATTAATAAATAAAATAATGGTGGCATGCAAAAAAGACAACATCTGAGAAAATAAAAATGGAATTTAATGGGTGTTAGTTCGGAAAGGGGTCTTAGATGTAGATTTCCTTGCACTGCAGCAAACCATCTAGTTTCCTTGACAACATTGGAGCAATTTCTGTATTTTAGACAATGGCTTCAATTTTTTTTTTTTTTTCTAATCTAGCTCAACTTGTTAACTCCCAGGGATGGGGGGAAATGAGAAAGTTAGCTGATTTTATTCAGCACATCACAGCCATTTTCATGATGGGCTCAAAGCAGAAGGTTTTCAGTACACTTAAATTTGAATTGTGGATGCCTCATTAGGACATGTAATCTGTGGTATTTAAGCCAGACAGTAAGAGAATGGATTCTGTTTTCATGGTCTACGCCTTTAAAATCTGTAGGGGGAATTTGCAGTTGCTTAACTCTGCATACAGACTTAGCATCATTAAATAATGATCTATAGCAGTATGTATAGCAGATTAGTGAGGTAAAAGACCATAGCTGTTACATTCACTTGGACATGTCTTGAGTTAATTTAAAGGATTAAAAGGAAAAAAAAAACACATTGAGCCTTTCAATCTTAATGGTACAAAAGGTACCAAAAAAGCCATGAAATGCTAAATAAAGTTGCATAGTATCATGAAGCAGTGGGGTGATTTCCAAAGCCACGATAGCCAGAATGAAAAAAAAAGAAAAAAAAAAAAAGAATAAATAATCTGGTGACAAGTGAGTGGACAATAAAATTCCCACCTGAGTGTAGTCACTGAATAATTGTTCTCTGATTATGTTAAAATCCAGGTGAAGTATTCATTTTCTTTGAGGCTTTATGCATTAGAGGGATAATTCAATGCAAAGCGAAATATTTTCAATTTCAGCTCTGAATACATTTATGTCATTGTAAGTCATCAAATCATATCAGAATTTAAAGTAGTTTCACAGCATGTTGTAACAAGGACACATAGATTCAGCCAAATAGGGGTCTTAACCCTGCCCTTAATTTTGCAGATCATAAAATAGACTGAAAGGTGGATCAATTTGTTAAATGAGGCAGTACAGGGAGAGTAAATTGTGTGAGAATGAGAAACAGAAAAGCACAGCGGATGCAACTCGACAGGGAAACAACGTACCTACAGCGTGGGGGAAATGAAGAGATGTTAATGAGTATATGTTAGTAGTGGTGTGTATGCATGTACAGTGTGTCATAAATTAAAATGATAATGAAAGGAAAAGAGTTTTTAAACAATGACAGCAATTTAAATGAAACAACACATGAAAAAAAGAAAACATTTCCCAAAAAATAACGAAAAATTTAAAAAAATTAATAGTAGCTACAGCTAAACCCACCCGCTGCAAAAAAGTAATCTAGATATATTAAAGGAAAGAAACTAAAAAAACTGTCATTAAAAAAACTAAACAATGAAAGCAAAATAAAGATTTTGCTTGGATTTGTACCTAACTTCTTTTTACTACTTTCTGATTTTAGTAAAAGGTCTAAAATGGTAGATTGTAAAAACCATAATGAATTTAGGTGATTTAAGTTTTTAATTTGCTACACTTGATCAAACCACACAGGTTCATTTTATCTCTAAGGGCAACATCTATCAGTTCAACTTTTGCCAAGTATGTATTTCATATTTGGCTGAAGGGGTGGGTTTTTCATCGAATGACATTTAATTTATCACGCCTTGGAGGAAATAATTAACTACATCTGGGCCTTAGTTTTAAACTGCTGTTTAATTAATGTTCCATGAATATACTGTATGAGTAATCCACTTGCCAACTCACTATGTGACAATAAAACAAACAGACCCACAAAACCCAATTATGCCCTATATTCAAAGTAAATACTCATAGAGAAATGGGAAAATTTCCTCCTTGTTCATATGTAGCAATAGAGAATGAGTAGGAAAAATAATAATGCAAAACATTTCCACTTAAAAAGGTGCAGTACAAGAGAGAGCATGCATGATGAAATTAAGTTTAGTTAACAAAATAAAGTAAAGAAAGATAACTATTGTATTACCAGTTTGTGCCATAAATTTAGCAGATTCAGCTTGCTCCTGCAGGGCCTTTGTGTCATGAACTGATCTTGGCCGCTGACTTTTTACTGTATGCTCTCCGATCATTCCATATTCTATGGGACAGAATAGAGGTTCATATGAAAGCTAGGCTTAAACATGATGTTCTGAGAACAAAAGCTTATTACATACTGTTTTCAGGATGTTTGAAGCAACTGCAGTACATGGCTAGAAACAAAGACCACACAAGGTTGTATTTAATTTGTCCTTTTCTCTACGGCATAGAACAATGCAACAAATTTATAAGGGTGAGTTGGAAGTATTAATTGAGCTTGAAAGCACAGCGTAGACACATAGCAAACATGCAGATAAACTCACATTGTTTTCTTGTTGTTGTTTTTTTTAAAGAGCCTAACACTTCATTAGACCAGCTCCCTCCCTCCCACCCTCCTGCACACCCAAAAAAGAAAACAAAAATAAATGAAAGTAAAAATGTGTAAGCCATCAGAAAGCCACAGAGGAGGGGGGTCATGGACATAACATGCTATTGATCCACGATTTTCTCAACACTTTGTCATCGTTGTGTGATTTCTTTTTGGTTGGGCAAATCCAGGGTATTGTGAGGCTTAGACAAATGTATTCTGAGCTGTATTCATTACAGTGCATGCCCTCTTTGGTTCCCATAATGGAACAAAGAGGCAACGAGTACAGTCTTTTCAAGCGACACTGAGAAAAGTGATGCTAGAAATATTGCAATTAGAAAAGAATTTGCATCAGCTGTCTTAAGTAAATCTATCACACTGTAAATAGCTCATGCAAATTGTTTTTGAACTCTTGTTTTTAATTAAAATCTAGCATTACTTATGGCAGTGTGAGCCTAATGAGGTGATTTTATCATTCACAAATAGGCAGTGCAGGTGATGCATTAACAAGAGATTTACACATAACTTATGTTAGTACATTAGACAATACAATGCATCAGCCATTGATAGGAGTGTTTAAATGATCTCTTCTACTATAGTTTGTAGCCTCAGTTTCCTAAATCCCAACAGCAAGCCGAAAGCCTCGAAAGACTGACCTCCCTCAAAGTGAGGCATAGAGGGAGAAATCTGTCATCTCATCTGATCTGATCATGTTACACAGAAAGTTAGAAATGTTATGACTAATTATACGGTAAATCACTTGACTACAGAAAAGACAGTTGTCTAATCCACACATCAGACTGTTGGCATTAACCAAATCACATCAACAAACATGTTCCATGATTGGATTAAGAAAAATAAATAAAGAAATCAGAGCAGCTAGATTCAAACAACATCACTACCCAGTATAGCATCAAGGAAACTGTGTTTGTGCTCGCATAAAAAATTTGAATATTAAGAGGGTACAATGAAAGGAGGGAAAGCCGCCAGGTAGAAACAAACATCGCAGCCTTTTGATGCTGATTGGGATCTTCAGGACCGTGACTGCACAAAGTAACGCGCTTTAGAAGCGTGTTCAAAGGTCTTTCAGTCTGATTTGATCATGTCCACATCTGTTTTGCTGAAATTAGGTAGAAAGCACAGTGTGAACTCTTTGTCGTACAAAGAATGAGCAGGTACACCGATGATTGGACAAACAGCAGGCAATTCATCTAACGTTCAGTCATGTAAGGCTAAGCGCTGCAGATACTTTGACATGTTATTGCTTTACAGTGTTTCATGCTCTACCCTGTGGTGTCTTAAATCATAAACTAATTCCTCATTTGGCACAATAAAGGGGCTGTCTGATTTAGTCAGCCTGAATGCCTGCTACTTTGTAGGAAATTTTAAAAATAAGAGTGCACACTGCTTTTTAATTAATTTATACAAATGAAACAAAACACTAAAGGCTATAAGACAGCATACAGTAGCACTCTCATGCCACTTGGCTCAGTGGGACTGGGTGGTGGGTGCCCCTAAAATGACATGTCTTTTTTTTTAATGCATATCCTTTTTAGTGGCATTCATTGCAAACAATGGAATTTAAAAAAAGGTGCAAAGCATAATGACCTTGGTGTTCTATGATCCTGGTTAGTTCATGTATCAAAAAGGACTTATGGTCCCAGGGGTTGTTCTATATCCCTTTTCAGATACCAATCAACATTACTGGCTTCGGGAATCATCGATGACTATCATACTTTTTCATGAGTTGATTATTTGCCTTTGCAAAAACATTGATCAACTCATATAACTGATATTAGCCTTGCAGCCAGTCGCACCTAATCAGCAGTTCATGATCAACAGTACAACAAAGGCACTGCAGCATGTCATTAAGAGTGGTGTCAGTAAGATATTTGGATGGCAATTACTGCAGTGCACGCACACACACACACACACACACACACACATTTTTAACACATTTTTAAATGGAAGTGTTTCTTCATCATCACAGACTCATCATTTGTGACTGATATTTGAGTAATTATATCTAAATCAGTCTGGACAGGCAGCTATTAAAAAGGCTCAACCTGTTGGTACACAAATTAGCACTGGCTGATTTAGCGCAGAAGACATCTCAGTTTTAAGTCCATGAGACTTGAGTCTCTTCTGATGCCACAAAGACAAGATGTTAATCCTAATGGTGTGTTTAGAGAGCCTGAGGTAAAATTTAAAGAAAAGGAAAAAGAATAAAAGCAATATGTCAAAACATAACACCAGAAAAGTACAGGAAAATAAGGTATAATTGAACTACCCAGGATTGTATTCAAGCCCGTAGCCATGCAACGATAAATATGAGAGACAACCCAGAATTTTTAATAACTGGAGGGATAGGCTGTTGTCATTTGTCAAAGACACCCAAAACAATGTGTCTTCACTGTATTACAAGGCAGAAAGCAGAGTTGATGTATTTAGCATGTCATTACTTGGAAACATTTCTTCAGTTTCAGACAGCATTATTTTGAAGTTTTGTCCAGCATTCAGAACTTTTAAAATGCATGCTTGAAGGAAAATTAAGTTTAAGATTTATGAGATGTCTGTCTCTCAGTCAGAGCTAAAGAGAATACTTATTGTTGATATCCATCTTGCTTCAACAACAAAGGAGAGACAATGCTATTTGGAGAAATCCATCACTGTTACCTTTCTTTGCTTCTTTTCCATGCAGTGACTCCTTCACTTTGTTTATCTTGCACATAACCTCGGTGTAATCCTTCACTGGCAAAGCATGCAATTTTTTGGGACAAAGAATTTAAGTTTTACATTGCTACAACTACTATGATGTCCATTAGCCTAATTTTAGAAGGAGAAAGACCGGGATCGCTTTCCAGAAATATGTAACATTTTTGTGGAAGTCCTTTGGCTTGAAAAGGAATCAATTTGCTTCGAAGTCCTTAGTTTATAAATCAGCCATGAACACATTTCCCTCTACAACAGGCAACACTTTTTAACACAAGGCCATGGCAAATATAACCCTTAACTGCTTTATTTTTTTTGCATGTTCTGGTTTATACTTAATGCATAAAGGTAGCGATAAATGAAGGAATGTTTGGCATGAAGAATTTACAGTAAGTTGTAATAAATAAATAAATAATAATAGATATTACTACGCTATCTATCTATCTATCTATCTATCTATCTATCTATCTATCTATCTATCTATCTATCTATCTATCTATCTATCTATCTATCAAATGCATAAACAAACTCGCACACAAGGACAGACAAATTATTGCATACACTCTTTTCCTGTCTCTCACATTTTACATTTTTAAACCTCCTAATTTGCTAACGGAAGAAGCAGAATTAGCATTGAGTAACACTTTGGTGCATCAAACCTGCAATTACTTCCAGCAAGTGCAAAAAACAAACAAACAACAACAAAAAAAGATCCTTAAAAAAGGTGCAGGCAAAGGTTGCATTCTACCACCATGCTGTGCCATCACTTTATAATGGCAGCCATTTTGCCTGCTTGCCAGAGATTATCAACAAATCAGGTGAGTAATAAAGAGGTGGAAAATCAGATTAGGCTTTTTTAAGCAAAAGTACCTTCCTCTCAACTTTAAGAAGCTGAAATGATTGAGTGGCTAGTCTCGTGAGTTATGCTGCTTTGTAAGTTGATCTTACTGTGAGATATGTCTCGCCACTCTGGAAGGAAAAGAAAAATGGGTCTTTTTTTCCCATTCAGCTTTGGAAGCTGATTTCCAGAGATGTATCTTTTAGAAAAGCCACTGCTGGATGTACAACCCACAACCATCCATGGCAACTGTGGAGCAGCCCAAACAATATATATATATATATATATATATATATATATATATATATATATATATATATATATATATATATATATATATATATATATATATATATATATATATATATATATATATATATATATATATATATATAGCATGGCTCAGAATTTAAGACAGTGTTGTTATTGCATGTACTATGGTCGTCACACAGGTCTTCTTCACAGCGTCAGAGATGTGCAAATATGAATTTTGCAGCACAGCATTTTTAAACTGAACCCAACTATTTATGTGACCCTGATTTTTTGGGCTTAAAGCTTAATTAGTGGGCACATACACAAAGATAGTCATGTTTGATTTAATTAATGCGTTACTACTAACTACATGAAAAACACATTGCAAACAGAGACTTAGCACACTATCAAAGCGAGTGTAAGTTCCCTGGGTCCATGACCTTTGTCAGCATTTGGCTTTGATTTGCTGCCTATGGTGAAATTTTAACACTGAAAGTGATCATGGCAGCCACAGAGAGTCCAGTGGTAGACGTTTCATTTCCAGGTTCATCTTCAGTGTGTGGACACATTCCATGTGTAATTTCATTGAAAGGTAGTAAAAGCCAGACCCATGTCCAATGACTGATGTGTCTAACCTTGCATGAAATGAGCCTTTACTCCGAAGTCCCCCTGAGTAGCTTCTGTCAGGGGTACCTCACTTACTGCCCTCCATGCATTCCTGCCTGACTGACTGTCACAAATGCAGCTTTTAATGAGAAGCACTTCATTACAACTGCACTTTGAAAAGTGTAATTTCTCAAAAATAGAGACAACGGTCCGCACAAATCAGGAAGAGGAATGCCTCCCTAGCCCAGGCTTGACTTTGATCCATTACTCAACAGTTATGCTGCTGAGGCTGACAAATGTTGGTCAAATGTAGTCATATTTCTGGGTTGTACATACATTTTTATATATTTGGGACTTCTGTTGAAGTCATGAATTACAGTGGAAATGTATTTAAAGATCCTAAACTGTGGAAAAAAATTATTCTTTTAAAAAAGGTAAGCACGAGCACATGCTAAAATAGCTGTATTGTAATTCATGTCTCAAGTCTTGTTTGTGCTAAAAAAAAAACCTTTCCTGTTTATTATTTTGTTATTAAAACCTAAACATCAATGCAGAAAAATGATCACAGGCTGTTTTGATGGATTATGGATTGTTCTCTACAACAAAGGAAACATAACTTTAATTAACAAGTATGCTGCAGTAAAGAAAGAAATAAAATTTCTAACAAACAACAAAAAAACATTACAAGAAAATCAGTCACAGTGTGTAACAGTACACAAGAAAAACATGATATAAAAACATCAAATACACATTTATTCAAAGTACAGATTCAGCTATTTTATTTATTTATTTTGCTTTTTTTTATTTATATATATTCAAACAGGACAGTACATTTTGTTCTCTCATAGTGGAAGTCTACTTTTCAGTGTAAAAAAAATAAACAAATGTGATGATAACTGATGATGACTCATAACAATGATTATGATGTAATGAAGATGCATCAAATTTTAGCTTATGAATAGACTCCCATGTCCAAACTGACTTATGCTGGGCTGTCCAGAAACAATCTTTAAAATGTCTTCTGTTGTCCTCCAGACATCTCCTTACCACTATTATAGAAACCCTTCACTATTGGTAGAACCATATGCTTGAGCCAATGTAAAAAAAAAACTCAATTAGTCCTTCATTAAGAAAATGAGGGGGTTGCACGGAATCAGATACAAATTACGAATTGTCCTTTGAGACACACAATTATCCATCATATTCCTTCTGCCATCTGTTTGCTTCCTGTTGACTCTCCTAATGACTTAGATTGAAGCCAAATTAGAATTCTGTGCAACTGCCACTGCACCTCATTGAAAAGTCATGTGAAGTCGCCTAAAAATGGAGCGAGTGTAGTGAGACAAGCACTCGGGATGCAGTCTGTTCTTAGTAGAAAGGATATATTTTGCATCACTGATGTGTAGGCAAATGAGTGGAGATTGCATTGATAATTTACAGCACAATGTTAAAGCACAAGGTTATTGAGCAGTACCTCACAAAGCAACCTAGATGGAGCTCTGACGTTATCAAAGCACTGCATCAAGAAGCCCTGTTGCTGGGTGCTGTGAGCAGATCATTCCTCCTCTTTTTCCATACACTTCAGGGAACAGGCTTCAGCATTCTGTTTCCATATTATTTTAACTGATCCAAAAATGTATGGCGTCAAAAGCCACACAGTTTGTATGCTGACTCTGCAGTCTAAATACCGAATTACATTAAAGAAATGAGACAAAAAGCATCATCTGCATTATTGTGGTTGTTAAGTGATGCTTGCAAATCTGCATAGTAGACTGCATGTTGTTTCTATTAAGAGGAGGAAAAAATAAAACCAAAAAATATATGTAGACTTTCATTTTAGAGTTATCTATTCCAGGCTTTTACATAGATGCACCCATGCTTGACAGTGTGAGTTACTGTATGTGTCGTGCTTTCAGTTCAGCTGCATGATGCTATCAGAAAATAGATCCGCCTATGGAGCATTTTAAAGTGAAAGCAATGCCAAGATTGCAGCTTATAACTTGCAAAATCACCAGCCTTTTCAAAAAGCGACACTGTTGAACTACCCATGACTGAAAAGTGGGGCTGCTGCAGGGACACAACTGAAAGGACTACTGTGCACTGACAGAAACAAGGATGGAGGCTGATTACTAATGAAACCATTTCAGAAAGGGAAGTCAGGTTATATGGATTGTATAGAAATACTAAAGTGGGACACCACTCTCAAGCATTTGATGAAATATTCTCTTGTTTTGGCTAGTCACCTCAAAACAAGACACATATTTATATATTTACTCTGGCAGCAGGATATGATCTTAATATAGTGTTGTAAATTTTGTAAAATTATTCACTGAGCTATGCTTTACTACAGTTCTCCACCTAAGGGACACTGAAAAACTATGGCAGCAACTCCTGGCATCAGTTTAAAAAACGCACAACCACAGTAGATGACCTGGCAGTCACACACACTGCCAAGCTCAACGCCACCATGCCAAGCTATGCATCTGTCAAGTGAGAAACATGACACATTTTTTAGCACCTTTGTGACTGCAGCCAATTTTCAAAGAGCCTACCTTGTCCTTTTCTGAGCCATTTTGCTTGGCATACCAAGTAGTGACCTTCGATTTAATAGAGTCATGGTTCGCCGTTCATGGAAATTCCTTACTAATAAACAGAAAATGATACACCTAAGAAATTAAATGAGCAAAACACAATATGAACTCTGTAACCATGGAAGCAAATGTGGTCGGAAGACCATATTTCGTAGCAAGATAAATCATTTCCAACAGGCCCTAATGAGACTTTCATAATTCATGCTGTCAGCTTTTCCACAGCACCAATCATGTCTGATCCTTTTGCAGTGGTAAAACCCACTGCTTCAGACTGCCACCCTGCATCTATCAGCACAGGGAACATTGTGTCATATGCAAGTTAGTCATGAGGAAGATGCCTGCAACATGCCCTGTCTTGGCTCATTGGCTAAGCTCATGTTAAACCAAATACGCTCTCCAAAATAATTACAAGGATGTAGAAGCGATGCGGAAATGTCCTCAGACAAGTCAGGGCACAACAACAGCACAGTTGGATTTTCATTTAATGGATTCTGATGCCAAGTCTGGAAACATGAGACCATCACAAGAAACCATGCACGCCTCTACCTGATTGTAGTAACTAGTTATATTTTATTATGAAGCAAATACAAAATTTAGGCTTAATTTGTTTAATAAGTATTTTATTATTTTTGGACTTTTTGTTTGTCCTCAGGGAGACCTAATAATGCAGCTCTTCAGATTCAGCTCTTCAAACATAACCAGATGACCAACAGCTCCAGCTTACATTCAGTTCTTGTGACACTCCTGTTATATTTTGTACCAAATACAACATTGCTTGTGTTTGGGTTAAGATAAAATGGGCAATTAATAAGGATTTATTCCACATAAATATATAATGCCCCTTAAACTACAAATAGCATACTCTTTGTTATATATTTTTTTATTACTAATAACCATGAATTAAACAAATCTCTCCTTTATTCTGAGAAATGAAAGAAGTGAACTCCCTCAGTCTCCAAACCGTTTTCTTTTTAAACTAAGCATGGCAGTCCTTCTGTATTCTGTGTATAGGCTGTTATAAAGTGTTAAGGGAGACAGAGAATTGGACACATAGGAGAAAAGGCTCTGTGGGGATTCAGTCCCAGGACAAGAGGAGCATTTAGTTCAAGAGTCAGGGGATTTAACCACTTGATGATCTCTGGAAACCCATAATATTCACAAACACAAAGTTACTGTCTATTGCGTTTTGATCTGGCCTATTTTAACTTCTGTAAAAGGTTTCTTCCTGCTTTTCTCTGTAGGTTTTTTTTTTTAATAGAAAAGCAAAGTTAAAGGAGTAACATTTGCTACTTTCTGCGTCTAAAATTATGAAATGGTTTAACAGTGACTGATTGATGCTGGTAAACATTTCAGGTTTGATGCCAGTATCCACAAACTTCCAGCTGCATATCAAGCAAAACACTAAACTAACAGAGCAAATACATATTTTCTTGATTTTAAATAATGCTGAATAGTGCTGCTAAAATTAGACTGAGTCTTTCAGAAGGGCAAAACACTTTTCAGGTTTTTCTTTTCTTTATTTTTTTATCCTTAAGATGGTCCCAGGTTATTATCCACTAGAATTAAACCTCATGAGAAATGATAAGAGACCAGACAGTAAACAAATGAAAGATAATTTCTGTTCATTTGCACATTTGTCCTTTTCTGGACTTTCTCCTTAACCTGGTATGTCTGTGTACAAATGGATGTATTGCCAATGCTAGGAGGAGATAACACAACACACACACACACACACACACACACACACACACACACACACACACACACACACACACACACACACACACTGCTCTGGATAAAATCTGCATGTCTTTTCATCAATAGAAAAAAAAAAAAGTGCTCTGTTTACCTTGTCAACAAATGTGACACCAACAAAGATGTTTCTGTAGTCTCTCACAGCTTTCAGAACAATATCTGCATTATCAGACTTTTCTTGAGCACGTGGTTTGAAGGGAAAATGATGTTACTTTGGTTTTTCTGATGACGCTGTTACTGTGGATTGTATTTTTAGGAGGAGGAGCCTCGATTCTCATCATATAACCTCGATAAAGTAAACGCCAAAATGTTCCTCAATCCACCAAAAAGACCTTCTAGCTTTGCCTTCCCTGGATCAAATCCTAGATGGAGTATGAAATGACTTATCAGTGACAGCTCCTTGTTATATGCGGCAGCAGAGGCAGCCAAGAGTGACGCTGGTATTGGAAATTAATTGTTTTTTAATGTGCACGTCTCCATCGTCCACCACCACATAGACATGCACCATTACTGTGGTCAATTAGCCATTCAACATCTTACCGTTGGCCACTGTATGGAATTGATTACCACACCATGAGCTTTCCCTGCAGCTTGCCATGTCCAGAATATTAAGTGTTATGTAAAAAAAATGTTAAACACAACAAATTATGTTAAATCAGCTTTTACCTTAACATGATTGCTTAACCGCTTTCCACCTGGAGGCTGCAAACGAACATTGCATCTGCAACAGTCACACTTTTGCACATTTCCCTTTGCATACACACAACATGGTTGGTCAGCATAATTAGTGTGCAAAACAATCACAGTCCTTAATCTTGTTATTAAAGCTCCCATTTTTGGTCTTAGATATGAAGGAAAATAAAGCCTCTTCAACTGAGCTTCTGGGCCGTTTTGGCTACGATGACATTAAGGATGATTGAAGTGCATTATCTGGGCACACAATGGCTGCTGTCCATTCAGCTGTGCTCTGCAGAGCACTGAAATAAGGAGCTGGTGACACACTCACTGCAGAGGAACGTGGAGTTTTAAAGGCTCATGACACCCAAGCCGCCCACTAGCTTTGGCTGAATAGCCTGTCTGACCTATTGTCAGCCAGTTCACATTATTGTCGATGTACCTGTCTGATATGCAATCAAAGCTCTAAGGTCTTCTGCCTCTAGGTAAAAGTGCAGTAAGCCTTAAAAATTGAAGGTGATTTAAAGCATAGCTCTTCGTCAACTCACCAACGGTACCGGGAGAAGGAGTTAATTTGCAGAAAATAATTCATCATGCTCAGTGTTCTACATAATATCTCCCAGTTTGTTGGTGTTTTGTACCTCCAAGTGTTCAAATTTATCAAAGAGCTTGCAGCAAAGTCATATTCTGAGAGCTTCTCATGATGAATAAATGTGGCTGCACATGCATTAGCCGATCAATACATAGAATCAATAAACTGCTTATTCACCACTGTAACCCTAAAAAAAAAAAAAAAATCCTTTTCCTCAAATGAAGCCAACTGCACGTTCATTTTGTGTTTCTCACACAACAAGCAAAATGGGATCTGCTTGTGAGCCTGAATGACAAAACCATTTTCTTCCACTTCTCTTGCACTTCTGTGAAAGCAGCTTTAATGAACCTCTCAGTGCAGAAAATGGAGCCATATGCATATATATTTTTCCACCCTAATCAACAAAGGAAAGGATGCTGTCTTTTCATGCACTCTTGTTCTAACTTAATTAGAATTTATTAAATTACTAAGCAAAAATTCAATGGCATCAATAACTACATTTCCCCCCAAAACACAGAGTTAACCAGTTAGAAAAGGACAGTATGCAAAATAGTGAAGGAGCCATTTTACTCCTAACTATCCTTTCACCTCATTATGGTATTTAGTGTCATTGATGAATGCATATTTTCTGTATTTCCTCCTGATTTTAAATCCAGGCAGCACTGAATGATCACATAAATCAACAATGTTCAGCCAGTAATTGAATCTCCATGGACATAAAATGATATAAAAAAAGAGGGGAATCAGAGGGCATACTGTGCCGTGTACTACTGCAGAATACTATGCAGACATGAAATAGTACAGCAGGATTAAAGCAAGATGGATTAGATCAAAATTATATAAAAAATTCAGGCTTTAAAAAAAAAAAACATATAAAATATATAGAAAGACATGATTTTATGTAGGAGGATGCATTTAGCAAAAAAATAAAAAATAAAAGGTATAGATGTTGTATTAAATTCCTATTGATTTATGTTTTAAAATTGCAGAAATGGATTAATATACTTTACACAAGTCACATGAGTCATAAGGACCTTCTGTTCTCAAAGTATAATCCTATGGCTCACAATGCATTAAAGCACCTTCTCACCTAACCTTAAACCTGTTTGTGCTGACAAGTTTAAGGTTAGGTTCCAGGCACAAGCTAACCCTCCCAAAGCCAGAAAAGGGCCATGCTCTGGCATGGTAATTGAGTTAACAGCCATATGATGAACTGTTGGATCAACAAAGGCTGAAATATAAACTTTCTTGAAGTATAAACTTGAATTTAATTAATTAATCAGTAAGACTGAATAAAAAATCACTTAAGGAAAAAAAAATGATAACGTTTCTCTCACTTGGCCCTAACTACCTCTGTATCACAGCCACACTGCCATTTCATTCCTCAACCTCCCTCTCATTCACTCTAAAAAAAAAGGACATAGGGATGTGCATGACTAGTCAGCTGGACATTTAAACACTGCTGCACTTGCTAGCTGGCACCAGAAATGCTAGTTGGTTAAATATATTATTCTTATTTTAATAATGTGCAAAAGCAGTCACCGGTTCAAATATGTTAGGACGTCACCAGTCACTACCCGGGGGTATCTTTCTTGCTCTCTCTGTGAATGGAAGCTATAAATGAGCAGAAGGGCAAAATAAATAGATGAAAGCTGTGCTAACCTGTGCTGTTCAGCAGTACTTTGATGTAAAAAAGAAAGAAAAAAGAGTGTGTGCATGTCAGCTTTGTCAGAGTAAACTAGACTATAACTATGTAACTGAAGCTATAGGAGTAACCATACATTGCACCAGGATATGGATGCTAGCATGTAAGAAACCAAGGCTTACTCTGAAAACTAATCTTACACCGTGTGTTTGCAATGTTATACACTGTACAAATATGATTTGATTAAGGAGGAATGTCTCATGAACGGTTTCAGATAGCTCCTAATATACACACATGGTATTTGTCTGGCTAAGTTTTAAATTCATCCCTTTCAGTTGAGCTCAGTTTCAAATGTTTTCTGAGAGTTTTCTGTCTTCTACTCAAGTTGCCTAGTCTACTTTTTTCTCTTCTTTAAACCACTAGCAAAATAGTCCCCAGGAACATTACTAGTGAGAAATATGTATTTTTTTCGAACAAAATTTAATGGTTAATATTCTGTGTCATATAGTATTTTCTTGAAATGACTTAAATAAATACTCATCCTAACCAATGGTATGAAGAGTCTAAATCTGTACTCAGTAAAATTCTGACTTACAAATTCCTTATTTCTTTTTGGAAACAGAATTCTAAATTCACCCCTGCATTTAGCAGCTGCTTTGAGTTAATGGTTACTGCTTCTTCACATTTAGACATTTATTGCATATTTTCTCTGCAAATTCTGCTGTTACAGTCATTTATTTATACACTGTTTTTGTTGTTTTATGTGTGATTAGCGCCTGTGTTGTGTTACTGATGTGCCTTTGTTTGTTGTAGTATTGGGAATAAATGTTTTATTTATCTAAAGATACCGCCTTTGTTTTAGTCCCGAACTTGTATAAGTTTAAATTCCTTTGAATTAATTTCATAAAGAGAAACTATGACATTTATTAAGCTCACTCTCGCTCTTCAGCTGTGGTTTAACAGCTTATGCTTATTAATGTTGATTATTGCTATAGCTCCCTATAATCAAGCCAGCCTCTCTACATGTTGTTATTGGTGCTGTTTAATAATTCTAATCAACACCGTATTCCCCACAATAAGCAAATTTCCTTCCCCGTGTGTGTGTTTGTGTGTGTCCAAAACACTCCATGCATTTTATCATTCAGTTTGCTGTGTGTATTTTTACGAACACTGAATTCTAATTTTGCAGCAGCCCAGAAGAAAAATGATAATTTCATATAGCATAGCCATATCACTACCTTCAACTACTTTACACTTTCCTTTTTCTTAAAAGAAAAATCAAACACAAATCACGTTAAAAAAGCAAATGTATCTCTTATAGTATGTTCATCACTAGTATGTTTGTGTATTAACATAGTACCTAAACATATAAATGAGTAAATAAACATCAGGACCTTAGACATAAAAAAAGCCACTTTGTTAACAAATGCTATTTTATGACAGGAATGTGCATAGTTTTTGGAGTGATTCTGATCATTCTAGGCAGATATGCTATACATTTAGGCAAGCTTGTCATCAAGCATCCATCAACTAAAACTACTACTTTATTTTTTTTTCTTTTCAGTTTTTTTCTTTGTTCGTCCAGTCACACATGCTTGAGGCCATTCTATGTCCTGTTACTTCCCTGGCTCTCAAAAACCAGTTTCCAACCACTGGGCAGAAAATTTGATTAAGATATGAGTAAATAATTATAATGAATGAAATAAAACTTCTCTTAATTTACCTTTTTATGCATTATTTTTGCATATTTACCACAAAATGACCCTAGAATTGTGGCCTCAGTCAGTCATTATCAAGAAGAATAGACATTTATCTTTAAACAGTTGCTCTGTTGTCTGATCAATCAACAAAAAAAAAATGTTTGGGAATTTGACACATCCATTTGTTACAGCTTCACAAATGTCAGGAATTTAATTTTCTTGAATTTTAGGAATTTCGACTGTTGGTTGGACAAAGAAGCAAAGATGATCATACTTTGCACAACTTAATGCAATGATCTGTAAATCTCATAAACCCATATTTTATAAACTGAAGAAATCTCTGTGTGCAAGGGACAAAGCTGAAAATCAATATTAGATGTCTGTGATCTTCAGGCCCTCAGGCATTAAAAACAGGCATGATTCTGTCATGGGAATCACTGCGTGGGCTCATCATTGTCTATGAACACCGACTGCAGTTCCATCCACAAATACAGGTTAAAGCGCTATCATGCAAAGAAGGGTCATCTGGCTTGTTATCAGCATTCATTTCAAAAGCCTGCACCTCTCATGGTATGCGGGTGCATTAGTGCCTAAGGAATTAGCAGCTTGCACATGTGGAAAGGCACCATCAATAATGAAAGGTATATACAGGTTTTAGAGCAACATATGCTCCCATCCAGATGTCTTTTTCAGGAAGGCCTTGGATGTTTCACCAAGACAATGCTAAACCACATACTGCATCTATTACAACAGCATAACTAGAATCCCACATCAGACAAGAACGGGAACATATTCCTCTCCCAAGTTCCCAGATGTCTACAGACTAATGTTAAAAGGAGAGGGGCTGTTACACAGAACTAAACGTGACCCTATCCCAAATTTTGTGAGACATGTTTCTGCCATCAAATTCAAAATCCTAAAATGGTACATTTTCTCAGTTTAAAAATTTAATATGCTGTCTACGTTCTATTGTGAATAAAATATGGGTTTATGAGATTTCCAAATCATTGCATTGTGTTTTTACACCTTACACAGCATCCTCACTTTTTTGGAATTGGGTTTGTAATTTTATGGTTAGTCCTCACTGTATTGCTTGTGCAAACCACAAACAAGACAGCGAGGGCTACAGCATACCTTAAAATAAAATGCCTTGGTAGTCCTTCTCATTGGCTTTTCTAGTCAGTGATTGGTAGAACTATTCCAACAGCTCCCACATAGCTCCTGTTCTCCAGTCCTTATTTCAAGACCAGCTCATGAGTCCTAGTCCATCCAGCCAGCTACCCACCATACATATATACTCAAACTGGATATTTTTGTATTTGATCTTTGAGATGACAGAAACGTGTACCTCCTTTTACATATGAACTGTACCTGAGGATCATCAGTGAGAATATTTGCAACAGTTACCATAAGGATTATTTGCTGTACCTTTGGTAGCTCACACCCAGAATGCTATTACATATGTTGAGCTTCTATTTCTGCTCTTTCACATGAGCACAAATAACTCAATAGCATTTGGTAACACTTCACCCATACCATGCTGTTATACCAGACTGTGCAAATTACATAAAGAAGACTAATTCAACTTCATCAAAGGTCTACTTACATAACATTATTGATTGTCTTTTCTCTCAAAGCAACTTTTATTCCTTGATGATGTTTTATATTTTTTTTACCATCCACATCTGCATAGCCCTTTTTCATGTCTGTTCCTGAGCATCAATAGCTGTAATCGATAATAGCTGGTAGGTGCACAAATAGGGACATATAAATGTATTTCCTCATAAATCAATCTTTAATACTCAAATACCCAGCAAGACTAATAGTAAATGAAAGTTAGTTTAAAAATAACATGACACAAACAGAAAAAAAAAGACTTCCTACGTATTTTTGTTAATTCTATCCACTAGAACCGACGGCAAGCAACTTTTGTTGTGATTACAGATTTGTGCATTGCTGTGTGCATTGCTGATAAAACTAAAAATATTTAAACCAAATAACCAAAATTTGGATAACAGCTAATACTGCTTCATTCTGTGTGGTGAGCATAATTATTTGTAAAGCTACAAAATATATGTAGCTTTTTATCTAATACGTAGTGACATGTAAATAGCTCAAACTAATGAGCCCAGACACTTTCTCCATGACTATATTTATAAGTTAATGCAAAATGCAATGCATTCATTTGAAGTTAGAGCAATCAGCAGTTCCGGTGTCTCCAGGCACCCCACAGAGACAGGAGACAGGATTCATTATATGACATTCTTAATAATTCATTACAAATGAGCTGCTCCTGTTTCTCCTTGTTTTAAGGTCTCGGTCAACCATGACTTGGCAGCATGCATTGAGTGACCTCCTCCGTGATCAACTTACAATTAGCTGAAAGAGGTCTTTTGCTTTGTTAAAGCCACACTGATACCACACATCAGAGACATCTACTTTTCATATTTTAAACACGAGATGCATACGGCCAATGTAACTTCCAAGGGGAATCTCACAAGAGCACAAATCAGTTGGAGATTTGCTCTCTTTATCTTTTCCTCCCAGTGCCAGGCTGCACAGTCATTCATGGCTGCGGCTTCATCCCTCACTTCCCTTTTTTTTTTTTTTAACACATTTTCTCTTCCTTCATGAGATTTGGGCAACACCCTCTCAAGTAAAGGTTTAACTGTAATGTACTTTTGCTGCAGAGGACCTCCATAAACCTCACAGATCAACTCTGCAGCTCAGCCCGCTGCAGCTATTATTTCATAATGCAGTATGCATCATCATGTCTATAAAGTGTATCTGTTAAGGGTCAACTTATGCTTACATCCACTTGTACCGATACGGCAGAGAGCTTTATATTAAATATATATTGCTCGCTTCTTTACCAGCAAAACACCACTTGATGTGAGTTTAATAAACAGTTTAACTTTGACATCAAATTTATTGTGATAAACCTGATGACAAATACTTGTAAGTGGAGGTTACAGTGCTTCTAAATTAACAAGTTATTATTAAATATATTTTAATATGACATTTATTGAACAAATCAAGTTTCTTCTGGGTCTGCTTAGGGAAATAATTCATTAACCCACAAATTAGCTTGGAAATAAAGCTGGTTGTGTTTACTGCTGCATTCAGTGGTTATAATGTGTATGAAAAGTAACCAAATATAAAGTATGACATGCATTTTTGTCACAAAGGTTACATGATATACCACTGGGGAGGCACCTAATTGGTCCCTAATTCATTCTGCGCCATGACAGTGACCCCACACATGCGGCCAGAATGATAAAGAATGATCATCAGTGAGAAGAAGACTTGAAAGCTGTGCACAACTGTTAATAGGAGAATGACTGCTGTTTTAAAAAGAAAGGATTTTTACTTTGATGTATTTTTTTCTGTTACCTGCACTTTGTTCTGTATTAAGCAAACCGTACACAGTCCTGTGCATTTGAAAGAGCAGACGCAATCAATAAAAACATATCATCAGCATCACTGATTGAAGAACTGCAGGTACTTTAAATAACATTATGCCTCTGCGCCAGCAGCAGCAGCAGTTGTTGGAGGAATTTTATTTTTGGGTTGCCTGTTTCACATTCTCCTGAAGGCAATATTTAAAGAATGCCTTGAGGGAATTTCTTTAAATTTGGTACAGACGATCAGTCACAGATGAACTTTAGGTCATTCAAGGGATTGCCTTCAGAGAGTATACTATTAAATTCATTGTACCCAAACGTGATGATTTTTTTATGACTTATTTTTTATTAGTTTTTATGTCTTTTTCCCTAGAGCTAATAGCAAGTTAAAGTTTTCACTTTTGCTGTGAAGTATCTCAGAATCTATAACTTTTCCACTGTGGGTTGAAATTATGTTTCAAGCAAAAATGTCTTGGCAGCTATTTCAGACATAAAGCCCAGTAGTATGCCTCTAGACCAGGATTGCCACACACACACACACACACACTGCTGTCTGTGATGGAGTTCAGGACTTAACCTGAGGAGGTCCACTGTGTAATAGATGATTAAACTATAACACTTTAACACTGTAACTCTCAGGTAAAAAGAAAAAAACTACAGAGTGTGTTTTGCCATTAGGTTCTGACCAATCTTGCCTCTCTGTCTAGAACAATTAATAGTTATGAATACTTAATGACATTATCACTCTTACTCTGTACCAGGTGCATTAATGTGCTCAGCTGTCTCACTTTGTAGAAGAACATATGGATCCTCTAGGTAACCTTGTGAAACTGCAGGTACTTAAAAGGAAAGAGTCCTACAAACAGCCGGAAGCAACAAACACAACTGTTAACACTTTGATGTACAAGGATTCCATTCTGGTGAGTCTCATTAATAACCTCTTACAGAGAGGTCTGCGCGTGTGCCTCTGGCAACTTAAGCACACGAAGTGTCTTTTGTGCTCTGTGATATTTATGGATCAGTGTTGGTGCTGAAGCAAAGAAAAAGCCAGATCTTCAGAGTTCATAGTGCAGAAAACATCCTGTTTAACTTAAGTGTTTTTATTTCTATAAAGGAGGGGCTTTGGGGCTTCTCCTTATTTGGCATGAGATTAGTTTGGGTTGCATGAGAGCATGAGACTGAAGGTAAAAGAATGTGTCACATGCCTGAAGCGTGAGAACTGGCAACCCTGCTGTTGACTCAGTCTTGTTACTAAATTGTGTTCTGTAGCTCGATTGATCTCATAATAAAGGGCAGTGAGCACATGTATGCAATCAGACCAGAAATCAGCTAATAAAAAACAAATAAAGAGCTATTAATTTCATCATATTATGGCTTTGTCTTTAAAAAAAAATTTTTTTTTTTTACACTTACATGATGCTTTTTTATCTACCTCCTCCTGCTTCCAACCCCACTAGAGTCGAGCCATCTATCTATTCAGCAGCATTTCTGAGCGAGCAAGGGGAGGGCAAAGGAGAAAGCAATGCCACAAGCAGCACAAAGTGCAGCTTCTGGAGTTAGAACAAGAAGACTTTTGTTTGCTAACTCAGTGGGGTTCAGTGCTCTGATGTCTGCTTGATTTAGCTTCTGTCCCGGAAAATGACAATGTTTATTAATGTTAGCTACTGAGCCTGCAATATTGTTTCTACTTTCACTTGCAGCTGAAATCTCAATAAATTGCATCAAGGATTAGAAACATTGCCTAGTAATATTTTTTGAGAGTCTTTCTGCTCTTCAACACTGCCCTCAGTTCAATGCAGAGGTGCATATGTCTGGTTTGTTTGTGTGATATTGAGCTGGGTCAGTGCAGATAGTCTCAGATGGGTACATGTCCAAAATGAGCTAACCCACCTATCACTTATAAAACAGCCTCATAATTAAATCTAAAAAACAGCGAAGGCACTTGCATGCCTAGCTTCTTGTTACTAAGCAACGAAAGTCAACCAATGTGCATACCACTTGTCCATATTAAAGGCAGGATGAGTGGAACTGGGACTCCCTTTTCTTTTCCAAGACTTCGTTTTGGTTGTACTGTGTTAATGAACAAAGCAATAGGAATGTGGACAGCAGATCAAGCCTAAGTAGGGTGTTTGAAATTCCTTCAATGAGAACTTGGCTCATTTAGGGACATTATTGAGACTCCCGAGCTGATGTGATTCGAATCCAAAGCAGTTGGCCACCGATGTTGGTTAGAGCAGTAAATTCTCTGCAGGGTTTTAAAATGAGAGAAAAGAGGGAAGAGCTGATGTTTGTTTGCCATGTGTTTGTGACAAAACCACAACAACAACTGTAAGATGACACAAGAAATATCAGAAAAATAATTTTATTATGTCTTTGCAAAAGGACACAAACCAAGGTATCACTGACACCTAAAGAAGACAGCCATTGATCGATATATTGATATGGCAAGACAGATGAGATCTTTGGTTGAATGCTATTAACTGCTATCTCATGAAGTGACTTGAAAAGATGCTAATATAAGCAATATTTCAAACAGTATGCCGTCTTGTGCTTTTTTAAGTATTCGGAAAGGGTGCGCAAAGCATCCACATCACATTAATCGATATATTTTGCACAAGGGTTAATTATAATTAATTTTCTGTAGCTCAACAAAGCATGTCATTGCTTAACTGCGGTTCCTGACTCATTCACTATTATGAGCAAAATCTTTTAAAAGACACAACAGTCCCATTATGCATATGTAAGTAGGCAGGAGAGGATGTAAGCGGCCAGAATGCGTCCACCCCTGCACAGCCATCCACACTCACAACAAATATTCATCCTATGTTTATGTGCTTCTTTCTATGTGTCAAGTTCATTTCAGTTCAGCAGCGGGCGCAAAGCGCATGACAGTACCACCCACCTTTTTATGACACTTGACAGCCCTCTGCATGACAGATGACAGTGACACAAAATGCATTTGAATAATGCAGAAATCTCAGCGCTCTGCAATGCTGGAACTGTGGTAATGGTTGAACGTCATACACATTCCTTCTAGTGGTCACACACCTGCCTGACTAACCATCAGTAAGTGCTGTTAGCTGTTAAGTGACTTTATGACTTTGTTGTAACAATGGAGCAAATGACAAGGTGCTGATTTTAAACATAAGATTATTCAAAAATTAGAATGAACATCAAGGTCGCTGAAGCTGTCTGAGGTGATATCTCCCTTGTTAAGTAACCTATTTTTCTTTCCTTTGTATCTATTCTTATCAAAAGAACAGTTTTCCCCCTCACTGTGTCATTTATTTATTTATTTGGCTTCAGCACCTGCTTCCTCTTAATTCTGCACACAAGCCTAAATAGGTGAACCGAGTTTGAGACAATTATTGCATATTACACACTGGCACTGTCTTTCAAGCAGAATGTGCACAGACAGCACATAAAATATTTTAATAGTTTGAGCTTTATTGTGCATTTCGCTACTGTACAGACCATCTTCATTAAAACCATCTGACTCTGAAGGGATGAGCTGTCAAGGGCTTTGCAGATCACCCAAAACCCTTCCCATGCCATTAATCTAAATTAATGCCCTGACAAATATGTCATAATATTGGGTGTAAAATATGATAAATGCTCACTTCAGCCCATCCATAATTAAGTCTCTTTAGTGAAATGGCAAAGTTTCAAATTGTAAAGCTGGTGTGGTCCCTGAAAGCAACAAAGGTGACCTTATGCTTTTGCTCTAAACAACCTAATAACACTGGAGATTGCCCTTTAAAAAGACTTGATGGGTTAAATATAAAATGCAGCAGATAACTGAATAGTTAGTGTGAAACTCCAAATGCTCTAGATTTATTAGTGTGCAGTAGTTCTTATTCCCATAAAGCTCAATTAAACAGAATAACACAACCGTTATAAAACTATAGTTAATATATATTTTTTGTTAAAGTAAATATATTGTGCTCTGTTTCGTTTAGAAAAGAAGCATGACTGCAATTACTGTGCACAGATCAGCCTCAGAGATAAAACAAGGAAAAAAAACAGCATGTTATCGTGGAAGAAATCATTAAGCCAAATTACTTGTTTAATGATGCATTCCATATAGATCTACATCCAATGGAGTGGGTGCATGAATATTGTGTGACAATCGTGCTTGCTTTAAATACATTTTTAATTTGTTTTTGGGCTAAAATAAAAAGAGGAAATGTCAGCATGGCAGTTTTCAGAGGATATATTAAAGATATGAGAATGTGAACTGGGCCTGCAATTCTTTGAGGGTTGTGTGGGTAAATATTCTTTCTCTAGACAGCAACTGACAAATCAGTAATCTGCGAGAGGCATATTAAAAAATGGAAATGCATGCAGCTCGTATTTACATCTTGTGTGAGCAAATATGAAAATTCAGAAGAAGTCTCACAGCTGCTGCAGAATACTTACCTAACTCACTCATTGCAACTGTTTTCTTCTATGGTAAATGACATAAGGTATTGTACAGCCCCAGGTGCCAACCTCTAACTAGACTAGGAGGCGCATTCACTTCATTCACTGGCCTTCCTGGTAATGAGGTGGAAGAGAGTGTCAGCCTATGGCCAGCTGGGAGGCACAGTCCACTGGTGAGTCAGACCAAGTATAATAGGCAAAGCCAAGACATGAAGGGAGACTGCTCCAGT
The DNA here is from genome assembly GCF_007364275.1 of Archocentrus centrarchus. Classification (NCBI taxonomy): domain Eukaryota; kingdom Metazoa; phylum Chordata; class Actinopteri; order Cichliformes; family Cichlidae; genus Archocentrus; species Archocentrus centrarchus. The sequence continues at coordinate 19,887,803 of NC_044360.1, read as the reverse complement.
CAGGCTGATGTCACAAGTGCTGGAGGACAAGCTAATAATAGGATATGTTTATGAAAATATCAAAATATAACATGCCATGGGGTGTCCTGGTTGCTCAAAAAGCAAGGGACATGCAGGGCACTATTATTTTCTGTGTTTTGTTTGCATCTTTAAACCCTCTCTTTTCCTCTTTTTCCTTGTGTCTATGATATCTACAATTTGTCCCTGAGCAAGAAAATGTATGTTTACATTGTATTTTTATCTACAGTAGTACACAATAAACTGCAGTAAGGTAGCAATATCTGGTGCAAATATACATAATTATGTTATATAATATGTTATACATAATACAATACACTGTGTTATAAAGGAAAGTGAGGCTTCACATGGGTTTTCCCTGCAGCTACAGGCCAATTAATGAACAAAGAAAACAGCTATCCCATTTTTAACCAGCAAACTGTAATCCACTGAAGAGAAAAACATATCTGATAAAGAATCGGCCGTATTATCCTTGAATGGTTGTGCTTTGGATGTTTTAGAAACAAAAGAAGAGAAAAGCAGCAACTTTGTGGGTGGTACTTTTTAAGCAAGAGCACTGGCGCTGTTTTATTTTTCATCATCGATTTGCTTTTGAGAACTGGTTTTACAGTATGTGGCTTTATAATTTTGAATTGTTATCTGACTTTCTCTCTCACTCCCACAGTGTTGCTGTGAAGACTTTAAAGGGCAAGCGTTCCTCTCCTCTTGTCTAGATCCCATTCTCACAATTTCTAACTGAGCAAGCCTAGGGATAATCAAAACTATTTGCAACACTCACATAACAGAGACCAAAATCTATCTCCAAAGGGCGCAAATGGGAAGATAATATAACGCACCAATGCCCACAAGCCAGGCTTTAATCCTACTATTTAAATCCTTTCATGAAGACCTCAAATATATGGCTTTGCCAACTTTTAAATCTAAGAAAAAATTATAATGGTTCAATTAGTTTCTGAGCATACTGTTATTTCTAACAATGATGTTTTGTCTTGTCTTGTCTTGTTTTGTTTTGTTTTGTTTTGTTTTGTTTTGTTTTGTTTTGTTTTGTTTTGTTTTGTTTTGTTTTGTTTTGTTTTGTTTTGTTTTGATCTCATCAGTAATGAAGTACTAATTTAAGGTGGTGGTCTCTAGATGGTTCCAGTGTGACTATACACGCCTGTGATGCTTGCCAAAAAACAAAACTAAGAATCTTTTTTTTTTTTTTTTTAAAGAGGCAACATGAGTAGTAGCCAAATATATATTCACATGCACACATGACTAACATACCAAGGTAGTGACAGATTTGAGTGGGTGTTTACTCTGTTGAAGCCAGCTCTGACATTATCTGATAGGTGCTGTTTATTTTTCTTGCCAGTCCAATGTCGTGAATAATTAAATGGGATCAGCATGCTCCTCTTTTTGTTAAAGACAGGAGGTATTCTGGCAGTCCCTGTTTGACAGGCTTTGACCTACCCCAGAACGTGAGGGGCCTTCTAAACAAAGCCTCAATTTTGTGCATTAAAAAATGAGGAGACACTGTCTAGACCAAATACCGCTTTCACACTAAGTTCACAAATGCCATTCTGTCCTGAAAGGCAGAAATCTCATTGCTTACTTTAGATTCATCTGTCTGGCCAGTGCTGATGGCTTCAGTCCATCTGGGAATTCAGTCAGGCTTGGAGTTACACACCTGACATGCAGCAAAAATGGACACAAACCAACACTCCCTCTGAGATCAAATTTGTTTTTTCACTGTTAATGTCCAAAAACGCTGAAAGGCCAATAAATCAATGCTTTTTCAGACTAACTCGCAAAGAAATTGATGGAGGGCATTTGTAGGACAGTCACAAATAAAGTAGTGGCCAAACATCCAAATATGTTCTCCCCTCAAGGACAAAAAAAAAAAAAAATAGCATTCCATGATTTTCTCTGTGAACAAGTGTGGCCTTAGGGTAAAAAGTATACACGGACATTTGTACACTGTTTTGTGTTCATATGAAGTAACCCACATAGGGGCCCTCTTATCAGTTCCTTGACATGGTTACAATAAAAAAAAAATGAAAAAGGAAGTAAAAAAATAAAAAAGACTGACTGAGTGAAAGAGAAGAAGGTAATGGGGAAACAGAAAAAACAAAACTGGTCACTCATACCTCAGAGAGAGCTCAGATTTCTAAGGATCCAGCAAATCAGAAAGCAATCATAACACAAAGATAGCACAGGTGACCAATATTCTTTTTAAGGCAATCACAGGAACACAGTGAAATAAAAGTATGATGTTACTGTAGGACATATAAAAACAAGGCCAGATATCTCTCCATGAACTTTTCCATTTATTTAACAAATCTTTGATCATGCAAACTGCAAGCATATCAATTGGCTACAATTTGTTGTCTTGGTTAACACATTTCTGAGTTGCCTCCTTTTACAGTGCAGCGCAAATGGTGATGCAGTATTTTTATTTATGTAGTTCACAGTGGTCTAGTGTATTTCCAATGGAAACTCTGTTTCACTATTACATGTAGCTGACTGCAGTGTCTGTACCTCTCTTAGCATGGTGCTCATCATTTTGTGTGTTCAAGGGTATTACCACTTTGATAATGATCCACCCAGTAACATCCATGCTTCCACTTGCCTGCTTTGTCAAAATAACTCCTGGCTCAATATACGATTTGTCAAATACATTTCAGAATGGCCCAGTAAGCTTGGTGAAACCCTAAGGAAATTTTCTGATGTAATTTAATCACAGCATTACCTCAGCAAGTGTAAGCAAGTGTAGCAAAGGCAAGTGTGGGGAAATTCTGACCCACCGAGACGCTAGCAGTCTTTATATCCAGCCAATGCTTATTGTATTTGTTTCAGCTTAGCATGTAAAGAGTTTTACATGTAATAGATGTTAGAATTTGTTCAAGCTTTGGCTGCTCATAGCATATAAAATTAAACACAGCAATAAAACGCTGGACACATGTATCTGTGGCCTCAGTTACAGGTGTATATATACACCTGTGAGGTTGTGCACTTATCTGTGGTAGAGCATATATAGAGCTGCAGTTACCAGTGCAGTGCAATGTAGTGCCAGTCTTTTTGATTTCCTGTTTAATCTCTAAAATATCAGAAGATAGTTTTGAATGGCAAATCCCCTTTTCAAATAGTAGTAGATCTCCACAATCTGCTTGTTTTGCTCAACCAACCAGTTCAAAGTATAATTCAATTTGTAGTTTTATGTAGCAGATAAAAGCAGCAATGCTCAAAAAGCATGACTTCTTGTTTATTAAAATATATTGTTTCATTACAGCTGTGTGTGTGTTGTTCTGTCATATTACATCAGTAGAGGCCTGGCAGCACGAGGAAACAACCCAACAACTGTCAGCTCATTTGATTGAAATATTGCTAAACCCTGATTGGTCCGACACAGTATAGAGTTATCAAAGCTTTCCAGTGAGTGAAAAGAGCTCAGACAAGGCAGAAGAGACAGAAATCTCCAATGAATGAATAAACAAGCAAAACAGATTAAGGTTTGGGCAATCTCGTGTTTGCATAAGGCCCTATTTATATTTAAGAGTAGTATGGGAGGGAGATCAGGGTCTTTAAACATAGCATTATATTCGATTCTCCTCTGAGTCGTGTTTTCTTTTCTATTACATTAAATCAGCAGTGATTGTATATCCACCAATAACCTGTAAACAATTAACTCTGCCCGTCCACTTTACTGCTCTACCAGCAACATATGTCACAGCTCTACGAGAACCACTTCCAAATCAGAGATCTGTAAGCTGTGGAAAATTTGAGAGTTGCACAGCAGGCTGGAGAGGAGGAACCATAATGGGTGGAAATGAAGGGTGAAATTCACATTATGGACTAAACAGTAAGGCCCTATGGATATAGACTTACCATAGTGGGGTCACACAAGCAGGGACATTTTGAAATTAACTGCTGTGATAAACACTGACATTAGTATGTACAGTCTCTGCATCCTCCTACTGTCTCTGACCTCTGAGGCTTGTTGTTATACCAGAACACTGATAACAAAATCAGCATCTTCACCTACTATTTTTTTTTTATTTGTCACTTGGGTCAAAGGCATGAGACGAGGCTGACCTTAAATATGTTGATTACACTTTACAGTTGGTGAACCGTATAATTTCCAGTGTGAAAAGTGGGAAACAAAAGGCAGCACAATAAGCCCCCATGTTGGTATGAAAATATATTCAGGCTTTATCGCTTATCTGGAGCCACTCGGGGGAAAAAAAATGTCAACGCTGCAACTCTTGACACCCACAAAGAACAATGTTTACAAAATCCTCTGATTTTTCCAGCAATTCAGTATGTGTGTGTTCATATTGCCAAATGGCAGTGTATCCTCTCACGCTCACAGCTAATCCTCTACTTTCACCTCCTTTCTCTAATTGTCACCTCACATCAGAGAAGAAAGCTGCAATTATTGCACTTCAGTAACTGTTGAGACAACATCACAACAGTCGAGCTTTGGACACCGCTGAGCTGACGCTTAGGCAAGATGGTCTGAGGAGCAGATCTCTTTAACTAAAGGATCTCAAAGCTCCAAAGCACCTGCTAAATGATAGCTTTAGATCACTGCATGAGAGTACTGGTTTAGACATTTACACACAAATGTTCCCAAAGAGCAGTAAACCCAAACATTTCCAGATGTTGGTGTCTAAGGAAACACGAATCGCCTTTGTCAGTTCTGCCGTAACAGTGAGCGTGTTCGCACGGCATACATTTTTCATGCTTAAAGTACACTAGAAAGAAATATTTTTGACCAAAATGTTGACTTTAAGTAAACTGATTACATGTAAAGTTTCCATGTAATTTTGTTTCCTAAATACAATGTAATACGTTAAATTTAATGGAGTCTGGTCAAATGAAATTTAGAATAGAATAGAATGCCTTTATTGTCATTATATTACTTGATTGGTATACATTCAGTTTATACCAAGCATGTTTTCCTTAATGATGAATTATTTGAATAAATAAACCTTTGATTTTTATATATTTAAGTTGCATTTTACTCAAACTGATTGCTCCATGTTTATGAGGGCCAAGAATCCTTTTTTCTTTGACTGTATGGACTTGCACACTAACACTAAAAGTGAAAACTCAAAAATTAACAATTTGGTATGGAAACAATTTAAATAATATGTATGATTTTAAACAGGCTACACTGAAAATTTGCAAAATTAAACATTTTCTGTGCCTACTATGTATTTATATGTGCATGACTATATGGCCAGTAATAATGCTCAATGAATATATTTTAACAAAAAAACAAAACAAAAAACAAAGCAAAAAGACTTTGTATTTTACATATATTGATTATTTATATTTTACATATATTGATACAGAATACATTAGTCAGCTTTGATGAATAAATTAGTATTGATAATAGTTTCACCCTGCATCACATAAATATGGGACTAATCAATTTAGTTTCTCATGCATGAAAAGACCAGCCACTACGGAGAGATTTTTAGGAAGATCAACCCACCCGCCCCCATTAACAGTATGACTACTTTGCATCAGCCACCACAAACAACCCATCAATCGTTACCTCATTCACATCTTTACTGTGTAAAATACCCCAGCAAACAAAAACTTAGACTTAGCTCATGCAACAAATGGGAACTGCTGCATTCAGCACAGCACATTTGCCTTTGTAAGTCTGTATACTCAATTTTTCCTTAAGGACCCTCTTGCAATGGGATCACACTAGCCACAATGACTTCTCAGACCTACCCACCCTGGAAAATAGCATAGTTTTGTAGGCCAGATAAAGATAACTCATATGAATAGTGGGTCAGGGGCTCCATTTTCTCAGTAATCACGAGCCAGACCACGGCCATCTTCAAACCTGAACTTCATTTTTTATCTCCACTACAAATATGCTAAGTTTTGTGATTGCATCTTGCGTGGCAGCAGCACTGTTGTGTTGACAGACACAAGCATACACAAGCAGCACCTGCCAAAATATTTCAAACTGCCTTTGTGGTAGTCCCCGCTACAGTAGGTATCATTATGGCACAAACACACTCACACACAGACTCACAAGGGGAAAACAATACCAGCCGCGCTGTCATGGCTGGTAATTGTTGAGGCATAATTTGTTATTTATTAAGCAAATGCTGTTGTATGTATAGAAACTGAAGCTCTTTCAGTCTGAACAATGATTAAAGAGACTGGGAAACCTGGCACTAACTATGAATGTGCAATCCATTTTTAGTGGTTTCCATGGATACCAGTGTTCTTTGAGAAATTTGCACACACGAAAATTAGGGTTTGTTTAATATTCTTATTCTAAGTAACATGTAGTAACATTTTATGTTAAATGTAAAATGAAATGTGTCAAACACAGCTGAAGTCCAGTAATTCTAATTTTAAGGTGAAATTGGTAAAGTACTTTGCAAAAGTCTTTAGCATGCTTCATTTCTTTATGTTTTGCTAGGAAAATGGGAAATAGGTGCAGTGATTTATTGAGATGTGCAAATATAAATGGAAATACAGTATTTAAGGCAAGAAACAGTGTTTGTACAATTCTAGTGAGCTTGAAAGTCAATACTCCTTTATTCTCCAGCATAGCCTGAACTCTCTTAGGCAGCTTTCTTGTAATGTCTTTAAGTAGGAATAGTTCTCCAGGCTTCTTGAAGGACATTCAAAGCTCTTCTTTGATGTTGGCTCCCTTTTGTTCCATTTTCTGTCAAGATGATCCCACACTGCTTCCATAATCTTGAGATCCGGGCTCTGGGGAGGCCAGTCAATGACTGCTAGTGTTCCATTATGTGTTTTTTTTTTTTTTAACCAAGTATGCTTTTAACACACTGGCAGTGTGTTTGGGATCATGGTCATTCTGAAAAATGAACCTGTTGCCAATCATACATTTTCCAGATGGTATTGTGTGATGGAAAAAAACTCTGAGGGTACTTTTATGCATTCATAATTCCATCAATTTTGACAAGATCTCCAACATCTCTGCCTGAAATGTAGCTCCAAACCATGACAAAGCCTCCAGCATGTTTTACAGATGGTTGTAGACACTCACTGTTGTACCTCTCTCCTGACCTTTGTCATACGTATTAACATCTATTTGAGTCAGTCCAGTTCTGCATAATTTGACAAACAGTACTTGAGTACTTGCGACAGGCTGCTGGTAACAAAGTGCCTAAAGATACAAGTTTCTTTAAGTTATGAATGGACACAACTGTGGTCCATCCCTATAATTACCTTTTTTTATGCTTGAATAATTCATAGATCCATGTTAAAGTTGTTCAACAAACAAAAAACTTTCCTCTGAAAATGGTCACGTACAAGGATAGACTGAAAATGAGTAAAAAAGCAGCCAATGGCCAAAGAAAACTTTGAAAAACCTTCAGAAAGCCATTTGATCAAGAACAGTTCAAATAATTACAAGAAAGTCTGGCTCTTTAGAAGGAAGAGAAATGCGTGGTGGTTCAAGTCTTTTGCACAGTACTGTATGCATTACTCAACATTTCAGTTACATATATATGTAATTGTTATTGTTTTATGTATATAACCTTGGAATACTTAAAAAAAAATATTCTAACAATTTGTCTATCAAGCAAATTTTTGGAGTCCTTGTGTGATTTTACTTTACTGTTATGAGGCACTGACTGATGTTTGAATAAATACATTTGTAAACCTATAGGTCTACATGTTTATCAAAACCTGTTTGTATCTATTGCTTTGCATCAAAAACTGTAAGTGTTGTTGTTTCACATGTATGGCTTTTAGATTGAAATAAATTAGTTTTTGTTTAAGCCAGCGACCACAGGAGCAGCACATGCACAGGGATTACCATCCCCAGCTATTATCCCTGCATTTGTCATGGTTCTGGGTTGCTGTTTAATTACTTCCTGCTTTATTTTGGGTTTTTTTTTTTTTGGTCAATTTAACCTTGTCACTTTTGCTTCTTGTCTTTGTCAGTTTTCCCTCCTTTATAAGTATCTGTCCCACCCTAATCAGTTTCTCTTTTCCAGCCCCTTGCCTCCATTGTTTGTTTCACTAACTATCTTTATGTGTTTGACCCTAGATTATAGATTGGATTTCAGATTTTACTGTCCTCTTTCTTGAGAAATCACTGCAGCACTGGTACATTTCAATTCAAAGCAGGGAGATAACCTTGGATCAAAGAGTACTGTCACCACATCCTTCTATGTTCAAAATAAGTTGAAGAAGCTGGTTTGCATCGTAGTTTTCATTGTATCTTGCACATGATTCTACTTTCTAAGCACATGATAGCTACAAAACTTTGCATTTAAACTCCCAACATTTGTAATGGTTAGACACTGAGCAAGATATATGCCACTTGTCATAATTGAATAGCATGACGACTAAACACAATACTGATGTAATAAGAAGAAGTGATGTGGTTAATTATTACCACAATAACAGTAGGTACATTATTTGGATGGTTTTGAAAATTTATTTTTTTCAATATACAGACATAAGTGGCTGATGTATAATTATTCCAGAGATGCTGGCACATTATAGATGTAATGTACATCTTCACATACAGTATGCTTTATAGGCACTGCACTTTGGTTTAATTTTCAAAGAAGACACACACACATACACACACAAAAAAAAAACAGTTTTGCATTATACTGACTCATCATGAAGCCGAAGTGCAAAAATGTTTATTAATAGTGACAGAAACCAAATGCATTTCAGAAGAGGGCGAAGAATCACAGGGTGATTATTTTCTACATTATCACTTGAGTGCCATTTGCTCTGTATTCATTAGTTTGATGTAACTCACACAGACACTCACACAAACACACACAGCAGCTGTGTATCACATGACCTCTTTTTATAGATGTGTGTTTCAAAGAGACAAAATCAAAGACTTGTAAAACTGCTTCCCACATAGAAATGGTCTATTACTGTTTCCTTTGGAAACAAAGGTGTCTTTGAATACACCAAATCAAAGTCTAAACAGATTACAGACTTGAATGCAGAATTTACATGGCACCCATATTTGATTTGCATCATACTCAGAGTGGTAGATGCTCTCCAGCAGACAGCAAAACCAGTGAAAATACACACAAAAAAAGTTCAATCCATTAAAAAGCACTTAGCAATCACTTAGATCTTAAATAATTTGACCTTCTTCTAGTCATATCTGCTAGTTAACAAAAATAATGATGATGAATGTACATGTGAGATGCAATCATGAGTTTATGAAGCATAATGTAGTATTAATGTTTCTAATATGAAATAAAACACTATAGTTGCAGAATCCTTTGTTTTCAGTTAACTAACATAAATTCAAATTTCTGTTTGTTTGTTTTTTAAAATTTTTTTACAATCACTTGCAGAGTATAAACACTTTACAAATTAAAATAAAATTTCTGAATCTCCTTTATGCCAGCTGTGCGACTCAAATAACCAGACTGCCCAAAGATGGGATGAATAATGGTTACTATGGCCACAGCATGGCTTCAGTTTCTAGTAATGAAAACTCTCAGAGGGAGGAATGCTGTTACTGATTCAGTATGCACGGTTCACGCCTCTCATAATCCAAGCATTGGTTGTGTGAAGCTCTAATAACAGATGAACTGTTTCAGCCATCACTTCAGAGTATTTCATGGCAGGATCATCACTGCAAGACAGAGTTTATTCAGCTTTTCTGTGCTATTTATTTGTTGGCATAGTTCATACTGGGAAATAGAGTTCTATAAACCCAGCCTTGACTGTATCAGCAATTTTGCACTCAAAATGAATAAATACGGGCACACTAGTCAGCATCTGCTTTACATGTTCAAGGTGCTTCATACAATCACTGTTTTACTGCCCTCATCTTGATCAGTGTTTTGTCATCAGAGTTAAACCCTGTTGCAGCTGTAACAGCCCCTTAGTGATGTCACTATGTACATGTACTGAATGCACCCCGTCATCACTAAATGATAGCTCTCCAACTGGCAACTAAGATAATATTTCAAAATCAAAATTTAGCATCTTAAGAATTATTATTCAAATAGTATTTGAAATTACAGAATTTAGCAATTCCCAGATGACAAAACTGATTTGCTTTCTCTGAACATGATCTGTATCTTTGCTTTTTGGTTGTGGGGCAAAATGCGCAAAATCTGAAATTACAAGCTGTGTCCAAAGATGAATAATTGCTAACCCAACTGAAGGCTTTTACTGGGGGCTAGTAAATCAGAGCAGGTTTGGGAAGTCTGGGCTAGCTGTCGTGCCACAGTATTGATTCAGTAATCCGAAGCCATCTCCCAAGTGCTTCTGATTTATCTGTCACATTTCATTATGACTCCTGTGCTCTGAAACTCTTTCTCTTTAATACAATACTGCAGAGAGCATTTAACCATCTGATGTGTCGTCTGTATTGGCAGAAAGGATAAGACTCCCTGCCGTAGACTTTCACTAATTTGGTCGGGTGTGATTTCCTCATATTATTTTGTTAAGAGATCTCACGCTGATGCTGCTATTAACACTGGAGGGAGACTGTGAGTGAATTAACAATTGGAGATTAAAAAAAAAAAAAAAACATGCTTATGGTGAACTGGGTCATTCTATGGTAAAGAAATGGTGGTCATTTGAGTACTTAGCGGACTGCTGCTATATTAAGGCATGAAAAAAGAAAAGCAGCAGCGTCCTAAGGGAAATTGACAACATAGGCCATTTATTTATACAAGTGAAAATAACCTGTGTTTATGCTTATGGCCAAAAACAGGAAACTTGTAATATTTTTATGACACAACAATGCAAATGTCCCGGACACCCGAGCCCACAAATCTGTGTTGGCATTTGTTTCCGTCAGCCACAGCAGAAATCTGTGATAACACTCATGGTACATAAAAATGTGAGTGGTTACTTAAGGGGGGGGGGTCATCAATAACAGTTTAAATAATGCTGTTCGTGGTGGCGAGTGGTAACTCTGAATGTTGAACAGTAATTATTGGACAGCAGACTGGAAAATACTGAACTATTTTCTATTAATGAATAGTCAAGTACTGATTCGTTAATAAATATCTTTGAATTGAAATAAGTGCCTCCTTAAGAAGATGATCATTTTTGTGCTTGCTCTAGGTAGCAGCAACTGTTTAGTATAGTTCCTCATTACTTGCTGATTACCTGAGTATGACATAAGCTTTTCCCCACTAACATAAAGTGATAGACTTTATTTATCCCCAAAGTTAGGTCATAATGTCTTACTAACACCCCCACACAGTTTATTATTCTAATTTTTTTAATTGTTTTTTGTCAAGGAGCATCTCTTTTTTTTTTTTTTTTACGAAGAATGCCTTTAATCATGCTGTATATATGTCGATACTTTCCTTCCTAAAACCCACTCACTGGTATGCACACACCACTGTGTGAAGCCCACTGTGTGAAGTGTCAGTGTCAGCTGCGCTTTATTAATTTGCTTATTACCAGATGTTAGCCTGCAAGTTAATAGGTTAACCTAAGGCAGTGATCTGGGCAACATCAGCACGTCCTGCCTTTGTTGGCTCATGTTACTGGCAAGGTGCACTCCTCTGACCACTGTGAGCACACTCTTTACATTGCAGTAATCCCAAACATGTTTTCCTAAACAAATTAATTGTTGGGTGATGATTTTAAGAAGTTGCTTATTTAATTGATTCATTAAATGCTCAAGTCAGTGCATTGTAGGCTCTGACAATGATAAAGTAGAATATATATTTGTGGCCATAGCAAAATCAGGGGATTTTCTCACCAGATTTCTAGATGGCTAGAAAAAAAAAATCTATCTTTTTTCCAGTCTATAGTCAGGACTGCTATTTGTAAGTGATTGATTAGAAATGATACTTTCAGTAGGGAGAACAAATAGAAAAGATAATAATATAATACTTATACACATCCCATACTATTATTTACTCCACAAAAGCACTTCCGTTTCTTTTCTGCGTGGCCATCTATGTTAGTTGTCATAGTGAGAGCTTAGGAGTGTGCAGGTATGTTAACTGGCAGACCAGAGTAAGTTCAGCATTCTTCAGTCCCATTTTCCTCTTCATGATTTTTATCAATATCTGCACTGATGTTCAAAGAAAGATGTATGATATGGGAAATCACACTTTTAGCCCTCTCTCTAAGGATTTTGTGTTGATGACTGGCATCACAATTAGAAGCATAAACAAAAGAACTATTGCAATTAATATCAAAGGTAAACTTGAAACTAGTTGCTGTGCACCTTTACCTAAACCTTTATACAAGACTTCTGGTAAACACAACATTCACAGCTGAAATGTGATCAGAAGCCCTCGAGCTGCTTCACTGTGTAATTTTTAACGGAAGACAAACTGACAAGTTCACCATGTACCATCCTGACACAAGCAAGATATCATTGCAGCTCTTGCAGAGTGTGCATATAGCTGAGAGTAACAGCTGATGCAATATTACATCATTACCTGCAGGTGTCAATCTGATCAAATGTGTTGGACAGTATACTTTTTTTTTTATTTTTACATTAAGAACAATTTATAAAATGGTGCTGTTGTGGTGCAGAATTCTGACACTGCACGAAGCAGTATCAGTGACAGATGAGTTCAGGATGTGCAGCAATGCTGGCAGGCTAACCATGCTCTGGATGTGACATCAGTGTTGTATGTTGGTCGCCAGTCGTGCAAAGGATAGTTTGAAATCTAATTTAAACAGGCAGACTGTGACATGCACGGTGTCCGGAAATTCTACTCGGATCTGATTTTGCCATCGATGTGGTTTAAATCTGACTTGTAAATAAGGTCCTGATTCCCAACTTGATAAGCCAAGCAGCAATGGGTAGTGACTGAGGAGTTACTTCTATTTAAGCTTATTGTCTGAACAAAAGCAAATCTGGATTCCAATGTCACTGACATCTGCAGTCAAGGAAACAATGGACATCTTTACTTTTTATGCAACCATTTAATGTATTTGGGATGATGTGTTTAATAACAGCATGAATTCTATAAACTAAGGACATGCAGACATACATTTTTCCTACTGTAGCAGTTACTTTTTGCCATGCATTTATATTATTATTTTTTTTTTTTTTTCAATGTTCTAACTAAATAATTACCCAGTGAACTAAAAATGAATTAGTCGCAATAGGAAGGTGTACGATAAACTAGAGTCATGCCAAATACTGAAAAAAGTACCTCTTGATATAATAGGTTTGTGAGTCATAAATATATTTCACGTTGCTGATTTACTCGACTTACATGGCTGGCGGCTATTATTAAGTTATGATCGACTATCAAGAGAATCACTGCCATTCATTTTCTACCATGCTGTGAAGGACATAGAGCTGTGGACAAGCTGACAACTGGGCAAAAGTGAGAGTGATAATTTCTGAATCTCATTGTACGTATGTTACATAACAGTTCTCTTTACCGTGAGGAGCTGAATAACCACAATGCTCCATGGAAACATGCAGGCAGTGAAAGCAAATGTCTGCTGTCTTACTGATGTCCATCACTGAAATGTCACATCATGAATCTGCCAAGTATTTGTGCTGCCATTTGAAAGACCCTACCTTAAAAAGAAAATGCAAATATCTTAATAACGTAATTAAATTTTGGTTTGAGTGTTGTAATGTCCCTGCATTAAATCAGCTCAATTTTCACAATCTCTTGAAAATGACACTAAGAATATAACTTATCACACCAAGAATAATATCAAGGTTTATGTTCCTGTTTTTTTTTTCTTTTTTGCTCTTGTAAGTTGTCACCTGTTATGAAGTTCTTTTGTACTTTTTCTAAGTTCTGAAAATTGTTCATGGTTAAAACTTCAATTCAATTCAAATTATTGTCATTGTCCTTTCACATGACATAAAGCTGTGTCCTTCAAAGATATTTTTAAAAAATTCTTTAAACATAATATTCTTTAAGAATAATGCCCCCTTCCTTAGACCATGCGTGTTTATTTTTTTTTTTACCTATGTTTTCCTTTTTTTTACAAAAGAATTTAACAAGCTAAATGCAGGAATCTTGTCCTTGCATCCAGTCTGGATTTCCTGCTTATTAGCATCATCAGACACAAATGACACTTTAGGCTCAAAGGACAAACGTGTGAATGATTAAGTGGTATTTACTTTAAGCCTGTGCCCTTACCCACAAAACTGCAGAGTAACTGCTTCATATAGCAGGTGTCAGCGCTAAAGTAATTAATGTTATATTATATTTATAAATCTACTTGCACATGTAGATTAGCTGCTGATATTATGTTAAAAAAAAACAGTTTTGATGTCTGAATTTGTATTGCATTGAAAATATTTTATTTTGCAGCAGGGGATGTTTAGATTACAGGGTATTGTTGTGATGCTCAGTCTGAGTGCACTGTATATGCTGCCCTAGATCACAGTATACCATGTAAGTTTAAAAGCAGCATCCATTACAGCTACATGAGGACACTTGCCATACCCTGCAGAGGGACTGCCAGTGAGAGCAGCTAAAGAAGCCCCTTGAGAAAAAAATTGGATTTTGCCTCCACTTTACCACATAGACAGTGTTTTTGAGTGACAGACTCATTTGCCAGGTTTTGTGGGTGGATGTTTATGCAAATGCCTCTCCTCTGTGGGCTGAAATAGCTATCCAGTGACAGGCCAAAACTAACTGGGTTGAAATGCAGGAGCATGCAACTGAGAGGCTGAAAGCAGTGCATAATTCCCATTAAAATCTCTGGCACCATACAACAAGGGCTTGATAAAAATTTACCATATTAAGCCAGCCCACACAAAAGTTAGAATATTATTATTATTATTTTTTTTAATGTTTAAGAAATTTGACAATGTTTATCTGCAATAAGAGCATCAAAGACATGCCCTTGCTTCACAACTGCAGGGCAAAGCAGCAACAGACTCATGTGAATGTTGTTCATGTTTTCTTGGAAGGATGAATAGGGCAGTTGTTGAGGCTCTGTGGCAGTCTATATTAATTTGTCACATGATAATCCAAATTGCTGTTGTCCAAATTTGTTTTTACAATGAACTGAATTGCTCGAATCTGCTGGGAGGCAAAGATACCAAACCTTCATTTCACACGGCGTTCTAGTTACATGTAATAAAAGGAAGTACAGAGTGTTCCCTTTGCTCTACTGAAAGTGACTACAGGAATATTTTTTCTTTTCCTGTAGAAGGAAAACAGAATCACTGTATTGAATTAAACACAAGATGCTAATAAACAAATCTTATTCACATTATAAAAACATGAGACAGACGTGTTCTTTTACAGATATTCATTACTTGTTATGTTTGTATTCATAAAGAAGCCCTTTCAAAGGAAAAAAAAAAGATCATAACAGTGGATAGTCCTTTGATTTATAAGGTCCACTTATTATTAACTCATAAATTGCAAAATAGAGACTTGATGCACTGTGATGTGAAGCAAGACCTGATTACAAATGGAAATGTTTCCATGATAAATATGTGTTGTGTTGGAGATGAAAAACTGCAGTAGCACGCTGTCTGGAGCCTTTGTCAAAGAGCTGTATCAGCTTCAGCCATGCGAACACTACGGCAAAAGTCATGGAACACCAGTGCACTGCAAGATGGGATGTTAAATTAATTCTTTGGAGTGGGAGACTGAAAAGATCTTTGATGAAGTTTGCCTTGGCTAAAACCTACCCATTTCAATTTATTAACAGGGTTTTTTCAGTGGTGTGACCTAACAGCCGAAAACCTCTGATGCTTGCTATTGCTTCAGTGATTCCCACCATGCTTTTAGAGGACAGCGTTTCAAAACGCTTATTTTTAAATTGATGGACATGATGCTAAAGCATGAGCAACATGAAAATAAAACAGATGAAATACTGACAGGTAAAACCTGCTACTTCTCACCAGTTTGTATCTGACATCACTGGCGACATCAACAGTGCACCAAACCAGTCTCAGTTCAGCATTTTTCACAGTCTGCAGCGTAGCAGTGTTTTATATTTGTTACTTTGTGTTATTTTTATTTGATAGGAAAGCTCACAGAGTTGAATGGGAGACTGAATTCCAAATAGGCAAATCTGTGGCATTTCAAGAAGAATTTATGAATAGTTGCGGGAGCTGGTGCAGCATGGGTATACGCGCACACAAGTGTGCAAGTGTTCCACTGTGTGGAATTCATAACAAGAAGCAAGTTTACAGGTGGGGTACACAAGCTAATAAATCAGACATCTTTATTTCTTTTGCAGAATTTTGCTAGTGAAACTCAACAGTTTTGAGGGGGTGTGTCTGCCAAGCATTAGAGAATTAGACAAGCCACAACATTACATGAGCCATTACTCTGATTACAATTCCTGCTGTAATTTGGCTTTATTATAGCCAACAACTGTTTCTTCCGAATTTAATTGCAGCAGTGACCATTATTGGCTGTAAAGTTAAAACAGGAGTGGTCATTTACATGGCTCTGCAAAGGAGTTGGAGGTGGACCCTCAGCAGATGCACAGTTTGGACCTGGTTGGGCAATTTTATGAAAGTTTGACCTTAAAATATTTTATATATTACATGTGAATTGAGTAGATGATTTGAAGTATTTTAAATACTTGCTACTGTAGTTCACAGAAATACAGCTGTTTGTTTGGTTTTTTTTCCCAGAACATTAATATTTTAATGTTTTTTAAACATTTTACAAAATATAAATTTAGCCAATAAAATATGATGCATTTAGATTAAAATACCTAATGATATATCATATGTCAAAAATAACACACTACTAATATACAATGCTATTTATGTATGTATTATATTATGAAATTCATAAAGGGAATATTATTTTACTTGTTATTTAGCTTTAATGCACATTAACTTAGCTTTAACACACTGACCATCAAAAATTGCCCCTTAATTTCTTGGTTATTTGAGCATATAAGTGGATGTAGAACTTTGCAGATTATTTATGTGTAATATATTCTAGATAGTCTAAATACCATAAATCATATTCTCACTTTTTAAACTGTATTTTAGGTTTTCTTAGACTTACTATATTTCATTGCATCCTGTTGTCAGTGTAGTTGTGACAACACAGGGCTTTAATGTACTGTGCTACAGTTGGCAGTGCACAGTCTGTGTATATACAGGAGGAGTTATCAGTCTGACTTCCAGTTGTCATGCTGCTGAAAAAAAGGCTCAAGACTGAGATTGCCAATCCATGTCAAGCGAACAACAACATTCACAGCTGGTCTGCATCCACCTCGCTGCCAAGATATCATAGATAGAATCTCAGCTAGACCTACAGTGAGTGGTTAATATAAAGTAGCTCTAGTTACAAATTAAACTGTCAGGATGATTGAGTGAAAGGATCGCGATTAACTCTATTCAATTCAAAATGAGCTTTAACAGCTAAATTATGTCTTAACTGTGAAAAAATGTGTGACCTTTCCAAATCACAGCCTGTGAACTCTGATAGAAACTTGTACTGCTCATGTTTGACCCAGTCTCCCACTGAAAGAAGTGAGTTGGGAAAACATGTTTTCGAGACCTTTAATGATATAATTATGCCAGCGTTATTTGGTATATATATATATATATATGGATACATTTAGTTTTTTTTCCATATCAAGCCTCTTACGTTGGACCCTATAATTTACTGTATCATAAAATTGCAATCCATGTAAAACAGAGACTTCTGTATTTCCAAGGACCACATTTGCATCCATGCATGACGGTTTAAGGAGACCTTCAAACATTACACAATTTTTGTGGTTCTGTCATCGTGTAAAGTTACTTAACAGTCTCGATAGAGCCTCATGAACTTTTATATCTGGACGTAGCCACCACCTGGACCATTTGAGGAATGTAAAGTTTATATATGTATATTTAAGTGCCACACACAGAGGGGAGCTGCTCAGTCACCTCCAGACTGCATTATCTTTGCCTTAGAATCACAGGCTCGTGGATCCTGAAGTCATTTTGGGTATAATGTCTGACCACATTTTATTAGTTTTCTGTGTGTTTCACAAAACCGACTGAAATTGACCCAAAGCTGTGTAACTGATTAGAGCAGAAAATGTAATCATTCCAGACCCAGCATTATCTCTTCTTTTTTGAATAGGCAAAATTTAATAGACAGTTAATGGACAAAGAAGATGGCTGGCTCTTTCATAGTAATTCTTCAGGGTCCTGCAGTCTATCAAGCTTTTTTTGTTGACCTTGTCATTCTGTAACAACTTTTTTTTTTTTAGTATTTCTATCCCAACAGAGCTGTATTAGGAACAGGGATTCAAAAGAATGTTAACAGTAGGCGCAAAATGGGACACAATACAGTTTCTAAAAATTATAACTGGCACAGGCTGGAACTCAAAATTCCTAAAAAGGTGCAGTAATTGAGCCCAGAATTTCAGGGGGGAATTGGCACATGAAATATTCGAGACAAATAATGCATGTCTCAGATAAAAACAGATTCTGTGCTGTTGATCTGAGCTCTCTCCTTCACTGAATTGGAACTAAAATGGCCTCCAAGTGTACTGAACAATGGGGGTGAGCATAATGCAGTGTGACTACTGAGTGACTTGACTGAGATCCAAAGTGAATAAAAGGCCTCACTATGTGAGCCAGCGAGGCTGAGCTGCTGCAGTGCTCAGGACTTTGGCGGGTGACAGTGCGTTATAACGCTTCACACACATTTCATTTGCCAATAAATCCTATTGCCATTTCCCACATTGCACACGGCCTGTGTCGTCAAAAGTTGTAATCATCAAATAAGCATTTGTATATAGTCTTAAATAGTTTTTTCCTTGAAACCCCTGTCCTTTGGTTTAGCAGTGACTGACTTAAATTACCCGTTGAAATAACAGCTATAAAGTTCATATAAAGAACTGTATATAGCTTATTCATATTGCTTATCACATGAATGATAAGCAATATGAAAAAGAAGCTCAGACTCAAATATGTGATCTTAAAGATATTTCTAACCAACTTATTGTACTTAAAATGAATCTGCAAGCCTAGTTTGTGGACTCATGAAATATTAATCAGAATATTCAGCATGAGATTCAGTTTTTGTGTTTGATACTAATAATTAACTCTTATCTCCATAAAGCTTCTTATTGTCACAGTCACATTTGTCAGCTTTATCCACTATTACCTAAAATTCAATCATACCACAGAAACAGGAGGGCGGGGGTGGGGTGGGGGGGTGGTTGCGAGGAGGATGCAGTTGCCAGAATCTCTAAGAGAATCAAAACAGTGTTTGGATGAGAAAACTCAGATTTCCCTTTTCATTTGAAAATGTTTACTGTGCGACGCTGCGCTTTAGTGACAGTGATTTAAGGAACAAAAATTCTTTGTAGCGTTGTTTTTGTTTTCCTGTAACTATGAGGAATCTTGACACAAACATGACAAAGCACATCCCTCTCAGACAGTGAAACCCCCCCCCTTGACCCTCACCCTTGAAAACTGGCAACTTTATATGAAAGGAAATACGAGAATAATATATCTGTCCTCAGCCAAGGATCAGACAAGACAATGCCATGTTTATGGAACCAAGTGAAACTTGGTTTCTTTGAACAGAGCAGCTTGCATGGAAGTTACCAGCATTTGCAGAGAATATGGGTGAGAAGGGGGAAACAACTGGGTGAGAAAATAGTCTTAAAATGTCTTGTTGTTCTGGCTGTGTGGTAAGTGAAAGCCTCTTTTTGCACATGCTTTAAATTTGTGACAGAATAGAAAGTCTAATACGTTTTTCTGCCAAGCTTTTATTTAAAGCCGTTTTATATTCGTCTGCTCCAAAAATTCAGAGTCACGTTAGCTTGGAGTCGCTCTCGACCATTCATTACCCCGATAGCAAGAAAACCACCCAGGAAATCACAAAGAGGGAACACAGTGAGCCGTTCATTCACCTACGAGCAGCTCAGAGTTTTGAGCCTACTTAATTTTGATTGTGTGGAATGTGTTAGGAATCCCACAAAACAAACACACACACACACACACACACACACACACACACACACACACACACACACACACACACACACACACACACACACACACACACACACACACAGAATAAAATCTGTCATGCTGTGAGTGCCACTGCGCCACTGTGCTTCCTCCTTTTACAACTTTTATTCATGCAATGGGAGAATGTGATAAAAAAAATAAAACTGCATAAATGAGTCATCAGAGTAGTACATCTGGATTTCATTGTTTTTGCTGTGGCTTTCAAAATGCCACGATACCACAGGGCGGGCTCTGTCTTTTGTCTGAATAATCACCTTAAAGAATCAAGAGCGTTGCCTCTCAAAATGCTGTTGCCCCCCACTCCCACCCCCACCCAGTCTGTGCAGAAACTCTGGTGGGGTATTTGTGTGGCATGGCTGAAGTACACAACCTCCGGCCCTGCTTTTCTTTGATGTGCTCCAAAGCCATCCTTTACCAGGAACTGAAGATCAAAGACACATGATTTTATCAAATAGAGCTCTTGTCGACTGTTTGTAATGCTTTATTCTTCATCAGGAATACCCACTCTGTCACTACGAAGCCACAGGAGACGCAGTGCTCTTTTAAAACCCAGTGGTGATCTCCCCGTTATCCAGATGAAAACGGATTTATTCAAACCTCCCATCAACCAACGCTATAAATAGAAGCTTGTGGAAAATCTTCTAAGAGGAAAAAAAAAAAATAATCTGTGCTCTTAAGCTGTTATTAACATGCTGATAGAAAAATGTCAAATGTTATTTTAGAGCAGGGAATTTTCTGTGAAAAGATGTATAATGCTTCCCAGTAATATTTATGGCACAAATGTAAGATTTACTAAATGATGAAATTATCTAACAAAATACACAGCTGAGTCATACTTACTGTTGTTACTCCACATGCTATTTGACTGGGGGCCGAATTGTAATGGTAATTTTCTTCAGATGCCGTATGCATTATGGCTTAAGGGCTCTAGAGAAGCAGCAGCTGAACAATTCTCAAAATGGGTTTGTCATCCGACTTGATGGAGGTTAGCCACTCTATAAAATACAAGGAAACCTAGAGCAAGAGTAATTCTTACAAAATAAATGCCATAAATATCTTAAACATTGTAGTACTTAGGTATCTTACTATAAAAAAAAAAAAAATTCCACATGTGCGTGTTTGAAAAACATGCCTGGAAATGTGACGTGGCACATAGCAGCACTCATCTCCAGTCAACTGAACAGCTGAACTACTGCAATCAATATTTATCTGTTCTTTGTGATAAGATAACTGCCACCTGTTATCCAGGGTGTTATTATAGCAACTGTTATTTTGGTAAGTGCCACAGGGAACTAGCTCCATAACGTTCCTGCTATCATTATCCCCCCCCCCCCCCCCCCCAAAAAAAAACCCCAAAAACAAAAATCTAAAGGTTGGCTCATTATTTTGGGTTCAGTGTGCCATGATTTTACCCCCCCCCCCCCCCCCCCCCCCCACACACACACACACACACACACACACACACACACACACAGTCTTGTTTCAAGGTTTCACTGTGAATGCAGCTCACCTCTGAAGTATGCAACATATTCCTTCGAGGGGGGTTTCACTGCTATCTGTTTAAATGCAAGCAGCTATGTGTCGTAGCTTTCTTTGACAAACAAAACAAAACAAAACAAAAAACTCCCTTATGATGACCCTTACCATAACTGTTTACTGTTAAATGATAATTTGTATGTCTACTTTTGAATGTCTGTGGATGAATCGGTGGTTTGTGCATGCATGGGTGTTTTTGATGCATGTATGCACATTAGTGAATTACATGTGAACTGAAAATGCCGTCTTTCTTCTGTGTATTATTATTATTGCTCAGATCCAACATACAGTAAAAACACGTTGCATTGCTCTATGGCAGCACTGCAAAAGTAGCATCCCTCTAGAACAGCTTTTAAAAGGAAAAAAAAAACTCTAATGAATTAGCTTACATATATTCCCTTTTTTTCTGCAAAGCTAAACAATTCTAAACTAAACTCTTACATCTCATCCACAAGCTTTATATGTTGCATTGCTTGAGCATTGTGTTCCAATTGGACACTGCTGCATCAGCAGTGCTTCCGTTTGACATACAAGTACATGCCAATAAAAATGAAGGATGTGTCCGTATTGACCACTGCTGGCCTTTGTATGGATGACACTGACATAAATGTATATACACACAAAAATTATCTTTGGATTTGCAGCCATTTTAACTCTGCTTATGTGTACAAAAACAGCCATTTTAAATTCACAGCAATGATACTGCATTTTGAATTCAGTCCAACCAAATGAAAGACCCCCTTTTAGGTGGTTTGGTTTGTGCTGGTGTGGTCTTTACTACACCCAACTCCCCCGGCAGCGGTTTTTTTTTTTTCTTCTTTTTGTTTTTTTTTGTTTGTTTTTTTCTTGAAGTTGACACATTTCTGAGCCAACTACAGTAGATATATCTATGTGTGCTCTTTGTTTCATGGGCCATCACACTTCAAACATGCAATTAGGGCAGAGGTAGGAGTGATTGACGTGCACATTTATTTGACATGATTACTATCTTTTCTATGCATCTACAACTCTTTCAGCATAAAGAAAGAAGATGACAGGATACTCACCTTCTTTAGGAGGCCGTTTCACTTCTGCGGTCAGATTGCAGATCTGCCCAGCTTGTAGTTGGGGTGACAAGCAACCTTCCGTTTGTGGATTCAAAGGTAAAACCACATTGTTGAGCATGAGCATACTCTCTGATTCTCCATCTCCTAAATGCTGAGGACATGTGCATTTCGTGTACACAATCCCACATGTCTCCACTGTCCCTTTTTCTAATTTCAGGCAGTTTTCCAACCATGTACAAAGCACTTGACATCCAAATTGGCTAGGGCTGGCCTTATTCAACACCAGAAATTCCACAATAGACTTTTCCTCCTCATCCAGCTTCTGTGGCGTCAATCCATTGTAATCATAAGGGAAAACTCTCCGTAGCTGAACAAAATTCTTGTCATACAGCAAAAATACATAAATATTCTTCGAATCACACAGATACACTATAGACTCGTTGACTTTCAGTAGTTCATTGATCTTTTCGTGTGAGTAATGGTCAAATTGATAAGCAAGCAAAGAATATTCAGAGCAGCTCAAGTCTCGCTTGTATAGCTTCAGGTAGATGCTGTATTTGGTAGGGTCAGGGTTCTCCAGCGTCCATGTACAGTTTGTATAGTTCTTGGGAAACATTTCAGTCACTGAATATGATCCATAAATGACCCCCTTGACCAGAGTGGAACACCAATAATCTTGGGCACCAGTTAATCCAAACATAACCAGAAGATAGGTGGAAAATATATAAATCAACAGGTTTCGAACAGCCTTCATCCTATGTCATTTGGCCTGCAGGAAGAGATGAAGAGGATTACACAAAGGGGTGTTAAAGCAGAGCACACAAACACATGATAGATAATCATTATCAAGTCTGACTAATGTGCTTACATTGTTCTTATTACATCCTGCCATGAAAATGAGAAGAAAAAAAAGGACACATAGGTAAACCTCAGCAACATGTGTTTTGCATCTCCATCCTTCCTCCTTCATCACTATACTTTGTGCAAACATTGCCACCTTGTGGTCGCTTCGGCCATTATTTATTTATTTATTTTTATTGAGGGAGGTGGGTGCAATAATGTGAGTCATTTAGACGTTATTAATTGGGTCGTATTTGGTACGGCACAATCCCCGGAGATATACAAATGTGGCTATTTAGAAAATCTGGCGACAAGGAAGAAGAAACGGCGAAAGTGCCAGGATTTGCAAGTCAGCGCAGTCCACGCGAGTTGTGGAAATGCAACTGCTCATTTTACGCAGTAACCAGTATCTTTGCACATGAAGCTATGTTCTCCGTGATTTAGGCTGTTTCCTCACAGGACAGTTAGATAATATGAGGCAGAAGATTATTATTATTCTTCCCCCCCCGCCGTGTGCTCGGTCTGCGCGCTGTCGCCTCTTCCACCACACCACCTGCATGTCTGAAATTCAGGGCTTGACGTATTTGACAATGCAATTTGATAAAGAGACTGTGTGTGTGTGTGTGTGTGTGTGTGTGTGTGTGTGTGTGTGTGTGTGTGTGTGTGTGTGTGTGTGTGTGTGAGAGAGAGAGAGGGAGAGAGAGAGAGAGAGTCTATGTGCGTGTGTATATCTGAGCTTGCATATGTGCGTGTGTGCACCTAAATGTGTGTGTGTGTGTGTGTGTGTGTGTGTGTGTGAGTGAGAGAGAGAGAGAGAGAGAGAGAGAGAGAGAGAGAGAGAGAGAGAGAATGCAATGCGATGTCCTGATTGCTTTAATCCTACAGGCAATGCAGCTGTGAGCAGTGTCACAGCAGAACGTGCGTGTGTATGTGTGTGTGTGAGCGCGCGCGCGTCTCGAACTGTGTGTGCGTGTGTGTCTGTGTAGGCGTTCAAAACGCAAGTAGGCTGGAGATAGGCTACCAGTTTTGATAGAATATACATTTGCCCGTATGTCTCCAACTTCTTTTCTTTTAATCACAAATCACGTCCGTCGCGTTACCCTAGAATTATATGTGCGTTATATAAGGATTTGTGGAAGGGGTGCTGAGTTGGATCAGCTTTCTGTCGTGATAAATTCATATGAGTCCACGTCCTCCCGCAAGATTCATGGCCAAGGCTAGAGGAGAAAAATAAAATCAGTATTCTGGAGACGAGAAATCGGTCAAGAGACGTTGATTTTATTGCCGGGCTTCTAAGAGCAATTTAGACTCGAGAGGAAATCTGAATATAGAGAAACGTCGGCCACGGGCTACATCTCATGCAGTGTCACTTCGACGCTCGGCACTTTAAAGTGATTTTTGCCTCTTAAGAGAGAGATCAGCTCTTAGAATTCCTCTGTTAAGCACCCTGGACTAATGTGAGCGGATGAACGCTCCAAAGCCATCGTGATGAATAGACGGGGCAAATGTTTTACAGAGGGAGGCTAAACTTTAACTGACAGATGACATACGAAAAATGCCATTTCAGTTGCTCGAAGACCTTCGTGAATTAATAACAACAACAACAACAATAATAATAATAACATCTTACCTTACACTGCGGAAGCTATGGCTATTTTTTCCACATACTTGACCACATCCTTTATAAATAAATTCTGCAGCCCTCCAGTGAATCAATACTCCCCATTCCCGACAATAGAAGTCCGGCGCAACAAGATGGTTCAATGGACGAAAATAAAATGCGTTACACTCCGGTCTGCCCGCACATATCCCCCCGTCTCCTTCTTCTTCTGGGTTTTTCCCATCAAAACGGAGCGCAACAACACACGACAGCCACCGAGAAAGAGAGAGAGAGAAGAAGGGAGAAAGACCAAGAGAGACAGAGGGGAAGAAATTCTTGGAGTGATGAAGAGCGCAATTCTTACAGTATTTACCATAAATTAATTCGGCAGACTCCACGTCTCTATTTCCCACTGAAATGTTTTCTCCATCAAGTCGCGCAACCCCCCCTCTCCGAAAAAGGGGGTGAAAAAAAAAAGATCCGTAGTGGGTGGATGTGAGATGTTGGGGGCTAGTGAGTTACAACACAGAGAGAAATAGACGCGCTTTGCTTGGTGCTTGCAGAGCTCCAGGAGCAGGCTGCAATATCACGTCACACTCAGCCGCTAAGATAAAGCACGTACGTACGCTTCTTACTGCCGCTGCGTCTGGCACCGCCACCACTTTCTTCCCTGCCCTCCTCCTCCTCCCCTCTTTCTTTCTTTCTTTCTTTTTTTTCCCCTCATACAGCCTGCCTTTAATTCCAGTCAAAAGGGTTTCCCCCCTGAACTGGACCCTCGCAGTTGTGCTCAGACAATACTGCGCTTTGCTGCTGCACCCTTTCTCCAATCAGGAATATTTCACGGATTTTAATTTTTAGGGCCCGAGCACGAACTGTGCGAAGGCCCTATTGTAATTGCTTTGTTTATTATTATTTTTTTTTTTTTTTTTTTTTTTTTTTTTTTTTTTTTTTTTATTATTATTATTATTCAGGCAAATGAATTGGCTTTTTGGGGGCTTTATCATATTCAAAAACTCATGAAACTTTGCACATGCGTCACACCTGGTGAAAATTTAAGTATTTTAATGGGCTCGGGCAAGGGCGCGCCCAAATGGCTCGCTAGCGCCCCCTAAACTGGAGCCCCACCGCTGTGTTTCACGTACATGAATGAACCTTCATACACATGTATATCATGTCCCGGCGCACAAAAAATCCTCTTGGAGCCATGCCCTAAACCCAACAGGAAGTCCGCCATTTTGAATTAATTATGCAAATTTGGCGATTTGCAGCCCTCACACTTTTTCTAATAACTCAGAGGTTTTAGACGTTATCATCTTCATATTTGGTTTGTCTAACCTGCACCCCCAGGGGAATCTAAATCTCGAAAATGGTGAGTTTTTGCCAAGGGGGAGGGGTCCTTATGCCCCTTTGAACTTTGATCATTCGCCATGAAATTTTGATTGCCTCTCATTCATACCTACATGATCCAATGTGCATCAAACTTCTCCAGTAGGATGAGGGTGCGCCCCTGAACACATACATATGACAATATTTAATATCAGTCGCAGCGCCACCTAGTGGGAACAGGAAATGTCATATTTTACACTTGGAGGTCCAGCTCCAAGGTGGTTTAGCAGAACCATCTCAAATTTCACCTGGAAAGCCTTAAGAAGTTGGACTTACTGTGTTTTCAAAACTGTGAGTTTTTGACAAAAGGGCGTGACCCTTATGGGACGGCAAAGTTCGATGATTCGCCATGAACACAAAAATGGCTGTAACTCAAAGCCAACTTGCCCAATCTGGCTCAAACTTCAGTGGTGTGATAAGCATGCTGCCCTGAACACACTCATATGCATAAAGTCCATAAACGGTAGAGCGCCGCCTAGTGGCAGCTCGGAATATCTTAAAATAGCAAGTTTTTTGAGTAGCCCCGGAGCTACGTTTTATCTACATGTATGAAAATGTACAGGCTCATGTAACATCCTAAGACGTACAAAAAAGTCTCTTGGACCCATACCCCAAACCCTACAGGAAGTCGGCCATCTTCAATTGAAGGTGTCAATTTTTGCCATTTCCACGCCTGCTATTTGAACGAACTTGTCCTAGGGCATTTGACCCAGTGAGACCAAATTTGCTCCACATCATCTAGACAAACAGCCCATCAAATATTGTGGAAATCTTTACAAAATATTAAATGGCCTTATCACACCAGGCCATTGAAGTTGGCCTTCGTTTTTCTCCCTCACCACCAAAATTGTTTGTGCACTTGTTCGCACATGCTTTGTCTGATCAGGCTGAAAATTTAATCACTCATGTACACACCCAGGCTGAATCCATAACTACAGATTCAAGACTGTAGGCGCAATAGCGCCCCCTACAGAAGCAAATGAAAATTTGTATGACCGTCCACAGAATTAGTTTTGCTCTGAAATGCATGAAACTATCTTTCACCATTCCTTACGAAATCCTCATCAATTTGATAAGCCTCCTGCCCTGAACACATTGATATGCATAAAGTCCATAAATGTTACAGCGCCACCTACTGGCAGCTTGAAATATCATAAAATAGCATGTTTTTTAGCTAGCCCCAGAGCTACATTATATCTACAGCTCTGAAATTTTGCACACTCATGTAACATCCTAAGACATACAAAAAAGTCTCTTGGAGCCATACTCCAAACCCTACAGGAAGTCCAGCATCTTCAATTGAAAGTGTCAATTTTTGCCATTTCCACGCCTGCTATTTGAACGAACTCGTCCTAGGGCATTTCACCCAGTGAGACCAAATTGGCTCCACATCATCTAGACAAACAGCCCATCAAAAAAGTCAATCAGACCCATGCCCTATTTTGCATGCTGGAGCCGTGACCACACCCCCAAATATTCCATTGCGTCTATGCCGAGAGCAAAAGATACCTTTTCCTATAAAAGAATTCAACTTTCTAGAGACCCATCACGATC
Organism: Archocentrus centrarchus; assembly: GCF_007364275.1. Classification (NCBI taxonomy): domain Eukaryota; kingdom Metazoa; phylum Chordata; class Actinopteri; order Cichliformes; family Cichlidae; genus Archocentrus; species Archocentrus centrarchus. The sequence continues at coordinate 19,859,914 of NC_044360.1, read as the reverse complement.
ACAAAACCTCCGAGTGCGGCACGGGTCGACGAGCGCCACAGGTCGACGCGCGCGGAGTGCGAGGGCCCGATATCACCGCTTGCGGTTTTAATTTTTATATTATTATTATTATTTTATTTTATTTTATTTTTTACACATGTATATATTTTTTTTCTGGATAAGAGGAAGGCGTGAGAATAACGTGATCATAAATGCAACTTGAGCGCTCTATCAGTGGGACTTGAGAGCTCGCTGGTGTGTTTGGTAATTTTCCCTTCTCTCCTGATGGGTGACAGCCGCTGTTTTGATTTCTTCACAGTTTGTCGATGTGCATCACCCTGCACGTCCTCCTGCTCGCCCGAGTTCACGCTGCTGGAAGAACAAATGCTTATGGGGCAACTTGTGCCGTCTTTGGAAAGTTGTTCCGGGGTGTCTTCACCTTACAGGTGCAACTTTAAAGCTGCAGTTTTCCTTTTACTATATTTTGCCTTCTCAGGGGAATGTTTACACAGACTGGTTTAATGCTTTCCCTTAACTTTTTCAAACGTTTTTCTAATATGCATTCAGTCAATCATCAGTAGTCAAGTAAATGCAAACTTCAGGCTTCATCAACTGGCCACTGACAGTGAGGCACAAATGGCTCAGCAATAGTCTTCTATCCTCCTGGCTGAATTCATGGGAAGAATGGAATTGTAATGGAGATGGGGACAGGGAGTTTCAGAGTGATCCAAATCACCTGCTGATCGCACTACCTTTCCAACTGAAGGTGGAGGAGAGGTTTTATTTCCATAGGTGGGTGCCCTTTATCAGACACAAATTCAGCATCCTACATAACGGCTAAGTACAGACCTCTTCATGTGCTTAAAAAAAATGTATGGCAAAAGAATGGTTGCCTTTGTATTAGCTGCGCTATGGACTGGAGAGTTGTCCAGGGTCTACTCCGCCTCTCACCCAATGCCAGCTGGGATAGGCTCCAGCCAACCGCCACTCTCCACAGGACACAAGCGGGTAGAGCTTGGATGGATGGAGAAATGATTGTGCATGACTTTCACATAGCTTGGAGCTTAGTTAATTTGCATATTTGGGTTATTTGCATATTCAAAAAGGATGACATTTTATTGGTAAGTCCAGATAGAAACAACTGTTCAGCATGGTTTTATTTTATTTTATTTTTTTCTTGGGGAGTTGGGTCAGCTGCTCTACACATTTTACTGTGAATAGTTAACTCTCATTAGCCTGGCCATCTCTTTCAGGCCTTGACTGAATGCTTTCCATCTGAGCAGATGCTGCATGAAGAGCCTTTTTGTTTATTTATTTCCAGGAAGTTTCAATTTGAAGTGTTTCTAAGCCAGCCTTTCCAAAGATTGCTACAGAACCACACAGAGCATCAGCCACAGAGTTACGTGAATCTGAAAGAACTTGTTTGTATCTCCAACATCCTATCCCACACAGCGTTTACAACATTGTTAATCTGTTGCCAAACTTATAAAGGAGCTTGGAGCCCTGTTGGTTTCAGTGGCCTGTGACTGGAAGCTTTCTAATTCCAGTCTTCCCCAGGCAGCCAGTGGAACATCAGGGGTGACCTCGAGTCAGCCCACTTTCCACAGCCATAATGAAGACTTTGGTGTTTAGGGAGCTTTTGGCTCACTAAGATGTGGAAGAAATTCATGCAAAGCCTTATTGAACAATGAAAACACAATAAGTATCTCTCCACTGACTCATGGGGAGGCCAATTGCCAAGCTACAGGAATACAGCCATCACTCTCCTCTGCAAAGACGTTTCCAGAGTGCAGCTGGTATCCTGTGTGTTTGGTCATTGCAACAAGAAGAAAAGATTACATTTATAGGGAAATGTGCATCCAGAAATTGTGGCACAACTAGGAAGTTAGATCAAGAGTGGAAATTTGTGGCTCACTGTGTAATAACAATGACAGTGTGATATCTTGACTTTCATTACAATCGTTTTAAAGTCAAAGTGAACAAATAGCATACAAAAATTATATTAAAGTGTGACAGTTATTTGCAGAATATCCAATAAATGTGTGCAACAGGCTAAATAGCTTCTGATATATATATATATATATATATATATATATATATATATATATAGGACATGTGTATGTCCAAAGAACCTTTTAAATTCTCTAGTATGTCTTGGATTTGCATTCAGTTGAAATGCAGTAGTAGCACATGCAGCATACCAGTTTATCCTCTGCTAGAATCTCCAAAACATTTGTGATTTTTTTTCATCTAATAGCAGTTGCAGAATCTGTCATATTATTCAGTCAACTCGAGTCTGTTTCAGCACATGGATTTTGAATTATTCATGACCTCGCATAAAGAATAGCCCTATTATCACCTGCTCCTGTTTGTGTGTGTTTGTGTGACTGAAATCTGCACTAACAGTTGTGTGTGTGTGTGTGTGTGTGTGCGTGCGTGCCGAATAGTATAGCTCTGATATTATGGCTGCATTTGATTTCATGTCTGTTGCAAAATGCAGTGTGATAAACGTTAGCCTTTTGATCATGTGATAAGCACCAGTTTATTGATGTGAATCACCCATTATGATTATAATATGAGCGGATACGAATACATAAATTGAATCACTGACAGAAAAAATGTTTAGTTTTAGTTTCTACCAATTCATCCGGTATAGTGCAGTGCACGAACATATGCAGGCATATAGGGTGAATTCTCCAGACACCAGTGAAATGTATTCAGACTTTCAGCTCAACTCAATCACAACGAGGTAGTCCATATGTTACTTCTGTCTGCACAGTGATAATGGGCTCCTCCCTGTAGGAATCTCAGCTGGATGACTTATTGGTAAACCCCAAATGAGCATATCTGAGAGAAGTTTTTCTTGAAGTGCTCGGTTCTTTTGTGCATCCTCCTGTGCTGTTGTGGAAGAAGCTATTACACCATTTGTTATTACAGAAGTTGTAGATTTCTGTCAGATTCTGGAGTATTTTATGTTGTTTTATTTTCACTGCTATTTTCTGCACTGCTTCTTTTTCTTCCACAAATTGCCATGCAGAAGTGTTACAGCTAATCTTGTCTGCTACACACAGTTAGTTAAATTTAATGATTGCTGTTACCAAAGATGTCACTCTACTGTTTTTGTCATTTTGTTTGTTTTTCGCAACAAAAGTAGCATGGCTCTAAGAAGAGGAGGGTAACCACTTGAGCAAAGGCTGAAGTATCTTAACTACTGGACTGGTCAATATGAAATGTCCAGATATTACTTGTTCTGCTGACTTTCCAGATCCCCCGACCTTTAGCACCACCAGGGAGTTTTTAATTGCTTAACTGACTTTATCTAGAGTTATATACAGGTCACTTACAAAGTGAAAACTTGAAATCTACTGAATGGACTGGCATCTAAATTTACCCAGACATAAGAGCTCCTCAAGCAATGAATGTTGGTGATCTTGTGACTTTTCCTCTAATACCACTGTGAGGATAACATTTACAGTTTTGAGTCATATGTCTTAACAACTATTGGATGGATTCCCATGACATTTTGCACACATTGTTCAGAATGCCCACAAACAAATTGTCGGTGGCTCAGTGGTTCTCTCAAATATTCATCCTCTGCAAAAGTGTTGAAAAAGAAAAGAAAATTTGGTGCATTTTTGTGTCAATATTCTGCCTTGCTGGTGTGTTGTTTTTGTCTCACCTGCTACGCAAATGACATTTCTCTTCAACACTGCTGTTCTTTGTACAGTCTCAGAGAGCAGATGGCATTGATGTTGACTCTTTCGACTTGTTGAATTTTTCTTGTGAACCTTTGAAAAGAGTTTCTTTTTCTCGCAGCTTAAACTCACAAACAGCGATCTCATAAGAACTCGCAGAGATGGGGCAATAACAACGACTCTTGTGAACGTATCTAGACATACTGTACCGTGAGACTGCGAGTATACACAAACACTTCACGTGCGACTACCTGCCACATTCATAAACTGCTGCATTTGCATTATGGATTCATGCTTTTGGTAATGTTTTTATGCGTCATGTCTACTGGATGTCACTATCAGTGTATACAGGCTTGTGTCTTATGGTTCAGTGCAATCATTACCCTAATGATGTACAACTCTATTAACAAATTAAAGTGTGAGTGCATTCCTTCAAGGGCTGTTTTCCCATTTTTCTTTGTGTTTAATTAAAAACTGGTGCAGAAATTGCAGAGTGCTGTCTAGATGAGGTTAAGTGCTGAGGGCAGTTCTTGCATTTCTTCTTGTATGGCAATGATAAACACTTTCAGTGGGCGCAAAGGGACTGTATGTTAACCATATGCAATAATCAATGCATGTCAAAAAGATGCATAGTTGGAGCATTTTTAGGACTGCACAGTCACATGTAATCGGTGTATCAAAACAGGCTCCCTGTGAAAAGGCCTTTTGACTCCTGAGCACGTGATTTTTGCTAGTCAATAACAATGCATTATTTAACACATTTATTTTGCTAGCAACCTAATTTAATTTTTGATGTCATTAAAAATTGTACTGTTTTCACAAACACAGTGCTGTGGAAACAATGCCATTATATTGGTTTCTTTGTCTCCCCCCCCAATCCATGTTTTCCTCACAAACACGAGCAACAGTGTAATTAACATCACTCATATTTACATTTATTGCCATATGGAGCGAGAAGTTTTCTCACTGAGTTCCTTAGGAAACAAAGAGCCATGAGATGAATTATTTATTTTCTAAAATTTGTCACAAGGAAATTATCTTTTAAGCACAGATAACTTATTCACTTGTCATCTATCAATAAATCAAGATATCAGAGGTCCACTTTTATCAAAATTTGACTCTGTATGAAACATTTAACAGGTTTCAGACATTAAATTTTAAATACACTTCATTATTTTTACAAGGTAAAATGTGTTTCAGCTGTTTTTCACAGACTCTTTACTACCTTATTTGCTGAGACATGCTCCTCCAACTTAAAACCTCACTTTAGAATAACCTTGCGTGATTAATGAGGTGAACTCTATGGTGTACTGACATATTGCACTCTGATACCATCCAGGGTAAGAACAAAGTCTTGAAATGCCTCTGCTCAGAGACATTAGGCCAAGGTCTGCCTCATATAGTGTTTCCAAGCTCATCCTGAGGTGTCTTCACAGAAATCTGGGAAATCTAGAAGTTGGTCAACAGAGTAAAAATGCTTTATAGGAGTGATACAATCTCATCTTTTAACAGGAATGACTCCCTTGCTTTTAAACCTTATTGCTGCTTGTTGTCAGCTAAAAGCCCTAAAAGCATAACTGAACCTTAAACTTGATGAAAATGACTTAATGTATCATTGACAACAGACTTTTTTTTTTATAGGTAGTGCAAATCAAAAAGACAAATTCAGACCATTCTCTGTAAACTCTAGTGATGTCTGTGTGGGAAAATCCCAGTAGATCAGCAGTTTCTGAAATACTCAGACCAGCCTTTCTGACACCAACAACCATGCCATATTCAAAGTCACTCAAATCACCTTTCTTTCTCATTCTGATGCTCAGTTTGAAATTCAGCAGCTTATCTTGACCATGTCTGCATGTCTAAATACACTGAGTTCCTGTCATGTGATTGGCTGGTTAGATATTTGCATTAATGAGCAGCTGAACGGGTGTACCTAACAGAGCTGCCAGTGAGTGTGTATCAGCCTGCTGAACAGATACCATAAAAAAGGTAGAGAGGGCTACTATCTAAACTTTGGATATAGCATTCACAATGACAGACTACTTTAGTAGTCGGATACATCTGTGGAAGAAGCAGGAGTGAACATAAGCCTGGTTCTTACAAATAAATACACTACAGCCACCAGGACACAATCATGAAAACAGGAACATGGATGGGTTCAGGAACCTGTAATGGTCTAATTGTCTGTAATTTTGCAATATACAGTAAACACTGGACTATTTAGTAATGGGATTTAGACCATTTTCATCACATTTATGGCATTTATTGTTGAAATGCACGTATTATAATATGGACAGTTATAAACTAGGTATAAAAATTTTTTTCTCATTTTCCCACTTTATTGTGACTTTTTAAAGCCGATCTTTTGTATCATCAATGACTGCTATCTCAAACAGCCACTAAAAAGGTAATCAAACATCAAGGGTATTGTATAATTCCCAGGATGACTAGTCTGCTTTTTTAATATCTTTCATTACTTTCTCTGCTAGAGTTTTTTTTTAATGTTAAATGTATTATTCTACTTTCTAGTCAAAGGAGTTTGCTTTTTCAGAGAAATGACACCAGACCAAAGCTCACAGGCAGAGAGTTACTTGTTAACAGAAAGTGGCCAAAAAACATTTGAAAATTCTTCCTCTTTTAACACATGCAAGAAACCATGCATAATTTGGAATGTATAGTATAAAATTACAAATGAAGTGTTAAAAAAAAAAAAACTGCTTATGAGTTTTGTAGATGATTGCACGACACCCTTGCTGGGACAAAGTGGCACCAGGAATCAACAGGCACCATTTCTATTGCTGGAATTCATTATACAGGAAGAAATATGTAGAACCTGTCATGCATGTGTGACCTAAACTATGCCAGTCTGGAGCATGCAGCTCTGCTTTACATTCCACTCGCACTTCTATTTGCCTTTCCATGCCTGGGTTTGGAACTGAATTTTAAATCAAGGTATTTTTCCCCAGCAGTGTTACTGTTTTTTTTTTCTTTTTTTTCAGAGACAATGCGGCACTGCATGAATCCTTAGGGCCTTTATCCGTTTTCTTTGAATGTGGTTCCAACCAGGCCTTAGACTCCCACAAAACCCCCTTCTCTGGCTATGTAAATATTCCATGAGCCGCTGCCCCCACACTGTGGATTGACAACTACTCCTGGCTTAAAAACATCATCTTAAACAGCAGGTTGGATGCCAGACTTAAAGCTATGGTACCCAGTGCTTTATCTTACAAATTGTCACATTGTTTCTTTTGTCTTACAGCATATATTTAATAATGTGAAACAACTAATGTCGAGTCTTATTAGATGTTCTGTTGTGTAAATTGTATAAATATTGAATTTGAAATCAGAAAAAAAGGATCATATAATAATTGAAGCATTTTTTTGTATGTAGAGTATTGGAAGTAAAAGACGGATGACTGATGTGAACCATTCAAAAAAGCAAGTCAGTCATGCTGACAAAGGACTTTGGAAAGATCCCCTGAACAGTCAGCATAGAGAGATTTGTCCTCGTTAATCAAGAAGATCATAGGTCACCTTGGCAATTATCAATTCTCAGTGGACACAATAACAAGCTATCTTTGCGACAAATCACCCGCCACATTTTAATTTTCCTGTCTATAATTTGTTTTACTCTACGCGATGAATGAGTGAGAGGGGTGGGACAGAAATAACTGACAATCTCAGACTTGCTTGGAAAAGAACAGCTTAGCCATTAATAACAGAGAAAAATATGAGTTAAGCCCATAATTTTGCTATTAGCTTTATACACTGGTAACACCACTGAGTTCTCTATTCTGTAGTTGCGGTAATTAATCATGAGCCATGAACCAAGTTCAGTCTCTGGCACATTTAACTCCCTCATATCTGCTTTGCCACTGTAAAATTAAGATCTCAGGCACTGAGCAACCAGATCTGGAGTAGTTTAATTTATTGATAATCCTGGTATGTTTGCACAAGTCTTTCATCACTTTCTCTGACGCTACTGTTTGTAGAAACTAGAATCAGAGAGGTCTTCTACAACTCGAGCACTCATGCTACCGAGGACTGCCCTGTGATATGGGTTCGACATTAATACGGGCATTCCCTAAAGCTGTGCTGAATCCACTGCAGATTGTCATGCAGACATTTTTTTAAGCGGCATAAGGACCATTTTCTCATTCATCCTGTACTGTCCATACTTTCTTTGTACTCTTCAAACTGAAGCATAGTTTTTCCTATGAAAAGCCTCACACACACTGTTGGCTCTATCAAGCTTTTGTAGCTCCATGGACAACTGTGAGATACAGCTAATTAAAATTTTGGTGATAAAATAATTAGCCTCTCTGGCAGACAATGGAGAATGAAATTCTTTTGCTCAAATGAACTGATAAGAAACTTTTCAAGCATCCCACGTTTGCCGCCGACAGGACAACCCCAATTTGATTGGACTGGAATACATGTGTGTATATTTTAATTAACAGTATAAGATTCCTTACCTGAAAGTGTGGCCACACTTCAATTGAACTTCAGTACCATAAAAGGCATGTTTTAATGAACACAGGTCATTTCTGTACTCCTAAACTGATACTTTTCCTGTCATTATTAAATGACGTGACAAACACATAAAATTATTTTTTTTGTCATGTATGACATTTTACAATAATTCATAAGACTCAAGAAATGTGGTTTCTCATTATTAATATTTTTCAGTGTAGATTAATTATACATCATGTTTTTATGTTAATACTTTCTTGTTCACGAACCTCTAATTAGCACCGTTATCATATTTCTTTGTCATCGCTGCAAGATGTGGCACTTCATTCCTTTTCTCTAGTCATGGCAACAGCAGTACATCTGCTGGATTCTGAAATTGAAAATTTGGCCTGGAAAATTATTTGTGGGTTGAGGCAGATGAACTGGGACATATCCTTATCAGTCCCAATTTTTCTTTGGACTATTTGGGCATATATTGACAATAGGTGCATCTTCATTTGTAAATGCTGCTCTAAGTCAGACCTGTAACCCACTATTATGTTACTGTGGCAATATGCCAAAGAAGCCAATTTCATTCATAGCATATGCAATATTGTTGCTCTTTCTGGTGACATTTTGTCATTCAGGCATAGGTCACTCTTACAGTAATGTTCCTCATGACTTTATTCTGGCATGCCCATGGCAGTGATGGAGTGAGCTACATGAGATTAGACAGTAGACCTACATCAATTGATGCATAACATTTGCGGTAAGAGTCTTTTTACTAAAACATGGTATCTATATACTTGTATAATTACTATAGATAGGCCACATTCTCTGTGTTGTTATGGGAATGCATCCATATATACCTTAGTAGATTTAAGTAACTGGATCAGATTTTTATTTACAGTAAAACTGAAATATTCTGACAGCTGTGATGGAGCAAAGGAGCAGTGGATGGTCCTTTTGTCACAAATTGTTTATAAACTCTGTGTGGTGGTTCACCAGTGCAGAAAAGTTACATTAATTTGCTGTTGGATCCTGATAATACTTGCCTCCATCTCTATTTATTATAATGAAATTGCCACTGTTGTTCTCCAGATGTAAATGTGCACAATTATCTTACTTTAGAATCTCTATAGAACTCTGATTAGCTACATTCTGTCCTGCTCTGTCTTCATTAGGGTAGACACTTTATTACATTTTATTTATAGACATTTCAACACACTTTCAGAAATCCTGTAATACTGCAGTTCAATTCCATTCCATACCTTTCAAGTCAGCTGGATTCTCATGGCATTCACAAGATCAAAATCACAGACAGTTCAAGCTTCAAGTTACACACTTGTAGCAGAACCACAGTTGATATGGAGCAGTCAGCTTCCTCAGAGAGACTACTGGCCAATAAAGTCAGTGCTACAGGAAATCGTTTGGTATGATAACAAATGAAAATAACTTTTCACAAGCATTTGAAAAGACAGCATGCTAACAGCATGCTAGCAGTACCCAAGAACCCAAATCTTTGTTTTCAGATAATCAAAGCAGTGATGAACAGTCAGACTTGTAGCAATAAGTAGTGTAATGCACCCCCCCCCCCCCCCCCCCCCAAAAAAAAGTGACAAGTAATGTGTAAATTATTCTTTATTTTATTTTTTTTTTTTTTTGAGTGACAACACAACAACTGATTGTCTTCTACATGGACTACTACTATACTATTAATTGGATCAGATCAGAAAATATTGCTTAGTCATCACAGGCCCCAAAAGAGAACCCAAACAAAGCCCAGGAGTGTCTTTGTTTGGTGCAATGATGCCAAAAACATGTTGCCTACCCCAGCTTTAAATGGGACTGGGAAGAGTCTTCTTTTATGCTGCCTCACTAAGTACACTAGAAAACGCTACATACCTACAAACATGAGTTATCTGCAGTTCCTTTAAAGGGTGGTGTTGGTTTAATATAGTTCCCCATAATGTCTTCAGAGTAGAATGAGAAAAAAAAGAACGATTTTCTTCGATTAAAGAGACAACAACAGCTTAAATTCATTGTGTGTGCTATATGTGGTCACTACTGACCAGTAATGTCTCTACAAGCTGCAGCCTCAGAATGCTTAATCACCCCATTCAGAATAGTAGAAAGTGAAGTGCATCTTTCAGCTGAATAACTTAAGTGTCTTGTGTTGTGTTATGAAATATGTATTTAATATGGTTTTAGTGAGCAAAATAAGAGTGCCTCAGTCAATAGCGAGTGTTCTTCTTACATTTTGATTGGGGCATTCAAAATGATTTATTAATCTGCGTGCATTTTTTTTTCTTTTCTTTTGTATCATGACCTTGAATATATAGTTGCTGATTTAAATTCTGCAGTGGCTCTGCTGAATAATAAAGATTAATGCTCAGAGATTATGTTTTTGCCATGCTGAATGAGACACATGAGACATGGCTGAAATGTGAGTGATCTGCTGATTTTATTTTAAGTAGTAAACATGTATTAAACAATGCATGAAAGCTAGATTAGGTGAATGAGCAAACTGTAAATAGGATGTATCCTCCAAAAAAAACCTAATTATGTTCATGATTGTAGTGTATGAGGTTCTAATGAATTGGCCATTCACTGGTTCAATTCTGACTAATGTGGCCTGTCTTAAAAACTCCACAAATGAATTTTGTTTGCTGAGCAATATTTCTCACCATAGTTTAATATTGCCAAAGCATGTTGCTTTCATTCCAGTTGTTTACAGCCAATTTTAAACCAAAGAACTGCATCATAACTGTCACCCTATATGGCACTGCACAATTAGTACTTTGGAGTCAACCTTGTCTGAGGAGCAATTGCCTGGATCAACCTGTCCACTGTAATGAGACTGGCTGAAAACTGCCTGCACCACTGGTTTCCTGCAGCTCAGCTGTCCCTTGTGATATCCATCTCCTGAGTCTGGTCTGGCTTGTCAATCTGGGCTGCAGGGAGACACTGCCTTTGCTGATCACATCTGCTCAGAGAGCTGCTTTCAGCAGCATGAATGGTCATGGTAAAACTGTGCCTCTGTCATCACAACCAGACAGTCCATTTAAATCGCAGCACACAACTCCACGCAGAATTTCCTCCACTAGCATTTTGCTGCTAATATAATGAACATCTACAAGCTGTATCTCAGCGGGTGAGTTCTGACAGATTTTGTGCTCAGAAAATAAAATAGTATGTGTTAAAATCTTCTAATGTGAAATGGAAATAGTGGATTTCTCAGTGTTATGTTTTCAAGACCCTTCACCTATTCAAATGATTGTTTATTCAGTAGCTTAGTTTATTAAGCCTGTAAAAATATCTGGCACAGTTTGCGCTGCAGTATTGAGTAGGGCCTGTCCATCCCAGGAGATGAGTAACAGGAAGACAGATAAGCTGCTGGATGCCAAATATTAAATATAAAAGTGATTTCCATTAAGGTAAAAATGCACTTTAAAACCTTAAAACAGTTTATATTGCCACTATAAACTTGGATGGTGAAATCTAGGCTTGTGTCTAAGGCCATATTTCTTCTAAAACAGATGAAAGCCAGCCAATACTTCAATTTGTCATCAAAGCAAAACTGTCCATGTTTGGCCCATTAACACTGAAAAAAGAGTACGTATCCATGGTGACGTTCAGGGGAGAGAGATATATTCTCTAGCTGAGCATTGCTATGAAATTAACTCATTAATGTGTAGAAACTACATCAAATATCCCCAGGAGTCTGCCAAGTCACCTCCTGGTTAATTGAGCAGCTTGTATTGCTCCAGAGTATCTTTGATTAGGATATTTGTTTAGACCTTTTCAAAACAACAGTCCATACATATAAGTATGTATTTATTGCTGTACCCAAGTTCAAGTGAGAGTAGCAAAAGGCATTTTGGAGGGATTATGACTAAATGATGACCTGTCATCTACCATCCTTTGATCATACTGAGGCATTCACAATAAATGAATGGGAGTCAAGATGAAAAGTCTTGTTTTAAGTCAAAAATAAAATTGACTGAGCATTGCACAGCATTGCGCTCAAAATAGGGAAAGTAATTTGATGGCTTGTAAAGTGTGTAACACTGCAACCAACAGAGCCCACCGGAAATGCTCAACTGAGCTGATGAGCCCTGAAAAAAACATCAAGGTACCTCCCTGATGGCAAGGAGGAGGCCACCTGTGGTATCCTACAGATGTGCACTGGAATGGAGCTACCTCTTGCACCCCCCACCCCCCCAGTGAGTTGTGGGATATATTAATGGGGCAATCTCTGGTGTACATCTCTGAGGGAGCTCGTGAGGAACACCACTACGAAGTCCTATTCTTCCCTCTTGGGGCCTTTGCAGGTGTGCTAATATGATATTGGAGCTGTCTGAAGAACGTACACCACAGAGCAGTGACTAGTGAGATGAATTAGAAAGGTCCAGCCTCTCTCTTTAATGACAAGGCCTCCTCTCCATTTCTCAGCTCTCCAATCATGCAGACAACTCACCACGGCTTTACTCCAGCCAGGTCCCCAGCATGAGGATGACCCATCAGTCTGCCGCGTGTTACACTAGCCAATCTGCTGGGATGATAAATGATAACCAGGAGCTCTGTGCGACTGGCCCTGTCAGAGGAGATTTCGGATGGGAGGGATGATGGGGTTGCCACACCGAAGCATGGTGTGGGCTCACAGCAGGTACAGAGCAAAGGATCCAGTGCCACCAATTAATGTTTGTCTTACTTCACCCTGGATAACCAGAGCATACTGTACACCATGCAGGCAAAGTGCTGTCCCGACAAATAACAGTCTAGGAAATGTGCAGTACTCCAGGGAGCATGAGGAAAGATGCACAGTATTATGTGGATATGCAACAACCAACAGCAACAATTAGTCTGGTGTTCCATTGGGAATCATCACCTGGGAAAAAGAACTTTGAACAAAAAGAACATGGAAAAAAAAATCCTAGTCCTTCCAACCTTTTTTTTTTTTTTTTTTTAATGGAGTAATGGGTAAATTCCTGTAATGAATAAGAGAAGATCCATCAAATGAGCCAACATGAATAAAAAATGAGACCTCTTCCTGTAAAAAAAAGAGAGAGAGAGAGAGGAAGTTTGTTTACAGCAAAATGGTGTCCTGAAATCTCACAAAGAATCAATTTCTCATCTTTCTTCTCATCACCCTGCAAAACCGTCTTCCTGCTTTCTGCCATATCTGTATCAAAGGTCTGCACAAACGTCTGCCATCTAGAAATCACTTTAACAGCAGAGGGTGCCAAAGCTTTTCAGTTTTACATTTCCCAGGTCCACTGGATCTCAGTTTTAAAACTCTCCATTAAAACACACAATTATATTTCTCTTTCTCTTAAAAAAAAAAAAAAATACAGTTGCATAGTTCTACCCATTGCACTGAATTAATAATGGGGTTGGTGGGGGCGGTAATGTGAAACCAGGTCTCCTTGACATTGTTAAAAAAAACCCACAAAACAAAACATTTTCCTCTGCACTGTTCTCTATCAAAAGCTTTCTTTCTTTCTGTCTTTCTTTCTCCCAGCCACTATCACATAAGTATGCCTAATAATTAGAAACTCATTTAGGACACAACAGTTGCTGTGTTAAAACAGCTGTGTCAAGCACTGTTAAGCTTATGGGCTATCCCAATGATCCTTAGAGTGGAGGACTTTTGAAACACACTCTCTTGTAACACTGTGCTGAAGAGAAATGAGTTGCTGCTATAAATGGTACCTGTTCAGTGCACGCACTGGATCCACGATTGAATCCTTCTCACCATCTGTTTTAAGAGAGACAGACGGGGGTGGGGGGGATAGAGATGCAACAGAATGTACATGTTTTGAATGTGTGAATATAAAAGGAATGCTACCCGCTAATGCTTTATTTGTTGTCAAAGACTGAGTAGAATCATGACACATTTTACCATATTTTCTCTAATAATAATAATAATAATAAAAAAAATCCCACATGCTTATATTTTTTTTTCTGGGGCCATCACAGTGCCACGGTGCTTCTGCATCTGCTCGCATCTTATTTGTTTTCACAGTGCTGCAGCTCAGGTGAGTACCATTATCTCCCGATGTGGTGTATCCCATCATTTGGGCCCCCTATTGCTGAGCTGACTGTAAGTTAATTCTGTCTGTTGGAATGAGCATCTTACTGACATTTAAGCCACAGGGAACCATTGATATGTTGGCAGTGAAAATAGAGTACATGCAGCATGAAGGTATAGAGTGTGACAACAGTAAAATCTGAAGATGGTTTTTGAAATCTTTCATTTGAAGCACCAAATGAGCTTGTGAAGCAGAAGGCTGGCCGGCACCGCAAGTGACAGATGTCTGATATGTTTGGCGTGGATTAGCTAAAAGCTTATTTTTGCACTTTCTCTGTCACTGGAGCTCAGAATCCTCAGACAATTCACCAGTTTACAAATTATCTGCAGGCTGTGAAGCATCCAAGCAACAGAAATGGAGGTTGTCCAACTTGTGCATCTACCCTTAAAAAGAGTCAGCCGATTTCTTTTCAAGGTCACAGAGCGATAGTAAACATAATTTTTAATCTTGCGAGCTACTTAAAAAAAATTCTATGTTTCTAATTATAAAAAGCAGTAGAAAAAAAAAAGGAAAAGAAATGCCAAATGCCCATGACTGAGATCCAGTATTTTGTTTGTATGTCACTAATACTGAGAATGTTAGATTGCTCATTTTATCACTCACATGTCCCTGTGGTTGGGCATGATTGTATAAATATTAAGATTTGACCAATTTACTTTTTCACAGCAAAGTCAAATGTGGAGTGATAAATCCCTTTCCACTAATGCAGAGTAAAAAGCTCTATCCACCTCACATAATGTTCCATCCAGCATCGCCCACAGTGATGGCCAGTCAAATTGGATTAAGCTGAGGTGGCTTGGGGCTTCTCTACAGCTGCTGCTGTTTGATATGGGGTTTAGGTGTGCTGCAAGTGTTAAGTTGGCTAGACTTTAAAGACTTGTAGAGACACATTAATATTTTATATGAAACTGCAGACTATAATGCCAATGAGTCATTGGTCTTAGAAAAAAAAGGGAACATTAAATATGTGTTGATTATGTAGCCCTACAACGTCAAGACAGTGATGCAAGTATATTTCAGTTTAGTTTGTTTGTTATGACTCTTAATGCACTCAAATATACTGTAAGAGTATATGATTTAATTATGCTTCTTCTTTTTTGTATCCCTTTCTTGAGAGTAATCTAAATGTGTTTTTAGTGGTAGGCTGTGAGTCAGATGGGTAATGCTTCGGGGTTAAAAATCATGAGTTTCATGCTTTGACATGATGGAGGACATACAGCACATTATGTGGATTCCATCAGAAAGGAGCCAACTATGTGGTCACAAACAAGCCCTTGAGTTATTGCGGTTGCCAAAGCACCTCAAGGTACAGTAAAACAACTGCATGCTGGTAATACCTCTCACCACAAAAAACAGCATAGGTTATTTGTTCTAGTTCCTAGAAATTAAGATGATAGGCTATTATAGTTTGAAAGAAAAATTACTCTGGATTCAGTTTTTACTTGTGATAATGGGGCAACATGGTGGTGTAGTGGTTAGCACTGCTGCCTCACAGCAGGATGGTTCCTGGTTTGAACTCGCTGGCCGCTTGTGGACTTTATGGGTAAAGTTTATATGTATGCGTGGGTTATCACCAAAGATATTATTGTTACCTAATCTAAAAACTGAAACTAGATGTGAAAAAAAATTATAATAATTAGTTAACAAAGATAAAAACTAGATTTTGAAAAACAGAGTACAACTAACTGAAATTAACTTGGAAAAATAATGAAAATAAAAATAGATATAGAGGAAATATACTTAGTTTTAGTATTTGTTAGGTTGGTAAAATTTCTTATTACAATTTGCCTGGGCATGCTTATTGAGACTTTGGATGTGTACAACACTATGAGTCAGCTGCTCTCAAAAACCTACTGATTTTCCTAAATCATGTCTCCAACAGATGCCCTACAGTAATAATTACAAAGACTAAAACGAACATTGAAACGAAACATTTTTCTAACCATTAAAACTAAACTGACACAAGTAAACCCACTCTGGAAACTAACTGAAACTAAACTGGATTGAGAACAAAAGTCAAATAAAAAAATATATAATGAAAACAAAATAACTCTGGCTTCAATCTTCCTCCCACACTCCAAAACATATGCATGTTAAGGTGATTGGTGCTTCTAAATTGCCCAAAGGTGTGAATGTGAGTGTGAATGGTTGTTTGTCTCTCCGTGTTGGCCTTGTGATAAACTGTCCAGGGTGTGTCCTGCCTTTTGCACTATGACAGCTGGGATAGGCTCCAGCCACCCTGAATTAAACAAATGGTTAAAAAACGGGTGGATGGATTAAGATAATGACCAAACGTTATGTCTATGTTAAAGAAGAACGTGTGTGGCATTGGTTTAACAATAGCCTGAAGCATAATATGTTTATTGACCTTGTACTAAAACTACAGCTTGTTTCCAACCTTCACTAATGTGGTTCTGGTGCCTTAAATTAAACACCAGCCAGTTTGCAGTAACTCTGGTATGGCACAGTCATGAAACAGTGGTTTCCTATGCTATTGTATGCTTTATATCATGACATGTCTCAAATGTCTCTTTGTACTCCTCTTTCTATAAAGAACTCAAAATTTGTCTGAATAGAGCTATACAAAAAATATACATTTGACTTAGTTTGACTTAACTGATATATACTCTAACAAATCACTTTTTTATTGATTTTAAGGACATCATATTTACTTTTCTTGATTCTTTGACAAATGAAGAGAGGGAGTTGACACTGAAATAGGAAGGATCGCAGTTTGTGCATCCAAAGAGTGAGTTGCTGTGAAAAGAAGCAGGTCATCTGACTACACAGATTTCATATATTACTTTACAGCCCTGACCCAACTGCAAAGCATTGCTGGGAATGAAAAAAATATTCTATTATGAAGTCAATGTTGCACAAGATAATGCCAGCTCTAGTCATAAATCAGTAAGTAAGCTGTTTTTTATTAATTCAACACCCCCCCCCCCCCCCCCCCGCCCTCTCTCTCTCTCTCTCTCTCTCTCTCTCCTCTCTCTCTCTCTCTCTCTATATATATATATATATATATATATATATATATTTGAGTTTATTAGAGCACCCGGGCATGAGTCAGTGTTAAAAATATAAATAAATGAAATCATCCCCTCAGTTCATCCACTGCCTTCAACAAGCCGTATTAGCTCCTGTATCTTTAAGACCCCCTGCCTGGAAGCCCACTTTCTTTTGACTGGCTGCCCCTCACCTAGCTTCATTAAAAAGAATCAGTAGCTTTTGGGCACTGCCTTCTCTGCTTGCCACTGTGACAAATATTTCATGAAACCTGCTGAAAAAAAAAAAAGAAGAACGGAATCTTTCTCATCTGTGATTGAAAATGTCAATTTCTCAAATCCATGGCTGACGGTGATCCTCAGTATGACAGTGGACAGCACAAACAACTGCAACAACAAAGATTACAGCAGGATGTCTCTGCTCCAGAAATATTGTGTTCATTACCTTCTTATTGCAGGACATATAGTTGGATCTGATGTTTCAACCTCAGGCTGTATAAAGTGTGCCTCTATATGTTCATGTTAGCTGGTGCACCTAATATGAAAATGCTCTGCAGCAAGTTAAATGTTATTCTGCTGGCCATAAGCAACATTGTACTATCTCTCTGCACAAGTACTAATAACCACTTTTATAGATACTAAAACAGCAAGAGTACAGAATGTCAATGTGCAGATTAGCTACATTGGGAATATTTCCTTTGTTTAGCAAAACTGCTACCTTGGTTGATGTGACTGAATAAACAAGGCACTTCAGACTCTTGCTGACCTGATCTCTGTTTACTAATTTATGTAATTCTACATGATACATTTAGGATGAAGTTTGACAAAGTCATGAGAAATTAATGCACACTTTTAGACACAGTGTGCATTCAGTGATGTTGTATATGTTATGGTATGGCATATGGGCCATACCATAACATAAAACCCACCAAATAAGCACCTGTAATTAGTTAGTGAAGATATTACTAATCATCTTGAAATGTTAAGCTAAGGCGACTGCTGCTCCAGATTTTAGCTGGTGCTATTTGTCTTTATACTGCATGCATGAATTTATGTTGAACACCCCTTTGGCAAGTAACAGATGTAACAAATAACCAAAAAAGAAAGAAAGAAAGAAAGAAAGAAAGAAAGAAAGAAAGAAAGAAAGAAGAAAGAAAAGAAAGAAAGAAAGAAGAAAGAAAGAAAGAAGAAAGAAAGAAAGAAAGAAAGATTCTGGGTATTCTGTTGGTATAACAGTTTAAAATGCTGACCATGTAATTGGCGTGCCCTCAGTTCAAGTCTAACCGTGGAAATCTGTTATTGACTTAATAGATCACAGTAGTGGACTGAAAATTTAAAGAGTTCAAAACTGTGTTGGATAGCTAGTGAGAATGAATAATCCTCAGAGTTTGTTGATTTTTGTAAGAGTATTGTTTGATATTTTGATATTGCTTGATGTTCCATAGCACATCAGTCAGGTAATAATAGTAAAGAGAGAGGGGTGTGACGCTCAACAAACGTCCCCTGGTGAACTTCCACCAGGAGGAATTTCTGCACATTTTTTAAGTATTACTGGCTTTTTCACATCATAGCACATGTTGTGAAAGCAATATATAGACTCATGTGGAAAATACATTTTCATAGGACCCTGTGCAGTCCTGTGCAAAGCTAAGCAGACCCCATGATTCAATAGCTTGTAGAACCACAAGCTATTGAATCATAGCTTGTGGTTCTACAAGCTATGATTTTTCTTTAGCAGCAACAACAACATGGTATAATCATTTTCTGTATGACTTTCAGTCTCTCAGCTTGTTGTGTAGGAATTTTGGCCCACTCTTCTTCACAGTTTCGCTTCAGTCTATTGAGGTTTTTGGGCATTTGTCTATGCACAGCTCTCTTAAGGTCTTGGCACCGCATTTCAATCAGGTTGAGGGCTGGACTTTGACTTGGCCATTGCGACACGTTGATTGTTTCCTTTTTCAGACATTTTGCTGTAGATTTGCTGCTGTGCTTGGGATCATTGTCCTGTTGCATGACCCAGTTTGGCCAAGCTTTAGCTGTCAGACAGATGGCCTCACATTTAGAATATTTTGGTGTACAGAGGAGCACATGGTCGACTCAGTGACTGCAAGGTGTCCAGTTCCTGCGCCTGCAGAACAAGCTCTCTCTCTGTAATTAACCACACTGACATTAGCATTGTCATTAACAATCAAAGCACCCTTATGTGTGCAGAAAATAATCAAACATCCTTACATTGTCAAACTTCCAGTAGTGTTTCTGTGAAGGACAGTGACTAGTTAAAGGAGAAAAAAAGATGGAAGAGATAGTGGCCTGTAGGCAGCGCCTTTCCTGGGCATACCTGCAAATGCCATTTTTACTTTTGTCCCATTTGGCTGAGTGTGAAAGAAAGGTAACAACTAACAGGATGAGGTCAGAATCAGTTCTCTATAAAGAGAACGATGTGCTGCTTTTGTTTTCACCTGGAAAAAACACTGAGTAAAAGCAGACGCATCATGATGACAAAACCACTGGATATTAAGTGATGTGTTTCAGAGGGAAAAAAATGCTCATACAGTAACTTGGCTTGAAATAGCTGAAAATCTTTGCTCTGTCCTTGTGTGCCCAATACATTGAAATAAGATGAGCATGTGTCGTGAGTCACACAAAAACACACAACTTGCTGTATCTTAATGAAAATAAGAAAGTAAAATCCAGCCAGGTTTTGGGGGTGAATTCAGGGTAGCTGACGTAGTGATCTGCCACTCTGGCCAGCTGCCACCCTGGCAGCTGGCAATCTGCTTTAGAAATATTAAGGTGTAGGAGAATTCCACATTGTGTCAGTGAGGTACCATCACATGATGTGGTAAAAAAAAGCTAAATAAACAAGCAGAGTTTTTAAAAGAAGTTTCATATTCTAGTATTCTGTCAGGCATTTGTACTTAAAACTTCAGTGGCAATTATAGCATCACAGAAATCCCTGGATGTCACTGATAAGGCTTCACTGTGATTTGGATCAGAAGGGCATATGAGTCCAGTGGATCAATAGCTTCAGATGTTGTCCCTGCACACAGTCTTTAAAACAGGGGCTTACTATGACATGATTGACAAATTGGGTTTGCAGAACTTAATGACTAAAAGATAACAGGGTGACCACAGACTTAATAATGCAGAGTTAGGGCATTCATTCTATTATTCAGTGTGAAATCAATAATCTTAAATAATAACAATTAAATGATCTGAAGTCAGAAAGTCTTAAATTGATTGAAAAATCAGATACTTGCAGTCCCATTGGCTTTTCATCAGCAGTGACCATTTTGCAGCAATCAATGAAGTCAATGATTTTTTTTTTTTACACACAACACAGAGTGGACTGAATGCAGCACACTAGCTTGAAGGACACTTTTCTAAAGTACAGAAATTTTTAGAATGATGCCACCTGAGTGCTGATATTATCCAGATATTAAATGCACTAAATACAAAAAGATGCTAATTCAGTAAAAGGTAGGGTTCTAAAACGTTTCTGGATTTAAATGTATGCCTTGTTACATCGAAATGAATAAAGTTTTTGAACAGAGTTGTTACAGTTCACATGCATGTATGTGTTCATGTGATGCAGCACATGGGCAAACTGGTGCACATTTTTCTCACTCATTTGCAGAAGGCTAAGCATTGTTTGAAAAGTTAAGTGATGTAGAATACTCAGTTTTAAACTTGAGTTTCACTGTATTGTATTATTCTTGGAAAGCAATTGGAAATAAATGAATAATGTCACTTTTAGTTACATTTTTTTTACTGAATTGTTTTTGCAATAAATGTGAAAGTGGTCAGAATATGATTACAGGATGTAACTGATGGAAAACATAGAAGAGGTTACACCGGTTTCTCCGCATCTTCTGCTCTCAGTTCCTCATTTGTGCCAAATCAAAAGCACCTATCTGCCATGCTGTGTTTATCAAAGATAGACTCTACTGTATGTTCCACACCTATAACGAAGCTTGTTTATTTATTTATTTGTTGTAGAGTGATTAAAATACATTTATAATTGACAGAAAAATGCTAAACTGAAGCGCACTCTCAGAAACATTAAAGCTTAAAGAGAAAAACTTTGTTATTTGTGTAAATGTCAACACAATTGTGTAATAACATATTCAACCATTATATTATTTAATTCGTCTCATCCTGGAGGTTCCTGTACAGATGCCAGGCTATAATAAACACACACGATGGGCCAT
Organism: Archocentrus centrarchus; assembly: GCF_007364275.1. Classification (NCBI taxonomy): domain Eukaryota; kingdom Metazoa; phylum Chordata; class Actinopteri; order Cichliformes; family Cichlidae; genus Archocentrus; species Archocentrus centrarchus. The sequence continues at coordinate 19,838,474 of NC_044360.1, read as the reverse complement.
TTTTCACTGTATACAAGCAGGGCACATTCACTGAAAAAGCCTCCTATAATATAAATACAATATTCAATAGAAAATATTAGTGCAATAGAATCAGTCTTACCAACTCATTGTTGTAGGGTTGTTATATACGTATTTTCTGCTGGAACTTTTTATTTAAAAGTTTTATTTTAGCTGTTGATACCGAAGCTCTTTAAAATTCTTTGACCTGACTCTGATCCATAAATTGGAAGTGTAAGCTTGTTTTTGGCATTATGCATTTATGTGCTTATGAGGTCATGTCTGGTAAATGTAGACAGTGTGTATTAAAAACTAAATTTAGGCAAAAAGCTTGATGATCACATTGTAGGCTGTTTTATTAAAGCCTTTTGTACTTACATTAGTTCAGATCCAAGAAAATAATCCTGATGTGATTATTTTAAGTGAATCTATGCTGTTTAGTTTAGTTTTAATAAAATGTAAATTACATTTCTTCAATGTCTCCCACATCGCAATCCAGCAGCCCCCTTTCTTTTATCCAATATGTTTACACCCAGTATCTAGCCAATATAACATTACTGATCGGTAAGCAACTGCTTTTTTTTCTCACAGGCACATAGACAAGTATATACTAGAATCTCATTAATTCAGACACTTATATGCTATTAAAATGTGAGCATAGGTGGTTTTGAAAGGCAAAACCCTGTAACTTAGCCATCTGGCATGAACAACAGCTAAGGAAACTGTGACCCATATTAAAGATTTTGCTACAGAAGTGCTGAGTAGCATCTGCTCGCTGCAAAAATGCCTTGGGTCCTTCACATGACATGACAAATTACACTGGGCAGTACATTTAATTATCCACTTCAAATCTCAACTCAATGAAGAAGCACAGGAAATGGGAAATCTTTTACATTACATTCAACATAAGTACTTTTAAACAGACTTTTCACTTTTCTTCATAATGTTCACATTGAGTGAATATGATTATTCACAATCAGTATCTGGGTAGCATATGTGCTTTAGCAATATTAGATATGACACATACTTTAGTGAGTGGAAGAAGAAAAAAAATAAGTGTTTGACAGTGATAAATCTTAAACATTGTCTGTCAGCAGATGGACAAATAGTGAATGTTTCTTGGAGTCGCAGCTGGCGATGTTTGCAGAGAAAAGTGCTTTCATTCAGTATTTGTTGTCTACCATGTCAGAGATGAAAGAAATTAGGTTCTGATGATAAATAAGCTGCCTGTATTGAGACATCTATCATTTTTCATTTATCTTTGTTCATCTTTATGTTACAAAGGTTTATGAGCAGTAATGTTTTATATATCTGTGAAACATATATGAACATTGCTCTTTTTTTAATCCAGGACTTTTGTTCAAATGTGATTAAACAGCTTAACCTGAACTAAATATTTTCAGCCATAGCACAGCTAATGCAAAAATAGTGAGCTTTCATTTGATGCATATTCATATATGGACCAATATGTGTTGAAATATGAACAACTACATTGTAACCAATCTGATCGTGTGCCATCTTTAGTCTTTGAGGGACACAACAAAATAATAAGATTGTTTGTGAAGCCATTCGATGGTAGCCCTCTTCCTTTCTTGATCACCATCTCATTACTTTTGATATTCTAACTGCAATAGGCTGCATAAAAGAATTCAGAGCATACAAAACAGCAGGTAGACTGCCTTCTATATGCTTAGACCAAAAGACAGAAGGTGAGTCACAGCAGGCACTATCAGTGTTGCCCAGGATTTAGGTCAGCCAAGTAACTCCAGGTGGCACGGGTCCTTCCCAGAGGACACAGTGCATCCTGTATCTGGACCAAGGTTAGCAACAACGGCCCTGCGGGCATATTGGGACATTAATTTTTAATATAAGCTAACCCATCTCTAGTTGTGGGCAGAATGTAATGATATGGGCACTTGACTCTACATGTGGTTGTGTAAATGCTGTGGTGTAGCTAGCTGGTTTGTGTTCCTCGTTTAAAATTCATTCCTAGAGTTCCAGTGGCAGAGTGGAGATAAACACATTTAGCTTTTATCCATTGAAAACTGAAGCATGTTGAACAGTTCAGAGGCTGCAGAGTGCTAAAGTAGCAATATTTACTGGGTCCCCAGAGTGAGCGCTGTAAACAAATAATACCTGTAGAAGGAGGATAAAAAAACATAACAGGGACAAAAGATTCACAGGCATTTTTTTTTTTAATTGAGGAGAATACTGGAAAATTGTAATCTGTGTTTGTGGGTGACATAACCCGGATACAAAAAACACAATCAACATACAGTGGCTTGCAAAAGTATTCATACCCCTTGAACTTTTCCATATTTTGTCACAATACAACCACAAACATAAATATATTTTACTGGAATTTAATGTGAAAGACCAACAAAAAGTGGTATACAATTGTGAAGTGGAAAGAAAATTATACATGATTCAAAGCATTTTTTACAAATAAAAAAACCGAAAAGTGAAGTGTGCAAAAGTAATGAGCCCCCTTTTCTCTGAGTGCAACCAACTGCATTCAGAAGTTGCCTGATGACTGCTAATGACTAAAAAGAGTCCACCTGTGTGTGATCTAATCTCAGTACAAATACAGCTGCTCTGTGATGGCCTCCGAGGTTGGTTAAGAGAATATTGGGGAGTAAACAGCATCATGAAGTCCAAAGAACACAGCAGACAGGTCAGGAATAAGGTTGTGGAGAAGTTTAAAGCAGGCTTAGGCTATAAAAAGATTTCCCAAGCTTTGAACGTCTCACGGCGCACTGTTCAATCCATTATCCGGAAATGGAAAGAGTATGGCACAACTGTAAACCTACCAAGACAAGGCCGTCCACCTAAACTTACAGGCCGAACAAGGAGAGCACTGATCAGAGATGCAGCCAAGAGGCCCATGGTGACTCTGGACGAAATGCAGAGATCCACAGCTCAGGTGGGGGAATCTGTCCACAGGACAACTATTAGTCTGCACTGCACAAATGTGGTCTTTATGGAAGAGTGGCAAGAAGAAGCCATTGTTAAAAGAAAACCATAAAAAGTCCCATTTGCAGTTTGCCAGAAGCCATGTTGGAGACAGAGCAAACATGTGGAACAAGGTGCTTTGGTCAGATGAGACCAAAATTGAACTTTTTGGCCAAAATGCAAAACGCTCTGTGTGGTGGAGAATTAACACTGTACATCACTCTGAACACACCGGCCCCACTGTCAAATATGGTGGTGGCAGCATCGTGCTCTGGGGCTGCTTCTCTTCAGCAGGGACAGGGAAGTTGGTCAGAGTTGATGGAAAGATGGATGGAGCCAAATACAGGGCAATCTTGGAAGAAAACCTGTTGGAGACTGGGACTGGGGCAGTGGTTCACCTTCCAGCAGGACAATGACGCTAAATATAAAGCCAGGGCTACAATGGAATGGTTTAAAACAAAACATATTCATGTGTTAGAATGGCCCAGTCAAAGTCCAGACCTAAACCCAATCGAGAATTTGTGGCAAGATCTGAAAACTGCTGTTCACAAATGCTCTCCATCTAATCTGACTGATCTTGAGCTGTTTTGCAAAGAAGAACTGGCAAAAATTTCAGTCACTAGATGTGCAAAGCTGGTGGAGACATACCCTAAAAGACTTGCAGCTGTAATTGCAGCAAAAGGTGGTTCCACAAAGTATTGACTCAGGGGGGCTGAATACTTTTGCACATCATACTTTTCAGTTTTTTATTTGTAAAAAATGTTTTGAATCATGTATAACTTTCTTTCCACTTCATAATTGTATACCACTTTGTGTTGGTCTTTCACATTAAATTCCAGTGAAATATATTTATGTTTGTGGTTGTAATGTGACAAAATACGGAAACGTTCAAGGGGTATGAATACTTTTGCAAGCCACTGTATAGTTGAATGCATAGCAAATATGTGTGTTATTTCACAAATAAACACCATAAAGGTTGGTTATATATCATAGAAAGTATTATGTTTTAGTTTTTCACTTACATTCATTTCAAAGCTTCAGTCCAACTACACAGTCATTTAAGGGGCCTTTCCTCCTCGTTGTATTAATGCTTTAAATTCCTTCTTTTTTTTTTTTTTTAAAGAACATATCTCTACAGGTTAAAGCAATATGTACAATAAATCCAGTGACCACAGAAGCCATAAATCACAGTCACAGAATAGTTTTCGCTAAATTTCAGAAGATTCCCTTGAATCATTTGAATTAAATATGTCATTATCACTGAGAAGAATGGGAAAAGACAACAACAAACCTGTCTGCTGGTGGGGTAGCTTATATGTCACCAAGCCAGTTTAGAGATCAGGGATTAGGTTAAAATACACTAGTCATTACTGTGAAAAGCTGTTAAACAGCTTGCTGTAAGATCATGCTGCTCCAGGATGACATTTAAAGGTGCTTACATCCTACATATAACAAATGTTGTTGCTGTTGTTGTTTTTAAGGCAGATTCTGATATTGATTAGTATTTTAGCTTTTTAAAATGTCAGGTCTTATGCAAAAAGATAGAAAGAAAATATCATTCACATTCAAAATGGTTTAGAATTCTTCAACAGTGGTGCAGCTTTGTGTAAAAGAAAATCGAAGCTAATTAGAAAGATAACATTTAAATATAAACATAAATTTTCCAGGGAGTTGGGTTTTATTATGGGAATCTGGAGTCATGAACCTCTAATTTCTAAAGAGTTTATTACGGCCCACTCTATTGTCATGCACGCAGAGTGGCACTTACTTTTCACGGTTTCCAGTGAATCAAATCACATTTCCAAAACAGTCTCATCCTCTGTCGCTCGCTTGTAAATAGCCTGTCGCTTGAAATATTACAGTGATGTTCATAAACCGGGGATACATTAATGACATTTGACCAGTAAAACTGATCCATATAGAAAATATCAATTTATATTAATGTGTTCTACACTATTTCAATATATATTAATGTAGAATATAAATTTCTTTAGGTATGTGGGTAGGCATCTTGTCAGCATTCTTCTAGCTTTAAATGGACCTCCTGTTAATTATTCATCATCCTTTTAGCAGTTGAAATGCAAAGAAAAATGTCGACTCATTATTCTTTATTTTTTTCTGTTTTTCATTATCTTTTTGGCTCATGATCAAACATTAAGTAATTATCGCATTACTTAATTTGAGGACAATTTACAAATTATGATTTAAATTAGCCAAAATACTAGAGCAGACTGTTTTTTTCCCCCAAAAAAGGACTCCCTCTTCATCAAATTGGGGCAATAGTGATCAGGCCTGCTGCTACAGAACTGATGCTCATGATGGTTCAGGGTAAATATGTCACTGTGCATTAGCGGCGTGATTTCTGCACATACTGCATGATTAGTTACTTTACTTACTGCTGTCACTTACTACACTTGCAAAACAAAAAAGCACTGTAGCAGTGGAAATATTTATGTAAAAATGGTTATGTATGCTCCCTGTCACTCAGATTTTTCCCCCTAATTATCTTTACAACACATTAATACAAAAGATTCCCAATGATTTCCAATCTTTTCCAATTTGCTTCTCCAGTTGCTCCAGGTGATTCTGTTTTGTCGCCCTTACAGTACCATAATATATTTTACTGACTGCAGGATAAACAATTTCAAGTCCATTTTGACATAATTTGGTCTCATGAGTGATGTAGATAAGGCAGTTTTTATTACAATCAAGTATTCACCAAGTCCTGTTACATACATTTATAAAATGTACGTAATTATATGCAATAGCTTTTCTATCTTGCATCCTCCTGGATCTACACTGCTCAAAAAAATCTAAGGAAGGGTGTCAGGGTGGCTCAGTGGTTGAGCAGGCAACCATGTATACCACGTGGCGGTGCGGGTGGCACAGTTTCGCGTCCCGACCTGTTGCCATTTACTGTTGTCAATTACTACATCCTCTATCTCTCATCTCCCACTTTCCTGTGTCTCTCCCCTTTACACTATCAAATAAAGCCATTCCAATAGAACACCTCAGGGACATTATGTTTCAGGCCATCCAACACTGTATGGTTGCACCTCAGACTGTCCAGGTGCTCAGTGATGCCCTGGTCTAGATTTGGGAGCAGATCCCCCAGGACATCATTCATTGTCTCATGCTACGACAACATCATGGCATGCTTACCGAGTCCATATCAGTATAGATATCAGCATGATTGTTTTCTCATCAAGATCTGATGTGTTTTCAAAGTGTTCTTTTATTTTTTGACCAATGTATACTAATGGAAATAAAAATACAGAAAGAAAACTTGTTAGTTTTCAATGTTGAAGCCCTGCAAGATTAAAGTGAAGCAATAACAGAGAAAGATGGGTAGAAAGGCAGACGGTGAGACTCTAAGGGTGAAAACTTCACAGGTTGTGTTAAACATCCAAAGTTTTTGGCAAACGCTGCAGATTTAAGGTTCATTATCGAGTAACCTCCTTCATGAAAATAGCACTATGAGAGTTGTATGATAGAAGTTCTGTTTTCAATTCCTGTTATTTTAAGTCTTGCAATTTTTTTTCCTCTCAATCTCATAAAATGTGTAAGAAGTGTTTAAGCTGGAATCTAATTTGAAAAGAATCAGTCCTTGTTTGGCACATTAATGAGTCAGTAAAAGTTTTGTTTAAAAAGTTATTATAAATGTTATGTTCTTTTTCGAAAAATACAATAAAAGGATACAAAACAATGTGAGTTAATTATACATTTAAAATTAAGTCAGTCATGAGAGTATATTTTGGGATAAATGGTTTAGCTCAGTTATTTTTTCACAGTGTCCTGAATGGGTGTTGAATAGGTCCAGCAATTAGCACTTCACCAACTTTTTGGGATAACCACATACTGGGAGGCATCTGAGTGTAAAATTTGTATTGATACTCCCACAGATTATGCCACAGGCTCATTTGCACACCCCAGTAGAGCAGTTGCATTGGGGAAAATGAGCTATATTGAGTCTGCACATTATACCATGCACTGCATAAATGATGACAAAAATGAAAATCAGCTGGAACTCTGGCCAAACATTTGCACCTGCCTCAGCTCAAACACCAGACATATTCAGCTGACAGAGGTGAATTTTAGATAAAAGTATGCATCATTTTATACAGTTTCTATCCACCTGTATGTATATGATCTTTAAAGTTACACATTAAACAGGACATTTGGATAATTACAAAAAAGGTTTAAAACTCTCATTACCTTATGTATTTACAATTTTGACTACTGTATTACTCCTAAATATTTTTCATTGCATTGAATGCATCAGTTATGTTTTATAAATGACCATCTCTCAATGAATAAGCATTTTCTTTGGAGTGGAAAATGTATTAATTTGCTATGTCATTCCTATAACAAACTTATATTTACATCTAAATGATTAAATATGATGACTCAAATAATGCCATTTTGGCATTTGAATAGGAAATATATTTCCACCATAAAATAAGTCAGATAAAAAAAGTTTTATTAATAATGCTCAATATTCGGATTTTAGTTATAAAAAACAATCTACAAATAGTATATTCATCTAAAATTATTATTTACATCTCAAACAATTAATGATAAAATTATAAATCACAACAATAACAAATCAGTGCTGATTTCTATAATTTTTCTTATTAAAAATTATATAAGTAAAGTAAATATGTCTTTGAAATTCAGTTTCGGACATAAACAGACATACAACTGCATGGGTAGTAAGTGCTACACTGAAAATGCCATGGTGTTATGTTAATTATGTTTTAACAAAGCAAGCAGAACTCATCAGAGCCAGTATATAAAAAAAGACACAAAACCTCTGAACAACTGAAAAACAGTAAAATGATTTTTCTTTTGGCCATTTCTCTAAGTCCAAATGAGCTCCAGTCTGGAGAAAATAAAAGACTGCATTCAAAATGCAATGACTGTTGCAGACTGTTTAACATGATGGCAGGGGTCCTATAATAGTATAGACAGCCAGCTCATGAGACAATAGGTCCCATGATTGCAATGCATTATGAGTAGCTACCAAGGAATATGAGGCCATTTTACAGGACCAGATGTATCCTATGGTTCAAACAGTATTCCCTCATTAAGCTCCAATATTGTTTGATGCTAATACCTCCCCTCACACTGCTAGACAAATTCTAAAGCAGTTTAATAAACACTAGGATGCAACTGGATCTCTTTTAAGGCCCCAATAAGGTAAGCATCATTTCACTTTTATATAAATGTTAGTGGGAAGCAGATTTATGCTATCTTTGATGATGAGCTAAATAACAAACAACAAAACAACAACAAAAAAAACCAATGCTTTAAGGGTTTATTTAAAATTCCAACTCACATGTATTTTTACAAACAAAACTGCAGTGAAAGCCATAGATTATCTGAGATACAATAAACAATAAACAACAATAAAAACACTAATAACAAAATCCTTAATCTTCACATTACATGCCACCCAGTGATAATGGTTTGCAACATGGAAAAAAAAAATATTCTAGAAAAAAAAAATTCTATCAAAACCACAGTACAGCTCAATGAAGCTGAATGATCTCTCTCAAGCTCGACTGGATAAAGTCAAACACATTGGTTGTGGACATCAATCCTGTTTATGACTGTTAGACTGGAGGATGTTTTTTAGTTCTGCTGTTCAACGCAGACCCTTACACTGAGATCTGTGGAAAGGACAGCACAAGAGCAGTTTTTCTCCAGCTTGGGGCATTACAGCTGTCCTCTGCAGCCTTACGTACATTTAGGATTGATGTACACATTCCACCCAACTTATCAAGTCTCTCTGTATCTAATACTTGTGTTGTAAAGAAATTTGTATTGCATAAGACATTCACACAGCGCAATTAGAAACATGTTTCTGATCGGTTCAACACTTTGATTTTGTTCAACTTACAAGATGAGAGTGAGTCAAATTATTAAATGTTTTAAAACACTCATTAGCATTTTTTTAAAATATTAACTTCCAGGTGAGCCTACAGCTGCCCATGAACTGAGTAGTGCACTTGCATAGTGTAAAACGATTAACCATACCGCAAGTTATTGGTACCTTTTGGACTAATCCCTAATGAATAGTTACAGTATGGGCAAATATTTAATCAAGTAAAGATTGTTTTCCAGTGTACAGTTGCTGCAAATTTGGTCATTTCATCATCTATGGCGTGTAATATTATTAAGAGATTCAGAAAATCTAAACTCAAGGGACAAGGTCAAAACCAATATTGAATGGTAATGATCTTTGGACTCTCAGGCCACACTTTATTAAAAATAATAGTAGTGGAAATTACTGCATGCATTCAAAAACACTTCAGATAAACAGAGTCAGTGAAAAGTTTTTTTTTTTTTTTTTTTGCTTGACAAGAAATTCACAGAACTCTACCTGACAAAGAAGGAAAACATGTCAGGTCCATGAGGACACTATTTTTTATAAATTTGTCTCTGTACCCCACCACAGTTGGGTTTTAAATCAAGATGTGATTGAAGTACAGACTTTCAGCTTTAATTCAAGGGGTCAAGTATTGCATCAACTATTAAGAAGTTACCACCATTTTTCTACATAGCCCCCCATTTTTAGAGGCTAAAAATTCATTAGACAAAGTAACACAATTTTAAAAATGAGGAATGTTTTAACAATGTGATGAAAATCCTTTGCAGTCAACAACTGTTTGAAGGTTAGAACCCATGGACATCACCAATGCTGTATTTCCTCCCTTGAGATGCTCTGCCAGGCCTTTACTGTGGGTCTCTGCATTCAGTTTCCCATCTTTCTGATACAAGTTAATCTTGGTTTCATCTGCCCAAATTTCCACAACTGTTCAGACAGCTGTCATTCAGAAATAATTCTGCAATCATCTGATTTTTTCCCCCCTTCTTTTTAAGATTATACTAGATGGTTGATTCTGGTCATTCCTAAAGCTTTTGCTGGCTCTCTGATAGGTTACCTACTGATGACAGTTCTTTGGACCTCATATTGAGAGTTTCAGTTCAAACCCTTTGATAATTGGGGACTATGTATAACAAGACCCATAACCAATGGGGATATCCTTCCATGATTAATGAAAATATAAAATAAATTTAGAACTCAGGATAACATTACAGCCTCATTTCATAACAGAAAATCCTTTAGCAGACATCTTATTGCAAAACTATTTTGCCCTACTTTGGAGGCCTTGTCCTAAACTTTTATCCAAATACTTGTAGTCACCCCAATGTTAGTAAAGATATAATATAAATTCCAGCAAAAATATGCTTTCAACATTAATAATACTCATACTCTACTATTTTAAGCATGCTGGAAGAGAATGATATTTGGTGATTATCTTTAACATTTCTAAAATACTTTTTGGGAACCACGTCCTAGAACAGACAAAACATTTCCAAGGTAAACAAATTAAAGAAACTGCATACTGCACTCTTATACAAAGCTGTATACTACGTATTTCTATTTACATAATCTGTCACATTATGCCAGATATAATGCATATGTACAAGGTATTTACATCATATTATACTCATTTGTGTATAGGAATATTACTATATAATGCACCCATACTACATAATCTGATGATATCAATACATGTATGTATCACTATAGTCATAAGGTAACTATGTACAAGACATAAGGCAATCATGTTGTTTACATTTGAGCAATATTACTGAGCAGTAAGTATGGCTTTAATATTCAAGTTCAGTTGGCATGACAATAATAAATCGACAAGTCTGCAGCCTAGAACTGATGTTACTATAAATAGACTGTCTCTTTACCTGGAAATTTGGGATTCCCCAGTTTCTCACTATCTGCCAGCTGTTCAATGACCTAGGTCAGTTTCTAGATATAGGAAACCCCACTTTCTCCATTTCAGTCAATAATGGTCAAGTATAGTCAATCACACGCCACAATATGATCACATGATTAGGCATGAGAAAGAGGCTGCATATCATTAGCATATATTATCATATCATTAGCAGCCTGAAATCATCCATGTTGTTTACTCTCGCCTTCAGATAAATGCAGCGAAACTGTACACAGAGTACTAAACATCCAGGAATATGAAAATCGTTTTGCACATCTTTCTAGAGTAAAGAACAAATATGCCATATTTCATGGCTCAACTCCTTGTGGTTTTGGAGTCTATAGACCGGAAAGGTAAAACCTCACAGACAGACGAACGGACAGACAGAAGGATGGGATGACTACAATATCCTCCCATTAAAAATGACTGCAAATGCAATATTCTGGTTAAACTCCTTGAATTAACGCTGAAACTCTGCACTTCAGCCACATCTTGATTAGCAAAATTTCAGAAACTGTGACATTATCCATATAGATAAGAACCTCACTGTTTAAACAAGAGACATTCAGCTAACAATGTTAAACCACTTTCTTTGCAACAACAGCATTGGTTGCAAATATTTTTTTTAAAAAATCACAAAAAAGAGACCTGGGACTCCTGAGTAGCTAAAATCCTGTATATCAAGCAAGAATGGTAAAATATTTTGTTTTCAAAATTACTGCTCTTCGTAGTTCCCAAATGCTTAGCATGCTGTTAAACAAAGTGGTCATGCAAAAAAAAAGAAAAAGGAACAATGAAATATACTGCTGTCATCAAATTCAGAACAGTACCTTTGATTTTCAGTAATTCAAAGACTTTTAAGATAAGCGGGCCATTGTGTAGCTATCACATTAGCAGGTGTAGCAGTCTGGCATAGAGCCAGGCTGGTGGTGTTGGTAGAATGAGAGAGAGGAGCTGCTGAGACCATAACAGAGTCTCAGTTTCAGCATTGTGGGTTTTATTTCAATTTCTGACAACATAATAAATCTTTTTCATTCTTTGCAACACAGAAACAACAAGATCTGAAATGGAAAATCAAAAGTTGTTTTGTTCAAAAAGCAAATTCTCAAACAAAATTCCCAGCATGAAGAATTAGTTTTAAAAAGTTAACATCCATTTGTTTTATTTGTTTTTTTTTTAGGAGGGTTGTTTTTTGTTTTTTTTTGGTTGTTTGTTTGTACGTTCATTTTGGTTTGTTTTATTTGATTCATTTTGGTGTCGTGAAATGAACAAAGAGCAGCAAAGAGAATACAAACCACTTTCCATCTTTATTTTCGAAGTAAAGTTCAAAGTGATGTTACTAAATTAATCAAATGACCAACAAAAATCATGGCATTTTCTATTTTCTGATTGGACAACTGAAGAAAATGATGCATGTCCTTGCCTGTAAGCCGTTTTGACATGGGTCAACTGAAACGCACCTGCATGCCCTGAAATAAACCACTCTACACAGGTGCAGGTGGATTATTCCAGATGTTTACTGCCAGAGTCCATATTTGCACAGAGACTGACTGAGGCAGCATCTCACTTCATAAGCCAAAGCAGCAAGCTCCATCAAACCGAATGAGCTTACATTCTATTTCATAATCTGAACAGAGAGAATGAGACTCCCTGTTGAGATCTGCATTAACAAGCTGCAGAAACGTGGGAGCAGTGTGGGTAGACAGCTTCACATGTGCTATAAGAATTGTGATGTCATGAAAGAACCATCAGTGCACTGAGATTGAGGATGTGCAGCTTTGATTGACCAGTAATTTTACATTTTGTAGGTGGATTTTATGGCTGGGCTCCAGGCTATGTGAAGTGAAATACAAGCATGCGAGAAATATAGGCTCATGAAAACTTTTAAACTGACCAAAATAAATTCAATTTCATTTGTGTACTGCAGGCATGGCTTGAAATTAACTTCTTGGCTCACTAGGCGCTTCAACAAGTGGATTTTAACTTGAACACAACTCAGTTTTTTTTTTCCTTGCCAAATATTTTTACTTTAAATAACCAGACAGAGCAGCCTTGGAGACCAAAGGCTTTTTCACCTTTACTATATTAACTTAACAAACAGAATAAAATGGCTGAGGTAAGAAAAGAAAATAGTGTGTGTGTGTGTGTGTGTGTGTGTGTGTGTGTGCGTATGTTTATAATACCTTGTGGGGACAATTTTCCTGACATATACTACGTTGTGGGGACCAATTGCTCCTTGTGGGGACTGGAACCTTGTCCCCACAAGGGGAAACCCTGTTTTTGGGTCAGGGGTCAGAGTTAGGGCTAAGGTATGAATTGAGTTTAGGTTAGGGTTAGGGTTAGGTATGTGATGGTTAGGGTTAGGAAAAGGGTAAAGGTAAGGTTTAGGCTGTAGAAATGAATGGAAGTCAATGGAAATTCCCCACAAAGATAGCAAAACACACTTGTGTGTGTGTGTGTGTGTGTGTACATACTCTGACTACCAGAGAATTCTAGTGACTGCTCTCTGTGACTGAACTGACCATTTTTCATATGGTTTCCATGTCCTGTCAGGATTTTGACCACATAAAGTTCATTACAGCAAGGCCTTGAGTGGTTGGCAAATATTGAAGATCCAATATCTCATAACTCTTATCATAGACACAATTCCTCATCTGGATGTGGAATAAAGTAGGATGATCAAACAACTGTGATTTCAACTGACCCAACTGCATCATAAAGTACACAAGTACAACTTGATATCTAGCAGGCAATTACCACTTAACTTAAACTCTGCCCTAATATCATAAATGTTTTCATCAAAAGGTGGTTTCAATAAATCTAGTATCTAGACAGTATTTAAATTATATTAACCACAGGGAAAAGAAAAAAACATTTTAAAGGAAAAAAAAAATATGAGCCATAAAAGGGTCAGTGAGAGCACTTAATGGGTGTCATGGTTCTTGCTAAAAGAAAGGCCTTGCTGTTGTGGATGATTGGTCTTATGACAATGATAGATGGTGTTTTCTGGAGCCTTACAGTGTCCTGCTGTGCTGCCAGTGACACTCGGGAGTCTCACTAAATGCCTGTGCCCATGTCATAGACCTACAATGAAAGCCCGGGGGGAATGTAGGAATGATAATCCGGTGACACACATCCCATCAAAACTTTCACAGCTTTGGGCAATGGGGAGTGTAAAGAGCTTGTAAAGGAACAGTGTGTTCAGGATGTCTACAGTTTGTCTTTTTAAGTGGCACACAATGAATTGTGGTGCTAAATTAGTCTTGTTTTTACCTTGCCATTATATGAAATATGGTTACTGAACATTTTCTTTGACTACTTGGGAGCCATTATATGATGGCCATTGAGGCCAGATTTTAGTTTAGCTTTCTTATGCTTCAGTGAGAGTGAAAAAATAGATTTAAGGGTAAAAGTTTTTCTCAAGCTGCTGATCTTAGGAAGAGTTGTCATTGTATTAATAAACAGCAGTCTAGTAACAACAGATGCCTAAGTCTAAAACTCAGATATCTAGGACTAACAGCTATTCTAACCTAATAATATGCTGCAATAAAATCTTAATTGGTACTCAGGAAACATGTCAGATCGATAGTAAGTTTTAACTTGAAGTTTCCTATCCACGCACAAGGGCACAATTAAAGAAAAATGTGCGCTAAAGGGGGATGCTCTATACTCATTTAGATGTCAAAGAGACCTTCACCAATGGCAGACACAATAGCATGCTGAGTAATATGACCCTACAGGAGAAAGATGGATCTCCCAAAGAGTGAATTTTTACAATAATTGTGGTAGATATCCGTAATCTTCATTTCAACCACCCAATTTTTGGGTGGCATTTCATTATACCGACAAGAACTGTCACCATAATGAATTCATCAATGTTGGTAAGATAAATGGCTGAACAAGTAATAGATAGGGCCATCTACCCAATCTGATGTGGGAAATTGTCTTTCATATATATCATCTTATTAGAAAAAGTGATAGCTATTTGGACACGGCAACCATATGAACATCTTTTTCTATTTAGCATGTTTGAAATATTAATAGCAACATGATCTGACCTATTCTGGTGACACATCCCATACAATGACAGAGTTGGCACATTTTGACATAAAACCTTTGCCCTTACTGTGGTTCCCATATGACACAAGATAAACACCACTGAAAATGAGATGGTTTTCCTTTTAAAAGTTTTAAATTCCCCTTTAAATTGGTTTAAGAAGCAGTTGGTAATTTTAGAAAATCAGTTTTTCATCTTCTTTCTGTACGAGTACAATACATCAGTACCACTTGCATGTCTTTATTCTAAAGCTAGCTCTAGCAACAAGCACCAACATTTAGCCTGCCAAAGCGCAGAAACATTAGAAAACCTCTCACCAGACAGTAGTAGTACCAGGTGAGGCCCCCTTTTTCCTTCAAAACTGTGGCACAGTCCTGGAAGGATTCCTCACAGATTTTGATCTATATTGGCATGACAGCACCAGGCATTGCAGATTTGTTGGCTGCACATCCATGCTGTAAATCTCCTGTTCCCCCACACCCCAAATGTGCTCTCCATCTGAGTACTGAGACCTCACCCAGCAAACATGGTTGAAACCCTGACATCATCCCTCAGGTCAAAAATGGTCTTGGTATGATGCCAAAAATTGGAGGGTTGATGGGCCATTGTTTCCATGTAGAATAGCGGTCAGGTCAGACCATCTCTTATAAAGTGAGAAATATACATCAGATTAATGATGCAAAGTTGAATTAAATGCATTTGTTATCACTCAGGTACTCAAGTAGGCTGTGATATTTAAATGATGTTCTGTTGGTACTAAGGGGCCCAAAGTGTCCCAAGAAAATATCCTCCACACCTTTACACCACCAATAACAACTTTAACCATTGATACAAGGCAGGATGAATCCATGCTTTTATGTTGTTTATGCCAAATTCTGACCCTACCATCTGAATGCTGCAGCAGAAATTTAGACTGTTCTTAGCTGACACGAGTGGCACCCAGTGTGGTCTTTTGCTGCTGTAGCCCATCTGCTTCAAGGTTTGATGTGTACATTCAGAGGTGCTCTACTGCTACAGCTGATCATCTGCCTCCATCTCACCCTATCCCTAACATCCTCCTTGTATGTCCTCCTTTGCTACATCCATGAACCTCCTCTGTGGTCTTCCACTTTTCCTCCAACCTGGCCACTCCATATTCAAAATCCTTTGTCCAATATATCTATGTTGCCTCCTCTGCAAATATCCAAACCATCTCAGCCTTGCCTCTCTAACTTTGTCTCCAAAACACTCAACTCAACTCTGACATACTCATTTGTAATCTCGTCCATTCTGGTCACTCCCAATGAAAATCTTTCCATCTTCAGCTCTGCCACCTCAAGTTCTGCTTCCCATCTTTGTGTTAGTGACACCATCTCCAAACCATATAGCATGTCTCACTACCATCTTTTAAACCTTCCCTTTCACTCCTGCTGCTAACCTTCACCATACATTGGTTGTAACAAGTGTTTTTTTGAGTTACTGTTTCCTCTGACCTGTGACATCAACAAGGTGTTTTTGTCCAGAGAACTGCTGCTCACTAGATATTTTCTTTTTCAAAAAATTCTCTGTAAACCTTAGAGATGGTTGCACAGGAAAATCTCAGTAAATCCAGTTACTGAAATACTCAGACCAGCCAGTCTGGCACCCACAAACATGTAACATTCAAAGTCACTTAAATCACCTGTTTTTTCCCTCCATTCAGATGCTCGATTTGAACTTCAGCAGTTTGTCTTGCTTATGTCTGCATGCTTAAATGCATTGAGTTGCCATGTGATTGGCCTATTAGATATTTACTATGGGAAGATAACCTCTCTAAAAAAAAAAAAAAAAGCAAAGGAAGCATATTTCCTCATATTAAAAAAAAAAAAAGTTTTTTAAACAGGAGTAGTGAAGAACCATTGCTGTTCCAAGTTTTGGACCTTAAGAAACTAAAAGAAGTATTTTCATTGGGAAGTAGGGTTTGGGGGCTCTGTGGTGGGTAGAAAGTAGAAGGAAATAATTTAGAGTAGCTCATTTAAAACAAAGTAGACAAACACAAGGAATGAACATGAATATGCAAGATAATTTTATTTGTGAGAACTGCACTTTGAACTGACTCATGCAAAATGTGAACTTACTCAACACTGACTGTTGCAAGCAGAATTAATCATAATTAGTCTACAGTCTGAGCACAAGTTTGCTTAATGTTGGTGAAAGATTATTGCCTTTCAGTGTTACGTAGATTGTATAACAGGAAATATCATAAATCCTCAAACCTGCTAAAAAATTGTTGAAATGTCATATTTAAAATATTGATTATCATATTGTTATGCAGAGCATTGTACAAACCTCTATTGTGATCCAGTCTTTGCCACAGCCAGATTTCAGTTTTCTAGTCAGTGTAAGGTAGATCTACTATTCCAGGAAATGTATGTTCAAAACTAAATTCTATTTTTATGTCTGTGTGAAAGGGGACTGACTTGCATTCAAGTAGAACTATATGAAAGTGAAGGACAGTGTTATGAATTATGTACGAGTGAAAAAAAAAATGCTGCTGACAACAAAAACAGTCTCCTGAAGCGTAGCTATACTGCAGCACACAGGCTCACAAAGTCCATAGGCGCAAAAGTAGGTAGACCAAACTGTGATTCACCATCTGCATGTTGTCAGTTTAATATTTTAAATGCTTCTCAAACATGCTGAATATTGAACATATAATACATCATTTAAAACTTCCTCTTGTCATGTAGGTTTTCAGAAATGATAGATACTACAAAAAGAGGTTGGTTTTAAGTCAGTTATCATATTCTACACAGTATCTTTACAATACTGACTGTAATCAGTTTGTGTAGGCTACTGCTTTGTGTTGCAGATTTTCCTACAAAGGCACGACAAGTCATATTTAGTTGCTGAGCTTGTTTATTGTCAGCTGCATATTGAGCTAAAGCAGGTCTCCAAAATGCTTACAGTCGTCTCAGTAATTATATTGTCGTTTCCTGCACATGTAGCACTCAGCTTTACCTCTGCAGCACACCACGGGCATAATCTAGTCAACAGAATGACAATAGAAAGACTTATAATCATGTTTAGAGTTAAGGTGGTCTAATACAGAATATGCGAAGTTATTGTAAAGCACTGCAGACACAGCTTTGAATATTTTTTCACTTTATTGCATTAGTGTGTAGAGACAATGCAGAGCTGTGGTTAGATGTTTACAGTACATACATTCATCATGGGGATGAATGTCGTGTTAATTTGGGGCTTTTAACGATTTTTTTTTTTTTAACTGTGGAATTACTGTACAGCATACACCTTTAATGACTTTAAAAAACAAGAACTAGGTGCACAAGCTTGAATTTATTTTGGATTTTTAATAAATGATACTGAAGGTTTTACAGTGTATTCTAACTTGACAAGGCCAAGGCCTATTAACTTCTTTTTAGTGATCATGATTGTCTACAACTGGTAGTTTCTCTTTACCACCATAAAAAAGGATTTTTTTTGGATACTCATTGGATTGACCAATATTCAGAACAATAGGAAAGTCCAAGGACCTCAGTGAAGATCTAAGGAGGAGAATTGCAGATGTACACATGTTAGGAAGGTCTCTTGGAGCCATTTTTGGACAATTTCAGATTCCAAGATCATCAGTTCAAACAGTTGTACATAAGTGCAAGTTATTCAGATGTGTCACCACTTTGCCAGGGTCTGGAAGAAGACCCAAATTGTCACCCTCATATGAGAAGAAATTAGTTAGGATATTCGGGAACAACCTGGGAAAACCAGGGTCACCATCCACAGTGAAGCAAGATTTATATTGCCATGGACTGAGAGGGTGCCAACCGAGAAAGAAGCCCCTGCTCCAAAACTGACGCCTTCAAGGTTGAGTGAAATTTCTAGCTGCCCACATAGACAAGCCAAATGCCTTCTCGACGGACATTTTATGGTCAGACAAAGACTGAGCTATGTGGCCACGATGACAAGAGGTGTATTTGGAGGTATGGCTTTCAAACCTAAGAACACTGTACCATCTGTCAAGCATGGTGGTGGTAGCATTATGCAGTGAGGCTGTTCTCTCTGGTGGTACTGGTAACACCCTTTCTATTTTGCACATTGCACAGTGGATGGAGTAATGAAGAAGGAGGACTACCTCCAAGTCCTTCAGTTTCAGATCAACAGTTAGATGGACACAGCTGGGTGTTCCAACAGGACAATCAAACACACAAACACACATCAAATCTGGTTTTGGAATGGATAAAGCAGTCTAATGTTTCTGGACGGCGTTCCCAAAGCCGTGGCTTCAAGACTCTTGAAAATCTGTGGACTATGCTTAAAGGTTGGATCTGTACCAGGAAACAACCAGTTTAAATGGACTCTACCAATTCTGTCATGAAGAATGGTCAAATATCCAGCCAGAATTATGCCAGAAGCTTGTAGATGCAAAAGTTTAAAAGGTTTATTTAGACAAATGAATCTTTTTATTATAAAGTGGTTTAATGACAAAAGGTGGAAGGAAACTGAAGTGGCAGTCTGGTACAGTCTAAAAAAAGAAAGAAAAGATATTAGTGATGACTGGTAGGCAAATGCAAAGGTTTATAGTGTGGCTGAGGAGCATTCTTATGTGAGAAGTGACAGAAAATAGTTGGGGGAAGATTTGTAGGCAGGCTACATGCTTCTGTGAGTAGCAGGGTCTTGGTGGTAGAGAATGGGGAGGTAGATTGGTCACTAGTAAGAACTGACACCCACATAGTATTCTCAGGCTTGAATTGTTGCTCAGTGAGGATCCAGCAGCAGCTCTTTTACTCCAGAATGAATGCCAGGTGAGTGTCTTGACATGGGTGACAATCACACCAGGAAAACAACACTGTAGTGAACGAGATGATCTGGCAGAGAAACACAGCTACACCCAGCGGTCCTTAAATATCTGGATAACTGACTGCAGGTGTACACAATCAGCCTGGAAAAATTCTACTCCACCCATGGGCGGTTACAGAGGATACCCACACCCCCACCTGAAAACCAAAAGGAAAAAACACACCATGTGTATGTGCTTGTTACTATTATTTTTACTGTTAATTGTTCTCCCTGATATTCAGTTATGACAATTATATTGTCTTGTACAAGATATTTATTTTAGTAAAAGGTTGCATTGTTGCAATTTTACACATAATACTGTATTTTTCAACTACCTACTGTTACTGTATCATATTCATAATATTAGTCACTAAGTAGCCAAGCCAAGCCAATTTTATTTATAAAGCACTTTAAAAACAGCAAGCACTGACCAAAGTGCTGAACAAGGAAAACAAGACAACAATACACAAGGGAAGTGCAGATAAAAATAAATAAATAAATAAAAATAACATAGGATAAAAGCAACAATAACATACATAGTTTATCAAGAATCAAATAATAAAACAGTATAAAATAACTAGGTGAACTAAAATACAAAATAAATACACAACAACTAAAATCAGCATCTCAAACCTGGTCAAAAGCCAGGTGAAATAAGTGGGTCTTAAGAGAGGTTTTAAAAGTTGTCAGTGAAGAGGCCTGTCTAATATGCAATGGGAGCGAGTTCCATAGTTTAGGGGCTAAAACATCTACCACTTGTCAGATGATTAAATACAAATATATTATAATACAAGAATGCACAGTCCTTATCAAAAATGATGAACTTTGCATTTAAACCAGTTTTTAGTATAAAAATTTTGAAGAATAATTCTGTAATCAAACTTCACAGTTTTTCATAATTGACCTACATGTTTATCAGAAGTGGTTGTTTGTTGAGATCATTTGCAGCCACAGGGGCAATCTAATGCATTTAAATCAGTGTTTATCATTATCAGAGGTGGGAAGTAACGAAGTACAAATACTTCGTTACTGTACTTAAGTAGATTTTTCAGGTATCTGTACTTTACTTAAGTATTTATTTTTCTGACTACTTTTTACTTTTACTCCCTACATTTTTACGCAAGTATCTGTACTTTCTACTTCTTACATTTTCAAACAGACTCGTTACTTTTTAACGTCAGAGAGAAGTTTGCATTTCCGGTCAGTGCGCCTTCAAACATAAAACGATCTGAGCCTAAATGGAGGAATAATAACATATAAGAGACAATCGTACTGCGTATCCTCCATCACCGGGGCTTAAAGGGTACAAAGGGATTAAATACGCAAACCCATATAATTAATGTATCATTTATAGCGCTATAATCGGGCCGGACCGAGTCCGTAAGTTGCGCTGCGGCACATAAACAGCTTAGCTAGCGCTACTGAAGAGGAGCGAGCATGAAGGGCTTAACGTGTGGCAGGTAAATGCAACGTTTCTAAATGCTCAACAAATATCAGCAAACACACAAAGTGTGTGCAGTTTGTCACACAGTGTGTCTGCTAGCTAAAAGAAGAGCTGCTGTATTTCAGGGAGAGCAAAGAGAGAGAAGTTCACTCAGAGATGGAGAAAGAGGACAGGAGAGGAAGAAGAGAGGTTAGAATTAAAGGTAAGGACTGGAAAATAAACTGAAGTATGCTGACTTTGTGTAATTCAAAGATTCTATGAAAATGCTGCAGTTTAGTGTTTAATAAATAGGTTAGTTTGTTGTACTGTATTTACAGTAAAGCTCTGTGTTGGACTGGAGCACAGTGTTTGTGTTCATGGTCAGAGTTACAGGTTACATCAGTGCAGCAGAGATGAGTTTGAATCAAAGCTGCTGATGCTGAGATTCATTCACTGAATCCAACATTTCTACAGCCTGTATGCTGTCAGTGTAGGGGATGGAGATCAGCTCAGATAGCTGTGAAATACTGGGTGTTTAGGTGGAGGCACAGTCACCCTCTACTATGGAGGACACAGAGAACAGAGCTGTGTTTAAATTCCCTTTCACAGTTTGTGTCCTACATAACAGATTCAAGCCGAGTGCATTCATTAGAATTAAAATTTAGATTGGAATAACATTTGTATTCTCATGTACTATTTTATATTATTACAATAATATATAATGAGGTTCGGTTTGTTTTACACAAAAATAGCAGGTAGAAACATCCTCCAAAGAACTACTTTTACTTTCTTACTTTGAGTACATTTCAGAGCCTGTACTTTTTTACTTTTACTTAAGTAGAGAAGTTGAACCAGTACTTCGACTTTTACTAAAGTATTTTTTAACATAAGTACTTGTACTTCTACTTAAGTACAGAATGTCAGTACTTTTGCCACCTCTGATCATTATCTGGTTTAAAGCTCTTATCGAGTAGTCTATAAAACAAAATCCCTTTGTTCTGCCCTCCTCATGTCGCCTGTCTTCTCTGCTCTCTGCAAAAATTCCTCATCATTATTATGCATTTGTGCAAACAAGACAATTTTGTCTTTATGTAATGACACCAGATTGCTTTGTGTCACTGTCAGCAACATTCAGGACTTAAATGTGTTATTGCTCTGAATTACAAATTCAGGGATGAAAAATTCAGGAGTCAACACTATTTTGTGTCATAATGTAAGTAATAAATAAAAAATAAATAAAAACTGTAAAGGCTTACAGTGCATCACTAAACCATCCTAAATCTCTGTGCTGCAAGTTCATTCATCTCACTTCAATCTAAGTCTGTTCACTGTTGTGTAATTATATTTGATATTAGTTACATTTTTGATGTCATATGGATAGGTGTTTCAGGGCAGAGTTCTTCACATCAGCTGAACTACAATCAGACGAAGGCATCAGGCATGACAGTAAAAGCATTTATTCAGCTATCACTGGTAGGCGGGAAAAGCTGTTTCTACATTAGCTGCATGAGTTATTGTTGTTGTCCTGTTTAGTTTAGTAGCTGGAAGGCCTGCGGCAGGAAGGAGGCTCGATGTCTATCTGTTGTCCACTCAGTATGGCAAAGACAGAAACCCAGTGGGAGCAGTTCAAACTGGCAGCGTGGGGCAGGAGATATTTTTCTGCAGAGCACAGACTCTGGGAGCAGAGTGAGTGGGAGTATGTTGTCTGTGTATTTCATAAGATGGTAGCTATGTCTGAGTGCTCATTCTACCATTAGTGTAGAGAGTTAAAAAGCTTTCAAAAGATGCCCTTATGGTTGAATCACTGTGATTTCAGAGCACTGGAGCAGCCATTAGAACTGGATCTAATAAAACTAAAAAGAATCTTTTTTTCTTCTTTTTTGCAATAAACAATATTGTCCAGTGTCCTATATGTAGCTTAGTAATAGGCATTATTAAAATATAGCATTTTCAGTAAAATGAGTTATTTAACCCTAATGTTACAGCAAGTAGATTCTTTGTTCCATTTACACTGACCTTTAACAGCTTAATTATATGGCAAGGATTTGATTGGAGAAAAATGTTGGGTAATAGGTTGGAAAGGCTGCCTGCAACTCAACCTCAATTGTTACATACAGTGCCACAAGCTCTGTACAGTAGCATTAGAAACATTTTCTAGGTACTATTATATAGTTTATTGTGACTATAGTGCCCTTTCTGCTTTGCAAACATCAAAAATATGATTAAAGAGATGCCCAGACTTCCCTCTCCCTAGCCACCTCCTCCAGCTCATCCAGGGGGGTCAGAGAGGTATCCTCAATCCAGCCATAAAATATAATCTCCCCAATGTGTCCCAAGTCTCCTCCCAGTGTAACGTGCCTGAAACACTTCACCTTGAAGGTGCCCATGAGGCATCCTGGTCAAAAGTCCAAACCACCTCAACTGGCTCCTTTCGATGTGGAGGAGTAGGAGCTTTGCTCTGAGCTGCTCCCAATGACTAAGCTTGTCACCCTATCACTAAGGCCCAGAGGATGCACATTTTTATCACTTGTATCTGCAATCTCACTCTTTCAGTCACTTCCCAGAGCTCAAGACCATAGGTTAGATTGACCGGTAAACTGACAGCTTTGTTTTCACACTCAGCTCTCTCTTCACCACAGCAGACTGGTACAATGTTTGCAACACTACTGATGCCACACCCATCCATCTGTCAATTCAGCCTACTGCTCCACATTCACCTCACTTGCGAACAAGACCCTGAGATACTGAAGCTCCTACACTTGGGGCAGCATCTCGTCACTGAGCTGGAGAAGGCACTCAAACCTTTTCCAGCTGAGAGCAATGGCCTTGGACTTGGAGGTGCTAATTCTCATTCCTGCTGCTTCACATTTCAAACCACATGAAGTCAAAAGAAGGACATCATCTGCAAAAAGAATAGAGGTGATCCTGAGGCCTGGACTGCACTTCAGCACTTGTCTGCTTGTAGAAATTCTGTTGATAAAATGTATTAACAGAGTGAGTTACAAAGGGCAGGCCTTAGCGGTGTCCATCTCCTTCTGGGAACGGGTCTAACTTACTGCTGACAATGCAAACCAAGCTCTCACTACAGTTGCCTGAATGGCCCATAATAATGGGTCCAATATGCCATACTACCAAAGCACCAACCACACGACACCAGAGGGACGCAATCCAGTGCCTTTTCCGAGTCCACAGAACACAATAGGCAAACTCCCATGCACTATCAAATGTACTCGTGAGAATAAAGAGCTGGTCCTGCATACCAGTAAATCTGTGTATATGCTGCAATTTCCTCATATTTAGGACCCAAGCACTGAGAGTGTGAAGGCCCCCTTGTATCGGCTCCATTTCTCTTTTTTTGTGCAAATGAATTGCCTTTTTGAAGCCTAAACATGCTCAAAAACGAATGAAATTTTGCACGTGCATGTATCAGGTGTGGTGAAAATTTAAGTATTTTAATGGTTTCGGGTATGGGCCTTCCAAAATGGCTTTTATTTAGTATTTATAGTATTTATCTCCATTTTCAGGCCTTATAAGTCAACTCACAAATTTCATCAGCTCACATGATATTTGGTGAGTTCAATATAAAAACCCTGACTAAATTAAATTGCAAAATTTAAGTTTTTGTCAAAGGGTGTGTTTGTGGCGACATGCCCAGTTTTGATCATTCGCCACAAGACACCAAATTGGTACATCTCAAATATACATTGTCCAATCTGTCCCAAACTTCATATGCTTGATGAAAGTGTGAGCCTGGACACATCTATGTACCAAAATTAGGTCACACTCATAACGCCACCTAGTGGGAACAGGAAATTAGCAGTAGACTGATGATCATCATTCCATGAGCATGAAATTTTCATTGTTGGGTGCGAGCATTATATACAGCAGCATGACATGTAACTAATGGGCACTTGCCAATGTCACCTAGTAGGTGTAGGATATGCTCAGTGTCTGAATGACAAAACAGCCAAGTAGCCTACCAGAATAAAAACGTTCAGCTGGGGGCGCCCGGGTGGCTTAGTGGTGAAGCCGGCAACCACATACACATGCTGCGCTGCGGTGTGGGCGGCACGGGTTTGAGTCTCGGCCTGTCACCAATTTGCCCGCGTGTCTTCCCCTGTATGTTTCCCCCATTTCCTGTTTCCCTCCACTGCCAATGAATGCTGCTGTGGCCAAAAATGTAAAATAAAAAAAAAAAAACCTTCAGGTGATCGTGTGACGCTCCTAACCACAGTCACATTGTAAAGTCTAAAATTCAGGGTCAGCAGCATTTGTAATAGTAAAACTGTCACTATTTTAACCAGGAAAAAAAAGACTTCTGTGATTTCTTTTTCTTAATGTGTCATGGACACTTACTTATAAGCAGTGCTTACAAATATACTGTATATTTCATCAGCAGTCATCTTACAGTATTTACAAGCCCTATTATCCAGTTAGGGATATGCATACTTTCAAAATGAGTTTTTTTTTTTGTGTGTGTGTGTGTGTGTGTGTGTGTGTGTGTGTGTGTGTGTGTGTGTGTGTGTGTGTGTGTGTGTGTGTGTGGTTGGCATTGTTGCTGCATTCATACCTGGCAAAACCTGTCTGCTTGAAAGAACAAAGCCAGCACAATACCTCACATCACTTTGTCTTGTGAGGGGGTTTAATGTAGCAGAGCTCCATTTGCTGGCACCAGAGAAGCATTTTCCAAATTAAAGCATACAAAAAAATGACATCTGTTAAAATTCAGCACAATACTTTTATATTTGACACCCAGTCTGCAGTGAGGCTTGTTCCATCGCCTTTCCTGGTCATCAATTTGGACTTGGCATTTTATTTGTTTGCTTTTCTCTGCCTTACTGTGCTTTGCTTGTTTGTACCAGCTGCAATAGTGTAACTGGCATTATTACCAGATTTGACAGTGGGGTTGGTATTGTTTTCACACTGAGCGTCTGTCTTTGTTTTTGTGTCACAAAGAAAAGTTTGCTTTCAAGGCTTTCTCTCAGACAAGCTATGACGTTGTTGAATGGGTGTATTTTGGTTAATTTTAGGAAAATTAACCAAGTGGTTTTGTTGCCTAAACTTTACCAAACTGTGACTAAAAAGTGGAGATAACTTTCTGCCAGAAAGTCCTAAAGATAAACTTGTCTCGTATTGGCATGTGTAAATACTACAGCAGGTTTTATACTGTGTGTCTGTCTGTGGACCAGTTTTGTCATTTGGTAATGTGACAGGAGAGAGGTGCAACGGTGAGTGTCTGTAAAACACGGTGGAGGCTCTGTCATGGTTTGGGCCTGGATTCCAGACAGTGGTGTTGGGGATCTCATCAAAACTGCTGGAATCATGCATGCAGAAAAGTACTGTCAGATTTTGATCCACCATACAATACCATCTAGAAAGTGTTTCATTTGTCAACATGCCAATCCCAAACACACTGTAAGTGCAATAAAAGCATACCTGGAGAGGAAAAGACAAAATGGAACACTAGAGCCATGATCTCAACATTATTGAAGCAGTGTGGGATCATCTTGACAGAGAACAAACCAAAGAGCAGCCAGCACCCAAAGAAGAGCTTTAAATGTCCTTCAAGAATTTTGGAGAGCTATTCCCGAAGACTACTTAAAGAAATTACAAGAAAGCTGCCTCAGAGAGTTCAGGCTGTGTTGAAGAATAAAAATTATCATACCAAATATTGATTTCAGAATTGTACACCCTTTGTTTCTTGCCTCTTATAATGTATTTCAATGTATGCTTGCACGCTTCAATAAATCACTGCACCTGTTTCCCTTTTTCCAAGCATAATGTTTTCTAAAAATGAGGGGTGGCTCAAGACTTCTGCACAGTACTGTGCATTGGCAAAGTGTGGTACTGTAGCAGGAGCTGCCATAAAGTCAGTATGATATTTTGATATGTATTCATACAGTATATCTGTCTGTGTGTGAACAGATTCTATCCACACAACAGCAACACAACTATCCAAGATGTAGTCACATAAATTTACAAGTGTGTAGCTGACATCAAAACAAAGGCTGAGTTCAGAGATTTGTGCAACTCCTCACGATGCACTGTAGCTACACTAACAGCTACTTGGTTCTCGTGGTTGGTCAAGACATTGGCAAAAGGTCTGTTTGGTGCAAACGCTGTTCCAAGAGTGTGTCATGCTCGGTTTTATATGTCAGGTTTAGAAAAATCTTGAGGCAAATAATGCGGACTGAGAGTATTTATTCCTTGTAGCTATTTGATGTGCCTGTCATTCTTTGAGCCCTTGATTTAGAGTGAGGAAACATTATTATACAGCCTCTGATTTTTGCTGATTGCAAAGAAAATTCACCTACAGCTTATGGATTGTTATTTTATAGACATTACATAATAATAATAACAATGATAACATCTATATAGTATTGTATTATAGCTTTGTAAGCCAGAGTTACAGGGCACTTCACAGAATTAAGAAAACAGAAATAAAATAAATAAAAAATATAGTTTAAAAATAGCAGAAAGCTATTTAAAGAAGTAAAAATTACTTACCAGCTTTAAAGCAGAGCACTTTAGAGCAGAATTTTGTTGAAGATGATGTATGCATTCTGTGGAGGACATCATTTTAATGGAAAATGAAAACATACTAAACACAGCAAGATTTGGAATGTAACACAGGCAGCAAGGAAAAAAGGTCTTCTGAAACACTGCTGTACAAATAAATATCTGCAG
Source organism: Archocentrus centrarchus (assembly GCF_007364275.1). NCBI lineage: Eukaryota > Metazoa > Chordata > Actinopteri > Cichliformes > Cichlidae > Archocentrus > Archocentrus centrarchus. The sequence goes on along the minus strand of NC_044360.1, from coordinate 19,810,747 downwards.
TATTAGCATGCTAGACACACTTTCTCAGTGTTAACAATACCAGATCCTGATACATCAAAGCAAAAAGTCCTTGGAAAACATTGCATGAGGATGGAGGAGTCTGTGGGCCTTGTTGGTGAGGCATGTCAGGTTGCTTGCTAAGTATAGCAAGCAAAGAGAAAGAAACGATTATGCAATGAGCAGGGTAAATCTCTTCCTCCAAGCGCAAATGCAGAGAATGTTGCTGTCTGTGCAAATAAAGTCTGATGGGTAAATGGGTCAAAATGATGGCATTTCTAAACATAATTTTTTTCTATTCCCATAGCACTGACATTGTTACTGTGTGGGTTAAAATGTGGAAATTGAGATTCATAGCTCTTGATTAACCATATTAAGTTTTAAGAACATGCAAATAAGTTAATGATATTGATTTTATTTTACTGATAGCATTACAGAGAGCGTGGTGCATATAAAACTAATGACATGCATTAAGTAATTCACATTTCAGATGCAGGCTTGGCTTGATACGTGTCTTCAGGGAATTACACTACACTGCACAAAATATAACACAATGTGGTAGAAAAATGTACAGACCTAGAGGTACAATAAAATACTGTACATGCATGTATTCTTTCTTCAATTTTAATTTGCATGGTTCATTAGGAATTATGCAGAATACTAAATATGGAAATGTGCCAAGTAGTATTTCTTAATAGCAGTAATGTCAAACACACTGAAGCACCACAAGTGCTTCACAAAGTTGAAATAAATTTAAAACAGGCGCATCATGCTGATTCTTCAAACTGGCCTCTAATTTTACATAGTATTTTGCTATATATTTAAAGTGAACAGTAAATTGGTGTGTTACTCCAAAGGCACAACTCCATTTGAACACCATATTGTATGAAGCGCCAGGGGAAATATAACAAATAACCCGCAGCACACAGTATAGAAACAGGATATTACATCTTAGGAACCAGGCTGCTGACTAAGGGAACCGCCATGGCGGACAGCCTCACAAATGCACAATTGAGCCAGTCCATGCACCTGGTTAAATAACCAAAGGCTGAAAACTGGATGCAGCAGGGACAATGCAATGCACTCCAGTTCCAAAGCCTCTTTAGAGATGTGATCATAGCCACCCAATACTCTGCACATCCTATTCTGAAATACAAGTGCTGATCTTAGGATTTTTGTGTAAGAATTGGTTTTGTTGACATTGCCTTTGTTATTGTTTGGAGTCCCACATGCCATATCTTGTATTACCTTATTAAACCTCAGTATGCAGAAAAGCAAGAGATAGCTCTTCCAGTTGCCATAAATCGGGCTTGCGGTGTCTGATAAAGATGTCAACTCACACACAAATGACCACAGCCTTGATAGACCAAATCTGTTTAGTTTCCCAAAGTGATAATAAACAAAAAGGTGTAATATTTTCATAGAAATATTTGGCATAAACTTTTAACAGACTGCTGTAAAACTACAGTAATAAACAGACCCTTATTTGGCATGAGGTCAGGGTGAACTAAAAAAGTAGTTATGCCACTGCATTTTCCTGCTGCATGTTCAGCCATGACAGCATAATTGTGAGACACGTTTTTTTGGGTTTTTTTTAGCTCAGTCATTAGCCATCAAAAAGTAAACCATGCTTCTGGACTCCAAAAGCAATGACCTCTTAGGTGTCACAGGGTACAAAGATATGCTCTGTCCAACTTGATTCATGTTCAGGCCTCTCTGAGTCATAGCTACTCCCCATCCAATTACCATCTGATAATATATCAAGGGAATTACAGCTAGACTGAGCAAAGTCAGAAGTGACTCAAAGACACCTGTGGGTAATGGACAGTAGTGGCGTTTGGTTCGGATCACGCCACAAATGTAATGATTCAGTTGGAGGGAGGCCAAGTCGACTGATAACTAGGTCAAAAGGAGGATGTGTTTGATGCTTTTCCTCCAACCCTATGACTAAATACTTGGCTTCAATTATTCTTTTTCCTTTAAAAAAAACGCATGAAAGAAAATGTATTTCACGTGTATCAGAGCACTCACTGCTAATGGGTTATATGAATTAATATTCATCAGTGAATCTGAAATGGAATTGGAGCATTAGGTGTGCAGGTCATGATCAACATATCAGGGATATTTGCTTATGGATGGAATTAAATATATGTAACACTTCAAAGGCTGATTCATTTTGTCTTGTACATCAGAGGAGAAATCTTATTAGACAGGCTCAAATATATGGAGGTATGACTTCTTGACACATCTGCAAAGAACTTTCCAAACTAAACTGTAGATAATAAATTTTATATTAAATCTGATGTTATTTGAGCATCTCTGGATATATTTTATATATTCAGGCTTAGTCTAACAAAACCTCAGGGTGCTATTTTATGAACATAAATGCCACCCAATAACTCTTTGAAGCAAATATTTACAAACCATTGGAAGTAACTGCTGTATTCCATCTGCCTTTCCCATGCTGTTTTACCCTAAAGAATTAATGTTTTCCAGTGTTCTTGACTACTGCAGACCTGACATGTCATAAAGCACAAGTGGGCAATTATGGGGTGTACCCCACCTCTTGTGCTATGACAGCTGGAATAGTCTCCAGCCCAACCACAATCTTGAATTGGCTAAGCAGAAGAAGATGGATGGATGGATGGATGGATGGATGGATTTGTAATTTGTTTCCATTTAATAAAAACAGCATGCCAACAGATAATCACTTTGGTCATTTGTGTTGATTTTCAGTGGTCACTTTAAGTAGGCTGTTTAACCCCAAATTGGCGTGCTGTAATGAATGATCCCTTTAAAAGATTGCAAACCACATGTTTTCTTGCTTTCAGCTCTCCCGCTTATCTGAGTTTACTTCAAAAGCTGGAATGGTAAATTGTGCAATGTGTATATCTGAAGTACTTCACAGCTGAATAAATGATCTCCTCAGAGCATCACTTACTCCAAAATACCACTCACTAAAGATGAATAAGCAATGTTGGCACAGGCAACAGAAAAAAATTCATCCCATGATAACAACGCGGGATGTCATGATTGACTACATATTTTATAATATTTTGGCAGTGGAAAACTCCAGGCTTACTTGTATGAATTCAAGTGCAATGTACAAGTAAAGGAGCAAAGCAACGGCACAAGGCAGAGAGAATAGCTGCTAAAACATCACGATAGATCTACTGTATCGGTGCAAATGCTGGTTTGAGGTTTGTGGGTGTCTGTCAGCAAGCCTCTTTTGTTGCAGCAAATTCCATTATAGAAAGTGTTTCTGCCACAGCTCACGCCAAAATGAAATAAATAAAAAGCTAAAGCCAAAAGTAGTTTTGCAGGGGTTTGTTTATTAGAATTGATGAAGAAATGGATAACAAGCAATTCTAAGGAATACATTTCCTAACGATGAAGCAACATCTCCTGCAAACTTAAGTCAATTAACACAAGCACCTGACAGAAGTCAGCAACAGGAGGGAGCAAAGTGTTTCCTCTACATTTATAATTTGAACTTAGCATTGCTTATTTTGTTACTTTGATCAGAAATTTTGATTTCACATCATTCTTGCTTATGTAATGTGATGGGCTTCATAAAATAAGACACTGTCAAGGAAAGGAGGGTACAGTAGTTTTCCTTTGTGTGTCACGAAGCATGGATCCAAATGATTGGATAGACGAAGCCATGGAGAGACTTTGAGGATGCAGCCAGAAAGCACACCAGTATAGACAGGTGGTGACATTTTTACTTCACTGATTTTCCCAGCATCAACTGAGACTTTCATGTGAGTGTAGAGAGCAGTAACTGATATGTCGTCTGTGATGATTTATGTTTTGCCGGCTTTGAGGATTTCACATAGCTCTCTTAGGACACTACAAAGTTTGATACTTGTAATATGATGCCTCTGACTCTGTAGCTTTCCTTAAACTAGCGTGAAATCCATCAGCCAGCTCGCTGAATAAAGTTTGTGAAAACAAGTTTTTGCTGAAGTGGTTCAGAATATTACACATCTGAGTCTATTTATGGTCACAGCAGTTAAGTCTCTATATCACTTCTACAGTGCTCTATTGTGGAATTTAAGATAACCCAGTTTTCCTTTTGAAAACCGCTATAGCTTTAAAGCTGCTTTAGAGTTACATTTCTGCTTCCAAACACACAAGTCAAAAGAAGCTATTAAAGCAGCTATGAATTTGTGAATACAGTGCGTATCTGTAAAAACTCTGTATTCTGAGGAAAATAATGTGTTATAAATGCTGCAATTTTAAATGTTGGGTGGATTGAATGGTCCCTGGTATGTCATACCCACCTCCAGTAAGGCAGAGAGATGCCAGCAACAGAATTTTGATTATGTTGTCATGGAAACGAGCTATTGAAAATAAGTAAATGGTATGAGCTCTTCCTGCTGGAAATGTACTGTGTTGGCATGTCAAAAATGCACAATGTGAAATGTAGGCTGCAAGTCTTGAGTTGTTGTTATTGTTTTTAAAAATGCATGAAATACAGGTACATGATGCCATTCTCTAGTGGTAGCTTTTTGTGAACAGGATAAACCCAGCTTTGTGTAAATTTTGTAACCCTCCTTCCAATGTGCAGTTTTGCTCTCTATTCCCAGTGCTCACAAGCATTTTTTTACTGGCTCTAAGTAGAATGACCTCTGAGCATTGATTTTATCATTATTTTCTCACAGCTGTGTGGCAGAGCTGTGGTTTGTTATTGGAGGCTTTTTTTTTTTTTTTTTTTTTTTTATACTCTGTATTTCAGCAGCATATCTTGATACGTTCAGGACACTGTATTTGATATTTTTGTTTAAAAAAAAACTCACAGTCATACTCTAACCCACTAACATATAAAATAGGTTAACCCTAAAAGTAGTCCTAAAGTACATCATTTGCACGGATTGTGAAATTCTGGGCTGATGCTGATATTTTGTTCTTCATTTCTTAAATGTTTCGGTAACTGATCACTCCAGGAATGCCTTTAGCATGCTACACAAAAGTGGTAGTACAGTAAGAAATGGGGAAAATAAGAAGTAGGTATTGCTATAACCCAGAATTTAGGAACATAGACTGATATAACCCCCAATTCAGAAAAAGTTGGGATGTAAAATGCTTCATGATGCACCAAATACTTCAAATTGGTGAAAGGTCTGGACTGCAGGCAGGCCAGTTCAGCACCTTGACTCTTCTACCATAAAGCTATGTAATAGAAGCCGTATGCAGTTTTTGCTATAAATGCAGTTCTGTCCCTGACAAAGAAATCGTCTGAATGACCATATGTTGCTCTAAAACCTGTATATACCTTTCAGCATTGGTGGTGCCTTTGCAGATGTGCAAGCTGTCAATTCTAAAGGCGCTAATGCACCTCCATGGTGATAACAAGCCCCGAGGACGTGGCATCCATGTTTTCCAAAAAATAATTTGCACTGTTTTCCACTTTGCCTCTGTACATTTTAAAAGAGCTTTGCCTGTTTACTGCAGTGCAGCCTGAGGGCTCAAAGATCACAGGCATCCAATATTGATTTTTTTTCAGGTTCTCAGAATCTTTTGATGATATTGTGTACAGTAGATGATGAGTTATTCAAAGTCTTTACAATTTTATGTTGAAGAACATTATTCTGAAACTGTTCTACCCAATCATATTATTGATCTGTTGCCAATTAACCCAATTAGTTGCAAAATGTACCTCCAGCTGTTTTAGTTTTCCAGCCTTTTGTTGCCCCATCCCAACTTTTTTGAGATGTGTTGCTGACAAATAGTAAAATGTCTCACTTTAAATATTTTAATGTGTTATTGTGAATACAATATTGGTTTATGAGATTGTAAATCATTGAATCCTATTCTTATCTTTCAGACAAGAATTGGGATGCAATGATTTATTTTCACAGCGTTCCAACAATTTTGGAATTGGGGTTATACATTAAAGGTTGCTGGTGTCAGGCCAAATGCTGGTGACTCCTACTTTCTCTGACATAATGGTTTTTATATGGGATCCCTGATCTAAACTACTATTAAAAATACAAATTTGTTATATTTTGTACATACATTTGACCCTGTACTGCACTGCATTTGTCTGTTTTTACAAGCATTGCCTGTGTGCAATCTGAGCCATTAGAGTTCATTCAGTGTGGTGGTGGGTTCTGCCTGCTTCAGAGTTCTGTGCTTTTCTTGAAAACACAGAGAAAAGAAATTTGGCAGTGCGCAACTTTGGACACATGGTGTAGGCTGCCCACCCAATCAGAAGTTAGAGTACTGGTACTTTCTGTCCTATTTTTCTTTTCCACAAAAGAAATTGTTCATTTAGTTTTTACTGGATGGGCAATATTTACATTTTGGGCATTACAGTATCATTAAATGAACACAAATTTCATCATGCAAATTTATAAGGTGGGATCCTGGATTTAAGGATGACAAAACTGATGTGATGTGCCTCTGCCTCCAATGTATTTCATCTTATCTGCTGAGAGGTTGATGACAGTCAGGAGGGCAAATAAAAGCAGATTATATATATATATATATATATATATATATATATATATATATATATATATATATATATATATATAAAACAACTGGTACTGGTACTGGTACATTGAATGCCAGAGCAGCTGACCGATCATGTCTAAGCTGGAAACATGGTCCCTGTGTGGATGATTACCAAGACTGTGTGAAGTCTGAAAGCCTACTGGAAGATGTGAATGCAGCACTATGGTTAATCCGTACTGTGACCATCACTGAAACCAACCAGCTGATCTATACCACAGCAACAATGGTCCTTGAGATGCTTGGCTATAAAATGAACAGCAGCCACAAAGAGCAGTGCCCTCGATGGAGAAGAAGACTAGAGGCTAAGATCAAGGCAGCATGAAGGGAAGTTAATCATGACAGCACAGGAACAAGCTCTAAGCACAAGCTCAATAGAGGCTGGGGTCTACCACACCAGGCAAGACCCCAGGTGCAGGCTGTGCAGAGATGCCCCTGAGACAATCCAGCACATAACAGGAATGTGCAAGATGCTAGCAGGCAGGGCAGACATGGAACACCATAAACAAGTGACTGGCATAGAATACAGGAACATCTGTGCCGAGTATGGCCTGGAAGTCCTGACATCAAAATGGGATACGCCCCCAAGGGTGATTGAGAATGACTGAGCTAAGATCCTGTGGGACTTCCAGATACAGTACAGACAGACAAACTGGTGATGGCTAACCAGCCAGACATACAGTAGTAGTGGTGGACAAGCCGAGGAGGAAGACTGTAGAGACAGAAGCAATGCCAAGCAATAGCAACATCAAGAAGAAGGAACTCGAGAAGCTCGAGAAATACTGAGGGCTGAGAGAAGAGATAGAGAGGATGTGGAAAGTGAAGACAACAGTGGTCCCCGTGGCAATTGGAACACTCACAGCAGTTGCTCCAGCAGATTCGAGGAACAACATCTGAGATCTCTGTCCAGATACTGAGACCGAGCTTGGAGGAGAAAGACTGCATAGATAGATAGATAGATAGATAGATAGATAGATAGATAGATAGATAGATAGATAGATAGATAGATAGATAGATAGATAGATATGTTGTGAAAGATGCTTGCTCAAAATCCATTATACAATTTTAACACTGTGTTGGAAACTGTTTTGTGTTGCAGAAAGACATTTTAAATATTAAAAGTTCTGAGCTTGTAACTCTGTTGCTTTGTAGTGCTGAAAGATCATTATGGCTTCATCAAGATGTAAATGGGGACATTACAAAAAAGCAATGACTTAAAAAGCCATTTTACACTAAAACATCTCAATTTGATTTTCTATTATGTATACATATTAAGCTCAATGATATTTTCACTAAAGAGCTTCACTGAATATTTTCAACTGTAACCAAAGATTACAACAGCAAATAACCCAATCCTTTTGGAGCAATGTTTTGTCCTATAACTCACACACCTCCAACTTTTTTTTTTTCTTTTTTCAGAGAAATCCCACCAATATGTGACACAGCAGGTACTGTATGGCACTGTTAAGACAGAATATCATTGCTTAAGGCAAGGTGACAGGGATAATAATCTGCCATCCTTTATGTTTAATATTTAAATCCCAGAGGTAGAGAGGAAAAATATGGTAGTGTCCTTGTTTCAAGCGTCCTCTCTACTCTATCAACTGAGTCCGGAGTAATCAGTCAAAGAGCAAAGCACAATCTGGAATAACAATTCCTGTTTTTTTAGACTTCTTATGATTGATTACTGGTAAAATGACATAGAAACTACTAATGCATAAAATGACATACAGAATTGCCAGAATAAAAATTCTTGTTTGGGGTTATTCTCATATTTCATATTATGCACTTGTATATATTTATGTTTCTCCTATTTACCAGTCACATGTGAAGCTTAAGGCGACACTGGTCATCTCCATAGCATTTGTGATTATGTGTGTTTACTGTGTATCTATTAGGATTTTCTTAACTGTGTAAACACAGATTCATCCCTTCCATTTGCAGCAATTACTCATTTTATACACATTTGCTGCCCCGAAGCCTGATGGGAATACAATCTTTGTAGGTCAATTTGGGGAACTGCAGAATAATATATTGCATTTTTATTAAATGAGCATATGCTACATACAGTACAGCAGCATTTACCTCAGGAGCACTGTCGTATGCAGTTGAGCAAGTGGAAAAGGTCACATAACTCAGGGGCAGAATAAATGCTGCCACATGTAAATGCTGATTAATATCTGCACTTCTCAGGAAAATATATGAAATATAACTTTTTAGTTTAGCACCTTAAACATTTAAGTTTTGAGGCAATTACAACATGGCATTTGGCCTATGAATCAGTAATTAATACTTGACTGTTTTTCTGTGACATTTTAGTAATGTCTGTCTAGATTCATTAAGCTCACTTTTCTGGGCACTTTTTTATTCATTTTTGACATTCTGAGCAGAAAGTTCTTCAAATGCCAGCTGTTTGTATCTGTTCTTACATTTATAATACTAGTTAGAATTAATGGCTGACAATAATGACAAGGAAGAATGTTATCTGACCATTTTTAACACGGTGTCATCATTTCAACTGTTTACATTATAAACAACATAAAATATTTCAAGTTTTGAATGTCAAACTGCAGTTTTTATACCCCACTGATATCGATTACCATTCTTCACTACATTCTGTTTAGTGAACATGCAGCGTGTGGCTGAGCTGATAATTCAGCCAGCAAGATCTTGTGCAACAATCTAATTATATCTATATTCAAGAGGGATCCAAGTATTTCTCAGCGGGCTCCATGCAGCTGACTGTGTATGCATAACTGCGGGCTTGATTAACAAGTTGTTGAGTCAGCACTTACTGTAGTAAAGTGCATCAAGCCCACAGACTTTCTAACCTACAGCAAGGTACTAAAAAGTACCATAAATGATTGCTAATCAATTATTGTTTAACTCTTGTTCAATTCTTTTAAAAGTGATTGTTGCAGTTGGCTTCCACTGAAGTTCTTTAACCAGTGTGGATTTAAAGTACATTTTCTGGCTTTCTGTGTCACTTAAATATTCTTGGTTTGCCAATACTGGAACTATATTGGATGATCCATCCATCCATCCATCCATCCATCCATCCTCTTCCTCTTATCCAGAATAAAACAAAACAAAAAACAGATGCATTGCAGGCAGGGCTTATAGTTACATTTGCCAGGTGGGGGAACCCTAAGATTAGTTGTAGTGCTGCAGCATGGGGAAACAAATAGCTTAGAAATAAGCTGCGTAACAACTTGTTTTGTGAGCTCCAGCAGATTTGTCTTTGTGTAACTGCTGATTTAGACTTTTTTAGTGAATCGTTGTATAGCCTATTAGGTAACCTATATAAGTAACAAGCATTCAAGCTTTTTTGTGGTGTTTTTTTCTGTTAATTACCTCGGTGATCTTGTCTCAGTGTTTTAAATGCAGTGTCAGCGATAGCGTACCTACAGCATAGATTTAACACAGTAGGTATAGTTAGGCTGTGACCTGACCTAACTTGTGCTGCTACTCTAATATTCACTGCTCTTTGTGGATTTAGCCAACTGAATTTGAAAAGATGTAAGCAGATATTTCACAAGCTAGTGCTAATTTTTATCCTCTAGACAGTATAAAGCCAGTATAAAACATCAAATTTGGTGAGTGAATTTAAGTAGCATGAAAATACTAGACACTAAACTGCCTAATATTGTATATCTTTGAATAACACAAAATTAGTGTACTTCAACTTTTTTGGCAAGAGGTTTCACAAAAACATAATTCAGCGACACATCACGTATAGCTCCAACTGATTTAAAAATTCTAAAATTAATTAGGACGTTGCATGTAAGATTTAAATTTCCAGTTCATAAACTAGCTGAGCAGTCCTTACCTTTGGAAACAATCTCTCATCTAATCTCCTGTCCTGGCTTTTGTCATCTCTGAGTTGCACATTAACATTTTTTTCCTCTCCCTATTGCAACTGTACCTTTACCCAGAAGACACTTTTTGTAACAAATTGCACAGAAACCATTTGTGTGTTTGGGGATATTTGTTGAGCTGTTTAAAAAGTTGTATTTGAAATTATCATGGCACTTACAAAAAGGAAGAGTAACCCAGTTTATGCTGCCTCCTCTTCTGAAGTACCATGACAGCAGCTTTACATCTGTACCATGAACGCATCACATGGCTGAGAAGAAAAAAGCAATGTGCTGAAGATGTAATCTGTGAGATGTCATTATTTTTCTTATTACTGGGTAAGTATCTCCATGCAGGCACTGAAAACAACACCAGGCTGCTGTAGACAAAAAATTAACTCATTTGAAAGTATTATGCATTATCCTGACTATCAGATTTACATAGACATTTAGATATATTAATGAAGGTCACAGGATGCCATTCTGGCCCACTTTAACCCCTGATCACAGGGCACCAGATTCAGATGTACAGTAAAATACACAGCTTTATTGCAATTTATCATAATGACTGCATATTTAGCTTAAACTACTGTTATAAAGTGAACTAACTGAAACAGCTGAATCAGATGTAAAGTATTTCCTTCATATAAAAGAGCCAAAATATCAGCATGGACTTGGAACAGTACTGGAAGATATGGAATGATGAGAATAGTTTGCAGGGCTATATAGATAAATGCTTTCTTTTCCCTGTTATACATTCTCATAAAAAGCGCTGAAGGTCAATATTTCTGTATATAATGAAGCTACCTAAAGCTGCAGAAAATATGGCTGATGCTACAAGCAAAAGGGCAGCTCGTTAATCTAGCCACAGTGGGGAAGCAAACCAAATTTGAGAACTTAAATGTCTTTCACCAAGATAAGCATAGGAGATAGAATATGTCAACCCTTAAGGTCAGGTAGGTGCTTCACATGGTATGTGTTTTGATAAGAACAGTCATCTTAAAAACTGATCTTGAAATTAATTGGGACTGACTACTGACAGGTTGATCTGAAGAGCTTGTGGATGCTGAGGACGAGCGTAGAGGATGAACCACAGAAGAAACTTGTAATGAGTGAAGTGTGCTGAGAATACTGCGGTGAGCAAACAATCAAGAAAAGTAAGGTAGAACAGATGACAGTGACCTTCATGAAAATATCTCCCTCGGTTTCTCACCTAGTGGGCTTAAAAATGTGTCATATGTCTATAAAAAATCTCTTCTGTTTATTACTGCAATAAAATGACTTGGAGGAAAAAAAACAATAATGTGTTTCTAATTGTTTCTATTACTAGAGAAAACTTATTTGCAGTATGAGTCCTGGTCCCATATTTTGTAACACTATTTCCCACTGCATAAAATAAACATATTAATAATAAAAATCAAACAAAAACATCTTTGGTGATGACATCAATAAATGTTTGTTGCCAGTGTAAATAACAATGGAAGCTCTTTGCATAACTGGCAAACACTCTCCTCTCTCCCTGGGCTACCATCAAAATGCCCTGGAGCAAGGCACTTAACCCCTTGCTTATGCTGTTTTCTGCACCAGCCAGCAGAAGACTGATTGCCGTGGAGCCCTGTGGTGTGAACATACCTGTACAGTAAACAGGATGTAGGTCACTGAAGAAAAAAACAAAACAAAATCATATACAAGCTGTCAAAACATTCCCTCTGCAAATAAACATTAAACATGATATAAACGCACTACCACTATGGATGTACCCTCCTGCTGCTTGTGTGTATGTGTGTGTGTGTGCGTCTGTGAGCGTTAGATGGAAGAGGATGTAAAAAAGAAGTGAACTGTGAAATGGTACCAAACATACCCTTGAGGTGTTTTTCAGTGACTTTCAGGCAATCTAAACGTGATGACAATTCCAGGACGTTACTGCACCCAGCCACAGACGCACAAACACTAAAGCAGATGTAGATTGAACATTGGCGATAGAAACTATTCAGTAGTAAGCACTGGCCAGGATAGTTGTTGTTGCTTCTTTTCATTATGCAAATACTAATCAAAAAAAGCCCGTACATGAAATCAATCATCCTCTAGCTCTCATCAAGAAAGGAAATGCATTTCCTAAAATATGTTCCCAGTAATCCAGTGCAAAAATTAAAAGCTGATAAAGCTATTCACTTTCTGAATTGTTGCATTATGATAGTCTAGTGTAATCTTCATATCAGTCCGAGCAATTGAAATAGCTCATGCATGACAAAGTACTACAGTAATTTATTTAGCCTGCTAGGCAGCCTGATGCATGAAACAGAATGAACTATTTTGGAGTCTTACTTCTTATTAAATGCGTTCCTAATCCAGACCTGCAGTGGACCAATTATAGTTAGGCTTTCAGAGACCCCGGTCAATTTTGTTTTTAATTTTTTTTTTTTTTCACCTCTCAGGTAATAGGCTATATAAAAATCATTTTCATTTTGTAGGAGAGCTTCAGTTGTTTACACAAGATAATGACTCGCCTCGCTAATGAATATTTAGTTAAGCCTAGTTAAATAATCAATCAAGCAGCCTGTATCTCCGCCCTGCCCTGCCACAGAGGGCCATCTCCTCAGCAGACAGGCACGCCTTCAGCCCTGATCACATTTCCTTAGCAACATGTTTCCTCCGGTGCCCGCTTAGACGGCTCAGCTGTCTCTCTCCCCACGGAGATACACATCTCACCTTTGACTAGCAAACTCTCCAAAAATGATGTTACAAGTCGCCGTCCCAGGGCGGAACACCTTTGCAACTTAATGGTGAGCATATATATCCCACCGGCACACACCATGAAACAGCGTTAATTGCCAGTCAGCAAAGAGGTGTCTGCTGCACCGTTCTGCCTGCAGCAGATGGTCCATGTGCACACCCTACTAGTAAGATTACCCGTCCATAGTAAATCCTGGGCCTAGCATTTGCAGAATGGGGGCAGAGGGACGCGTTGGCTAAATGTAATGCTAAGCTGTAGTTTAATCTAGTCGATCTAGCCTTTTGCATCTTTGCATTAAAAATAATTTCTTGACACTTCTCAAAGTCTTCAGACTGGTATAGGCTCTGCTAGGCTACACAGTTTTATTATTTACGTTACTGAGCTGAGTCTCAGCTGAGCTGCTGAGGTGAATAAAGACCGGGTCTGTGTTCCTGAAAGAATGAGATGCCCCCCCCCTGCACTCCCAGACTGTGATGCTGTGATGGGGGGTGGCAAGGCATGTGCCACTCGTTAAAGTTTTCTAACTTTAGTTGCACAGATTATTATTTTAATTCAAGGGAGTGATGTACTTGTGCAGATTGTTCACAAATGGCTGGTGATGATAAATCTCGGATCCACACGTGCATGGGAATTCTTTGGTAAATGTAACTGAAATAATGATATGATAACTAAATACAATTCTTTGGGAGTGATAAGAATGGACTGGACGAGAAATGGGAATAGCAAAGGGACAGGTTAGGTCGAGAAAAAGTTAGAGAGGCAAGGCTGAGATAGTTTGGACATGTGCAGAGGAGGGATGGTGGATACACTGGGCAAATGATGCTGAATATGGAGCTGCCAGGCAGGAGGAAAAGGGGAAGACCACAGAGGAGATCCGTGGATGTAGCGAAGGAGGACATGCAGAGGGTTGGTGTGACAGAGGAGGATGCTAGAGATACGGTGAGATAGAGGCAGATGATCCACAGTGGCAACCTCTAAAGGGAGCAGCTGAAAGAAGATGATAATGGGATGATTTCCAGAACAGTAAACCCCATATTAAATTACAAAAAGGAACAATATATTTAATGCTGAATATATTGTATAAAGTGAAGTTTTTTGATCACGGTCAAAGGATTGCATGAGCAAATAGTTCAACAATTTAAGAATCGCTTTTCTATTTTAAAATAGCAAAGAATTTGATTTCATCATCTACAGTACATTAAATTATATTAAAAGTTTCATGCAAACTGTGCGCAATGGGACAGTGTCAGAACCAATAAAGAATGGGAGAATCACATTAAAATCTTAAGTGACTCTAGTTTAAATTCCTGGCTGGCTCTGCAGTGCTAAATAAAAGTACTGGCAGTACACTACATCCACAAATACAAGTTATAACAAGGTACAACCAGTTGAGCTGCATATAACCAAGACCCAGAAAGCAATTGGCTTTTCTGGGCCCAAGTTCATGTTAGAAATACTGAGGTCAAGTGTAAATAACAATAATTAAATAATTTGTGGGCTAAAGAGGAGAGGGGCCATTTGGCTTGTTAGCAGTGCATGGTTTGGTATGAGGGTGCATCAGTGTGCATGGCATGGATAACTTGCACATCTGTGAAGATCCAATTAATGCTGAACGTGGTTTGCAGATTTTAGAGCAACATATGCTACCATACAGAGGATTTGGTCTTGCTTATTCAGGCAAGATGATGCCAAACCATGTTCTCTCTGTATTATGATGCCATGCTTATGTTAAAAAAAAAGTGCTAGAAATGTGCTAAACTGCCCTGCCAGCAGTCCAGACTGGATACCATTTACAAACATTTGGTACAATATGAAGCAATAGAACAACAAGAGAGGTCCTCAAAGAATGCATATGAACTTTCTAAGAGAAGAATTGGTGGAGATGGAGACGTGTTTGCCTGACCGCCATCATGCACACCTAACATTAATATGCCACTACTTCTATATAGGTGAGTAAGAACAAAAACAAGAAAAACTGTGTATAAAAATAACAAAATAAACAAAACTCTCCAAAGCAATTTTCTGGTCTGCAGGTGTGCCACATATTCTGGATCATGATAACCAAGCTGCCTCATAGACGTGCCTGCAGTATTTCCGTCATGCAGAGCTCTTAGGGCTCCGTGTGGCAGAAAGTGTATATACTGCAAATCCCCAAAGCACTGCACAAGTGTTACAAACAAACAAAAACTCACAGCCTTAACTTATTGAGGTTCTCCTCCAGAGCCCCAAATAAACAGGAAACACTGTAGACTATACAGGGGGGCTAGTGACTGATAAAGGGACTGCCTGAAACAAACAAACCAAAAGAAAAAAAAGAGCAATTCATTTCAAGCTGGCAAAGCTGCTGTTGTGCTGCTGGCTTTGGCCTAATTTAACCCAAGGTTTGAGATATTACAGATTTGAAAACATTCTGTAGTTGCACTTCTTTGAAATGTTCCTTGAGGTTTCAGAGCGCAAAGAAAGGAAAAAAACGTGTCTGATCAAGTAGATGTGAGCTTTTAATTTCCCATGCACTTTTATGAGATATAGTTCAAAATTTTATAATTTGTCTTCACACTATTACTTTATATAATTCGGGAAACAGTTCAGAAATTTGAGCGAAAATTGGTTTTGCCTTTGGCATCAATCACTTCATTTAGGGTAAGAAAATTGATGCGCGGGTTAATTTTCAAGGTTTTGAGGCCTGGCTGCTCATCATTGTTATAAGTGATTAGTGGTCGTTCACATAGCTACCCAGGGAGCACAAATGATCAGTCCAACAGCGGCTGTGGCCAACAGCCCGCTGGTGGCTCTGCGGTGATATTAGTGGCTCATTACTGTTTTAGTGATATCCTGCTGTTGATGCAATAATAAAACTGATTTGTATTAGTTTGAAGTTTAGAAATAATAAAATTAATATATCTGGGGTCATGTCTTTCGTTTATGATCCTATTATTATTATTATTATTTTTGGTAGCTGAAGTAGTTTGGCTTTTTAAATGTGTTCAGAAACAAGTCTGTATTCTAACCCAGTTAATGATGGTGGCAGTTGACCTCTTTCTGCTCTAACCTACTCTGAAATGGGACATCATCTACCAAATCCATCATCACAGTGTTGTCAAAGGTGAATTTAACAGTGAGTGGACAGAGAAATGAGTTCTGTGCCAGCTGATTTAAAGTCTGTGTTTACTTCACAGTCAGACTTTCTCAGGTAAAATATCTGTTCCAGAATTTCTCCTTTTTTTTTTTTTGTTTTTCTTTTTCACTCTGAAAGCTTTTAGAATGAATTGGTATGCTGATGACAAATGAGGCTCTGCCAAATATTGTTGATAAAAGTCTGCAAGTCGGTAATGCCAGTCATAAAGTTCATCTCAGCTCATACCTCGTGTGTGGTGATAAATTGAGAGATGGTTTGCTTTCGCCTTCTGATTTAATAATTTCAGCAGATTCACTGTGGCACAGAGATTTGCAAAAGACCCCTTTCTTTGTTATGGTGATCCTGAGGGACATGTTGTGACAGAACGGCAGCAGATTTCATCAATGTAGGAGGCTTACAACTTGAATTCTAATTTAATTCAACTTAATTTAATATGCCGTACAAATATAAATGTCCGATAAGTCATCTCCACTTCCTAAGCAGAAGGAAAAAAGTGAAAAATACACTCGATATAGCACAATAGCAAACACCATCAGCATTCAGTCACTGCAGCTGGCAGGCTATGGAAAGTTCTGAGGAAATGATAATGAGAAATTACCATATACAAGGAGGCTTACACTATTTATCTCAACAATGTTTGCCTCAACTTACACCTGTGCGTCCTCGTTCTCGTAGAAGTGCCATTGTACTGTAACTAGCAATTGCGCCTCAGTCACTAACCACCATCTTCATCACTGTCTGTGCATCGTGCTGACAGCTTAATGAGCCAAACTTTGCTACTTGTGAAGAAAACAGGAAAATGTAATATTTCTCATTAGTTGGCAAGTTAGCAAATGTTTTCAGATGTGGCCTAGTTTCTGATCAAACTATTCAGTGAGGTTTGCTATGTCAAATGTCCTGTTTGATCTAGGGCTTATGTTCATCTAACGTGCAGTGCTTCATTGATTGTTTTTATTATCGAGTAAGTGCCTGATCTCTTTCTTGATTAACTGATGAGTCACTTGTTTGAGAAAATAACATTAATAGTGAAAAATGTCCTTCACTCAGCAAATATTGACATTTAAGTTGCCTAACCAATTAATTTAACCAAATAGGACCTGATTGTTAAAATATTTTGTAGATTAATTTTCTTTCAATCACCGTATCAGCTATGACAGACAACAACTGACATGTAACCTACCAGTTTGGTGTGATAATTTGTTGTGTCCTCCTCACGTCTCTCTCTCAGTCATCAGTCAAGGGAGGATTTACACAGCTCCCTTGATCCCTTGCCCTCTACAGACCTGCGTGATTGGCATCCTAAATTGTGGGTTGGACTGAGGTGCAATAATAGCAGGAGGCTGTGGGAGACAATTAGTTGACCCTCACAAGCATTACCTTGCTTCTGACCCCATGGCCCTTATTAGCTGAACCATTTCAGTGTGTGGCCCACAGTTTAATCCTGATTGATCAATACCTTTAAGGCGTCTTAATATCCGAGCGAACCTTTTGGTCTGTTTATTTACGTGGAGGCCAACACTATAGATTGCTGTGGAAGTATGAATGAGTATTGAATGTAATTTTAGATGGATTTAGAAACAGATTTGAACCAAGGATAAGTGTCATTTAGGGTCTAAATGAAGTTCACATGTTCAATATCTATAGTTTAAACAGCTTTTACGTACACTATATTGCCATAAGTATTCACTCGTCTGTTTTCATCCCATGTTTAATCCATAGGGTTTAATATGATGTCAGCCCACCCTTTGCAACTATAACAGCTTCAACTTTTCTGGGAAGTGTGTTTATGGGAATTTTTGACCATTCTTCCAGAAGCACATTTGTGACGTCAGACACTGATGTTGGATGAGAAGGTCTGGCTCAGTCTCCACTCTAATTCCTCCCAAAGATGTTCTGTCGGCTTGAGGTCAGGACTCAGTACGCAAGTCAATTTCTTCCACATCACACTCGCTCATCCATGTCTTTATGGACCTGCTTTGTGCACTGATGTGCAGTCATGTTGGAACAGGAAGGGGCCATCCCCAAACTGTTCCCACAAAGTTGGGAGCATGAAATTGTCCAAAATGTCTTGATATGCTGAAGCATTAAGAGTTCCTTTCCCTGGAACTAAGGGGCTGAGCCCAACTCCTGAAAAACAACCCCACACCATAATCCCCCCTCCACCAAAATTTACACTTGGCACAATGCAATCAGACGAGTACTATTCTCCTGGCAACCACCAAACCCAGACTGGTCCATTGGAATGCCAGGTGGAAAAGCATAATTTGTCACTCCAGAGAACATGTCTCCACTGCTCTAGAGTCCAGTGGCGGTGTGCTTTACACTGCCGGTTCCAACGCTTTGCATTGCACTTGGCAATGTAAGGCTTGGATGCAACTGCTCAGTCATAGAAACCCATTTCATGAAGCCCTCTGTGCACTTTTCTTAAACTAATCTGAAGGCCACATGAAGTTTGGAGGTCTGTAAATATTGACTGTTCAGAAAGTTGGTGACCTCTGTGCGCTATGCACCTCAGCATCTGCTGATCCCACTCTGTGATTTTATGTGGCCTACAACTTTGCTGCTGTTCTTCCCAATCCCTTCCACTTTGTTAGAATACCACTAACAGTTGACTGTGGAATATTTAGTAGTGAGGGGCTTTCATGCCTGGACTCGGTGCACAGGTGGCATCCTATCACGGTACCACGCTGGAATACACTGAGCTCCTGAGAGCGACCCATTCTTTCACAAATGTTTGTAGAAGCAGTCTGCATGCCTAGGTGCTTGATTTTATACACCTGTGGCCATGGAAGTGATCGGAACACCTGAATTCGATGATTTGGATGGGTTAGTAAAAACCTTTGGCAGTATAGTGTATCTCACTGTATTAGGAGTTGTGATAATAATTTGGCATTAAAACAATTGTACTGCCTACAACTGTTTGGTTTGCTTACTTATTGTATTCTTGCAGAATACCATTGGAAAGGTGGAAAATTGACTGTCTTCCATGGCCTTAGTGTTTCTCCTGTTATCTATTTACTCATGCTGCTTGTTGATGTTGCCAGTTTGCTGCCACGTGCACAGTGATATAAGGTGGCCTTCATTTCACTTCAACTTTGGCACAGATCTTGGTGAGACTGTTGGGTTGACTTGGGTCTTGTTATTATGTGGTTGCTGATAAAAACAAGTGTACTGCAGCATATAGCACCATGCAGTGCATTATTGAATTGTAGCTGCTACTATGAAAGTCCAATTCCTATTCACGGTATACATCCTGACCTCCTGCCTAAATCACATTACTGGTTATAGGGAACTGATAGCAGTAAAAATTGCTGCCGCAACAGTGCTACTAATAGAGAAAAAAATTCTTTCTGACACCAACACTGTATTAGATTCTGGTGTTGTGCTTTTTTTGGTAGTCTCAGAGTTGTTTCCTTTTGATTGTTGTGGCGTTATTATCATTTACAATACTGTGCAATAGTCTTGAGCCACCCCTCATTTCTTTATCCATTGCTAGGAAAATAGGAAATAGGTGCAGCAATTTATTAAAACATGTGCAAACATACATGGAACTACAGTATATTAGGCAAAAAGAGAGTTTGCAGAATTGTAACGAGCTTGAAAGTCAGTATTTGGTATGACCACCTTTATTCTTCAACCCAGCCTAAACTCTTTTAGTCAAGTTTTTTTGTCATTTCTTTAAGCAGTCTTCAGGAATAGTTCTACAAGGTTCTTAAAATACATTTAAAGCTCTTCTTTGGGTGTTGGCTGCCTTTTGTTCCTTTTGCTGTCAAGATGACTACACTGCTTTAATAATGTTGAGGTTCAGGCTCTGGGGAGGCCAGTCCATGACTGATAGTGTTCCATTGTGTGTTTTTCTATCCGGGTTTGCTTTGTGTTTGCATTGTCATGCAGAAAAATGAAACTGTTGTTAATCAGATACTTATGGTTCTTTTCTGTATTCATAATTCCATCAATTTTGATACGATCCTCAACACCACTGGCTGAAATGCAGACCAAACCATGATGGAGCCTCAACTGTGTTTTACAGATGGCTGTAGACACTCACTGTTGTATCTCTTCCCTGACCTCCTCGTACATGTTGATGATGATTTGAACCAAAAATTTGAAATTTGGATTAATGACTTCATAAGACCTGTTACCACTGTTTTTTCAGACCAGTTTGTGTGTAATTTGCCATACTTCAGCCTGTTCTCCCCACGAACCTGCCTTACCCTTCCACTGACACCATTTCTGATGAGGCTTTGATGAACAGTAAATGGATCAACTGAAGAGCCAAATGCATATTTTATTGTCAGGTCTTTGATGGTTTTTGCCTATTTCTTAAGGACATGACTTTCAGATAGTGTTCATCTGCTATAGATAGTTTTTTTTTTTTTAGGCCTGCCACTTCTTTTGTCCCTCACTTGTCCAGTTTCCTCAGATTTTTTAGAGGGAATACCCCACACCCCACTAGTGGGATTAGGTGAATTGGTGGCTCCAAATTGGCTTTAAGTGTGAATGTGAGTGTGAATGGCTTTCTGTCTCTCTGTGTTATCCCTTTGACAGACTGGCAGCCTGTCTAGGGTGTATCCTGCCTCTCACCCTATGGCAGCTGGGATATATTTTCATATATTCAACAAAAGAAATGGGAACAAATTATGTTTTTATTGTGACAGGCTGCTAATAACAAAGTGCCAAAAGACAGTTTTTTTCTTCGCTAAGTTGTCTGAAAACTTAAATTAGAACTTTGATCATTAGGTCCACCTCCAAATCAAGATACCTGATATGACTATTATGGAAGACAGATGTGAAGTCTTTCCTGATCTAAGAGAAAGCTGAAGGGTTTTTTTTTGGTTTTTTTTTTTTTTTTTGGTCTTTTGAAAAGCAAGTCTAATGTGCAAATTAAATTTATATGAATATATATTGAGTTTAGTTAGGAGGTTGGCTTTTTTTCTTGAATAAGTTGGTTTTCTCATAATGATCATTTATTGCAATTTTCTTTTTCTTTTTTTTTCTAATTATCCTAAAGTGTTTGTGAGGTACTTTGTTTTGCAGTGCAAGTAGACAAGCTAACGAGGAGAATGACAACCTTTTTAAATACCGGTGGTGGACTTCATTGGTAACATACACATCACCTAGCAGGCTGTAATGGTCTGTCAAGAGTCTTGACCATGTGTTTTTTGGTGCTTTTACACTAAAACCAACAGCCTGCCGAAAATGACATCTTTTCCAGCGCATCAGTGTCCCGACTGGTGCCCCGGCCACTTTTTTGTCATCGCAAAATTGCTGGAACCAAAATTGGAACCACTGTAACTATGGAGAAGGATCACATCTGTCACATTTTTCCCCCCAACAGAATTACCCCAGCTTCTGCTATGTAACTCTAATGTTAGGGTTTCATACTTTTTTGAAGTGTAGACTGATTCTCAAAAGTCACCACCACTGGCCAAAACTAGATTGAAGACCTCAAAATGTTGTAGAGATGAGGGGATGCTCTTTTGCTATGAATGACTCCTTTTATATTTGACGTATGTAAAAATACTGCAGCACTTTAAATAAAAGTTACGTTAAAACGAGTAATTGCATGGAAATGGATATTGCACAGGTTCTAGTAATTATTATTATGCAATCACTAAACCTATCCTCCATTTTGTCCTATTTTTATGAAAATTTTAATTCAATATATTTTTTTCAGAAATCAGCTGACAGCTTTCCAATTTGTTCAGTGAAACACAATAGTCAATCTCGTGTAAATGAAGTCTTCTGGGTCCCTACAGAACCCTCAAGACAATACTTGCAATCTCATTCATTTTATCACTCCCTCTTCTATTGATATTGGTGTTCCATATTCAGCGTTTTATTACTTATCACCATGCAGTTATTCATATCAGCCCTTGTGAGCTGATCAAGAAGCAGAGTTTTTCTTGCAGCAAGGCTTCTCTACTTTGTTGTTTTATCTGGCGCACACGTATGAAAAGGGCCTGAGGGAGGAAGACAATGCTGTCTGCTTTAACTCATCTCACTGCCTGACACTGAGGTATCAGGCACCAGCAGGGGAGAGAGAATATTTTATCTGACATTGTCACTCTCTGTAGAAACCTCCAGGAGGCTGAAGCTGCTGTGACACACTTGGTGGTCAGCAGCACTGCATATGATTATGACAGCTCCTGCTACATTCGCAGAAGCTATAAGTCTGTGGTGTTATTATAAAATGAAATCTTCTTAATAGCAGCGTGGGCTCAGTCACTTCTAATGTTCTGAATAAAGTTTTAAGTAGCACTAGTATACAGCTGTAAGAAATATTAAAAAAGCTCTTTGTTTTCTTCAGGCTATTACTACTCCAGTGGACTGCGGAGCAGATCATCACATGAAGTTCAATTCAGCGCATTTGTGTCATCCATTCTCTTGATGAAGTTGTTCTTAAAATTCCCAGACTGATTTGAATTAAATACCAACAAAGGGGGAGACATGAGATCGTCATTATTTCACTCAAGTGTAATTTTTCTGGCCATCCACATGATCCACTGCCAGATACTTTGCAACAGACAAGCATCAACTGAATGGCACGTTAAAAAACACACAATCCAAATGAATTGGACTCTAATAGGAAACATCTGCAGGAGTGTCTCTGAGTGTTGGGATTCCCAGGGGGGAGACGAGTCAAGTGAGAAGCTTTTCAACTTCCCACAGATATGCCCACTTCAGCTACAACATGGAGATAAACTGCTGATGTCTGCTGATGAAACACTCAAGTCATATGGCATCAAACTCCTAAATGTGTCAAAAGACAACTTTGAAAGCTGTTCTGCGACTGGACAGAGAGATCAGTTTCTCTTCCCTCACAACATAAATGAAAGTGAGGAAGTTGAGGACAAGTGGCTCGTGCCGGGTCATCGTTACTTTATTGCACTGCATGAAGGAGACACGCAGCTGTGCAAGCTAGGGTTAAGGCTCAACGTCTCAGTCAAAACCCAACTTTGCCGGAGTTCTCCGCTGCTTCGGTTTTGTTCGGGGAACGGTGTCTGTCAAACAGGAGTCTGGGAAACTGCATTCCACTGTCGATGCCACCATCAGTATTCCGGGAGGTTTTGTGAAAGGTTTGATGCTTGTTTGGATAACCCTTGTGAAAACAAAGGAGTCTGTTTGAGCAATGGATCGACAGATCCAAACTACAGAACATATAAATGTCTGTGTCCCCCGCATTTTACAGGTGAGCACAAATGTCACTGATCCCATTTATTGAGTTCGCTCAAATTGTTTAAATAGGAGCTAGGTCAGAGCATCTAAAAACGGTGCTATACTTCACTTATGGCTGCAACATGTTGTATTTACTGCAAATCGAATAGTTTTTGTTGTACATCAATGTGTGGGCTAAAGAAAATTGTTTATGAGAGGCATACTCCTGTTCTGAAAGAAAAGCAGCCTGAAACGTGATACAGGCGGCTTCTTAATTATGTATTTATTGGACACATCAAGTTAATGTTATTCTTCATAACCCCCGACACTCTCATGCAATGCAAACAGAATTAATTTTTAAACCGCTTGCACTCCAGATGACTTCCTTCTTAATCTCTTTGCTACATTATCTACAGTAATGATTTCATTTTTTTTCATTTTTTTCCCAACCAAATTCAAATAAAAAGCATTAGACCTCCGTGCATGCAAGCAAACTTCATTCTGCTCATCTTCCTTTTTTTGTGTCTTGTCCTCTGTAAATAATCAACTGATGGGCTGTTTGTTTTAGGGGTTAACTGCTCTGAAATCATTGGGAAAGCAAACTGTGACAGCATCTGTGAAAATGGGGCATGCCTTCAAATCTCACCTGCATCCTTCAAATGCATCTGCGACACTGGTTTCTCTGGTAAGCATCTCTTATTTTAGATGGGTGTTTGTATAATATAGATGGGCTGTCTGGCGCGGTGGCAGTGAGAAGATACTCTTGAAACAGCATGTCATAGTTTTAATCAACAGCAGGCAAATCATTTGCTCCAATTCTGTATACAAAACACAATGGAAAGAGTTTTCTGTCTCCCAGAACCATGTAATTTCCCTCTAACAGGAAGGCTATCTTCAAATCATTATAAATCATAAAAAGATCAGCATTTCCTTGTGGGCTATAAACTTGATCCCACTCAATGTTACATTTGTCATCATAATATACGAAGGGGCCACTTCAGATCAAATACCTCATATTACAACCACTGATGTGCAGCTCTAAAGGGCCTGGGCTGTGCTGCGAGCTAACGGAGCATGCCGCAGCTAATAAAATAAAGGTTTACAGCAATCAGGTAAAATGTAATTTGTAAGCGTGTTGTTTCA
Organism: Archocentrus centrarchus; assembly: GCF_007364275.1. Taxonomy (NCBI): domain Eukaryota; kingdom Metazoa; phylum Chordata; class Actinopteri; order Cichliformes; family Cichlidae; genus Archocentrus; species Archocentrus centrarchus. Next base: position 19,786,206 of record NC_044360.1, on the reverse strand, counting down.
GCGGAGCATATAAAAAAATATGACAATTAAAAAAAAATACGACAGTAATTTATGACAGTATTCATAATTGGACAGTATTCATAAGTGGATTTTGAAGGTGGTACGTTTCAAACTTTCAAGTCCAGGATGAGATACACATGATTTAAAGCTGTAAAGCCAAATGTATCATATGTAATACATCAGTTTTTGAGACCTCTACATCATTAGTGTGATTTTTTTTTTTTCCCTGAAAAACCTGAATAAATTGGCTGGTGTAGCAAAAATGAGAGAAAACAAATCTCATATATATAAATTTATATTTATTTTTATTTGAAGTTTCAATAAACACCCCGGTTTAAAAAAAAAAAAAAATTAGAATTTTCTGGCAATTATTTTATGGTTCAGGCTTTAATTTAGTAAGATAGGGCAGAATTAATATACAGCTGAGAGGTGGACATAGTTATTTGGAAATCCATCACTTTTCCTCTGCTCTGGTTATATTCATAAAGACAAATTCTATGGTTATATCTTATTTAGGCTTAGTGTCAAAGTACAGTGATATCCCTCCCTTTGAATCACTTACTGTACAAAAGCAAATCAAAGACCATTGTGACACATTTTTCATTGCCAGCCAAGGCCAGCCACTTCAGAGACATTACTGGATGCTCATGTATAGACACTGAGTGGGACTTATGGTGAAGATGAATGGCACATTAGTGATTCACTCATTATTTACTCATCTGCTGTATTTTTGTACAGTTAGGTCAATCGTTTTCACACACAAATGGCTACAAGACCTAGATGCTCCTCAGGCTGCCCTCGATATCTCTCTGCTATAAAAATCAGGCCTGCAATGAACTTTTTGGAGTAAAATCTCCAAGTGGCTTTTCACATTGATTCATTGTTTTGTTTGGAGCACAATTTGTCCTGGCAGCATTCTTGAAGTGTCACAGCTTTGCCTTTCCAGTCCAGCCTGTGCTTTCAGCTTATTATTTTGGAGATGTTGTTTCAAGGTTACTTCAGTACTGTCTGGCATATTTTTTTTTTATATAACAAGAGATTATTAAGGCCATACAATAGAAGTAAAAAGTCCTTTTTAAAGGTATTCTTAGATGTTTTATGAAATGTCTCAGAAGATTTAAAGGAGGAAAAGATTACTGCATCAAGATTATAGGATAATTCTCAAAATCTTTCAAAGGGGAAATTATCACTTTCCCATTCATCTCCTTGTAGGTAGTCAATGCCAGATGCATGCTGAATATAATATTGAATGTTTCTGATCAGGTAGAGGACATTATGTTTAGGAAAGGCTTCACGTTAGTTGTTCAGCATGACACCACTGAAGTAGATTACTTAGAGTTACTTCATATGAACTTCATCATATTCATATCAAATTTTCCTTTTATTTAAGTCTGAATGTTTCTTTGAAATTCACCATTAAGAATAAAAAGAGTAAAAAAAAAACAATCAAAAGATTTATGTTAGCTGTTTTTATTGTTTGTTTTTTATAAAGAACAAAGCATTTTGCAAGCCTTTTAAGCCAAGTTGTCAGCAATGACAGTATAATTGTAACCAGCTACTTACATTGGTTAAAACCAAACAGTTGGCACTATTAAAAACATTTCTGCCCTTGTTTGATTTTAAATAGATAATTCCTATAATTTACATGAGAAACAAGTTGTGGACTTACATGCTCTGTCTGCTTTTGCAGCTTCTTGTAATTTGCTTTAATTGCGGCTGCTCCCTCAAATAAGCAGACTCCGCCGGGTGCTTTCGCATAGTCATGGTGTCTTGGTGTCCCATCGGCTTCTTGGGAGTTCTGTGGAGCTTGTGCTTCCTCTACCTCCCTGCTGCAGTTGGCTCATTAATCAACTGGAAGTTAGTGGCTGCTCCAGTGCTGGCTGCCCTCATAGGCCAAAGTCTATGCGCACAGAATAATGAGCCAAACTCATGGGATGTTTCAAATGAGATTTTCTTTTGATTTGACTCTCCTCTGCTCTACCTCTGGGGTATTTGTTGTGAAGTGCTACCATCTTTATGAGACCATTTCCATTTGGGGTATGGTGTTAATTGTTTTTCAAAATCTTGTTGGTGGTAAAGCCAAGTTTTGAATGCTTAATTTGGTGTATGTATGCAGTCATTAGCCTTGTTAAAACATTTAATTGGGTATTGACACACTGTTGTTTTATGCATATTAGATGGCTGCAGTTCAAAATCACTGCAAAAAACAATGGCGTTCGAGATGAGAGCACAAATGCAGATGACTGTAATAAATATATAAACCACTGCTGCTGTTAACAATATTATTAGAATTTTGCAGAGAGCGTTATAATGATTATGCTTCATTCATACGTATGACAGATGGAAATGTTCCTGAAAACATAGCAGTCTGTGGAGGTGCAGCTTTGACTGAACCAGTTTTGAAAGCTCCATTTCTGATGTAAAATGAGCTGAAGGAAAAGCAAACTCTGAAGTTATGCACAATAAGATTGATGCCCACAGAGGAGGCTAGGAGGAGCCTCTGGGACAGAAGAACTTGTATCAGCAGGGGGATTAAAGAAATTATGCAAGAAAAAGTCAGTAGAAAGATAAATGTATAGGCATCATGTGAGAAAGGGGGAAAAACTGAAAACCCTCACCAGGGAATAACATCGAAATTTATTCACCTTGACCTTGCAGTGAATTCAGTCTAATTTTATCCTTTTGCGCACAATATCACTGCAGCATTACTTTGTCCCTCGTTAAGCTGCTGGTCATGAAATTGTTGTTGTTCCACACTGTTTATTAAAAAACAAACAAAAAACTACTGGCTACAACTTAGGTCAAAATAACTTTTTCTAAGAAAATGCTTACAATATGCTTAAACCTCAAGGCTCACTACTACTACAGCTTGAAGATCCAGCATGTTTATCAGTTATAATTCTATTGTTAACTTTTTATTAATAATTCTGGTACAGAGATAACAAATATATATATATATATTTAATTTGGTGTATACCCAGTGGTGCATAAATAATCACAAAATATAGCGCTACATTTGTGAGCATAAAATACTGAATAATGCAAGATTTATTAATAAATATACTTGTATACTTTTTAAAACATAAAAATTTAAAATGAGAGCAATGAAAGAAGAGCAGATAATATTACAAATATTATTGAGCTGTAGTTCCAGCACATTTGCCTTGCATTAATAATAGGGGTGGGGGAAAAAATTGATATGGCATAGTATCACAATATTTTGTGTGGCAATATTATTTCCATTCACAAAATATTTATATTTTATTAAATAAGTTAAAATACTCTGGGAATACTGCAAACTATAAGGCTGTTCATATCCACTGCTGTCCTGAGATAACTAAACCAAAAAACATCCAATACTGGACACATGTAGCTTGACAAGCTAATGGCTCAGTTACACTCAGTCACATTTAGTACATTAACCCCCTTGTATGTACAAAAAAAAAAAAAAAATCAGTGGCTGTCTGATGATTGTATTGGATTTTTTTTCACATTCTGCGACCAATTGCAACTTGTGGGGACTAAATAGTTGCCCAGAGCATGCAGGTGTTGCACTCATGATTCTGATTTGGACTGACTGCAGTCACTCTCAGAGAGATTGTTGAAGGTTTGCAAATAATTGCTGTCTAATTTATAAATGCAGACAGATTGCCACCATGTTGCCATCAGTCTGAACGAGACTTTGTCAATGAGCACAACTCGAGGAGTGCAAATGTAATGGTTATACCTGAATTCTGTTAAATGTGAATTTCTGTCCATGTAGGCATCAACAGATGTGTAATTTTCAATGATTTATCACAGTTAATTGCTGCATTATCAGAAATGGATTGCATGTAATTGCCAACTTGACCCGTTCAATCACTGACTGATATCAGACTGACTCAGTCTTTTTGCTGTCTTTAGTGACAACGATATGCTTGACAATCTCATTACAATAAATGTTACTGCAACACTCGCAAAAAATGTTAAAAATCACAATAGTATTGTATCGTGAGTGAATAATTGCGATAATATCGTATTGTGGGCTGTCTTGTGATTCCCACATCTAATTAATAAGCTGTCACAAATGCAGTTAACCAGTTAAATATGTAGTATTGAAGAAAGAAAAAAAAAACGAATTATTAGGAGGTTGGATATATCTGTGCAGCCTTGTCAGTTTTTCTGGTTTTTAGTCTTCTGGACAGTTGCTGCGAACAGACAGAACAGGAGTGCTTTATGTACCCTAAAAATTACAAACCTGTGTGGTATACACACAACTAATTGGCCTCATGTATAAAGCTTCTCAGTTTACATAATTTAGTGATCATAGATCATTTGGCAGCTACTGTGCCAAGTATCAGTGTGACTACTAGTTTTAGCAAGGTAGTTCTATAATAGAAATGTAGATTTCCTCACTCAAACATGGAGAAACTGTTAGAAATCATCGCAAACCAAAGATTTTCCAACAATTTTTCTCTCCTAAAATCCAGACCACTGTTAATTAGCTCAGGTTTATTCCACATTTAATTACATATTGCGAAGGAAGCTTTTACAGTAATGTCAAACAACTGGTGTTCCTGTTTATGGTGATGATGTAAATGCTGTGTGTACTGTGTGAACTGATTTAATGGGATGGCATCGGCACTATATAGCACAAGTACAAATTTAAATACCCCCACACACAGAATGAAACATATTCCTCTGAGACTGAGGCAGCTCTCCATCACGCAGGCTAAAGAGAGAAAAAAAAAGGAGGCAATGCGATCGACTCCATCTTTATAGCTTTCAGGAAAAGAAAAATTGAAGTTTTGTGAACTGTTTTGTGAATTGTAATTTGTGCTTGACGCTGTGAGTTTGGTTTCCTTACAGTGAATATGATAGAAATGTATTGTTTTGCTCTGTTAAGACACAAGACTGCTGCACACTACACACAGAGCTAAATAACTTAAATGGCAACTGTTATCGTACTGGTAGTTCGTTAGTCTTTTCCATATCTGGATGATATGTTTAGCGTTTTGATCATTTTCGACTCGTTGTGTCTACTTTGGTAGGAACATTTGTGAAATCAACCATTGGGATGCTAAATCATCAGTTAAGTAAAAACAAGACACTGTGACACTGTGCACAGCCAGCCTTGCATCAGGTTTATCTGTGGGAGTATGTTTTTAATGTATGCATGCATAGTGCCAAGAAATAGCCCTACACATGCTACCACCCTGTGTAAACCATTAAACCTGTCAATCACCCCTTCCTTTGTGGATTCTGAATCACATCTGCCATTTCATTCCAGGCGTAATATTTCTTTGAAGTCAGTGGGTTTAAGAGTATGTAGAATAGTTAAACACGTGCTATGCTAAGAACACGTTTTAGTTTCTAAATAAAAGTGCAGTAATCTTTGTTTTTGGTTTTGCAGGCCCACCATGCGTGAAGAGGAAAGCCCCCTGTGACCCAAATCCATGTAGAAATGGCGGTGCATGTAAAGAGAGCCGCAAAGGATTTGTTTGTCGTTGTCCGGAACGATTTGCGGGTCTCTACTGCGAATCGCGGGTCGATTTCGATTGCACGTCACATGCATGTCGGGAGGAACAAATGTGCACCGCAGGGGATCACGTGAGGACTTTATTTCTCTTATTTGTTTTCTCTCGGCTGGACATAAACAAGAAATGGCACATGAAAATTAATAGTGTCTTGAAGCAAGATCAAATGCCTTCATTCTGAAAGCTCCAGGAGCAATTAATATTTCCTGGTGAAGATGAGCTGAGGGAAAGGGTGTCTGCTTCCTCTAGCATTTTGATTGAATGACCCAGTCCATATTTAAGTGCCAGTTTGAAATGGCTCTCATCAGAACCTTTTTGTAATTGGATGCCTGCTGCAATTTGCACCTTTCACGGGAAATGTTAGCGTACTCATACATTTTGCAGAGGTGGTAGTGTTTCTAATGCTCCAGAGGATACTCTGGGGAAAATACAGCAGTGGTCTAATTGTCTTTCTCTGCGACCTTTGTTTTGTTCATTACGGTTTGCCAAGTGTACTACACGTTTTCGAGACCCACCTAAGGATACCCAAGCAGAGCAGACTAAAAGGGATATTTATCAAAATAATGTGCATTATTGCTGCTACTTGACATAGATATTTTTTTTCTAGAAGTATAATCTGTTTAACTTTGAATAACAAGAGCATTAACATTTGTTAGCCTCTCATATCTGAAATCATATTAAAATGAATGTAAAATCTATAATTTATTTAGATTATATTTAATCCAAGTGTAGACGTCTGTAGCAAATGTTACTGTGAGTCAATGAAGGCCCGTTTTTATCACTACAGGAAACCGCTCTTTTATTGATAATGTTCCTGCAGTCAGAAATCAAATGTACCTTTTGTGTAATCTAAGTGTCGTACCCCGAGCTTGCAGGTGATCCGGTTTCTATTGCTTCTCCATGCAGGCCCCTGAATGTGTCTGTGCAGATGGTAGTGTGGCCACAGCATGCAGGAGGCAGAGCAGCCTGTGCAGTCCATCACCATGTTTGAACAATTCCACCTGTGTGTCCAGGGGAAATGATTACATCTGCAGGTAAGAGGGAGATCTAATAATGGGCACATCATAGTCTCCTTTCCAGAAGATGATTTGAGTTTCTTATGAATGTGTCTCCCTCTGAGAATGAATAAAAATTAGATTTTTTTCCCCCTACCTTTTGATGTGAGCAGGATTTAAAGTTGTCTTAAAAGCTCTAGGAAGTCATTGTTGGCAGTTGAAACAGAGACTTCCTAAATGGAAATGTTTCCATTTGTCTTGACCTCTACTACTCAAGGCTTCCATTCTGCCTTACATCTGCTGTGTTTCAAATCCAGATATTATACTGTACCAGATCACAAGCCAGATAAACTAGTATAATTTCAAGAGCCCGTACACAACAAATTTGACTAAATAAGAATCAAATAAACACTATACAGAAGGGACAAAGGGCAGTGTATGTTTGGCATATTACACAGTATAGTCTTTGATTTGTTATGATATACTAACACCACCCATTTGACAAAATAGGTCAGAAATGTTAATGTGATTAGCAATATACCCCTGTTTATATCAGAATCAGATCATGCGGAAAACTGAATTAGAATCCCAGATATCTTACAAAAGAAACAATACAGCATTGCTTGTTAGTGCTTAAAGCTCAAGGTGAATTGATTTTGATGACACTGACCGCCTTTCAACAGATGTCTGAGTGGGTTTACTGGGAAGAATTGTGAAGAAATAATTGACTACTGCAGGCTGCTCAATATCACCTGCCTAAATGAGGGATTGTGCTTGAGTGTAATTGGCGGATATCAGGTAAGTAATTCGATGTTTCAGTCATAATGAAATGCAGTAAAACCCACGAAGTATGACTCATGCTGCATACAGACTCAACACAGCATGAACTCATTCATGAGTGCAGTTATGATTCATAAAAATAAATGTTCTGTTTCAGTAGTAAGATTTTTTTTTTTATCTTTTTTTCTTTTTTGTGGTTTAAAAACATGGAAGTAATCCATTCTCCATTATTGCATTTGGTCATTTCCTGAGTAATATTTGGCTAAATTGTGCATCTTGTAGCCTTTTGTACTTCTCTGAATTTTGAGCATGTTACAGTTTCTGTAAGTCTGTTTTAGTGTGTGGTTTGTGTGCTTCTTTGTTAGCAAGTATTGGTTTTTAGATTATAAAATCTGCTCTAATAATGCATCAATTATGAATTGGATTGATTTTTGCTGATGAATGCTTCAAAAGGCCAACTATTACATGATGTGATTACAGTACAAATATCTATTGAAGGTACCTTTTTATCCCTAATGTTTATATTAAAATGAAAGACAAAGAGAATAACTGAAATATCAGTGGTAGTATATGTCTGCAGAAAGCAGTAATCCAATTCTAAGTCATTAATCACTGTGTATATGTGGAAGCTTTGTCCGGACTGACAGGTCCTGGTCTAATTTGCCTTTGCATTTCTCAGTCTTCTCAAATGTCTGCCTTTTTTACAACACCTGAGAGTTGTCTGTAATGCCCCATAGCTCCTAATTATTCTCCAACAGTCTCGTTCCATTAGGCCACTGATAGTGTTCTTTATCTACAATCTACTTTTAGATGCTTTATTTGGGTGCACTTCCAGCTGTGGTCAGTCATAATTAAACATTGTTGCTCACTGCAAGTGCACTATTTTGTGTTTTTTCTGTTAATTCTTTATATTTTTATGATGGGGGGTGAATATGAAAAACCTTTACTGTGGGTGGTGATAGTTTGATCGATTTTATTGCTAGATGTACAGAGCAGGGTTTGTGTTTTTGCTCTGTGTAGTACCTTCTATCTGTAACAAAGAAGCCCTGTTATCTAGCCTATTCAGATCAGATTCCTCTTATTCGTCGTCCATCTGGGATTTTAGTCTTCACAGTAATGTCATTCAATTTGTGGTAATCTCAGTATTTAGAAATGTTTATTTCCAGACCAACAAAAAAAGTACAGCGACATTTATTTGAAGCTGTTCTCTGTGCTCTGACTGTCACAAATTATATCCATCTCCATTATGGTGTTGCAGTGGTAGAAATCTTGAGATTGAAAATGTCTCAAAGGCAATTAAACCATCTGTGATATCTCTCGAGGTGATTTTGTAATTTTTGTGAACTGACCACTTATTTGAAGCTGTGATTTATTCGTACAGCAGTGCCCTAATACAGTGTGCTCTGTATGATACATTTTGTTATAGCTTGATGTATACTCTACTGATCACATGAATATTATTCTGTATTCCTGCAGTGTGTTTGTGCCCCAGGTTGGGTTGGAGAATATTGTCAATATGTAGGTGATGCCTGTCAGATAAAACCAAACAGCTGTTTGAATGGAGCAACATGCATTGCAACAAATCAGCCAACATCTCCCCCTCAGTACACCTGCAAATGTCCCCTTGGCTTTACAGGTGAGATATCGTGGCTTTAATAGCTCTTTTTGTTCCCTTTCAGTGAGTCTGTCCATCTGTCTGCTGACAACATGTCTGATATGGACTAATTTTTGCACGCAGTTGTGGAATGCCAGTTATGGGATAAAGAATGACTGATTCTTTACCCCTAATGTTTGGGTAAAATCTGTTGTAGCACTGGCAGAGCCTGACAGTTACATGCTGCTCACATTTCTTGACATCTTGTTATATAAGCACCAAGTAAAGTCAAGACACACACAAAGCTACGCAGTGCTGTAGTTTTTCTGAATATTTCACTGTTTTAAGTCGGCGAAGCCACAGTCCACATGCAAGACATTTGACATGGAGCTTTCATGCTACAGTAAGAGCAAATCATAAATTATACATTTTGACTTTTGTTGATGTTTTAGCAAAAGGCATAAAAATGGCATAAAATCTATAAAGAACTTATGAGACACTCATGTATTCCATTAAAAGTACATAACTTGTGTCATGCTTGAATATTGTCTCAAGTCACAGAAAATACAGGGTTTCTTTTTTTGTTTTGTTTTTTTCTTTTTTTGTTTGTTTGTTTCTCATTGGCTGGCAAGTCTCCATTAAAATTTTATGTCACATAAATCGCTTTGCAATGGAAATCCATTCTTCACTGTCACTTTGTCATAGAAACAGCGTATTATGCGTAGCTAACAGAAAAAGTCATACAAATGTGGTTAAATAGTTCACGAGGAGTTCAGGCAGCAGTCGATTATGCTACATACTGTATTTGTAGACACAAACCTTGAATCCCTACCGAGACCCAAACACAAAATAACTTTATAAAAAAAATTCTAAGTATTAATTTGCTGTGGATGTATTAAAAGTATAAATCCACAGAATGGGATTTCACTTCCTCAATCAACCATATGCTAATAAACATGCTGTAAACATGAAACAGTCTGTGTTACCAGGCTTGGAACACAGGAGGGTTTACATTTTGACCTCTAATGCTGTAATTTGTTTTTCAAGAATCTGCTTTGATTAATGTGTCAAAAGACTTTATCGCAGCTGGCTCAAGGGCTGCTGTTCCATAGCTGACCTCTGACCACCTCGAGGTGGTTATTTGTAATAGTATTAGTACCATGTGTTCTCGATTTGTTGCGCTTATGTTTGATGCAGCCTAGAGGCAAAACATTTTTAGTTTGTCTAGAGAAGCACCAAGCTATCATCTACGACTTAAAATATAAGTGTTTATCTTTCATGTGGAAATTAACACTAAAATGTCTACTTCACAGGAATTTATGGTAAATCACAAGCCAAGCACAGATTTTAAGCAAGGGGACAGTACTATTTATGAAAGGATTTTTCTTAACCTTGAGGTTTATTTATCAGTAGCCGTGCCTGCTTGACATTTCTAAGGCCTGTTGCTGATTGCATTTAATCCAAGTAATCTGGCAAACTGCTCCGTAATTAGCTGCCAGCTCGGAACATGGGCGAAACTTGTTAAGCTATCAGTGACAGTGGTTGAGTAAACAAGGGAGAGGCACGGAGAAACAAAAGGAGCTGTTGCAGTGTAAAAGATTCAAGAGAAGGAAGATTAACCCTTTTTTCTTTACCATGCTTAAAAAGGTCGAACAAATTCACAGAGACAGACAAAATGTGATTAGAAGTTGTACTCTTTATCTTAGTCACAGCTGTCATTTTACTCCGTAGAGGAAGATCATGTTTGAAGAATTGTTTATCTAAACAGTTCAATCTGCTGAAGAAATAAAGACTCTTTTCATCTCTTTTTCATTCCATTTCTCAATTCAGTTTCTCATGCTTTTATATGATTAGCAAACCGTCATATTGATACAAAATGTAAACAGGTCTCTTAGACTGAGTTATGTTATTTAAGACATTAAACGATACAAAATGCGATGACACAGATTGTTATCCCTGCCAAGCATTGTGTATACTGTAGGGGGTTGTAATGGTACAGCTCTGCATTGTTCCTCAGTTGTTTTATTACTTAAACAGCCAGCACATGTGATTTTATTTATTTTTTTAACGAACCCAGTTCACTCAAGTTTTGGCCTATAACATATTTCACAGTGTAGCTTTAAGTCCTGACACACTCAGCTGTCAGTCAGATAAGCCCTTACATAGCACTACACGAACATGTTTTTTTTTTTTTTTTTCTTCCCCTCCTGTTCAAAGCTGAAATCTGTTGCCACTTCAGTAATGGAAAATTGTCTCTTACACCATGGCACTTCTTACTGACTGATAGAATTCATCATTTTCTGGCATCTCAGGACTTTTGCTCTGGAATTTCTAGCCATGCAGCATAGGAAGGCAAATTTAATTTCAAGCTCTGCCCTGAAATCCTACTGTACTCATCATAGATCATGACTCAGGATGCATTACTCAAGCTCTGGCATCCAGGTTTAATTTGGCTTTATTTTTCACAGAAAAACAACTGTTGGCATACATTTTGCATCTGTGTGGACTTTTTTTTTTTTTTAATCGGGTTAACTACAAGATATGGGTGTTGGACACTAGCATTCTTTAGGCAGTAAAAGTTCAGAATCTACGGGCTATTTACGTTTTTCTGCATAGGCATTAAAAAAGTTTTGATTATTTTACATTTTTGAGACATTGCTACATATTGGATAATATTTTGCGCCATAAATCTCAACAATCCATATAATTAATTATTCATTAAAAAGCTACACTACTGTATAATTGATTTTAATCACACCGATAAAGGATTTTACTTGTTTCCGATATTTTAGTTGGGCAAATTTATATAATTTGCTGTTGCACTGCATAGCTTTTCTTTTTTTTTCCTTTATATAATGACCTGTACCATCAGCCGTGCAGATGTTATCAATCATAATGTTTGTGCTGTAGCACGAGGTTGCTGCTGTCAAGGAGGGACTTTCACTACATGTCATTGCACCTCTGTTATTGATGATAGGACTTTTTAAATTAATAACCTGCACAGGAAAATATCCACCCCCAGTCACAGCACTGGAACTAGCAGCTGCTGAGGCAGCTGAGCACCAAACAAATCTCTTCTAAGTCAACCTCTGTCCTCCATCTAATTTGCTTTCTTTTTTCTTTTTTTTTTTCTTCAGACAGAGCTTGTCATTAAGCGTCCATTTTCTTAACAAGAAATTGAGCTTGTGCTATCAAGGGTATATTTTTCTCAATATCTGGCTGCATTTACTTGGGGTCACCATTTGAATCCTAGAGCATCTTAAGAGGTGAATATTTGCAGGGTAATTATTATTTCAGCAGATGTGTAGTAAAATGGTCGCAGGCAGCTCTTTAAAAAAATTGGGGGGAAATTTGCGCATTTGTTTTCTTGACGAAAGTCTGTGGAAGAGATTGATATTATTGTCATATCTGTACACTGAGTACAAAGCTGAAGCCAGCAGCTAATTAATCCAGCTTAGCATTAAAAACCAAATAAACAAACAACCAAACCAACAAAAAACACATCTGCCCACCAGCATCTGCCTGGCACCATCACAGTGATAACAAAACTCCCAGTTGTCAGTGCCCTGAGTTAAAAAATAGAGCAACACATTTTACTTTTTTTTTTTATATAGAGCAAACACTGTAAATATGCATTAATTAGTGTGTTTTAGACAGAAGCAGGTTAGCTGTTTCCTCCTGCTTTCAGCGTTAATGCTAGGCTGATTCATTCAGGAAAAGGTGCTTTTGGTAATTATGCATTTTAACAAGTAAAAATGAACTGTAATATGTTTGGATGTGAACGTCGCTACTATGCGATAGTGGACAGTATAAATGCTGCTAATTACATCTGCTTTTAAACCTCTTTTCTCAGGGACAAACTGTGAGTCTGAGATCAATGAGTGTGACTCAAGCCCTTGTCAGCACAATGGCAAGTGCTATGACTTGCTAGGAGACTACAGTTGCCAATGCCCTACAGGTATGTTCTGCTATGTCTAAAACCAGACTTTATAATGAAATTTAAGTGATATATGTTTTTTAGCTGGATATAATATATCTGTATAATCTCCAAAATAATTTAATCTTTCATAGAAGCAAAGATGTCAGCCAATAGCTAAACTGAAAAATAGATATTAGACAGTTGTCTTGTTGCACTGATGTATACACAAAACAGACGTTCACAACACTTTCACAAGATTTGCAGTCATGTGGATTTAGGTAATTTATTTTTGCCATATCCCTGGCTTGAAATAGCATGCCATTTGGTAACTTTGGTGGGATGAGCCAGAGACATTGATCATGTTGACACTCTGGATTAAGTCATAAGTGAGGCCATAATGTTGTCTAACTTTGCATATGATTAGGGTCTATTGAGTTTAACTTGCAGGGGAAAAAAATAATCTAACATCATATTTCACTTTTACATTTTTTGTTTCCTTTTTTTTAAATCAGATATGATTGGTGATTCTGTACATGTTTTTTTATGCCGTGAGAAATTAAAATGGTGACTTTCTCCCCAGTCATTAAGATAGTCTTAGAAATACCCTCTCAAATAACTGCCTGGTAGCCAGAATGGCTTGCTTGTGGACCAGGGGTTCGGGGTGTGGGGTCTGGGGGCCTGGTGCCTGAGATCTCCCGTTTCCCGGTTGGGCCCTGCTGCGCTGGAGGGGTCACATCGCTGTGTGGGTTTGTGGTGGGTTGGCCTGCATCGGGATGTCTGGCCGGCATTCCGGGATTCTGGGGTGCCCACACATCCTGTGGGGAGCTGGGGCGCTCAGATGAGGGAGCAGCGGTTTCCTACAAGGGGAAAACCTGCCTTTTACTGCAGTGATTAGGGCCACTCCCTTGGCTCTGCTCGCTGTGCTGCATGATGTCCCACCCATCTGTTTTATTTACATCATATGGCTCACATCACATCATAGAACACATAGGGCCTCAGGGGGGCAGGTGTGTCACACAGTGGGTTGCCGCTGGCTCTGTGCTGGTACCTGCTTGTCCACAACTAGTGTCCATGTAAGGCCCGTGTGTGTGTGTGTGTGCGTGTGTGTGTGACTGGCATATATGAATGTGTATTTGTATATGACCTGTGTGTTTTGGCGCGTGTGCATGTATGGACAGCTAGACCTGGGTCTGTGGCTTACCGAGCCTTGGCCCCTGTGGGACACAGTTGCAGAGGGCGGGAGTTACCCCTCCCTACCCCTCCCCGCTGCTCCCCACTGATCGTCACTGCCAGTCCTGGGATGTGGGTGCCTGTGGGTCCTGGGGTGCATGGCCGGATGTCTTGGTGTGACTTTTGGCCTGCTCCCTTGGCGGCTGTGCCCTGGGGGTGGCTCGGGCCTCTTTGGCATGGGGAGGGAGTTCTGCTGGGTATTGGGCAGTTCTCGGGCACCTGGGGCCTTGGGGCCATGTTCTTGGCTCGTACTGGGGGTGGGCAGCCTACAGAGGGTGGGCTGCTCATTGCCTCTGGCTCTCTGGGCTCTTGCCCTTTGACCATCTGTCTGGGATCTCCCTCCTTCCTCCTCTGGGGTGTGTGCGCGGTTGCCATCAGGATGTGTGGCCCCGGATCTTCTGAGCTCTTGATGGGCCGTGGATGGCCCGGGTCCCCTAGGTCTTTCCCTGTTTGCCTCTGGATCCTGAGGGGCGTGGTTGCGGCTTCTTGCCCTCATTATTGAGTATGTTCCATGACAGAGGCACACACACATTACTACAAACCACAGCAAGATTATGTATACTGCTCAAAAAATAAAGGGAACACTTAAACAACACAATATAACTCCAAATAAATCAAACTTCTGTGAAGTCAAACTGTCCACTTAAGAAGCAACTCTGACTGACAATCAATTTCACGTGCTGTTGTGCAAATGAAATAGACAACAGGTGGAAATTATTGGCAATTAGCAAGACACACTCAATAAAGGAGTGGTTCTGCAGGTGGGGACCACAGACCACTTCTCAGTACCTATGCTTTCTGGCTTATGTTTTGGTCACTTTTGAATGTTGGTGGTGCTTTCACATTCGTGGTAGCATGAGACGGACTCTACAACCCACGCAAGTGGCTCAGGTAGTGCAGCTCATCCAGGATGGCACATCAGTAGGAGCTGTGGCAAGACGGTTTGCTGTGTCTGTCAGCGTAGTGTCCAGAGGCTGGAGGTGCTACCAGGAGACAGGCCAGTACACCAGGAGACGTGGAGGAGGCCATAGGAGGGCAACAACCCAGCAGCAGGACCGAAACCTCTGCCTATGTGCAAGGAGGAACAGGAGGAGCACTGCCAGAGCCCTACAAAATGACCTCCAGCAGGCCACAAATGAGCATGTGTCTGCACAAACGGTTAGAAACTGACTCCATGAGGATGGTATGAGGGCCCGACGTCCACAGATGGGGGTTGTGCTCACAGCCCAACATCGTGCAGGACGCTTGGCATCTGCCAGAGAACACCAGGATTGGCGAATTCGCCACTGGCGCCCTGTGCTCTTCACAGATGAAAGCAGGTTCACACTGAGCACATGTGACAGATGTGACAGAGTCTGGAGATGCCATGGAGAGCGATCTGCTGCCTGCAACATCCTTCAGCATGACCGGTTTGGCAGTGGGTCAGTAATGGTGTGGGGTGGCATTTCTTTGGAGGGCCGCACAACCCTCCATGTGCTCGCCAGAGGTAGCATGACTGCCATTAGGTACCGAGATGAGGCATTGAAGCTATGGACTGGCCCGCACATTCCCCAGACCTGAATCCGATTGAGCACATCTGGGACATCATGTCTCGCTCCATCCACCAACGTCACTTTGCACCACAGACTGTCCAGGAGTTGGCGGATGCTTTAGTCCAGGTCTGGGAGGAGATCCCTCAGGAGACCATCCGCCATCTCATCAGGAGCATGCCCAGGCGTTGTAGGGAGGTCATACAGGCATGTGGAGGCAACACACAATACTGAGCCTCATTTTGACTTGTTTTAAGGACATTACATCAAAGTTGGATCAGCCTGTAGTGTGTTTTTCCACTTTAATTTTGTGTGTGACTCCAAATCCAGGCTTCCATTGGTTAATAAATTTGATTTCCATTGATGATTTTTGTGTGATTTTGTTGTCAGCACATTCAACTTTGTACAGAACGAAGTATTCAATATTCAATGAGAATATTTCATTCATTCAGATCTAGGATGTGTTGAGTGTTCGCTTTATTTTTCTGAGCAGTGTATATGCATGTATGTATACGTGTATGTATGTTTATCTACCTCTCTCCTATTATTTTTTTCTGTTTTCTACCATTTTTTTCTCTTTTTTTTTTCTTTCTCTCTCTATCTCTCTTCTTATACCCCTTCCTTCCTGCCTGTCAGACCTGGCATGAATAAATTAAAAAAACATAATACTACAAACATTAACAAGAATAGCCTATAGAAAACCTATAGAACTGTTCTTGTAAAAGCAAATATGTTTGGTATAACAGTGCATTCGGATCATCATTCTAATTGTGAAAACTGCCAGACATGACAGGCTAAAAAAAAAATAATAAAAAATATAAAATAAAAAACCCTTATATTGGCCAATAGCCAGTCTCAGCAGCCAGGGATCAGTCCACCAGGGCTATCAGTGACCTCACCTACAGTGCAGTTAAACAACTCTTTGGTGGCAGGGTCCATGAGGTTGATGAGATTCACCCTGAGTTTCTGAAGGCTCTGGATGTTGTAGGGCTGTCTTGGTTGACACACCTCTGCAACATTGCATGGAGATCTGGAGTGGCAGACTAGGGTGGTGGTTCCCATCTTCGAGAAGGGGGACCGGAGGGTGTGCTCCAACTATTGGGGATCACACTCCTCAGTCTCCCTAGAAGGGTCTATGCCAGGGTGCTGAAAAGGAGAGTTCATCTGTTAGTGAATCCTCTGATTCAAAAGTAACAATGTAGTTTTCATACTGGTTATGGAATGCTGGACCAGCTCTTTATCCTCTCAAGGATATTCAAGTGTGTGTGAAAGTTTTCCCATCCCTTCTATATGTATTTTGTTGATGAAAAAGAAGACATTCACCTGCATCCCTCGGGTATCCTGTGGGGGGAGCTGCAGGAGTATGGGGTGTCTGGCCTGTTGTTATGGGCCATTCACTCACTGTACAACTGCAGCGAGAGCTTAGTCTGCATTGCCGGCAATAAGTCAGACTCATTTCTGATGGGTGTTGGACTCCACCAGGGCTGCCCTTTGTCACCAATTGGGTTCATAATTTTTATGGGCAGAATTTCTAGGCATATCCAAGTAGAGGAAGGCTTCCACCTTGGTGGCCTCAGAATTCTATTTCTGCTTTTTGCAGATGATGTCCGGTTGGCTTCATAAAGTGGTGGCCTGCAGCTTGCACCGGAGCAGTTCGCAGCTGAGTGTGAAGCGGCAGTTTGACGCCATTGTCCTCAGCTGGAAAAGGATGGAGTGCCTACTCTGGAGCAGCAGCTGTAGTGCTGCGGATGCTGCCCTGGTCCATCGTGGTAAAGAGAGAGCTGAGCATAAAAGTGAAGCTCTCGATTTACTGGTCAGTCTATATCCTTGCTCTCACCTGTGAGCCGGGATGTGTGCTCTCATAGTGGCAGTGGCGCAGTGGGTAGGTGCTCGCCTTGCAGCCGGAGGGTTGCCGGTTTTCTGCGCTGCGTTGTGTCCTTGGGCAAGACACTTAAACCACATTGCCTAACGGTAGCGCCGGTCTCTGGCTGCATGACCGCAGATGTTCGTCTCTGGATGAGTGATCTGGAACGTTCATTTCGTTGTGTGCCTTGTGTGCACAATGACAATGAGTTGAATCTAACATCTAATCTAACATCTAACCCATGGTCACGAGCTCTGGGTACTGACTGAAAAAACGAGATTGTGGATACAAGCATCAGAACTTAACTTCCTCCGAAGGGTGGCTGGCCTCTGCCTTAGAGAAAGAGTGAAGAGCACAGCCTTTCAGAGTAGAGCTGCTACTCCTCCACATCAAAAGTACCCAGTTGAGGTGCTTCGGGCATCTCATTAGGATGCCTCCTAGGTACCTCCTGGGTGAGGTGTTCCAGGCTTGTCCTACTGGGAGGAGGCCCCGGGGCACACCCAGAACACGCTGGAGAGTTTATATCTCTCAGCTGGCCTGGTAATGCCTCTATGTTCCCCCAAAATAAGCTGGTGGTTGGGGAGAGGGAGGTCTGGGTTTCTCTGCTTAGGCTGCTGCCCCCATGACCTGGCCCCAGATTAGCAGAAGAAAATGGGTGAGTTGATGTATGTATGTATGTATGTATTGGCCAATATTTATTTCTGTCTAACTTTAAAGATAAACAGATTTCCCTAACATTTGTTATGTGTTGCTATTTATGAGTCTTTATTAAGATTGTATGGCAATACAGTTTAAAAATAAACTTGGCTTATTGTCACAAGAAGTCGTGGATTACTCATTTGTGCTCTGCTCAGATCAGCTGGTTGTTGTGTTTCTGGCAAGTGTTGCCAACAGGGAATTTGCCTTCTGGTGGACAAACTATGCATCATCAACACTCATAATATGGTTGAAGGGAACTTCTCCCATCTCTTCTTTATCTTTTTAATTCTCATTTGTTGGCCATTAAAAATGCAGAAACCGATGTATCACAGCTAGCTAATATCAGCATTGGGCTCTAATCATTAACAATGAAAAAGATCCATATTAAAAGGTTGTAGGAAAAAAGGTTGTCACAACAGCATCAGCAAATTCTTGTTTGTTGTTGTTGTTTATACTTGCATACATTATTTTCATTCAGCCTTGTTTCACTTTACCTGTACCCCCAACCTCACCCCTATGGGGGCTCTATGCCCCTCTAGGGAGCTTACCTGGAAACCAAAGGTGATTAGCTTTTGCCAGCAGGGTCCCTACACTGAGACACATCCAAACCAAAGAAATGAGTCAGCATGACTTAATTTATCACATGAATCACATTTTTTTTAGTTTTATTCTGATTACTAAAATATTCTTGTTTTTCTGTGTTTTTATTCCTATGTGCTTTGTTTTTATTGTATTAATCTACTTGTTTATACTATTCACAGCACGCTACTGATCACAACATGCTCAACTGTGCTAGATACAAGAAACAAGGCACAGCCAGCATCTTTGTCACCTTATTTGCAGTATCAGTTTACACTCTTGGCCTGTGATTGACAGCTGAGAAAAATGACTGAGCTCATTGCCAGAGCGCATGAATGGAACTACATTGCTCAAATATTATACTCTGAAATTCACATTAATATAATTTTTCTGTAATTGCTTATTGTGCCTCACCGGCTGAGTCTGAATTTACATTCACTGAGTGGTAACTGATGGACAACTCATGGGAGCTCTCTGTTGTTGGCACAGCACAGTTTCTGTGTCTGGCAGTTGCTTTTGCCCACTTTACTGGAACATTTCACTGCATGTAGAGACCCAAGACATGGTGGGCAGAGCATCTTTGTATCCAGGTGATGTTTTTCTCGCAAGAATTTGCTGCTGTTATTTTTAGCTTTTGGTCTCAGCTAATGCTGTACACTCTTGAGGGAAATGTAACACTCTTGGTAATGAAACTCTGTTTGTTCGCTCTTGTTCAATTAGACATTAAAGCACAACACCAGTGTTAATGACATACAGGTCACAGAATCTGTTCGCCTCATCAGTTGCTGAAGCAAGCCACATTAGAGCCACTATTTAAGGTGACATTCAGAGGTGGCATTGTATTTTTAGCAACTGATGAACTATGCCAGTCCTTGAAGTATCAAAGGTACAATTCCCCATAGTCCAAGACTGTGAATGATACAGTAGCTTGGAGTATTATTCATTCATCCATTTCCTACACTGGTTATTCTGTTAGAGGTGTTGGGGGACAGAAGACCTTTTCAGACTTTTTTTTAAAAAAAATGACCACACACAAGCTAGCGGAATTTGATGCTGGTATAGGTTGTAGCACACTTACATCATAAATATAACCACATACCCAAACCATAAAATGTTTTGTATTACACTCAACAGCCACTTCATTAGATACACCTGTTCAAATGTTTGTTGACAGAAATATCGAATTTAATATCTAACAGTCAGCAGCTTTGCATTTAGGCATGTAGATATGGTCAAAACAGCCCGCTGAAGTTCAAACTGAACATCAGAATGGGGAAAAAAAGGTGGTTTAAGTGACTTTGAATGTGGCACCGTTGGTGCCAAATGGGCTGGCCTGAGTATTTCAGAAACTGCTGATCTACTGGGATTTTCCCACACAAGCATCTGTAGGGTTTACAGAGAATGGTCCAAAAATGAGAAAATATCCAGTGAGCAGCAGTTCTCTGGGTGGAAATGCCTCATTGATGCCAGAGGTGAGAGGAGAATGACCAGACTGCTTCAAGCCGATAGGAAGGCTAGAGTAACTCAAATAACCACTCGTTACAACCAAGGTATGCAAAAGAGCTTCTCTGAAAACACATTAAACTTGGAAGCTGATGAGCTACAGTACAGCAGCAGAAGACCACACTGGGTGCCACTCCTGTCAGCTAAGACCAGGAACCTCTTGCCTGGTTTGATGAGTCTCAATTTCTGCTGTGAGATGGGTTTGGTAGAATTTTGCATAAACAGCACAGTGTAATGTGTGGGGGATATTCTCTTAGCACGCTTTGAGTGTCATTTAAATACCACAGCCTATTGTTGCTGGCCATATCCATCCCTTTATGACCACATCATACCCATCTACTGATGGCTGCTTCCTGCAGGAACTCATGACTATGAGTTCACTGTTCTCAAGTGGTCTCCACAGTCATCAGATCTCAATCCAGCTGCGTGATGCTATCATGTCATAATGGCCCAAAATCTCAGAGAAATGTGTAGCACCTTGTGAATCTATGCCATAAAGAATTAAGGCAGTTCTGAAGGCAAAAAGGGGTCCAACCCAGTAAAGCAAAATGTAACTAACATGGTGGCCAGTGAGTGTACAATATTAATTAGATTATTATTGGTATTAGAATTTTGTCAATCAAATTATTGCTTCACAGGTTACTATAAAAGGTAAAATTGCTGCCTCTCAGTTTTAACATTTAAAGGATATTCAAATTATGTTAATAAAAGGTGTCTCTTTTGAACCACGCTGGTGATCTTAATAATTTAATAAAAGCCGGTGTATGTGTTTTTCTCTACCATTTTCAAACATGACTATTCCTTTTTTGGGACTACTGTGGTATATGAGGAGAAAGGGGACGGGCTGATGGTTATGTCATTCTTCTTACTGAGTGGGAACCTCCCATCACAGATGTCAAGTTGAATTAGACCCATGACACCCTAGAGAGCTCAACAGTTATCATTTGCCACCCCCGTTACACCTGCTCCGAGCACGGGGCAAGATTGTACCCATCTACGCTGCCCTGTCTGAATATTTACGGACATACATGGTTAAAGTACCTGCCTCTGATAGCCATAATTCCCCTTTTGCTGTTGATATCAAAAGTATGTCAATATTGCACATTGTAGACCTAATCCAAAAAGCTCTTAAACATGTAAGATGATTACAGAGCTGCTATAGTGTTGTTTAACAGCTTACGTAACACGGATATTTTCCTCTATCTCCTATTTTTAATATGAGTTATCCATACTTTGCACACAAGCTGTTGTCTTGTCTTTTTCGCCAGTGCCATTAGTTGCTCTTTTCTGCAGTCTCTGAAACTGCCTCTGCAGCCAGCCATAATCCCTGATCATGAATCCCTAACTCCCTGAATAAACTGGTACTAGATGTGGCCGCAGATCCATGGTAACGAAATTCCACAGGGCAAACCCTGGCTTTCCAGCGTTGCTGCTAAATCTCATCTGTTATCTCAGTAAACCTAAGCCTCTTCCACTCATGTGCCTCATCTGCTGCATCTTCTTATGGTGAAGGGAGTTCTGCCATGTGAGAAAATAGCCCACAGGCTGCTGGACCAGAGCACTAAGAAAAGTCTTATTACATGGCTGAAATTATAAGGCACTGTAACTGTGACCTTTTTTGAATATATTATAATGTTTAAACACAATAATACATATTTCCTTACCAACAATATGTGTATGATGTCAAAGTAATTCAGTATTCACTCGCCTAAAACATATCTAAAGGGTATGACAAGTGTATCATCTTTCACAGCAAACATCAGATACTATTCCTTATTACTCAACAAAGGTTTTCTTGTAGAAAAAAAAAACAGAAACTGTGTGCCATGATACAATAACCCTTTTTATCAGCCACAAAGTACAGTATACAGATATACGATACTCCCAAAAGAGCAAGAAGAAGGAGGAGATGAAAAGCGCAATACTAGTGTTTGCCTGTTCAGGTTTAAATTAAAAATTCAGAAGGCAGCTGGGGGGTGGAGGACACTGAGCATCATCGGCTGTGCTTCAAAATGGGGCCAATCCTCCAGCTGACCCACAATTGGGTCAGTTTTGCCCTTGTTTCTTGAATATATAGAGGAGCAGGCCTGGTCCCATGACATAAATTAGACATAGACTTGTGGCACTGATTTCAGATTTTCTTTTTTTGCTGGTCCATTATTGCATGAGTCAGATTACATGTGTTAAATCTTTTCTTGCAGGTTTTCATGGAAAGAGATGTGAAGTTGACATAGATGCTTGTGCTCTGTCCAACAATACTTGTCCACCAAAGACTCAGTGTTTGGATCTCCCTGTTGGGTTTGAATACACCTGCAGTGTACCGTGTCTTCAACACCTTCAGGTGTGTAAAAAAAGAAAAGCTCTGTTATAGGTTATAAAATGTGGAATTTTTGTTGTGTTTTTTTAAAGTTAGATAAAGTTTTGGATCTAGCTCTGCAAAATATCACTGCAAACTAAATTATAATATTTAGAACATGTGTGAGAAGGTATCAAATATTCAGTATCTTTTTTTTTTTTTATGAAATATTGAATAATCTTTTATAACAGTTTTCTTTTATAAACAGGGATAAACATAAGCCCCACAAGAAGATTGACACAGAATGATAATCCATAATTGCAGAAATCATCTGACACTGAAGCGGCACAATATCAGTCAGTTCTAATGGGAAGAAAGTTGTATTAAATTCTTAACTTAATTTTACACTTTATGAAACACAAAAACAGCAAAATGCTAAAAATTAGTCAATATATTCTGGCCTATGACCTGAGAAATTATACTACATTCAGTCAATACACAGTACAATACAATGTAGTAAATATTTTTGGTCTTTTGGTTTAATGCAGCTTCCCATATACAAAACATAAGCAGTTGTGGGGATGGAAAACAAAGCTGGAATTGTCTTTGTTAGGATTTTGGGATTCTGTTTGGCATGGACAATGTGGGCACATTTGTAGAACTGAAAAGGCCTCAGCCACCTGATTTGAATGTGTATGTTTGTATGTGTATGTTATGCATGTGTTTTGTTTTGTTTTTAATGCTGCCAAACCTGAACAGAGAAACTACTTCAGATAACAGATGGAGATGATCACTCACTGTGTAGCAATGCTTGTGCTGGCCCTTGTACAGAAAAGCCATGATGTCTGCATTATAGACCTTTGCACAAGCAAGCTCTTCCTCTGCCCCTTTGTTCTCCCTGGTGGCATATATGCATCCACCTGCTAGCAGGTGTAGCTTTTTCCATACAAAAAGCTCTTGGGAAATTTAGCCCTCAGTGACCATTGATCTTGTCTTGTAAGACATGTTACATGGAAGAGATGCTACATGGAATCCCGAGTGACCCCCAGTATAAAGCATGAATCAGTATTCATGACTGTCATGTGGTTGTAATGAAGCTCATTTTCAGGAATCCAGTAGCAAGAAATGATTAGAGGTTTCACTGTAAAAAGATGATTACATTTTTTTTAATCTGATTCAGCTCAGGCCAATTTAAAATATCGTACAAAATGAAAGAGTTTCTTTTTTGCACATGAAACATCATGTCTGCTTTCATGAGATATGCATCTAACACATTTATATTCAATCAACAGCCTTGTGCCAACGGAGGACGCTGTGTGTTAAATAACACCAATGCCTACCGATGCATCTGTACCCGCGGCTGGTCTGGTCAGGACTGCCGCGTAAATGTCAACGAATGTATTGAACATTGGTGTCAAAATGGAGGCACTTGTGTGGATGAGATTGATGGTTACAGGTTAGTGTTCAAATCTTGATGGTCTTGGGGCTGTTCTGGCACCAGAATGTCAATGATTGTAAAAGGTGTGACATTTACTGTTCTTTCCCTTCAGGCTTGAAAGAATTCTTCTTACTCTATACAGTATTAAGAGATTCTCTTTGATCTGTTCCTAGCTGCCTTTGTCCTAGAGGATACACAGGCATCTACTGTGAAGAGGACATTGATTACTGTGTTGACCACTGCTGCTCCGAACATGGTGTTTGCTTAGACCAGCAGTATAACTTCACCTGCCGTTGCATGCTTGGATTCGAAGGACTGCTTTGCGAAGTGGAAACAAATGAGTGCCACAGCTTCCCCTGTTTAAATGGCGCCACCTGTGTGGACCTAATCGGTGATTATCGATGCAACTGTCCCCCAGGATTTGAGGGTATGGGACCATTCAATGTGAATGCAATGCTGTTTACAGTCATTAGTAGTAACAGCCACAGGAATATGAGGTTTTGGAGCAGGTTTTAATGTTCAGATTTTAAATTGGTAAACCTAAAATATCGAGCATTTAAAAAGGAAGTTCATCATTATTTGTAATGAGTAAAGCAATTGAGGAGTGCAGTGAAATTTTATGTACAGTAGTGTTAAAAATTTTTTTTTCAGGACTATGCAGTCCTGTGAAAAACTAAGTGCAACCTTACTGCTTCCATAGAAATTAAGAGGGTAAGCAGCAGCCAGATGCTATTTGATTAAGCGTGAGCACCTCTATAAAAACAGACGCTTTGGCAGTTTGCTGTATTGTACCATTCAGATGTGCATTAACACAATGCCGCAATCTTCTGTGCAATGCTCAGAGAAACTGCAAAAAAAATCAAGAGGCCTCAGTTAGCATGTTAAATGCTGGCGTTCATTGCTGTACAACTACTGTAGAAAAAGACTGAAGATGTATGGCTTGTTTGGAAGGCTTGCCAGGAGAAAGCCTCTTCTCTCCAAAAATAACATAGCAGCACATTTTAGTTCTGCAAAGTTGCATCTGTACAAACTAAAAGTCTTCTTGAACAATATCCTGATGCACAGTGAAAACCAAAAACAACATTTCAGCACAAACGCGCCATACCAACTGTTAGCAGGGTGGTGGTGGGGTGGGGTGGTGATGTTTTCAGCTTGTTTTGCAGTCATGGGCAGTCATGGGACCTGCTAGTCATTGAGTTGACCATAAACTCCTCTGTATACGAAAGTATTCTGGAGGCAAATGTGAGACCATCTGTCCAACAGCTAAAGCTTGACTAAAATTGGCTCGTGCAAACAGCAGGACAGCGATCGCAAGCAGACCAGCAAATCTGCAACTGAATGACTGAAAAAGAAAAGAATCAATCAATCAAATAATCACTCATGTAACTTTTTGTTAGCACACACCTGAATGACCCAGACCAGCAAACTGTCAAATCTTCTGCTTTAAGTCCTCTTATTTTTTTTATTTTTTTTTTCATTCATATGGCTTTATCTGTATATGGTCTACATCTTCCTGCTTCTGCTAAAGTACTCTCCCCTCAAATGTATTGGAACAGTGAGGCCAATCCTTTTATTTTTACTGTACAGTAAAATTACAGGGATTGGCCTCACTGCTCCAATACTTTTGGAGGGGAGCGTACTTTTTTTCCCAGATGGATCCTGTTCCATTACAACTCTTCATTATACCACCAATCACCACAGACTGAAAATCTGTCTTAGCTAAGTAACAGAAACAAAAAGGATTCAGAGTGAGATTTCACAGGAGCCTCACCAAAAAAAAAAAATCTAGAAATATCCTTACTGAGTGTCAAACACATGCCTGATGACCTACATCAGAATTCGCTACAAAGGAGAGATTTGTAGCTTCTTATTTCAAGTTGCTGAATTACACTTGTGCACTGGGGCTGCTGCCTCATATGCTGCAGTTAGAAACCCTTGCTGTTAAGGGGTCTCTGAAGAAATGTTATGTGCATGGCTTATTGGCTTTGCAACTGATGGTGCAGCTGCTGTGATAGGTCAATAGAGACGAGCAGCCACACTCCTGTGTGAAAACATCAACCTTAACCTGACCGTCAGTCACTGCATCAAGTTTGACATTTGTTTGGATCGCCTGCATCTAAAGAGGAAGAGACTGAAAATATTGCATCTGTGGTTATATGTTGATGTTACGAACTTATTTAGTTGAAGTTTGTCATTATTTTATAAATATTAAATTGACAGCAGTAATAAAAAAATAATAAGAGTATACATCACCTCTGTTTTTTCCACAAATCACAACCTATACACACACACAAGCTAGTCCATTTTGCTGAAATTTCATTGCAGCAACTCAAGCTTGTATGGTTGTATAAATGCCTGAAAATGTCAGGGCATGTTCCTAATGAGACAACAGTTGGTGTCCTGGGGGGTTCTCCTCCCAGATCTCGAACAGGGCATCAGTGAGATCCTGGACAGTCTGAGGTGGAACCTGGCAGTGCTGGATGGATCAAAATATCCCTGTTCCAGAGGTGTTCTATTGGATTTAGGTCAGGCGAGCGTGGGTCAGTCAATGATATCAATTCCTTCATCCTCCAGGAACTGTGTGTATGAGCCCGGACATTGTCGTGTTCCAGGAGGAACCCAGGACCCACTTCTCCAGTGTAGGGTCTGACAGTGGGTCCAGTGATTTCATCCCAGTGCCTAACGGCAGTCACGGTGCTGTTGCTTAGTCTGTAGCGGGCTCTGCATTCCCCAGACCATCACTGACCCACCACCAAACCAGTCATGCTGAACAATGTTACAGGCATTCTTCATGGCTTCTCCAGACCCTTTTACGTCTGCCACATGTGCTCAGGGTGAACCTGCTCTCATCTGTGAAAAACACAGGGTACCAGTAGTGGACCTACCAATTCTGGTATTCTATGGCAAACGGCAATTTGGCTCCACAGTCCCGGGCAGTGAGCACAGGGCCTATTAGAGGAAGTCGGGCCCTCAGGCCACCCTCATGAAGTCTGATTCTGATATTTATTTATTTAATTTTTTGGGGGATAAAGACATTCACACCAGTGGCCTGCTTGAGGTCATTTTGTAGGGCTTTGGCAGTGCTCATCTTGATATTGGTCCTGCTGATGGCTTAAGGACCTTCTATGGCCCCGTCTAGCTCTCCTAGAGTAACTGCCTGTCTCCTGGAATCACCTCCATGCTCTTGAAACTGTGCTTGAAGACACAGCAAACCTTCTGGCAATGGCACTTATTGATGTGCCATCCTGGAGGAGTTGGACTACCTGTGCAACCTCTGTAGGGTCCAGGTATGGCCCCATGCTACCAGTAGTGACAATGACCCTAGCCAAATGCAAAACTAGTGAAAAAAACTGAAAAGATGAGGAGGGAAAAAATGTCAGTGGCCTCCACTTGTTGCTGTTACTTCTGTTACTTACACACAACATTAACATGACCAATCTGAGTCAAAAGTGATGTGAATGAGTCAACAGTGGTGAAGCGTTATCGTAAGCAGGTAATTTGACTACTACTGGTGTCTGGTTTAGTATTAAACCAGGTATAACATTTGTAGTATACAATGTGTGAGGAGCTACAATCAGCATATTCCTTAATTATGTGAGTACCTTACAGTACATGATTAATGGAGTTCTTGCCAGTGTATGGGGTCATGATGGTGAAAATACAATTACCTTTGGTATAGACAGCAGTGCAGATAGATGAGCAGTGCCCGAGGATGTCGGGCTGTTAGTTCTCTGAGCTCTCTGGCTCATGATGAACTAAGAGGTCTGAAATATTGCCAGAGGCCAGACCTGGCGGAGCTTTAAATTTGTCAGTAAAAATCTTTAATCAATTCCCTTCCTAACTCTTGCCCTGAGGATACTAAAACCGGGGCTGCAGCATTCATGCATACACGCAAGCAGCAACATGCTGAACACATAATCATTCAATCACATTTTGAGCCTCTACAATCAGAAATAATCAGCTGCCTCATGAAATAAAATCACATCTTCAATAAACCAGGTGCCGGTTTATCGATGTGATTTGAGGACAATAAGCAAAAATTTGTACTGCATATGTTCTGAATGTTGTTCTTGTTAGAGGTATGAGTCACTTATTGGACTTCACTAAAATAATTATTAAACTGGCAACCTGACAGACACATCTGGGGTAGATGCATATTTGTTTATTTATTTTTTCCCTATATTTTTTCCCCTCTTTTATCCTGCAGGAAGGACCTGCTCTGAGAATGTAAACGATTGTTGGTCGCAGCCTTGTCTAAATGGAGGATCATGTATGGATCTGATAAATGACTACATTTGTCACTGTCCCACTGGTTAGTACCATCTGCATGTGTGTAACTAAGCATGTTTACAAAAATATGATGCTATTCATTTTCTGTATAGGGTACCATGGGAATAGGTGAAAAGTGTGTTTCTTGCAAAGATATCATAGATTAATTTATAAGGGTCTTTTGAAAGTTTGAATGCATGCTTTAAAAAAGGTTCTACTTGAGGCAACTAGCAATAAATTGGTATAGCTTAGGGTTAGGAAAAAACAACCTTTTTTACAATTTACTATTTACAATCAGGGTTAAAGCTGATTGCCAGTAAACCAATAAAAAAGATATTGCTTTTCCAATCTTGGTAAACACTGATTCACATTCCACATATGCTGCCATTCAGCTTCTGTAGTTGTCAGCTTGCTCTTTTGTCATGTTACAGAAATGTATCTGTATTGACTGGATTTATTTATAACATTTTTTTATATAACAAATGTTATAGAAAGGGTCCAATCAAGCCATAATAGAGGGAGGTGTTGCCTTCCTTTGTGAGCAGTGGTAACAAAATACTGATTCACTACTTGATTGCACATGTCAGAATCCCACCGGCAGGCCACTTGGCATCACAAGTCCAATGTCACACTGAATTACAAACAGTCACAATCCACAGGAGTTACAGACAAATATTTGAAAAATAAATTCCACAAAGCATAGGTGTTGATGGGACATGGAAATACACTCTGGGGTCGGGCTTTGCTACATTTTTTTTCTTAACATATACAAAGGCAGAAGAGCTGTACAGAACTGCCATTTGTTTTGTGTGATCTGTGTATGACTTAAACTGCTCATTCTATATGAAGTTTTAGTTTTTCAACCAAATATCCCACTGTGCAATAAATCAACACAGATATAGTAGAAGTTATTAAAAGTAAACTGTAACAGCACCTGTTACATTGGGTATTTTACGACTTTATGGATGTAAAAAATGCATCACTGAAAGTAATCTGATCCTATTATTTTCTGCCTTTTTCTCAAATTAGATTTTGACAAAAACAGAACACCGATGTGTGAGTAATGGTTCCATTATGGTTATAATTTCATTGACAGATTTATAGACAGGTGCTTTTGATCACTTTATCATTTCAGAAATTTAATTAGATAAATATTCACTCAAATATGCAGGCATTACTTGTATCGTGTGGCAGTATTTTATTTAAAATATTTATGAAACAGAAATAGATTAGAGAACTTGGAAGGATTGTTCAGTCAAGGTTGCTTGTTTTAGTGACAGAAAAAAAGTTTAATCTGCATCTGGATCTGTAAACAGACACACACACACACACACACACACACACACACACACACACACACACACACATACACACACACACACACACACACACACACTGATTGACAGCTGTGTTCATTTGTTGATAGCAGCTGTATTTCCTGGGGGATATCCAAGTTCTCTGAAGATAGTAGATTTAAATTCATAATGTTACTTGTTTAAAACAGTGACTTCCCACATTCTTTAAATATTATATTTCAGTTAAGAAGAAATACCAGGATAATATTGTAATATCACATTGACTTTTTAACCATTTTGTCCAAACAATTTATGCATCAAATTTCACAAAAATATGGCAAAATTTAAAAGGATTACTCAATCATAAAATCTGTAAAATTAGCTAATTTGTAAATATACACTGCTCAAAAAAATAAAGGGAACACTCAAGTAACACATCCTAGATCTGAATGAATGAAATATTCTCATTGAATATTGAATACTTTGTTCTGTACAAAGTTGAATGTGCTGACAACAAAATCACACAAAAATCATCAATGGAAATCAAATTTATTAACCGATGGAGGCCTGGATTTAGAGTCACACACAAAATTAAAGTGGAAAAACACACTACAGGCC
Source organism: Archocentrus centrarchus (assembly GCF_007364275.1). Taxonomy (NCBI): domain Eukaryota; kingdom Metazoa; phylum Chordata; class Actinopteri; order Cichliformes; family Cichlidae; genus Archocentrus; species Archocentrus centrarchus. Next base: position 19,756,082 of record NC_044360.1, on the reverse strand, counting down.
GATCCAACTTTGATGTAATGTCCTTAAAACAAGTCAAAATGAGGCTCAGTATTGTGTGTTGCCTCCACATGCCTGTATGACCTCCCTACAACGCCTGGGCATGCTCCTGATGAGATGGCGGATGGTCTCCTGAGGGATCTCCTCCCAGACCTGGACTAAAGCATCCGCCAACTCCTGGACAGTCTGTGGTGCAAAGTGACGTTGGTGGATGGAGCGAGACATGATGTCCCAGATGTGCTCAATCGGATTCAGGTCTGGGGAATGGGCGGGCCAGTCCATAGTTTCAATGCCTTCATCTTGCAGGAACTGCTGACACACTCCAGCCACATGAGGTCTAGCATTGTCCTGCATTAGGAGGAACCCAGGGCCAACCGCACCAGCTTATGGTCTCACAAGGGGGTCTGAGGATCTCATCTCGGTACCTAATGGCAGTCATGCTACCTCTGGCAAGCACATGTAGGGCTGTGCGGCACTCCAAAGAAATGCCACCCCACACCATTACTGACCCACTGCCAAACCGGTCATGCTGAAGGATGTTGCAGGCAGCAGATCGCTCTCCATGGCATCTCCAGACTCTGTCACATCAGTCACATGTGCTCAGTGTGAACCTGCTTTCATCTGTGAAGAGCACAGGGCGCCAGTGGCGAATTCACCAATCCTGGTGTTCTCTGGCAAATGCCAAGCGTCCTGCACGGTGTTGGGCTGTGAGCACAACCCCCATCTGTGGACGTCGGGCCCTCATACCATCCTCATGGAGTCAGTTTCTAACCGTTTGTGCAGACACATGCTCATTTGTGGCCTGCTGGAGGTCATTTTGTAGGGCTCTGGCAGTGCTCCTCCTGTTCCTCCTTGCACATAGGCAGAGGTTTCGGTCCTGCTGCTGGGTTGTTGCCCTCCTACAGCCTCCTCCACGTCTCCTGGTGTACTGGCCTGTCTCCTGGTAGCACCTCCAGCCTCTGGACACTACGCTGACAGACACAGCAAACCGTCTTGCCACAGCTCCTACTGATGTGCCATCCTGGATGAGCTGCATTACCTGAGCCACTTGCGTGGGTTGTAGAGTCCGTCTCATGCTACCACGAGTGTGAAAGCACCACCAACATTCAAAAGTGACCAAAACATAAGCCAGAAAGCATAGGTACTGAGAAGTGGTCTGTGGTCCCCACCTGCAGAACCACTCCTTTATTGAGTGTGTCTTGCTAATTGCCAATAATTTCCACCTGTTGTCTATTCCATTTACACAACAGCATGCGAAATTGATTGTCAATCAGTGTTGCTTCCTAAGTGGACAGTTTGATTTCACAGAAGTTTGATTTACTTCGAGTTATATTGTGTTGTTTAAGTGTTACCTTTATTTTTTTGATCAGTGTACAAGACTTAAACTGATTTTCCTCAAAATCAAGAAATGTTGTTACTGTTTTGTGTTTTGTGATGGTAATTCATACGAATGCAGTTAGTTGCCTTTGATTACCTGACTTGAAATCTGTATGCACTCAGTGGCCACTTTATTAGGTTTGCTAATACCAGGCTGGACCCTCTTTTGCCTTCAGAGTTGCCTTAGTTCTTTGCGGCACAGATTCAACAAGAAAAGATTCCTCATAGATTTTGGGCCATATTGACATGATAGCATCACGCAGTTGCTGCAGATTTGTTGGCTGCACATCCATGATGTGAATCTCCTGTTTCACCACATCCCAAAAATGGTCTATTAGATTGAGATCTGGTGAGTGTGGATGGCATTTGAGTACAGTGAACTCATTGTCATGTTCAAGAAACCATTTTGAAAAGACTGTGACTATAAAGGAACGGGTGTGATCAGCTACACTACTCAGGCTGTTGAATTGAAAAGATTTCCTGTTCTTAGCTGGCAACAGTGGCACCCATTGTGGTCTTCTGCTGCTGTAGCCATTCTGCCAATGTGTTGTGTGTTCAGAGATGCTCTTCTGCACACCTTGGTTCTAATGAGTGGTTATTTGGGTTACTGTTGCCTGTCCTATTGATGCAGTCTGGCCATTCTTGTCTGACCTCTTGAATCAACAAGGCATTTTCACCAAGAGAACTGCTGCTGACCAGATGTTTTCTCTTTTTTGGAGCTTTATCCATAGACATGGTTGTGCAGGAAATCCCAGTACATCAGCAGTTTGTGAAATACTCCACCCATCTGGGACTGACAAACTTGCCAGTCACTTAAATCACATTTTTTCTGATATTCAGTATGAGCTTCAGCAGGTCTTCTTGACCATGTCTACATGCCTATTGCTGCCACGTAATTGACTGGGTGATTAGATATTTCTTTTAATGAGCAGTTGAACAGGTATACCTAATAAAGTGGCAAGCCAGCACAATTTGTAGTGTATCATGTTACCTAACATGCAGATCATTAATGAAGGCCAAAAACAAAACTGGTATGATTGAGGTGATAAACTACCCTATGTAAATTCACGTTTAATAGAATATAGGATATCTTGTGGGTGTGAATTTTGAAATCAGGGGAAAAAAACACATTCTCTCTCTCTCTCTTTTTTTTATCTGCAGACTGAGCCACTAGTAGGTGTCAGATAGTGGAGTCCCACTTGGAGATGGTGACACTGTAAATGTGACATTCCTTCATGCAACATTAACCTCAGAGTGAACTGCATGCACAATTGGTTATTAAACACTTCTGAAACACTCTGTTGGAGGCAATAGCTGTCCATTAACTAGCCAAGGCAATACATAATTTGATGGGAAAAGGGTAGTTGGAAGGTCATCAAATATCTAGACAGATGTGTTGGTGGAAAGTAAGCTGGTCTGGATTCAGGTTACATTGTAAAGAAAGTGAAGTCCACTTAGAGCTAAATGTATCACACCATCCAACAGAACTGATGGCAGCGTCACACGGGTAATTGTGATGGAGATACGAGAAGAGTGCACTCTTCCTTGGTGCACGAGGTAATACGTTTATCTGTTAGCGACACCGTATTACTCGATATTACTCCCTGTTATGTGCTGGGCCCATATTGAAAGGTGATCCATTTGAAGATTCTTCCCAGTCATCTTTATCTATTTTTGGAAATGCATAATGTGTAACATCACACAATCTATGATTTATTTGCAACAGTAGACATTGACACAGGTAACTATCAGTGACATGCAGATGTGCATGTTTAAGGGTAGATAATGTGATATAGATCAGTCCGGTATGGTAGGTCCCTGTCAATGATTCACTCAATTAGCATACTGCATAGCAGGTAGATTGCAAGGAGAAAAATCAATACCTTCATTAATCTGCTAAATAAAAGCTGCCTTTATCTAATAAAACATCCAGCCATAAAGGTGTGTTGCATTCTGTGTGTTTATGTATTCATTCCTTGTGGCTTGATTCCCAAGGTTTTTGCTGATTTTATTTTTGCTTTGTTAACTTAATTTCAGGGTTCAAGGGGAAGGATTGCTCTGTGGATATTGACCTTTGCACATTTGGAATGTGCAGCGAGCATACATTAATATGCACTGAGACCGAGGATGGCCAGGATTTCTCTTGCACGTGTGAAAGAGGTGAGCAAGACTTTTAACAGGTTGAAAGTAAGCACATTGAAACAGTGAGAATCATTGTGTTTTTGCCTGCTTACTGGCTCACACAATGTGATTTGCACAGATTAATGTCACGATTCCTTCAAAAAGAACCCATAATTTTGTTTGCGTGTCAGTCAGATCTTTTGGATTCCCTTCCAATGCGGATGACAGTATTATCACAGCATGTTGCTGCCAGAAGTGACAGGGATAAGACAAGAGTAAGTGGAAGGGGCTTGATCTCTAAGATACTCTGAAGCTTGCCAGGGTTATACAGGCTTCAGAGACTTGCGAGTCAGTAGTGTCAGTGTGAGTATAGTACTGTGTGAGTACACATGGCACACATTGCAGGTTTTTTCCTGGATGCAGTTAGGGTACTTGGAATAATAAACATTTGCTAGCCATACTGGTCATAATTCAGCTGGCACTAGTCCGCAGCAGCTCTACAATCTCTGCAAATGAATGCTTGTTACATAAAAGTTCATGTAACCTAATCAATAACCGTAACTTCATTACCCCTGTTGCATTTATGCTTGGCAGATGTCACAGTGAAGGATTGTGAGTGATTCCTTATGTAAATGCAAGCAACCTGTGGCTAGCTGCTCTCCCCAGAACACTTCTCAAGGGCAAGCTGTGAGATGCTGTTTTGTTTCGATATTTCAGGTCTACAGTCTTGGCATCCTCCATGCTATCTAATGCTTTACAGCCTAAGGTGTTATAAAATATGCTACTCATACCCGCTTCACTGTACTGACTATCTCATGCTGCCAAATTTTTTGAACTAGTATTTAATACATACTCTAAAGCACATCCATCCATGGTCTGAGAATGAACTCAGATTGGCAGATTTTGCATGTAAAATCTTGTGTAATTTGTATATAGATAAAATTTGATTGGGAAATGTTTCACTTTGTATTAGCATTTTATTAAGGGAACAATTTCCTGTGGAAGACTTTCTGCTATAAAATTACTTGACTCAGGTTTGTAAAAAGAGACAATTGGTTTTACCTCCGCCAAGGAGATGTTTTTGGTACGGTCTGTAAAATGATAGCTTGAAAAGTTTTGAATGAATTCTGCTAAAATTATGCAGGGGTGTGAAGTGGAGTCATGTTAACAATTCATTAAATTTTGGCTTACATTCACCAAGGTCTTCAAGGTCAACGTAATGATTTATTGATCAAAAATTAACAAAAAAAAAAAAAAGAAAACATTAGAAACTATGATTCTTACAAGTGTGCTGTAACATATTCAGATTTAAAATATCATGTCACATTTAACCTCTGACCTCTTCTTTAAGGTCAGCAGATTAATCTGAAGGCCAAGTGATAATAATGGTATATCGAGCTATTTATTAAAACTTACTGTTTGTTTGTGTTGGCATACAGGCTTATAAGGAATGATATATGAGGATTCTAAATATCACATTACTTTGGACCTCTGACCTCTTCTTCAAGGTCAAATAAGGTCAAACATACATAAAATGTCTTCTATCTTTAAAACTCTGCTTAAAATTTTATTGCCTTTTTTGTATTGGCAACATTTAGGGAATAGTGCTTGTATATGGGGATTATAAATATCACATTACAGTTTGCATCCAAATATCATGTCACATTTGACCTCTGACCTCACTTTTACACGTCACATCTGCCTTTCTTTCACGTTGACTGCAGAATGTGTTCTATCTTTAAAGAAAGTATTAAGAGAAAGAAAATGAATCCACATAGATAAAAAGTAATTGTACTCAAAATGATGTCAAGTATATTAAAATGGGTTTCAAAAGGGCAAATGACAAAAGCCTGCACTTTGCACTTGTTTTTACTGCACTACAAACTTCTTAAAGTACATTTAAAAAGAACAAAGAAAAGAAAATGGATATATACCAAATACAATAGTATTCTCTTTCAAGTAAATACTGCCGAGAGAATGAGTTTGTGCTCTCGGTGTGCTTCTCATTTTCTTCGGTTTTTGTTTGTTAAAACCCCGCTAGTGCAGGAAAACTTCTTTTTCTGCAGGAAAGACAGATTGTGTGACTATTCCTATTCTATTAATCTTTACCAAATTCCTAATTGTGAAGGGCATCTTCAGGCGCTGATGCTTGGCTAACTGTGTGTGCACATTGAAACAACTACTTTATGATAGATACGTGTGACATTAACCCCCACACAAGTTGTGTGGCACCAGAAATAATGTGCTTAAAACACTGGCGTGTTTCCTCTCTCTAATGGCCTGTGTGAGTGTGCTTACATGTGTGCGCTGATGCATGTTATTTGTTTTATGTGGTGCTCTTTGTGCATTGATTGACTTTGATCTTAAAAATCACTGGATTTGGCTTGTTTAATATAATAAATCAGAAGGGCAACGACTGCCTCTTATTAAACATGATTAAATGATCCAGTGAGCTGAGTCTGCATGTGCCCAGCAAGCTCTTTGAATCAATACGAGCTTTGAAAACCAGCTTTTGTTTGTGAAAACAAAGTCATGCTGATCCTAATTGACTGAGAAATGAAACCAGGCGAAAAGAATTCCAATAACACTTTTTTTTTTTTTTTCTTTCTACATATGCTGCAGGGTTTGGAGGGTCATTTTGCGAAGTCAATCTTAATGAGTGTGAGTCAAACCCATGTCAGAATGGCGGTATTTGCGTGGATGGCATTGGCATGTATCAGTGCTTGTGCTCAGAGGGTAAGTTGCAATTATATGTCCCAATAGTCAAGCTAATATAGCTAATTCAGACTTTGTTGGTTTTTAAGTGGGCAGTCAACCAGTTGCAGCCCTGAAGTTATAACCGTGGTTTAAATGAAAAAACTATCCAGAAACACTTTATCGCTTTTTTCTTTTTTCCATTTGGAAGTCTTTTCTTGTATTTCTAAGGATAAATGGGCAAGACATTGACTTATTTCCACTGCAGCTGCAAGTCGAATCATGAAGGCTTTTTAGTTTTTGCTATAAGGAAAACTCTTATAAAGGTATCCTGAAGACAAAAAAAAAAAAAAAAAATCTTCGGTCATGCAGATTTGTATATTTAGATTGATGCTTACTGTAAGGAATTATACTTTTATACTACTATTATATTACTTATACACACTTGAATGTGGTAAAGAATCATAAGGGAAAAAATGATTTTATCATTTCTTCTGCATTTTTTTTGAAGTAGCCAAGCCAGAATTTTACTTTAAAATTGATAAGCACATCGGTTTTAATCTTAGGAATCAAAAAAGGAATTTCTTGTCACTAAGACCTCTGTAACAGTTTATTATATTTTGAATCATTTCAGTAATTACAACAGATATTTCTACCTTTCAACAGTTTCTCCAAAATTGTCATCTTATGAGCTCATTAATGCATGAATTGAACCATCCCCCAGATTCCTCTCCCCTGCTCAAAAAAAACACCAAACAAAAAATTTAGTATGTCAGAAGAATGTTCAGTACATTCAGTAAGGTCATTGCTTTCAAGTGAACAGAGAGATTCTTGCGTGTTGCCTTCAGTACAGACTCTTAGATATGTTTAATCTGTCCTGAACAAAAATGAGATAAATAGTATTAGACACACGGGCCTCCGTGGAATGTACAAGGACTCAATTCCAGCACAACTGCGTAAGATTATTGTTGCCCATCTTATTTGATATGAGAGTTAATAGAATTTTGTCCAAACTGAGATGAAGCAAAGCGCAGAATTCAATCAGTATACTTGCTGCTTTGAATTAAAATCTATGTAAAGTACTCTCGCCAAGAGGTGCTTTACTCATATAGTACAAGGCTGATTGCTAGCTTTGCTCGGGATGATTTTCAGTTACACATTTTCTTATATCTCCTGGTTTGCAGTTCAAGATTAGCACGTATTTGCTTGGATTTCTCGGATCACATAAAATCATTCTATCAGAAATTGTCACTTGTGCCATTAGTGTAAAAGAAATAAATCGCACCTATTTTTCCTGTAATTTCTTGGTCCAGTTGACATCTTACCTGTGAGACATACCTCTGATTAATCCGTGATTGTGGGTGAAGGCTGTTATGCATTTTTAATGAAGTCAGGATAATTGTCAAATTTTATGACTTGGAGAGAGGTGGAAATTGGTTCCATGGTCAGTTTGAGAAATGATGAGAATTTGACCTGCACCGATGGTGCTGATAGCCAAGCATTAGTCATGGGCCTCCTGTAGCTGCAATGTGTGACAGTGCTAATGATAGTCATTTTGTAGCGTGACCACACGGTGGAATATATTTATGAGGGACTAAAATGTCAGAAACTGGCAGCATTCACTTTTACATGATGACTTTAACCTTTTATTTTTAAAATATCAAATGTATTGAGATAACTCAGTATTAAAATAATAATAATCAGGTAAGCACACAGTATGAAAAAAAACCACAACTTATTTCCTCAAGTACAGACTGTGGCGCAGTGTATTATCCAACCTTGTTAACTTGTGATGGCCTTGCAGTGAAAAAGTCATGCAAAATTTGATGAAAGCAATAAATTGCTTTGGGGTGTAATTTAATAGTAATTAGCATCTTTTCAAGTCTGGTGTTTACTGACATTAACACACCAAATCTCTGATGTGAGATTTTTTTCCCTTTTCTTTTCATACAGGACTTAAGGGGCTGAACTGTGAAATCAGCTATGATGAATGTGTCCATGGACACTGCACCAATAACTCCACATGTATTGACCTGGTTGCAGACTATGAGTGCCTCTGTCCTTCGGGCTTTGCTGGTAAGTTATCTGTGTTATCTTTTTCATAAGAGGCCTTGATGAATATAGCCTAGATCAATGAATGTTAAGCAGTGATAACCATTAAAATGTCCCGCTTTGCTAATTTACTAATAAGAGTGCAGCTAATTAAGATTGAAAAAGTCTTGATTTCTCCTGTGTAGAGTGAATATAGGATAAATGTATCTACATCTGGCACCTGGGTTACAGAAATCCAAAAGTGGCACTTTATCCTGTAAGCACCAAAATATTTACAGTATACTTGGATTTGTCAAAGTGCAACCATTTAAATTACTTTAGGTAATTTCCTTAACTAACTGTTCATTTTGTTTTATTTATTAGAATATTAATAGAACTTTCATTCTAACTCATATATGTTTCAAACTGTGTGCTTTTGGAAGTCAGAAGAAATTTGATAGACACTAAAAGTACAAAGATATGGCAATTATACAGCAGTATCTCCCCTACTGACTTCATTACTAAACACACATATCTCACGTTAATGGGTTTTTCCTCATTTCTATGTCACCATGTTGAGAGATGTCTTTATGTTTCCAGTGCTGTTGTTTTCCCTTAGTGTGGCATTATCTTGATGAATTAACAATCTTGTTAACACTGTTTACCTTTCAGATAAAAACTGTTCTCTGTCTGACTCTACATGTACATCAGACTTCTGCAAAAATGGAGGGACCTGCTCCTACAACTTGTCTGGGGAAATGCAGTGTATTTGCCCACTAGGTATTAAATACAGTAGAGTTTTTACACAGTAGAGTGGCATAGATGTATTTAATAGCTGTTTTGATATATGGATCAAACATAGCACTTGTTCTTTAGTCACTGCTCCTGTCATTAATCTAGAAATGCTGAACAGTGGGTTTGATTTTTAAAAAAGTATTAAGCTATTTAATCAATATAACCACAATGTGTGTCACATTTGCTTAATTATACGTGTGATCCCTTTAGTAACTTCAGTCATTAATGCATATTAAAATGTATTAGTGTTGCTGTCTGTTGTGGAGCAACACAGCTTTTACCTCTAAGTGAATGCCATTAGAAGCACATGTGCACAAAGCCTCACACCACTGTGTTTACTGTTGGTTTTAGGCTATTTCTGAAGTCTCTCCTTGGTTTTAGTGATTTATACAGTGACTGGGTGAATTATGTAAATCAACAAGGACTAGAAACGCTGGCAAACGAGATATTTACATGAAATCGCAATCCACGATTTTTGGCAGATGTGGAAACGTTTACTGTACACGGCACATGGCATCAATCACGTCTTTGATCCCACCTTTTTACAGGATACCTTGGCAAAGATTGCTCCTCATCTGTAAGCCAATGTGTGTCAAATCCTTGTGACCCCGAGGGGACTATTCTGTGTGAAAAGCTGGAAAATACTTATAGATGTGTGTGTCAACATGGGTACACTGGGCGGCACTGCAAAACACCTATAAACCACTGTGTTGATGGCCTGTGTCAACATGGTTCACCGTGTGTCGATCTATCAGGAGGGTTCAAGTGTGATTGTTTACCAGGTGGGTTCATCACTCAGCAGGGGCTTGTTTCAGATGGCAGCATTTCCTTGAATGAATCATGTATATAGCAGACACACTCCCAGTTTGAGCCTTTCACTCGTTCAGCTTTCTTCTCTGTGGGAGTCTAATCTCTTTGGCCTTAAGCAACAACACGTAACAGTCTTATGAAATGTGTAAGTCAGGGCTCAGTTCATCAGGTTGTGAGCTGACTTCAAAGCAGTGATGACGTTTAGGATTCCTCTTTGCCCACGTAACCTCCACAAGTCTTCCTTTAGCAGTGTAGTTCTTTGGTAAAATATGAGTAAGCTGGTTCATTATTAATACATTAAACATTTAAATCACAAATTGCAGTCATTACTTAATTTCTATTTAATAAAAAAATGTGACCTGTACTATTGACTTTTTTTTTTATTATTCACAATTACCTGTAAGTACCGCAATCACCTATGTAACCACAGTTGATTGTGGTGCTTAACAATAGTGGCACTGATTACACAGCTAATTGGTGTACTTAGTAAAATGTTAAATGTTAATAACATAGGACTATCTTTGTAAACTGTTTAGAAATACAAAAAAATGATTTCATTAGAAATTAACTGCCATGCACCTATAACGGCCAAAATGAGTAATTTCCTTCTCTAAGAAGTTCTTTTTTAGCTTGAAGTGATCAGTGTGTAAGGAACTGAGTGTTCATCACCAGTAAAAACTGTGCTGTTTATATTTAAAAGGAAAACCAGCAGATCAGTTGAAAAGAACAGAAGAAAATTTGTTATAAAAAGCCTCGAACCAAACATGTCCATGACAAACATCTTTAATTTTTAATGCGTGTTGATTTTATGGTTAAAAAGTGTGCTTTGGGTGCCAGATTAGCTCAGAGAGTGAGCAGGCGACCGTGTGCCTTAGGACTGAAAGGGAGCAGCCAGGGTTCGAGTCCGACCCGCAGCCCTTTGCTTGCGTGGCTTTCTGTCTGCTCTTCACTGTTGTGCTATCCAGTAAAGGCAGGGGGGGGCTAAAACCTGCACTGTTGTCAACATTTGCTGCCTTGCACTCTTCTTCTTCTAAACCATTGTGGGTACTGTTTTTTTTTTTTTTTTTTTTATGCTATCAACTTGTGTTGCTTATGTGTGCATGTGCAACCTTGCACAATGAAATCTGTGCACAAATACATTGTTTTATTTTATGGCTTCTGTATGTTTCCATACAAGCCATTTAAATTGTTGTTTTTCATGAATAAAAACACTAAATGTATATTTTGTCATTTTCTCCAATTATAAATGACAAACCGTATAACTGTTAGAGATATTACAAAAAGGGTATGCTATAAAACATCCTAAAGGGATTCCTTTAAAGAAATGCCATGCAAAACATTTGAACATTTTGCCCTCTTTCCACAGGATTAAAAGGCCAGTTTTGTGAGATAAACATTGATGACTGTGAAAAAGAGCCGTGTGGAGTCCTGAGTATTTGTAAAGACACTCTGAATGGCTACAATTGCTTCTGTGCACCTGGATTTATTGGTAAGTGAAAGCTGTCTTGAAGTTATTCTTTGTGAGTTAAAGTGGGCATTTTATGCACAGAAGCAATTTGTCAGCATGCTGCGCTTCTTTTATATTTTCTTAGGAAATAACTGTGAGATTGAAGTGAATGAATGTCTCAGCCAGCCTTGTCGAAATGGAGGCTCCTGCATAGATGAGCTCAACTCATTCACCTGTCAGTGTCCTCCTGGGATCACAGGTACTTTATATGCGTCTTACCATGACTGCTCAAGCGTCTGTGTGTGACTTATGTAAATAATACTGACTAGGTTTTACTTGAAATAACTGGAAAATGTCGATTTTTAAAATGTTATCCAAATCAGGACTAGTTGTTCTTTACCTGATGACTACACATTTGGGTTTTAACAAAATGTCCAAATATTATGTAATTTGGTGTTAGTGCAACACTCAAAATTTATTTAGAAGTTCCTTTTTTTTCCCCATCAGAATAAAATATCAACACAGTGCCAGAATGATAAGTGCAACAATAAATACTTCTTTTCTTGAGTTTTCACCTAATCAATCAAAAATCATGTCACACTGAACTTTTCAAACATCAACCCCACATGACTATAGATTAACAGCTTCTTTAAAATGTATCTTTTAAAATATACATTAAACAGTAGTTTGATTTGTGATCTGATTTCTAGAAAAATCAAAGAGTTAAGAGATTTTTATTTTTTTCCCACAGCTGAACTGTGAAAATCATTTTAAAGTGCACCTTAACAGACTTGAGGCTGGATATGGTGCTTCTGAAGTTTCACTCACTGTATTTAAAGTGTTAAAACCACAGCTCTTGTAGTATGGTTCCTGAAACTACACGTAACACAGAAAGTGCAAATTGCAGTACTAAACATGTAGATAATTCTCTGGCTGTAAATGTAATTTTAGAATTTTTTTGGAAACAAATATCTTTTGATTTGGTGCTTCAGGGTGTGCCTGAAGTTGAGTAAAATAAACAAGGGTAGTTTTGCTTTTAGTCAGCTGCACTCGTACTAATTATAGGTAATAAAAATGTCGTGTTCATTTTCAGAGGGTGTTTATCCATCTGCGAGCTTCAATACTGCCATCAAAATTTTCACCAATTAATTTATGCATCTGTGCAAAGTAGAACTGTTTGTTTGATGGTGTCATTAGCATAATAAGGGGTTCATAAACTCATAAGATATATCCACGTTTATCTACATAGAATCTAAAAGCTATCCTGTCTTTGATCTTAACATTTCATGGAACTTGAAAAGCGTTATTGTCTGCAATTGTTTTTTTTTTTCTTCACCAAAATAGAATATCATATAATAACATATCTCCAAGCCAACCTGTTTTAATAACACAAAGCATTAATTACTGGACTAATTAAAACTTTGGATGTCCCCACAGTGTTAAAGAAGGATCAGTGAGATTGTTATTGTTGGGAGAACTGACCATCAGTATGGGCTGCAAGAGTAACCCAATGTGCTAACACTTAACCTCATGCAATTCTTTAGAACACATGCACAAGGGAGGCGATGAGGTTAAAAAACAAGCTCTATTGTTTGCAGTGTTACAAGTGCAGCACAAACAGTACACTGTAATTACATGGAATGTTGGTGTAATTCAAAGACCCGTTATCACTTTGGCATTTCACACTATGTAACAGCCTCCTCTAAAGCTTACAGAGACAAAATGTGTGAAACAGTGATAGTGAAGAAAAAAAATCATCTTGCTGCTTGGTTAGTTTGCTGCTAATCTGCTCTGTATTTTTCAGCAAAAAAAAAAAAAAAACAAGGACCGAACACCAAGAGAATAGTGTATGAAGTTTATATGTAAAAGCACACACACATCAGTCACTTTATTAGGTACACCTGTTCAACTGCTTGCTAATGCAAATATATAGACATGATAAGATAACACATTTTATGAATCTGCCATCTGGCCGGGCTCTTTCTGTGTGCAGTTTGCATGTTCTCCCCGTGTCCGTGTGGGTTCTTTTCAGGTATTCCATCTTCCTTCCACAGTCCAAGGACGTGCACTTAGTGGGGTTAGATTAATTGGTGACTCTAAATTGCCCATAGGTGTGAATGGTTGTTGGTCTCTCTGTGTTGGCCCTGCGACAGGCTGGCAACCTGTCCGGGGTGTACCCTGCCTCTCGCCCTATGGCACCTGGGAAAGGCTCCAGACCTCTGTGACCCTGAACTGGATAAGCGGAAGAGAATGGATGGTGTAAATGTATATAGATGTAACTGCAGAAGCCAGTGAAACACATACTTCAGACATGCTGAAGTCATAAAATCAAATTTGCAATATGGCACTTTGTGATCCTTGCTGTTTTTTTGTTATTTTAGGCATCTACTGTGAAGTCAACATAGACGAGTGCATATCCTCTCCCTGCCTGCACAATGCCACTTGTGTTGACCTAGTTCAAGGCTATGGATGTCTCTGCGTGTCTGGCTTTACAGGCAAGTGAATGCACTTAAAGTGAATGTTTCTGTGATGTGCTGATGACATCCTACACATACATGAAGATATGGACTTACTCATTATTCTTTTTGTGTATCATTTTCCGGTACAGACAGGGGAAAAAAAAAAAACAACCTCCAACACTGAGCATGTGTGTATGTGTTATATATATATATTTCACACTCAGCACCATTTAAACATGTTAACATTTTTTAATTACAACAAGCATCTACAGCCGTGGCCATGCCTCTGCTTTGTTGTACATAGGTATAACAGTGCTTTGAGCTAAATGTAACACGGTTATGATGCTAACATGGTGATGTTTAGTCAGCAGCAGTCAGTAGAGCATTCTTACACTTGCACTCATGTTCTTACCCTGTAGTATTTTTTTTCTTTGCATGTGGTACTGCGAGGGACTGCAGACAGATAAGATATCCAAACTTAAAGGTCAAACACAAGAATGGCTTTTGAACTGTTTCCTAGCTATTTGCTAATAATTCTCACAGAGCAGGATTCACAGTGAAGAACCAAAAATAGAAGTGGTGCAGTGCTGAATCCTGTGAAATCTTAAGCTCACGAAGGAGGTGGTTTCTCTTTTTTCTAAAATTCTTAAGGCGAATTCATTTAAAACTTTTTTTTTTTTTTTGCATGTTTGTGTAAAATACAATGAAGATGTTCTTGCTGCTCAAACTACCACGCTGCAGCACAATAGGAAGCCCTTTATGGTATTATAGCTGTATTTAGTTCTGTGTGTGTGTGTGTGTGTGTGTGTGTGTGTGTGTGTGTGTGTGTGTGTGTGTGTGTGTGTGTGTGTGTGTGTGTGTGTAGCATTAAGTTCTGCAACATTCCCTCATGCCAAAATTGCCCAAATCCAGATATTGCAGGTGCATGTTGCTTATCCAAGAAATTCAGTTTATTGTTTTCTTTTTACTCAGATGAGAGATTGGTATAAATAACTGCAAGGACATGTGCTACAGCATAGATAGTAATACAGAAAAGGTCTTTTTTTTAATTAGTTTAATTACTAAAAGTTTATGTCAGTCACTTTTTCAACATAACATATTTATCAATTTCTCTTCTTTCCTGTCAAAGGTAGAAGATGTGAACTTGACATTGATGAGTGTGCTTCATCTCCCTGCAAGAATGGAGCCACTTGCATTGACCAGCCTGGTAATTACTTTTGCCAGTGTGTGGCTCCATTTAAAGGTAATGAGCACTGAGGGAATGGGGACAAAAGCAAAGTTAATTAAATTCACATACTATTATTTTCACCTGTCTAAACTAACTTCATGTGTCTCTACAAAATTAGTACATCTTCATTTGTAATCTGTAGTTAAATAAAGAAATCTTGAGTAATTAGGCAGATATAAGCCACAGTCTATGCTTCCGCCAACCAAGTGACGGCTTCATTCTCACGTAGACCAGTCTCACTCTTAACTTAGCGTATTTTAACCTTAATGATAATCTTTTCCAAAATATAAACATGCTGTTCTGATGCTTAAAACTAACCGAGCAGCTACCAAAGTGCAAAACTAGAGAGAGAGAGAAGACTCTACCACAACACTTTTTGACAGATACATTTCTAAAACTGGGATTTTGCAAGAACACAAAACAGAAAAAATTTATTATATTTGACAGAAACCAACAAACATTTATTTAGCCAGACTCTTCCCAGCAAACGCATCCTAAAAACCAGACAGCCAGTCAAGAAAGACCTCAGTAAAACACAAGGACCACTTTGATTGATCTAATGAGCTCATTGGCTGTGAGGTCATCCTGGAAGGACAGTAGTCAGGGCAGCACTTCACAAATCTAGGCTTTACAGCAGAGTCTCCAGAAGAAAATGACTCCTAAAAAGGCAGCTCACAAAAAAGGCACTTCAAAGACGTACTGACAACATAAAGAGAAAAATTCAGAGCTCTGATAAAAATGAAAGTCTTCCAGTGTAATTCAAAGAACTTGTAGAAAGTATTGCCAAAAACGGGCACAACTGATTACCCTTGTAACACCACTTCACTGTACAGTGTGGTTGTGGCCACTGTGCATCATCAGTGTGCATCCATGTGCAAAGCTGCCACTGCTGTAGTACAGCAGAAAGAACTATACAGTTCATGAAGTCAAAGACTAAAGTCATTTCTGGAGTATTCCTCAGAGGGCCAATGATTAACTCACTTTATATCTGAGCTTTTCGAGTGATTCAAGAAAGCCACAGCTTTGTGGAGCTTTAATTTCACCCACTTGTACTGAAGAGTAAAAAATATTCTGAAATTATTGAATGTTGTACAGTTTACTATCGCCACTTCTTTCCAAAGGAAAGTACTTGTGAAGAAGAAGAAGATGAATATATCAGTGAAAGGTTGTACTGCTGTTTACTGCACGTTGTCTAACTGAGACGCTGTCATAGTATGTTAGACGCACGTTTAACTGAACCTCCTGAAATTGTCAGATTCTTTCATAATTCACGGCTTATTGAATGCTTTGTTCATTTTCTTCATGTGATTGTTTTACAGAAATTATCAGAGGCAGGACCCGCAATCGCTTTGCTTTGTCTAGTTTTGCACATTTTGCAACATTTGAACATTTTTATCATGTGCATTGGCCTAATAAATGCTCTGCACTTTTTTTTGCATATGCATGCTTTCCTTTTGCCTTTCATAACTTTATTTTACTTCTTTAGGTTGAGCAGACATTTTTCTCATGCGTGATCTGTCTCAAGTGATGTCTGCCACTTTCATTTTTCTGTGGTTCTATCACTTTTCATAATCTAAGCAGTTGTTAAAGGGCTCAAACGTAGTGCAAATAACAATATTCAATAGCACATTAGTAATGTGCCACAGGTGCCACAGGTGTGCTTTTATCACTTGTTTTAAGACAGCATGGAGCGTGATTGCATTGACAGAGAATTCATTTGCAAATTGTTTGGTACAAGCACAGAATTATATTATTTTTTATATCAGATACTGCATTAACATTTTGAATGCCCAGAGACTTTACATACAGTATACAACCCCAATAAAAATTAAAAAAAACACTGGGATGCTGGGTAAAACATAAATATCAGAATGCAATGATTTGTAAATCCCATAAACCCTTTTTTTTAAAAAAATCACAACAGAACATAGAAAATATACCACATGTCGAGTCATTTTAATATTTCATGAAAAATATTAGCTCATTTTGAATTTGATGGCAGGAAGGAAAGGAAGAAAGGAAGTTGGACTGGGGACAACAAAAGGCTGGAAAAGTAAGCGGTACTAAAAAGAAACAGTTGGATTTGATTAGGTATAAAAAGAGCAACTTAGAGAGGCAGAGTTTCTGAGAAGTAAAGATGGACAGTGGTTCACCAGACTGCAAAAAATGGCATCTGTGAATTGTTGAACAATTTCATAATGTTCCTCAATGTAAAATTGTTAACACTTTGAATATCTCATCAGCTACAGTACATAATATCATCAAAAGTTTCAGAGGATCTGGAGAACTCTGTGTGCAAGGGACAAGGCTGAAAATCAGTATGGATGCTTGAGATCTTTGGACTCTCCTGAGCATTGCATTAAAAACAGACATGATTCTGTCATTGAAATCACTTCATGGGCTCAGAAACACTTCCAGAATTCACTGTATGTGAACACAGTTCAGCGTGCAGGTTAAAGGCATGTCATACAAAGAAGAAGCCATATTTGAACATGATCTAGAAATGTCGCTGTCTTTTCTGGTCCAAAGTTTATTTAAAATGGACTGAGACAAAGTGGAAAACTGTTCTGTGGTCCGATGAATTAAAATTTGAAATTCTTTTTGGAAGACATGGATGCTGTATCCTCCAGACTAAAGAGGTGAGGGACCATGTGGCTTGTTATGAGTGCTCAGTTCAACAGCATGGATCTCTGATGGTATGGTGGTGCATCAGTGTTTTATAGAAGGCCCTATCAATACTGAAAGGTACACCCAGGGTTTAGAGCAACATATTCTCCCATCCAGATGATATCTTCTTAGGCAAATTTTGCATATTTCTGCAAGACAATGCTAAAGCACATTCTGCATATATTACAAGTCTGGTGAACCACTGCCCATCTTTACTTCTCAGAAACTCTGCCTCTCTAAGATGCTCTTTTTATACCCAATCAGCTTTGTAGTAGAATAGTCCAGGGGCTGAGCTGGCCTGCCTGCAGTCCAGACCTTTCACCAGCTGAAAACATTTAATACATCATGAAACGAAAAATACAATGAAGAGGACTCAGGACTGCTGAGCAGCTAGAATCCTATGTCAGACAAGAATGGGATAACATTCCTCTCCTAAAAGTCAAGCAAATGGTCCTCAGTTCCCAGACCTTTATGGACTGTTGTTAAATGAAGAGGAGATGCCACACAGTGGTAAACATGACCCTGTCCAATTTTCAAGACTTGTTGCTGCCCTCAAGTTCAACATGATCTCATTTTTTTCTTAAATGAGTTCAAACAGTTTCTCAGTTTGTTACAGTTTCTGTGATCTTTTGTGAATAAAATATGGGTTTATAAGAATTGCAAATCATTGCATTCTTTTTTTTTTTAAATTGGTAATCTCTGTGTTAATTGAGAAACCTCAATACAGTATATAGTCCACAAGGAATGATTCAGGGATATAGGTTTAGACTTTTGTCACTAGACCTATACATCCATTGCTTTTCTACTGAGATTCATGTCTGCTGGATGGCCATTCTGTTTGTTTCTTTGCCTCTCCCCAGGTCATAATTGTGAGTTCTTACCCTGCGAGGCCAGTAATCCCTGCGAGAATGGAGCAGTGTGTGTGGAAGAGTTGGATCAGGACCATTTCCCTTTAGGTTTCCGCTGTCACTGTCGCCGTGGCTTCACTGGTCCCCGCTGTGAAATCAATGTGGATGAGTGCAGCTCCAGCCCCTGTCTTCATGGCTTCTGCTATGATGGTAAAAAAGAAAAACAACTTATGTCTTGCCAACATTTCAATGACATGCACTCGTGATGGACGCAAAGCTGCATGAATGCATTTAGACATTAAAATGCCATGTATATGTCTGATTTCATTTTGCTCACTTACAGCCTGATAGGTAGTTTTGAGTTGAGTCACCATTGCAGCTAATACGGGTGTTATGGGTAGAATCATCCATCTGAAGAGAGGAGCTGGACATTTCTTACTGGATTGCACTTGATTAGTTTCTTAATATGATGTGTCAAAGAAGATCAGTCATCAATGTTGTGTTATAATTTGAATAATGGATATTAAATTACAGAATTTGGATAGTTAATTGGATTTCACTCCTGTGCATTTCATCTCTAGCATAAGTAGTTTAAAAAGTCATTGATCATAAGAAAAATGCTGATATATATATATATATATATATATATATATATATATATATATATATATATATATATATATATATATATATATATATATATATATATATATATATTGTGTGCATGTTAGTTACCAGCTTTGCAAAAACATATATTTCTGTCAGCAGCAAAATATTTGTGTTTTCCACCCTTCTTGGCATTTTTTAAACCTGCCAGCGCTCCAGTGCTGTTTCATCTGGCTTATGCGTTTTCTAAAATAGTGATGGCAGTGGATCACTATCCTCTCAGTGCTCCATTAGCCTTCCACCAGCTGTTAGCCAATCTTGAGCACAGCCAGTTCACCTTAGGTTAGTGAACCTGGATTCTTGAACCTATTGGCCAGTGCTCAGTAGCAGCCAGCCAGCCAGCCACAAGGGACAGCACTGCATAGTCACAGTGGCTGTGATGAGTAATGCTGCTGCCACCCAGGACTTACAGCATTTAATGAGAGTAATAGCATCTACACGCACCAAGACAGAGTGACAGCATAGATTACGTGGTAAATCTTTGGGATAATGAAGAATCCAGGGACCCTGACTGGGGAAGTAATAAATTCACTCCTGTAAGAACTGCAATTACCTCTGTCACTAGCTGCCTGTACCAGTGTTGTGTTGGAGAAACAGAATGATGCATCCCTCTTTAAAATCATTAATAAATGAAGAGAGGAAGGAATGGATTATTAGCTGTGGGAGATTCTAACTTCTGATGGAAGAAATTGGCGCATTTGTAGCTCCTAAATTAAGAATACCGCTGAAATCGCTCCTCTCCCTCTGTTACATTCTTTTCCCATCATTCAACATCTTGCAAGTATGTTGAGAGTCTTGCAGCAAATGACAAGGCTTTCAGGCTTTCAGTGAGCAAAAAAAAAAAAAAATATGGTGAGACAAGGAAAGTGAGTGGGGAGAAGAGGACTGAATGGTCATTGCAGACAGGTTCATTTAAAGCCGGTTAGAGTGTCAAACTGTCAGACTAAGGCAGAAGGCAGTTTGGACTTTGCCAGCAACAGGTCTCACTGATACAGCAGGAGCCATTTATTTAATGGCCCTATCCTTTAAAAATAGAATCACAGTGGTGATTGTGCTTTATTCTCATAATCAGCACTTACCTGTGTAGAGATGTAGAACCCACCGAGATTTGAGTGAATTAATTTATGATGCAAGGTACTGTAACTATGCTACGGATTTTCCTTTAGTTGTAGATGGCTTTTACTGCCTTTGCAGTCCCGGTTATGCTGGGCTCAGATGTGAGCAAGACGTTGATGACTGCGTGAACAGTTTGTGCAGCACCAACTCAGTATGTAAGGACCTCCATCTGGTAAGTAGAAACATTTTTCCTAGGCAGTATTATAGAATGATGTTATAGCCTCGGCTTAAAAATTGCCCCGTCTCCTGTAAATCACCACAGTTGGTACCTCTTCATAAAATATTGATAGACATGAATCACATTAGTTACTGTACATAACCTTTGATGGCTGTTGTGCAGTCAGTGTTTTAAAAGATTTCTTCTCCAGTAAATATTAACAAGTGTGCAGTAACAGGAACAGTGGCGTATTATTAAAAAAAAAAAGAATAAACTATATCAACATGACTGTGTGCTCTTGGAGCAGCTCGACCGTGATCTGGTTTACAGCATGATTCATATTGTTTTGGATGTCTGGGGAAAATACGGTAGGGAACAGTTAATATCTTATGTCTAATAGATGGGCATTATTATTTATATCTCATAATAGAAAAATTATGCCATTTACAGTGTCCCATTTATGCCTTGTAGGCGAAGGTTTTAATGTAACATAAACCAAAAGGTTTC
The DNA here is from genome assembly GCF_007364275.1 of Archocentrus centrarchus. Lineage (NCBI taxonomy): Eukaryota > Metazoa > Chordata > Actinopteri > Cichliformes > Cichlidae > Archocentrus > Archocentrus centrarchus. The sequence continues at coordinate 19,735,162 of NC_044360.1, read as the reverse complement.
CAGTAAGTATCCTGTCAAGCAAAACACTAATTTATAATGATAAAAGTGTCTCTTTTGACCAGAATGTCTTTTGTTGTGATCATTTCCCATAATTTGGATTAGTAATCCTTTAAAAAAAAAGCTTAATCTTCATGATTAAGGTATAACTCCTAATAAAAATAGAAATTTACAGCTTGTATTTCCTTATTTAAATTTTGGATAGCCATTTAATGACTTTACAGTGTCTTAGCACATCTGCAGCATATTCCCCATTAAAGAACTCCACATCCTGGTTATGTAAAGCATGGATAGACTTGATGGGAAATTAAAAATGCTTATGTCAAAAGTTAGGTTTTAAAGCAAAAAAAAAGAAAGAGCAGCACTTCAAAAACTTTTGTCTTGAAGGCACAGCTCGAGTCTTGTAGTTATTCAGATGTTTGTTTTTTTTTAAAGCCAATAACATTGATATGTTGCAGCTGCGGAAAGGCCTTGGGAACTGCATGCTGCTCGCTAACTGTGCAATGAATACCAGGAGCTTTTTTCCAACAGCTGCTTTTTTGCTAACAGATTGCAGTAGTAAAACAGATGTGTCATAGATAAAGTCCATATATTTAGCCTTGTTTTTTTCCCCCCCTCTGGTAACTTAGAATGTGCGCAATCCGCACTTAATGTAGGGGTAAAAAAAAAAAAAAGCTTATAAATTAGAGTAGTGGCATTAAGATAGCTGAGAACGTTTTGACACTAAAGCAAAATTATGAGCAGAAATTAATTTCTATAAAGTGTCTAGGCCAAATTAAAAATCTTGTAAGATTTTCAGAACTAAGCTTTAAGATTAAAACTTGACCTTCCTTCATAGCAACTAATCAGTAATAGTTTGTGTTTCATCCAGCAGGTTACCTTTTGTAAGAAATATTTAAAGTCTAATTATGACTTGCTGGGATGAAGTAGTTTACAAGGAACCGTATGACAAGACAAAATAGTTGTGGTACAAAAGCTGGTTAAAAAAACTGTGGTGTAATTTTCCTTTCCTGGGATAAACTAAACTCTTCAAATCCAAAGACAAAAGGACGCAGTAAGAAGGCAATGGGATCTGATATGAGGGATATAATGAAATTTCCACCGGTATTTTTTTAGTCACTCTGTTTCACCGTTACATTTTTCCTGGTTCATTATTCAAATAGGGCCGTTTTTTTGGAAACCCCATCACATAGTCTTGTTTACAGTGCAGCTATTTCTCTCTCTGAACATTGTGTCCCACAGAGCTTTACCTTATTTTGGAGAATTGCAGTCCCTGAAGGTGACTTAGCAGCAAAAATGAGATTATGTTCTATTGCCAGGGGTAAGGAATTGGAGTCTCCTGGAGGTATCTAATTTATCATGAGATGACGGCATTTTCCCCCACCACCATAAGGCCTACAGTGTACAAATTATATCAGACAAAGTTTAACGGCTCCCCTTCAGTGTATGAAATAAATATTAGCATACATTCAACCAGAAGTACCCAGGACCTTTTGACAGAGTGTTGGCAATGATAAATCCAAAAAAAAAAACCCTTTGACCATATGAGTACCTTCATAACATATGCAAAGAGGAATTTAAATTAAGCTGGCTTCTTGGAAAGTAATGGAAGAAAAACATTAATCTCTCATGCTGCAATTCATTATTGTAATACCGATTGCAATGATAAAAAAAAAGGACAAATGGTCCACACACTGTTTTGAATGGAGGAAAAGACAAGAAAAAAAAGATTTACATGTCTGAGGTTTATATAAATATAACAATTTTTGAATGTAAAGTACTAACAACATATTCACTGGCTTTAGAGGGAAAAAAAATCCTGACAAATCTAAATCCAACATGTTTTACATGTTTGCTTGGCTGTGAATATATTCCTTTTGCTCGAAGAATATGCAGCGGTAATGCTGTACGCTTCGTAAAGGTTTGTATCGTCGTATCTTGAATGGCATGGAAAAAAAACAGGCTTGCATACTGTCCAGAGGGTAGGTGGTAGGAGGAATACATCAGCACAGTAATGTGGAAATGTAAGACAAGCTTGACTCTTCCACACTTTAAACAGATTTCCACAGGAAAGCTTTTTTTTTTTTGTGTGAGTAGGAGGTTTTATTTTGCAGTGTTTTCAAGAACATTGGGATGAATTAAATCAAGTATATTAAGCATTGCAACATTTGTTTTCTCAAATATAACCGATATAAATAACTAAACAAATGAGTGGCAGAATGCCCTCTGTCTGCTCTGTAACAACTTAATTAACAGCCACTATGTGCAGATGTGCCTACTGCCATCTGAAATATTCAATTCTAACCACCTGAAATACTAACTGTACATAGTGCAGATGTGAAACGTGACTACTTTCCAGTGTTAATCGAATATTGTTTCCTTTTTTTTTTGCATTGCAGAGTTATGAGTGTGTGTGTCAGTCTGGCTGGGAGGGGGAGTACTGCCAACAAGAAATTGATGAATGTTTATCACAACCCTGCAAAAACAACGCCACCTGCACAGACCTTCTCAACAGCTACAAGTAGGTGTGCGAGCTGGCTCGAGGGCAGCGTCCTCACGAGGTGCATCAGTCACTTAAGAAATGCAGGAAAAAGAAGCTGTTCGGAGATAGCAATATGTCCTTCCACTGGCACCGGAGATAATGAATTGCAGATGGCAGGTAAAACAAATGAGTCAATCAATGGCTCACAGCATGAAAAGGTTTCAGGGGATCTGTGACTCATTGGAGGAAAAAGCTGGTGTATCTGCTTCGGCTAATGCCCACTCTCACTGGGGAGACATAAAAATGCTTCAGGTAGAAAAGTTGGGGGATGGAAAGGAATGCGAGGTGGAGTGGTTGTAGTGCCCGGGTACTCACTGCCACCAAGTGGAATATTCACCTGCCTTAAGAGCAGATACTTGAGATTTACATACACCGTGGTTCACTCTCTGCTTCTCTGTCTCCATCTGTCTCTCTTTCTGTCTCGAACGCATACATTTCCATTAAATTCCCACTCAGCACTCTAACCTCTTGTGTCCTACATTCAGCTGTCCAGAATTAAAAGCCGCTCTGACCAATAGGGCTGTTAACCACTAAATTTCTCACACTTTCTCAAACAGAGGTCCAGGAGAGCACTGTGGAGAAAGCATGCATTGTAACACTGAAGGTCTATGTAGAAAAGTATGTTTTGTGGGGAATTTAAATGATAAAAAAACATGTATGCTATTTAGTAGTTAGTCTGCAGCAGCTCCTAGAACACCTGCTGAATGCATTTTTAGCATAATTTTCCCAAAGAACATGACTTCTGTAGCCTTTAGAAAACTTTCAAAAGTGCTTATTTATTTATGAGTCATTTTAATTTATGGCAAAATAACCTCTACCGTGCCATATCTCCTCTCTGGTGTATGTAAGGTGTTTGTGCTCACCAGGCTGGACAGGTGTGGACTGTACGGAGGATGTGAATGAGTGTGATTCTGGACCTTGTCTAAATGGAGCTCAGTGTCAGGAGTCAGACATACCTGGGGAGTTCTCCTGCACCTGTCCCCCCTTCTTCAGTGGCCCCTTGTGCAACCAGCCTTATGACCCGTGTGACCCCCTCCACAATCCCTGCCTACACAGCTCCACCTGCCTGACACGCTCCAATGGAACAGCTTCCTGCAGATGCCCAGCTGGTGAGTGAACTCAGCGCCGCAGCCTCGTACTCGTGGTGTTTTTATTTTAGCCTTATTTTCTAGCATAATCACAGTTTTGTTTAATGGATTTTTAAAAAAAAAACTTTTTAAAAAATTACACAAATCATAATTTCAGTGAAATAAGAAGAAAATCAATTTGAATTTCATTTTTTTTTTTTTTATCTTCCCTCTAAAATGCACGAGTTTTCCCAAAGAAAGGATTAATGCTTTCGTGTGCATGGATAAAATGTTAAAATGTGCTCCTGATACTAAAAACTATGCCACAAAGCAACAGTAGTTTGTCATACAGGGATGATTTAAAATAAAAAGACGTGCCCTTTGTTGCCATCTGGAGAAGAATTTAGCTGGAATCTGGTTGTTTGTTGACATATGGGTTAAAAAGGGATGTCATATATAATGAAATGTAACTTGCCAAGAGTTTCATTGATTCCTGGATTTTTATATGTCATATGTTCCATTTAAATTTACGCAAAAAAAAAAAAAAATAGTCAACAAACTCACACAGCAGTGTCTTTTGACCTAATTTCCTATGAGGAGAACATACAGCTCTTCCTTTTATTTTTGATGGTTTTGATTTCTCCTCATGGTATTAAAACCCAACACTCATGTAGTGGCAACTGGGACATCATAATGCGCATCATGGTATTAAGGGAAAGACCACATAAGATTGACCCATCATAGTGAATCACCTGGTATTACCACTCTTTCATATGATTCGTATTTATACTAACATTACTGTACCCAAGGCACAGAAATCTTTTATGCTTTTATGTAAATATTTTTAAATAATATCTTAGATACAGCATATAACATAAAGCCATTATCCATTCTCCATTGTCAAGACCTTATTCTCTTAATATTTACCATGTTTTGGCATAAAGGCACCTCAGTTTGACCGCTCACTGCTGTGTTATAACTAAACAGAAATGAACAAAAACAGTGTTGAATAATTGGAAGGCACTGCATAAAAGACAAGACAGCCCACGCAGTACGCGTCCTTACTACTTGACCACTGGATTGCTCCAAGCAAATTATATTTAAATGTTAATCAGATATACAAAGACTCATTTGGTATGTACATAATATCTGTAAAAACAGATATTAGTAATTTAAATTCAAGAAATAATTCTCCTCTATTTCTTTGTTTTGAAGTCTAATCATTACAGAATCGCAAATGATGAAATTGTTGGGGAATAACAACATGTAAAATTTGACCCACAGCCAATTCTGACCATTTTTTGTTGTTGTTGTTGTTTAGTTTTTCTGTAACTTTATCTGTAAAATTGTTTAGTCTTAAATCATGCTGTCATCATCAATATAGTTAGGGAATGTCTACCAATATGTTTATGTTTGTTTTACGTTTATGTTAATGTTTGGGTGATACATTAGTGCATCAATACTAATTGTAGCAGCTTATCAGCTTGAATTCATGCATGCAGGTCAATTGGTTATAGCAACCAATCAAAAGAACACAAATAACTCAGAAATTACTCATCAGTGACAACGCACAATCTGATTGTTGCTGTCTTCAATGTGTTCATATTCTCAGTATTTCCATGTTCAGGCAGACTACAAACTTATGCCAGTTCAAATTCACAGTTAACAGATACAGAAGGATGAAAGAACCGTGGGTGGTCGAAGGAGTCAGATTGTAAATTATTTTAAAAGAAAATAAAGCATTGACCTTGTTTAGTGCTTCTCGCTCATTCACATGCCCTCGCCCACATTCATAAATAACTCAGGCATATACATCTACTGAGACGCAAATGAAAAACATGAAAATCTGTTTTATGTTCAGTTCACGAGATCAGTTTTTTTTAAAAGCAGGGTATTGGCGTGGAGCAGCGGCAATGACCGTTTTCTTAGTTAAAATGACCTATTAAGATGTTTATCAGTAAAACCTTGTTAGTTTGGGAATTGTAAATGATAATGCATTTTAACATTCTGCGTTTTCATTGCGGAGGTTAGGATGCTATAGAGTTATGCTGTATCTAATGGCTCCATCAGCAAAGAGATGAAAAAGATGTTGCCAGATATAAATAGAGCGGCTGAGTTAGTTTCAGAAAGCTTCCTTGGAGAGGAATGGGAAATTAGGCGCTGGCTGCATACATTACACCAAGAGCTTTGCGTGGGTTTGGTCGTTTTCACTTCACACAACCATTGTGACTCACTACTCTCCATTATTATTCACCATAAATCCATCCTGTGTAGCTACTACTCAACAAACACGGAGCAGCCCGTGGCTTGATCCCAGTACAGCAGTGTTAAAAACTTATTTACCATTCACTGTATGTTATTTGTCAAGGAAATTGTGTAGGCTTCATGTTATTCTCCAGACTAATTAAAATCAAATTTGTCTGCCCTATGCCTGCAAGATTTACTACAGCCCACCACATGCAAGATGGACACCCCCACACTAAATATTATCAAGGTTAACTTACAAAATCTGTACCATTAGTGCATGACATTTAAATGTGCTCATCTGCTGCTGTGTTATGATAGATGTGTTGCGCTGTGATGAGCTGAATTAAGGAGACTGAGTGTAATGCTTTTAAAAAACACAAAATGTTTGGTAACACTGTCACCATATCATCAGTAACACAAGTACAGGTAGGTAAACAAAAAAATTAAATTAAAATTTATAACCTCTCATTTGCTTTTAGATACTTGAGCCTTAAATATGTAAACAGAAATGGCAGCGCCATCATACAGATCAAGTGGCATCACATGATCCGCATTCAAATAAAGACAGTGTGCTGTTGACTGTTAAGGAAGTCGCTCAATGGTTAAAAAAAAAAAAAAACAAGGCTCAAGATAAACATGAAGGCTTGTGTCGTTAATATATCTGGCTTCAGGTGAATGCAGAAACTCTTGAAATTTTTTGCTAAAACCAAAAAATAGGAAAATACTCCATTATTACTTAATTTTCCTAGAAAGCTTCTTTTTATCTCAGTGTATGCAGTCTCGTGTTTAGTTCATTTAGATACACTACTGTTTAGCTACTTAGGTGAACGCTGTTAAATCCATTCTGCCAATCTTAGCCTTGTTTACTTTTTTTTTTTTTATAATAAACAGCTTCATCTAACACAACAGAAGTCAGTAATTTAGGCTCTTAGGCTGTAATGTATAATCCATGGTTCGAATAACAGGTGTTCTACTCTTTCCATTGCACCAGAACTGCATGAGTGCAACTTAAGAGGCACTCGTATTCATTGTGACGATGCCTTTGAGACACTCCAAATGCTGTGATAATAGATGGTGGCTGTCGAACTTCTCATAGCCAGCCCTATGACAGTATCTGATGGCTGCTGACAGAGGTCTTTTATAAATGCTAAGCACTTTAACTTTAGCGGTTATTTTACCAAACTTGCTGCGAAGAACACATTATAAAGCTGGCTGTGTGGTCTTAGCTCAAGAAACTTCACTAGACTCTATGCATCTAACAAAAAGGTTGATATGGCAAGTTTAGTGTTCATCAGCTTAGCAGGATCTAAAAGGCAGCAATTAGGAGGTTTCTACTGGGAGCAGCATTAAAGGGATTTGTAAAACACAGCCACAATGGAAATGAGTTCTGTCTACAAAGGTGTACTGTGAGAACCTGGAGGCCAAAATAAAACCAGAGCAAGCTGAAAGTCTCTTCTTTATAATAAAAAAAAAAAAAAACAGAGGTGAAGCAGTTATCCTCTTTTGATCGTAGAGGGCTCCTGTAGGAAGTTTTTGTTCTTACTAGCAGAGACTCTCCGCTGAGGCTCTGGCCAGGAGGCCTAAGTCATCTTGCCTGACCAGCACAGATGTTCCACTTTCCTCCTAATGAGGAGCCTCAGCAGGGAGTGCCAAACCTGATAGAAGAGCAACCTGAAAATGGGAGAGTTAGGGTAGAAGGTTGAGGTGAGGGTTACTGGCCGACAACTACAACAAATGAAACAAACAACACATGGCATCACTCAGCCAAGACTGCGGTACAAGGTAGGGTTACATCAGAGTCTCGTACACAATCTATAGTCTTTGGTGTCCTTGCTCAGTTTGCTGGATTCTTTGAGCAAAGACAAGTTCACATGTGTAAACTTTACTCTTATTTAGGCCCTTCGCTGCACATTCTCTACCTCTGACGTTCAGTCTAACATCATCCACTTAAACTACCTAAAGAGCAGAAAAGCTATAGTCATAGACTTTTTCACTGAATTGAATTAATAACATTAAATCTTTGAATTAGTAGAAATAAAATGTTAGCTTTACTCACTTATCTTTTGGAGTTAAGCCAGTAGAGTTCCATTTTGTGTTTCATTTTTTAAAATCTCAGAGAGGGTAAATATTTCTCGTATTATTTCAGTTAGTTCTCATGGCAACTGTTTTATAAAACTGATTACAGGATTCATTTGAGACGTGCAGATAAAACATGTCAGAAGGTTATAATGTTTTTTAATGACATCAGAATTGCTCGGATGTGAAATATTTATAATTGTGAATTATTAAACACTATAATAATCTAGGGACTGGGATAATATTAATTTCCAGCAGCACTTTAATAGTGACAGATTTAAAATCTTGTTTTAGTCATCGCTTCTTTAGGATGGCATCTTTGTATTTGCACAATGGGTAGTACACTATGCTACTGTTGCACTTAACATTTTAGATTTGTTAAAATGCCCGTATTCATTATAAGCTTTTTATTGGGTTTTGGATGACAAGTTGGAATATTTAAGTGTTAAATGTGAGCTATTTGATATGAGGTCTGGCTCTAGTCCATTACATGAAGTGGAGAAATGTGATTTTTTTTTTTTTTTTTTGGAGTTCAGGGAATTAATTCAGAAGCATTGTGTGGTCTCTTCACATGGAAAAAACCATTTGGTCTCCATGGTTCAGAATATACCCAGAGGTGTTCCTGGCCAGATGGAGAACAAACCCCTTTATTTGCATGGCATGCTACACTAGCCTTCACCTTCCACAAGATTGAGATTGTGTCCTACCAAACAGTTGGTTAATGAGCTACTGTGGAGCTGCGCCAACAAGAGAACTGACACATAGATAATATGATACTGAAAAAGATGTGTTGGAAATATGTGTTGCCAAAATGTGTCGGTCTGACCTCAGTAGATTCATTTTAAGTGATTACTCTCTTTTATAGAGGAGGCAGAGTATATGACTTATAGTGGACATGTGGGCAGATGTGTAACAATATCACTCTGCCTTTTTGTTGTTTTAGTGTAAGGAAATAGAAATACACATACACTAATTTTGCTGAACCTACAGTATTTTATAATTAATAGTGTGCTACTCAACAGTATTATGATTATTGTCTTTGAGATAAGCTGCTCATAATAATTATTTCATGCTGTCCACATTATCTGTTTTAGTTTGTATTATAGTTCATTTATAAAATGAAAAAAGTGCCACACCAGTAATGGAAATCTCTTCTAAATAAATGTCCTGGCTGAGATAGCTGGAGCAATTAGAGCATATCAGTTACATGTAACACCCTTAGACTCAGATGGTACAGAAATCCCTCCCAAAAATATATATGCTATGACTCATCACTTCACAGCTTAATTTAACTAAACCAATATAATGTGACTCTAAGCCTCCACAGTAGCCATTTCCTCCTCATAGTACAATTACTGAGATTAAAGGTGTTTCAAATAAATCTTTCTCACAGAATAATGGACCATGACAGGGATGCAGTCAGTGGCCATATTGTATTTTAATCAGAGTTCATGTCATGTAAATCACAGCTCCATTTGGGAAACTATTGTCTGGTCTAATATTCTGACAGTGAAGGAACACAATGAAGGGGGGAAAATATTAAAATGTAGCAGGTGTTCAACCTCAGTATGAGAGCGTGCCCCTTCAGTTGGCAAATGTCTCAGCACGCTAGTGATATTCCATTGCTGAGGGCAAAAGGTGGTTCTCTTCTTCCACTGTAGCTTTGAAACCTCTGTTTCCAGATCAAACAACAGCTGCAGAAAAAAAAAAGGCAGGAAAAATGCATCAGTGATCACATAGTGGTGTGAGAGGATTTCCCTTCATGATAATTCTTCATCATTATTTGATTTAACCAGATTGGTGTTTAACCCCTAAATGCCTCACAGCATGTGAACTGCCCAAATGGTCTCTAAGTAAATATGTGGAAACTACTATAAAAGTTGACAGAATTATTTTTTTTTATTTCTTTTTTTAATTATTATTATTATTATTTAGCTTTCCTAACACCATAAGTTAACTTTCAGAAGGTGGCTGAGATTATTGAGCGAAGTTTATAAATCTGTATCCATAATGACAGTTCCCTAGGACTGATGTGATGTGTGGCTATTAAACATACTAATTTTTATACTGCAGGTATGCATAGGCATTGCATGTACATTAAAAACAAGATGGTAACATCCTGACAGAAGGAAGAAGAGTATCATTTTTTGTGTGTTCTGCACAACAACATGGAACAAAATGACCAAAATAAAACAATATATACGCCCTGAAATACATGCAGTACAAAGTTGCTGGAGTGTGAACAGTTGATTTGCCTGCTGTAGGCAGAGTAAGGCATGAACTGCAGAAAGTCTGCCCAGTCTTAAACAACCATGCGATCTGATAATGATTGATAATGATATGATATAGACATGGTGCTGGGTGTTTGTGGTTAAATGTATATGGGTCATTGTTATTCTATTTCACTGTATCCTTGTTTGGTATCAGTGATTTTCAGTTGTATAGTTTGTGCTATGCTACAGTGTCTCTTCAGACAATGATTGACCCCCATTTTTCAAGAATCAATAAGTTTCTTCTTTGTTACAAACCAAAACATCTTGTGAACAAGGAAAAATAAATTTAACAGGACAGTTTTTGTGAAATGATGAGCTATCTGGTATCTTCTAGGGGGAAATAGTTCCTAATGTTAAAAATGTCTTCCTATAGTGTGAAAAAATGTAAAAGTGAGAACATTTTCGTTTCTTGTATTTCTGTCATGGGAACTGCAATACACTGCTGTACCAAAGTTTCTCTTTAGCTCATGACACGCACTGCTGTAAGCACAGTGTTACAGCCTAAGGTGACCTAGATGAGTGCATCTGCATTTATACCAAGTCAGAATACTTTTTCTATCGTTAACTGAACCAAATTCAGCTTTAATGTTGGCGTTCAACTGTCATTTCTCTGTGAAAAGTATGTACTTAAGCATAATCATTGTATGTATCTTTTAATTGGTAATATGTAGGGAAGTCACAAATAGCTCCTAAGGACAAAGCGAACCTCTAACATTTCTGCGTTACAAAATAATAATAATAAAAAAGAGTAATAACCCACAGAACCTTAGCAGACAGGCATCTATTTATATATCTACCTATCTGTATATAGATAGGTAGATAAATAAATATATTTATGGTGCTGTATATTTAGTTATCCAGCTATCAGGCTATTTATTTAGGTATCAATAAAAAGAGAGAGGGTGGAAACAAAATTGCTAATTAGCAAGAAAGAGGTAAACTGAAGCATCATCAGAGAGTAGGAGAGACGGCCAGTACACGATTGTATACTAATCAGACACTTTATTAGGTACACCTGTTCACCTATTTGTTAACGCACATATCTAATGAAGGTATGATTAGAATTTGAATAATAAAACATGAAACCATGAATGTATCCTGCCTAATATCAGTGGTGGGCCCGGTTGTACCAACTGAGCATTGTTTTAACCCCACAGCCTACCGGGGTATTGTTGCCGACCATGTCCATCCCTTTATGATGAACACAGTGTACCCATCTTCTAATAGCTTCTTCCAAAAGAAAAAGTTGAAATTGAACAGATCTTAAACTGGTTTCTTGAACATGACAATGAGTTCACTGGACTCAGATGACCTCCACAGTCACCAGATGTCAATACAACAGAGCACCTTTGGGATGTTTTGGAATGGGCGAGTCATGTCATGGATGTGCAGCCAACAAATCAGCATCAAATCTGGGAAGATTGTTTCCAGCATCTTGTTGAATCTATGCCACAAATGATTAAGGCAGCTCTGAAGGCAACATGGGCTCAACCCTGTGTTAGCAAGGTATAACTAATGAAGTGTCTGGTGAGTGTATATGTCTAATACTGTATATGTTGTAAAATAAGCATTAAATAAGTCAAAATGCAAATGCAAAACATAACTATATGATTTGCAGGCAAGCCTGCTGTTTCCTCACATTTTGCATCTTAGACCTTCTGTGTTGTAAGAAAGACAAGGTCGTAGGCTTCAGACCCAAACATATGAATCAGCAAACTACCAAGCAGAAGGCTGCATAGTCATCATGGTGAAGAGGGCTGATTCTCAGTGGCATTTGTAGTGCTTTCAGCCCTCTCACACCAAAGAGTGCCATTTAATGTAATGAATTATTTTGTTTTAAAGCCAAATTACCCAACAAAGCTTTAGAGTTCAAAGCATAGCCTGATTGTTCTTTCATTTGTATTTCAAGAGGTACAGTACAGTGTTATGTTTATGGAGAGTGTGGATGATATAATAAAAGGCCCAAAATCTCATGTATTCTCATTATTTTCGGCCATTTAATGGAAGTGCCTGTCTTTGGTGTAGACCTCAGAGAAAAGACACCTGCATCCAGGCTGTTCCACAAAGGTTTTTTTTTTTTTTTAAACTGCTTCTTTCTGTAACATTTGGTGTCACAGCATGTATGATTTTCCAAACAGACAGGATGCAATGATCAGAGAGGGCCAAATCTTTGACAGACCATAAGCAATTTGTCATTGTATGACAACCAAAGTTTACTACATGTAAACATGGTCAAAGTTAACAGCTTTAATTTATAAATTAGTCATCAAAATAGACAAAATGTCTAAAGCTAGAGAAAAGAGGAAAAACATAATGCATCTATCTACACAGGGCTAAACAGCAGTTGTGAAGAAGTAGCTTCATTTATGCCAAAAGTATGAAATAGCAGCAGGTCTGCAGCAGCTGTACAGTAAACAAATTTTAAATAAACTCAGTGTTTAATCATTCTGTGCCTGCATTAGCAGTGCCGAAGAGGTGGTCCAGGTGTGTAGCAGTGGGGTAAATTGGTTGCTGTAGCTGGTATTTACATGCGAAGGATTTCTATTCTTAACCCACTTCTTCAAGTAACCCAATTTTTGGTCCTTGGATATGAAGGACCTTCAAGCATACAGTACTCTACCTATTTTTAATTTTCATTGGTGTTGCTGCATTTTAAATGCATATAATTTATAATAATCCAAGCTGTCCAACAGTATTCCATCAGAGGTTCTCTGTGCTGTGATGGTTCAGTTTATCCACATTCTGTGCTTTTGTCAGACAAAAAACAAAAATTTGTTCACTAAGAAGAGCACATATCTGACATAAGACCAGAATAATTCCATGCACATTTTTAGCAGATGATTACCTTCACCGAGGAGGTTATTTTTTTTTAGTAGTGTGCGTGAGTGTCATTTTACCTGTAAACACAATAGCTCAAAAAGTTTTGAATGAATTCTGATAAAACGTTGTGGGGGTGTATGGAGTCGTGTTAACAATCCAATAAAATCTGGCTTACATCCACCAAGGTCTTCCAGGTCAAGTTAGGGATTTATTGTTCAAAAATTGACAAAAAGCCTTATAACTTAGACACTATGATTCTTACAAGTGGGATGTGTATTGTCTGTATAAAGATTTAAAATAACAAATCACATTTGACCTTTGACCTCTCCTTTAAGGTCAGTAGATTGATTGGAAGGTGATAATAATGCTATAGAGAGCTATTTAAAACTATGTTTCTTACTGCCATTGTTTGTATTGACAACATGTAGGCATATAGAGAATGATATATGTGGATTCTAAATATCACATTTCTTTGGACCTCTGACCTCTTCTTCAAGGTCAAATAAGGTCAAGCGTTCATGAAATGTCTTTTATCTTTAAAACTCAGCTTAAAATTCTCCTGCTTTTGTTTATTGGCAACATTTAGGAAATGATACTGGTATATGGGGATTCTAAATATCACATTATATTTTGCATCCAAATATCATGTCACATTTGACCTCTGACCTAACTTCTGCATGTCGCATCTGCCTTTCTTTCAAGTTGACCTCAAAATGTGTTCTATCCTTAAAGAAAGTATTGTCAAGAGAAAGAGAATGAGCTACTTAGTTAGTTAGAAAAATGCTGTAATATAATATTATATAATAAGTTCAAGTTATTCATGTCCTGTTATTTATAAATCAGTACCTGTTATCTATTACCTACTCCTACATAATGTTTGTGTAATCAAAGTAAACATCTGTCATGCTACACTTTTTTTTGGTATTTTTTTCTGCACTACACGCTTCTTAAAATATGTTTAAAAAGAAGAAAGAAAAAAAATGAGTATATAGAAATTACAATACTATTCCCTTAAAAGTAAATACTGCTCAGAGAATGAGGTTTGCATTGTTGGAGGGCCTCCCGTTTTAGCTGATTTTCCATTGTTTCCATGTTATAGTCAACTCAGTAACTTCGTGTGTCACCATTAAAGAAGGGAATCATGCATCATATAATGCAACAGTATCGCGATTTGTCGCCCGTCGTATGATATAGTACAGCGATTCTGAAATACTTGACGAGACAATCTAAAATGCATCTCAGTTCCTCCTAAGGAGCAAAAAGCTGGAATTATGATATTAATAAGATCACAGGGTGAAGCAATACTGTGTATGCAATCTTTTTTTTTAGTGTAACCTGAAAGCATTTCAGTCGTCTGTGCAGAATTTCTCTATTCTGTAGTGTTTTCAGTATTTGCAACTCATTTCTAAATTTGCCTGTATTTTCTCACTTTTTTGTCAAGCTCTTATACATTACATTTTTAGGGCCATTATGCATTTGGATACTGTAGATTTCACTCTGATCTTGTGCCATAAATCCATAATCCACCTACTGAATGCCAAATTAAAGGCACAGTAGATAAAACCCATAAGGCCAGACACAAAACTTGCAATCATATTTTAACATGAGAATCCTGCTCAGATTAAGCCACCAGTGACATCTAACATTTGATACATGACAGCACACAGATGACACCACAGACAGAGATCATAATCTGTATCGCAGAAATGCTGGGTTATAAAATTTTAAATGAGCCCCTTCTGAGAAACGGTTACATCAGACTGACAGAAGACAACAGTCACCGATGTAGCAGTCCATACTAAGCTCACGCCCTCAAAATGAAGACGTTCCTCATATTTCAATTGAAATGTCAATCAAAGTTAGTTCGCTATCCACTTGGGATCACCCACAATTTCTTCTCCTCTGAGACATGTACTGGCAGCAGCCGTGATCACATGCTGTAGTTCTTGCCAGATGATGGAATGACTATGTGAGCCATGCGCCTTGGGTATCCCTCTCTGTACTCTGTCAAAGAGAAGCCTCTAGTCACTGCTTAGTGGCAGAAGATGCATTGCATTGCAGTGACATTCGAAATAGTCCCCAAGGTGCTTCACCATTGCTTTGACTGACAGACCAGCATGGGAAACCTGTGCTGTCCCATAATTCACCAGATGCTCTGTGCTGTCTGTGGCCTCCTGTCCATGGATTCCTCTTCATTCATACATCCCAAGATGCACAGAGCATCGTCACTGTCTCTGCGCTTTTTTATTAGGAAATACATTAAGAAATCTGGTGTCTTTATTTCTAATTTTAAACATGATGGAGATTGCAAATAATCACCTACTGCTCCTGCAGCTGTAGACTTTCAAAGTGCACACATAATAGAAATAGACAGTATGCAGTTACCTCCTGATAATACACACAGTACAGGAGACCCTTTATGACCCTGCAGGACTATTATGGTGAATTGTAGAAATAGCCAAAATGTGAAATTCAGTACTTTGAATGATTTCTTCTTGTATGGCTCAGGTGTCACATTTTTTAATGTGCAAAATTAAACTGCACGTTCTCTTTTCTTAAACAATTTTCAACAACCCCGTCGTCATGAATAGATGTACTTCTCTGGACTGAAATTTACTACTTGCAAAACCCATTACAGTTCAAAAATATATAACGCTGTCTTGAAGCAGTGGGAGTAACATAATGAGACAAGAAAACAATAAGAGCACTCACACACTCATTATGGGTTAGTTATATTAACCCTTTGGTATGCTTGCATTACATTTAATTATGCTTGGCAGATGGTGCTCTGCAGGGGAAACACAGTAGTCATTGTTGGGAGTCTGAGCCCAGAATTGTAAAGTAGCTTGATAGCAGCATTGCACAGGAAATTGTATCTGTGTGTAATTACTCATACCGTGCAGCAACAATGGCAGATTTGTGGAGCATCTGTAGTAATGTAGATGCTGTACTGGTCTGTTGTGGTGACGAGAACTAAGTGAAAGTAATGGCCAAAAGCATAAAACTGGGCTTCCTCTGAAGGGTGTCTGAGTTTACCATTAGAGGTATGATGAGGAGCTCTTTTGGGGATGCCCAGCTGGGAAGATTTCCCATGCAAATCCTGGGCACACTATAGGGATTATGTTTCTCAACTTGCCTGGGAATGGCTTGGTATCCCCCCCTGAAGAGCTGCAGGTGTTGGCAGAGGAGATTGAGCCTTGGGTAGTTCTGCTTAGACTGCTACCTCCCCAGGCTGGACATGGATGGATGGATGGATGATTCAGTGGTATCTATATTATGTGCTTCTGATGTTTAAAGGTGATTCAGTTTCATTATTCTGGGTCCGGTTGCTAATGAGAGTCAGATTGTGTCCATTATTTGGTTCCATACTTTGGAGCGTTTAGTTGATTTGTGATTTTTTTTTTAATTCATTATTATTATTATTTTACTTAATAAAGCCAAGTCATGCATAGAGTGAATGTTAATTTGTTCATCAGAAAACTATCTAATCAACCAGACTGAAGCCAATCGCTAGAGGACTACCTCTGGCAGGCAAAACATTACAGGCTCCTAGGCTGCCTTCAGATGTACAACAAAACATCCATGCTGATCTGCTTAGCCATGCTGCCCCTCAACCCCCTAATGAACAAGGGCAAAAGAGCTCTTGGGCTTAGCCTCTCCCTCTTACCCTAACTTAACAAGATGTCCCTGTACTCGCTCGCTTTCTCTCTCTCTCAAACACACACACAGACATATGCACGGTGGCACACACAGACACACACCTCCCAAACCCCAAACCACTAACCCTCAGACCAATCTGTCTGTGGCACTATAGTATTATTAGACTTACACACTCTCAAAGGGGAAACAGTGAGTGCTGAGAGCTGGAAGATGAGATATGCTACAGGGCTTACTAGTTCCATTAAAATGGCATTCACTGGGGCCTTTGTTATCATCGGTCCTGACGTTTTCAGGATGTAGTGGGGTTTGCTGATCCATGACCATCTCATCTATCTTTCAGGATTTGAAGGAAGTTGGTGTGAAATTGACACCGATGAGTGCAGTTCAAACCCATGCCAAAACCAGGGTGACTGTGTGGACCGGGTCAACAGTTACAGGTAAAGTGTTATCCACAAACCGGCTTTTCATTTCTTAGTGGGTGAGAAAATGTCAGGAGTTTTAGTGATGAAATCCTCATTTTTTTGTATGAGTTTCAGACCATTATACTGCCATTTTGATTCTTCTAAGCTCACACCCTTTCTTCATATTTAACAGATAGTATTATTACTATATAATACTATATGTTGTTTTTATCATATGTTACTGTACACGTTCTGACTTATTGTTTAATTTAGTTAAACAGGTCTTTGTTACTGTGCAGTGTGCGAAATCAAACTAAATATGACGTGCAATTAATATCAATAAATGCCTATTGATTGTCTCACTCTGTGCACGTGCCTGTAGGAAACATCTTCTATTTTCCATCTGAGACAAAATATCAATATTAATGATTTTTCTTTTCCAGCTGTGTTTGTAAGATGGGATTTTCTGGCCTTCACTGTGAGGAAGACATCAATGAGTGTGCCTCTAGCCCTTGCATCAATGCTGGCATATGCCAAGACCTTGTGAACAAGTAAGCATAAACGTACTTCTTTTTTTTTTTCCTTCGACTTGCGTCTTAACCTTTTTTCATAGTGTGTTTAAAAATCATGCATATCAGTAAAGGCCAGGCAGAATTCATTTCCTGAGTTTGTTTTGAAAGTTGAATGATCAATCACCCCCCCCCCCCCCCCCCCCCCCCCCACCTAAAAAACAAGAAAAAAACAGGTATAAGGTTTTGGCATTCCCCCTTAGAGTGTTGCAGTTTACACAACAAGCTTGTCATCCTTGACACACGTAAGCTGCTATTCTAAAGTCGAAGAGCGAATTCAGCAGGAACACATCATGTATCTAGATTGGGCTTTACTCCACCGGTGCTTTTCTCTGCTGTACTTAATGGGAGCCCCGGGGCTTCCAGGCTTAGTCGGACAGATGGGTTGAGAAGTCCCAGGGCCAATTTGAGTCCTAAATGGTTTGTCTCCAGTTTGTCTTCCGTCGTGATTTCATTCCCATGTGACCTGGCCCTGCTCAGAGCACTCTCCTGATTGCATAGTCCCGGGAGTTCACATCAGGTGTGTTTTAACCTCACTGCCCACCTCACACCTCTGAATCCAGAAAGCCGAGCGAGTTCGTCTACACTGTAGTGAAAAATCAGACTCATCGTATTCATACTTGTACTTGCACTTCATTTTTTTTAAGGAAATGCAAGTTATGCGAGCACAATGAGGAAAGGGTCATTTGCTATAATTCAGTCCAAGAGCGGAAGAGGCTTTCAAACAAATGCACCACGTGACAGTAACTACCAATTAGCATATCTCATAAATTTGGCCTGATGTAACTTGTTTACTGGTGAATGATGTTTACAGCAGTGCTTAGGTGAATAATTGTATGTTGCCCCTTTACTTCATCTCCTGTGAGATCTACAGTTAGGCCCAGTGACAGCTTCAGAGAGGGATTTGAATTGAGTAAACGACATCATTGGACAGATTAAGCCTTCCCTTTAGTAACAAGTCATGAAGTATAATTTAAATTAAGTTGCACACTGGGAAACTTAATTGCCGGTTGTTAATTGTTCCGCGAAATGCTGCCGGTCAGTTGAGATAATCACTGCAGTGTAGTTTATCTCAGTGGGGTTTGGAACACAAGCTCACAACTGATTCAGGAGAGTGTGTGCATGTTTTACTGAAAACTATTTTGATTATTTTAAAGTTACAAAAAATGAAAATAAGTGTGCTATTATTGTGTGACACTTTGCTTTTCACTTAACAATTCCTTCTTTAGGTTCCGCTGCATTTGCCCCCCTGGTTATTTTGGAACGTTGTGTGACCTGGATGTGAATGAGTGTGAAGTTTCACCTTGCCTACACGAGGGCATCTGTATCAACACGCCCGGGGGTTTCAAGTGTGTCTGTCGTCCTGGATACTCAGGTAGCTCTTTTGCCCCAAGGCGAGATCAATATAAGACTCTAAAAAGCCTATCATGCCTGCTTATGGCTGCACGCTATTGAAGTAAGTCTGACACAGATCTGGCTTAGTGTAAAAAATTCTTCACAATGCTTGCTTTTAATTAGCCTGCCTCCCTGTGCAAGACACAGTGCCTGCTTTTTAGTACGGCTAACAAGAGATAAATTCATGTCACCTGTTTTATCTGATAAAAATGTCTCAGTGTCTCTTAGCTGCATTTATTTAATTGCATCAGCCTCTTCAGTCTCTGAACGCTATTGTTGTTTTACTTCAATCCATTTGTCTTATTTTCCACCCAGACGGATATCGAGCTATTTTAGCGCGCGCGCGTGTGCGCACTTGTGTGTGCGCTATCCAAAGCCGATTCCTGTCAGATACTGGGAAGATTAATTTCATTTGTCTTCCACACTGTATCATCAATTTATCCTTCCCCAGTTGAGAGAGGGGGGAAATCTCTGAGGTATTGCTACTCTGGAGAGCAGAACCTGACACGCATGGCCCAATTCCCACAGAAGCAGCTTTTATTATTAGACCTACGCACAGCATAGTACAAGCCATTACTTTTTCTGTTGCTCTAAGCTCATCTGAGGAAACAGGGTCCCCCAAGAGAGCAAGTGGCCAGAGGATACAGTGTGGATTGGCTCAAACCAACTAGAACTCATACAAAATATTTGCTCTAGTAACATGTGTAACAGCAAAGCAACTTTTGACAAAACGCACAAAAAAAAAAAAAAAATGGGTCTAAGGTGCTGCTGTAGTTGTGCTGTGTGTTCTTTTTATTCTTGCCTTAAAGTAAGTTTGCCATCTGAGGGTGATTCATCATGCAGTGTTTTTGTAGCCTGATTGGAATGGATTGAAATGTTATCCTTCTTTCACGGTATGATGTGTCATCACTGTACCACTGTAATTCATTGTGTCACTTGGTAGTATTAACATATTATTTGCTTTAGCCATGAGGGAAGAAAGGGGGACATTTTTTGCATATCAAATGCCAAAAGTCATTTTGATAGTAACAGTTGAAGCCTCTTACTAATAAATGAGTCCGGCACTGTATCTGGCCACTTTTTTTTGATGTTGTTAAGCTATAATGACACTTTATTCCCACCTCAATCAGTACCTGTGTGGAATTTTCTTCGATGCATCTGTCTTTTGTAGACATTTTTACAGGTCCTGTAAAAGCATGCTAAAGGCTGTATGATGCATATGGTAAAGAGTTTCACTAGTTTAAGATGGAATCTGTGCTTTGTATGTGAAAGTGTTCCTCATTCCTTAACAGTTCAGGCTTTCACTGGGTCAATAAGACATGTTATTAAACTTAATTTGTGTATACAGCGCCATTTTATTCTGTATATATTGGCAAACATGCTGTCTTATAATGTAAGTCAGTCTTGGCAGCTGGCTCGATCTTTGCTGTCAGATCATTATTTAGGACATTTGGCTTAAAGGTCTCTTGAATCCCAGTAATGTATCACTTAACAGGTGCTGTGTTCTTTATGGTCAAAGGTCATTACAGTGACATGATTAATTGGTAATCTTGTTTATATAAATCAGAGTTTCTCCACGCTCTTTGTCACCTTCCCTTTTCTCTTCTTCACCCATCATTAGTGAGCATGTTCCCTTGAGTGATGGTACAGTGCAATCAGCACTTTATTGCAGTTTCCTCAGTCAGCACATTGCTGGATGATGATATTCTGGCCCTTGCAATGTTGTTTGCTGTTAAGGCTTCAGTAAATTCTAACTCTTGCTGGCTGGACTTGCTGGTAGTGTTTACTCCTTATTAATGTGACAACATGCAATGCTGTGCAAACATTTATTCATTTATTAATGGAAATATATCAAATACAAACCACTAATCTCTCATTTTTAATATGTAGAAATATCAGAAACTGTCACATGAGCCATCAGTTTATGTTTTTCCATTCAGTTTTCATTATGTTTTTAACTATTTAAGCAAATAATACATTTTATTCACCAAAACAGATTTTAATGAAGCCATAATAATAGTCCAACATATGTTTTATTCATAGATAATCAAGTTGTGAGTAGCTTTTAATCGATGTAATTGTGCATCGCTTTGTGCAAACTAGCAGTCACAAACAACCAGTAAATGTTTTATTGCCCTGTCCCTGTGCATAATTACTTTTGTTATGTTGTATGTATGTATGTTTATGTTTACATAATTTGAACATTAATGTTAGGTAATGTTAATTTGGGTGGCAAAGTAGTTAGCACTGTCAAACCTGCTGAGGACTTTCTGTGTGTTCTCTCTGTGCCTGTGTGTGTGTGTGTGTGTGTGTGTGTGTGTGTGTGTGTGTGTGTGTGTGTGTGTGTGTGTGCCTGTGTGTGTGTGTGTGTGTGTGTTTCAGTTTTTTTATTTATTCTTGCATTTAGGTATAATTATATATATAGTATTAATAATAATACTGGCAATGATCAGTATTATGATCATCACTTTTAAGGACACTGTGAAACTTTAGTAAATTTCAACTTTCATCATTATTTAATGTTGTTTTTACCTTTGCGGTCACAGATTTACTTGCTGCTGCACAGCTTTGCTTTTTGGCTAAATGAAACAACTCATCTCTTTGGCACAAGAAATGAATCGTTTTACATTCAGTAACGAGACAAAATGATAGATTTTGTGTACAGAAGAGGCAGTTTATTTATTCTCTTTCATGAATAAATACAGGGGGCAAAATAGTTTCTTGCTCCTCTTGTCACTATGTTTACATTTGGCTCGGCTCACGAATGAAAAGCTAACCAAATGATTAATGATGGGTCACTAGTCATTTTTCATCTCTTGATTACTGGAAGTCCCGAAGAGATTTTAGGGGTATTAAATAATCTTTTTACCACTTCAGTAAAAATAACATCACAAAATCCCCGCATCTAGAATTATACCCCACACATTCATTCATTTTTAATTCCTCTGCATAAAAGTCACTTCTGTGCATTTTTGTAAAGCAGTACCTGCTATAATTTAGACTCCTCTAAACATCATCAGTGAGTCTTCCCAACTTGTATTCTGATTTGTTGGCAGGAGGGGGGACTAATTTTGTCAGTTTATGTTGTCTGGTGATTCCTTCCCAGCTTGAACCCTCTCCTCCTCTTCGCGTTGTCTGTGATCTGAATGCTATTTTTGTGCTGCCTTTTATGAATAATGAATATTATCAACAGTCTTTGCTAAAGCTGAATATTCGGCCTTATCTTAAATGTGTCTGATTGCACAGTTTGCGTGGGGGGTTGTGCCCTTGTAGACACTGGGTGCTGCAGTCTCAGCATGATCAGCGTTTACAGTACAAGACACACTTTTCCATTAGTTCAGTGCTGCAGTTCAGTGAACCCTCTCAGGGGCACACACCGCCCAAATTGCATTGCACTTGGCTTTAGTAGTCTGTAGCCAGCCAGAACCCTTTGATTTCATTTGGAATTTTGTTTGTAGCTATTACAGAAGCGAGAAAATACATGAAAAAAATAAGTTTGTGTTTTCTCAGTGATTTCTCCAAAAAACCACTTTAAATTTCACTATTTTCTTTTACTGTCTAATGAAGAAATAATGTAGTCATGTTTGAAAACTGGAGAAGGCATGTTACCCTACCCTGGATTATCGAAACTATGTTTCTAGGATCACTTCCCTTCAAGTCTGGTGTAGATGGAAGCAGCTATTTCAGGTCTTTGAGAAAATTTCACACCTTTAAATTATCGGTTTGTATTTGTTTTATTTTATTATTTTAAAGTGCCCTTTCCTAATAAATTATTTTATTTTATTTGATTGTAACTTTAACATCATACTTATTGTTATTATGAAAAAATAAAACGGGTGTGTTATAATATAAATTCTGAAAATAGATGTAAATATACACTCACTTGGTAACACAGCAGTTTAATCAGCCAGTCACAAAGGAGCAACATAGTGGACTTAGGCATGGTCAAGATAACCTGCTGAAGTTCAAACTGAATGAGGAGGAAAGGTGATTTAGAGAGACTTTAAATGCAAATGTTGGTGTCAGACAGCCTGGTTTGAGGACTTTCAGAAACTGCTAATCTCTTAGGATTTTCCCACACAACAATCTCTAGGGTTCACAGAAGATGGTCCAAAACAGAGAAAATATCCAGTGAGCGCAGTTCTCTGGGTCAAAATGCCTTGCTGTTGTCAGAAGTCAGAGGAGAATGGCTAGATTGCTTCAGGCTGAGAGGAAGGCAGCATTAATTTAAATAACCACTAATTACAACCAAGTTATGCAGAAGAACATCTCTGAACGCACAGAGCATCGAACCTTGGAGCAGGTGGGCTACAGCAGCAGAAGACCGCACTGGGTGCCCCTCCTATTAACTAAAAAAAGGAAACTGAGGCTACAGTTCAGACTTGGTCACCAAAATTGGACACCAGAAGACTGGAAAATATTGCCTGGTTTAAAGAGTCTCAATTTCTGCTGCAACATTCAGATGTTACAGTCAGAATTAGGTGAAAACAACATGAAAGCATGGATCCATCCTCACTTTTATCTATGATTCAGACTGGTTGTGTCATTCTGTGGTGAATATTTTCTTTGTGCAGTTTGGGCCCCTTAGTACCAACAGAGCTTTGTTTAAATCCCACAGCCTAACTGTGTATTGTTGCTGACCATGCCCATCCTTTTATGACCACAGTGTACCAATCTTCTGATGGATGCTGCCAGCAGTATAACAAAAGCCACAGTCACAAAGCCAAAAACATCTCAAACCGGTTTCTGGAACATGACAATGAGTTCACTGTACTCAAACAGCCTCCACGGTGACCAGATCTCAGTCCAGTAGAGCACCTTTGGGATGTGGTGGAACCGGAGATTCACATCATGGATCTGTTGTGATGAGTCTGCAGCAACTGTGAGACGATATCATGTAAATATGGACCAAAATCTCAGGAACATTTCCAGCACCTTGTTGAATGTATACCATGAAGAACGAAGGCAGTTCTGAAGGCAAAAAGGGTGGTCCAACCCTTTACTAGCAATGTGTACCTAATAAAGTGTCTGGCGAGTGTAAACAATTGTTGAGATTAAGGTTACAATGAAAATTGTATTTTCTACTTATGTGATATATCATAGGGCAGCGTGGTGGTGCAGCAGTCACTGCTGCCTCACTGCAAGACGGTCCTGCATGCAAACCCACCATCTGGCCTTTTTGTGTGGAGTTTGCATTCTCTCCCCGTGTCTGCTGGGTTCTCTCTGGGTACTTCAGCTTCCTCCCACAGTCCAGAGACATGCAGTCAGTGGGGTTAGGTTAACTGGTGATTCTAAATTGCCCATAGGTGTGAATCTGAATGCAAACAGTCTCTCTGTGTTAGCCCTGCAACAGACTGGTGACCTGTACAGGGTGCACCTCGCCTCTCGCCCTACAACCTACAATTGGATAAGTGGAAGAAGATGGATGGATGGATGGATGGATGGATGGATGGGTGGGTGGGTGGATTGGTGGATGGATAATGAAATGCTTGTTTTATCTGATCAACAGAACAAAACACAAAGTGATTTAATTAGAAATTAAAGAAATGCTTCCAAATGAGATGCTGGATGTAGTGATTGGCATTTGCCTAATTTCACTGTTTTGCTTTTTTTTTTTTTTATTCCAGTTATTGAAGATTTTTTATCTGTTTATCCAAAAAATGATTAATCAAGTAATTGTTTCAGCTCTTGTTTTGTCAGTAACATTTTAATTGCTAAATATTTACTTTCACAAAGTAGAATGGCAAAATTGGACCACATCCTTATTGTCAGTTATGTGTTGTTTTTCTTCTTGTTTTAGATCCACGGGTATATTTTTTTCTTTTTTACGCACTCCATATACCAAACTGTTTTATTAGTCCCATAAGCCCTGTCTTCTAAAATCCAATAACCCCTCAGAGTTCACATGATATTTTATTGAACACAGAGGTTTAAAACTTAAATAACTTCAATAAATAGCTATATTTCTGCTCTGTGCTTTGACTTGGTGCTATTAATGGAGAAGCCGGATGCTAATAATTAAAGTTAATGCTTACAAGAAACTGAAGGATGTTCCGCTGTCGAATAAGGTCATGAGGAACAAGTTAGAGCCACTTTGAATTAAGTGTTTCAGAGCAAGCATTAAAAACTTTCAAGTTATATATTCAAGAATGATATAGAAGCAAGACATAACTTATTAAAAAAAAAAAACAGAAATTCTTATGCAACGCACACAGCCCAGCCATGTTTACCATTACTGCCAGCCTGTGATCACTGCGCATCAAAGTTTACCAAACAGATCAGAGAGAGAAAACATGCTGGTGAGGCAGCTTTATCTGGACAGTAAGATCATTACTGTTAGGAAATAGCTTTTGAATCTTCAAGGCTTTAGTCTATTAACTGCAGATTCTTTGCTTTAAATTTGCTTAAGTGTAAAATAAGTTTGTTGAAAGATTTTGCAGAAATGTGAAAATAATCTAAAATGGTTATTGGTTCAAAGAAAAAATTGCCTATTAACTCAGGCGGATCATTTTCACAGCAATGCTAGCCTTTTGTCAGAGTTGGCAACTAATACTAATGGTAATACGTCTTGACAGATAACGATTGACAGAATTGTTTAAAAATTCTGCCAGCCCTAAATGCTCATCATAAAACACAAGGTGAGGAGAGATTTTCTATGTATTGTATAAATCTGCATCGTATAATTTATCTGGCAATAACCTAAAACAGGCTTAATTTGGCAGTTTTTAGGCTAAATACAGTATGTATGTCTGTTGTGGTATTTTGGTTACCTCTGTAGATAAATATTACTTTGCTTGAGAAGAGAATGTAACCCAATGGTTGCCACTGAAGGATAAAGGTGGTGGTTTTTGCTGCCGAACAATAAATTGTTCCTAACAAATATTTGTATACTATATATAAAGTCTATCCTTGCCATAGAACTAAATACCAAAAAGAGTTAATGATTTGCATTTTGTTGGCATTGTGATAAACATACAGTAGCCAGTGTTGTTCATCCCTATGTGAATTTTTAGCAACACTGTTGAAAACAGTTCTTGAGTGCATGTGCATAATGTTGTTCCTAGATAATGAATATCCAGTGTTTATTAAATCCTCTATTTATTTGTTTATTAAAGGTCTCATTGAGATTTAAAATGTATTTTTCAGGAGTGGCATGGCCAACAGGGCAGCAGGCATATTAACAATTCCAGACATAAACAACTGCCACGTGCTGCAAACATAGACAGAACATATTCGATAAAACACTGAAGACAAAACAAGAAGTATTTGAATGTTTACAGGGTTAGAAGATAAAATTCAAACATGACTTGAAAGAATCACTAAAGAGATGTTTGGTTTTTTTTCGTGTAATCTCTTAGGGCCACATTGTGAAGTTGATGTCGACGAGTGCGCCTCAAACCCGTGCCAAAATAGTGGAAAATGTATTGATGCACCTAATAAACACTATTGCTTGTGTGCGGTTGGCTTCACTGGGCTCCACTGTGAGACCAACATTGACGAATGCATGTCAACACCTTGCCTTCATGGGAGGTACAGATTTTTTTTTTTCCCTCCATCATTTAAACAGAAACACAGCAAATTGTGCAGCAGTAGCATGGAATTATTTTTAATTATACTCCTTGCCAACGCAGCGAGTGGAGACATATGTCGCCTGTTGTAAAGAGCTAATGTAATGCACTTACAGGTTGTCTCAGTGGTGTCTAAATTATAGCCATTAATTCTTTTGAAGGAGAATTACTAATTCATTAGAAAGATAATATCTGTCTCCAGGGGTTCTGCATGAACTATACAGTGAAAGACCTGCACAAATAAATGCTTTTTAGTTCATCTCATACAGCATTATAATTTAGATGAATCAGTTCTGACCTTGTCTGTTGTCGTTTTCTCAGCTGTGTCGATGGAATATATTCATACACCTGTCTCTGTGAATCTGGATGGACCGGCAGCAGATGTGAAACAAACATCGATGTGAGTTGAGTTTAATTAATAAACCAGCTGTGTGTTGTAGAGACACGTCAGGAGAACTGTGTGAGCTCTGAGGTGGTGTGGCCTGTGGTATCTTTAACTTTATTGACATTCTTACAAGATAAGTCAATTGAACAACCACAATCATATGATAAAAAGGAATTGCTTAGCTTAATGCCTAATTGATCCAAGCCACAGCTTTGTGCTGGACTCTAGTGATAAAACATCGAGTTGCTTACAAGGTCTCTGTGAAATCAATAATCTGATCATCTGCATTTTAACTACTAACCATTCTCTAAAATTCTCAAAGTTTTTTATTATTATTATTTAATCACCCCTTATGTACTTTACATTGATAATCATGCTTTTTATGGTTTCATCTGTTCTCTTGTTGCCACAGTGTGTCACTCCTGTGAATGTTTGGTGTCTTCTCATCCACAGGATTGTGCCAGCGGTCCCTGTCTGAATGGAGGCTCATGTGTCGATCTCATTGATAAATACGTATGCTTCTGCCAGGTCGGCTACACGGGGAAAACTTGTGAAAATGATGTAGATGTCTGCAAAGACGCCACTTTTAATGTCTCGCTTTGTTTCAATGGAGCCACCTGCAATGATGGTGAAGGATCAAACTTTACGTGCAGGTGAATTTGCTCACTGTATATTTTATTTTTTCCTCTATTGTTTTATGAAATAACATTGAAAGGTCGTCCTTGGATTCAGATATTGTCAGCTGAATGTGCAGCAGGTTACCCTGCTGATTGTTCCACATGTATTGCTTTTAAACTGACATCTAAAACCAACATACTCAGATTTTAATTGAGCATTTGCTAAACCCCTCAAGTGAATTGCACTTGACCTGTTATAGCTATACAGCCATATCAAAGCATGGCAGCCCTGGCAAGCTTTGGATTTCTCTGATCATTTATGTATGGTGCTACTGAAAGGAATATTTGACATTTATATACTCTAATGTTAACAGCTTACCTTCAATCATTAGTGTGTTTGGCTAACTAACTTTAGAGTGGAGCTTATTGAACTGGTCATGTTCACTGGGTAGCTTCAGCGTCACAGATTAACTGATAAAATGTAAAAATATTTTTAAAATCTTAAATTGCGGGCGGCACGGTGGCATGCTTCACAGCTAGAATGACATCTAGAAGGTCTGGGTTTGAGTCCACCTTGGCCCGGGCCTCTCGCTGTGTGGAGTTTGCATGTTCTCCCCGTATCTGTGTGGGTTTCCTCCCACAGTCCAGAGACATGCAGTTAGTGGGGTTAAGTTAAATGGTCACTCTAAATTGCCCATAGGTATGAATGTGAGGATAAGAGGAGGATAAGAGGAAGAGAATGGATGGATGGATCTTATATTGCATTTCTGACTATTCGAATCAGTGTCATGATTTTGCTGCACTGTAAAGAAAAAACAAACAAAAAACCTTGTCTCAGAATAATAATGCTGCATTACATCTGTTCTGTCTTAAAGTGTAGCAGTAGAAAATGAATCATTACTTTTTAATTGCTGGCATGACATCCCTGGAGTGATGGAGTGTATCTGACTACAAGGTGTATGTAGTAAGAGTGTGCCGATTTGACACAGCCGCTCCCTGCGTGCCTCGCAGTTAATTACGTTGTCTAACCTTTTGCTGATGTGCTGCTATATGCTCAGTGTCATGATTTATGTGACAACGACAACCGCAACTCCAGATATGTTGCTGCACTTTTTGAGCATTATATCGAGGCACTGGACTGTAAAATGCCTCAGCGCAGCAGTTTTTATGACGCTGCTTTCATTTAAGGTTTATTTGTGTGTATTTTGCGAGGAGGCAATGTATGCTGTGCATTTACAGATAAATGTGTACACTAAGGGCAAAGGTAATCTATACACCCACTTCTAGTTATGCACAGCAGGGATGCTTTATTACAAACAAGTCTGCTGTATAAAACTGTACTGCTGACATGTGGGTGTGAAGAATAACATGAAACAGCCAATCACTGTGAACCGCTCTGTGTAATAATAACTAATACAAAAACGTATTAGTTATTAATGACATTAACTGGCTCAGTCTTTCATTATTAGTCGATCGCCTGCAGAACTTTCCACTCCCATCTGAGCAGTTTTGCACTTGCGTACTTGTGCTAATTTGCCCCGCTAAGTAACTGAACTTCATTCGAGTTTTCCACAGGCGACGTTTTGGTGTCCTTTGGAAAGTCTTTAGATTTAGAGCTTAAAACCCAAAGCTTTGCCACCATATTCACAGATTTGAGTATGGCATTAAAAATAAGTTAAAACTTATTCTATCACAGCAGTATCAGCTGTTGCAAAACTCCAAGCTCTTGCTAAAATTTTGCACTTTGAAAGGGAAACTCCTGCAAATATGAATGCAGTAAGATCAGCCATAAATGTAACTCTTGCCATGACTTTGAGTTGTGTAATTGCCACTGTAGCTCTTTAGTAAATCCTGACAGTTGTAGTAATTTTACATTAACAGATTTGGTTCTAGTTTTCCTGTGTTAGCTCACAGATTAGTTTCAGTTTCTGAGTACATTTCCAAGCTTATGTTATTGGTGTCTGGGGTGGAGGGGGTCCACTTGAATAGAAAGAGCCTGATTAGGCTAATAAACAGGATGATTGACTTAATTATAAAATCAGTCATGCTGTAGTTTCTTGTCCAAAGTAGCTCTTTTACAGAGTGTTGTTATATTTGCATGTTATGTATAAAGTGGTAAGCATCACTTGTTCAACAGCTCAGGAAATGGGTTTCAAAACCACTCTATTCTATCTGTAATGATGGTCAGCCAAGAGGTCATGCATTAAACCCTTTGCCCATTTTCTACTGCTACATGATTACATGGACTGGGCTTTACAGATAGCAGTTTGCAACAGAAGTGACATTATCAAAACAGGATTTAAAGCCTCATGAACACAACATACGTTTGTTAGCATTCACTGGGACAGTTTTGGGATGCTGCCACGTTTCTTTCTCATTGTTCGGCATGTGTAACATTTTCTGTTGTCAAATTTTTCCCAGAGATGTTCAGTGGTTTTGAGGTGTGGTGACTGTGAATTGGGAATCCATGTGAGTCAGCAGACCTTGGGCTTCCTTGGCCTCAGGCAGCTCCGATGCGTGATCTGGCTCATTGTTCATTTGGAAAATGACTGCTCTTGTACAAATCTTAAAGCCAGTAGGGATGACGGCCGCAGAATTGAACGGCACCTCTCTTTGCTCGAGGTGTAGCTTATTCTGTGCAATTCACAAACTCAAGCAATTACCACACCTTCATATTTTTACTTTGAATACCTGTGGGGTTTATGCACTGCTGAATTTTCCTCTTAAATAATGTCCAGAATGTCATCTGCAAATTAATTTCAGTTTTTGCAGTGTGTCTTTTGGTACTTAGAAAGAAATACTTACCTCCACCAAGGTTATGTTTTCAGTGTAGGATTACTTGCCTGTCCACTTCTTACACTTCCTCTTACATAGTCTGGCATTGCCTCCACTCTAGCTGATTTCCATGGGGGAGGGGATTAGTTTTCCCTAGAGACCAACATATCAGATGAATCAATCTAAACTTTTGCTAAACTGACTCTAATGTGCAGCCATGACAACATTGTGACGCACTGAAGTAAAATGGACAAAATACATGCAAGTTATTGTGCCTGCTTATTTTCAGTGCACAGCTTGATTTCAGTGTTATCCCCACCCGCTGATCATTTATTAATCAACAAGCTGCTGTTTGATGTTGCTGTGCCAGTCAAAGTGGCCCACTCAGTTAAGGGGACAGATTCAAAAGTGTGGAAACATTTGAGAAGATTACAACCTGTCTGATTTTCATGGAACCCCTATAATTCAGTTATATGAGCAGTTGGTGAGCAGAAATTTCAGTCATCTGTTTGGGCTCTCCTGGCTGTTAGGGGGCCACCAAATGATGACAAACATTAGATTTGCTAAAACTCCCTAAACGGGCCCCACTTAGCTGAAACCAGCTGTAGCAAAACATGTGTTGCAAAGTTCTAATACACAATAGTGCCATTTATTTTATGTGATTCTGAAGTGATTTTATTTATTATTTTTGAATAAATGACTATAATATTGGATTAGAGTTTTGGTCTTGGTCAGGGTCTGCACTGTCACAGTGACCTTCTGGTTTTGTAAGAGAAATGAATTAATACTTGAGGTTGTAGCATGTGGAAATCCATGCTGATTTAGTCCAAACATGAATTATCAAATAGTATCCTTGGTTTGACAGCAGTCAGCTAAGCAGCCAAGAGTGTGCTTCTTAAAGTGGACCTGTTGTGCTCATTTCCAGCATAATGAGTTCTGCTAATATCTTGGAAATGAGCTGATTTATTCTATTCAGTATCGTAGTAGCTTGTTTCATTCCTGTTTTAATGAAATGCACAAAGTTGTGTTTGCCTGGTATAAATAGTAAAAATTTGAAAAAGAACCCACAACCTACACACAGAAAAAAGTTGCAGTACTTTTTTTTTTTTAAAGTAATAACAAAAACAGTTCTAGGATACAACGTGTCAAACCCACAAGAAGGAAATGACAGCAGTGTGAGACAGCCTCACAGGTTTTAAAGTATGATGTTTTCTTAGCTGTCCGCCAGGTTTCACGGGGGATTTCTGTGAAGTGGATGTTAACGAATGTTGCTCAGCTCCCTGCCACAATGGTGCAGTTTGCCAAGATCTTATTAATAGCTACATCTGCCACTGCAGGTCAGGTGAGTCACTCAGTTATCCTGTGAATTTCTCAATTTTTTTTTTTTTTAAATGAGGCAACCAAAGCTGCTATTTTTTTTTCACTTTGTAAGACCTTTTGCAGGCAACATTTGTAGCTCATGAGTAAGATTACTAAAACACAGGCTTAGATGGCAAGACATATTTTGAAGTGAACTTTCCCACATGTGGTAGAGTACAGTTGATATGAAAACCACCTTAATACTTATAAAATGCCCATATTTGATTAAAAGAGGCTGCACAAACTGTTACCATACTGCCTACATAGTTTTAGTACCTCAAAGCCATTCAAAAGTCATCCCCTTTTCTCCAGGGAGAAATTTGTAGTCATACAGTACTAAAAAAGACAGTGATAAAAAGACGATACTGCCTCTGCTCATTAAAATGTATGTGGCATCTTACTCTTTAGTGAAAGCCTTTTCTTGTCTATGTATGTGTGTGAACCCAAAAAGAAGCAAATCAATGTAAGAGAATCTGATTGATATTCACTTCAGAGGGTGGAAGTGGGAGAGCCTGGGCTCACCACGGCACTCTGTGGGCTTTTGTTCCTGGCAGGTTGGACAGGCCTTCACTGTGAGGATGACATTAATGAGTGCCTTCCACAGCCCTGCAACCAGGGGATATGCATTCAGAATGATCCAGGCTATGGCTACACCTGTTTCTGTCGTCCTGGATTTGTGGTGAGCCTCTCCACCTTATCCTCTATATACATTGTGGTGTTTCTCTCCTTTTTTTTTTTCATTAAAAAGTTACCTGCACCTTCAGCTCTTGAATCCTTTTGCCACTTTCTAACTGCATTTCTTCATTTTTATGCTCAAATCATTTACTTATGCACTTTTTAATGCAGGAGAAAGATATGCTGACATATATTTTGTGCTACCACACCGCTACACTGTATGAACAACTTAAAGCCCATAAAAACTGGTTAAGAAAAAAAAAAAAGACATTTTCTATTTAAATGTTGCACATAAAAGAAAAATCATCTGACTTTGTTGGTTTATTGTCTTTTTTTAAGTTTTAACAGCCCTGTTTTTTATTACATAATATCAGCGTATTCTATTATTCAAGCTGTAAACATTGCATTCCACTTAGTATCTCCACATCTCCACATACACAGGGGAGTAACTGTGAGCACAACTATGATGATTGCCTGCTGAATCCGTGTCCAGAAGCATTTTCCTGTGTAGATGGCATCAACAAGGTCAGCTGCCTGCCTCCCGTTATGGAACCTGTTCCCTTGGCGACTGCAGTCAAGAACATCACTCGCAGCTCCACACCCAGAGTGCCATTGCCAACACTCTTCCCAACACCAACAGCTGAGGGGTCCACAGGTATGGACCACACTGTCCATGCATGTGAGAACATGTGGTGGTGGGAGTTAGTGAAGTAGTAGAAGTAGATTTTATACTACTTTATACTCCCCCTCGTGTCACTGAGTAGTGTTTTCCAGTCCACTACATTTCTATGACAGCTATAATTACAAGCTATTTTTCAGATAAAGGTTTTACGTAAACATAGCACACAATGAGCTTATGAAAAATCCATTGCTAAGGAGAAAGCCAGTAGTTTCTGACACTTTTTAGATGTCTAGGAGTTGCAAGCAGTTTCACTAAACTGACACTTTCCTCAAAGAATGTAAATGTAAATACATCCTTAAAGATACATGATGATTTAATGTTTCTCTAAATAAAGCTTTAAAAAATGAAATACATAATTCCGTTATGCATGTAAAAGAGAAAAAAAAAGATGCATTTTCTTCTTTCCTACCCCTCACATCTGTGGAAACCACAGAACCAAACAATCTTTACTTCGCTACGTGACATTGACGATAATATACACTCGCCAGCCACTTCAGTCGGTACACCTAGCTAGCATTGTGTTGGACCCCTTTTTGCTTTTAGTGCTGTCTTCATTCTTGATGGCATACATTCAACAAGAATTGGAAACATTCTTCAGAGATTTTGGTCCATACTGACATGATAGCTTTGCGCAGCTCAGCTGCACATTCACGATGGAATCTCCCATTCCACCACATCCCAAAAATGCTCTAGATCTGGTGACTGTGGAGGCCATTCTTAGATGATTTGAGCATGATGTGTTATCCTGCTGGAAGCAGCCATCCGAAGATGTGCACTCAACAATAATCAGGTAGACTTTATCATTTGGTATTAAGGGGCCAAAAATGTGGCGAGAAAATATTGCACACACCACTACAACACAAGTACCAGCCTGAACTGTTGAGGCCAGAGACAAGATGGATCCATGCTTTCATGTTGTTTACACCAGATTCTGACCCTACCATACAAATGATGCAGCAGAAATTAAGAGTCATCAGACCAGGCAACATTGTTCTAATCTTCTGTTGTCCAATTTGGGTGAGCCAGTGTGAATCATAGGCTCAGTTTCCTGTTCTTAGCTGACAGGAGTGGTACCCAGTGTGGTCTTCTGCTGTTTCAAGGTTTTACACGTTGTGCTTTCCTAGATGCTCCTCTGCATACCTTGGTTGTAGCAACCAAGGTTAAAACTTAAAGGTTTGCCATTCTCCTCTAACCTCTGGCATCCAGAAGGCCTTTTCACCCAGTAAACTGCTGCTCACTGGATATTTTCTCTTTTTTAGACCATCCTCTGTAAACCCTAGAGATGACTGGGCATGAAAATCCCAGTAGATCAGCGGTTTCTGACTCAGATCAGCCCATTTGGCACATTCAGAGTAACTTAAGTCATCTTTTCTTCCACTCTGATGCTCAGTGTGAATTTCAGCGTGTTGTCTTGACCATATCTACGTGCCTAAATGCATTGAGTTGCTTGTGATTGGCTGATATTTGTGTTAACAAGCAGTTGAACAGGTATGCTGAACAAAGTGACTGGTGAGTATTTAAAATAATATGATACCATGTAAAAACTTGATATGTCATTACAGAGGAAGGAGTTGTTTAACAATGATTCATTGCTTATTTTTACTGCAGCACTTTTGCTTATAGTGAAGTATTTTGCCATTGCTGTATTGCTTTTTTTAAAGTAAAATATTTGAGTACTCCCCTGAGCTCTGTGAAGATGGATGCCGCAGTATCCTTATAATCTCCAAATGTAGTTTGGGTGTTTGTGAAAGCCAAATGAGCAACTTGAAAGGCTGTAAACATTTAGTGTTTCCCTTTTGCTTCAGTTCAAATTGGTTTCTAAACTTTTAGCTTTTTTGCCCTAATTGTGTGATTTATTTTATTTATTTTTGGATGGTTCTATATACTTCTCATGTGTTTCTTTTCATAAAAGAACCTCAGGTGAATATGATCATCAATTTTATTGTGTTATATTTAGAGTTCAACGCACAGACTCAGAAATTAAGCATGGAATCTTAATGGTAGTTCCACTCAAATATGGCAGTGTATCAACTTAAATTAGCACTTCTCAATCGAGTCATAGCACCCATTACTATGCTATTACTTCCATTAACGTTGTGTCTTTTAAAAAAAGTGACATTAAATTATTTAAAATGATAAGCCATTACAGCAATTAATTTGTACTGATGGTTGGTTTTCTGACAAATTACAAATCTATCCTTCCCTTGTCCTTCCTACAAAACACAAGCTTTGCCAGTTTCCAAAGCAGGGAGACTCCCACTAAGCTGGCACTCCAAATGTGATTTTGGAGTCTTTGGAACATGGCAGGCGACGATATATTTGGTTTGATTTAGAGCTTGTTATACTTCGTGCAGCTGTGGTGGAAAAATAAATCTTGCTGAAATCTAGTTTCGTATTTGCCACTAAAGTACCCTTTCTATTTTTATTTGAGAACAGTCATTTCAAAGAGTAACAAGTCCAATCATTATTTCGGGCTATATCCCTTAACACTCAAATGATCGACACAGAACACAATATGATATATATTGTTGGTATTGGATTCAGTCATCTATGTGAGGGGAGGAATTCGGAACGCTGGGCAGATTGTCACTCTATGACAGATGAGGTCTGTCTCCCTTTGAAACTGTTCACAGAACTGTAAAACACACCTATTGAACACAGACAAGCTTGAACCAATTCAGTGCGGCACTCTGAAAATCACTGTGGGCCAAACATA
The DNA here is from genome assembly GCF_007364275.1 of Archocentrus centrarchus. NCBI lineage: Eukaryota > Metazoa > Chordata > Actinopteri > Cichliformes > Cichlidae > Archocentrus > Archocentrus centrarchus. The sequence goes on along the minus strand of NC_044360.1, from coordinate 19,699,338 downwards.
ATGGAGTCCTCCCTGCTGCACCTGATCCAGCCCTCATCCAGTGCATTAGTTTAGAAAGGGTTAAATATAAACACCAATCAGTGGTAAAGAAAAACAAACCCAACCACCTCTTTTACATACTGTATGATACGTGCATAATGAAGGTAAATAAGTTTTAAAGTAAGAGGACCCAGAAACTCATGAGTTTATCTAACTAGGTCACCATCTAAACACATGCAGTGCCCTTGGTGCTGCTTGAAATAGATTCAGACAGTGCTCCTTTAAACCGAAAGCTGCTCCCCAACCTCTGAAATATATGAAGTCAATGGGAATTTAAACATAGATTGGACAGTTAATATGGTACATGGAAATCAAATGATATAATTTCTTGCAAACTAAAGAACATATTAATATTGTTAGCAGATGCTTATTTTCACCTTAATTTTGATATAAAAAAAAAAAACAAACAAATTCAATTTAGTTTTAAAGCAGTAGTAGCAACAACAACAAAACTTTATGGAATGAGGTGATTGTCTTCTGGGATTTTTGTTTGTTTTTTTATTTTTTTTATTTTCCCTCTCATTCCACGTGCAATAATGAGCTGCACAGTATTTATTCTCTACACTCTGGGAATTGATGAGAATCTAGAAAGGCCACTGCTGGTGGAGGGAAGCTTACTGCGGCTAAGCCACGATTTGGTTGACTTTCCTTGAAGTGATCACTACAGCACAGGTGAAGCTGTTATCTTTTCCTGCCACATGTAGCAAAACTGAAATTACTCAAGTTCCTCAAAATCAACTTGATGACTGAAAAGTTAATCACTTCAAACATGCAGTGCCTGTCTCGAGGCAGTCACCTTGTTAATCTTCATTTTAACGCACATGCATTTGTTCTGAGTGGCACACATTTATGTCTTGTTTTTTTTGTTTTTTGTTTTTTTTTTTTTTAACCTCAGCTTGTTTGTAATTTAGATGACAGTACATGATAAGTACGCCTATAACTATTCTGATATATTCAGTGACACAGCTTCGCTAGTGAGTCATATTGACATTCACAAGATGTGCAGAGTTATGAATATTCATAAGAAAAAGGCTCAGTGAGATGAGAAAGGCAGTGTCTAAATTTATCATTTCAACTGCAGTTTATGGCCTCTGCGTCTGTACAGTAACTGTCAGTGTAGTGCATTGACATAATTGTATGAGTTATTTTTAAAACCAGACAACAGAGATATAATTAGACATTACATTTAAAAACACATTATATTTAGGATTCAGTTCCTCTGTGTATCCCAAAAGTATACATACATTAAACTAAGGCTTCTTATATTGCATGTATTCAATATAAGCTATGTTCTGCCAATTTTCCCAAGTACACAATGACCTTTTGCCTTCCCTCAAGGCTCTGAAATTGCAGAGGTCCCAGAATGGTCCTCAGCAGTATTATATCTCTGTCCTGTGACAAGTTCAATCAGTCAGTCTATTACTTTAGCCAATAAATCAGGGACAAAACAGGACTTATATTCTGCCTTTTTTAAATAAATGGGACATTAAGTCTATATCAATTAAATCTCGCTGCCGAGAGTCTATCCTCCTATTAAGTGATCTTAAGTTCACATTTACTCCAAATATATTTTTGTAGTTGAATATCTTGTGCTTTAACCTGTCTGGCCTCCACCTACACTTTATGCTGCAGCATGGTGATCCACCATTCTGTGTTACATCAAGTATGACTCATGACAATTTTCTAACCTTCTTTATGATCATGTATTAAGATGGACCCAAATTAAATCTGATCTGAAAGATTTGTATCGAGTAATATTCCCAGAAGTGGCAAACTCCTTGGTCAGCAGTATGTTAACAGTGTTAAAAAAAAAGAAAGAAGAAGAAACTTTACTGTCATGTAACACAGTGTGACAGGTGATTTATGTGTAGCAGGAGCTGTACACAATCCTTGAAGGTTTTCCCCTTGAAAACAGTGACTCTGGTGGGAGTCAAACCAACAGCCTTTCAATTGCATAGCAGTTCAGGAGGCCAGCCGTGGGACCAGCAGCAGAAACAAGGCAGTTCAGGAGGGCGGCCACATGGCAAGCAGTGAGATGAAGCAGTTCAGGAGGCTTGCCGGGGGCCAGCAGCATGGATGAGGCAGATCTTGAGGCCACCCACGTGGCCAACGGCGTTGATGGGGCAGATCTGGAGGCCAGCTGCCCCATCAACGCAGAGGCTGGTCATGGGGCCAACAGCAAAGGCACAGATACTCTGGAGGCCAGCCGGAGGGCCAGCGGTATAGGCAAAGACATCCTGGAGGCTGACTGTGGAGCCAGCTGTGGAGACGGACGAGCTCTGGAGAAGGGCTGTGTGGCTGGTGGTGAAGGCTCTCTGGAGCCTTGACAGGTAGCCACTGGGACACCTCTGGTGGATGACTGGAGGCTGGCGAGGGCAAAAGTGATGGAACACCTCTGGTGGTTGGCGAAGACCCTCAGGTGACATGGCAGAAGCCCGACGTCAACAGCAGAGACCCTTTGGTGGCTTGGCAGTAGGCCAGCATTGAAGAAAGCAATGGGACACCAATAGTGGCCGGTGACGAGGAAGGCAAGACCCTTCCTAGGGTCAACGGATGACGAAACCCTCTAGGGGCGGACATCAAAGGTGACGGGACAACCAAGACATAGGCAATGTTGGCTCCCTGGGCAATGGCCCAGGACTCTTGGGCGGATTGGGACCCATCAGCCTCAGACCCACTGGCATGGATGAGGACTGTGGCGTAGCGGCTGGTGCGGCTGAAGACACTGGAGGAGCATGAAGAACTGAAGCTGCAGACGCTGAAGGTGGGGATGACTGATGTGACGGAGGAACTGCAGGCTCTGATGCCAGTGGCGCTGGTGACTGTGGTGACTCTGACAACTCTGGCTCTGATGACTGTAGAGACTGATGACTTGGGTGATGACTGGGGCTGCTGTGCAGGGCACACAGACGTCTCCTCTCATGACTGGGGCTGCTGCAGCTCCAGTTCAGGTTCCTCAGGTGATTTGTGACATGGAGTGAGGCAGGGCCCTAGCCACCCCCACCCAAGGAACAGGTTTAGGTGCAGGGAGATCAGGCTCAGTGGTGGTTTTGGCTAGAGCAGCAGTCTCTAGAGGGGTACAGACAGGTGCACAGCACATAGTCTCAGTAGGTGGGTGAAAGTGGTGACCAGAAAATCACTTACTAATCTGTGCAGGGAGTCTAAAAGCCAAGGAAAGACAACAGCTTCCTTGTATTCCTTGCATGCTCCAGTTAACCACTCATAACATAACACATCCACAGAACGAATAGGGGGCTAGAACTGCAGGGTCCAAGGATACAAGATAGTTTCAGTGGAACAGAAAAAGCTCCACCATCCACAGTTTCAGAACCAAAAACATTCGGTACTGTCTGTGCCAGTCTCTAGGTGTGTAGATTCTAAAATGCAAACATTCTATTTTCTCAGACTGTGAAACACTAAAAGCAATCTCTGATCTAACCTGCCCAGCAGGGGATGGGACACACCGGGGAAAACAGATGAACAGAATCACATTAACAAGACAGAGGAAGCAAAACTGAATACAGAGCACAAGATACAACAGACTGTCAAAGTAAAACAGGAAATGACTAAATACAAAGACCAGGACTCAGAACTGAGACACTTGAACTTGACACAGAAACCACACAGACACAGAGAGACAAAAACAGACGGAAACATCAGGGAATCAGGCAAACAGAGGAAACGCAGGGAAATGATAATCACAGAAGCAAGAAATTAGATACAACTGAACAATAACCCCAAACAGAACATAGATATCTAACTAAGAATCAAAAACAGCATCCGTATGTCCAAAAACAAGAAAACCCTGGGTCCTAGACCCAGGGCCATCAAACTTACAGTTTATTATCAAGAAATGAAAGTGAGAGAATATAAGACACAGTTTGGATTGTGTACATTTACAATTTAGATTTAGCATGACTAGTTCCTTGAGGCATCTGCAAAAAAATAATAATAATAAACTGGTATGAGAGTGTAAGGTAGTGGTAAAAACAGGAGACCTTTGAAGGAAAAGGCTGAAGCTAACTGCTAATGAGGCATGATACTGCCTCCTGGCAGCAGCCTCAGACTGCATCAAAGACTACATCAGACTAAACAAGGCTTTAAAATTAATGAATAGCTTTGTCTCTGAGGGGTAATTTTCCATCATCAGCACTGGCAAACCCCATTGTCAGGAATGAAGCAGTAGACAGCACCGCATTGTTGCTGCATGCATTTATCCTCATTAATTCGCACATCGCAGTAGGTCTGTTCCTTACAATTCTTACTTTTGGTTATCATGTGATTTTCCTCAGGGTATTGGCCACACTTCTCTCCAAAGAAAATGGAGGTATTTAGGTTAGCTTATTTGCCAAATGTCCTAAGGGGAAAGCTGTCAGATCAAAGGAGGTCTGCCCTATTAGGACTTGACATCTAACAAATATTGATAAAGGTCTCACTTGCAGTGGCCCGATTAATGATTGCAACAACTTTAAAGGAGTGTTTCTGATTTATCTAGTTAATTATTTTTTTTATAAGATAAGGCCAATAGAGCATGAGACAGGTGCATCCAGTAACGCTTTTCATTTTAACAGGCTCTCTGGTTTGACTTTTCTGCAACAAATTGCAATATTTCGTTCAAATGAGAAATATATTGAGCATGAGCACCCCTAATGCTTTTCTCCAATTGTAGTCTCAGTCAGTCTTTTAAGGCTGTCAGCGTCTCTACCCCCAATAAGCTTGCGGGCAGTGGAACTTTTACTGAAATACCCCGTAATTGCCCATTCTCATGGATGATATAAGCCAAGTTATTCCACTATAAAATGAGGCATGTAATAAACTTGTATGAATATGTTCATTTCAGGCAAGACTCCTCTTTCACCTAATATAGTGCCATTTGCATGCTTCACAGCTTTTCGGCAAATAAGACTATTTACAGTATGCCTGTACAGTGAGCAAAAGGGAAAATATGTGAAGAGTCTTTAAAGCCATTTCATCTGCTTTCAATAGTAATTATTCACTTTTTGCATCTTCTTTCCACTGTGCTTTCATCTCTTTAAATTGTATTCTATCCATATTGCCGAGATCAATTGATGGATTACATTTACATTAATGCAGCAACATACAGTAGGGTGCAACTGCAGAGGCAGAAAAAACAGTGTTGGCAACAAGCACTTGCCCTGCTCAAGTGTCCTTAGTCACACTCTGAATCCTTAAAATTCGTAGGGTCTGTTCTGTATCCTACCCCATGCACTAACCTCCCTGTACAGCAACCAAATGAAAAGTGAAATTCTTCTTTCAGGGATCAGTAGAGATTCTCAGTGGAATTTACAGGAAAGATACGTAAACTTCAGTCCTTCTCAGTTTTGTTTACCTTTTCCCCAATCCAACTTCTGTCTTTTTTATGTCCTAGATTCAAGCTACCTTCATTATTTTGGGAATTCATACCTGGAGTTTCCAGGTATTGACCTCGGCATACTCAACAACATAACTGTGAAATTTCAAACCATGCTCGCCCATGGAACTATACTGTATGTGGACCAAGGACCTGTAAATGGGGATTTCTTTTTCATGAAACTCTTTATCCTGGATGGAATCTTGCAGGTAGGTTAAATATTTATAGTGCATAATATTACTCAAGTTATGTATTGTTTAAAATGCATTTGGTTTCTCATTTTTGCGCTCGAAAGACTGAAATTGTGTAATGAAATGAAAAGCCCATGATGTTCTTTCTTAAATGTTTCAGTATGCCTTTTGCTGTAATGAAGAGGAAGAGGTTAAACAGATGACTACATTAATTCGTGTTGATGATGGCACAGTTCACATTGTAAATATCAGGTATGTATTTCTGTGAATCTGAGTAAGTCTTTGTAAATTTGAGCAAAAACAATGAGCAATAGTTCTCCAGGCTTTCTGAAGGTCTCTCAGAGTTTTTCTTTGGACATTGGCTGCTTTTTCATTCCTTTTCAGTCTAGACCCTGAAACTGACCATTTTCAGAGGAATGTTTGTTATTTATTAAGCCACTTGACACTGACTTGTGAAACATTTAAGGAGTAAGTGTCTGTTCATTAACTTATACAACTTAGGGCAGAATCCATTTTTATGTGTATCTTTAGGCCCTTTGTGACTGGCAGCCTGTCATTTGTATAATTTGTTTAGTTGAATTTAGTTGCTTTAGTTGAATCAAAAATGCCAAATATAGCACAGTTTGACAGGCATAAAGTGGTATGTTTGCACAAGCAAGGTGGTGTACAGTGTTTCCTTAAAAAATTTGAGGAAATCGAACAAGTGGAGGACAGAAAGGCCTAAGAAACTATAACAGATGGCTAGCATCTGAATGTCATGTCCTTAAGAAACAGGAAAAAAAATCCAGGATGCGAGATGCAGTAGGCCCTTCAGTTGATCCATCTTCTGTTCATCTTATCAGAAGCCTCAACAGAAATGGTCTCAGTGGCAGGGTCACTGTCAAGAAACCATTTTTAAAGAAGGGAGAAAATGCTTAAGTATCCCAAAAGATAGAAGAACTGTACTAAAAATCAGTGGCAGCAGGTCTTATATCCAAATTTGAAATTTTTGGTTTAAATCTTTGTCAGCATATATGTAGGTGGTCAAGAGAGATCAACAATGAGCGTCTACAGCCATACGTAAATGATGGTGGAGCCTTTGTCATGGTTTGGGGCTGCATTTCAGCCCGTGGTGTTGAGTATCGTCAAAATTAATGGAATTTTGTATGCAGAATTTTGATCAGCCATACAGCGCCATCTGGAAATCATGTGGTTGGCAATGGCTTCATTATTCAACAGGACAATGATCCCAAACACTCTGCCAGTGCAGTTAAAGAATACCTGGATAGAAAAACACACAATGGAACACTAGCAGTCATGGATTGGCCTCCCCAGAGCCTGGATCTCAATGTTATTCGAAGTAAGTGTGATCATCCTGGCAGAGAACAGAACAAAAGGCAGCCAACATCCAAAGAAGGGCTTTGAATGTCCTTCAAAAAGTCTGGACAACTATTCCTGAAGACTGCTTCAAGAAATGACAAGAAAGCTGTGAAAGTTCAGTCTGTGTTGAAGAGAAATACCAAATATTGACGTTTAAGTTCATTAGAATAGTAAAGTCTGTTTTTTCCTTATATACTGTGTTTTTTACTGTATTTCCATATATGTTTTAATAGATTGATGTACCCATTTCTCATTTTCCTGGCAAAATAAAAAACATTGAGGGGTACCTCAAGACTTTAGAGCACTACTGCACATGGTGAAAAGAATACACATATACCAAACCAGGCTCCAAATGCACTGCTACCATCTGTTACATCCATTAATCCTTCAGGCTTGTTTGTCTGGTTTTGTTTGTAAATATGTGATTATGTTAGTGTTTAATTTTATATCTTTTAATTGACAGGTTGCATTTACATAGACATCAAACCAGGTGCATTTTAATATGTCTCTGTTTCAGGCATAAGTGCATCCCCTGTTGAGTAAAGGGGTACAATTACAATGATAAGCTACTTAGGTACTGGTAATATACAATTTTTCTTTGAGCTGTGTGAGCACTGCAGGTGGTATTAGCTTAATCCTAAGTTATCCACTCATTCCAAATGTGGCAGATTTTTTTTTTTTTTTTAGATAAAGGTTGTAACTAAAAACAGGGGAATGCATGTAATTGGCAGGAATCACCAGACTGAGAATTTAGATTTTATTACAAATGGCCAAATGGGCTTTCATTTTGAAGAACTAAAACAAGCATCAGAATGTGCCTATTAAAATGCATTAGTGATCACTAGCTGTGTTTTATTGGCTGTTCCAAAGTCTTCATTTGCAGTTTTTCATTACGAAAAGATTAACAAGCAAGAGCTGAGCACAAAATCGATGTTTAAATGATTTAAAGTGAGGCTGTGGCCCCTTTAGTTATATTGTTTCTAAACCCATGTGCAGTCTTGCTGCCAGCCCTTTCCATTATATTCTGACATGAGAAAGATTGTGGTCTAGCTTTAAGACACAGAGTTTATTATGTATGAACTGAAAGCTGAAACAAAGCAGAGAGCAACTCATATCAAACCACTTTACTCCATTTAAGTGGAGAGTACAATGACTTTTTTTTTTTTTACATTTCTGACTTGTACAAAAGTTTTAGACTGAAAGACTCCGACAGAAATTAATTTTAGGTTAGTGATGATTTTTTAAGAGATGCACACAGATAAAAGTTGAGGTACTAAATGTGATTCTGAGCATGGTTTGCCAAAGGCGAGCAAATGATTTCCTGCTGGAACAATGCTGAGTGGGAAAGTTGCCTCATGTTTTTTTGTGGCAGAAAGCTGCACTGCCCTAAATATAAAAGAGACCAGTCAGGTTTAAGAGGGTACAAGGCTCCGCCCTTCTTTCTTTCCTACAAGAAAAATACAGCAGCAGTAGGAATCAATCATAATGTTCAGTACCAACCCCTTGAGACACTGCAAGAAAGAGAGCTGTCATAACTAGAGGGTTGGGAGTGTGGAAAAATAGTTTCTGGTGTCACAAAGCAAATTCTTTGTAATTGTCTGATGGCTGAGTCCGTCCATCTTTGTCTGATTTGACCCACAGCTACACCACCATGGCCATCCTCAACGTCACCGCCTAACTCATTATAGACTTTTAATATATCTTCCCGTCAAAGACGCTTTTCAATATGTTAAATAGAAACCCAGTGGGGCTGACTTCTCAAGGACAGTGAACACAGTGCCCTCTGGCTGCTGGCCAGGCCGCTCTGGCAGACTGCTTCTAAATTAACCGCTTCTCCATGCTGGCTCTGGAGGAAGGACTTATGCAGCTCGGAGTTAGTGCCCCGAGTGTTTAGCCGGCATATGCAACAGCCTGCAAAGTACAGGCTTAACAAATCAGACTAGATTGCTTCATGGGCCTTCTAACTTCCACTTAGGGAACAAGGAGTATCAGGAGACGCAGTAGAGGGGACTGTGCATCTGTGGCCTGAGTACCCTCAAGCTGCAGTTAGTTAGTCCAGAATCTGCACTTAGGTAATTATCTGCCCTCCCCTGTTGTTTCAGAGAGGAGAATTGGTTTTTGAAATCTATGAATGGCTGTAGGGTGGATCCAAAATAGTTGCATGGAGACTCACAGCTACATGGGATGCCTAGACAAAACAAAATGAAGTTCAAAGTGTCATTAGTGAAAACATTTTTACTATAAGCATTTAAAATGACTGAAATGCATGCTAATTATTTCTCATTCATATAAGCATAGGAAGTTTTTATACATGAAATTCATAAAGGTCTAAAGAGAAGACTTCTATAGAGATAATATCAATGTTTGATTTACATTTATACACAATACAACATATTGATAAAAGTAAAGTTTTTAGATCAAGCAGTGTACCTGTGCTTCTTGTTCATTTTGATCTGATGTGTTTATACTCTTTTACAGACAATGCCTGACGCCTTGTGAAGCAGAGCTCACTCTTTCTGGCCATGAGAAAATTAAAAGTACTGCAAGCAATTACTGGTTGGGACACATGATCCAAAGAACAAACCATGTCTTCACAGGGGGGTTGCCTCAACACTTTATTACCAATCAGGTATAATTTATAATTACTATACATCCATCCATGCATTGTTTGACAATTACAGTATGTGGGTCTGTGCTGTCGGAGCAGTATTATAAGCAGAGAAGAGATGTTCAGACCACTCTCTCCTGGGCCACCCTGTCTCCCTTCCAGCTCTTCAGGTGGAAACTGAGACCAACTGAGAGATGTGATCTCTCCACTGTCCTGGGTCAGCCCCAGGGTCTCCCCTCATTAAGACATGCCTGAAACACTTTACTTAGTCAGGTGCTCAAACCACCTCAACTAGATGTAGAGGAGTAGCAGTACTCTGAGCCCCTCCAAAGTGGCCAAGTCCCTCACCCTGTCTGTAAGGTTAAGACCAGACAGATTATGGAGAAAGCTCATTTATGCTGCTTAGATGCATGATCAGCAAAGCAAATCATGCTCTCACTACAGTTCTACTAGAACAGAATAGCCTGTAACAATGGGCCAGATACCCTACACTCCCAGAAGCTACCCCAAGGGGTGTGGTCATACAGCACATCCTCTCCAAGTCCACAAAGTACATTTAGACTAGTTAGGTGAGCTCCTATGCACACTTGAGTGTTATTGAGAAGGTAAAGAGTTGGTCTGGACCCAGTGTCCATTACTCCACCTTAGACCTTGCCAGGGAAGCTGAGGTGTGTGATCCTCTGAAGTTGGAGCACACCCTATGGATTTCATTCTTAAAAAGAGGAACAAAAACCCTAGTTTGCCAATCCAGAGGCACTGTCCCAGACTTCCATGCAAAGCTGCAGGGGCATCTCAATCAAAACAGCCCCGACTACTGCTTAAGTAATGGCTAAGCCACCCCACCCCCAGTCTCAGCTTCCACCACAGACGTATCAATGGAGTTGAGGAGATCCTCAAAATATTCCTTCCACCACCTGACTGTGTCCCCAGTTGAGGTGGGTAGCACCCCATTCTCACTGTATACAATGTAGGCGGAGCTCTGCTTCTCCCTCCTGAGTTGTCTCATAGTTCACCAGAAGCCTGACTCCAGGGCCTAATCCCACATTACAACAATTACAATTCTGGAAGACATGCACAGTTTAGGGTTACACAGATCTGTTAAGAAATTAATTCTCTGCATGTGATCTTTTTTTCCCTTAAGAAAGCAGAACCATTCCACAACTACACTGGTTGTCTTGAAGTTATTGAAATTAATAAACTGAGGAGCTTCTACACATCAGATGCTATTGCTGGCAGCAACATAGGCCGATGCAGGTAAACTATCTGCATTTTTTTTTTTTTTTTTTTGCTTTTTAGAGAGAAAAAACATTGTATTTGCTATTCCTAGGTACATTTCACTTTGAAGCCAAAATGAAATTGACTGCTAATCATGACAAATAACACTTGAAACCTCCTCTTCTTTCCGGGACTGCAGTCAAAAATATGTCTATTTATTAAATGACTGCACCTCTTATTTACAGAGTAATTTCACTTAATTCAAATCTGAATTTTAAAAAGCCCATAAATTGTATGTCAGTTTGACTTTTGGCCACTCAAACTACTCAAACTTTTGATCAATCTTCCAGATTCCCTATGTATGCCACAGAAGCCTCCACAAGAAGTTCCTCAAGTCTGAAAACTCAGTCACCTACCTTTGACACAGTGAATACAACAATAGCAACAGTTCCCACAAAGGCACCGAAACATTCAATGAACAGACCTCAAGTTTGCCACAGTGGTTTTTGCCGCAACGGTGGAACATGCCTTCAGTTGCAGCTGCCTGGTGGAACTCAGCTTTCCTGTCATTGTCCACTTCATTTCACTGGAATGTTTTGTGAGAAAGGTAGGCTTTTGCATTCAGCTGATAGTGTTTACAAGTTTATATATACTACCCTCCAAAAGTATTGAAACAGTGAGGCCTAGCCCTTTATTTTTGCTGTAGACTGAAAGCATTTGAGTTTGACATTAAAAGATGAAAATAAGACAACATCTCAGCTTTTATTTCCATCTGGATCTGATACACAGTTTAGAAGATGGCAACCTTTTGTCTAAAGCCACCCATTTTTTGTGAGCAAAAGTATTGGAACATGTAATTAATAGGTGTGCTTTGTTGCACAGGTGTGTCCTGTTACATTGATTATTTAAACAATAAATAGCCCTGAATGTCTACGCTCACTTTCAGATTTGGGTGTTGCCTGTGCAGACTGTGCATTTATAGTTAGAGCAGTAACATAGATGAAACCCAGAGAGCTGTGAGTGAAAAACAAGCAATTGTGAAGCTGAGAGAAGATGGAAAATTAATCAGAGCCATTGTACTGTTTTGTCCTGAAGAAGAAAGTCATCACTGGTATACTAAGTAACAGATGTCAAACAGGTAGACCAAGGAAAACAACAGCAGCTGATGACACAAACATTGTAAGTTCTGTAAAGAAAGACCCTAAAACAAATGTTAGTGACATCAGCAACAACCTCCAGAGGGCAGGAAATTATCACAATCTACTGTGATAATCTACTGTTCGCAGAAGATGCCATGAACAAAAGTACAGAGGCTTCACCAGAAGATGCAAACCACTAATTAGCAACAAGAATAGGAAGGCCTGGCTGGAATTTGAGACAAGACTTAGAAATTCTGGGACAAAGTTTTATGGCCTGATCAGACAAAGATGAACCATTACCAACATAATGTAAAGGCCAAAGTTTGGAAAAATAAAGGATCTGCTCTTGATCCCAAACATACAAGCTCATCTGTGAAACAGTGGGGGTAATGTCAGGGCTTCGGCTTGCATGGCTTCTTGTGGGATAGGCTCATTAATATTCATTGATGATGTCACACATGATGGCAGCAGTACAGAAACATTTTGCCTGTCAATTAAAAGAAAAATGCAACCAAACTGATTAGAAGAGCCTTTAGCATGCAGCAAGATGATGACCCGAAACACACTGCCAAAACTACAAAGGAGGTCATCAGGGGCAGGAAGTGGAAGGTTTTAGACCGGCCTAGTCAATCCCCAGACTTAAACCTTATAGAGCATGCTAAAGAGGAGACTGAAGGGAGTAACCCCCCCCAAAACAAACAACTGAAAGAGGCTGCAGTGAAAGCCTGGAAAAGCATCACAAAAGAAGAATGCAAAAGTTTAGTGATGTCATTGGCTCACAGGCTTGATGCAGTTATTGCAAGCAAAGGACTTGCAACTAAAAATATTAAGTATTATTCACTTCAGTCTATTTTAAGTTCATTCCAATGCTTTTGCTCACAAAAATGGGTGGCTTTAGACAAAAGGTGCTATCTTCTGAACTGCGTAGCAGATCCAGATGCAAATACCTTGAAATAAAAGGTGAGATGTTGATTTTTTTTTTTGTCTCATATTCATCTTTTAATATGAAATGTTTTCAGCATACTGCAAAATAAAGGGACTGACCTCAGTAACAGCTTAAAAACCTACTGTACTGTGACCTCTATAGTGGTATCAAGAGACAGCCAACAAATTATGTTGGTTAATATATGCTGAGCCTCTTTGGCTAATAGGTTTCGCTATGAGGGAGAATAGTCAGTTGCATTAAGAATTTTGAGTGATGTGAATTATTCAGTATATGATTAATGAAATGAAAGCAGTTAGAACCATTGCTGTGTTCACCCCTAGAACATGCTGAGAATCAGAATGTGACCTTGCAGCACTTGTTCAACATTCAGCTAAAGCTCTCACGTCTGTCCCAACCAAAAATATTTATTTTGTAGCAACCACTCCAACATTAATGCTAGGGAGACGGCAGAATTACACACAAATACTAAGGAGATTTTCCTTCGCAGATTCTTTCACAGCGCTCTTGATGTAGCTCCTCACATCCCTCTGTTGCCATGCATGATATCCCGACAAAAAAAACCCAACATCCTGTATTTTGCCATTGTAGTCAGTCCCTGTCAAGGATAACAGAAGTAACACTAGAATGTGTGAATTAGTAGTTTGTGTACTTGATAACGTAAGCCAAGCTGCTGAGAGAAATCTCAAATGCAGTGTTATGATAGCCATGTGCATGCAGTCTAGCTACAATATATGATTAACTTTTCAACATGGATTAAAAGCGTCCTGTACATCTCATATAAATTAAACACGTTGATAGCTAATTACATTTGTTAAATTAACTGTGGTGTGTTTGACCTGTTTCTTGTTACAGTGTGCTGGGCAATTAAAGTAAAAGTAATGAGGACTGGAAATCAAATGCATCAACTTACCTTCTCCCTATCAGAAGTCTTTCCAAAACCAAGATGACAGGAAGGAAGAAGGATTAAACTATACTTACTGCCTAGCTGATTCATACCTATAGTAGTAACAAAATATTTATTTTAAGGTGAAGGAGCATATGAACTGTGGTGGGGTTTCTGTATGGGTGGCTAAAGTAGGTGGAACCATATTTATTTAAGCCATGAATCACTGCATCTCCTTTCCAATTAGCCCCATCCACTCGAAGGCCCTGTATAAACGAGCATGTTTTCAGGTGAAAAAGGTAAAGTTTTGTTTTGTTTCAACCTGTCATTTACATGAAAATGGCATTTTGAGTCCCTAAAAATGGCACAATTCAAAAACTAGTAAACGGCTAAAACGCTACTTTTTGAAAACGGGAGGTACTGGCACATGCGCACTATGGTTGCAACTCCTGTACACACACTGCCAATTTGTGCCATGGGAACTGCTTCGTTTTCAACATCGCTTGCAGTTCTGTGTGAACAGTGATCGTTTTTAAAATATTTCCGTATGAACACATTACTTTTCAAAAATGGAAAAACAATAAGGTTTCCACTGGATCATTCTCATGTAAATGTGGCCTGAGATGTTAGTGAAAAACAAACCAGGCAAACAGAAATATAGAAGAAATATATTTTTAAAAAAGTTTACAGTTACTGTAAATATGACCTATAAACTTTGCTTTCTTCACCATATATAGAGGACAGTTAATATACTCTTTCAAATTTTATTGTTGAAATGTCAAATCTTGCATCAGTTCTTCATACCAAACATGAACAGAGATGGCTCCTGACTACACAGCTAACAGTAGCTTAATTAGCTAACAACAGTTGATAAAAAAGCTTCCAGTAAAGCCTGTTATTTCCTTCTGTGAAATCACAGGCATAAACAAAATGAAAATTAAAGCCTGCCTTTGTTCATCTCTGGCTAATCTGGCTAATTGTTTCAAAAATAACAGCAGATAAATTTTGAGTGTTAAACCTGCCGCTGCTATCAGTTTAAACTACAGGTGCCGTGTGCAAGAGCAGGTGGCTAGACAAGCAAAGGGAGAGGGTTTAGTCAACACTGAGTTGTGAATAATACAAAAAGCAATGTTCTATGGGATGAAAGTAAAAATCTCAAAAGGTCTTTTTTTCAAGAACATCAATTGCGAGGCTTTTTCAGTTTGCGCTCATTTGCGTTTGTGTGTAAAGATATTCCTCTGAACCTGACACTTTGAATGCTCTCTGTCATGGGCTTTAACTAAATTAGGATTTCTCAATAACAGAAACCACCAAATCTGGTATGCGTTGTACTTATCAAGCCCAGGGAAAATTTCCAGAGATTGAAATTCTTCTTTGTGCTAAAGGTGTTCAAAAAAGGATGTTGGGTTTATATTCACTTCTGCAACCTTTGTAAATGACTAAATCAGGTGTCATAATCTTACATTTGCAAAACACATGGAACTCTGACAGAACGCTGCTCAAAGCTAATATTAACAGTCATTAATGTGGCGGGAGCAGCCTGTATGCACCTGGCATCCTGATTTGACACATCTGCCGTGTGTTCTCAAAATGCTAATTTACAGGTGTTTAAGTAATCAACTGAAATATTGTGTTTGTCTCCAGGCACTGTAACAAAAGTGATGCTATTTTTAAGGCTTCACACTGATTTGGTTTTCCCGTGGGAGGCCGCTATATCGAGGAAAGCGGTGCCCCCCTTTGCTTACACGACAGAGATGCTTCTTTGTTAAGCCGGTTATTAAAGATTCTTTGGCCAGCTTCTAAACAGCCTGTAGAGATCAGAGAGTGTGATGCATTCATTGACTCATTTGTTCTTTCAACCATTTCAAGTTCAAGAAAAATAAGGGCGTCACAAAATATCATATCTAACTGCTACACATGAGCAAGCTTAAGGCTAACTTTAGTGTCTGGAAATTAACCCTGATTAATCAAGCCTGCATTACCACATGACATGTAATATAATAGAGGTTTGTAACACATTATATGTAGTAAAATCCCACCATAATACGTATAAAATATGTCCAGTTATACTAGAGCTGATGATACATTCTCACAATCATGGGTTATGCCCTCAGCTTTTTCCTTCCAAGCAGTAAGTTCCTGCTTATTCCTCAACTTGTCATAAACTTTTCCTTTAAATATCAGCAGTGGCCTTTTGCTGTCGTTTCTGCTGAGTTTGTGAAATTGCTCCTCCTCAAAAGCAGTCTAGTCTCTCAGGTTTAACAGAGTGCGGTCCCGTGTGGGCACTCATCGAGTGATGTGCTTTGCAAGACTAGTTCTTTGCCTGCAGACAGAGTCCTGGGGCTGTTTACATGCTGACAAAGTCTGTGTATGTGTATTGCTGCAGCATCTTTGCTAGGTGACAACCTTGTCTTCACATCTTGTTGGATTAAGTAATGGGCACAAGAGAACAGTAGAGCAAGTCACCCTTGCTCTCAGTTAATTATAGACACGTCATACTGCATAGTGACTAATGATGTGGACTTGTTTGTGTCCTAGATGAAATGCTGACGTGCCATACTTCACATAAAAATAAATAAATAAATAATAATAACCAGGAATCTCTTTGTTACAAGCGGTTAAGAATGAATGATGTCACGAGAGTGGTGAATTTCGTCTGAGCCATAGTTTCTGCCTTCTAAGACATGCAACAATAAAAGACAGTAGCTTTTCTTTTTAATGACATTAGATTTATTCAGTGAGGAAAAAACACATTGTTTGAAATTGCACTTATTTTTCTTAAGACACTTCATGCTGTTCATAATCGGTTTTGTAAGTGGATGGGTCATTAAATGTGTTCTCAAAATCTACTTCTTTACACTAAAAAAAGAAAAGGAAGAAAAACAAGGACAAAAGGAAGGAAATTAAGCTTTGTATTGTTGTTATTCATAATTCTTATTCTTTTCATTCCTTAAATTATTCTTCAATTATTATTATTTTACTGTAATAATTATAATATATTGTATGTGGCCCTTTTTTATAATAACTAAAAGTAGACTTTTTGTAATGCAGGACTGAGCTACAGTGTCCATAGAGTTGTGTATTTTGCACAGTGCAATTCCTAACAGTACTACTTTTACCCAAGTCAAAGTTTTGAGTACTTCCATCACCTTTTTTTACTTACAGTATGTACTATACTATGCATATTGTCTGTCACAGCTAGATTAGAAACATAGCTACAGGAGTCATATAGTCAAACAAAAAAAATGTACATCTGCCAGCACGCATCTCATCTATCACAAAATTGATAAAATACTATTTAATAACTTTACTGAATACAACCTCCAAAAAATCCAGATATACAGATATAATCTTAGGGAGCTTTAGTCTGAATCCTATGAGCAGCTTGTATTTAAGGAGCTTGAGTGCATTCACTCATGTTTGGCCCTGGAGGTGCACCTCTGGTAGGGTGTACCATAATCCAGGCCCGTGCTTTTGGTTCAGTGAGTGCTCGATGTTACGTAGCCACCCATCACATGGCTTTGTCAAGATAAAAGCAGTTCGGCTGAGCATATCAGAGTTTTAAGGTATGATAAGTTGTCTCTTCAGAGGAGACGCAGCAGGTAGTAGACCTTGGCAAAGACATTCTGTCAAGCATGTAAGAATTCAGTTAAAAGACACTACAAAAATTATGGATACACACCATTATGGAGTAAATGGTTGACAGAAGAAGGTATAAAAGGTGAAACCATTAAGGCAGGAAATTATTCTGTCTTGGTGTGTATTGATCATGGCCTCCTGCTTTTAGCTCATTGAGTTGTGTCTTTGCTTCTCGTGAATTTGAAGCCATGATACTGGATGCTGGCCAGAAATGCATAATAAAAGGAAAGTTGAATTTTTTCAGTTAAGTCTTGAGCTATTTTTTCTTAACATAACATCAGTGCAAGTAACATTTTCACTGTTTATTTATTTTTTTTTTCCACATTGAAGTGCCATTTTGTTTTGGTCTTTTTATATCCTTCTCATTTGGCCTTATCCATTCCAAATCTCATTGCTAACTACACTAATTGTTTCTTGTAACATCAGTCAATTTTATTTGTAACAGTAGCAAATGTATTTGTTACAAAATCATCTTTTAAAATACAGAATATACCACCGTGGATATGGCATCCTCAGTGATCGAGACTCATGAGAAGCTTGTCTATAGCTGTAGTTGGGAGAAATAACAAACCATTAAAAAAAATGAAAAGACTTTATGGTGGTGAGCCTTTCTGTTTTTGTTTCTGTTTTGTGTTTGACATTAATGGGACCTGATGAGGGGTTGTCAGATTCCTGCTTTGCCAACTCACTGGCTAGGTGCTGCCAGCTCTTTATGTGGGCATCTAGTGTGTGTTTGCTGTAATGGCTGGTGCCTTTTAAAATGAGCCAGCTCAGTCTTCCTTACTCAGAAATTGCCAACAAATATTATAGGATTGATTCATCATTTTCACCCCCAAGGAAACCACGCCTTCCCCAACAAAAGCAACACAATTTTTGTTTTCTCCTTCTGTGTAATTTGAAGCATTGGCTGTCATGTCTGCTCCACATAATTCTATGTGCAACTCAGAGGAGTCATATGCTCTGGTTGGTCAAGAAAAGATCAAGGGTAGGAAAGTGGCTGAACAGCCTTTCAGTGCAAGCAAAGAAAAAAAAATGAATGTGAGAAATGATATGTTGGGAAACTCATCTTGGGTGTTGGTCTAGCAACTGATCATTAAACTGGACCAAGTCAGTGTCCCATGGGCCCCCAGGCCACTGGACAGTCCTTATTGTCAAACCCTGCAATTCACCTTGGTGATATTTTCACTTACTGTGTGACTTGAATCCTTTTCCTAGGCTCATTAAGGCCATTTTCAGAATGCCCTGTTGACAGGAATGACTGATACAGAGGAATTGCGTTATCCCTGTTGCCATGAATGAACTCACTAACAATGCATTAGATGTCCAAGAGTAGTGTCTGACTCACAAATCAAGTGGTCCAACAGTAATTTTCAAAAAGGAGCTGCAGCGAGTTACAATTCTTCTGTTTGACAAACCAGTAGCAGGCTACAATACACTGAATAGATGTGACCCCAGGAGAATGTGTTCTCTAAAATCTTGAAGCAATACTGCATAATGTGAGTAAAGCTAAGCACCAAAAAAAAAAAAAAAAACATGTTTGCTCCAGGAAAACGTTTCATATTAGAATGACCTTTAACTTGATTTTAAATAATTAACATGTAGTGGCACTGAGCTATGACATGACATAAATGTCTAAAAGCAAATTACTTGGGTAGCATCTTGCTTGTGGTGACCAATTGCAAGTTGTTGCGGCGACCACTTTCAATTTCAAGGCAATTGTACAGGTTGCCCAGTGCGAGACAAACTGTCTCCAAACACCTGCCGTCAGACTGACTGCAGTCACTCTCAGACAGATTGGTGAAGGTTTGCAAATAATAATTTATAAACAAAGTCAGTCAGTCAGTCATTCTGTGCCACTGAGCACAACTTGTCTGTGATGCATCTCTTTGCAATAGGGAACTTTGCTGTCATTTCAATAAGGAGAGATCATTGGGAGGAATTGAGTATGATTTATTGATATACAGAATTCAATTAAGCTATGTGGTGATCATGGCTAGAGTGGAATCCCAGCAGTGATAGGACTTAGGGCAGGACCAGAGTCTAGATGCTGGCGGTGGTAAAGATAAAGATGGAGGCTTGGATGGAGCACAGACTTGGGTGAGTTGAAGATGGGGAGGAGATGGGTTACATGAATGAGTCTGCGAGGGAGAATGACAGGTAAGCGTGGAGGGATTTAAAGTACACAGAGTGTAGGCTGATTGGCTTGAAGAAGGTGGGCAGAAAGATGATTGGACTAGAGCAATAATGACAGCTTTGAGTTTGACAGCGTGAAAAATGAAAGTGACGTGAAGAACAAACTTGCAGCCGAAAGCAGATGAGTGGTTACAGATCTTCCTTATTGAACTTAACGCCTCAGCTTCATTTTGCTGTCATGTCATTTTTGCCATTAAATCACCGTCTTGCAAATATGTCACTGTTTGTGGAGGAATGTCTAGATTTCTGTTTGTGGCTGGACTGAAGTTAATGTTAATTTTTGTGTATGTTGATGGCAACAGATGCAAAAAGATTTGTGATTTTTGCCAATTTGCGACAGTTAATCGTCACATTATCACAAACAGATTGCATGCAGTTGCCAACATGACTCCATTCAGTTGCAAACTGATAGCACACTGACTCAGTCTTATTGCCATTTTATCGCTGTCTTGACGCACCAGAGTCGATTTGAAGATGGCAGCTGACTGCGAGTGGTCACAGACCTGGTTCCCATCTTCACAGCAACAATTTCAACAAGGCAACAAGATCGCAAGCTCATTGCACACGGTTGTAATTACTATTTATGCAGTGGTCTCCAATCACTGTTTTTCCTTCATAAACATCAGCAGCAATACTAGAAGATTCACAAGGTGCATGTTTTTGCTTCTTATGGATGGAGATCCAGAACTTTTGGACCTCGTATGAGTATAAAGTTTGTTTATAATATTGCATCTGTTAAGCCATTCCCAAAGATTTCATCTGCTATAACTTTCTGTTCTTTTTATTCCATTTATTTTACTTTGCACTCTCTTCTAAATATTGTCAGTCATTCACATCCTGCTTTAAAAATCTATTTGATCTAACATCAAAACACAAAAAAGTGAACACTGGAGTCATGAAAGGACATTCTCATATATCTTACAATAAAAAAAAAAATGTTTTTGTATCCAACACATATTGTATATTATGAGGTCTCAACTTGAGAGCTGGACTCTTTTGTTAGAATCCCCTGAGCTGAGGCCAAGGTGGCCTATTTTGAATTGGCTGTCATGTACCCGAGCAGTAAGCTATCCACCAGGTGTAAAAAGTCCTTTGTGTAAAGGCCAACATATCATCACAGGCTTGCGAAGTTGATGACCTGAGTGTGTACCTCCTCCACCTCTCCTTATAGTCATATCACTTTGTCTTCCAATGGGAAATGACACACTAGCACATAGCCCTGACAAGGCCCTGCTGATTCTGCACACAGATGGCTGGCGGCACTGCAAAGGCACACAGCAGCCAGTTTTTGCTCTTCTGTTTACAAACAGCAACCCTTTAGGGCATTGCTTTTACCAGATATGTCATTCTTCATTTAAATATAAGTGTAATGTTATATTGGAAAATAAAGTGTGTATGAATGGTGTTTTGTGTAAGTAATATTATGATTCTGCTTCTCTTACACCATTTAAGTACATTTCATCAATTTGCATTTAATGCTTGTTTGCAGATGCCACAGTATATATCCCCTCATTTGATGGAACTTCTTACTTGGAGTTACGGCCACTTGCATTGCTTCTTCAGCGTTCCGGTGACAGCAATAATCGACCTGCTGCAGTCAAGGACACTCCTGTTTTTCTCTATTTAACAGTGAAAACCAGATCTACACAAGGAACTATCCTCTACAGTGAGTACAGTCGTTTCGATTATGCGTACAGCCCTGCAACACTAAAAGGAGAAGATTTCTTAGAAAATATGCAATATGTTAGATACCTTATAATACAGCTTTTTTCCTCTTAAATATGTCCTTGCAGATTTAATATAAACCATTATTGAGCCATACCATACAGTGTGGTATTTTCTTTTTAATGCCTTGTAATATCTATAGAGATTAGACTTGTTCATCCAATAAGTAATCATGCTGTCATTATTGATGAAAATACCTCAGCGTGTATCAACATTTACACCAAAGAGGAGTTTGCTTTGTTAGCAAAGTGAAATTAGAGGCTCAATAGAGCACTTATGTCATTTACATTTACATTTAATCCACAGCCAGTCTCCTCTTAGCTTAGCTCTTCCTGTGCTGTCTGAAATTAACAGAACTCCAATAAGCAGCACCTCTAAATTTTACAAATTTGCATTTAATTAGTATCTCATTTGTGTTATCTCCAAGGAAGCAAAGCGTACTCATGAGAGATTTTAGGTTTATGTGCTGGAATTTTTCCTGTCCAGATTCAATAATTTGTTTTTCCTTGTTTGCCCTTGTTTGACAAAACTAAGCAAAATATATAGTCTTAAGTTGTAAACTTTAGATGATCTATAATTATCTATGTGTTGATGTTTTCAGAAAGTACCTTTAGAGACCCTTGGGTGATTGGCAGAACAAGTGGAACAAGTTTATTTGCAGAAAACAGACATGAGCACTACACGAGAATGGTAGAAGTGATAAGAGCCTCTCAAAAGACGAGGGGCAGTCTATACTGTTAAATGCTTTCTAGACAAAAAGAAAAAGTTCCTCTGCTGTCATGCTTGTTGTCTCTACAGATGCTCTTGACATCTGTCTAATTATGCAGGAAAGATTTGTCTGTCTGTGTCATGCTTGATTACACTGACATGTTGAGATCATGATACTGTTTCTAAGTTCTTGCAAGCATCAGTTATTATGGAAACAAGAAACAAAAGCATGAATGCAATCTGAAATGATCCGAGTTCAATCATATATTCACAACATAAAGCTGTTTTACATATTTCTATTTTTCTCCTTATTTGAGCCTTTATTTAATCAGGTAAAATCTCAAGAAGGACGTGAACACGACAGCTGCAAACATAGTTAGAGCAATCAAACTCTACAGACACGATATCCATTTCATATGCAACGAAAAAACAGTTTCACTGCAAATTTAGGAGCAATCACCCTGACCAAAACTACTATTTTCTCAATCCTTGAAATGACTTCAGTTCCCCCGAAGCAACCAGCTCTGACAGTTTCAGGTCCTTGTGTACATTACTCCAGGAGAAAGAGCCAGCATATTTATTACACAAGAGATATGTAAAGAGTCTGTGCTAAAATAACAATCTGTTATGTTTCACTTTCACTTTTAAGATTACACACACTGATCAATATCAGGTATTAATATTAAAAAAGTCATTGGCCTGACTTTAAAAGTCACCTGGGGACAGCCATGGCATGAGTCATCTATTGATGCAGGAAATTAAGGGATACAGAGACATCTCTTACATTTTCAAGGCTGCAGTTTTTGATTTCATAGCTGTGATTTAGGTAATATTTAATTCTGACATTTTCAGCCAAAAAGCTACAGCCAAATGTTAAGATAATGTGTCAGGAGTATCATGTACTTTTCAGAAGGAAAAGAAAACGGTGCTCTGGTGGAGGATTGTAGATAGTCTTTTCTTTTGTCCACAGCTGGGAGTTTGTTTTTTTTCCTTCCTTTCCCAGCGCTGATGATTGAGCTATAACGGAAAAGCGAACAAAGGAATCCTCGTAAGGCAAGAGCTGGACACTCACATGCAGAGATAGGATTGGGATCACCCTTTATGTCAACTGTGAGCTCTACACTGCATGTCTGCCCGCTGCCAGCTCTTTTGTTCCCACACCTGTGCACACACATACACACTTCCCTTTGTTATAGTAGAAGATTGGGATGGGTAGGCCGGGCAACCCCAAGCAGACCTTCATAACAATGGAGTATTGTTTTGGGAAGAGAGGAGTCAGTGATTTTTTTTTTTTTGAGGAGAGCAGAGGAGGGCTGAGAAAGCTGAGCCATGAAAACTTTACTTAATTACACATCTGTTCAAAACGTGTATGCATATATTAAGCATCAGCCAGCTTAGGGGTGAAGCCACAGCATGAACACCTTGAGCTATTCTAATGACTTACCAAAAAAAAAAAAAAAAACTCCAACTCCGGGTCTCCATGGACCAGCTCCTCGCTCTAAAAACTGCATCCACCTTGAGTTTGCGAGGCTCTTGTTGTTCCTGTGCTACACCACAGCAAGTCAGGTGCAAGTCTGACAAAACTGTAACCAGCATACATTGTGTGGCGATCATGGGTGATTTATTCCACACCCACCAGTATAAGACATCATAACATTCATCTTTCTGGTATAACCTAGATCAACCTCTTATCTGTGACATCATCTACAGGTCCTAGACCTATTAAACAGCTCAGTGCACCTCAGGGTTAACCCATATTTCCTCTCCTTTGATCGTAATGTGGATTTTCTGGCTTGAGTAACTGTAATGATATTGGCGAGGAGTAAATCCAGGAGTTTAAAATTCAGGTGCAAAAACACCTTCTCAAACCCAGAATATATGATAGATATATACAATTGCAGAAATGTACATTTTAATTCATTTAACAGGATTATATTATCACTAACAAGTTATGCTTGTGCCAGCTGACTTTGGTTATGCAGTTTAATTCTGAAGGAGTTAAAAGAGTTGTTCTTTCTGTATGCTTTTGACACTACAGGCTGTATTGTGGGGAAAAGGCAGTTTTTATTTTACTATTCTTTTGGGTAATAATAGCTTGACTTTTCTTCGCTGGGCTGACATTGGCCTCCCACGATGGCTACTGAGTGAATTAGTGTTCCACCAAAGACTTAAATCTTTGTATTTAAAGAGCTATTAATTAGGCAGCACTCAGAATGTAATAGAAGTCTAAATGAGTGCTTTATATAGGGTTGGTGTACTTGAAAGGTCAGCCAGCTAAACCTTAAATAGACATAGAAGATGGTCGCATCAATTTAAACACAACTATGTGGTATCCTGTCTGACACGGGTGCTTAATTAGAGTGATCAGAAGTCAAGCAGTCAGTAAGTTAAGGAATAACTTTTTTTAAACATAATATTTGCAGTATATGTGTATTTTTTTATAGATTAAAATCCTGTTTTATGTATAAAATTCAAATCCACATTTTATTTGTAGAAATGTAGAAATGTTAGGGTATATTATTAAGGAAATATTTTTAAAAAAATCATAAATAATAGGTCTGAGAATGGAGTAGCAGAATAATTGCAAAGCAAAGCTGTTAGTGTGCTACCCCATACTTGAATTAATGGTTTGAATTTGGATTTTTTATTTTCTTTTCTTTTGGGTTTGAAAAACCAAACATTACATGGGCAAAACGAATTTAGCTTCAGGGAGCTTTTTTTTTTTTCCCTAGAAAAGCTTTTCAAAACATGTCTGAGAATACATTTGCAACTATCATAAGTCATAAGCTATGCATTTTATATACAAGACTGTGCATTAGAAACTACTTCTCAAATCAGTGTTTTTCTTCTACTATGCACAGGACAGTAACAGGAAACACTTGCATTATAATTACTTAAATTGTAATGTAGCTGTAACACACCTTATTTTGATTTGTATGGAACAAAAATAGTAATTTGAAAGACTGCAGTTTGAAAAACATGAACTCTCAGAGACTAAGTACAGTAGCACCGCCTTTGAAGCTGTCAGATGTGACTTGATGTCGGGACAGCAATATTGTCTCACCTCCACCCTGGCATAAGTCGCCTCATATATTCACTGCCACCAGTTATCTAGCTGTGCGGATCGTAAGTCATACCAGTCTAAGGCTTTGCAGATTTACACTATAGATCAGTTTGAAAAATGGACTGCTTTTTCAACCTGATGTCATCTTTATTCCAAACCAGCTTTCGCCACACTCAATTTTAGACGCCTACATGACTGTAAATTACAAAACGTAGTCATAATTTTAGGTTAGTTGGTTCAATTAAATCAGTCTGCTCACTGTTCTCAATAATATTTACAGTATCTCACTGGCACAGAAAGCAGACTGTGAGCCTTGTCATGAAGAGAGATGGATGTTCAGAAAGCATAAATAGTGGGCACGGTGCCTTTTATCTAGAAATACTTCCTGGCATATAGCACCCATCTTTTTCACATCAGTGGATAGGAACTGAAAAGAAAACTCGAGAGATCAAACAGACAAAGTTAATCAGAAGAAAACCAAAAGACATGCATTGAGATGCGGAGACTCTCTGCGCCAGACCTGCTCCTTATTCTCCGCTCCCCTTTTTACACCTCTCCCCGAAGCAAACTCACGAGTCTCCCCCCGGACTTCAATTGTCAGCTAGAGAAGAGAAATAGGAGGAGGTGGGGTGAGCGAGAGAGAGGGGGAGGGAGCGAGCAGGAGAGAAAGCAGGTGACGGGGACTGGCAGAAGGACGAACGCTCTGTTAAGTTCAGCACAGAGTAACAGGGCCATAGGGACTGCAGGAAACAATATTCTTACAGAAGAAGAAAAAATAGCAAAGGAAAAAAAAAAATGCTGCAACTTTGACATCTAGAGAAAATAAAATTTGGAAGCAAATGAGTTATAGAGCTAAGGTAATATTTGACCTTTTGTCCATTTTGATTTTTTGCACCATTTTTGCAGAAATTTATTTTTAAAGCTGGAATAAAATGCCAGAGTCAAGATTTTTACATGTGATTTTTATGATGGCAGCTGAGTAATTTCAGACCTAAACATTTCACTCTCCTTCAGTGTTCAAAGTGATTCATTTGCCACCACTCTGTTCCAACCAGCGCCGCCCACTGCTTGCTTTAAAATCATAATTGTTCTTTAAACCCTTCTGAAAAGTGATTGAATAAAAACTGCAGCGTCCCTTGGTTCTCACCTCATGCATATTTTTGTCAGCAAATAAATGCGCTGCTAACAACAAGTCCTGGATGTCCGAATATTTTTGCACTATACCATAATGTTTGAGTCATATTTCAAGTTTTCATCACAAACTTTAACACAAGCAGAAAGTGTCAGAAGCACTTGTCTGCAGCAGGGAAGTCAAGTATCAAATTTCTTGAATTAATAGAAAGGTCCTTGTTTTGTGCTGCTGACTACAGATTATCATCAAAACATAACTGCATTTAAAAACTCATCAGTTGCTTTTGGTCTTCACATGTAGAGTCCATGCTGCTGTAAAATAAAACTGCTGCTTGCATTCAAGCAAACAAATTTTTGACTAAACAAAGGCTCTTACAAGTATTCAAACTAGACACAGATGTCTCAGATCTGATTCTACTTTTAATATGCTGAAATCAGTTCAGTCTTTGTAGATAGATATATGGAAATAGCAAAATACAGATGAACACCAGAATGTGTGTGTGTGTGTGTGTGTGTTTTTCTGCCCTTGATGGGAAGCCTCTTGCAAAAGATGTAGTTTATAACAAAGCAGTTTGGTATTGTTACATGCAAAACCCAGAATTAATTTTTACATTGAGTTTTGATTTTTTGCAGGAACAACATCAAAAGAAGGTTGACTTTCTGAATTTTGAAGTTGGAAATACATTTTTACATCTTAAAGGGCACTAAACACAGATTCATTAAAACCACTGAGAGGTGGAGGCTGAAAAATCAGATTACATGTTACAGTGCAGTGTTCTACTGCGAGACTGTGGGTTCTTGACATTCGCCTGGATGTTAATTTGTCACATACTGCTCACCAAAACATTATTCCTGCACAGGCTCAATGCCCTAATGGCATCAACAGTCTCTGACAGCAGGAGAACAGTGTGACCCACCACGCACTGAACACTGCTCGAGAATGCCTCACAGAACACAGCGCAGAGGCTGAGTTGTTGACCCAGTCCCCAAACTTTCCAGATTCTGATACCATCCACAGGATGTACCAGAACAAGATATATCCGTGGAGTGTCTGCCCCACAACCCACAGAACATTTTCAGAGAACTGTGACATTGAATATTGTGTCTCTGGGTGAAATCGCATGCTGGCAGCATAATTACACTGAAGAGCAGATGACCAAGAAATGGAAAGAAAGTTACTGTATAAGTGATTGAGGGTAATTTTATCTCTTCGAGCAGGATGTAAACTAATTGTAAATGTAAATGCTGCAGACAAATGAAGCCATTTAAAAGCCTCTTGTTCTACAATGAATGATGATGCCTTGCTTCTTACAGTGTCCCTGCTGCTATTTTCTCACGGGTTAAGAGTCCTACTCTTCTGTAGAACAAGGATAAGAAAATTATAGGAGCAAGATATTCATTCCTGTGTGCCATTCTGCAACAGTGGCTTGTAGTATGGCACTGTTAAGTGCATCCCTGTTGAGTCTTAAGACAACGAAGACCTCCAAGTCGGCTTAGAGAATGCATTATCTGAGTGCAGCATATTAAGCATTGCCTCCCTTGGACGAAGAGATGGGGATTTTCTTGATGCCCTTCCTACCCTGGAGGAATTGTTCTAAGCTTTCACATGAGTTGTCATATACCCTTAAAACAACAAGCTCAGCTTTTGTTCCATTTTTCTCTGGTGTCCAAATCCTCCACTCATTTCATTACTTCAAGGGAGGAAGGCACAGGGATGTCTCTGCCCACACACCTCTGTCCTAGTCCTAGCCCAGCAAGCCACATCAGCTCAGTTTCTGAGAGTTTTGACTCACTTACCATTGTCATTGTAAAATTTTAAGAGGCCAACCCTGATTGTGTTGAGTCTACTCGGTAGCTCCCTCTGGGTGTATGGTCCCCTGTTGCTCTCTGTAAATCAGCTGAAGTGTGCCCTATATGCCCTGTTGGAAACACAGAAATATTTTAGGTCTCTCTAATAGGAGACTATTGCTGTTCAGTCCTCTGACTTGCAAGCAGGTCTTCCCTCACAGGGGGCAGACTCTGTCTCTGTCTCCATCTCCCTGCTGCATTTTTATGCTGCTCCCCCTTTGCTCCTGTGTTCTTAGACAGTAGAAGACCTTGGTAGTCTGTGTGGGAGAATTTCATGCTGCTGCTGGCTGTCGCTCCCACAGTGCACCATCTCACTTGCAAGACACTCAGAATATCCCATTGAGATATAATGTGCAGGAGTGAAGTGACATAATGTAGAGGTCATCTTCCTGTTTTGCAATCGAGATTGTAAAGGTTGGAGAAAAGGCAGGCCTGCTGCCATTCTGCAGAGGCTTTTCCACCAGGCGTAAGATGTAGATTTACCATCAGTCCTCCAGTCGCATGATTGTTCTGATAAGGTTAAAAAAAAAAAAAAAGATCTGGATCATGAGAGCCCAAGCTGTGATTACAAGTACCTGGTAATTATTCACTTGGTAGGCAGCCAGAAGGAGACCTACTAGAGTGATCCATGGGGAAGATACTTATTTCCTGATAATGCCCTCTTGTTTGCTACCTCTTACCTCCCTTATGGGATACAATAAACCTACTGACAACTTGTGTGTTTATGTGCACATGAGTGGATCTTTATCCACTCGTGCAGAAAATTCACTGCCTTCTGCTAACCATAGAATGGCATAAAGGTAATTAAAACAGTCCTTTTTACTATTATACTAGTAGTCCTGAACTGCATGTTAGCTCTGTGGTACACAGGGATGATTCAGCTCATACTGATGCAGTCTTGGTATGTTATACGATGAATCATTACTCATGAGTGAACAGTGCTTTGTGTTTGATGTCAAGTCTGAGATAGCTTCTTATAGCTCAGACTGTGAAAGGAGCACTTTGGTTTAAGGAGGTCTCTCAGACACTGGGGACCGAAGTTTACTTGCGGTGTGTGATTTCAGTTTCCACCAGTGCTGAAAGGGACAAGGAGCCCCGTATTTACTTCCTTGCAGGTTTTTACTAAGACGGTGTCTGCAACAGTGGGCAGGAAAGATTTATCTTGAATCAGTCTCCTCTCCCTTCTCTTCTTTTCAACCCATCAGTTTCCCCTTGTACAGTGGGTGGGAGTATCCAGTGGAAAGTTTTGATCTCTGTGTGAGAATTGATTATTATTCTCCATACTTTTTCAGTTGAGTTCTCCATGACCTTTGAGTAAATTTCTATCTATTCTTTCATATTTTAACTTGGCTAAGTCTGAATGATTTGTATGCCATTTGGTCCATCCTTATTTAATCCTTAAAGAAGTAAACACAGTACCGTTGCTTGCAATGCCCTTTAGGCCTTAGACATTTTAGAGTTTATCAGGTCTAAGTCTGTTTATTCTCAGCTGTTTTTTGTGGAGGGAAAGATTGCACAGTTTGAGCTTTTATTGTAGAACTTGCAGCAAAACTAACTAGGTTTTTTTGTAAGCTGCTGTCTAAAAGGAGACATAGCTTTTCACTATGTAATGGCATTTGTTGGCAAGCAGGAATCTTCCCTTGGGTTTTTAAGTGCAGGGTAGTGGTGCTGGTATAATACGGATGTGTTTGCTGCATCACAGGGCAGGGATTAGAGATCATCTTGAAACGTGAGGAAATGAGGGATGTGGAGGAAGTCCTTCCTGGCTGCCATAGTTACAAAATAATACTATGTACAAGTCTATATTTAAGCATCTTGTATAAACATGTTTTTTTTTTTCTTTTCAGATTTAAATGCCACATGCAGAGGGGCCTCGTTTCATGTATTCAGTATCTTAGATAAGTTTGAAGTCATGTTATGAATATATTAGCTTACATAATGTATTGGGTGTGATGCAATGCTTTAATGTGAAAAAAGAGACTCTTTGCTAATCACATTTTCTTACCATTGCAGTTCAGGAGCAGAACTTTGGGGATCAGTTCCTTCATGTGTTCCTCCAAGATGGAAGCCCTGTTGCTAAACTCGGTTGTGGTGGCAGCCATGCTTTGCATGTAGCTTTAAGTCAGAACATCAATGGCAACAGGTGGACATCGGTCACTGTCAGGTATGATATGGCTGTCCTACTTTGCTGTCTTTTCCTGTTTATTCACTTGCCAGAGAAGAACATTTTCTTAACGAGTGCTGAGCAAGCCTAGAACAATTTAAGCTAAGAACTAAAATAATGAATAAAAAAATGTAAATCAATTTATATTTTATTAGCAATTAGAAATTTGAAATTGCATAGCTTTTTTTTCAACATCTCCTTTGCTGATGCTACATTTGAAAAACCTTAAGCAACAAATGTAGCTAATCTTTTAGTTTATCACAGAAAAAAACATTTCACTCTCAAACGTTACCAAACCTGATCCATATATATTTGGACTTATTCTGATCAGCCTTCTGATCAGCCTTCTGATCAGCCGTGCTTCCCCATGCTCCACTGATCTTCTGTCTCTGTACTGCACACAAAGGCTTAGAGCTCATCACTGTGGGGCAGAGTGAGCCAGCAGGAGAAATGAGAGAGTGCCTGCTGCTGAGCCCTGCTTCTATTTACTCTTGATCGGTTCAGCAATTTTATTCATATGCAAATGAGCACATGACATCATCAAGTCATGTTTGAGCACCGAATACCTACTTTCCTTGGGTGATAGTTGGCAACGCTGAATACAGATGCCTTGCTGTTGTCAGCATGTATGCAGTGCAGTGCTGTGGTAGTATTAAACTGTAAATACTGTAATCCAGGCTCCAATGACCAGTGAAAAATTCAAATTGCCTGAAGGCACTGTAACACAGACTTATCTCCAGCTTTTTCTCCATTTTCCCCTCTTCCACGACTCTCAAACACTAATTTTTTCAAGCCACCAATCTTGTTGTCATCATGAGTTGTGTTGTGCCACTGCACCAAAAATTGGAAAAGGGAAACGTTTTCCTTTTATTTTAATATAAATACAGTTACACCACTTTGACTTTCTCATGTTATACCCCCTAACTGTCCATTGTAGTGTGCAGCAGCATTGCCACGAAGCCTATTGAATATTGCCTGTTCAATCTTCAGTTCTATGCTATAAATGCTGTGAAACTCATTTTTCATGTGCTTCCATTTTGATGACGTAACTGCTGCACAGGGTATGGCATCTCTGCTGCATAAATGCTTTATCTCTATATTGTTCTCCCTACAATATGAGCATATATTAATAGGTGTTAATAAAGCACAAATTCAACTTAAAGCCAGGCTAAGGAGTGTTAATTTTTCTGTACCCAGTCCTATTTGAAATCCTCTTAGCTATGAAGGAACTGTTTAGCAGTCGTACACCACTTCATCTTGCTAATCATCCTTAACAAAGGGATAAAAGACATTATGAATATTTACTCAAGAATTTAGAAGCCAGCCCTGACGGTAAACATAATTGAATGAATCACATTTTCCTTTTGTTGGTCTTCAAAAGGAAAATGTGATTCATTTCACTGAAACATTCAAAACTATTTAAATTGGCTGCCACATACATGAAATATAAAGCCCATACCTTTCTCTACAAGCTTCCGAGCTTCCAATGAATTGTGTACAGTTTGACTGCAGAAAAAAACACTGAGTTTGGTTTCAAGAAAATGGATTATAATAACCTATATTTATTCAGACACAATATCAATAGTTATGCAGATTTTCTAAATGTAATGGTGTTATGGTGCATTGTGTTTTCACAAAACAGTGTGTAACAGAAAGGCAGATTGATAACAGCTGTGAAGCATGCAAAACATTACCACAAGGCAGCAACTTTAAATTATATTTTCCCTCTCCAGAAATGTTTAATTGTATTATTTCACTTATAGCACAAATGGGCTGTAGCACTCCAGTGCAGACAAATGCTGGCAAGACAAAAAGCCACTAGTGAAATGCCCTGTGCTGCCATATAAATTCACAAAGGGGAGTGCGCAGGGGGGATGCTGTGTCATTTTTCATTTGAGGAGGACATGTTTGTTGCTGGCTTGGTTTTTGATGTTGGGAAGTTTTCCTTTGGGGATGTTTAGGGCAATACTGCTGCGATTAAATTTTGAGAGTGGCAGACTCCAAATGCTCCCCTGGTCATTTGTGAGGTGTGTATACTTTTAGCTCAATCCTGTAGTGCTTGCCATTCACTGTTGGAGTAATTTCCATTTACACTCAGTCAAAGATCAACAAGGATGACACACAGCATTCTGCAGCATCACATTTCTTCCCTTGTCAGAGGTGAACTCTGAGTCCCTGGCAGACATGATTATTTAAATTTATGCTGCTTTTGTGGGGGCTTTTTTTTTTTTTTCCTCTTCAGTCAAAGGAATGGGAGTAGTGTCTCAAGTATGATTCAGGCTTACTGAGAAATATTCTTTTTGGATGACTGAGGATCCTGTGTCTAGCACCTCCTGGGTTTTGATGTTCATGTTGATGTTTTTTTATACACTGAAATATTATTTCTGCTTAAAAATGCAGCAAATTTTCAGTTTCGGTAGAAGCAGTGCACAAATACCTCATCCTCACCTCTTTTCTCAGAATCTTTGTTTCAAAGTATGAAAATGTCAGTGTTTGATCACAGAGAGCAAAGGTTCCAAAAAAAAAAAAAACTTACCTTTAGTTTTCTTTGGTGTAGTGTTGCAAGCTATTTTAATTCAGACATGAATTGCTTTGATTTAATAAGAAATGTATATCTCTATGTACACTCATTGGTCACTTCATTAGGTACACTTTGCTAGTACCTGATTGGACCCTCTTTTGCCTTCAGAACTGCCTTAATTCTTCATGGCATAGATTCAACAAGATACTGGAAACATTCCTCTGGGATTTTGGTCCATATTGACATGATAGCATCATGTAGTTGCAGTAGATTTGTCTGCCACACATCCCAAAGGTGCTTTGTTGGATTGAGATTGGGTGACTGTGGAGGCCATTTGAGTACAGTGAACTCATTCTAATGTTCACAAAGCCAGTTTGAGCTTTGTGACATGGTTCGTTATCCTGCTGGAAGCAGCCATCAGAAGGTCTGCACTCTGTGGCCATAAAGGGATGAACATGATGAACATAACACTCAAGTAGGCTGTAGCATTTAAACGATGGTACTAAGGGGTGCAAAGTGTGCCAAAAAAATATCCCCCACGCACTGCATCACGACCAGCAGTCTGAACCGTTGATACAAAGCAGGATGAATCCATGCTTTCATGTTCTTTACATCAAATTCTGACCCTACCCATCTGAATGTCACAGGTGAAATTTAGACTCATCAAACATTTTTTCCAGTCTTCTCTTGTCCAAGTTTGGCGAGCCCATGCAAATTGTAGCCTCAGTTTCCGGTTCTAAGTTGACAGGAATGGTCCCCAGTGTGGTCTTCTGCTGTTGTAGCCCATCTGCTTCAAGGTTCAATGTGATGTGTGCTCTTCTGCATACACTGATTGTAACAGGTGGTTATTTGAGGTACTGTTGCCTTCATATCAGCTCAATGTAGTCTGACCTCTGTCAACAACAAGGCATTTTCACCCAGGGAACTCCCACTCACTGGATATTTTCTCTTTTTTTGGACCATTCTCTGTAAACCCTAGAGATGGCTGTGTGGGAAAATCCTGGTAGATCGGCAGTTTCTGAAATACTCAACCCAACCCGTCTGGCACCAACAACCATACCACGCTCAAAGCCACTTAAACCACCTTTCTTCCCCATTCTGATGCTCACTTTGAACTTCAGCAGCGTGTCTTGACCACGTCTATGTGGCTAAATGCATTGAGTTGCTGCCATGGAATTGGCTGATTATATTTGTGTTAATGAGCAATTGAGCAGGTTCACCTAATTAAGTGCTTCTCAGTGAATGTGCATCTCATAATTAGATCCCTTAAATCACTTTTCTTTTAAATTAATGCCGTATTCACATTACAGGTGGGCTGTTTTCTCCAAGCAGTGTTTTTGTATGCATACTTTTGAGTGTCTTGCTCAAGCACAGTTTGATGTGAGAACAGGGTGAGCCAGGGATCAGTCAACCAAATCTATGACTAATGGATAAAACCATGATGTCCAGACTTTTACTTCCTCTGTAACTTCAAAAACACTGGATCCCACAGTTCTTGTACTGCAGCGCTTGTTATCCATGTGAGGTAAATGTCTAAATCTATAAACTCAGAGTTTTTAACATTTGTTCTATTGAGAATTCAAAATCTGAAGTCATGAGTATTCTGCCTCATGTCTCAAATCTCCTGAAATAGTATGTTCATGGTCTGATAGTCCACACAAAACACAGGACAGTGAATAAGAGCATTAATCAATAAATTATTGTGTTTCTCTCACTGCTGCTTCTCACTTTTTAATAGCATTGCATATTGAATTCTAAAAATTATTTGATCGTTGTTGTTAAACTTATATTTAATGGTTTGTTCACTGATCATCAAATAGTTTTGTAGGAAAAAAAATGCACATGTGGGTGTGAAATGTCGCCTAGCAACAGCTGCTGTATCAGGAAGAAAACAGACTTAACGCTGTGAGAAGAAACACCGGAAAGAATTTCAAAAAAGTAGCTTATTTCAGGGCATCTCAGGGAGTCTGACTTCTTTGAATTATTGTCACATATGAAATTCAGCTTTATGAGTTCAAGTCCTGTTCAGGTCACTGGTTTAACTCACTCAGCAGCATGTTTGCTAATAAAAGCAGTAAGAGGGCATTTTTATGGGAGTGAGTCAGTGTTGCATTTTGTTATACTATGTGGTAAGGTAACTCAGTGGTAACATAACCAGTGCAATAATTTATGTTTATCCTATTAATGGGTAAATAAATAGTTGTGGCTTGTTTAATTACTAAGCAGAAATTGATGACTTTTTCAAAAGCTACATTAGCAGTGAACACTTACTTCCCTGCTGGGTATTAATCCTTTGGAGGATAATAGGGAAGCATTTATTTGGGGAAATGCCATGCCATATGTGCACTTGTTTCTAAAGGATCTGCTTTAATAAGGACTATTTTGCTTTTGAATCCATGTCCTTTTTTGCACAATTCTACAGCAAGGTATGTGTATCAATTACACACTAGTCAGCGTTGTATTGACAAGTCCTCCCATGAAAGATTCAACAGCAGCCCTGCTTGCTCACTTGGAGTTTCTTTTGTGAAGCCTCACAATACCATGAGTGTTGCTGCGTGCTGTCTAATTGTATTGCTGGAGATATAATGATAGAACACAGGCTACCCAAATTAATTGAGGCTTGCCAGTCACAGCACAAATTATGCAGCAAATGCTGCAGTGCTGCGTGTGAGAAAGTCACTGCACCAGAGCCAGGCATTACAGTCAGTGTAGGTGTAGTTTGTGGTCTGATACAGAGCATGTTGCACTTACGGGAAAAAAAAAAACAGCAAACAGATCCCGTTGGATATCTTGCGCAATAGGTGCTGTGGCGTGATATGACATTTCATGATTTGCAACCATATGGGGGGGTATTTTCAGTTACATCTGATGCAGCTCCGCAACCTGTTGTGCTAATAAGAATATCAAAGTAACAGTTGGTACTTGTCTTCTTTGTATGTGTGAGCCAGCTACAGCTCACTGATAATATACTCTGCTGAGCATAGTCTCCGTTTGCAGAACTAATAGACACTTAAATCAATCAAAGGACTCACAAATGATAAATTCACAACCTACATGTTACACATTATGATTTGCTCTTTGTAAAAAATGAGAAATATGGATAGAATAATAAGCCTTTTTGCCTCTTTTTTTTCCAGACAGTAAAAATTGTTGCAAGGACACCAGTGCAGTGCATGATGTTTTACTGCCATCTGTTGCCAATACTTTCAGATGTTTAATGCAAAAGTAATATTTTAATGATGATCCTCCTTTATTATTAGCTTTCTGTGGGGGACTGTGAAGAAGGGATGCTCTTACTGGATTGTAGAGACAAACACCCACCTTCAGGTTTAACAAATACCTCTGTGTAAAGGTGCAGTCCTGAAAATATTTGCAAGGTCCCTTAACATTGCAGGTAATATTTCAGTGGTGATCCTCGAGAAAGTTGCTGTAATGCAGTTGCCCTTAATTAGTCACACACCAGACGCAGTCTAAATGAGGATGTTAGAGATGACAAATCACTTATGATTAGAACATTAGCCAGATGAACAAATGCATAAATGATGACTGAGTCAGTGAAATGATCACAGCCATATTGTGGTGTGGTTTGTCTTTGGAGAAATATTTATACGTTTTTGTTTGTTTACCTCAAACTGGGACTTTGCTGTTGTTGGTCCGATGAGACCCAGCAGTGAATGGTCCACGGGGGGCCCGATAAGAACTCAGAGCTTCCACTCTACGTTATACAAACCGCTGCCTCTTTCCTCCTTTCATTCATATGTTTGTTTGTTTGGGTTTGAGCTTCTGTGTATACATGCATGGTGATGATAATGTGGAGCTGTAGGCCACATTCCTAGCTATCTGGATATATATATATATATATATACACACACACACGCACACACACACATAAATAGTGAGGTTTTCCTTAAAGCAAGACCATTATAAATTAGCCTGCTGGAATATTCAATGTACTCACAAGAACTCATCAAGTAACATCATCCCATTTGCTTTGTGAGCATGCTCTCCATATTTCCCAGGGACAGTTTTTGCAGCATTAGCAGCCCAAATAAAAGCTACTGTGGTAAGCACCAAAATATTCATCAAATGCCCTCAGCAACAGGGAGTTTGCAATGATATTGTGATGTTTTATACCTCACAAAATGGTCCATTTTTGTTCCACAAAGACAAGGATTGATATATCAAACCATTTTATTCATTTTATTAGGATCTAAGGAACAGTGGGGCAATATGCCAGTGTAAGAGAGTGATCTCACTGGAACACTCTGAACACCAAGAGGATGGTAATGGATGCCTTTTGTGGACATTAGGTTGCCTTTCACATTTGCCAATGTAAATGTGCCTTAATTTGTCAGTGAGTGTGTACAAAATGGCTCTTACGATTTCCACACCTGTAATTAGTCCTACCTGAAGTTGAGTATGATTGCCGCAGGGAGGTATCCTGGAAGGCTGTTTCAAATTAGCAGGAGGGCGATTGCTCTGATTGTTTCCATCTGGCCATTAAAGCAGACATTTGAGGATTGTTCCTCACCATTTATCATTGGTACAATCAAAAAAGAATGGCTGAATAAATTATAAATTTACACAGAATCATATTTGCATTGTGTGTTTATAGGCTGATAGTAAAGAAAAAGATAGAACATAAAGCGCATCATGTTTAATCGTGTTTACGTGTGTGGTGGGGAGTGTGCAACCTTTTGCATAATGTTGAGCCTTGTAAAGAGGCTTCTATTGTGTACTGCCAGCACAAAGCCAGTGATGAATTGGGGAGAGGGGATCACTTGACTTTGCCAGAGCTGGAATATGACACAAGTAGACCATCTACTTAACATTACGGCTGCAACATTAATGACTACTACAATTGTATATTTCCCCAGAGAGACGCTGAGGGTCAAATGATAAAATTATCTTCCTTCTCATTAGGTTTGTAATGTATATCTAGTTTGTGCCCTCATTTTTATCATTAATTAATCCTGAATGACATAATGAGCACTCATACCCATGATCATGTTTTTTTGGCCTATTATTATTGTTATTATTATTATTATTATTATAGAAAATGTTGTTGAAACTAGTATTTATGTCATAGATCATACCTGCTTTGGTTATCTCACTCTGTGGTTTATCTTTAGTCACTCCATAGACATTATTGCAGTATTATGTCCATTTCACTCTGGCTGAGAAACAAAACTACTTAAAGGAAATAAAAACCACTGCAGCACTGAGCCAAAACCTATTTCTGGACTTCTTATTTAAATCCAACTGTGGAAAACATTCTCTATTTTTGTTGTCTCTCTTGGGTTTTTGGTGAGAGTTTGTGATGCAAACGGACCATTACTTCAGACTCAGTGTACCAGTGCATAAAGCATCTTATAAAATGATGTGTAATGTATATCTGGTAAGTTTATGGTATATTCTCCGCAGTCACATTAGGAGCTCTGCTGCTGTCTGCTCTATCTGAATCTTTTCCGCACTCTGCTGATGTTATTGTGAGTATCATATATTGTGGGAAGAGGCCATTCGAACTTACCCTTGGTCTCTGTGTCTTCTCTTTTAACAGATACAATCTGCCTGTTGGCAAACAAGGAGGGTTGTGCATGATTGAAATAGCTGCAGATAATGGCACAGCAGAGCATCTGGAGGAGTACATTTCACACCCTATGTCACAGGTATCCTGACCTACCTGCACTCAAATCAACCCTTTGTACTACCATCATCTCTGTACAACCATCTCTTTCTAACCTATAATTATCACTCAGCTATCTTATTCCTTTTACAGCACAGTTTGCCTTAGATGTATTAAAATGTTAACTATAGCAGTAATATTATTTCCTGTGCGTGAGTCCCAGTATTCTTGAGCAAATAATAATGATTAAAGAAATTTACATGCAGTGTCTTTTAAAGAGAACCATTCCAGCAGTTAAACATGGCTTTGATAATGAATGTCACAAAACTATCAGTGACTTTTAGTTTTTGGAGCAGTGTTGTTTGTTACTGTATCTGCTTAACAAAAAGGCTCCATTATTATCTAAAATTTCTGAAATCTGGTAAATGTCATTGTGACAATTATGAAGTAAACAGCATAAATAGAGAATTAATGTTAAAGAGCAACCCGAGAGATATGCCCTGGCATTTATGTCATATAGAAAAATGATGTTCACTGGCAAATACTGAGCGAGATTTTATTGTAATTTTTTTCCTGACAACCCAGCATTTTTCTTCCAGAGCGCTATACATTTGGCACCCCCACAGTGCCAACAGGCTGGCCACATTCAAATGAACAACTTATAGCGCTCACGACAGCAGGACCATCAGTAGATTGACTGTATGTTGTTGTGTGTTGCCAAAGCCAACTGCTTCATGAATATAAAGCAGGCTTCCATTTAGAAACAAACACGTGCATCTCTTATGGTATTATCTATAGATAATCACAACTGGCAAACATGTAAGTCACATTATGCTTGCTCTCTTGTTAATCACAGGCTCATCTTTTCACTCCGGCTCATTAATTTGATTAACAACACCTATATTTGCTATTAATTAATAATTTTGTTTTTCACATTCAAATATGCAGAGAGAGTCTCAACCTTCCCACTGGCCCAACATGCCTCCCACTCCTCAGTGTGATTTATGGTCTTCTAATTTGAGATGCCAACATGTTTCTTTGCTCCCCCCCCCTTTTTTTTTAAATAATACTCAATACACAAGCACTATCTTTGCTACAATTAGACATCATGTTGCTTAACTTTTTCTTGTATTGCCATTTAAAGATGTAGTGAATGAATATATTTCTGAAAAAAACTACTTAACAAGGCTACTGGTGGTGTTTTGTATCAAATGAAGATCTTAAAAACCTCTTGGAAACAAATATGTGATTTAGTAATTTGTGTGTTCTATTTGTGTTGTCTTTATCTGACATTGTCAGCCAAGAAAAGAAGTGAGTGGGCTCAAAACTAAAGCCAGCTGTAGACTTTAGAGAGAGAGAGAGAGAGCGCTGCTGTCACTTTATGGTCTAGACTGCTGAGGCTAATCAGACAGCTTAGCAGATGTTGGTGAAGCAATATTGCCATCTATTTCACTACTGGAATATGTCAAATTAGAAGTATCCCGATTTCTCAGTGAATAGTGTTATCTAGTCACTCTGGGTTACGGCATAGAAGCAGGCTATATATTTTTTTATTTGGATTAGTTTCTTTTTAATTAGTGCCAGAATATACCCAACTATAGGCCTAGTGTGTCAGGGTTCACGGCAGACTTTCTGCTCTACTGGTGTGTGAGCTGAGATGAAATTCACTGTCCAGTACCAGGTACTGTAGGAGTTCAAATTAAAGGGAACAGATGAATCAGTACTTTAAAGTTATACATATAGATACATAAATACAAATACATGGTGGGATGGTGGTATAAATGATGACTTAATAATAAAACTATTTGAGCAATCATAAAATAATCTTCTAAAATTATTCTAGCTAATATCTGACTTATCACTATACATTAAAGAGCTTAATAAGCAACATTAATTAGTATAGGAAAATTAAGTTAGTACATAATTTAATAATATTATGTGTACAATAATCAGGGTTGGTGCATTAATTGCAAAAAAAAACAAAAAAACCCCACTGAAAATCAAATTACCCTCCATGGCAATTTAGACTGAAAGCCAACATTTTGTTCATCAGACAAAGGAGAGATTTAAAATTATTTTAAAGAGATAAATGAACATATTCGATTTCTTGCTTCAAAATGTTACTTGTTGACACCCGAGCCCATATTTACTAAGCAGAGCAAATTGGCTTTAAGCCGCAATCAGAAAAAGTGCCGATTGGAGTAGCAGTTTATGCCAGCGAGTCATACGAACAATTGCCAAATTCCTGAAAACAAAAGCACTTAGTCGATTCCAGTAATGATCAAAACAATTTACCAAGAGCAGTACAAATTACCATAGGGTCACAAACATGCATGAGTAATCTGCCAACAGCACAGATGCAGTATGTTACTTTTAATCTGAGAAACATAATATAACCATATGTTTTAAGCTGTTTGTATTTCAGATAAATACTAAACAATGTAACCTTCTCAAGAAAGGGCCGTTTGTAGTGCCCGTAGTCAGTAGGATAAATGAAGTAGTAGAAGAAAAAAAAAAAAGATGACATGATGAAGGGAGTACTGAATTCTGACTGGCTTGTAAACCAACATCAGCAGCCTGGTAACAACACTGTGTGCTGTCCATGGTCCTGAAATGTGAAAAAAAGAAAAAAAAAAAGTAAGAAAGAAACTTCAATCTGAACATGTGAACATGTTTCAGGAAAATATTTTTTGGTGTGAGTGATGAAGCCCAATGACATTTATATAAACATAAGGGCTGGCCCTTATTTGACTTCTTGAAAAGAACAAGTGGAAGAAAATGAAGGCTTGCAAGAAGTTTTGGAAGCAGTGGGTTGTGTGTGACTTCTGTTTGGAGGTTCCAGGTGTTCTTTGATTTTATCCTGCAGATTTAGAATAATAATTTAGCCCCTTTTGAGGCATGGTCGCTTTTTTTGGCATAGCAGCTGAAAACAAGTTTGTTTGTTTTTCAGCACAAGATAATGGTGCAATTACTAAAACATTTTACATACTATCCTTCCCAGATGTTGTGGTCTGAAAGGGAAACACCTTTGGGTACATATTCAACAAGGCTATCCTAAAGTAAAACATGTCCTTGCTTTTTAAACCAACCACTGTGCATTTTGAGTAAATCTACACAATATGTTTATTTTTTCTTGCTCAAAGATGGTTTGCACTAGCCCAAAGGCATAGTTAACCTAGCCCCAAGGGTTTTTGTCTGTTTCTATTGTGGCCAAGTTTTACTCATCTAAACTGGCCTTACATGTGTGAAAGAAGAATATGAAATAGATTCCACACTGCCTAGTGCTGCCTTCAAATAAAATTCAAAAATGAGCATGCTGCTCTTGTGAACACAGTGCTGTGGGTCCACTTACAAAGTCATGAATTTTACATCAGTGGAGCCTTTCAAATGGACTCTTCTCATAAACATGGTAAACATGCTTCAAGGCACCATAAAGTCATACATTATCATCAGCCCATCATCATCACGCAGCTTCAGTGAATCACATACAAACACAGCTTAGCTTGTTTTAAAAGTGCCCACCACGGACTACTTATTTTATTTGAATCTTAAGCTTTTTTAAAGATACTTTCAAGGTTCTTAACTTTGTGGCGCCATTCCATACACACTCACATGAACCCCATCATGCATCTCTCTTTATAGGCTTTTAAATCTGCAGCGGTTATGTCATTTAAAGCTTTTATTGAGCCAACATCCTAAATGATAATGTGCTTTAACACTTAAGTGTTCCTGCACTGAACACCTCCACTGCAGCTGTCCAACACTTCCTCTGATGCCAGTGTGGAGTTATGAGTAGTGCCAAAGATGTATAAATTCTGACATCACAGTTCAGATTTCACAGTGGCAGTAAGATTCACTGTAATTTAGCATCTTCATAGTATTTGCCTAAATTACATTACAAAGTTGCATATTATCACTATAGCAGAACAAAGCATATGTAAAGCAACAGATGAGCCTTGGAGACTTGCATAAGTAAGATTGCTTTTAGGTCTGATGTATTTTTTTACATGACCCAATACGAATATCCATGTAAGTGTAGCCAGTACCCATAAAAGTTGCTGAAAATTGGATGTTCATCATGTTAAAACAATATTCAATTTTCTTTCTTTTCTCTTGTGACCCATCCAAATGTTTATGTACCTTTAAATCTTAGAGTGAAGTGAACCACAGACACCGGAAAAACCTTTTAAGTGCTCATTGGTTAGGTCAGTGCTTGAAATCTTGAATTTGAAGATAAATTACAAAATGTAAAGGAAAGAGATTGAGACAGTATGATAGCATAAAATATATGTAATTTTATGCTTATATGATACACTCATTTGTTGCATTTGCATAAAATATATGTAATTTTATGCTTATATGATACACTCATTTGTTGCATTTGCATTTGTATTGCAGCTCCATTTTTAGCAGACACAGTTAAAGTTGTTAAGTAGACCATTATGAGAGGATAAGTTGCAGGTTTACACAATTTATCTATATTAGCCAAATTTTACCCAATTACTGCACTACTGCACATCAAAGAATACTTCCAGTGGGTTTTTTTTTTGGTTGTTGTTATAGATCATTAACTCTGGATGTGGATTAATATGTGATGTGCGAACAACTGAGAAAGATAATATTACTCTGTGTTCTTATTTTTCTGCAGTTAAGAACATATTAATTTTGACAGTCTCACATTAAACATGGGCTACATTAAATGCCCGGGAGTGTTCACTTCCCTTGCACCCGCTGCTCTTTCCACACGCCATCCGCTCCCTTTTCAAATGACTTCAGAACAGGAGTATAAGATTTAACATAACATATCTAGGCACAGCAGTTATAGGAGGGGGGTGGGGTAGTTAGGTTACAGTCTAGGTGATATTAATACCACATTATACCAGAGGGTAACAGTAGCTGAGTCTGTTATCTTTCTTCCTCATCTCAGGATACATTAAAGTCCTATTAATTTAATAGCAGTGATAATATAACATGCACATACATATTTTAACAGACTGATTTTTTATTTTTCTTATTCCGAATCACTTCAAGGGACACGTCTTTTTGGATTCAGTGTGATTTACTAATACTGCTAATCACTTATGTATTTTATTCATTTATTTATTTATTTTTACAGGGGACCTTTGGACCCATATTTCTTGGCGATGTTTCATCCCAGTGGGACATGCATGATGAGAGTGCAAAAGGAGAGAAGAGATTCATTGGCTGTATCGGAGAACTTCAGGTCAACTCAAAGGAGATTTACCTGATGGGTGAGGCAGTTAGAGGGAGAAATATCAAGAACTGTGACCCTCCTGTCTGCCAGCACTTTCCTTGTCGTAACGGAGGAACTTGTATCAGGTATCACGCCACTTTTTACCCTAATTAAAGATTACTTAACTACTTTTAAACCTGAAAACCAAATATAATGGTCTTTGATATACTTCCTTTATGTAATAATAATACATATAATACAATAATACACTTAGTGTGAAATGCAGCAGATTTGTATGGAGGACTGAAATTGCCTGAGTCAAAAATAAACAAGGAAATAAATAAATCAATTGGCATGCCATTAAATGCATCACATAAATGCATCATATAAAATACTGTAATTGAAATTAATATCAGCATTCATTGATTAAAAATGTATATAAACTTACTTATTTACCTTTAATTCCTTCCTATTTCATTTAATATCCATTAATTAATTAATAATTTACATAAATCCAAGGTATAATTTATTCACATTTAGTATTTTTATAAAATAGCAATATATATCATATTTTATATATTAGTACATGCCAATGGTACTGTATTGTTTGGCCTGTTCTTGCTGTTGGCAAACT
Source organism: Archocentrus centrarchus (assembly GCF_007364275.1). Taxonomy (NCBI): domain Eukaryota; kingdom Metazoa; phylum Chordata; class Actinopteri; order Cichliformes; family Cichlidae; genus Archocentrus; species Archocentrus centrarchus. The sequence continues at coordinate 19,655,140 of NC_044360.1, read as the reverse complement.
AATATGCCTAATATGCCACTGAGAAATATGGTGGTTGTTAGAGTTGTTGTTGTTTGTATGCAAAAAAATTGGTCATTTTAGGCCATTGCTATGTGGTTAGTTAGTTCAGGGAACTAAGATGTACCTGTATGCTGTGTTTGGTTGCTCAACCCTTGATGGTCTATGAAGAGTTTGCGGACAAAGAAACAAACAAACAGAGATTTCATAAGATATTTGATTAATTATTAACTTATTAGTGTTACAGATGTGACTGCTGGTTATGCTTCTGCTATATGAATTGCAGTTGCCTTACTATGAAGTAGGATTGTTAGAGTCACAGTGAGTCTTATTGTAGGAGTTTATATTCCAGTTTAAATTATTTTTTCCAATCTCTAAAAACATGAATGGCGCTGTGGCTATGCTGTGGGTGTTTTAGACATCTACAAACTCAGTGAGCCAGGTAGGAAAATGACAGTTTGGCAGTTGCTTTTGGATCCACTGACCATTTCTTAATGCAAAACTCATCACTTGTCAAGCTTATCTTATCAACATGGGACTAATTCCAGTGTGGGCCTACACAAGGGGATCTGTGCTCTATGGAATATTGGCCTGCACGGTGGTATCAGTGCGATGAACCAAAAAAAAAACCAAACAAACAAAAAGAAAAGCAAACTGTAACTTGATTTTTTTTTTTATCACATTTAGGGGCAAAAATTATTTGGGAATTTTAATGATAAACTATCATCACAAGACAGACATTTTTGTCTAGTTTTGCATTTATACTCTTTTTTTATTTTCTAGCCACAGTGATATGCATTGAGTCTTTCAAATGTTTGTAATGAAGTCTGGAACAGGTGAGTCAGTAACATTTCAGATGCTGTCTGTCTGCTGTAAAGGAAATAATTTCAATTTAACCATAAACAAACATATAAAGGCTGCAGCTTAGCAAGCTGATTTATTCTTTTTTTTTTTTTTTTTCAGCGCATTATTGACCATCCTTTTTTTTTTTAACACTTCCTGCTCAGGCATGTTGGTGGTTTTGGTTTAAATACGCCACCATTTAAAGTGCTTTACACTACAAGCTACATTCACCCATTTACAAACCCATTTATATAGCACTTTTCATTGTACATCTAAAGTGCTTTCACTATCATAGTTACACTCACACCAATGACACATCACTGACATTTTTAGGGTTAAGTACACTTACTGGACACTTTATTAGGGACACCTTTCTAGTACTGGGTTGGACTCCCTTTAACCTTCAGAACTAAATGAATTCTTCATGGTGTAGTTTCAAAAATGTGCTGGAAACATTCCTCAGAGATTTTGCTCCATATTGGCATGATAGCATCATAGATTTTTGGCTGCATATCCATGAGGCCAGTCTCCAATTTCATCACATCCCAAAAGTGCTCTATTGGATTGAGATATGATGACTGCGGAGGCCATTTGATGCTGTGAACTCAGTGTCATGTTCACAAAACCAGTTTGAGATGATTTGAGGTTTTAAACATATTTTGTGTTATCCTGCTGGAAGCAGCCATCAGAAGATGAGTACACTGTGGTCATAAAGGGATGGACATGGTCAGCAACAATGCACAGGTTGATTGTGATGTTTAAACGATGCTCATTTGTTACCTCATTTGTTGGGGGCCAAAGTGTGCCAAGAAAATAATCCCCACACCATTACACTGCCACCAGCAGCCTGAACCATTGATACAAGGCAGGATGGAGCCATGCTTTCATGATATTTATGCCAAATTCTGACCCCAATGTCCAAATGTCACAGCAGAAATTGAGACTCATCTGATTAGGCAACATTTTTGCAATCTTCTATTGTCCATTTTTGGTGAGCCAGTCTGAATTGTAGCCTCACTTTCCTATTCTTAGCTGAGAGGAGTGGCACCCGGTGTGGTCTTCTGCTGCTGTAGCCCAGCTGTTTCAAGGTTCGACATATTGTGCATTCAGAGATGAGTAATCATTTGAGTTACTATTGCTTTCCTGTCGGCTTTTAGCAATCTGGCCATCTTCTCTGACCTCTGGCACCAACAAGGCATTTTCCCCTGAGAACTGCCGCTCACTGAATGTTTTCTCTTTTTCTCATCATTCATTCTCTGTAAACTCTAGAGATGGTTGTTTGGGAATATCCCAGTAGATCAGCAGTTTCTGAAATACTCAGACCAGCCTAACTGGCACCAACAAAAACTCTGGGTTCAGAGTTACTTAAATCACCTTTCTTCCCCATTGTGATGCTCAGTTTGAACTTCAGCAGCTCGTTTTGACCATGTCTACATACCTAAGTGCATTGTGTCGGTGCCATGTGATTGGCTGATTAGATATTTGCATTAATGAGCAGTTGAACAAGTGTATCTAACAAAGTGGCCAATGACTGTATATTGCCCGATGAAACTTGGACATGGGAACTGCAGCATTAACTTTCCAATTAGTGGATGGCCCATGACCTTTTGAGTTAGAGCCATTTATTTTTTTAACATTAATCATGTACTCCTGTGACTTCTTGTAAGCGGAAAGGGTCCGTTATAGTGACCACTTTGTCATTCCCCTCAGGTGTACTGAGTAGTTTATCTTCCCCAAGCTTATTGTTTTGGGCTTTACGACCCACAGCTCTAGATCTCACCTCGTCAGTGTCATCAGTGCAGTCAGCTGTTCTCAGCTAAAAAAGCTCTAAAATCTTATTGTTCATTATCTGTCAAACACTACAACAGAAAGTATCAGCTGGCAGGTAAACATATATTTATTGGATAAAGAGAGCTATTTCCTCTGGGAGATGATGAAGACAAATAAGAGAGAAAAGAAAAGCGAATATTGGATTTTCATTTATCAGGTTATCAAAATGTGTCGCAAATGAAATACTGCTCAACATCTGCTGGATGTGTGATCTCAGGATCATCTGGAAAGGTGGCTGGAAAGATGATACATGGGCATGGGTGTTGTTTGCAGCTTGAAATTAAAATCTCCATAAAAGAGTAAGGCAGTCATGTCCAGTTAATTTTCACTTTTTATGTAAAATTTTAAAGTATTTTCTTGTCCAGTTAAGGCGATTCCCAGGCTAAAGTTAGTTCTGCATGCTGGGCCAAATATGTGAAAATCTGTTCTTCCTTTATCTTTATCTAATGCAGCTCATCAGACTGCCATCAGACCCCACTTACCAGCCATTTTGCCTGTCTTTTTAAATATGCATTAACTACACATGATGCTCTTTCACCTTAGGTAATCTAGAAAATAGCTGCTCTAAATGCCTTCTTCATTGTGTTATGACACTATCAATTAACAGATGCATTTATTAAACAGGAAATGAAAAAGGGCACCATGAATATTGGAATATGAATAGCTCCAAGAATACCAATTAAGAGCTAGTGGTATTGGCTTGTCATGTGTGAGAGACTGGGCCTTGCAATTATCTGTGTGATGAATATGCGTTATTGCAGTATCCTCTTGAACCACACAGCATGCAAAGGTCATCAGGAGTTCACAGAGCTCTGCTCTTTTTGTTAGCTGCCCTGAATTGCACTACCACAACATAATAAGATGAATAAGGACTTTTATCAGAAGTTCAGTTGGGGTGATTTTTACCACTGCCTGCTTTTAATGTGGCTCTCTGTTCATTTAGGCAAGTAGAAATATCAATATTAAATCCCAAGAGCATAATAGCTTGTGGCTTCTGTGTGATACATACACATTAACAAGCCAGGCAATCAGCACCTGAAAACTGTGGCCTTTTTATCTTCAGTGCCAGCTCCATGATGCTTGATACCTGTGTCATTTATAAATCTCAGCTGCAGGCCGCATAGACAGATATTATTAGACTGAGTGTCAATGCAGTTTATTTTCAAGACATATACGCTCATATAACCCCATTTCCAAAAAGGTTAGAACACGGTGTAAAGTGTAACTATAAACAGGTTGCAATGATTTGCAAATCATTTCAGTACTTTACTTTGATAACAGTATAAGAAAAACATATTTTGTTTACATTTGTTCTTTTCTTGGAATGGCACCATTTTTACTTGCATTTATGGCTGCAGCAGCAAACTGTGTTTACTGATATTGTATTTCAGCCTGTACAGAGATTTCCACCATGCAGTTGTGTCACTCTTTAATTCAGTGCTGCCCGAGGGCTTGAAAATCATTGGCTTCCTGCCTTGAATACAGAGATTTCTTTAGATTCTGTGTATCATTTATTGATATTATTCACCATGCACAATGAAATGGCCAAAATTAAAATTAAAACTGTTGAACTATTCACCCACACAGTCTTTTACAGGGTGCTGAACTCATCCCCATATTTACTTCTGAAAGCCTCTCTGGGATGCTGTTTTTATACCCATTCAGTGTTTAATTAGAGGAAAATGTGCAGACTTGATTTCACAGTTAGATGGTAGGTCAGAAATCATGCATCATGATGATGATTAGATGGTTTAAAAAAAAAAAAAAGCATCTTGCCCCTGGATACCCTTCTCCCCGACCGTGAATGTCCTGCTGGGGTGCTGATGCTGATGGCATCCCAGTATGCCTCTCTCTGTGCGTGCACTGAAGCTTTTGAGGGAGCAGTTGGCAGCACCTGAGGGTGTCTGTTGTTAGGCCATGAGCACTAAGAACCAGTGTTTACTTTATCCAGTGAGGTCCAATTTTGGGGTTTTTTTGCATAATACTTATATTTTTAAGGCCTTGTTTGTCACATGAACAAAATTTGATTTCAAGGACTATAGGAAGTAATACAACATGCATAATTTTCTTCATAAAATCCCAACTTGTTATTTTTACACTGTTTTTGTAAAGATAAGGCAGGATATGCACATTAATTAGCTGCTACCAGTAGTACTGCTAAACTAAGTTTACTGGCTTCTGACAATAGTTTCATATCTGCTGTACAAACACGAGTGTGTCAGTCCTCTCATCTAGCATAATGATATATTGTGCTGCCCTCTTCCTGTTTTTCTTTTATATTTGTCAGATCATCAAGCAAATTTTAATAATGAACAAAGATAATGAGAGTAAATACAAAATGCAATTTTGCCTGATTACAGCCAGACCTGATGAATCAGGAAATCCCTTAAATGAAGTAGGCTAAAAGATCTCAAAAAGCAATCTAAAGCCACAATCTATAGAAACTCAACAACAGCTGAGAAACAAAGTTACTGATATTTATCAGTCTGGAAACAGTTACAAAGCCACCGGGAGAACCATTATCCACAACTGGAGAAAACTTGGAACAGTGTGAACCTTCCCAGGAATGGCCATTCTACCAAAATTACTATAAGAGCGCACTGATGACTCATCCAGGAGGTCACAAAAGAACCCAGAACAGCATCTAAATAACTGCAGGCCTCATTTGCCTCAGTTAAGGTCAGAGTTCATGATTCATCAATAAGAAAGAGACTGGACAAAAATGGCGTCCATGGAAGAGTTCCAAGGAGAAAACCACTGCTGACCAAAAAGAACACAAAGGCTCGTCTCCCTTTTGCCAATAAACATCTTGATGATCCCTGAGACTTTTAGGAAAATATTCTGTGGACTGATGAGACAAAAGCTGAATTTTTTTGTAAGGTTTGTGTCCCGTTACATCTGTTGCAAAACTAACACAGCATTTCATAAAACAAACATCACACCAACAGGCAAACATGGTGGTGGTAGTGTGATGGTCTGGGGCTGCTTTGCTGCTTCAGGATCTGGACTACTTGCAGTAATTGTTGGAACCATGAATTCTGCTCTCTACCAGAAAATCCTGAAGGAGAATGTCCGGCCATGAGTTTGTGCCCTGAAGCTCAAGCACACTGAAATCCAACTGAGATAGGTTGGCATGACCTTAAACAGGCTGTTAATGTTTGAGACCCCTCCAGTGTGGTTGAATTCAAACAATTCTGCAAAGAAGAGTGGGCCAAAATTCCTCCACAGTGATTTGAAAGACTGATAGCCAGTTATCACAAATTGTAGTTCTTGCTACCAAAGCTGAATGAGCTGAAAGATACTGAAACACTGAAGGTAACTGCCAAGTTAGATAATGATTATCTGTGAGCCCGTAACTTTGAGGGACACATTTCTCGTAAAAGTACTTCTGATATATTGTTAATGGAAACTTATTGATCGCAGCTGCTTTAGTGTATTGAGATTGTGTGATCCTCTCATTCAAGAGAAAACAGGCTGATAGGCTACAAGGATAGAGCCACCTTTTTTTTTTTTACTGAGTAGGGGACAGACACACATTATTTTCACACTCAGAGCAGAATTTTTACTAATTGGTTGAAGTAGAGATGAAGCTTTGCTCATTCTGTGATGGTCGTGCTTCGGCAGCACAGTCCAGTCCTCTACTTAACAGTAAATCCTCCCAATGCTCAATTTCACTGCCTGCAACTTCACAGAGAAAGTCAAACTAATTTTATCTTAATCAGAACTACAGCTATGCTTGTTTCAAAGTACCTATAAAACAACTCAAGGTCCAAGAAACAATTATTTTACTTTACAACTTGAAAAATGAACACAGCTACCATTCTGGGCACAATTGTGGTCTCAGAAGGATATTTCCAAATAAAACTCGCTCATTACAGAGTTTATTCCATTTGGTGTCTTTGAATTTTGGAGGACGAGCGCGTTCAGAACATCTCTGTGAAGATCTTTATTGTCAAATATAGTTTTTATATTATTTTTTTTTGCACATGTAAACATGTTTTAAATAAGTTCCTGTATAACCTTGACATATTTAGAAGAAACAAATAATAATAACTCAATATGAAAGGAAAATGGAATACAGCATTTAAATTTCCTGTGAGAAATAGAGATTTTAGCATGAAGTCTGTATTCGTGAGGGTCATTTTAAAGGACCAGGCTGCTGTCATTCTGTATCAGTCTTACTGAATTCATTAATTAAGACTAAAAGTAGTAATTTGTTAATCAGTCTCTCAGTACCTCTCAACGGTCCCATCAAACCCATTGCATCCCACTGAAGATGTAAATCTTTTAAAAGGAGCCACATTTTAAATGTAGGTTAATTTTTCTTAAAGGCTAACAGATTTCCTAAAACAGCTGTGTGCTGTCACTCAAGCAGGAATAAATCTTGCATTTGCTGAGCACTAACCTCAGCTGTGGACAGATTTGATGCTCCCACCGGCGTAAATATTGATTAAAATATTGACTCACCATTGGCTTAAAATAATCTGCAGCAGTCATGTTTGTTGCAATTAAGGATAACAACACCCGGTGCAGTGATGTTGGTCTTTGATATGCGTTTTGACGAAAGATTACAGCTCGGTGGCACAGTAAGACTTTTGGTACTTGATCAGTTTGAACATGGTATTTCAATGGCATTTGTTGGAAGAAATAAAAGAAAAGACAGTATTTTTTTTCTGGAAATTAGGATTGGGAGTTGTTATATGTTTAATGACTAAACAATTAAATATTCTTAACATGAAGTGCTGTTTCTGAAGAGAGAGACTACCAGTCTAGTGACCTCCTACGCACAGCATTAGCCATAATTCTGGTTAGCCAGACTTCAAGATTGTAATGTTTTGAAGTTTGTTTATAACGAATCTCTCAGCAGTTATTTCTTAGCCCCGGACTGGCTTACAGGACTTTCTGAAGTCTTCTTCTTCGTGTTGCCGCCATGGAGAAAATAACATCTCTGCTGTAGAAATTTAGTGAGGAGAACAGCCAAGAATTACAGCTGTCATGGATGATGAGCTCAAAAAGACAGTGGGAAAATGCTGTCAGAGAAAATGATTGTATCGCTTTAAGAGCCTGACAGTGTGAGTGTGTGACTGATAGGCGCAAGATTCACAAATGTGAGTTTTACATATTCAGTGATGAGGACTCCTTTCACTTTGGGTTAATATTACCTCAGGGAAACTTTCCAACATCTCAACAGGATAAGTGTGAAGTGTTTCATGTCCTAAAAAATATTGTCCTCAAACTCTCTTAGAAAGGTGGTAGCTTCACCATTATACTCATCTCCTTGTTAAATAATAATAATAAAAAATTGTTTATTACTTTTTGGATTTATAGGCTAGAGATTTAGTTATTATATGAATGGACTATGGATAGGCCTATTTTTTCTGTTGTTTGGACAAAACCTGTGCAAGATTAAACAAAGTTAGGACTGGCTGTTTTGCAGTGTAAATGTCCAAAAGGCCAGTGCTCTTGATCAGTACACTCACCAGTCACTTTGTTATGTATACCTGCTCAACTGGTATACCTAACAACACAAATATCTAAGTAGACAATTATGTGACAGCAACTTGATGAATTTTAGTATGTAGACATGGTCAAGACAAGCTCCTGAAGTTCAAAACGAGCATCAGAATGGGAGGAAAACAGGTGATTTAAGTGATGTGTTGGTGCCAGATGCGCTCGTCTGAGTGTTTTGGAAACTGCTGACTTACAGGTATTTGCCCACAGAGACTGGTCCCCAAAAGAGAAAATATCCAGTGAGAGGGAGTTCCCTGGGTGAAAATGCCTTGTTGTTGCCAGAGGTCAGACTGTCACTCACATAACCCCCTGTTACAACCAAGGTATGCGCATCGCTGAATGCTAGCTCAGATCATCTCAAACTCGGTTCTTGAACATGACAATAAGTTCAGTGTACTCGAAACACCTCCACAGTCACCAGATCTCAATCCAGTAGACCACCTTTCGGGTGTACTAGAACCGGAGACTGGGATGTGCAGCCAACAAATCTGCAGCAACTGTGTGATGCTATCATGTCATTATGGACCAAAATCTCTGAGGAATGTTTCCAGCACCTTCTTGAATCTACGTATGTCATGAAGAATCTCAGGGGTACTGTACTGAAGGCTGCTGTGTTTGCAGTTTTACTAACACTTTACTTTGGGAATTAACCATGCAGTTCTTTACACAAACGTCTTTTTAGTAAACATCCATATCAGACATGAGGCACAAAATTAGAGTTTCAGCAATTGTGTGAAATTTTGCACTGCATACAGTTACTCTACCATCAAAGACTTGCGAAACTTAAATGCCTTTGTTGTCTGTTTGGTATTAAGATATTCTACAACTGACTTTTACAGCAAACACTGAAATCTGTTCTGTACACCAGCCTAGATTTCTTTTTTCAGTTATTTTATTCATCCAGGACAAGCCTTTCTGTGTGCTCACCAGATTTTAATTAATGGTCTTTTTTTTTCTTTGAGATATTTTTGTGTCTCTTACTATACTGTTATGTCAGTAATAGTTTGAGTGAATTTTCCCCCCTTTTTACCTTTAGCATTCGCCAAAACAGAACTTTGTAAACACTGGATATTCACTGAATTCCTGTTTCTCATTGTTGTGTCACAGAGCAGCAAAAACCACTCAAGTTTTTGTCCATTATCTGTCCACTGTGTGCCCTGGATAAAATATAATACACAACTTTATCACTGTCAGGTCTTACTATACACAGTTTGTTAAAATCGCAGCATCTCTGACACGAATGTTAAATATAAACCCCAATGTTACTGCTTATCTGATTGGCTGTTTGTCATTGTAACGGGCTGGAGGTTGATGCGACTTTTACTCAGTCACTTATCATTTGAAATATGGGTTCGCTTTCGATTTGTCCATAAACCGTGCCATTCTGGGCCGCCCAGTTTATCAGTGAAGTGTGGGTCTAAATGCAAACACAGTCTTAGTGCGGTGCAGCTCCTCTCGTCTGTGGTGCACTCTTGAAACTCTTCTTCTGTGTTTTAATATACACTGAACAGCTCTTGTTGGTTAAAGAGTTGGTGGTTTTATGAAAATTCAGAGATGTCAAGAATAGTTAATTCATGAGACATCAAGGCAGTGCATTCAGTTTTATTAAAGGACAATGCTCCAGAAGAATTCTAAGGTTTTTTTGTTTTTTGTTTTTGTTTTTTTCATTTTAAGAGAGAGCACAATAAGTTTAGAAATATAAAATAAAAATTGAATGGATGCACTGCCATATTTCAAAAGTCTGCAGTTTAAAGATGTGAATACACTTCCCAAAGCATTACTGAAAAGCACAGCTTGCTGCAGAGTGCAGTGTATTCTAGGTTGGACCATACAAATATTGTCTGATCCCTTGAGAAAAGTTCCTTCATGCTTTATACCACCTTTCTATATGGATTTATTTCAAGTCTCGTCTTTGTATGCATTTCTGTGGCAGTATGTTTCAAAAGACTCTGTGATGGAGACTTAACAAACATCACCCTTCTCCACCGCCAAGGAAAAGTTTGCAAGGTTGCCTGGAAGAGGTCAGAAAAATATCAAGCAGCCTCCTGCTCACTCGGAAGTCTGAGCATGTCAGGTGAAAGCCGTGTGTAAATTCCACTTCATCACTTTGTGTATAATAAAATTCATGTTACAAAATAATTGAGTGAGGGGATAGTCGCTTTCAAATGATTTTCCCACCCACCAACAAACAGAGCATGTGTACTGTATAACTCTTTCCAAATGGCTCGTTACAGTGCTGGAAAGCAAATGGTCTTTCAGTACCAAATCAGCTCTCTATAAATAATATCTGCTAAACCCAGTGGTCCTTTTTATCTTAACAAAGGATGAAGTGGGCTAAATGCTCTCATCAAGAGAGCCGAAGACTCCAGCCTTACTGTATTTGCATAGAAACAAGCACTTAAAAACAAGGTCTCTGTAAATAACTTACTGAAATCTGAGCAGTACATGTGGCTGCACAGCTTATTGTTCGAGCTGACAGGAATATCATAAGCTAACCAGTCAATTATTCATCATTTTATCTGGTACTTATTAGATTAAAAATGTATGTCTTCTTTAATTATTTATCCAGAGTGTGTGGTGCAGCTGTAAGGTTTTGAACGGCTTGAGATATAGCGTTATGCATTTATGATTAACATATTCAAATTTATCTACAAACATTACTACATTTTAGTAATCAGGGTGATTGCCTCCGGCAAATTAGAATAACCTTTTGTCACCCCACACATCAAGTTTTTGATTAGGCCAATTAAAACTCAAGTATCGCTGCTCTACACTTTACCTTTTTGGAGACAGAAATATCTGCAGCCTGCTTCTGCACAAGTCATTAAACAATTGCAATTTAATGATTGTTTTACATGTGGTTCGACAGGTCAAGTCTTTTACTTCATTGCTTTTGAAGGTCAAAACTGATCGATAATGAAGGCAAACCTGGGTCACACAAAACTGATCCTTCTGTTAATTGTAAGCTACTTTTGGTGATAGAAGATTGGTGTTTACCCAAAGAAGGAGGTGAATTGTTTTGTGGTCGGTGCTTTATGTTTTTTTTCAAAAAGCATAAAAAAATCACTCATTGTCAAATGTATCTTGACAATGAATTAAGCACTTGCAAACATTATTTAGTGTATGCTACCCAATGTGTAAAGTCATCTACATACATATTTACAGATTGGAACTTAATAAATCAATCAATCATCAAATAGCCAGGATTTTTGGTCGCTCAGAGTTTGTAGACTTAAGCCCAAAGAGAAAACCACTGTAAGCATGATACAGCTATGAATAAAGCAAGCACTTACAGCAAATATGTACTGCCATTACTGAGAAAGTTTTTTTTTTTCATTTGCTCATGTGGACATGACTGGCATGCAGAGTTACGCCATGAGGACTCATTTAATAACGAATAATGGCTGCTAAAGGTGTTTGTGTTTGATTGTTGGTGAAGCTCAAAGCAGAAGATAATTATATGTGTAGCCTCCTGTGGAGCGGCCTCTGGCTCCGCCCTTGTTGTGCAACTGTCCAATCATCCATTTTTGAGTCTGGGTCTTTCCCAGCAAAAACATCACGACAAACATCCACACATGTCATCTCACTTATGTGTAATTTAGTGTCTAAACTTTTTGTTTTTAGACTGTGGGAGGAAACTTGCACGTCTGGAGGAAAACTCACACAAGGTGTCTGCCAGCAACATTTAAACACCAACACTAAGTGACAATGCAAGGGACAAATTAGCTGGATTCAAAGCATTGAATCAAAACAGCTGTAGCAGGAGGTGCAATGCCATTTAATATTTCATTCTTCCTCTTGCAGGTTGTCAAAGCCTATAAAAAATAACAGCACCTGTTCTGCTACATGACATTTTTCCATCTTTGAGTATCACTTTAAAAATATTGTTCACGGTTGTCAGTGACATTGGGCAGCTGTATATCACTGTGCCTTGAAATATCTCGAAATATCCAGCAGCCTGTTAATAACCGTCAATTGAAGCATTATCCCTTTGTGTTTCCATATAGTCATATCAAACAGTTCTCAACTTTGATGACAGAATGTAAATATTTCATTTCTAGAAGCCATTTTCTCAAGGAGCAAAATATATTCTGCAGCAGTGCTCAAAACACATTATTAATTTATAGATTTGAAACCCCACCAATGCTTCTTCTGTCTGATTTTATACCTTTCAGAGTTGTGCACATCTTAGAGCATTCTGTAAAGTCCCTGTCTGGATATCACTTTGCATGCTAGGACACCCTCTGCTTCTTGGCATGAAAGGAAGTGCACAAAAGAATCGTGGAATAAGACAGAAAATCCTTTGACATACCACTAATTATCTGGGTTTTTTGTTTTGTTTTCTTTTGTTTGTTAGGGTACATATGTTTAGTTTGATCAAATTTGATGTAATTCTGGTTTCTGCTGAAGCTGCTTCTATGATGCAGGCACCCAAAGCAGGATTTAGATTTTTCTCCACGACTATCTATACTGTCATCTAAATTGTGGCTCAGCACATCTCATTTATTGCAAGACCTTTTGAAGCCATGCATTTCAGTGCAGGTAGTTTTATCTTCACTCCCCTTCCTATATGTTCTGTGTCATGTCTATACATTTAGTGACGCTGAGGACTGGTTCTGCGAGTGCCCCCCATTATACACCGGCCGGCTGTGCCAGCTCGCCTCATGTGAGCGCAACCCCTGCAGTCACGGAGCCACATGCATCCCGAAGTCGCCATTAGAGGCCGTTTGTCTGTGTCCCTATGGAAGGCAGGGTCTGCTGTGTGACCAAAGTAAGTGTTTCACAGAGCAGCTCCACATGGAACAATGCAGTGCAGATGTAGCAGCTTCATTAAGAGAGTGATCTGCAGACAGCTGGTGAATTAGGGCCTTGAGCAGTTGGTAGAATCATGGTCTGCTGTTAAATAAAAGGATTAATGAAATTAAATTCTGATGAAAAAGCAAAATGTATTCCTCTAGCAATGGAGTCAGATAATCAAGACAAAAATTGTGGCTACTTGTCTGAATATTTTTGAAAGACTATTTTAAATTTGTAAGATCTTATTTCCCAACAGCTATAATTTCAGCGCTGTGTCTCAAATATTTTTTTTCTTATGTCGGGCATCTGCTGTGCCTTAGCAAGGTTTTAGAAGTAATGGTAATAAGCTATTTTCTACATACATTTGGGAACATTTATCATATTTTGTGTTTGGTACTATTTTGCAAATGTTGCTGACATTTAAAGAACTATTATGCAAATTTCTAGCACCATATTTTTATTCTTGGACTTTGCTAGATTAGCTTTGCATGATTCACAGTTCAAAATAATCCTTATACAGGGTCAAATATATACATATAGTCACTTAAATCTTTTAATCAGTGGTGCTGAAGGTTCTAAACTGTTTTTTATTTTGACAATGCAAAGGCCTATTAACATCTCATTAGTAATCATGATTGACTACAACTGGTAGTTTCTCTTTGCCAACATAAAAAGATTTGTTTGACAGCACTCACTGGATTGACCAATACTCAAAACAATGGGAAAGACCAAGAAACCCAGTGAAGATCTAAAATGAGAACCACAGTAGATTTACACAAGTTTTGAAGGCCTCTTGGAGCCAATTCTAAACAACTGGAGTTAAGTATAAGTTATTCAGATGTGTCACCACTTTGCCAAGTAAGAAGATCCAAGCTGACACCTTAGGATGTGAAGAAATTGCTTAGGATGTTTAGAAACTACCCAGGAATCACCAAGGCTCAAGCTGTTTGATCTGAAAACTGCTGAAACACCAGTGTCACTGTCCACAGTTTTACTTAGAGGGTGCCAACCAAGAAAGAAGCCCCTGCTCCAAAATCAAATAGCTAAATGACTACTGGAGAAAGGTCCTATGGTCAGATGAGACAAAGATTGGCCACAATGACAAGAGGTATTTTGGAGGAGCTAAGGTGAGGCTTTCAGACGTAAGAATACTGTACCAACTGTCAAGCATGGTGGTGGTAGCTTCATGCTCTGGGGCTGTTTTACTGCCAGTGTTACTGGTATATTGTACAAAGTGGATGGAATCATGAAGAAGGAGGACTACCTCCATATTCTTCAACTTCACTGCATTTAGTTGAAATTTTGACAGTTCCAACAGGACAGTGATCCCAAACACACATCAAAACTGGTTTTGGAATGGATGAAGCAGGTTAAAATTAAGCTTCTGGAATTGCCTTCCCAAAACCCAGCCGGGTCTGTGCCAAGAAACCAGCCAATTTAAATGCCAACCAATTCTCCCAAGAAGAGTGGACAGATATCCAGCCAGAATTATGCCAGAAGCTTGTTGATGGCAACCAAAAACACCCAGGCAAGGTACAACTCGCTAAGTTACATTTAACAGAATATATGTTTGAGCCTGTATGTAAAACTTTGATCCTGAGTGGATTAGAGAAAATCCAAAATAACTCACATAATTCAAACTTGTGCACCCAGTTTTTTTAAAGTCATTAAAGATGTCTGTTGTACACCGCCCTCCCAAACTTTGAAAAGAACAGTCCATAGAAATCACTGATAGCACCAAATACCACGACATGCATGCCCATAAGGAATATATGTAAACTTCTGACCACAACTGTATATCTTATAGTTGGCCTTTGCACAGCCCTTCGATTCTCTATCTTCAATTCTCTGTCTAGTTTAGCTCCTCTCCCTTCCGATTGGCTGCCCTTTATAAGCAGACAGTTTGAACAGCAGATGGGTGGGGCTTCTGTTCTCACTGCTGTATGCCTGGTATGACCATATAGAGCACAAAAGTGAGGTTCATGTGTTTTACAACGTGTGTTAAACATGTTTGATCTGTGATGTCGTGGAAAATAAATACTCTACCCATAATCCTAAACTGAAACAGCGGTGTCTCTGATTGGTGGCTGGTTGCTGTTACCATGAAGAGGTTTAAATCCAGAAATATCAGGTTACATAGTGTAAGGTCACTTAGCACCATATCAATAATTAAGCTATACTTTACTACACACATGCAACACAAACTAAAAAAAACTCTTGAATTTGTAGTGCATTATGGGATAAGTAGTTCCTTCACCATTAAAAGTTGCATGCAGAGTCTTCTACCTTTGCCCTTTTTAAAAAAATTTTCCTGTATTTTAAATTGAGTATTTAGAGCAATCGGAAACATGTGCTCAGTGAATACGGTGCATTAGTTAGCACTACAATGCTGGCGAAACATTACAGCGCCAGCTAAATATTGCAGTGTTAGCATTTTTTCAACAGTGGGCATTTCAGGATGTCTAAGCACTGAGAAAGTACAGCATTACAGAGTTCCTAACATAGACAGTATAAAAGACGGCTGTAGTTAGCAGCACGTCACCCATCGGTTTCCGAAGTACAATTCTGAAGTCTTCAGATGAGCTTTTTACAGTTGCCATGTTGGTTACAAAAAATGAATGTGGCAGGGAATAACGAATTGTGCTTGAGGAGTTGTCACCCAATGAGCTTTTCATACCACAGATAATTCTTCACGTTGAGACATGGTATGATTTACAAAATAGACTTAGTTTTTTAATATGTCCCAAAATGAGTGACTGAACCTATAAACTCAGCAGGAAAGTCAAGACACAAAGAAGTTTTCCCATAGACTTCTATAGGACTGAAAGTATTTTTACAACCGTAGCTATCGACATCTGCAATGGCTTCATTTTTCCAACTCAGAAAGTACATCCATGACTACTAACATGGTTTTAAAATGGTTTTGTTTTCTTTAAAAAAGAGACACCTAGAAATTATTAAATATATTTTTGCATATTATAGAATTATCTTCCTGTTCTGTAATGCTTTCTGTATTATTTTATGTGCTTGTTTTCCAAAAAGTGATGCCATAAAGAAGGGGGCTTCACAGGTCATGGCTCTCAGAAACAAAGGTTTTGCTTGACTAAACTGGCTGTGGTAGCAGCAGGGTGCTTGGCATATAAGTTGCTCAGCCATGCCACAGCCCCTGTCAGAATCTCAGCACCCACATGCCAAACACAGAAATCTAACCTTCCAGTTTCACACTAAGTGTATGGCTGACATTTGAATTTTAATCCTGATAACATCAGACAAGATCAGAGACAAACTGATCACTCCTAAGGTCTCCTGCCTTGCAGGGCTTTTTTTGTACTTGCTACTTTGGAGCTTGTTTCCTTATGTGGGTGCCCTTAGCAAAATACCAACTGTGATAGCGTGACAGCAGGACTGTCTTTTACTTATTTATTTCTCTATTGTGTCAACCAGGACACATGAAACATCAATGTTTTTTTTTCTTAATGTAATATTTTCAGTTCTTTGGTTCAGTTCCCATCAGGCGGTCTGAACAACCAGGAAATGGAGGAAAGGCAAGACTAGGAAGTGAAGCTGGAATGCCTTCAGAATCAAGTTCATGAAACATTAATGCATATTGAAGATGCCTTCACTCAGAAATATTAATGATCTACCTTTGTACACAAGTTGGCATACCTCTTGTCAAAGATTCATGTTTAGATAGAGAAAAAAAGCATGAAAAACAATGTACCACATTTTCAGTATATGGTACTGTCAGTACAGTACAATTTCTTATACATATTTTTTTTCCCACACTAAGTCATAGTGTGTGTTTGCGATATTATTGTTCTTGTCTGGGCATTATAAAACGAATTCCTATTAGATCAGTTTAATTTTTTTAGTGTTTCCAGTCAAAGGATGTGTCAAAGTGATGAAATGACATATTTTGTTGATATTTGAAGTTTGCCACAAACAGAAATGTTAAAAAAAGAAAAAAAAAAAGGAAAAAAAAGCATTTCATGAAATGTTAATGTTACTTTTGCTGAAAGTCTCTCTCTTCTCAACTCTTTCTGGAAGTTCACTTCTAGTTCAGGGATACCTTCTGATTTTCTTGCACACACAGCTCTGACCACAGATGTTGAGGGCATGTGCAGGTCATGGACCATTCAAAAAGATTTAGTCTGTGTTTCTTAAATTATTTCAGGTTGGACATTGAGGCTTTTGGGGGGGATAATCATCCTGTTGTTAACTGTCTTTTGCATTTTACTATTCTCTGAATCAGATGATACTTGAGATCCATTCTTTTCTGTGTCCTTGCAAAGAGTGGCTGCCACACAACCTCAAAGCATTGTATTTCCACCATCATGCTAAAGTAGTTCTTAAGTGTTCTTCTTATCAAAATTGGGCCTCGTTTTCTTCAAACATACAATCAAAGAGCTAAATTTGAACTTTATCTTTCGACAAGTTCCAGATGACACTTTGCATACTTTACCTGAATATTTTTTGTGATGGTGTCATAGGTATGGTTGTTCCATGTACATCAACTCTTTGTTTCCATGATATTTATGCACCAACACGCTGCACGCCATCAGCTAAACCTTCCTGTGGATTTGCTTTGTCTTTCAGCATGTCAAATTGCACAGCATTATCAGAAAGTTTTCTTACTCTTCCAGGTCTTGTCTTGACTTCATCTTCCCTCCTCTGCCATTTCTTAATGACATTTCATACAGTGGAAATTGCAAGCTTGAAGCGCTGTGATATCTTTTTATAGCCTTCCCCTGCTTTGTAGGCATCAATTAGTTTCATTTTCAGATCTCAGTACTTGCTTAGAGGAGCTCGTGGTTGTTGAGTGTTACCACAAGGTTTGAGGAGTCAGAATTTATCAGCTCTAGAAGTCATCAGCTGACAATTATGAATTCTTCATCTGCCATGCGAGTCTTAATGAGTCAAATAAGGCCAAACAAATTCGAGACGTTCTGAGACTTTAAAAGTAGAAGAGCTCCCCAATTTTATTTAGCATTCAAGAGTAGGGGAGGTCCTGGCATCCAGGCATCCTGCCCCTGTAGATGGACTAGGGAGCAGGCTGAGATATGTACCATCAGCTAAACAGCTTCACTGTCTGTCTCTTTGAACATTGTTCAATTATTCTGCATCAGCACTGTAGTTTAGGACTGTTTTTTGTTAACCTTTCATTGTCCAGAAATTGAGGAGAAAAAAAGGGGAGAAAGTGTTGTTTGCCCAGCATTTATTTATTTATTGTTTGTCAGCTAAGCTGCATACTGTATACATGCAGTTTTACGCCAGAATTCATTTCCCAATCCAGAGCTGCACGTCACTCTGTTTTTTTCTTCTGCAGCTCCTGTGCACGGTTTTTCACAAACACACAGCAAAGTTGAAGTGCTATGTAATATTATTTGACAGAGTGTGGTGTTATAATCCACAGAGTGATGGATTTCATGGAGGCACTCCATAAGCTTCTTTGTTAATAATATGTTCCATAACCGCTAGTTCCACTCAACAGTATTTACAAGAGTTGGCTAAAAGAAATTATGAGATATACTATGAGAACTATTATTGAAATAGATTTACAGTACCGTTCAAAAGTCTTAAGCCACCCCTGATTTCTTTATACTTTGCTAGGAAAATGAGAAGTCAAAAACAGTTTGTACAGTTCAAGCTCAAATGAGCTTGAATTCCAGTATTTAATATGACCACCATTATTTTTCAACACAAGCTGAACTCTCTTAGGCAGCCTTCTTGTCACTTCTTTAAGAATAGTTCTCCAGGCTTGTTAAAGGACATTCAAAGATCTTTTTTGGATGTTGTCTGCCTTTTGTTCCACCTCATTTAAAATGATCCCACACTTCTTCAATAACATTGAGGTCTGGGCTCTCAGGAGGCCAATCCATGACCGATGTTCCATTGTGGGCTTTTCTATCCAGGAATGCTTTGACTGCATTGGCAGTGTGTTTGGGATCATTGTCATGCTGAAAAATGTAGCTGTTGCCAATCAGATGCTTTCCAGATTGTATTTCATGGTGGTTCAAAATCTCACAGTACTCTGCATTCAGTTTGACAAGATCCTCAGCACCCCTGGCTGAGATGCATCCCCATGGCTGTAGACACTCACTATTGTACCTCTCTCCTGACCTCCATTGTACACAATGGCCATGATTTCAACCAAAAATTGGATTAATCACGCCATACCTGTTGCCACTTATTTTCAGTCCAGATCTTTTGTAATCTGGCATACCTCAGCTTTTTCTCTCTGGTTCCCTTCCTTAAGAATGGCTTCTTGACAGCCACCCTTCCACTGAGATGATTTTTGATGAGGTTTAAGAACATCAATATCTTATGTCCTGTGTCAGGTCTTTGTTGGATTTTTTTTGTTAGGACACGACTTTGATGCACTGCTCATCTGCTGCAGATATTTTTTTTTTTTTTAGGCCTTCCTCAATTTTTTTTAAGGACACACTGCACACCATGCTGAGTTATGCCAAATTTCCACCTAATAGCTCTTTGGGAATCACCTTCTTGGTGCAAAAATACTATTTTATACCTGACAAGTGTGTTTTTGCAACAGGCTGCTAGTAACAAAGTCCTTAAAGATACAATTTAAAATTTGTTCTCTGCTACGCTGTCTGTTATGTTTAGACACAACAGTGGTTCACCCCCTTGGGTTTGCTGCCTTTTTTTATCCTTGAATGATTCAGTGTTGAGCAGCTTACTAAACAAAAAAAAAAGAAAATTCCTGTGAAAATGGTCAGGTACAAGGACTGGATGAAAAATTAGTGAAAAAGCAGCCAATGACCAAATAAAAAACTTTGAATGACTTTCAGGAAACCTGGAGAACTGTTGCCCAAGACCACTTTCAAAATTTAAAAGAAAGTCTGGCTCCTTGGAAGCAAAGTATAAAGAAATGTACTGTACTATTTACTATGACTGACTGCTATAATCCAGTAAACTCTTAAAACTCAGGAATCATTTTATGTTTTTGTGATTTTAAAAGTCAAGTCTTTTTAGTGCAACCAAAGATAACAAAGAGGTGGATGATTGTTCTATCATCTCTAAGAAATATGGAGCAAAAAAAATTTTTGATGTTCTTTAAATTAACCCCTTATGATTCATTTTATGTCATAAATTACTCGGTGACACAAAATCAGCAACGTGCAAAATGAAAGAAAAATGCAATTTTGGAGCATTAGATCTTTATAACAACAAACTTTTAGTCTCAAAAGATAAGATGCTCAGTAATTAAAGTGGAGCTGTTTAATTAGAGATACACAACAGCATGATACATCCATCACTCTTGCATAGAAAAACAATTTTCAAACGCAATGACACAAATGTTGTCACTCAGTTCACAAATAAATTCAGAAAGAAATTTTGATCAAATTATATACTATTCAGTATAGAAACACAGCATTTTGTTTAAGAAAATATATGATAATTTGTTAGTTTGTACAGCAATCTCAAGGGTGTTGATGTGGAAAGAGAAAGAGAGAGCTCAGTTATTACAGAGCTAAAAGATCATCATGTATATTATCAAATCAGACACAGTGCAGTTTAAAAATAAGTGTTAGCTCTATAACATGGTGGCCACTACATGAAGCAATACACAAACACAACCAGCTCTAGCAGACTGGAGATGATAACAGAAGCATTTGCGGATTTATTAATAATTTAGCAGCCAAACAGAGCTGAGGGCAGTCGCAGAGGGGTGCTCTGAAGCCCTGTAAGCCATCGCCTGGGGCTGAAGAAGAATATGCAAGGTGTCTGAGTGAAGAAGAGCAGTTCTGTGTTTGAAGCCACACTGCTGTGGAAGAAAAAAAAAAACCCTACAACATAGCTGCATGTAGTTTTCAGTGAGCATGGGCAAATACACATCGAGCCCCCCTTGTAAAAATCAAGTATATGGGTATGCTGAAACGGAGTACAAGCGAGATCATTATTGAATCAACCATGCGTTCTGAATAAGTAAACTTGAGGTTGTAATTGAATATCGTTGGCGTTCTTGTGGCACCCTTTCGAACAAAGAGTGTGAAGCTGAGCTTGCTCACCGGAATCCTTCCTAAACAGCTACTAATGAAAACAGCACAGGATGAGAAAAGGTGGTAGTATTTGAAAACAGGTCATCATGTAAGAGCATCAGACGAGGAAATATTTCACCAGGCCCTGCTTTGTATTATGTGGCAATAGTGCCATCTTTTGGTAAGCTCTGAGGCAACTGATGAATCAGACCTCTTACTTTGAACAAAATGAACACACATGCACCGCAGAGCCTGCAGCAGATAATTCATAAGTATATACAGTATAAATTTGAGCCTTCACATGTGTTCCAATTGTGTTTGCTTTGCAGCTGTCAATATCACTCGTCCCAGGTTCAGTGGAAGCGATGAGTTTGGTTACACCTCCTTTGTGGCTTACTCCTCCATCCCGAGCCTCACTTTCTTCTATGAATTCAAGTTGAAGTTTACACTTGCAAACACTTCCTCTGCTGTCAAAGACAACCTCATGCTATTTGCTGGACATAAAGGACAAGGTGAGCCCAATCCTGAGACTTGCATAGCAATTTATATTATTTATAAGCTCCAGTGGAAATGTGGGGGGAAAAAAGCTAGTTTGAGAAGTTTCCTTTGTTGGTTTTAGTTTTCAAACTTCTTTGAGGATTTTAAAAGAAATACTAGTGCAATTTAGTTTCACCTGCTGTGTATGATAATGTGCTGTCTAATGGATTTCCGCTCTTCTGTCAGATCCTCTATTCAACAGAATTCCCTGAGGACTTTCTTTCTTATGAGATTTTGAGACATTAATGAGTTCGCCACTTTGTTGATTTCCAGCTAAACAATTATTGTTTTTGAGTTTCAAAGGAAGCGTGTGAGCGTTCCTCGGATAAAATTAACACGTGAACCAAATAGCTTAAAACAATTAAAGTGCAATAAATGGACTTTTAGGTGTAAATGTGCACTGTGTTGGGGTCAGCACTGTTGCCTTTCTGTGGGGGGGGGTCAGATTTGGAAGTAGATATTTGCTGTGCCATTGTTGTCAGGATATTTCATTAAAATAATGAAATAGAAACAGGATCAAGGAACTCGTGCACTTGTTTCTTTTAAGAATCATCAAGGAGGCACAAAAAATAAGAGCAGTATGAATGATGAAAGACTCAGCAAATTGAAGAGCACTCCTGAATGTGCAAATTCAAAGGTGCAATATATTTGGGTGGCCAAGTGGTAAAAATGTGTAGACAGCCAAGACCATCATCATCATCTTCTGCTCTTCTTCTGCCACTGGAGTCTATGGCAGCCCCTAGAACCTCGTGCAGCTGGTTTCATGTCTGCAGCTTGAGCACTTTGTTTGTCTCCAGGCATTCAGAAGTGAATTTACACAAATACCTCTTCAAATATATCTCCAATTTAGCACCATTTTGAGGAAGAATAGAAACTGCAGCACTGAACAATAGGGGGTGCTGCAATAAGCAAAAATGCATTTTTTGTATACTAGTATTTATTTAATTTTTTTTTATTTATTCAGTTTTGTCTTGCTCTCTCTATAGACCCACTGGGCCCAGTGGGCTCTGCCATTAGACAGAATGAAATGATTATTGGATATAACAGATTCCTCATCCTCTGCCTGTCTGTCCATTATCTGATTAACAGCTTTGGCATCATTTCTTCCATACAACTCAGTCCATTAAAAATCTCAGAGTCCATGTTTCAACAAACAAAATTTAGATTTTCAAATTCACTACTAAATATCATTAAACAAGATCTGGTTAGATTGATTAAACTTGCACTGTCCTTCATATCATTTCCACCATCATAATTAAAATTCTCCTGAAAATAAACAGTTTACAACGATTCCTATTATTCCACTCCTGGGCCTGCTCTACCAGTTTCATTATAGTCAACATTGGAGAAACTACTCCAGTTCTGCCTGGCTTCATATTGAACAGAATCTCTCCACTCAGCATATTGGATTCGTAGATAAATCAGTTAAGACCCACAGCTACTTTAAATTTCTCACTATAAATATCATCCTCACTGCCTGGTGGAAAGCAAATGACATACTTGACCTCAAAGTATCTCTTTCTACTCGTACAACTATCTGGCATAAGCCTATGTTTAAAATCAGTGAGGAACTTCCCTCCACTGAGAGACCTAAAAAGCCTGAGGCACCTTTTTATTTGCAGCTCTCTCGTGAACTGAGACCTTCTTAGGCAAACGTTTAACTTAACCCACAACTTAATCACCAGGACATACAGTTGAATGAGACCATAAAATAACAATATCCATGACTTCCTTCACCCATGTTCACTAAAACTACATTTGTTTTGACTCCAAAAATGACTTTCCAAGTAGACGTCAGACTTGAGTATAGATCAGTCAGAGTCTCATTGGCTAACTCTGTGCAACAGTCTCCTTGTCATACAACTCAAACATTCAGCTAATCCATTATTATAATCTTACACAGATTACACATCATCACTCACAAATTGTACTGCAAGGGCTTCACAGACAACAAAGCCTGTTTGCATTGTCCCACGTCAATAGACAACTACCGTCTGACTGCACAGCATCTGGACTCTTTTGTTTGGAGGCCACGGAAAAGCTGTTCTTGAATGCTCCCTCATATTAAAATCAAAATTTCTATTTAGGAAAACTTGTATTTATTCAAAGTATGTAAATGTATTAAGTGGAACACATTTTTGTCTGTGATGGTGGTTAACTTTCTTCATATTTTGTAGGCAATGACGGGGATGACTTCCTTGTTTTGGGATTAAAAAGTGGAAGAGTTGTACACAGATTCAACCTTGGATCAGGGATAGCAACCATAGTTAGTGATCGACTCAACCATCAGCTCAGCATCCACACTGTCACGTTTGGAAGGTGGAAGAAAATGGGATGGCTGAAGGTGATTTTTGTGTGTGTGTGTTTAAAATTAAATCACATAATAACCGTTTACTAAAACAGTGCTTCCCAGCCTAGGGGTACATGATCATTTAGGAGAAGTCCCAAGGTAAGTTTGAGGGGGTCATCAGATATTTCAAGAGTTAAAAAGAAAACCACCAGGATACACGATGTTATGCGTGACATAATTATTTTTCTTTTGAAATACTGATTGATTATTTAGGTCTTTACGCCTCTAAAAATCCTTCACATTAAAAGCCTATATGCATTGTTGCACAGTTTTTTGTCCCGTCAAGCAATTAGAGACATAAACTTGACTTTGCTAAAGCTCAAGTCAGCTCCATTTCAATAAATTTAAAAAATATTTTAGGTCAGATTTTTCTTTAATGTTTGTACACATTAAGTTGCTGTAACATCTGAATAGATAATGTAAAAGGCAGTAAAAGTGGATACTAACTGAGGGATTGAATGAATAAGACTAATGGAAACTTACTGAAAGGAGGAATTTACAGTAATTGTATTATTTTTACTGTGCACATATACGCTTAAAAACAAGTTTTATTTTGCCTGGTGTTTGTGGTGAGGGCTGATATATGTTACAGGGAGGTGAATGTTTTCTTGGTTTTTGTGCTAGCGTATAATTTCGGTCCAGTGATCAGGGAGAGCAGGATTTTTGCACCTATCTGAATGTGGCTGTAAGATGCTATCAAGACAGCGAGGGCTAAGATCTCTGGTGACTTGCTGCCTCAGAGGAGGTGGTTTCAGGGAGTATAGTACCTACTGTGCCTAATAAGTAGACACACGCTGAATAAGTCAGTTATGAATACGAGGTCATAAATTTTATTCCAGAGTTGGCAGATTATGAAAGAAAGTGTGCTCCCTCACTGACAATGATCCATCTTGAATATTGACATTTTGTACTGCGTCTCACTCAGGTTGATGGGCAGCGTAACAGGACAGGACTGTCTCCAGGACCTCTGGTGGGCCTCAGTGTTTTCAACCAGCTCTTTGTAGGTGGATATAATGAGTACACCCCTGAACTACTGCCACTTGGCTCCAGGTTCCGTCATGGCTTTCAGGGTAAGACTGCTACAGCTTTATTACAACCCAGCGTTGCTATCTGGAATAAGAGCACTGGGGCTCACAGTTTCTCCGAGGATCTCTGTCTTTTTGTAAGCAGAGGGGAAGGTGTGTAATGAAAAGGGAGTTACAGGCTCAGACTGTGTATGAGGTCAGAACAAAGCTTTGAGGTTGATTGTATCTGCACCCTGTAATTGCTTTGCACCCAATACAGTGTGTTGTGTGTGAATCCATTCGTCTGCTGATAAGTCACTTGAACAACAGTGCTATGCAAATAATCTTTGTCATCATCAACATCATTTATGTTTTCTCTCAGGTGACCTCATGTAGGAATGCTTTTTGGAGAGCATTCATATTGCCTGCTAATGTGCAGAGCTGTGACGCAAAATTGCCATAACCGTAATGATGACAACAGCTATGAATATCATCATAACCATATTCAGCAGTCTCTGCACTACAGCAGTGAACCTTGTTATTATAAAATGTCATGGCAAATCCATTTGGGGTGAACAAAAGCTTTTTATTTTTAAGGACTTGAGCGATTTTGTGTGTTTGCCTATTCATCATCATCTGATTCATTTTTCTGCTCACCAAATAAGCCTTCAAAAATCAAATCAGCTGTGATAAAGCATTAGTTTGCCCATGCTGTATTAGACTAGCACAGTGCCCTGTAATGGTAAGCACTACCTGAGACAGGCAACACTGGTGGAACCATAACCTTTCTACTCAGGATGTAATGAGAACTCATGAGAGCCTAATCAGATCTGTGTGACCTTCATTGAGCCCTAATCATGATGGCTGGCAGTGAACACACTGATAATGCACTTCACTCCCAGTTATCAACAGATCCACACTCCCCTGTGGAAAGGAGGAAGATGAGGCTGTGTGGGTGCTGGAGTAAAAATAAAATTTAAAAAAATCAGGTTGTCAATTGAAGCTGTTGATCAAATACACCAAAATGGGGCTGTTTATCAACCCTGATGTTTCAAAACTTATTTAATACTGCTTTGATGAAGAAATTGTTTTCATCATACCCCATGTCTTGCTAAAAGATTTTGAGGTTAATTACATTAATTTGTGAATTTTTAAAGATCAAGGACATTGAAAATGTAATTTTAGAATAATTTTCCAGTTTTGTACATAAAATGTTTCCTGCAACAAAAAAAAGAAAGAAAAGAAAAAAAGAAAAAAAGAAATTGGGAGCACACACAGGAACACTCGCTCGACTTCAGACTTCAGCTTTCTAGGTTCTTTTACAAGATGCGGTGTGCTCACAGCTGAAACAAAAATAATTATCTTGCCTAATCTTCCTTATGAATCTTCTTCGCTTTTTGATGGTCTGTGTTTGCAGCGCCACAACCATCACTCGAGTCTGCCAAGCAGACAGCATCATGCCATGAATATTCATGAATGAGCATGACATTTCCCCTGCATCCTGTTTATGCCAGTGACTAATGCAGCAGAGAGAAGCGAGTCTGCATGTGCAGATGACTACGAGGGTTGTGTTCAGGCCTTATATTTATAGAAGGCCTTGTGCTGTGCAGGTGCAGGCCAAAACAAATATTGTCTTGATAAAATTGGATTATGAAACCAAAATATGATGAGGAAGAGGCGTGATGGCATGAGGAAAAAATTGAATTCAAGTCGTTCCAACTTGGGCATCTTGGATGTGAACTAGACAAGCTGCAGCGACTTTTTCCCCCCCCATCAAATCTAAGTGTCAAGATCTAATAAAGTTTAGTGGATACAAGTCTGTCTCCCAATGTGAAACTCACACATGATGAAATAAACATCCTTCAAAGAAACTCGTTTCAAGCAGTGCGCGCATTGTGAGGTGTTTTCTTTTGTGTTGGCCAGATTTTAGTATGCATACCTTTGATCTCCATACAAAGACAGTAGAGAATGTTGTGTTTCATCTTATAATTTCCTATTAGAGAAAGACTGGAGAAAGAGACTGAAGATGAAATGACTTGCACGCAGGTTAGCTCACGATGTGTTTGTTCTTTTCAAAGGGTGCATTTTTGATGTGCAGTTTCGCACAAGAAGAGACAGAAAGTTCCAAGCACTGGGACAGCCCGCAACCTTTGGGCGCAGTGTCGGTCAGTGTGGAGTCAGCCCTTGTGTTCATGTTAAGTGCAAGAACAATGGGACATGTGTGGATTCTGGCGCGTCTGTGTAGTAAGTGATGTAATGAAACTCTATTTGGGTTCATTTTCTAATTACTTCTAATGAATCGTGAATAATGCATGTAGGTGTTATCAATGAGCGGAATACAGTAAACAACACTCAGTTTTATGTATATTTCCATATGTGTTATGACTGTGCATCAGTAAGACACAGAGAATCAGTTTCACAGTGTGAATATTGCAGAAGGAAGTGACAGTGTTTACAAGCTTTAACACAATGTTTGACTGTGCCCGTCTGCAGTTGCCAGTGCCCATTTGGATGGAAGGGAGCGCTCTGTTCTGAGACCGTGTCTGTGTGTGATGCAGAGCACAGCCCCCCTCCTTTATGCGCCCACGGCTCCACCTGCATCCCTCTGCCGAATGGATATACCTGCCAGTGCCCCCTGGGAGCAGCGGGACTCTACTGTGAGAAAGGTTGCCTCACTGAAGCTGTGACCCCTAACTGTATCTGTATATGTTTTTTTTTTAATTATTATAATTATTAATAAATAAGATCTTTGCTATTAAATCAGTTAACTGCTACATTGTTATTCCCATTCAGCTGTGACCATCACTGATCCATTCTTCAGTGCTAACCTCTCCTCGTGGATGTCATTCCCACCTGCGAGTATACGACACAGGACCGATTTGCAAGTGCAGTTCCAGCCTTTATCACCTGATGGCATCCTCGTCTACACCGCACAGCATCTCAGTGCCAGAGCCGGTGAGGACAGTTCATTCCATATTTAGGGTAGCTTTGTTTTATCAACATATTATGTATGATTGCTGTGAGGATTATCCATTTGCTGACATGTTATAACCCAAATCACTATTCCCTCTCTATGTACAGCCTCCACAGCACATAATACACATACTGTTTGCTTAGTTCGTGACAAAAAAGTAAATCATTTAAATCTCAATTTTATGGTCTAATTTTGTGCATTGGTTAATAAGTTGACAAAGAATTATTATTTTTTAATTTATACTTTAAGAGCCGTTATTGTTGACTTTGTATAAAAGTATCAGTTTTCTGCTTAGATGCCACCTAAAAACATGAGCACTTGTTAAAATGAAGCATCATATTACTGATAACAAAAAGTGGTAAAACAGTACCAACTTAGGACAAAGTGAAACTGAATAGTTTTTTTCTAATTATTGTAACTATAACTTATCATACAAATAGTATATTTTTTCCATTTTTATTGTAATGTTGCCTCTGTACACCACCACAGGAGATTTTAAATTAAAGTGCACTCAGTAGAGCTCATACCTCGCCCACCCCAAATTTTCTATGTGACAATACTACCCTGCAGTAGATACTACCCAATGTTGTTATACTCTAGCATAATTAAATTTCAGCATTCTAGATCATTAAATCTGGAGTCCTCCTTCAATCGCAAACAAACTTTTCTATATGACAGAAATTATAGTCATGTTGCACCCTAATTCTTTTTAGAGATTTTGACTTATTCTCATAAGTTTAGAACCAAATGTGTGAATATTGTCCATATCTCACAATGGTAAAGAATCCTTTTAAAAATTCTTGGATCCAGATTGTGATAATTCATTTCATCCTGCCATTTCTATCAGCAGTCACATCATCAATAAACAGTAGTGACCCAATTCCATTGGCAGCTATACATACCCATGAGTTAACATTGCCTCCACCATGTTTAACACATAATGTGGTATGCTTTGAATCACGAGCTGTTCCTTTTCCTCTCCATGGGTTTATCTTCCCATCATTCTGATACAAGTTAATCTTGGTTTCATCTTTTTTTTTAAGAACTGTGCAGGCTCTTGTAGATGTTTTCTGGCAAAGTCTAATCAAAATGTAATCAGTGGTTTGCACCTTGTCGTAAATTCTCTGTATGTCCATTCATGGAGAGGTTTCTTGATTGCAGACCTTGACAATGATACCCCTACCTCCACAAGCATGTTCTCAATTTGGTTAGATGTTGTGATGTTATTTTTTATAACCATGGAAATAATTCTGTCATCATCCACTTTGTCCTCTGTGGTCTTCCAAGCCTTTTGGTGTTGCTGAGCCAGCGTCTTCTAAGAAAGCAGCAGATTGGTGATTCGGCCACTCTGCAAGTTTTTGCTGTCTCTCTGATAGGTTTATTTTTTCAAGCCAAATGATGGCCTCCTTCACTTGCATCAACATCTGTTTGGATCTCCTATTCATTTCCAATGAAAACCTACCAAATAAAGTTTGGAACCAACCCCAGATCATTTTTTTGCTTAGTCACATGTCTCTTCTGGACATGTAACCACTTACTAGTCATTGTCTGATTACTTTTGAGCCTCTGAAAAAAGGGCACTATGTGTAGTCATTGTTCAATAACTTATGGACCTGCCTGTATGTGTCTAAGGTTTAGTTTGAAAAATCAACAATAATGCTCTTGATTAAATTACTGTGAACATGTAATATTAATCCTCATCACAGTAAAACTAGATGTAACCCTTTTTAAAGAACTTGCTCATTTTTTTCCCCCCACAGGAGACTTCTTCTGCCTCTCATTGGCATCCAGGTTTGTCCAGCTGCGATACAATCTTGGGGACGGCACCCACATCCTGCAATCTTCTGAACAAGTGGACTTAAGCAGCAGGACCTGGCACACAGTGAAGGCTGGCCGAACTGGCAACCAAGGCTTCCTCAGTCTGGATAACAAGGTGGTTAGAGAAAATATGACCGACGGCATGACCACACTTGATGTTGCTACTGACATCTTTGTCGGAGGCGTGTCCACTCTGAGCTTCGTCTCTACGGATGCTACTGAAGGGGCTCCAGTGAGCTTCACTGGTGGCCTGCGAGAACTTAAACTCAATGACCGAGAGTTTGAGTTAACAGAGAGGGGAGCTTTAAGTGGAGCCAACATAGGGGACTGGGATGGGACAGCCTGTGGGTACAAGGTGTGCCAAAATGGAGGTCACTGCAGGGCAACAAGTAGTGACTCATTCACTTGTATATGCCCACCATTATGGACTGGCTCTGTGTGTAACCAGTCTGTAAGCTGTGTAAACAACCTCTGCCAACATGGTTCCTTATGCGCTGCATCTAGTGTCACCTCGTACCACTGCATTTGCCCCTTAGGATGGGGAGGGAGGTACTGTGACACCGAAATATCCACAGGCACTCTGAAGTTTGTTGGAAACTCTTTTGTTAAATACTGGGACTCTAAATACAACACTAGAAATTTAAAATACACACAGGTTTCTTTCAGCTTTCTCACAGTCTCCAGTGACAGTCTGATCATGTGGATGGGAAAGGCTGAACATGAAGATGATGACTATCTTGCAGTTGGACTCGAGGGGGAG
The DNA here is from genome assembly GCF_007364275.1 of Archocentrus centrarchus. Classification (NCBI taxonomy): domain Eukaryota; kingdom Metazoa; phylum Chordata; class Actinopteri; order Cichliformes; family Cichlidae; genus Archocentrus; species Archocentrus centrarchus. Next base: position 19,624,719 of record NC_044360.1, on the reverse strand, counting down.
CATCTTAAAATAGCAGTCAATCTTGGAGAAAGACTTTCCCTCCCATTGATTTTCAGAAATCTCACTCTCTGCTGTAACAAATGGCATGATGTCTCCATATCTCTAAACGGCACAGTTATTCAGGTTTTACTAAACAGCCAGGAGATCCTTTTTGAAAATGTAGATCCATTTGAGCGATACATAGCCTTAAACTATGGGGGGCAGTTTTACTTCGGAGGGTTTGAATTGTACAGAAACATATCAATTGTGACCTTGGGGTTGTTTTCAAATGGCTTTGCAGGAAATCTCAGAAATGTTTTTTTGTTTGGAGATACAAAGCAAGGGCTGTTTCTTAAAAAAAGTGAAGGTTTTAATATCTATGATGGCAATAAATAATAGTAAAACTGCAAGTTCTGGCCTTACAACAGCAGAAAATTTACCTTTTGACAAAGTTTTGACATTGGTTGTGTTTTAGCATGTCCTACTACAAACTAGCCTCTAAGTACATTTGTGTTTTATAGTGTGTACGTATTTACAGTCATGTGGAAAAACTAAGTGCACCCTTACTGCCTCCATAGAAATCAAGAGGATAACTGGCAACCAGGTGCTGCTAATCAAAAGCATGTGAATCACTGATTATCAGCAAGTGTGACCTCCTCTATAAAAGCAGAGGTTTTCGCAGTTTGCTGGTCTGGAGCATTTAGATGTGTGTTGATACAATCTTCCCAGGAGTGGAAACCCCAGCAAATTCACCCCAAGGTCAGACCATGAAATGCTCAGAGAAACTGCAAAAAAAAAAAAAAAAAAAACCTCTAGAGCTACATCTCAAATTCTACAGGTCTCAGTTAGGACGCTAAATGTTAAAGTTAATGACAATGTAATTAGAAAAAGACTGAACAAGTGTGGCTTGTTTAGAAGGTTTGCCAGGAGAAAGCCTCTTCTCTCTAAAAAGAACATGGCAGCACAGCCTATGTTTGCAAAGTTGAATCTGAACAAACTACAAGACTTCTGGAACAATGTCCTTTAGACAGACGAGACAAGTGGAGATGTTTGGACATAATGCACAGCACATTTGGCGAAAACCAAATAACATATCAGCAGAAACACCCCAACTGTCAAGCGTGGTGGTGAAGGGCTTTTTTGGGCTTTTTTGCAGCCTCAGGCATCTGGAGCATCTTCTAGTCATTGAGCCAACAATGAACTCCTCTGTATACCAAAGTAATCTAGTCAAATGTGAGGTCATCTGTCTGACACCTAAAGCTTGTCTGAAACTGGGTCATGCAATGGGACAATGATCCCAAGCACATCAGCAAATCTACAACAGTACAAAAAAGAAAGTAATCAAGGTGCTGCATAGCCCAAAGTTCAGACCTCAATCTGACTGAAATTTTGAAGTGGGACCTTAAGAGCGCTGTGCATAAATAAATGCCTGCAAACCTCAATGAAATAAAGCACTGTTGTAAAGACAAGTGGTCCAGAATTCCTCCCCAACTATGTTAGAGACTGATAAAATCATACAAAAAGCAATTACTTGAAGTTACTGCTGCTAATGGTGGTTCTACACGCTATTGAATCATGGGGTGTACTTAGTTTTTCACAGAACTGCATAGTCCTGTGGGGAAAAAAAAAACTATCACGACTGTAGGTTTAGAACACTCATTTCTTCAACTCTGTACTGCTCAGTTTACTACTGTACTTAACTCAGTTTGATGAAATGTACTAAACATACATTTAAAGCCCAGAGTCAGTTGCTATTCCAGTGTTAAAGGACAAATTAAATTCCCTGTTTCCGATTCCTTGGCTGACTTTTCTGATTTACAAATGACATTTTCCAAAACAAAGGTAAAAGGTAACATAAGCATCTAGCTGGTGTTAATACATTTTTAGACAAAGAATTTGTTTTAATAATCAACAATAAAAAAAGGATGTATTACGAACTGTACAATAACACAGTGCAAAGGCACAATTCATCTCTAATGTATATTACAAGCTAACATGTACATACTTCCTCAATAGAAAGCAAGTTTATAAAATATTTAAGCAATTTAAAAGAAATGTTTATATATAATAATAAAAAAAAAAAAAAAAAAAGCTGCTGCCCTCTGTTAAATACTTTGTAACATTCAGCCAAATGAACTCTTCTTAAATTATCCAAATGGTCCACATGTGTGTTATGTTAACTTGAGACCAAAAACAATCAGTACAGCAGCTCAATGTGAATGACACATATACAATAAAAAGTTTAAAAGTTAAAAAGTTCCAATATTGATCTGAACAAAACTGATCCATAATATAATCCCGCTGAAATTATCTTATTTTGGCTTGTATGCTGAATAACATAAAATGGAACTTCTGTGAAAGACATGGCATACAGATGCAGACTGGTGTATAAAACAACTCCACCAGCAGCCACCAAAGTGGTCTGTACCATCAGTGTGACCAACAACAGATGAGCAGTCCTTCTGAGAGCCCCAAACATGCTTCAGACATAATTAGGAGTAACTGTCTTTTGAACTTCTCCGTCCATTCTCATAATCAGAGTCCCGTCTGTGTCTGTGTCTGTCCTTGTGACGGCTACTGTAGTCATCGCTGTGGTGCCTTTCTTTCCTCTTCTCGCCATAGCGGTCATCTGTGTGTCCATGGTGCCTACTCCTCTCCCTGTACTTGTCGTCATGGCTGCGATCGTGTTTTTTCTCCCGCTCATAGTGTCTGCTTTTTTTACTATGATGGGAGTCCCTGTGGTAGCCGTGCCTCCCGTGGTCTCTGTCTTCTGTGTTTCGCGGCCTCTCCCACGGGTCATTGTATCGCTCCTCTAGACGCTTGTAGTCTTTGTCCAGGGATGAGGGTTGGGCAGATGGATCAGAGCAACTCTCAGGGTACTGTGACTGCAGTCCAGGAAGAGTCTGTGAAGTGCTATCCTGAGCCCACTGCATGCTATGATTCTGATTCTGGATGTTAGGGCTGGATAAAGTATTAGGAGGAGGGGCAGCTGGAGAATCATAGCTGCCAGATCCCTGAGGCTGCTGTTGCTGCAAAAGGGAAGGTATTGTGCTGTTTACTGGGAGAGCTGGTGCCATTGCTGTGTCACACTGGGGCTGAAAGGTTCCTGTGTGGCACACTGCTTCAGTTACTTGGACTATAGGAGGATTTACTGTCTGAGTTACTACAGCACCAGACTGTGCTATGCCAGGATCATTTTTTTTACAAGGAACTGACTGAACAGTTTGACTTTGTTCTTCAGCTCTGTGCTTGGCCTGAGAAAGCTGTAAATATCCTTGGTGAAATGGAACAATTAGATCATTCCTAGTGCTGCTCAACACAGGAACAGGTTTAGGACTTGAAAGATCTGGGAGGTTGGCTTTATCCTTTTGTGGCACCATTGTTTTATCTTCATTCACAGAGGAATATGCTGAAGATTTTTTCAATATTCCACTTAAAGGAGGTTTTGAGCAATTTGCGTGATCTGCAGCAGACAGGGATTTTGACTGTGACAACGAATTCCCTTCAGTTGTTTCTTTTTCAGTTTCAGACAAAAGGCCAGCATCGCCTTTGTTTGTCGACGCAGCACTCCTAGTTTCAGTCTCGCTTGGAGCTGCTGCCAGACTTGCCAGGAAGTCTTCAGTCGATACATCTGGAGGCTTATCTTTCAGTGAGACTGATGTACTGTGGCTCCCTGCTGCAGCTTCCTTTCCCAATGAGTTGGTAGCAGCTGATGTATCAGATGGGCTACATACCTCCGGTGCAGCTTTAGCAGGTTTAGGTTCTTTCTTCTTGATGACAAAGCGCTCTCGTGGGGCAGCAGCTGTTGGATTTTTTGAATTTCCAACTGATGCCTCTGTTTTTGGAGCAGCCTGGGTCTTCTGGGAGTCCTGTGTTGTAATTGAGGGTTTACCCCCAACATCAGGCAGAGGTGGTAATTCTCCACCCCAGCCTACTAGCACACCTGGAAGAAAGCGAAGAGGTTTCTGGGGCTCCTGACTGTTGGTCTCCTCTGGTACAGATGTTTCTTCAAGAGACTGTGCAGCAGGTTCATCAACATCTTCAGTAGTGTTAAGTGATTTGTCCTTCTCCTTTTGTAGCGCATTAGTCAAGGAAGAGAGGAAAAATTTCTCATCCTCCTCTTTTGCCCTGGTTTCTTTTGTGGAAATGGGTGTGGGCTTTATTTCAGGAATAATCCTCGCAGGTTCGTTCACATCCACAGTAAGAAAATCCCTTTTCGGTCTCTGGCGGATAATAAGTCCAAGGAGGAGGTTTCCACGGTTGTTTTCTAAACCTGTGAAATTAAAAGATAAGGTATAAATGTTAAAAAAAAAGTTTGTTAAATTTAATGAGAGAAAAATATCTGGTGTTCAGGTTACCTGGCCCATCAAAGGGAACAAGCTGATGTGGAACCTTTTCTGTGGCACCTAAAGGAATGAGGTACATGTCCTTCACTTGTTTCAAGTTATTGGACACCACCCCAAAACGCCTACGACTACTGAAGTAAGCATACAAAAGAGTATAGGAGATCTCATCTTCTTCGGTCTCAGGGGAGAAGCGAATCAGGCACACTTCCTTTAAAAAGAACAAAACAAAACAAAAAAATTGTTCTCAGTATTGTCGCTATTGACTTGTGGTGTCATATTTTCTCAAGGTTGAATGGCACCCCCCTGTTGAGGAGGCACCAACCAAACTTGTTAATGTTGCAACTACAGCATCAGGAAACATGTAACTCATGAACAAAGCTGCTCTATAATCCATCAAGTGATGTTAAAAATCTGAAATTTTACAGTGTGGTATTCTGTCTGAATTACTCTATATTGGAATAGTTATAGCCATTTTATTCCTGTCTACCCGTAATAACTGTGGGAAATCAAATCCAAACTTACTTTTGTTCCAGTTGCCCGAATCTTTTCCAAGTAGTCCCACACTGTCTGAGGACTTATCCTCCCACCAACCTGAATGCTATCTGGAAGGTCCTATTGGAAGAAAATAAAAAGAAGAGAGCAAACCTTATGGAGTGTTAGAAAAACAAAGCAGTTGGCAGCATTTGATCACTCCAATCTGTAGTTATGTGGGAGTATTGTTGCAATTCTAATTCTTCCAGCTGGACTGTGGTCTTTATTTCCTGTTTCCTAGTAAACTGTGCAATAAGTGTCAGCCTAATTTTGAATATATTTTTTTTAATTGTTGGTACAAAAATACTCATGTCTGATTGGTGTTTTGGCCCTGTATCTGTGCTAAAAGCAATCCTTCAGAGTTGGCTCTTGCCTGGCTTTTGCTTAAACAACTATGTCAAAGAATACTGATGTCTCTCATCCTAATTTCCCCCTGTTGAGAAGCACTGTTCATTCATTCTATTTCATTACACTAATTGTCATGAAATAGGTTTCTTGGGTTTATTTAAAACCCAAGTAGGCTCTTATGTGTCCACTTTACCTCAGTCAAGTTGTCCAAAACACCTGAGACAGGAAAAGCTTTTGTCACAAGCTTTGCCACAGAGTGCATATGAATGAATCCTCGCCACAGAGACTTAAGGTTGGAAAGGAAAGCAGCTTCTTCATCTCTTCCAGTTGCATGATCTGGCCTGTGATAAAGAATGAATGACGTAACAGCAAAAAAAACATGTTACACAGATCAGCACAAAGTGTCTAAAACAACTGCTTACCTTCCTTCATAGCCTGTCTGAGCATTTCGGAAGCTCTCCTCTAAGACAGTGAGGTGCAGGTCATCGTCGATTGCAGGCGGCGTGGTGCTCTTGGTCTCCTCTGTTTTGGTGGACTGCCTCCTAACCACAGTAGTTGCAACTTTAACCACTTTGGTTGGTGCCTCCTCAACAGGGGGTGCCATTCGACCTTGAGAAAATATAATGCCACAGGTCAATAGTGACAATACTGAGAACAATGTTTTATTGAAAAAGCAGCTTAATCTCTAAGACCAGTTGTTTTTTGTTTTTTTTTAGCTTTTTGTCATGTCAGCATGTACCTGTGCAAATTTTACAATGTAGATCGAATAAATGAGACTTGTGTTGGCTGGTAGTGTCTTTAACTGTGTTAGCAGTCTCTTCCTTCTTCTCTGGAGTTTTTGGAGGTTCTGCTGAGACCTCAGCCACTCTGGGAGGTGGTTCAATCTGAAAAAATGAGAAATAAGTTTAAGTACACATGTAATTTAGTCTTTTGCATGTAAACAGAAGCAATCTTTGGAAATATCTAGCTCAAATGGATTACATGGGAGGAGAACTGCAGGAGCAGTCAGGCACAAAGTAAGTTATGTATGCACTACATTTTATAAAGTAATCAGATGAGCAGAGCTGATGAGAGTAGATGTAGCAATGTAAATAACATAAGGATACACATCCCCTCACATTTTACCTGCTATACAAGTAAAGAGTAAACAGCACAATAATGCCCTCACCTCTGCAGGCTCCGGTGCTTTCACTGGTTCTTGGCTTTCAATTTCAATTTCACCTTTGTGCGTGATCTTAGTAATTGGTCGTCTCTCTGCCTCCCTTTGCTCTTTTTCAATCATCTCAATAGTCTGTAAAGCAGAGAATTAATTAATTACTTTTTCAAAGGCTACTAAGTTCTGTATTCTGAAATCCAAACATCTTTAAAAATACATTGATAAAAGAACAAACTGTTAAACTATTTCATTAATAATACAGACACTACAACTGTGTGCTATTGTGATTTGTTTGGTGAATTTATGCAATAATATTGGAAAAAAGATAAATATTACTAACATGTCGGTTCTCTCTTTGTCGCCAAGCAGCCAATTCTTTTGAGGCCAGCTCCTCAGGACTCATTCGAATCAGGTTAGCAGGAGAAATTTCACCTTTGAGAACCCTCTTAAAAAGAATCTAAAAAGATCAATAAAGACAAAGCAATTGGAACTATGCTTATGTTAAAAAATTACATTTGGATCATTACTGATATAAAATGGTACTTACATTATTTTTAGTATCTTTGAGGTTAAACATTAAGCTTCTATATTTGTTCTTGTACTTGTTGTCAGTGTCTTTATACAAGTGAAAAAGTTCTCTCTCTATCTTCTTTGCAAGTTCAGAAGCCCTCTCCACTGAGATGTTCAAATCAGAGTCCTTCAATCTGAAATGCAGACAGTATGGTGCACATGTGCAATTATAACAAGCCCCGATTTAAAATAACAAATAAAATAAAACTGCATTGTATAGTTTTGGACACACAATTTTCATATGGAAGACTGACCTCTGTATGAGGATTTCTTTGAGAGAATCACGCACACTTCTCCTGATTGCCTCCACAGACACAGGTTTCTTTGAAGCCAAGGACGGAGTCTTAAGCTTTGACTCTTGTTTTGTTGAGACACCTGTGAATACAAGTGGCAAAATCCACCGAGTGAGTAGGGAAAGTATTTATTCAACACAGACATTGCTTACCAAAATGGCATAAAAGTGTACCAAGTCAGGCAAGAAAAAAAATGTTTTCAAGATTAGCCATTTTTCTACTGTACTTAAAAAAAAATGCAAATTGTGGATGTAGCCGTTGATGACCGTAAGCAAGCCCCCACACAGATGCCAAATGGTCTCAGGAAAGAATGAAAATGAGCACTGAACCATACCATGTTTCATCACAATACGGAAGCAAGCAGAAAGCTATTTACATTCTGACAATCCATTTGAGTCTTGTGTGTTTTGTACGGAGGTTTGTTTAAGCCACGGAAAAACACATTTTTTTTGCCATCCATCAAAATTTTGAGTTAGCTTTGCCGATCACAAATCTATGTGAAGGACATTATTTATTTCCTTGTTACCCAGAAGCAGATGGCCCAAATAACATGCACACTCAAAACTGAATAGTGACAACATCAGTGATCTACCTGTGTATAGCAAATGTGAACAAATTGGCATCAGGTTCTTCAGCTTTGAATGCCTTCTACTCAATGATAACTGCATAAAAGGTATTGAATCAATGTGTTCATGTCAAACTGTTGGACAGCTAATACCAGTGGCATTAACAAGCTGCTATATTTTTGTTGCAGGCACCGTAAAACTGGGCATTTTAACAAGGAAGTCTATGGGTACCGACTTGCTTTTGGAGCCAGCCTCAAGTGGTCACTAGAAGAGCTGCAGTTTAACAGCCCCGGAGGGTGCTGCTTCTTGCTCATCGGTTTGCAAATATATCTCCTCCCTCATTAAAAGTCGGGGAGATCTGATTGGTTAAAAGCTGCTCTACAATTGTTCTACTCAGAAAATAATACTTACCACTTACTGTCATCCTCACTCAGTCATGTTTTATAATTAAACTGTGAAATGAATTGAGGTGTTTCATATCAACAACTTGTGAGCTTATGATAAATGTATAAGTTACATTTTTAAATGGGCAACATGCTACGACCAAAACACACTCCGCTCTCACCTGTCACCAACATATGGGCAATTATAAAAGTCAAGCACATGTGGTTCCTGACAGTTTGTAAAGTTCATATGCTTTCTGTGACTCTGTGGATATAACTCATTTTCACAAGTTTCATCTGAACTAGCAGCATAACAATTTAAAGAAGTTTTTATCTAAAAATAAAAATATTTTGACACCTTGAAATTGACAATAAAAACACACACAGATTTTTATATATATATATATTAGGGCTGGGACTTTAACGCGTTAATTTCGATTAATTAATTACGGGGAAATTAACGAATTAAAAATTTTAACGCATTTTAATCGCACTTTGCACCGGAACGTTTCTCAGTGCACAAGTTCCAGGCATACAGATTATATCGATGCACGATGTAAATAATTCAGCAGCTGCATCGTTCAAAGGACCCGGCCCACGTCCTTTGCAGCCCACGAAGACCACAAAGGCCAGAAGTTATCGGCTAGCCTTCATATCAGCATCGCCTGCCCTCACCTCTGCTTAGCTCATGTCGCCTAGCAACCGTGAGTGCGAAGCACAGCTGTGGAAAAGCAGCTGGTTAAACGGAGAACGAACTTTTTCTCCTTTTTGTGGTTTAATTTTAAGTCTTTAATTCAAAATAAGCTGTTAAAATAAGCATAACACATTTCAACATCAAGGAATACAGCTGAGAGAATGATTAATTTCCAACTATATTAAGTGAGACATTAATGTTGAATAAAACTATCCAGTTATGATGCTTAACTTTAATTTCAGGTGTTTGCTTATCACAGGAGCACTTCCACCCTTCGTCAGTCTGTGTAGTAGACTGGTGGGAAAATAAACAAAATTTTGAAGTTTAAGCTTATGTATATTGATTCATTCATCAACTAAACTTAAATTAATATTTATTATGTTAAATATTTAAATGCGATTAAAATGCGATTAATTAATTACAAAGCTCCTAATTAATTAGATTAATTTTTTTAATCGAGTCCCACCCCATATTTAAATATTTATATGTGTGTGTGTGTGTGGAAAGTATGTATATGAAGCTTTTTTTTTTTTTTTTAAAGTTAAGCATTTTTGTATTCAAAAGTTCACTGACTTATGATGCATTATGTTCCTACTGCAGGGATCTCCATGTTTAATACAGCAAACTAATGAGCATGGTGTTCAAAACAGAAGTAATGCTGTAACTATTAAAGGCGATACAATTTTAAGCTATTTCGCGTTTAAATGAGACTGCAAAGGACTGTCATTAATATACTGTTTTCATGTGCTGTGAAGGTCTTAAATTAATTTTATCTGCACACTCAGTGAAAGCTGGTGAAAAAGATTACCTGTTTTATGAGCTGCTTCTCGGACATTTGTGGACTGCCTTCTCTCCGCATCCTTTTAGCATAGAAGTGCAAAATGCAGATTAGCCATTATAGGAATTGTACATATCATGACACTAAAAAAGAACTTTTGAAAAACATGAAAACAAAACACACATCACATTACCCCATGGCCAAAAGTAAAAACAAAAATGTGAGTTTTTTGACATGAGAAACAACATTAAAATTTGGCAGCTGCACTATGTTGATCACACACCCATGTGCACACCTCTTGTGCTGGAAAAGTTAAAGCAAAGAGACAACAAACCATTGCATAGTGGTAACACTGGCTATTATTAATATCTGTGGATGAATTAGCTGGGAAAGACAAAATATTTGCTGTATATGAACGATTTAAATCCATTGGATGCATACTCAAAAACACATTTTCTATTATAAGAACTTCGAGATACTGCTTACCTTTCTTACTGGTCTGACTCCTCCCGATGTGAGGGCATGGGAGGGCCCTGGACGAGGTTTAGGAGGCAGCCTCTGGTCGGGTATCTCACTCTTTGCTGGAGCTTCTGGTTTGGGTGCACTCACTGGCTCAGGCCCCACCTTCTTGGTTTCTTCCTCACAGCACTTCAGGCACACGTACATTTGGTCCTCCTCCTCCATTTCACGCACTTTTGACAGGTCAAGACCAACACAATCACCGTGGAACCAGTCATCACAGCGACCACAGCCTACCATAAACCTGAAAAGAAAAAAAGAAAAGAAAAAAAAAAGTATGATTATTAAAGGCGTGTTTGCAGCTGAGCATAGTGATTTTTAATTCTTTTGCCTTTTAGTCAAACACCAGCTCAGTGATTAAACTTTATATTATCTTTAAGTTGAGGAGCAACACTTACATGTTATTGTGGTGCTTTTTGCATAGACCACAACAGTTGTTTCCATCCCATACGGTCTCGCTATTAGTAACTTGCTCATCCACAGTTTCCTTCTTCACGACGGGCGCGTTATCTGGAATGAACAGCTGCGGCTCTTCTACAGAGACGCTTCTTGCATTTTTACTTTTTTGTCTCTGAAGAATCTTTTCTAGCTTTTTCAGTTTTGACTTTTCGTGCCCTCCTTCTTCAGGTGTTTTTAAAGAATTTCCTAGAGGACTGTGCAGGGGAGGAGTCTCACTTTTGGAGCTGTTGTGAGGTGTACTACATTTGGCTGGTCCCTGCTGATCATCAGCACGGCTGCCAGATGACAGGAATTTCTTCCCCACAGAGGTAGGAGAACTTGGTAATTTTGGCTTCACTTTAGTGTCTCCTGTGCCCTGTATCTTCTGTACTTTAATAGCATGCTCACTTTGAATGTTTTCTGCAGGCCTTTTCAAAGGTGCAACATCTTGCTTTTCCTTTCCAGGTTTAGTTTTGTGCAGCTCTCCTCTTGGGGTGACTTTGGAAGGCATATTTTGGGTAACTTTATGATCCTTAATTGCACTGCTTGTTTTACATGAAACCGGGTCCTTATTCTTTAACGATGAGGGTCCTTGTTTAGACTTGGGCATTGGTTTGGACACATTCTGTTGCTTTTCCTTAGCATCTGTCTTATTACTAGCAGTAGCTGTGTCATTCTCTTTGCTCTGTGGCTGTTTGATACCATCACTTCCTTTACTGACTGGCTTCTGCTTTTCTGGAAGGCTCTGATTATTGAGTTTTGTCTCTTCTGTGCCTGTAATTAATGTCCCATTTGTGGTCTGTACATCATTTGGATTTACATATGGGCCCAGCCCAAGAGTTGCCTCATCAGCTGGGCTCTTCTGATTTCCATCCGTCTCTTCCACATTCTCTGCTGTGGGATTCTGTACATTGACTGTATCATCTGGTAAAACTGTGAAACCAACTTCGCCACCGTAAGAAAAACCATCATCAAAGCATGCAGACTGGTTTGTATCAACATTCTGTGTGTACGAGGGTCCTGGTAGCAACTCAATCCTGAAACCTCCAATTGTGACAGTCAGTCGTCTCAATACAACTGTAGGATTCAGCCAGTGTCCACTGTCAAGATCATTAATGTTAACACGGCCTCCAAGACTTAATTCTCTTTTTAGTTGAGTGCCTGTGACTCCCTTCTCAATAAGAAATGACTTGCGTAGCCTGTTAGCTGGTTTCCTTGCTGGCCGTCCTCGGGTCATGGTGTTGGTGGGCGTATTAGGCTGCTGGCCACCACTAAGTTCTGTTTAAACAAACAAAAGCAAAATGCTAAACAATTTGTAATATAATTTTATTTTTAAATATCTATGGATGTTTCTGGCAACTAGTTTGTTAGTCTTTTAAACTAAAGGAAAAAAAGACAGAAAACTTAGGTTGCTTGGTTATATTCTAACTAATCAAACACACTGCTGCTCTTTTTTTTCCCCCCTATATCAAAGTAGTGCAGGACAGCGCTGGTTAGCATGGCTGTTTACTTTGCCCCTTGCTTATTTACAACTTCCATTGAGACACAGATACACAGAGAGAGATGGGCGCAACAGTCAGGGCTGCAGCCCGGGTACTGGCAGGTGGTGTTGTAATAATCTGTGAACCAGTAACTGCCACTATAGAATAACAAAACAAACAAAAAAAAAAATAAATTTAACCAGCTAACAAGAGCAGCAATGTTTAAATATTTAGTTGACTAGTCGTGCACATCCCTAAAAATATTACAGAGTGGAAAGAGGAAGAAGATAAATGAGCACCCCTTACCGTTCTCTAAACTGCGTGAACGTTTCTTCTGCCTGACATTAGGTTGCTTAACGTGTTCGGTCTCTACAGCGGTCAGTTCACTAGTGAGGCCTGTGGATGCTGAACCACTATCGAGACCTGCAAAAGAAAAAGAAATAAATGTAGTTTCCTCAAATGACACAATTTTAAAGGAATTTAAACAGTAGTCCAAATTAAACGGCAGTCTGACATTTGTACATTTACAGTAACCCTGCATCATTTTATTTTTTTTTTTTTAAATAAATAGACTTGTTCTTTTTTCAATCATTATTCAAACACTACTCTAATTTAACTTCAGATACATTAATTGAGACATTTACATGCTGACTAAAAAAGGCACAGTGACAGTTTTGCCGGCTTATCTCAATCAATACAAGATGACCCTCGACAATGTTTGTCTTTTGAACCGCCTAAAGTCTAACTGAGCAAAACCAGCACAGATATAGTGCTCTGGAGGCGAAGAAATAGATACATATTAACAGTTTAAGAATTATAACTTCCACCATCAGCTTTTTGAGTAAACTGTGGATGACTTTTTTCCAGGCGGCGCACATTGCATGTGTTAATTAACTTTCACTCAAAGTTTGAATCTACACTGAGGCATTTGGGCCACTTTTTTTTGCCTTCAGACATACTTGTGGAGCCAGCAATCTGAAAAGCAGGGTCTTCATTGTCCAGCAGACTGAACTGAGTGCTTGCACATCCAAACATGGGATCTTTGTCACTGAGCATGTTCTTCAGTGAATCTTCCAGTCTGTGTCCTGTCCCAAGCTCATTACTGGCTTCACACTCCAAATTCTGACCTATTACCAGGGAGTCATCCAACTGGTCACTGGGTATTAAATGGTTAAAGGTGTCCACAATATCCATGAATGCTGCTGCCTTCCTGCACCAAAAACAACACAGAAAAGATGCAGGAATAGCAGACAAGATAAACTTTTAATATACGTTTTTTTTTCAAGACAGCAACGTCTTATCATCTCTCCCTGCACCACAAAGTGCATTTAGTTATGGGAGAAAATGAAGGCCAACCTAGGCATACCAGTGAGGACAAAATATTCCCTGATTTCGAAGGACAGCGAAAAACAAAGATACAGCGAGCTGACTTTACCATCAGTGCACATGTACCTTAAACCTCCATATACATATATGGGAAGCCTCATTCAGCTACTCTGCAGTTCTAATGCGTGAACCCAACGTATCTTAGCCACAGTTAATTTTGTTTTTGTGCACTTTCAGAGAGTTAAAAAGGGTGGGTAATATAAATGCAGGGAAAGCACGTCTACAGCCAACGACTTGCAGAGTAGTGGTAAATGCTCATATTTTTACATCAAGCACCGTTACGACTTCACAGCCTGCAGCAGGCCACAATCAGTGTGCAAACCAAAAATGCTAGATAAATGTTCGCAAACTGAAGTGCGTCTCTGGACGCATTTATTTGACTTCAGCCTAAAAAATATCTTAATATCCGCGAGTAACACGGCGTTTCTGACGCCAGCTTTTACCAATGAGTTGTTTGCTAGTTAAGATGCTAACGTTTAGGTCAGCTTACGACAATCGCGTAGGTTAGCAAGCTAACGGTAACTTGTGGAGGAAGTTACCACCCAAGCTAACTCACTGTTTTAAACTCATTCACTCCTACAAGTAGCATTTGCATCAATAAACACCCGTGCCCGAAAATTTCACAAGCGCCAAACAAAATTTGCAAACATATGGTCAGACAGCTCGACGCTAAAGATAGACGACGGCGAGCTAAGCTAGGTGGCTTCACCACAGGCCTTAGCTACCAAGTTTGTTTGTAGCCTAGTTGAGTGCTCCTTGCGGACGTTACTTGATGTCCCCCACATGCATCTGTTCCAACGCTTGCAGCTCAAATATTTACAAGTAGTTATTTTTACATATATATATTTGTAGCACTCCCACCTCTGTTATTGCGATGCTGTTGGCAACTCATGTACGGTTACATACTAGCACAGCAGCTCCCAGTAACTTCCTCCAACTCAGCCGTCATTCGCCCCGATGCTGCAAAGTCCCTGACAGGCAGCGCTGCTTTGTCACGTGGCTTCTGTTTACAGGTAGCTTAGCAGGCGATAGTAAAGAGCGCATCTGGATGCTGTTGTTTTTGTTGTGTCTGCTTTGTCTTTGTCAGGGTGGTTCGTTTTCATGAAGAGCAAGCTGTTTTTTATCAAACGCATTGGCTTGTAGAAAACGATAACCTGAAGAGGCTGTGAGAAAACATCGCTAAAGAAAGTTGAATATTTAACAGCCCGGTTTGCCATTGAAAAAAATAAGTTGCATGCAGGCTCTTTATCATATAGTAAAGAAACTCAAGAAAAGCTGAGAAACAAATTCATTGACATCTTTCAGTCTGGAAATGGTTACAAAGCCATTTCCAAGGCCTTGGGACTCCTGCAAACCACGATGAGAGCCATTATCCACAAATGGAGAAAACATGGAACAGTGTGAACCTTTCCAGGAGTGACCAGCCTACCAAAACTATGACAACTCATCCAGGAAGTCACAAAAGAACCCAGAACAACATTTAAAGAGCTGCAGGCCTCATTTGTCTCAGTTAAGGTCAGAGTTCACGATTCAGCAATAAGAAAGAGACTGGACAAAAATGGCATCCATGGTAGAGTTCCAAGGTGAAAACCACTGCTGACCAAAAAGAACACAAAGACTCATCCCATATTTGCCCAAAAAACCATCTTGATGATCTTGTAGATGTTTGCAAAAATATTCTGTGGACTGACAAGACAAAAGCTGAACTTTTTGCAAGGTTTGAGTCCTGTTACCTCTGATGTAAAACTAACAGCATTTCATTTAAAGAACATTGTGCCAACAGTCAAACATGGTCGTGGTAGTTTGATGGTCTGGGGCTTCTTTGCTGCTTCAGGACCTGGACAACATGATGGAACCATGAATTCTGCTCTCTGGGTGAATATCCAGCAATCAGTTCATACCCTGAAGCTCAGGCTCACTCGAATTAAGCAGCAGGACAATGATCTGAAACACACCAGCAAGTACACCTCTGAGTGGTTAAAGATATAAAATGAAGGTTTTGGAGCAGCTGAGTCAAAGTCCAGGCTTAAATCTGATTAAGATGCTTTGACCTTAAACAGGCTGTTCATCCTTGAAAACCCTCCAATGTGACTGAATTAAAACAGCTCTGCAAAGTGGGCCAAAATTCCTCCACAGTGATGTGAAAGACTCATTGCCAGTTAACACAATTGCTTTTTTGTAGTTCTTTGATCCGAAACATGTGTGACAAATATGTAAAAAAAAAAAAAAGTAATATGTCATACATTCACATGCTCAAAAACAAAAGAGAAACAAAATAAGCATGACAACACTGAAGTGAGTTACTGGCCATTTATTTTACAAATCATGAAAGATACAGCTCATCTGACTCATACTGTGCAAGTATTTTCTATATTTATCTAATGTTAATGGTGCAGTGTGATGCTTTCTCTTGATGGTTTCACCTCCAGCTCCTTGGACACGATCTCCCATGTGTCACTCCATGACTGGAAACAGACCTTTGTTTAAAAGTAGTCCAACAAAAGTTGACTTTGAAATTTTTAACAATTTTTAAAATTTTCTCCTGTGCTCAGCTGAACTGTCTCTTACAGCAAATAACTGTAATGCTCCACATATTGCTTTAAACATAAACTAATTAAAAAAAACAACAAATAAAAAATTAGTTGGTGTTATCTCTCGAACCCATCTTGTGTGTTGTCCCAATAGATCTTTTATCTATTTTCTTACAGGTTTTAAATTGATGTCATATATTTTACCGCACAATAACAGAGATATGAAGTTTAAAGACAAATAGAATAATCTACAGTAAGTGTGTTGTAGTCCAGCAGATATTTAATGTTAAATCAGTGGGTGTCTGGTTGAGTATCCAATTATTCTGAAAGACGAAATGAGGCCAACAATATTGTTTGCATTATGAAGTGGATGGTTGTGAATGATCCAGTCAACAACTCAGTCAGCTTTATAGGGATGCTTTTAGAGTGCTGAAAGTCAAATAACATAATTTACTTTGATACAGTCTTTCAAAAATGTCACTTTGAAGTAATTTTTTGTTAACAAAATTTGGGGGGGGGGGGAGTAAATCAGACCTCCTTCACTTTGAGTGTTATATCTTAAAAACTCATCATGTGTTTAACAGTTTCTCACTTAGTAAAGTAAAGTAATGCCTTTTATTTTGATTGTAGTCAATGTTTACAAAGTTAAACCAAGTGATGCAAATTAATAGAAAAAAAATTATAATACGGTTCCACATGGCTCAATGCAGCGATTAATAAGAACAAACAAGTGTTGCATTGTGATCATTACCATTATTGGAGCCAGTGCTCTTTTAATCTTTCAAGTGGCTCTAATCCATACCACAGCACATCATGTTCCACAGCTGCCCAAGCCATTCGCTCAGTGGTAAATGTGGCTGCCCAGTGGCCTGAGGGAGAAACAACAATTGCACCTCCAGCTCCTTGGACACGGTCTCCCATGTGCTGCAGAGACATTTGTAAAGCCTCTGTTACTGATTTACCTGCAAGGGGGAGAAGACATTAACTTGTTATTTCAGAAAACATTTTCTCCTTTAATTCTCCTGAAAAACAGAGTTTACTGAAGACCTGTGAGAGGCCACAGTGCAAAACTGCACTTACTCAAAATTATATTAGACACACTGTTCAGGATAGAGAAATAAAACATTAAGAATGATAAATCCTGATAAACAAAGCATTTGAAAGTGTGCTACTTTACCTTGTTCCATTTTTGAAAGAATGAGTCTGGCCAGTGTGACTTTAAGAATAGATTCTCCATGGCCGGTACAGGATACTGCACCACTAAAGTTGTCTGCATATCCTCCACAGCCTTATTTACAGGAGAGAACAAGGAACAACAAAAGCAAACATTAAAACACAATTTTGCTGATTGTTGTGCACCAAAATATGTTACCGGTAAGTTGAAGAGTGAAGAGCGTGACTGAATAAAAGGTTTGGGCAAAGCAAGATTTCTGATTTGACTCACTGTCATTTTACTGTCAGAGTTAAAACAGCAGTGTAAGTGAATAACATCATACCAATGATTGGGGAGTCTCCTACTCTTCCAACCATTTTATTCCTGATCCCTCCAGTTGATGTTGCACATGCAACATTACCAGCACTGTCCAGAGCAACTGCCCCAACAGTATCATGGGCCCTGGAATGAGCAAAAGTTATATTATTCAAAAATTAGCTGCAAAGGAAAACACAAAATACATCTAGAATGTTTTGGACATTGCTGCACATATGACAAGAGGGAAGAACCTCAGGGATTATTTGTCCAACTGATTCAATTCATTATAATATGCAGTGCTTATCAAATTTATTAAAGCATCACCCAGTGTAAGGTTTAGGCCACAGCTGCCCTAAATTAACAGTATTGGTAATCATCAAAACAATGTTTTATGTATCTGTAATGGTTAATCGACCAGTATTAAAATTTTATTTTTAAAGCTAAAATGTGATTATTGTTGTTATCTGTGAATTTTCAAATTGACTGTTTTACAAAAAAAAAAAAAAAAAAGCAGAAAAAAGCAGAAAAAAGTAGTAAAGCATGTTATAATTTTTTGATTGAGATGCCAAATGAATGTTATTTACTTAAATTCCTGAATGGAAAAAAAAAATTGTTTTCATGCTTGATTCATTTATTTTTAACATTTTATTTATCACATTTAAAACACTTCTTAGCTTGGTTCTCAGCCATTTTGCTGAATTGCAACAGCTGTACAAACCAGAGGCCACATCCAGATTTTCAGGTAGAAATCTTCTGACTGGTCCATAAACCAGGTTCATGACAAGAGTTGGTTAAATTTTAGATCACTTCTTAGATCTTTTGTTTTAAAAATGGTTCTTATTGATAGCTTTCTCTGGCTTTGCTCTGTAATGCATTTAATGTTTTTTATCTGTCCTTATTTTTCATTTCTGGGGCTCACTTTATTTTAAGTGGCTTATTGTGTTGAACTTCCCTATGTAAAACACTTTATAATGACTTATAAATAAAGTTATAATTATTTTTAAAGCAAATTCACACACTCCAGATGCATACCAGCGAGTGCTGAAATCTTCCATTACTCCAGTCATGTAATCCTTGTGCTTCTTCCATTCTTTCCTCTCATACTCAGTCACCAGCGTTTCAGTGGGGATCATGGCTGTACCAATGCTCTCTGCAAACAGGTTTGCACCTCTGCTAGTCAACATCATGTGGGAAGTCTGAGGCAGCAAATATATAAGACAAAGTTGAAACATATCAAACAAATGTCACAGCACTTAACATAATGTAGCAAACATAATACCACCATAAGGTCATATTAAAGGTAAAAGCAGCTTCATGTTACAAATTGACATTGATGGCCTAAGAATGACCTCAAAGTGTTAACCACAAAAGCAACAAACAGGATATCAGCCATACACAAAAGGAATATCTGCCTCTGTCCAGAATGTCATCCAGATGTCAGATTTGAATTATGGCAGAACACCTACAATAGCTGAACAATGAGGTCTGTGTTTTATTTACAAGACCTGAAAAGAACTAAGAAAACAACTTCGTTATTCTTTTTGTCAGAATGGGCAGTTCACAATGAAAAATTACTATTTCCAGAGTTCATCAGAACAATATACTAAGCTTTCTCTCTCTGTTACACACACACACACACACACACACACGCACGCACACACACAGAGCTGAGAGAGCTCACACATTATTATGCATTTTACTCTTCATTTATTGTATCATAACCAACACATTGTCATGACATTTTTAAGTTATATGTTAGAGTTACTGTAAGAATATTTCTTGAGTCTAATAATAAAATCAGCATTGCATCTGTTTTAATAATACTTGAAATTGTGTCACTGTGGTTACTTAACCACATAATATACTGACTGAAGTGCTGAATTACATTTTGAAATATGAATTATAGAACTATAACGTTAACCACACGTGGCAGATAATAAGGGACTTCTTCAGACAGTCATTATTTAGTTTCTTTGGGGCTCCTACGTTACAGTGGATGGAGGATAAGCACGATCTTTGGCAGGTAGTAATCCTCCATCCTGGACAGCAAAGTTGTATGTTCAGAATGCTGTCGACCTCCACCTATTCTAGGACTTCCTTGTTGGTAATGAAGTCACTCCAGTGGATGTTCAAGATTAAGCATATTGGCTCTGTTTCATTGGTTCCCTGTTAAATCCAGAATTTAATTTAAAATCCTTCTTTTTACATACAAGACCTTGAATAATCAGGCCCCATCTTATCTTAAAGACCTCATAGTCCCGTATCACCCCAGTAGAGCACTTCGCTCTCAGACTGCTGGCTTGCTTGTGGTTCCTAGGATACTTAAGAGTAGAATGGGAGGCAGAGCCTTCAGCTTTCAGGCCCCTCTTCAGTGGAACCAGCTCCCAGTTTGGATTCAGGAGACAGACACCCTCTCTATTTTTAAGATAAAGCTTGAAACTCTTCTTTTTTTATCAAGCATATAGTTAAGGCTGGATAAGGTGACCCTGAACCTTCCCTTAGTTATGCTGCAGTAGGCCTAGGCTGCTGGGGGAATCCTATGATGCACTGAGTATTTCTTTTTCATTCACCTCTTTTCACTCTGTTTATACCCAACTCTGCATTTCATCATTTGTTATTATTGATCTCTGGCTTTCGTCCACAGCATGTCTTTTTTCCTGTCTCCCTCCCCTCACCCCCAGCTGGTTGCGGCAGATGACTGCCCCTCCCTGAGCCTGCTGGAGGTTTCTTCCTGTTAAAAGGGAGTTTTTTCTACCCACTGTCACCAAGTGCTTGCTCATAAAGGGTCGTTTCGACTGTTGGGTTTTCCCTGTATGCATTGTAATTATTTATCTTAAAATATAAAGCGCCTCGAGACGACTGTTTGTTGTGATTTATTGCTATATAAATAAAAATTGATTTAATTGAATCGTGCTGCCTCAACACCCATCCAAGACCAGACCTTCATAGGTCTCATCAGACACCAGCGTGCCTGCACTTGTAAAAGAAAAGTGATGTTTCACTAATAACAGTAACTAATAAATATTATTCTTCTGGACCTCATCGTGAGCAGACAGATCACCTTGAAGAAAGGATTATACCAGAGGTTCGCAGGTGGATTATACAATGAGAAATATCAGAGGATTAGCCATGGCCAAACAGCTGTGATCTGAAAATTGGATTTAAAAAGACTTCTTCTCTGCTGTCTTTGCTGTGTTGGATTACAGAACTTCAGGGGAATTAGGGGACTTTGGACAAAGTCACTACTTCCTCATGCAATCAACATCCATTATGGCCACAATCATCTCTCCTTTTCTCTCCCAAAGCCAATAGTGGATATACAGCCTCAGCTCTGATCACTATTAGTCTTAGTGATTTATTAAGTGATTTGTACAAATTGCCTTTTTTTTGTTGTTGTTCTGTAAACTGATTAACCTGCATGCTTTGCCCCTGCCCAAAAACTTGAACAAATATTCCATTTGCAGTTAAAGACTAAATTGTGGACATCATATTTTTAGATTCTTCATATAACAGTAAAGGCTGTATCTTGTGTCTAATTATTACATATTTTAATGGTTCTAACAGGTTGTTCTGGCCCATAAAATTAACAGATCCTTGGGGCATATTTTCCTGGTCACTAAAGTAAAAACAATTTGCCAAGTGCACAGATCATTAAAGGGAGAGGTGTATCTAACTAGTGGGGCTTCTTAGTTAGGTGCATTACTAGAAGAAGCAGGGTAGGAAATTGGATGTAGGCAGTTAGAGCTAGCCATGTCTCCCGCCCACTGGCTTAAACAAGTTTCTGGCAATTCCTATTAAGGGTAATACCCTTTAGGAGCAGAGACTTGGACCCTTTAAATGGAAAGCTGGTCCAGTTTTTTAAACCTCAGTAATCCAAAATATTTCAAAAAGATAGAAATTAAGACCTTCTCCATCACTGCCCGAGCCAGTGAAACAGGGTTGGCAATGTTCTTTACTGAAGACACTGCACCACTGGCAAGTGTCTGTCCATCCATGATAAAGGCATCAAGCTCCACTTCTCCATCTGTATTTAGTGTTCCTCCATGCCCTGCAGAGAATGACAGGTTAGAGATAAGATTTTTCAGGTAGCTGTGCAGAGGTAAAAACTATGCTGTAGATCTGTTTCTATGTATTCACTTAAATCTTCCCTGCTAAACCCTTACAATTCCATAGGGTGATGGCAAAACAGTACAAAAGAATAGAAGAGAATAGAATAGAATGCATTTATTATCATTATACAGGATGTACAATTGGAGGGCCACTCCTGTTCAGTGCCATGCAATAGAAAGTCAAACTTTCTAAAATAAAAATATAATAATCTAATATAATAATATACAGAAAATAAAACAGTATGTATAAAATATACAGAAAATAAAATGCATTAAAAATGCAGAAAATAAGAGAATTTATAAAAATTAGGGGTGGGACTCGATTAAAAAAATTAATCGGATTAATTACAAGCTTTGTAATTAATTAATCGAAATTAATCGCATTTTAATCGCATTTCAAAGCACTTCATGATTACCGGTGTGAGGGCCACAGGGCGGTAATCATTTAGGCTGGTGATGGATGACCTTTTGGGCACGGGGATGATTGTGGCTGTTTTTATAGGGGGGGGGGGGGGGGGGGGGGGGTGACTGCTTGGGCCAGGGAGAGGCTGAAAATCCTGGTGAGATTCAGGGTGAGCTGGTGGACACACGCTCTGATCACCTTGCCAGGTACTCCATCTGGTCCAGCAGCCTTCCTGGGGTTCATTGCCAAGAGCACGCACCGTACCTCATGCTCCTGGACAGTGAGTGGGGTGGAGCTGGAGCCCAGTGGGGGGAGCAGATCGGTAGTCCTGAGGTGTCTCAAAGCAAGCAAAGAAACAGTTAAGTTCCTCTGCTAGAGGCACACTCAGGTCTCCTGCTGTCACATCACAGCCTCTGAAGTTTGTGATGTTCTGAATGCCCTGCCACACCTCCCATGTGTTATTGCTGGACAGATGACACTATTTGCCTCCTGTAGTCCGCCTTGGCTTTTTTAATTCCTCTTTTCAGGTCAGCTCGAGCAGTACTGTACTGAGCTCTGTTGCCTGACCTGAAGGCAGCATCATGGGTTTTGAGGAGTGAACGGACCTGGCTGTTCATCCAGGGTTTCCACAAATGAAAGTAAAGGTTGTTGGAATGTGGGTACTTTATATTATACTATTAAAACAAACCAATTATGTTAACTTCAAACTCCAGATTTTTCTTCATGGATTATTTTACACTAACTTTACATGACTGACACTTCAAATGCTTATTTACCAAACTGGGCTTTGGTGCAACCCACCCCCATTCATCTACTTTCTGAAAAAGCCATTTTACCCCTCTCTTTAAACCAACCCTCATCTGATGGGCTGCCCCAGCAGCAGGTGGGTGGGACTTTTGTGCTCATAGCTAGAACTGTGAGAAAGAGGCCATTTAGAGCAGTGTGAAGCCTGAGCTGTTGAGTCACAGGGATTAATTGTTCATACGCTGACCTAAATATTTGAAACTTTGGCCTTGTTTAGCATTGTTAAACAGCCTCCACTACTGCAACAGTATATTGTATAAATAACAGAAAATAAGGAAAATAAGAGGTTCCTTCGTAGGTTGCTTAGGTTTTTAGGGTTTTCCACTCACAGCATTGTAATATTGCTTACAGTTAATTAGGAGGCATGGTGCTGGCAAACCTGTTCATTTTTCTATCAGAGCTGTTTTAGGCAGAGATCATCACTCATTAACTAACTCAGTAATGGAGTCTAGATGGATATTATTATCACCACCAGCAGATGGAGACATTGGGCTATAGTTGAAGGTAGATGAATTAAATAATAAGGGAGAAAGGGTATTATCATTTGGCTGCTGTGTGGACAAGTGAAAGGAGCTGGGATTTTAGGCTTTACTATTTTATTGGGGTGGTACGAATGCCTGTTTAAAAAGATGAAACCCACATTTAATCATTTGAGTATTTTCAAATGAAACTACTTGGCATAAATGTGTCCTAATCTGACAAAAATAACTGACAATAAATGTGCCTACCTGCATTAAACACAGTGTTATCTTCCATAGATCTTACAGCCACCTCAACAGCATCCAGCGCACTTCCTCCTCTTTTCAGCACTGAAAACCCTTCACGTGCTGCAGTTTTCACTCCATCAACAGAGGCCTTGGCCAGTTCATCTGGTATGGCCCACGCCCCACCATGCACAACCAAAACCACTGACATCTTTGCACCCCTGCATGAAATAGGCAAATTAGGTTATAAAGAAGTTATAGCCTAGAAAAAAAAAGTATTATTAGCAGCAGTAAGAAAAGCACAGAGTGATCATTAGTATCGTCTCTTTGCCTTGATAAAAACCTGCTTCCCAAACTTTTACATATAAGATTTTTTTTTTGTTTAAGTTCTGCACAATAGAAACATTAGTAAACGCTGGATGTCGAGTCATGTTATAATGAACACTACTGCGCTGTCTTACTTGCGCCTTCCTTCATTTTCAGCAGTTCAAAACATTACCCCTACTGCCAAATGTCTTCCACATCAGTTTTAATTAATAAATAGTTTAACTATATTTATATTTAAACACAGTTAAACTTTAAATATTTTTATTCTGTTGATCCAGATTGTCATTATTATTATTATAGAACATAGATATTTTTCTAGCTATTACAAAACAAAATCAATTATAACAGTTGGTCAGTAATAATAACATATATGTACAGGTAAAGTATTAAGTGCAATGAAATTTGATAATGAAGCATTTTACAGCTGTGGCAGCTTTGAATTACGAGCTTCAATCAGGAACTAAACTATAATAATTTATCTTTTCACATAATTAAGGTTCAGTTTTTGTGTGTGCTACATTTTTTCCATTGTCTACCTTCACTTTTCAGCTCTTTTATTTATGAAAAGTGTTTAGTGCACAGTAATCTACTGAACCGCAGACGCTGACGTGACATTTAAATTTGACAGTTATTAATCTAGTTCCGCCGGTGGCACCAAAACGTAATGATAATGGGGCGTCGCATTTTTCCTACCTTTCCTGAGCCTCAGATTTCCCGGGGGATAAACACTCTGCCATAGACACGTGATTTCAATGTGCTACTGTATAAAGTTTAACCAGCGCGTGCTGCACACTGATGTCAAGTTCGATAGTATATCCATATTCAAGACAAGACTTCCGACAAGCTTTTCAAAATTAAATCCTCGCCACCATTAAGCAAAACGAGCCCAACGTTGAATGGTTCAGCTTGATACAATTTTTTTATATTGTCACCTTATATTCAGGATAATCCTACTTATGTGCAAGTTCAAAGATCAGTAAAATAAAAGGTTGCATAAAAATTAACCACCATCCATGCAGTTACAGTAGATGCCTATAATATACATATAACGAGCCATTTATGCATGCTTATTAAAAAAGAAACAATGGCAACCACATAAGAAACAAATCTTACCTTCTACCTCAGACCCTTTAGACTTCCTGTCTCGCACACATTTCTGTTGCTGCTGTTTGCTTTTTCTCACATTTTCACACAAAACTACCCTTGAGTAAAAGATGCATGGAAACGTAAATAATCAGACACATAGTAATTATGAACCGAATATTTGGCAGGTCTAGATGTCCCATGGCGTATTAAAACAATTTACATCTCATATTCGCCATTCACTGAATAAAAACAATGAGAACTCTGTTTAGCCAATTATACAGCCAGCGTTGATGTAATTTAATGTGGTTTTATTTTGAAAGTCAGAAAGTCGGAATTTTTGGATTCTTGAGCTTGGCTTGGTAAAGGCGGGGCTAAAACAGGGCAGAAAGAGGACAGAGTTTATCAAATGGTCAACATAACAAGTGTTCAGCATGCTCACAGCGGCTAGTTATCGCCACCTGCAGCTTATGTAACAGGCTAATGAGATATATTATGTAGGGTGCAGAATTTCTTAAATTAATGGGAAAAAAAAATCCCCCCAAATAAATTGAAAACGAAATAACTGCAGTAAAAAACAAAAAACAAAAAAGCAGATAAACTAGAATAAAATGACTCTTTAATTTCTTATTTATACAGAAAATTAGAAACAAACTTTAAAATATTGCCTTTAAAAAATGTAGATCCCCGAAAAGTTGAGAAGTGATTAAAGCAAACTACAGGAGCTAAGAATTCTAGCAGGCACAACGCACTGATTTTTTAACCTGATTTTTCTAGTCAAATTTTAGGCTACCCCGAAGTGTTCTCGTGTTTCTCTTGCGTTTAGTGTTTACCAGTCTATCAGTACAACGTACAATGTCGCACTTTGAGCACTAGAGGGCTGTAAGTGTCCATCAAACGCATAGACTGCATGTAAAGAGTCATACAAGTTACGATCAAATCAAGAGGAAAAGTTGATATTAAAACTGTAGTGTCAGTTCAAAATTTGTATCAGACATGTTGCAGTCTGATAAAAGTAATCTCTTAAAAAAAAATAAAAATAACATCTTTCAAGCAGGTAACTGGGTTTGAATGTAGTGTGGGACCATTTTAAAGATTAATTTTTACTTACTGTTTGGTTAGAGTTAGACACCAAAACCTTTTAAAAAGCTTAATAAGAAAGCAAAACAGCAGAGCACAGAACAAAACAAAACAAAAATCAAACAAACAAACATACCCCACAGTTCCATCTTCTAAGTTACAAGGATTTTAAGTTTAAGTTCTCCTCCTTCTTTATATATATAGCCTGTAAATAAAAGATGGATGTAACCAACGTGACATCATAGATTTAAAACATGGACATAGTTTCCAGCACATTGCACAAGAGTTGTCTACCATATTGGATGTGATCCCACCATCTGTTGCTAGGAAAAGTTGTAATCCCTGACAGGTTGGCAGTGGTTCCTGGAGGTTGCACTTGCTCTCACTGGATGAATTCAGTTGCAAAACAGGTGCTACACCAAAAACCTCCTAGTGTTTCCTTTGGTTGCTAGCAAACTGTCATGGTTGCCAGTAGTTTATCATGTTTATCTGCAAATGCTTGTAAACTAATAAGATTTGAAAAAGTGCAAAGCAAAACAGAAGTGGAGATATTTTGCCTTCAGAGTAAAAGTTGTGCCTGAGTGTTGCAGCCAACATGTTTCAAAAGGCAAAACTTTTACTTTTGGGCCAATGATCCACATTTCTAGTTTGTGTTGCATATTTCACAGTTTCACTACGGTTTGGAGAGCAGCTGGTCAGTGTCTGCAGAGAAGTCAGTCACTTTCAATCAAACTATGACCGAAGCAATATGCAACCAAAGAAATCACAAGGAGGTTTTCACTAACCAGTTGGGGAATTTATATTTTTCCCTAGTGACAGGTGGTTACCAGGGGATCACTGACCAGTCTGTAGGCCTGTGTGACTGGGGCTTTAGCAATAGTTTTCCCAGTGACTACCTTTAACTTTCAACAACCAGTCAGGGAATATACAATTTTCCTTCCACCACCTGGTGGACGCCAGGTGGTCAATGATCACTCTCTAGGTTTGTTGATCAGTGCCTTATTCACTTGATCCTACACTGTGACCGTGATTGTCACACATCCCAAAATGCTGGACAAATTAATGTTTAATGGTCACATGTTTAATGGTCACATGTTGGTCAAACCTCAAAAGAAGTCTATGGAAGACTTTCTGTCTTTACCTTTGTAAAATAAACACTTTCTCAATAAATTTATGGGCTGATTTGATTATTTTGGGTCATGTGAAATATGTCTATTTTTTAAATCTTGGTTATATTATGTTTCAAAAAGGAGCATTATCCATAGTATTCTCATTGGCTGACGACTTGTCAATCAGACCCGCCCCTCCTTGTCACATCCATTCTTTTTAAACTAAGATGGTGATGGTGAAAAAGCTAATGTCCAGGCTTCAAAATGGGACTTCAGAAATCAATGGATGATGTCACCAGGTCAGTGTCTCAAATTAATGAATGTGAGGCCCGTGTCAGTGCACCAGCCACATCTCTAATTTCAAATCTTTCCAATGTCCATATGAATGAGTTAGAACAAATTTACCTGCCATACAATTCCAATAAAGTGGAAAACTATCCTATCTAACGGGCTGTAAATGTGTTTTTTATGCAATAAAATTGGGGCTTTTAATATACAAGTTTATGGTTTACTTGCTTTTGGAGCCAACCTCAAGTGGCAGCAAGAACAACTGCCAATTTTAACTCTTGTGTTGATTCAATTTTGCACTTGGTTCCATCTCATTGCGATGACACCAGCAATCATTTTGCTTGCACTTACTCACACAGCCTACAGATGTTTCTTAATTTTAAAAAGAGGCAAAGTATAGGTTATAAAAAGCTGCTTATGGGCTTTTTACACGTGCGTGCATGTGTGTGTGTGTTTGTGGTAGAATCTCTTTTTTTCTGTTTCAGCCTGCCTGCATTAGTCTACATCTACAAACATACTATAGGCTCACAAGGCTGAAACACATTAACCATCATAACCCCTATTACCATTAATAGTCACAGCAACAGCAGCATGATTTGCATTAACACTGTCATAAATCATTTTATTGAATGGAATTAAATCAGTGAAGGTCCAGCGAGCATGAAATGCAAAGACAGTACTGGCCAACTTGGGCATAGCTGCTTGTTTTAGGCTTTCAAGAAGAAAAATAAAGCTGTGTCTGATTTCATAGAGAGAGCAACTTAATGAAAAACAAATGGAAAAGGGATGTAAGTGTGAAGTTTTAATCAATACTGACTCCTTTAAGGCCTGTTTGGCATCACAGAAATAAGCAGATTAATGAAGTAGTTCTGTCAGACAAAGCCTCATGGGCATTCTGGCCTCTAAAACAGTTTTTTTAAATCACCACCCAAAAAACCCCATAAAAAAGTCATATTCTGTAATCTTCAATGCCGATATACAGTTTAAATGAAAGAAACTGTTGGCTCAATTTTATGGATATTTGCAGTCATTAATGGACTGCAGAGCAACCCAAAACACCCAAAACAACAGCATTACATTTCCAAGACAAATGTGCTTGTTTCTCACAAGATATTAAATTCTACGAGAATGGAGAAGAAACATAAATACTATGAACATAATTAACTCCTATTCACAGAGCATTGCCGTCTGTAGCCCCCATGCAGCCTTTATGATTCTGATCAGCGTGGGGAGAAACAACTCTAAAGGTCAAGTGGAGCTAGAATTGGTCGTTCACCAGCCTCATCTGCTCATATCTAATTTGTGAGTAAGTAAAGCAGCCTGCATGCTGTGCCTAAGATGACTTTTGGATTCAAGTCAATACCATAGCTTGGGGACAAGAGAGGCATTTGATGAGATATAAACATTCATGCTTACAGTGCTGACACCACTGACACTGCCTCTTGATGACTAAATGAAGAATTCACTTTATTATTAAATATCTATTTATATTAAAGCTTCTTTAAGCCATCTCTGCCATCCATTTGTAAGCAGCTGAAGCTCTACTAGAGTTGACCTCCGCCAGCCAAAAGAGGGCATACAATTTCGAGGACGTAGGGGAAAGATCAGGTCTATATTATGCATTATGCATATTTGCTTGAGACGAGTTCATTAAGTAGCATGACAAAACTATTGAGTACTATATTATTTAAAATGTATAGTTTGTGATATATGATTTGCTATGTAACAATAGAGCCAAACTTCCTCTGGAGTGTGTAATGGAGATAATGGAGCGGATCGTGTTATTTGGAGTTTGAACGGTAGCATGCTGTAATTCAGAATAGCCCACATCTAATGAAAAATCATAGCACATACGAAAGAAATCAGTCAGCAGGCAGTGTTCAGCACCACGAACAGCGACGCATTAACTACAGCTGTGTTGCCCCTCACAGGTGAATGCCCGCGGGTAACTTTGCGGTGACTTTGTAATTACTTTGAAACTCACAGGCCACATAGAAACCCATATAATTAAGCAACATTTATATGGTACAGTCTCTAAGCATGACAAAAGTTTACTAGCAACGCTTTATTTATTCTTTATGGGATACTCTATCCAATATTAATGAAAAAATTTCAATTAAAACATTATTTCAGGGACCTACCAAACGCAACCTCATCTTTTTAAAGCCATTCCCTTAAAGAACATTGAGCATTTGGTATTCGCCCAGCAGGGACCTTTCTTGGTGTTTCAGCAGCGCCAGTCCCAGAATATGGCCAATAATGTTGCTGAGGGGCGGGGAGCAGCGCGATCTGCAGACCCACTGAGTCTGGCGGGGTGCCGAGGAGAGGCAGCAGGCAGCGGTAGCAGAGATGGGCTCACACCTTTGAATTACAAATTAGTCCCCAGTAAAGGATCTCGGGAGACACTGGAAGATTAATTTTTGGAGCGGGTTTTGCTGGTGTTCTTCATTAACACTGGTAGACTACAGCTACCAAAAAGCAGGAGCGGAAAGGTTTACAGTTGCATTGTGACGTTCAACACTCCTGTCGTCTCACCTGCACTGCCGGTGAAGAGGTCCGCTGTAATAAAGATGCATCCAGATAAGCACCTACCTGAGCTGGTGGCCGAGAAAAACAGCCTGGACCCCTCCTTTGTGCATGCGGTGCGCCTGCTTGCAGAAGGTAAGTCAGGTATACATTTTTTTTTTTCTTTCAAGTCTAATGTATTCTGAATGTTGGACTTGGTCACGATGTTCATTCTAACGTAAAGTCACAATTGCGTTCAATTTTGGGGCAGTACTGTGAGCTGTTGTGGGCTTTTTTGAACACATCTGCCTTGACTTTTAGCGTTTGCGTGATGTCAGTGATTTCTCTGTGCTGTGCGTTTAATGTAGACACTGCTCTTCGACTGTAGTAAGGAACTTTTGTTGGGTTTTCCCAAAACTTCCAGTGAGGAAATGCTGTGAGCAGAGACACTAAAGTATGTGTAGAGTCAGAGGGGGTTATTGTAAACACCCCCACCCCCCGCTCCCCCTGTCCTCCAAGATCAATGCGCTGGCTCACAGAAAATAAAGTGAAACGCTTCCCAGCGCATTTCATCCTGGCTTCAGGGAAAAAAAAAAATCAAAAAGGTGTAGGATTTGTTAATCCAAAAAATCATACTGCAGTATTAAGCTGACTGTGTTGTTACTCATCTTAAAATACTGGGCACTACCAGCTTATCATTTAAAAGGTGTGAAGTGTGTGTTAATTTCTTTACTAAACCAAATATCACTTCTCTAATATTTTAACCATTCCACATGAGATAAACCTTGGAGGCTAAAATCTAAGTGTTTGTAATAATTGCATCATGAAAGACAAGATACATGAAAGAAAACTGATACATGCACACCTCATCTTACATGATAAATGCCATCAAGGTAATAGAGAACAGGAAATGTCACCAAAACATGTTGTAAAGCCTTTCCCCTGGAATAATTTTACTGTATGTCAACAGAGTGCTGCAATCAGCCTGCAGCATTTAAAGTACTTTGTAGCCTTCGTCTCATTCACATGCTGAGAATGTGTCACTTCTGATAGGAAGTGTGTCACCTCAAAGCAAACACAAAAAAAAAAAAAAACTCAGCTCAGCTCATTCAGCGCAGAGATGCAACTTTTGCATTTTCTCGGAGACTCTCTCTTCCCATAATTGCACAGGCCAGGTTGATGTGTAGTGCTCGGATAAAGGTTTGAGTGACACATTACTGAAGTGAATGGAGGAATGACAGTTATAAATGTAAATGGGTTAGCCTGCATGGGGGTGGGGTGGGGGTGTTTGTTGGACTTACTTTATATCAGAGGCAAGACAAAGCAAACATGAAAGCAAGCAAACCAGGCAGTATTGTATTCTTGTGTGAAACATGGTATATCAGCGATAAAATGACCAAACGAAACATAAAATGCTGTCTTATGTTGCATGACTGTAAGCCTTTAGTGAAATGCTCTCTACTGTTTTTCCTGTGTAACATTCACTGGTGATTCTGAGCTGATTTAATGAATTTATTACATCATGCTTGTATGCTAATTTCAGGTTATGACATGTTTGTTTAAAAACATGAAATCACACTCTGTGTTAATTAGTAAGCTGCTGGGCTGGGCGTGGGCTCTAGCGTTCTGCCCTCTGAGCTTTCTTGTTGAAATGTGTTGATGAGACACCTGACAGTCCCATTCTTGTCGCTAACTGGGATGCAGATCTGTCACACAGTATGCTTTGCCAGATGTACTCAAGCCTAACTCAAATAGAAAGAATGCCAACAAAGAATGCCATCCACCACCGTGAGCAGCAATTATCACATTTACATGAGGTCATGTCTGCATTTTTTTTAAGTGACTTTTGTCTTTTTTTCTGCAGTTTTAAGAATTAATAACAGATAAACTGGGGGACTACGTTCCCCTGTAATTAACAATACAGTTCAATGCAGTCTTCAGTATTACAGTATAATACTGGAAACAAAATACAATACACCGCAATACAGTACATTGCAATCTATTTCTCTGAGAAAAATCTTATTTGCAAGGTCAGTAAAGAAACTTCTTTGTATTCATCAAACACAGAAGTGGACAATCAGTATAATAAACTGTCAGTTCAGTCAGTCTTGCAATGCCCAACACAATCAACCATGGACAGCATGTGAAAAAATGTTCAGCACAAGACTTGTTATCTTGTGTTGTCAGTCTATGCTCATGGATAATGCAGAATCCCGCGTATCAGTGGACAAGAAGACAAACCACGTTTACAGATTTATAGATTTGCAGCTATTTATCACTGAATAGCAAAGCATGTAATCCTGCATTATACACATCATGCACAATCAACTGCATAGCATGGATTAACCATGGTCACAGTTAGCATCTCCATATTTATGAAATGAATTATTTACTGTTTGTGTTTGAGTAATGTTGCCTCTAAAACCATTTTTCTTTCTTTGAGCTGATTCAAAACTCTTTGGAACAAAGCTCCAGTCCCCGGCTGTAAACTAAGGGTGGGTGGGGATAATTCTCTTTTAGAGCTGAATGTAAGCTTCCTCTTATGAAGGTTCTTCTTATGAGGGCTGTTAAATAGAATAGTTGAATAGACTTGTGTATTACACAGTGAATACAGTATGCATAGTATTTTAAAATTGATGCAACTTGCCTTCACTTTTTCCCCCTGCACTGTTTTTTTCTTGGACATGTTGCACGAGGCTAATGATTCCTCAGATTGACAGATAAGAGTCAGTTCCTTCAAGTTTTGCACTTTAAGTTTCGTCTGCCTAAATCAGCTGTGTAGCTGGTTTGAAAGTGGGCTCATGTCAGTGTAAAGAAAGGCAAGCCTTTAATAGATCCCAGTGGTTTTCTTTGTAAGGCTCGCCTACATGCCATGCAGCCTCATCTTGCCACGAAAACCAATGGGATTTCTAATAAGGTGGCAGGCAATGCAGACAGCAAGACAGTCAGGAAAACTGACTGTTAAGAATACTCCGTTATTCCATTTCTGAAGGAGGCATTTCTCCATGACAAGATAAAGTTTGCATTGTCACTAAGCATTGTAAAGGGTATATATCTCAAATACCATCACAAGTGCTGCTGACGAGAGTGACAATGCAAATAAAATCTGCATGAAATTTGAAAGATGTAGACTTCTCTGAATCAAATCAGAACATAGATATGGAAGAGGCCCACCACTGTGCCAAGTAAAATATTAGACAGGAAGCACACAGGAATGTACTTAGAGCTGTTAATTTCAACACAGTGCTTTCACACCATTTAAATACACCATTTTTCTTGTTTAATCAAGAATCAATGAGTCATATATTTGGACTGCTGCTTAAAATCCCCGTGCAGAGTCTTCTTTTAATGTGAACCATCACATGAGCTCAAAACACTCTTTAATCTGCTTCACGTACAACTTTTCTACTCACTCTGTTTATTTTCACCTTACATTTATCCACTGTTATTAGTGTTTGAGCACTCAAGTTTTCAACTGAGCCCTGTGCTGGACTTTTTCCAGCACACTGTACTGTAAATGTAAAGGCAAACTGTACTGTATAAAAGTCTCTGGGCTGATGTTAATGTGTTCTATCAAAGGTATGTTAAAAAATAATAAACCCGTGACACACTTTGGGCAATAACTTTTTATCTTTTGTTGAGATAATGGACCAATCTGAATGAAATAGCAATTGAAATATCAACCTTCAAAAATGTTCTTCAATAAGTAAGGAGATATGTTATAAATCCTGCTTTTTGCATAGATAAGAATACAATTAGAGTATATATTGTGGTAAAAGCTTTCCTCAAATGTATGTATAGGATGCTTTTTTTTTTTTTTTTTTTTAATATAAAATTGTGATTAATTAGTGTTTATTAATGGATACAATGGATAAAATGGAACAAAGAAATTTAACATTTGGTGAAAACAACCTGTGGTGGTTGTATCCAGTGCCAGACAATTGAATTAATAATTTGGTAATATTGATCCACAGATATGCAGATTTCAGTTTCACTCTCCCACAGCATTCCCACATTTAAGGGAATTTGCAGTCTCTGGAGTTACATGACAGACAGTTTTTTTAGTTAAGTAGCTGAATTTGTTTAGGATGGTAGTGAGACCTGCTGTGATGTATGCTTTGGCGATGGTGGCACTAACAGGAAGACAGGAGGTGCAGCTGGAGATGGTAGACTATACTTTTACTGGGAAAGACCAGGAGGGACAGGATTAGAAATGAGTATATCAGAAGGACAGCTCAGGTTGAGTGGTCTGGAGGCAAAGTTACAGAGGTAAGGCTGAGATGGTTTGTACATGTGCAGAGGAGGGATAGTGGATATATTGGACAAATGATGTTGACTGTGGAGCTGCCAGGCAGGAAGAAAAGAGGAAGGCCACAGAGGATTGGTGTGACAGAAGAAGATGCAACGGATAGGGTGAGATGGAGGCAGATGATCCACTGTGGCAGCACCTAAAGGGAGCAGCCAAAGGAAGATGATTAATTTGTTCCAATACACATTACAGCACTACACTGTATTCTAAATGGTGGTGCATACTTTAGGTTTGCATTGTTTTGTTACTGATTTATAGAGGTTGCATTACTTGCTTTTTCTCTTACCTTTGTGATTTACCTGTGTGCTGTTCCAGTCCTTCCTGGTTTGAACTAAAGAAGAGATTGAAAGTGGTGCTGATAGAAAAGCAGAGGCTAACCAAATGGACTGAACCATCTGCTGTGACAGCATGGGAGGAATGGGGTTTCTTTGTATTAACTTTAGTTATTGTCTCTATGGGTTCCCCCTTTGTATTAAAAATGGTTTACTCTGCTGATATGTGATTGACTTCATGCTTATTTGGTTAGGAGAGTTTATTAAGATACAGTTTTGTTAAATTAAGCAGTGTTTTTTTTTATGTGTTTTTGAGATCACTTTTGGTGTACAATAAAGCTCACTTTTTGAAAACAATACCCTTTATTTTCTAGGTACTACACACAGTTTTTAAGGGACTTGGCTTGTAGGTTGTTCCAGACATTTTATAGAACTTACCACAGTTCTCCTGTTGGTTTAGTCTGTCTCTGTGTTTTCTTGGGATGTACCATGTGCTATTGGGCTTCCCGTTCTTCTTGTTACTGAAAGTAGTTTTTTTATGATTCAGGCTGTGTGTGTGTGTGTGAGCTCACTGTCATGCTGCAGAATCATGAAAGGGGGTGGGGTGGGGAAATGGATAAGAAGCTAAACATCCAAAGTGCCCTAAAACTTTTGCACTATATATCTTACATTCTGATGTGGTTCATACTTTGCCACAGAGAGCCATTATATCCATGAACACTAAAAATTGATTTTCACTTATCTTTCTTTCTCGTTTATAAATGGTTGCTTACATTTTCAGTGCATCCATTACAGCGTGCTCGGTATCCAGCAGTGACCCACCTAGCAGTGACAGATAAACAGCACCCATGTGTTATGACCTATCAAAAGGACACAAAATTACATTTCAGTGGCGAGTGAGACATGGAATTATATTTTTCAGTATTTAACCGACACCTTATCAAGAGTGACTTACAATGAGTGCATAGGTCGAATAAGATTAAATTCCAAGGTCACTAGCATCCTGAGCTACAGAAATGAGCCAAAGCCGCAGCACTCAGACAATAGATATTAGATAACAGATTATATTACTGTGGCTCTTGAATGTTCACATATACAGGGAACTCCCAAATTAGGAAGTATGAGACAGAGAGAAATGTAACAAAAAATCAGGGTCTTTGTTTGTTTCTCTATACAAATCTGTTTTTTAACTCAAATATTCTATTAGAATATTCACCCCCCACCCCCGAAAAAAGTGTACAAAAATACAAGAAAATCTTCTTTTATCAAAATGATAAGTTTTTTTGTCTTTTCTTGTCTTTAATCATGTCAGGAGACATGATTCAAATGCACATTTTCTTGCTTTTCATATGTAAATGGTATGATTAGTAATTGATTTTTTCCACTTTCCTCACACATTCTGAAAATACAATGCTTACACTGAAGATTTACAACTTAAACTGTCTGCAGTTGCTGCATTTGCCTAAGTGCAGCTCAGCTGAAAACACATAAACAGCATGTGGCCAAACAGAGGAACACATTTCCAACATTTTAATATTCATCGGTCAAAAGTGAGAAAAAGTGCCAAAGCTAATTGCATGTCTTGCTGTTCATTCCCCCCCATTAGGTTCATTCTGGCCGGGCAAAACGCTACTTCTACCTCTTTCTGTATTTGACGTGAACAAGCAATCACTTATTGGAGAGAAATTGCACTGATTTATGTTTGCACCCATTGTGAAGTCATTATTTTAGATATACAATTCAGTAGCTAAAAGAAATCAGTGACTAATTTAGCTGTCTAACTAATGGGAGCACTCAACAATACGCACAATGCACTAAAGCACGAAAAGCAATAATCACTCAATTCAGCACTGACTGGTTCACCACTACTCAAATCAAACATTTTTGAGAATTTTAATATCAGTCAGCAAGTCTCTAATCTTAGACTAATTGACTTTTCCAGCAGATTTTATGGATTAAGGGAAATGTCTAAGAAATAAGCAGAACACATCTGTAAAGTACAGAAACAGCTCAAATCCATACAAAGTGAAAATACAACCTCCAGCATCCAAACCTTGTGCAAGTGAGAGTCTGATATGTTGTCTAGCTATTTTTGTCTGCAGTATTTCTTTAATATTCATCAATCAGTCTGCAGGTTATTCAAGGTTTGAATTCTTTCAGCAGCTTTGCAAAATAAAAGTGAGTGAAGTGAAAAGAGGAGGATGCTTACCGAGTGTAATCTTTGTCTATACAAAGCACATGTCAGATTCCAGGACATCCTGAGCTTGCTGTGTGGTGGATGTCTTGATGTACATGCTTTTTCTTTATCTGCAAATTGATCAAACCTGCAGAAGTGGAAGGATTTTAATTTTGATTGGATTCATTGTGGCGACTCATTTTATCACCAAACGTCTGTTTTCTCGGATTCATGTTTTTCTCTATGCACATCAGAACAACAAAGCATCAAGACAAAGTCAGCAAAAAAAGGAACAGTATGATCTCAACAAAATTCATCTAGACCTGCTGGTACACACTTTTTTATTAAGGGATGCTAGTCCGCAATAGAACAAACTGCATAATTTAGCTGTGTTGCCTATATGGCAACAACAACTGGAAACCAGGAAAGCAGTCCACAGGCTTGGCATCAATTATTTTCAGCTTTTCACCAATTTGTGCATTACTTTAAGGTTCTTTATAATTTACTTTTAGCAATTTTACTCATGTCTGGATGAATATAAATCATTTGTTGAATGTTTGCTATTTATATCAAGTCTGTGGTCTGACAGAACTGCTTATACATCACTTGTAATTAGCTGTTTTCTGCTTAAACCTGTTCAGGTTCATTAAATTCTTAATAATTTGTAATTTACTTTTTTTTAATTAGTTGAGCTAATCTTTTAATGTGCCCTCTGGGGTATGCATTCCCCAGGTTGAGAATCAGTGCCAGTAAAGTTACAATGTGTGGAAAAACAGTCGAGCATCAAATGATACATCGCCCTTGTTCCGCATTCCTCTTATGTTATCGAACTGCTAACATGCTTGTTTTATTGGTAGGTGATACTTTTACTTTTAGCAAAGCTCGAAGTGAATTTCAGATTTCTTGAGGTTTGAATCAGTTCAACTTGTGCAGCAAAGTCTGTGACAGTCATTGTGTTTTTGGCATACATGGACTTTTTTTCCCCCTTTGCTTTGAAACAAGATCACATTTAGTGTTTCTTATCAAGTTTTCTGGTGGTGCAGATGGTTTACTCAGAGCAACAAGTTGCTGAGAAAAAAAAATGCTGCAAAATCTGACATCTGAATTTCAAATACAAACTAGGTGATTTATTTATGAAGACAGGTTTGTAGGACATCTTTATGGTGTCCAGGATAAATGAACCTCAAACTGTTCCTCAGTGTCTGTTGATGCTCTGTGTTGTCACATACAGCAGATGTATTTAACCTTAAGCCACAGCAGGCTGACTGAGCGCATTTTCTTTTTTTACTCAGCAAAACCCTGTCAACTTGTACACTTTTATCTACTAGCTGCCCAGTAAAACCAACATTTTTTCAGTCTTGGCTTCTGAGAAGCTCTGCTGAAGCAGTTTTGGGCAGTGCAACAAAGAAGATCAAGAGCACCACAATAGAGAGTGTTTTACTCATTTAGTTCCCCAAATGAGATTTTTTTTCTGTCCTGTGTGCAGACTATAACCAGTGACCTTCAAAGCACATTCTTGCTTCTCTGATCTTTAGTCTCCGTTTGCTTCCTGCTACTTTGACAAAGATGATATCAGTGCGAGCGTGTCTCGGGATTTATAGATTGCAAGCTTGGTTTCTCTCTCTTTTTTTTTTTAGTTTTAGTTTCACCTGCATTTTGCTGACCGGAATTAGTGTCTGTCCCATCAATCTTCACCCTACAAGCAACATAGAGTAAGAACAACCATCACAGTAAAATGTTAACTTATTTCCTCTAACAACATCTGAAAATGTTATCTGAAAATGAGCCTGGTTATTATCGTTTTAGGAAACTTACATTTAATGCAAATTTCAGCTTTTGTCTAAGTACAAGCCACATTAATACTTAAAGGACTATTTAATCATCCTCTGAGTCTGTATAATTTAGTTTTCAGTCATTTTTATCCCAATTATATTTTTGTCTCTCACAATAAAACGACTCAATGTGACTGTAACAAAATAAAGGCCAATAAAATAGCTTTCAAACTGAGATTTTTCAGTTGAACAAACAATGAACACAGCATGCTACAGGAAGCTATAGGCCTGCTGTTCTATGTCTGCCCCCGTCAAAATGACCAACATACTTTAACTAAGATACTGAGAGTTTTCCATGTTTTAAAACATCTATCTATTATCAAACAATGTTTTCTTGGCCCCTCCATACACCCGAACATCTTCTCATTAATGCTTGAAGCTTATTGAAATTGAGGTCTTTAAGCGACATGGTTGACTGGCTAGCAGGTGATGTTTGTCATTTTAAATATCAGCAAGCTAACATTTGTTAGCAAGCAATGGACACACAAAAGCTGAGTGTCAGTAGATTTGTTTTTTCCACATGGTGCCAATAGAGGAAAAGTCAAAGGATCACAACTTTGTACAATTTACGACCAATTGGTGATGACAGGAAGATGTTCATGAACATCTTCAACTCCTCAGCGGAGGCTTGCCGCTTGCCTGTCTGTTTTGAAACCCCTACCATTGTTCCTGTCCCCAAGAAGCCAAGGATCACTGGACTTAATGACTACAGACCTGTGGCACTGACTTCTGTGGTCATGAAGTCATTTGAGCATCTGGTGCTGTCCCACCTCAAGTCCCTCACAGCCCCCCTTCTGGACCCCCTGCAGTTTGCCTACAGAGCCAACAGGTCTGTGGACGACGCCATCAACCTGGCTTTGCACTTCATCCTACAGCAGCTGGACTCCCATGAAACCTACGCCAGGATCCTGTTTGTGGACTTCAGCTCTGCCTTCAACACCATCATCCCTGATCTCCTCCAAGACAAGCTGTCCCAGATGAACATGCCTGATCCCCTCTGCAGGTGGATCACTGACTTCCTGACGAACAGGAAGCAGCACGTGAGGCTGGGGAAGAATGTCTCGGACTCCCGGACCATCAGCACTGGCACTCCTCAGGGCTGTGTCCTCTCTCCTCTGCTCTTCTCCCTGTACACCAACTGCTGCACCTCTGACCACCAGTCTGTCAAGCTTATTAAGTTTGCAGATGACACGACTCTCATCGGACTCATCTCAGACGGGGACGAGTCGGCCTACAGGATGGAGGTCAAACGTCTGGTGTCCTGGTGCAGCCACAATAACCTGGTGCTGAACGCCCAGAAGACAGTGGAGATTATAGTGGACTTTAGGAAGCACACATCCCTCTACCCTCCATCATCCTAACTGGCACC
The DNA here is from genome assembly GCF_007364275.1 of Archocentrus centrarchus. Taxonomy (NCBI): domain Eukaryota; kingdom Metazoa; phylum Chordata; class Actinopteri; order Cichliformes; family Cichlidae; genus Archocentrus; species Archocentrus centrarchus. The sequence continues at coordinate 19,584,879 of NC_044360.1, read as the reverse complement.
CCCCATCACCACAGTGGACTCATTTCGCTTCCTGGGAACTACCATCACCCAGGACCTCAAGTGGGAGCCCACCATCACCTCTGTCATCAAAAAGGCCCAGCAGAGGATGTACTTCCTGCGGCAGTTGAAGAAATTCAACTTGCCAGTAAGGACCATGGTGCAGTTCTATACTGCCATCATCGAGTCCATCCTTACCTCCTCCATCACTGTGTGGTACGCTGGAGCCACCAATAGGGACAAACAGAGACTACAGTGCGTTGTGCACTCTGCTGAGAAGATCACATCACACATGGCTAGTGTAGCTAAAAAAAAAAAAAGACTGTCCTCTCTAAACAGTATTCTTTATTTTTATCTTTGGCTTTACTATTTGTTATCCACTGTATGAAAAGCCAAAGTAGTTTAAAATATGCAAGTGTGCACACACCACAGGTTGCAGTCTGTTATCTCCTCTGGCAAAATTTTATTTTACAAATCCATATTTTGTTAGCTCCTGTTATCTGGGACACTTGTATGCTGTAAAGTGTCACATAAGGAGGTGTGAATCAGCTATGTTGATGGAAATAAAAAGGTTGAGGGGTCTTGTTTACCAGTGCTCTCAACAAGCGGCAGTAGTTACAGTCTGTTTTCAGTGGCAGGTGATGAAGGTCTGGGGTGAGCGTTGCTCAGTGTTCGCTGGGTTTGAATAAAACCGTCTTTCCTGTCACAGCCTCTCTGGGTTACATCTGACAGTATACTTTTGCAAATTTTTGATGCAAGTGTTAGTGATTTGATTAAAAAAATATAAGGTTGTGTGTAATATAATTACATCATCACTTCAAAGTAATGAACAAAACCTTGTTTTCTTACATCCTTATGTAAAACAAACTAATTAAAGCTTATTTAATCGTCTAAAAAAGGTATGTTTTATTTAACACTGCATCCTCTCATTTAGCTCACTCAGTTTTCATGAACTCCAGTATTTTGCAATAGTTCTGCAACTCTGGTGAGAGTCATCTCAGAGCAACTGCACGAAAGGAGAGAAGAGACAGCGTGATCCAATTTAAACGATCTTCCTCGGACAATCAGGCACAATCAGAGGATGTGTAGAGTGGGAAGAAATTGGTTCATTTCAGGCTGTTGAATTTTGGTCTTTGTTATTCACAGCAGTAGCAAAAAAAAAAAAAAATTAGTCTTACTTTATAACTGCTAACATAACTCTAAAATTTAAGAGACCTGGAACATTGAGCTAAAGCTTTGCACATTCACATGATTGAATTGAGACATTTAACTTGATTTAAAGGTTGATTCAGCAACTTAGTGGATGTATTTCTTTCCGCAGTCAGGGTAATTAATGCATCGATTTGAATTTAAAACCTTACATATCTGTATTGAAGGGCTAAATAAACCCTTTCTAAATAAACTCTTGACTTTCCATATAGAAACTCAGCAGTAGTCAGGTCCATCACTTTCTGTGCAGCAAAAACTCACTGTTAAATGGACTGGTTCTTATATAGCGATTTTCTACTCTACATGAGCACCCAAAGCGCTTTATACAGCATGTCTCATTCACCCATGCGTTCATATAAGCACTTTCTACATCTAAGTGCTTTCTATCTAACATTCACACAACGATGAACGCAACGGGAGCAACACGGGGTTTCAGTACCTTGCCCAAGGACACTTTGGCATGCAGACTGGAGCAGCCAGGGATTGAACCTCCGACCTGCTCTACATCCTGAGCCACAGCCACCCCGTTAATTTATTGATAATTAGTGGCAGAGAAGGGTACTTGGAGTTCAAGTGCTATAAAAACTGTCAAAAGACATCATTGTTCAGGAAGTGTTTCCGTTCCTGTCAAACTGATATAGTATGCCGAACTGGGCAGCTATATCCACCTTTCATCTCTCATCTCATTGCAATAAGGCTGGGAATGCACAAAATGACTATTGGCTCAATTTGAACAAGATTTGCCTAGCTTGCGATTTATAAGGAGAAACACTGCAGTTTGATTGAAACCAATGATCTGCAAATAGGGATCTTAATATCTTACTTCAGAGATCTAATCTTAACCGCCCCGAATGGCTTTTACCCGATAATATCAACCGTTTTACATCTTTAAGCCAGCATCTGCATAAGTCCTGTGCTGTGCGGAGAGACTCCTGACAGCCTGCAAGAGCTCAGTTTGTAATGAAGTGAGGTAGAGTGAGCTGAGTGTGACTGCCTCTATTGTTATTTTGATTGGAATTACTGAGATCATGAGATTGCAAGGCTTGATGTGAAAGGACATATCAGGAGTCAGCTGGATTATCTTTTATTATTAAGTGCGCAATGTGAGCATATTTACAGCTGACACAAGAAATAGTCAGCAAAATATTCAATGGTAAGTTAAATTTCTCCTAATGTGTTCCCAGTCTAAAATGACACTATTTCACTGTGATTATGCAGTTGCTTACTGGCTGATGCTTTTTCAGTTGCATAATAAACTCATTATTTTTTTTTTTATCTGTTTTTCTTATTTTGTTTCTCTGCAGAGATTGAAAAGTATGAAGGTGACGAATTAAGAAAAGATGGCGACACCAAGAAATACTTAGATATTATCAGCAATAAAAATATCAAGCTCTCTGAAAGAGTCCTCATCCCAGTCCAACAGTATCCAAAGGTAAGAAACATAACAGCTCTTTGGGATCCTATTTATTTATTTATTTAATGTGCAGTCTGTTCAAGAGATTTTGAAATTGTGAGGGATGTGCAAGAAGAACAGAACATGTGTGATATTGTTTCAGTATTTTTAGTAATATTTTAGTCTCCGCTCCGTTGTCTTCACCTGTTCACAATTGCTGCTTCTTACACTAAAATCCCCCTGAGCCTCAAACTGGCTATTAGAAAGTCAGCGGATGGTGTCTGTTTATTTTGATGCAGTCACCAAAAACCAAAGTTTTCAGCAGACTAAAGCACCCAAGGGTACAGTGAGGAACAGTGACCATAAATCACCGCATGACACTGCTCTGTGTCTCAGTTATGCAACGTCAGTACTGACAAAGTCTGCAATGTGGCCTAATGAGGCTGCTCTGTCAGGCAGCTAAGCAACAACACACAGCTGCTTGAGGAGCAGCAAAAGGCTGTACTGCCACTGCAGTCGTGGAAAGCTCCACTGCCCTTGAGTTCAGACATTCATGCAAAAGCTTTTAATACACTTCATACTTACACTGTATTTAATATTTACTATCTTTTTTTTTTTTTTGTCATAACAGCATTATGTCCAGCTGCCATTCAGATATCAAATCTTACATGTTTTAAGTGAAGGCCAAAGATTTGTGTGACGTTAGTACTTTATGGTTTTTTTTTTCCCATTCAGACCACTTTCAACCTTGTTAGAGCATGTTTATATAATATTTATTTTGAGAACATGATAGACTGAATTTTGAATAGTTACTTATACTCGCCACCTCCCATCTCTCTTCCTTTAAAAGGAAATCTCATGAAAGTAAATATGCACCCACTGGTCACTTTATTATTGTTTAACTGTTTGGTAACATAAATATCTAATTAGCCAATCACAGTAGTGATTGGCAGTATCTCAATGCATTTAAGTATGTAGACGTGGTCAAGATGACCTGCTGAAGCTCAAACATCAGAATGGCTGGTCAGAGTATTTCAGCAACTGCTGATCTACTGGGATTTTCCCACACAGTCATCTCCAGGGTTTACGGAGAACGGTCAGCAAAAGAGAAAATATCCAGTGAGCTGCAGTTTTCTGGGTGAAAATGTCTTGTTGAGGTCAGAGGAGAATGGCCAGACTGCTTCAACCTGAGGCAACTGTAACTCAAATAATCACTTGTTACAACCAAGAAGTTCTGAATGCACAACACACCAAACGTTACAGCAGATAGGCTACAGCAGCAGAAGACCACACTGGGTGCCATTCACGTTAGCTCAAAACAGGAAACCAAGGTTACAGTTCACAACTGGACAATAGAAGATTGTAAAAATGTTGCCTGGTCTGATGAAGCTTAATTTCCGCTGCAACATTTGGATCGTAGGGTCAGAATTTGGCATAAACAACATGAAAGCATGGATCCATCCTGGCTTGTATAAATAGTTCAGGCTGGCGGTGGCAGTGCAGTTGTGTGGGGGATATTTTCTTGGCATACTTTGGGCCACTGAGTACCAACTGAGGAGCATTTAAACACCACAGCCTACTTGAGTATTACTGCTGACCATGTCCATCCCTTTATGGCCACAGTGTACGATCTTCTAATGCTGCATCCACTGTTCCTACTAAGCTACACTGCTAAAGAAAATGAGCGTACAATTTATAGTCTTGTGTACATATACCTTGTCAAACTGTGATTTCGGAACACAGCCTCCTTCTTTCGTTCCTCTAACCGCTTTCTTGAAAAGGTCAGCACTGCCATATTTTCCACACATCCAAACACCTGCTGATATCTTCCACAGTGTTCAAAACTAAATGTGTTTCTCCTGAAAAGAAACGTGTGTCTAGTTTGTGCACAACACAGAGATGACAGTCAAGTGACAGGAAAAAACTGTTTTACCACCACCCTAACTGAGACGCATATTGGAACACATCCTGCTCCCAGTACCTGAATAATATTAATCCCACATTCAGAACCACCTACTTCTAAAAACCTAATTCTGAATAACCAAATGGAATATGCTGTTTTCACTGCCAGCATCAAATTCAGTATCTTCTCGTATTCTGAAAAATAGAGTAAGACATGTTAACTTAGGCAGTGAGATAAATTAACATCTTGTTTATAGCTGTTTCTGTAGATGGGGGCAGCATGGTGACGTGGTGATTAGCACTGTTGCCTCACAGCAAGAAGGTCTAGGTTTGAATCCACCTTGTCCAGGATCTTTCAGCGTGGAATTTGCATGTTCTCCCTCTCCGGGTACTCCCGTTTCCTCCCACAGTCCAAAGACATTCAGTTAAAGGGGTTAGGTTAATTGGTGATTCTAAATTGCCCATAGGTGTGAATGTTGTCTGTCTCTCTGTGTTAGCCCTGCGACAGGCTGGCGACCTTGTGCAGGGTATACCCTGCCTCTTGCCCTATGAATGAATGGCTGTTTCTGTAAACAATTGCTATTATTTTGCAGTTTGTTTGTTTTTTGTAGTATAAAGCAATTCTATATCCATTGTGACCAAGAAATTGATGGATGATTATATACACGTGTGTTTTTTGCCTTCCTCCGTTCTGATAGGTGGGCAGCATCCATCACATGACGTGTTGTGTACATATATGATGAGTCCTGCTTTGTTCTCGCTAAGTCTGAAGAGGGGCAATTTGTGGCCCAAAACGCCACTTCTTATTAAGATTTGTTTGGATTAAAAACGTGGTTTAGGAGCTTTGCCGGTGTGCAGACCCCTTTTTTTCTCTTTACAAATTTTTTTGTTCCAGCACCCAGCCTTCATTTTGGATGTGCATGTCCTTGTTTCTTTTTTTGCACATTTAATACTTTACCATCATGTGATGCGTTAAATCTAGTTTGGGGTTTATGTGCATTTCATTAAGACTAGAAAATTGAGGGTGTCAGAGGGAGAGGGGAATCTAAAAACTGTCACGAGCACAGGCCGTGCTTTAGTCCAAGGAGCCCCACAGGACACTCCATACAAATCAATTTGCTGTTTCCTCCTCAGGTCAGCATTAAGCAACTAATTAAGCTTTGTTCAGGACCTCTTCACTTAAATTGATTTCAACTCTTTGAAAATGGTGACCGAATTGGTTTCTTGGGAAAAAGAAAGACTCAGATGTGTTTTGTACCTCTGTTTTTGCCACATCTATTATCCAAATAATAAGATGGATCTTCATTCAAAATAAAATCCTCAATGTGAATGCTGAATTGCAATTTCATTTAGAGCACACATACTGCTTTTAAAGGCAATATGTTGGAAGTTTGAAAAGTTTGGTGCATACTCCTCTCTGTATGTTAGCTTTTGGATAAGTGTAAAGAGCATTGACACCTACAGTACTATAGACACCCATCAGTTAAGTTAAGTGATTGAGACTTTTTTGTTATATATGGATTTTGTGGAAACATCAATTTTCTTCCTGAAAACTAAAAACTGGAACTCGAATTAAATTTCTACAGATAGAGTATGTCCTGCTTTATATCCCACCTGCTGATTAATTGCATTCACTTCATGTCCCAAGTGTGAGTCTGCTTCTGATTAGATGGTTAATGAAAATCAGTGGAGCTTGCAGTCAAAAAGACCCGAGAAGCACCGAGGTACATAACAAATATATTAAAAATGTTTTCATCATTACAAACATGAAACTCACAGGTACAAAACAGAAGCTCAAAATTTTTGTTTCCATGTAGTGAAAATGAGAGTGCCAGGGGCTGCACAGCAAGCAAAGCTGCAGTCCATAGGGACAAAACAGTTGTCCAGCAACAGCTTCTGTGACCTGATTGCACAGTCAGCACCCCCACAAGACTGCAGTGTCACTATCTTAAACATCTTGGTAATACTGCACTTTCATTTAATGATAATTTGCCATTAAGCAACTCTTTGATCAAGTGTATGCCCTGCAAAGAGAATGAGTAAAAGTAGAAAGAAAGCAATGCAGAGCTTGGAACCATGAGGTAAATGGAGCATAATTTCTAGAAGTGTATAAATTAGATGTTTATTTTCTGAAAAAACATTAGTTCAATGAATGTTTGTGCATCATGGCTGCATGCATATGAATTTGACAACTCAGTTCACTGATCAATATAGATGATTTTTTTTACTGGCCCTGCCAATAGACACAGACTAATTGGTTTTATTTCACTGGGAACTTTTATATTTGACACTTCTGTGTTATTTTTCCGTGTTGACTCTTCAATAATGTCCAGTCTGATGTTCTGTCACTGGTGGCTGAATGAAAAAGTGTCGTGAATCTGTTCTGTCTCATTTCAGCAGTCTGGCAGTGCTCATTCTTGCTTACAGCTTCCATCTTACTGAAGACTAATTAAAAGGAAAATAATTAAATTATTGGGAGTATCCTTCTGAGTAGGTTAAAATTTGACAGGATCACTTGTAATTATGAGTAAAACTAGTGGTGCTAACAAAATCACTCCTAATGGCACACTGACAGACACACGCCGTAGGTTGTTTTCACTTTAAATGTGCCAACAGCACAAAAAAAAAGTTCTTTTCATGTTTCTGTGCCATGGCAGTGATACTGACATCAAAACAGACCGAGGCTATTATTTTAATGTATAACAATGCCACACAACATTAGTGACTGAAACACACATCGCACAGTATGCATGTTAGCAGATACAACACCACTTGGCTGCATTTCAGTCACATACGAATACAGACAATGCCATGAAATCATGATCAACACAGGACTTATAGTATTTATTTAGCAGGGATGGTTTGTAATCTACTCATACAGTGCTTAATAAATCAGCCATAAAAACAAGAAAGCACAAATATTTTTTTAAATCTGTCAAAATTTCTTTAAAGCTAAAAATGACTGAATTCACATTTTTATAAACAGATTTGAGCCGGCACACTGCACTTTAAACTTTTAAAACAAAAAATGTTAATATATAATCAGCTGATACTGACACACAGCAACTGGAATTACAGATTTAGCAGAATTTTTATGTTATGTTTTATGATGATTAAATGTTTTAAGGAGAGAAGAGACCATTAATAGAAAAGAAAACTCTAACCTTGACCAAAAGCCTCAGCACATAACTTATTCGTTTCCCAGTACTTTTCTTCCTCCCCCACAAAACAAACCCTTAAAATTATACTTTAATCTATGTATCACACACACTGCAACCACACTGATGAGCTAAAACATTATGGCAAATATCGCCCCCACTGTATGCTTCTAAAACAGCTCAGTCCTCAGGGCCATGGGCTCTACATACCCTGTGGTACTTGGTACCAAGATGTTAGCACTAGATCATTAAAGTTGTGAGCTGGAGCAGATCTGATTTTTTCTTTCACATCCCCCTGACACTGTGATGCTTGCCTATGGGTCCCCCCCACAAACTATTTTAGCTAGGTACCCACCACTGTGACGAGGTGTTCCCCACAAGCTTTGCCATTTTGAATATGCTCTGCCCCATTTGTCTGACAATAACCATTACCATAAGCATGCCGCCAACTTCAAAACAGTGTCTAAAAGACTGTTCATTTGACAGCACATCTATATTTCAAACCTTGGCATGTACTGTTGTTTTGAGATCATTTTGTGAGTGTTCATAATGTTTTGGCTCATTGGTACACTATGCAAAATTTTCTATTTCTATTTCTACAGATTACTTTTTACAGTGGATACATTAAAAGTTCAAAATTAGTAAAATTCCAATGGAAACACACCAATAGTATAATAGAGTAATAGTAGCCAACCTCAAAACCATGCTTAAATACAGAGCTTCAGTAAAGAGTCTGTATAAAAGTGTTGTAATCTTGAAAAAATTGTGCAGCAACATGTGCAAAATGCATGATTTCAGCATGATAAAACCACAGCTTCTACACCACCTTTCTATTTTTTACCATGTGTGTGGTCACAGACTGACCCATCAGGTAATGAATGACCTGTGTGTTTTGTGCAACACTTTCTGCAAAATCTACACTAGGTTTTCTGTTGTTTTATAGCCTGTGAAAAAAAGAAGAAATTTGGCCTTGAGGCATTGTTTCAGTGACCTTACCACCATTTCTATTTTTAATCTCCTCTAAAAAACATGATGAAACCTTGAAACAGTGTTGAGTTAAGTTAGTGGGTGAAAAAAGTTCATTTATACCTGTCCTCTTTTGGTAGATAAACAAATAATTCTCACACAGGGTTCTACTGAAAGTCATGAATTTATGCTCTGAGGTTACTATTTACTCAGCAAAAGAATATGATTAAGATAATCAGCAAAGAAATTATCATTTAGAATCATCTAGAATTTATCCTCTGCTGTTTAATGAGACAGTTTGATTAGCATCTCTTAACCTTGGGGTATGAAATGGTTTTTAATTGTCTGACCTTGTCGGCTACCTTGAGTGCAGTGCTTGGGCTTTCTGCCTGAATATATGAGAGTACTATTAAAAACTAGTTGTTCCCTTTTTCTTAGAATCATTTTCATTTTGTTAAAAATCAAATGGACACATTACAGCCTGGCATTTTCAAATTATTATCTCAGCAGGGTATTTAGTTTATAACTATCCCTTCTGCAGGTAAAGCCCAAACTGCATTAAATTGTATTTTGTCCTTGTGGATGCCACAATTTTGAGCTTATCAGTCTTGGGTTATTGTGACCTTTAAATAGTGCTGCAGCTGCAGTGCTGCCCATACAGAAATCCCATTTTTGTCTGCCCAGAGATGTCAATGTCCCAAAGAAAGGCCTATCATGAGGAAAGGTGTTTTCCTTAGATAAGTACTGAATACAGTCAAGGGAGTACAGAGTGTGAATTAAAATTAAGCACACGTATGATAGCATCACAGTTCCACTTTGGGATCCTACCGAGTTAGTGTTTATGTGATGACTTTGTCTGCCACAATGCTGCTCATGAGGCTTAAAAAATAAGATTGTGCCTTCCCATGTTAAGAACCATCCATTTCTCCCGGTACACGATGCATTCATTTTCAGGAATGTAACAAAATCAAGTGAAATATCTGGATGCTGCAAAAATTCACAGTATGCTGTTGATTGACACTATTATCCAAACTGAAATGCACTATTGGAACCACATGCAAATTGTAATGGATAGATATCTGAAAGAAGGCAGACTGTGTATAAAGGAGAGATGTAGCCTTCAATACCGCTTTAAAGCCAGCATGGCAAACTCGGGAGTTTCTATCAAAGTGCTTGCCTTGAATCCTTGGTAAACAATTTTCTAATGATACTCTGGTCACAGTCATTAGTTGAACCTCTTTAGCATGGCATTAATTTGCAAATTATGGCCACATTTAGAGTAAAATAGGCAGTAAAAATGGGTGTGCTTTAGGTTGTGTTTACCATTCCTCAGATCCACCCTTTGCAACATCACTTCTGGCTCCAAATCAACAAATAAAAACAAATTAATGTTCAGATAAACATTTTGTTTCCTGCTTAATCAGTGGTCTAATCAATAGAATAGGATAAATCACATCAGTGAGCTCACAGAGAATTGGCATGTCACACTGCTTTTCCCCCATTTTCAGTCTGTAAGCTCATTGTTTTGGCTTTCAGAGCCCAGTCTTACTTTTCTCATTCACTCTCTCATCAGTCTTGTTTATTTCAGCAGGAAGATATTTTAGTGACAGAGCTCGGATAAAACTCGTTCTTTGCTAGATGCCTGTTAACACTCAGCAAATTAAGTTTGAATGCAGCTGGTGAGCACAGTGAGATAATTAGCAGCTAAGTTAGTCGATACCAAACTAAAGCAAAACTGACAGTGAATGTTGCACTTGGTTTCATTTGATGGACCCAAGCATGACTGCAAATTCATGCTAATGTTGCTCAAAGTCTACTATATAGTTTTATGTTTCCCACGTCAGCCTTATCAGTTTATATACCTTTAGACTAAGGTGCCGTTTACACGAGACCGTTTTCATTTTGAAACGGTGTCGTTTTGATGCGTTTCGGCCTTCTGTTTACACGACAACAGAGTGAAAACGATGTGTTTCAGAAACGGGGTCCAGAGTGGAGCGTTTCAGAAACGCACCGGCTTGCGTTTTCGTGTAAACACTTGAAACCGGGGTGATTTGAAAACGCTCGACTCGCACATGCGCACTATGGTTGCGACGGCCAGTTTTTCGCGCACGCGCAAACTGATAAACAGTACTCGCGGATTCACGAGTGCTTCTTATGCTTTTCCTGTGTTTTTACCGTTTTGTAATTCAGCGTTGTGTGCAGCAGCGATCCAACCTCATCATCGGTCCACACAAAACCTCTCACATTGGCCGTTTTGTAAGTAATGAACAATTTGCCGCACTACCTACTGTGTCACTCCACGCATGCGCGTCTTGCGTAAACAAACTGCAAAGAGAAAACCAACGCCAACTTGTGGCCTGGCATTGGAACTACATCGTTTTCATCGTTTCACATGTCCTCGTGTAAACGCGGATCGTTTCTGAAACGCCATCGTGTAAACGAAAGGCTGAAACGCATCAAAACGACACCGTTTCCAGTATGTAGACACAGTATGTAGACTTGATTAATTGTTGCATTAGTTACCTGTTGGCCTGGACTCACTAACTGCCATAATGCATCTCATTAATCTCATTAATACAAATGTTGCATGAAGATTTGTATTAATGTGCAGTGAAACACAGTAAAAGTGTTTACCATACACATCTATTTTGTTTTGAGTGGGATTTGTAAAGCTCTCAGTATGCTGAATAAGCAAAAGGGATTCGGTGTACAATCCCTTTTCCAAAAAATTTGTGACACTGCGTAAATTATAAATAAAAACAGAAAACAATGTTTTGCAAATCGCTTAAATTTAACTGAACACAGCAGAAAGAAAAGTATGAAGTGTAGTTTTAGTAACAGATCTTTTTTTTTTTTTTAAACAAAAAACCTAATTTCAATTTTAGGTGCAAAAGACCAGAAAAGCTGTTTTCACTTCAATACACTGTTTAAATGAACAGAAAAATGTTATTCTCATTTCACAAAGCATCCACACTTTTTGGAAACTGGGTTGTAGATAACAACTTTTATTTCTTATTTGAAAGCCATGTGGCTGATAAAGACTCACAAGAAGGGAGCTCAGATTGTATGAATGTATTTGTTTTTACAGGAAAGCTGCAGTGGAGTGAAAAAGTATTTGCCCACTTCCTGATTTCTTAGGGTTTTTTTTTGCATATTTGTCACACTTAAATATTTCAGATCATCAAACAAATTTTGATATTAGACAAATATAACCACAGTAAATACAAAATGCTGTTTTTAAATGATAATTTAATTTATTAAGAGAAAAAAGTTATCCAGGCCTACTTGGCTCTGTGTGAAAAAGCTAATAACTGGCTGTGCCACCCTTAGCAGAAAGAACTGGAATCACGCATTTGCAATAACTGGCAATGAGTCTTTCACATCACTGTGGAGGAATTTTAACCCACTCTTCTTTGCAGAATTGTTTTAATTCAGCCACACTGGAGTGTTTTTGAGCCTGTTTAAGGTCACGCCAAAGCATCTAAATCTGATTTAAGCCAGGAGTTTGACTGGGTTACTCCAAAACCTTCATTTTGTTTTCAAACCTTCCAAAAGGTTCAACATTTATCTCGGCAGTCCACAGAATATTTCCACAAATGTTCTTCCGGGTTCCTTTGCGACCTCCTGGTTGAGTTGTCAATGTGCTTTTGGTGTAATTAATCCCGGTGAGGGGGGCAATTATTTTTTCACTCAGGGCCAGGTAGGCTTGTATAGTTTTTTTTTCCCCCTTAATAAATGAAATCATCATTTAAAAATTGCATTTTGTATTTACTCAGGTTGTTTTTGTCTAATCTTAAAATTTGTTGGATGATCTGAACCAAGTGTGACAAATATGCAAAAGCTAAGAACTCAGGAATGGTGCAAATACTTCTTCACAGCATTGTGTTGCTGCTGCTCTGACAGCAAAATACGGTCAGGATCTTAACTGCGTTTGCAGAGTTACATAACTGTAGCATTGCTGCTGCTGCTCACATGTATTGGTTCAAGTTGTTTATTTCACATTCCGGGGTTTAAATGTAATGCTGCATTGCTATTATGATGAAGATCATTGTAAGTAAAAGTATTTCACTGAAAATAATTTGAATATCAAGCATGAAGTATGACTTGCATCACATGAATCCTAAAGACTGTCTGCATCTTTGTGAAGTTATTTTTTGTTTTGTTTTTTATTAATTTTTGAGACTAAAGCTGCAGATACATGACTGATATGACTGATTAGCATTAACATTCACAGTCAACCTCTCTTCCAACACTTCTGGCTTTTGATTGTGTTGCCCTACTGAAAAGTTCACCAGGTGTTCTCCCCTTGCCACACAGCCCCGCAAACAACCACTCATCTGCTTCCTTTAATGTCCATGAGGCTGATAGGACATGCTCATCTGACACGCTTGCAGCCCAGTCATCCCAAGCTGTCATTAAAGCATAAACCTCTACCTAAAGCTTTAATCCTCCTATCAGACAGGACCTGGGCTTCCCCAATACCACAGCTCACTAACCAGCAGTAAGTGCCCTCAGGACATCTGCAGATCTTTACTGGCTCCAGTGCACTGCATAAAAGAGCAGCAAATTTTCCAACCTGAAAGCTGAGAAGTTGTTTTGTTATTAGATATGCAATGCCACGGAGGATTGACAAGGTGCAAAATGTCAATATGCTTCCTTTGGAATTGACCTTATACTGAAGAATGGAAACAAGCTACTTTAGTACATAAAAATATATAAAATTAACAAAGAAAAAAATAGAAGCAACATCAGGAGGGTGCTGAGTGCCTCCTTTGATGTTTGCCTTTTATTTAGCTTTTCTCATATAATCACATTTATTACTTTAAATTGAGAAATATAAAAATCAACTTGTAATGCGTTTTCAAAGTGTTTTATTTTTGATTGTATGGAAAACAGTCCTTTGTTCTGCACTCAGGCACAAGTTTACAAAGATCTCAGCATTGGGGGAAATATAGGGCATCATAAAAAACATAAAAGGCAAAAGCCAGCAACAGTGAGTTCACCTAATAAATTCATCCTCTTATGGTGGCTGTATTGTTATACACAATGTACATTTATGGTATTGCCCCTTATAATCAGACACTGTGGCCTCATTCTCAGGATACAAAACAGTTTCTCAGGGATTTAGCTGTCAAGCTTGAGACACTAACGTTAAGTTATGGTGCATTGTTACTGTGCAGCTCACCAGGATCAACCTAATACAAAGTGTGTGTAATTTTCTGGTGCTTCCAGGGTCTCCGTGTTTTGGATCATTCTCATTTCAGTTCTCCTGTTGTAGAAAACACATTTTCATTCTGTAATTTACAAGTCTGCAAAGGTGACAAACAATCCCATGTCAGGTCTCAGTCACTGATAAAGCCAGCTGTCACATTTGGTGTGAATACAAACACAACAAAAAGTGCGATCAGAAAATAACACCTCTTTTTTTAATCAAAATTCATACCTTTCTTGTTGTGTCCAAATTACTTAAATCATTTACCACAAAAACATCCATGTTTACTGACATCTTTAAAATTAAAGATGTATATTATTGCAGGGATTACCTATGCCTGCAGGGTATCCTACCTTTGAGAGTGCAACTTAAGGCATCTTCAGGAATTTAGTATTGCACTCCTGTAGCATTGATGGACAGTTTAAAAAGAACAGGGACCTCATGTGGGGCATCTTATTAACCTTGACTTCCGTGACTCTGGAAGGTGCCACAGAAAACTTTGTTTTTAATTCACATAAACACTCGTAAATTTCAATGGCGTTCCCCTTTATAAAAATGTATGCAAATAGGCAAAACTTAAGAAGGCTGAGACACACATTCATCAGTTTGACAGCACATTTGCAACATAATGAAACATGCTGCAAACACGCAGTTGCTATTACAAAAGACAAACCAGTTACCAAACAATGATACACACATGTTGTCAAACTGGTGAAGTGTTTTTCAGTTTACTTGTCTTTTGTCTATTTGCATGTGTGTGTTTTTTTAAGTTGCACTTCGGGGAAACTGTGTAGTTGCACGCCACTGTGGGATTCGTGCAAAAGCACATCCAAGAAACAAACACGCTGAGGTCCTTTTGAAAAGTGCTTTATTCAGCTACATTGTAAGGTTTATGCAGCTCAACCGTCACCTTGCTCTTTATACCCTGTGAACTTGTAAGGTTACACAGCTCAGAACCTTTAGAACAAATGCTGTATGAAGAAATCAGTATGAAGAATAAAATATTTGGTCTTCAAAAAAAAGATCAATGTTTGTTCTACCTGTGGAAGCCAGACTTTAAAATACAAACAAGCATTTCATTGCAGTCATTTCATCATTTGTTCAATGTTAAAAATGTCTTTGTGCATAATTGTTGCATGCACAACACCCTTTCTTCTAATATCTGCACACTTATCAGTGTTAAGACTATAGGGGGTATATAGAATCATTTCAAACCTCATTTAACACTGAACCATACCCCTTTCTGAAGCTCAAATTGCTCACCATGGAGCAGCAGAGTGGCTCCAGACATTCATTAGCTTAATGAAAACAGGCCACTCTTCTTCTACCACCCAGCGAGCGGCTTCCCGATGTAGCCGCAGCGACCATCTGCTCTCGAGCTCCCTGCCAGCTATAGGATAGTCCTGTCAAAGCAACTGAAGAAAGGCATCCACAAAGGCGCCTTAATCATTTAGATCAGAGGACAGGCAAGGACAGCAGAGACTTTTTTTTTTTCCATCTCTGCATCCCCTGGCACCTCAAAATCCTGGTTGTTGCATTCACTTGTGATGTTAATGATGTTCATTAAAATATGCCAGCCCCGCACAAGATAGATGGAAAATTTGTGCCTGTTTCATAAATTGACAGGACACTTTAGGTTGAATAAGCTGAATAAGCAGTTAGCTGAGTTGCGTTGCGGCAGCCACGCACAGCTGGCGCTGAGGTTATGAGCTCCTCTCACAGTGGGTGAGGCTGCTTTGTGAAAAGGTTAATGTCATTTTAGGGTTGGACAAAGTGTGTTGTAGTGGGCGACTGACCACCTGTTCGACTCCAGAGGTGGGCTCTTTTAATCCCACCGAACAGGAAACATTTGAAAGTCGAAACATTTATTACAATTAAAAATCGCGTGTTAGGAAGCATTAAAAGTCATTTGTTTCAAGTAGAAATACTTGATGCCCTCCCCCCGTTTTCAGAAGCTGCCCAACTGACTACTGTTGCTATATGAGTTTTACCTCTTAATAACTGGTAATCTCAGCAGTGTTGCGGCTACAACAACCCAGAGTTATTTTTCTCAATATGAACACTAGCTGGTGCACAGTGAGAGGGAAATGATAGCCCCAGGGTTTTAATCTAATAGTTTGTCATCAGGATAGTATTACTTAATTTCCCACTGGGAAGAAAGTCATTATTTCTGACTTTATCTCAGCACTGACCTCTAGAACAGTCTCAGGAATATTATTGGTTTGAGTCCACGCTCCCTTTTGTTTTTTTCTCAAAAGCATGACTTGGGTGACCCTAAACGCCACTAAGATGCATGACTGTTGAGGGCAAGCAAAGGATGGACACATATACTGGAATGAAGATGAGAGTTGCATTCACTTTTAATGTGCTACACACACAGAGCACCATTATATTGATTTATTACAGGCTACATTACAGCCTGTTCTCACATGATAAATGATGAGTGGGATTTGAGGTTATATTGATAATAGATAACTAATGGCCAGCAGTGATCTTTCATGGTTAACCTTTTCTCCAAAAAGATCAAATTCTTTTTACATCCAGCATCTAAAGAGACAGGGTGCTTAGGAAATATTTATATCCAAATATAAATCAGCTTTTTAAGTATGTAATTATGTTGGAAACACTGATAATGTCTCTGATTGCCATTATTCTCCTGTTGCAGTTTAATTTTGTAGGGAAGCTGCTGGGACCACGGGGAAATTCTATGAAGCGATTACAAGAGGAGACAGGAGTGAAGATGTCCATCCTCGGCAAAGGGTCCATGAGAGACAAAGATAAGGTAAGACATTTATCAATTGGTGCTGAAATATAGCTGTTTGGCTGGTCAAAGAGAAATATTTACAGACACAAAGCCTTTGAAATTCTACAAAAGCACAGTGGAATATTTTAACCAACACCATCTGAGCAGTAACTGAGATGAATAACACCCAGAGTAAAATTAATAGCTTTCACTTGACAAACATATGTAGGCGAAAATGGGAATGTTTTTCTGTGTTGTTTAATAGCATATTCTGTAATCGTCAATTATGAAGGCAAAGTAATGAATCTCTTTGCCAAAGTCATTTATTCTGCTGACATGTGGTCCCCTGGAGCCAAACTTATCTGAGCGTGTACACAGACAGCCTGCTGGATCTGGTATTCATGCTCATAACAGGTCGCACTGTGCTGCTCTAGAGTTACATCGCTATTATTACTGTAGCCTCTGATTCAGACATTCAGACATGACAAAAGACTTGCAGTCTTATCGCCTCTTTGGTGAAACTCGAGCTGCATTTCAATACATTGAGAACATGTTGAGGGCGAAACAGTGCAGCGACTGTTACAGCAACTTTAAAGAGGCTATAACCAACATTTTTTATTACAAGGTGGAATTTACAGATAATTATTATTTGAATTTGTAGCTTCCTTTTGATTTATTGAACTTGTGTAGTTCAATAAATCTGCATAAAGTTTAGCCATCCAGCATCGCTCTTTCCTTTCACTGCCACCATTTTCATAGCTTTGTTTGCAGCAGGTTGCAATGGCAGTTATGTGCAAAAACAAGCTCTTGAGTATCACTAGAGACCACTCGCGCAGGAACATGCAGTAGACAGACATAGTAAAAAAACTGTGAACATGGTGGAGCACTTAGCAGAGCCATGGATTGGATCAGCCACCTAACAGGACAGGAATAGACTACAAAGGACAGTCGGGATTGCACAAAAAAAAAACAAAAAAAAAAATTGGTGTGTACCTGCCCTGCATTCAGGACATATGAATCTAGAATCACGGAATGAGCAGGCAACATCACTGCAGACCCATCACACCCAGAACACAACCTCCTACAGAGTACTGTAGGCCAAAACAAGACATCTGGACCAGGGGTCTCAAACTCCAGGCCTCGAGGTCCGGTGTCCTGCAGGTTTTAGATGTGTCTCTGCTTCAACACACCTGAGTCAAATATAGAAGTCATTAGCAGGACTCTGGAGAACTTGACTGCATACTGAGGAGGTAATTCAGCCATTTGATTCAGGTGTGTTAGATCAGGGACACATCTAAAACCTGCAGGACACCAGCTCTCGAGGCCTGGAGTTTAAGACCCCTGCATCTGTACAGTTTCTTTGCAGAGGCCATCGTTCTAATAAACACTTAAATCACTCACATTTCTGTACTAAACAGCCACCATACTTGCTACTGAATTACATGCCTATATACTATATACAGTGCTTATTAGACCACCACCCAGTGTAAGGTTTATAGCACAGATGCCCTATATTAACAGTACTGGTAATTACCTAAATCAGTTTTTATATTTTTGTCATAGTTAATCCACCAATATGCTCATGCTGTCTAACTGAAATTATATTTTTAATGCTAAAATATAATTAATGTCATTATTCAAGAATTTTCAAATGTACTGTTTTACAACAAAGCAGAAAAAAATAGTAAAGCACATTATTATTATTTTTTTGAGTAAGATGCCAAATTACAGTTATTTACTCTGAAAACATTAATTCAACTCAGTGAACTCAGTAATTTTAGTTTCAAACATGGTTTTGACAGATTTCTAAAATTTTGGTGTTTTCTTGTTTTTATGAAAGGCAGTCTAATATATATATATATATATATATATATATATATATATATATATATATATATATATATATGCTTGTATGTACACAATTGGCCAATAAAACAGATTCTGACTCTGACTTGAAGAGCAACTCTAAATAAATGACACTTAAACTGCTGTGCAGTCATGTCAATAATGTATTCACATCAGCAGCACCAAAGAGGCTTAAACTCAAGTGTTATAGCTTCAATCAAATCAAATCAAATGCTCATCCATGGATATTATACATAATCCATTTAGTAGCTATTCTGATTACATTTATTTACAGATGTATTATGAAGCTTTTACATCATATAGCTACATCTACATGCATAAAGAGTAACAGCTTACAATCATTTAAAAGTGTCCAGCTGAAGTTATGCTGTGACCTTTAGATTTTCAACATATAACCTTTAGGAAACACTTGATAAAAAAAAAAAGTTAAATAACCATATATGCATATATTTTTTTTTTCACATTCTTTCACGTAATGCACAGCAGGAAGTAGCCTGTTTCAGTCACAGTCCCACCATTAAAAAAAACTCAGTAGTGCAATTTAGACAAGCTGTCAGGATAGAGTGTGTACACGTGATGGACACTTGCTGGAGATTAAAAATCTATTCGTACAGCAGCACAAGGCTTTTCACTAGAAAGCTGAGAGGATAACGTCCACTCTGAGAGTGTTAGACGTTTGGATTCTAACATGCACCTCTAGTCAGTTAAAGTCTAGAAATGTTTGGGTCTGCAGTGCATGCGTGAAAGCATTAGTCAAAGAGACAAAGAGACAGACAGAAATCAATATTTACAGTACATGCAAACAAACCTTATATAAATAAACCCCCCCCCCCAAAAAAAGATGCATAGTTATAGTCACGTATATTATTGTGAGTTTGATGATGCTCCGCTAGTATCAAATATCAATGACAATGACGTTGACACTATGAAGACATGTGACTCAATAATATGTGTTTCTAAAATAAGCTCATAACTCGAGTTAAATACAAACAAAATGAAATCTGCTGAAATGAAATTTCAGCAGATGATAACAACAACGATCCAAAGCAGCTGAGAACAATTGAGGCAACTGTGTGACTGTTTTGAATGACAAAAAAACAGCAACTAAAAAAAACTTCAGTAACTGTATTGTATTGCAATTAGAAATTAATACATTAAGCATGGAGCTAATAGTGAGATGGAAAGTCTTCCTTTTGAAGGCACCAAGATGTTTTTTTTTTGTACCACCTAATTCTCGGATGTGCCTTGGCTGGTGAAGGAGTTCATTTAAAATTTTGGCTTACTGCCACTAAGTCCATTGAGTTTGCTCATGTGCTACATTAACTTGTCTTTGGTGTGTTAAATTAAGTAAAGAGGCACTAAAATGTTAATAACAGTCAAACTGTCAGCAACATAACACTTCATTTACCTGCATTCAGCGCTGAGATTGTGATACTGCACTGAGCAGGCCATAATTTTATTACTCACTACATCCCAGTATCGCTGACATGGAAATTCATTTTGAGAGAGACACCTGCTGTTTTTCTACTCCTTGTCCTTGTAAAGTCCCTGGCTGTATTCACCCAGCACAGTGGACAATAATAGACTCTTAACAGTTGACTCTTACCAACAATGGCTACATAATGATCTGATTTTGCTTGGTGTTATCTGAGGGGTATTGATTTTGTGTACGGTCTAGGCAAGTCTGAAGGATTCTGTGATGAGACTGGCTCCCAGAGGTCCTGAGTGAAAGGTTGGCAGCCATTCAAGGCAGCTGGCCACAAGGCAGTGTTGAGCAGACACCACCAAAGTCCTATTACATTCAAAAGCACACTGCCTACGCACATTTCTGCCACCTTATCCTGTTCCAGATTTAGAAGCATCAGTCCAGGGTAGGGTAAGGAAGGTAGGCTTGGACATTTTGCATAAGAACAGCTCACTCATATTAAACCATATAGTCAATATTAAACCTCATGTACAGGTATGAATTTGGTTAATGGGGTGCTAGAGTTGAAACATCGTCATCTCACCTCTCTGGCTCTAGACTGTGTCCTGTTAGCCAAGGTTAACACTGTGGGCAGGACAGAATATTGTTCGTATGCACAACAAATAATCCTTACAGCAGTGACAAACATAATAGTTTCAATTAAACAGACACACAGCAGTAATGCTATCTAGCGTATGTGTACACTGCTCCCTCTGTAAAAGTATTTCAGCTATTTCAGGGACAAATAATTTTACCAACTTGCAGACAGATTCATGCTGCCCACAATAACCCAGGCTCGCTGACAGAGAAAGTGAAAAATGATGACATCTTGGGAGAAATTTTTAATTAACACCGACTTCTCCCAAAGGAAAGGCAACAGCCCCGGATGCAAGGACAAAAGTTTGAATCCCCAGATTGGCTGATAAAGTAAAGTGCATGAGTGGCACTCTCACTTCTCTTAACAGCCACCATCAAGGTGTCCTTGAGAAAAACACTCAATACCCAACTGTTGCAGTGAAGGATGAATGAATACAGGTAAAAAAAAAAAAAAAAAAGAAAAGAAAAAAGAAATTAGTCTTTATTCTGACATGACTGAATAAGCTGTACATTGTTCAGAATGCAGCAACTGTGTTTGTAACTGGTCCAAGTAGAAAAAAGTCCTGACATCACTTTTGATTATTTGTTAAATGTGGAATTGATTTAACTTTCCTTTTAAAACACAGTTACCACTCGCCCCGAGCTATATTGCAGATCTTTTAAGCCCTTAATGTCAGCATGAAGCCTACGGCAGGTCTCTGCAGGGCCTGAGTGAAGAATTAAAGGTGCTCTTGTGCACAGAGTCTGGAGGAGTTTTGTGTGGGAGTCTGTATTGAAAACATGTTTACTTCAGTGCACAATGTAAGATCGAGATCAGCTCAGCGTGGCTTATCCAAACGGAACTCTTTTTTTTAAGCTTAAATTCTTTTTTGCTCTGTGTCTTCACTCTAAACATGCAGCTTTCTGTTGCTTTAAAGCGGTGGTATGACTCCCTGGGGAAGCTGACAAAAACTCACACCCATACCCCACAGCTTTTGGCAAATATTAACAATGATAGGGGAAGTGACTACCACAAAAGCATCCAGCTGAAATTCTAGAAAAAATGTGTGATAGCTTCAGCAAGCATTTGTTCATTTTCCCTACATGAAACATATTCACTGAACTTAATTTTTATGGATATTTTCCTTTGGCAATTTATTACCTTCTTCTTCTATCTCAGAGTATTTATTGAATTGTTAATCCCTCACCTGTCCACCAGGAGCCCTCACTCTGTCTGTCTGCCTGGTGGTACCTGTTCCTCAACCACCCTGTAATCTGCAACGAACACATAACAAAAACTGACTTCCAAATGAATCAGTAATCGATCTCCTCTTTGATAATCCAGCAGCCTATGAAGTAGTGTAATCACTGCAGGTTAACCCGAAGCTTGTATTGTGCTTATTCAGTCAGGACAACCACAATAAATAGATGATTTTTCTACATGCAGAAATTATTTCTGGAGGCATGACTCTGTTCAGGGACCTCCCCCCCACTTCCATGTGCAGACATGGAAAGCATAATGTAGGGAGAGCACACCTCCCCACCCTTCCATCTGCATCCACGAGGAGCTTGAGGCAGGGAGAACGATGGGAAGCCTCCAGCACAGAACTGATCGGGCATCAGTGACAGTAGATAAGACAGAAACAGCAGGAAAAGGAGGAGCTGGGTTGGAGGTGGCGTTCCAAAACAGTTTGTAGATGTAGGCAGGTTAAATGCTGCCTTGATTTATTACAAATAGCATTAAAAATTATTTTAAAGATATTAATTTGGGTCATTTATGGAAAAAAATTTTTTACTTTCTCTATTATTTTTGCAGGAAGAAGAATTAAGGAAAAGCGGGGAGGCCAAATATGCCCATCTGAGTAATGATCTACATGTTTTAATTGAGGTCTTTGCTCCACCTGGAGAGGCGTATTCCCGCATGAGTCACGCCTTGGAGGAGATTAAAAAATTCCTAGTTCCAGTAAGTTTAATACTTAACTTCATTTTTATTCTTAATTTTTATTCATATATCATCCTGTACAGTATAAACAACTGTATTTACTGCTGACTTGACCATTTCTCCATCAGGCTTATTAACATGCAGCAAACTCTTCTGAATTTACTGTATGCAGGATTTGTTTAAATAAGAGGCAGATATACGCATGAAGCTTTTCTCTGCATTACAACTACCATTCTGCACTGCATGCCCTTACTCACAAATGAAAAATAATGTATTCAGCAATTAAAGTGCAGTATGGAACAACTTCCAAGACTCCAGCAACCTAGCCTGGAGAACTTAGCAATAATTAATGTGCATGTTGTGTACTCTCACTGAGTTTAAGCTGTAAATATTAATCAAGCTTTGCAAATGTGACAAGTCTAATAGAGGAGCTGTGCTGCGTGAGTCTGCTTTATGAAGTTCATGCTTCTTGCTATACTGAATCAGTGTTCTTACAAGGATTCTGTCTCACTGGGCGAGGAGGATGATAATACTGCACTGAACAAAACCAGCTACTAATGACTCAACAAACTCTGCCAAAAACCAGTAGGGGAGTAGCTAATTATAGAGCCGTTCCTGATGTTTCTGTGAGTTCATTTTCAGGAAGAGTGCATGGAAACAGTGGTTAAATACTCCATCGGAGGTTAATCTAAAAGCCAAAAGATTCTGTTTACCTGTTTGCAGGTTTCTGGCTAGTGAAAGTGAAAAGATCTTTTGTGAAGATTTGTCTACAAAATTAACTCAGAAAGAAGCAACTGGCTTAGATTTTATAATGTGACCAAAAAAATCTTAAAATTATTACTGTGGAGTTGCATTTTGGGCAGGTGGATGTTAACAAAAATCCTCCTTTAATGCAAGATTAAGAAAATAACTGTTAAATGTTGCTAGTTAATCAAACATTTCCATCGCTAATTTTATGCTGAATGATAAAAATAAATTCCAGTATTTGAAATTTTAAAAATCTAATTCAGAAAGGTCGGCAACACCAAAATTCAGCTTGCACCTTCTTCGCATGACAATAAAATCCCATAAAATATAAACCGCAGTACCTGTTTCATAACACATGTTCGCTGCCTCAGGCATATTATTAGGGGTTTGCAAATAAACTGCACATAATGCGACACAGCAGGCATCTGTCAGCAGTCGTAGTGACAGATGTTTCACGCCTCAGGTGGAGAGTGGCATATACATGTCCTGCTATTTTTTTTTTAATGGCTGCGTTATGCATTAGGAGCTGCATTGTAAAACATGTTGTCAGAGACATACTCTGATAAACTGTGAAAAGCAACATATGTTTACAGGTGTATTTGCGGTGAACTTGTGCATATGTGAAAGAAAAGTTGTATAAATGCTTTTGTGGCCCCAGCTAAACAGGGAGCTAAACAGTGTCTGCTGGCTGTGGTTGAAGAATGTAAGTCTGTGAAAACAACCCAAAACAAAAAAAAAAGAAATAAAGGAGAAAAACAAAAAAAAGGGGGAGAGCTTAGCAAAGCTGTGTTTGAAGCCGTGACTATAACACACAAACTGTGGTGTTAAACACACAGGTTTGGAGCTAGAAGCAACAATAGTTAGATGAAGCCGTTTGGTTAGTATGCACACCTGCAACATACATAAATAACACTGGAATTTTACGCAGCTAAATGAGCAATGGCAACTAAGGAGTGCAGAGACCAGAGTAGCAGTTAAAAAACTGCACAAAAATATTTTATAGAATAAAATACATAAAATGACTAAAAAGCCCTAAAATACCCATCTTCTTTAAAAAAAACAAAAACCTTGTCAGCTGAAAAAATGTGAAAAAAGAAAACCCCTAAAGCCACAACATTCTCTTAAGAGCACACTCCCAGCAGTATAGCAGAAGTTTACTCAGTTCTTCTCATCTTCAGTTGTCTCTTTGGTGTTTCTTTGTTGAATCTCCTGCTACTGCCAGAGCTTTCTCCTTGTCTATGCCAGGTGCTCATCCTAAGGAAACAACTCCAGGGCCTCCCTATCATGGCTTTCCAGTTGTGGGTGCCTGTGCTGTCCCATTACTTTGCCCATCTTTTTAATGAGGTTGCCTTAATTGGTTAGCTCTTGGTAGGAAGTAAAACATCTCCAAACAATTTTCAAAAAGCTTATAATTAAAATCTAATAATCAAAATATATTAGCAAAAAATACAGCATAAAAAAAAAACAGTGAAATATTAAGGCACTTGCATCAGGTGACACAAACACCAAAACTTGGAGCACAGATTTCTTGGATGGGTTCTTAGTACAGTTAAAACTACATAGGGACCTGTAGTAAATGTCAGATCATTTCTGCTCTTTATTATATTCAACTACTCTCTTAATGTGTAAAAAAAAACAAAAAAACAGCTCAACTTGGTAAATGTAGATCTTACACAAGTTTACTCAGTAGAAAACACTGACACAATTTATGATCCCTCCACAAACATGCTCCATTTGAGTCAGCTATCCCCTGAGGAAAACTATCACCGACTCCTGCTGGTGACTCCTTGCTGGATTACGCTTCATAAACCAAACTAAACTCAACATGATGCACCAGGCAGAGCCACAGAGATGTGTAGCTGTCTCCCACAATGCCACATGTGCACTTGTGACTTTCACTGCTGGATGCAGCAGAAAATAACTACAAATAAAATACTACTAAATAAGTACTACAGAGTAGGTGAAATGAATGACCGAAAAACTCAAATGTGCTCCAGCCCACTACCAAAAAAAAAAATTCCCCCCAAAACTGAATTTTAATGTGTATCACTCCTGTGACCACTGGAAATAAATGTCTTCCACCCCATAATTAAGCAAAACCTTCTTGTTACTGAGGTCCCATAGAGCTCACATCTACAAAACAGGGAAAATGGATCTGCATTCTTATGTCATTTGTAGGGGGTTTTTATTTCTGTTTAAATGTGTGCTATGGTCACTTTAAATCTTTCTTTCTTTCTCATTGCATTAGTTTATCATTTGTTATTCATCAGAAACAGCCCAAATAGGCCACAATCATGTAGATTTGAATTTTGTCAGAAGTTAAAGAGAGAGCTTACCAGGAGAGCAAAGATTTGCAATGAAGCAAAATTGCACTACAGAAAGTGTTGTTAGCTCAGAATTTATGCATCTAAAATTAAAAGAAATGCAAACAGGAACCTAATCGGTGTGTTACTGTAAAAGCAGACAGTCCTGCTCTCAGCTGGATGAGCTTGTGAGGTCTTCATCTTGGGCCAAACTGCAGTGGAAGCAGATAGAGGGCTACACAGATTATTAAACAAGATGTACAGTACTTTATTTTGTATAAAGTTAAGTCAAACAAAATTAAAACTGCTGTAAAGACTGACCCAGGTGTGCTTGGATTTCCTCATACTTCAGTTTTCTAATTATTTTGTCCAGATGGTCCAGGTGAAGAAGCCTGGAGACCAGCTAAAATATTGGTCAGGGATGCAGAATTAAATACTCTGCATTATTATCTCCACAATAGAGCCAGACTGTGCAAAGTTAATTTTCTGTGGTGCTATTTGTGTATTTGAAGGAACTTGTAATGTGAAAGAACTTTTTTTAAAAGATGCATGTGATGAGGTGTGATTCTTTAATAGAGCTTATTGCTGTATTAAATGGTGTGCAAAAAGTATTAAGTCTTTCATGTAGCACAGAGGACAAGATATGTCTGAGCACTTTTCCTGAGGCAGCCTGTTCCCCACACTTTGTTAGGTACACCTTTTCAGCTTCAGAATGAGGAAGAAAGGTGATTTAAGTGACTTTGATTGTGTCGTAGTTGCTGATGTCAGAAGGGCTGGTCTGAGTATTTCAGAAACTGCTGACCTGCTCAACCATCTCTACAGAGAATGATCCGAAAAAGAGAAAATTTCCAGTGAGTGGTAGTTTTTGCGTTGTTGATGCCAGAGATCAGTGTGATAGGAAGTTGATAGGAAGGCAACAGTAACTCAAATAACCACTCATTACAACATAGGTATGCAGAAGAGCATCTCTGAATGCACAACACGTCAAACCCGGAAGCAGATGGTCTACAGAACCAGAACACCACACCAGTCCTGTCAGCTAAAAACACAAAACTGTGGCTACAGTTTGCCTGAGCTCCCAATATTATACAATAGGAGACTGGGAAATTGTTGCCTGGGTTGCCTGGGTTGATTTCTGCTGCAACATTTTGATGGTGGGGTCAGATTTTGGCACAAACAACATGAAAGCATGGATCCATCTTGCCTTGCATCAACAGTTCAGGCTGCTGGCGGTGTAATGGTGTGGGGGGGATATTTTCTTAGCACACTTTGGGGCCTTAGTTTAAACTGCACAGCCTATCTGAATATTGTTGCTGACCATCTCCATGCTTTTAGCACCACAATGCACCCATCTTCTGAAACTTTGTGAGTGTAACCAAGTGAAGTTGCTTCCACCAGGATAACGCACCATGCCATAAAGCTCAAATCAACTGAAACTGGTTTCTTGAACGTAACAGTTCACTGTGCTCAAATGGCCTCCACAGTCGCCAGATCTCAAACCAACAGGGTACCTTTGGGGTATGCTGGAATGGGACATTCACATCATGAATGTGCAGCCAACAAATTTGCAGCACATGTGTGAAGTTATCACGTCAATGTGAACCAAAATCTCTGAGGAATGTTTCCAGAACCTTTTCGAATCTGTACCATGAAGAATTAAAACTTTTCTGAGGGTCCAGTGCTTGATAAAAAAGCACTATGAGACATTTCAATAGATGTTGTTGCCACCTTCAAATTCAAATAAGTACATTCACACTGCCATTCCTCTCAGTCTCTGAATATTTCTGATTCTTCAGTAACAATAACAATGCTCTTACACATGAGCAGTGATAGAATGACTCTACCTTTAGTTACCCTTGAGTGCATTATGCTGGGAAACAAAACATTCTTATATAATCACTGTAATGCAACAAATGCCATGATTTATTCAAAAGCTAAGATTGATCTGTTCTCTTTGGTTTGTTCTTATCGTTTAATATTGTGTTTTTGTTTTGTTTTGTTTTTTTGGATAAATCTATTTACTTAGTTCAATACTGCCACAGGTGTCAAAGGTGATCTGACATTGCTTTTAAAGAAACTGATGATTCAAGAGTGCCAAATTAATTTGACTTATTTTCTGGCCACAGAGACATATAGCTGACAGACCCAAACATCAGACTGACTGGTATCGCCACACTTCACGTGTTGACCTCTTAAAATCTAACTTTAGCTCTGTGAAGGACATTGTGTGTATGTGTGTACAAGGTCATGCATGGTCAGAATTAATCACAGTAAGCAAACAGTCTGGCCTGAGAAGCCTCAGCATTGGGTTTATCTCTGTATACTCATGTTAACACCTTTGTCAACAGTCTGCTTTTACAAGCTCTGGCAGGTTTGTTGAGCTTCGGATGAGCTGCCAGATTCCTTATTAAGCGCTCTGCCAGTCTCCTTCAAATAAACAGAATGCTGTAGGTCTTATTTGCTAATTAATAAGAGTGTACAAGTGTGCGGTCTGCCAAATGTATTGAGACTTCACCATGAGGGTTTTATTTTATTCTTCCATGATAAGTTTTCAGTCTCTAAAATCTGCATGACACACAGCCTGTTACTGTAAATGAAGACAACAAGACATTTTTTGTATGTCAACTCCTCGATGTTTCATTGCATATGAGCCTGTAGTTTTGGGAACTGGGGATCTTGTTGCATGTATCCCTGACTATTTCTCCTGAATAGTGCATAAATAGCTATTCAGCACGTGCGCGGCAAAGTTTGAAATGCTGCAATTTAATGAATGCTCATTTTTTTCTGCACCAGTGCTGAATGGTTTCACATTCACTGAATCAAGGTTGCTCAATATAATGATGATAAAAAATTTCTCCAATGTTTTTTTTTTTCTACAAAAACAAAATATCTAGTTTAACTCTCGAAAGCAGAAACACTGAAGACAACTAAAAAAAAGACACTACGCCCTTTCTTTGAGATATTCTTTTTAAGGTTAGAAAGTGAGCAGTGTATACTGCAAATCCACCGAAAATATGTAGCTGAAAAATTAGGTCCAGAGGAAAATTATGAATAAATGCAAGAAGAGTGCGATTTCAGATTTTTCTGCTGAAATTGACGACTGATAATGAGCCAACAAAAAGGTCCACATTTCACACATTTAGACAATAAATGAGTTCAGATTTTTTTTTCTGTGTTCACACAGAATTAGTTTAATCTAATAATAAGCTTTCATTGAAGATCTGATTACACTCAGTCCTAACTATGCAAATCACAGAGTGGGCAAATTATGTCTTGTAATATCCTCATGACTAAATGTGATGTGATCCATAAGCCTGCCCTGTAGGTAGAAAAGAACTATGTGATGAAAAAGCAAAAGTGCAAACTGGGTCCAGGCCAGGGCTCTTGAAGCTGCAGCTCCAGGGCCACATCTGGCTCTTTTGCCCATCTCCAGTGACAAAAAATAGAAATAAACAATGGTACTTTTTAAAAAATCATTTTAATTTTAATATACCCTTGCTGTAAGTTATTCTTTTAAATTCTGGGATAGTAAAAAAGTGCAGCCTATACCCTGCAGAGTGCTCTAGCACTCCAGTGTTTCAAAGTAAGCCTGCGCATGCAAATGCATTTATTCCTCTACTTTACTTTGTACTGTTTTCACTTCAGTACACTGTATGGTTTAAATGAACTGGATAATGTTATTATGCTCATTTTACAAAGCAGCCACACTTTTTTTGGGAACTAGGTTATAGATGACAGCTTTTATTTTTTTATTTAAAAGCCATGGGGCTGCAAGAAGGGTGTTCAGATTGTATGTTCTACAGTTACTTTTCCACGCAGTGGTGTGGAAAAAGTATTTTTTCACCTAGGGCCAGGTAGATTTATTTTTTCCCCTTAATACATAAAATCATAATTTAAAAAGTGCATTTTGTACTTACTCGGCTTATCTTTGTCTAATATTAAAATGTGACAAATATGAAAAAAGAAAAAGAAATCAGGAAGGAGGCAGATACTTTTTCACAGCACTCTAATAAGCTGTGCCGCCTTCATTAAAACGCTCAAATATGTTTTGTGGCTCCATACAGATCTTTTTTTTAGTCAAACATTTCTCAAAAATGGCTCTTTTGATAGTAAAGGCTGCCGACCCCCTTGTCGAGGTTGAAATAGTTCACAATAACATGTATTTGCTTTAAATGTTTCTTCAAGAGGAGATTTGTTTTGGGGCTCTGCGCTCAGTCTGTGACACTAGTTCACGCTGTCTTAATGTGCTGTCATAAACACTGGCGGCCAAAGAAATCTGTCGCTGGCTTGGTGTCATTACAGAAACATTTTTGCTCAGGATACCGAATCCCGTTGGACTTGGTTTAAGTGTTTCTGAAAAAATAAACCATGCCTGTTTATCTGTCAGCAATGACAAGATAATGAATGCTGTTTTGTCCACTCCCTTATCTGCTGTGTAGCGATCCATATCATGTTTGATAGCGGGCTGAGAAAAATGGTTCAGAATCACAAGATATTCCACGCAAAACTGTTGAAAGTATCAATTACAGGGCTGCGTAGCAAAAAAAAGGGGTCTTTTTTTTTCCGGTTGCATTAAAGTAAGAAAAATATTTGCCTGATTTCATTTCCTTTTTCTGTGCTCCTCATTCTAACTTAAATCTTGCCCTGAATTTGTTGGTTAGAGTTCTTTTTTTACTTTCAGTCATCTAGGCAGAAAATTGTTTTCAAAAGTTAACACTAGATCTGCAAAACCTGAACAGAACAAAACTGTTTTTCTTCTCTCCACAGCAGACCCACGGCTCTTTTGAGGAGTATTTATTGTCTTTTCCTACATCACTAATCTTTCCTCTGTATTTTGTGTCAAACCATAACCAAACGATAACATTCTTCACTGGCTAGTCACCGCTCAGCAAAGCCATGTGCTCCCCTTGGGTGTCGAGATAATTTTAATTTGATGACATTTGCTGCTGTTGTAAGCATCTGTTGCAGTCAGAAGACAAATGACCTTTTTTTGTGTGGTGTTATTTTACGAGACACGCTGCATTTTGTTTTCATAGGATTACAATGACGAGATAAGACAGGAGCAACTCAGGGAGTTGTCCCTTTTGAACGGCTCCGACGACTCAAGCAGAGGGAGGAGTGTTCAAGGGAGGAGTGTACGACCAGCAACCGCAATAACCACAAGGTAAAGTTTTTGTGATACTTTTTATATATAGAGGCATCTAGTTTCTGGGCTCAAGTATTAGTTTATTTAATTTCTGCTTCTATTTTACTTTTGGTGTTTGAATATTTTTACTTGTGTGATATTCGTTAGCATTTCATTTTATTTCTCCTCTTTTAATTGGCTTTTACCTTCTGGGTCTTCTTATTTTTACATGCAGCTTTTAATTATTTTATTAATTCACTTGCTTACATCTGTCTCTTAAATTCCTTTTATATTCTCTACTACAGAACTGTGCCAAAGACTTGACTCACCCCCTCATTTCTTTATATTTTGCTTCCAAGGAGCCAGACTTGTAATTTTTTTTGTTTTGTTTTAATTGATCTTGAGCAATAGTTCTCCAGGTTTTCTCCAGCCTTTGTGAAGATTTTCTTTGGACACTGACTGTGTTACTAGCAGCCTGCTGCAAAAACAAATCATTTGTTCTTATTTCTTTAGTTGAATCCACCAATAATACTTGAATCTACCGCGACAGGAATAAAATAGTATTTTTGTACCAACAAAGTGATTCCCAAAAAGTTATTCGCTGAAAACTTGTCTCACCATGGTGCGCAGTGTGTCCTTAAAAAAGTGAGGAAACTGGACAAGTGGGGAACAAAAGATGAAAAAAGGAGAGGCCTAAAAAACTATCTACAGTAGATCAGATGAACAGTATCTGAAAGTCATGTCCTTAGGAAATAGATACATACATACATGTTCGCTGTAGCCTCATAAGAAATAGTCACAATGGGAGCATGACTATTAAAAAGCCATTCTTAAAGAGTTGTCATTCATGGATTAGCCTCCTCAGAGCCCAGACCTCGGCATTACTGAAGCAGTGTGGGATCATCTTGACAGAGAATGGAACAAAAGGCAGCAACATCCAAAGAAGAGCTTTGAATTTCCTTCAAGAAGCCTGGAGAACTATTCCTGTAGACTACTAAAAGAAATTACAAGTAAGCTGCCAAAGAGAGTTCAGGCTGTGTTAAAGAATAAAGGTGGTCACACTAAACATTGACTTTCAAACTCATATTTCCGTTTATGTTTGCACATTTCAATAAATCCCTGCACCTATTTCCCATTTACCTAGCAAAATATGAAGAATTTTGGCATAAAGACTTTTGCACACAAATGTATATAGTTTTGTGGCTTCAACCTCTGTGGTTTCTCATGCTTTGTGCAGCACACTGTGCTTCCAGTGGAATTAAATATGTGATCAAGATACTTCCTTGCTTACTTCATGCAGAGGCACCTCAGTGGTTGAACATACAACTTGTTTCACAGACCGAGTTGTTCTCAAAGCAAAAGTAACCTTCCTGAGAAAAAGAAGCCACAAATATTCAGCTTTATCAACTTCACTCGTGTTTATTATTCATTGCAATAAAATGTGTAATTTTATGCTTTTGTGGAAACTCTAGAACTTAATGTGTTGTAAATGACAAATACATGTGTTAAGAAAAAAATTCTAAAAAAGGAGGCACCCACCTTCATGGTGAATTTTCACATTAATTGGTTCAGCTGCACATGTTTCTGTATTTATTGCAAGCCTGTTTCATGCAAACCTGTTGTGAGTCCTCTTTATCATGTTGTAGTTAATAGTTTTAAACAGTTTCTTTTCATTTTTTTATTTTCCTCGTAGCTCCTGCAGCCCAGGGGGATTTTTAGGATCTAGGCAGAAAAATTAAGTGCTACAGAGGATATGATTGGATTAGACATTTATGCAGCCGTCTGCAACGCCTGCTTCTTCAAGTCTCCTTTTAAGTTTTTAATTAATTATTTTGTTAAATTTATTTATTGAGCAAACTGACCATAATCTACCTGAGCTGTGGCAGTCACCCTTGAATAACCAGTTAGAGTGTGTCATGACAGCCTTGCCTAATTCTGGCAGCACGTCCATATGAGCTTTTTTTTTTTCCAGATTTTTCCCTCATGGTGCAATGATGAGCAATGTTTGTAAATCTACCATGAAAATTATGCACTGGTAATTCCCATTTGAGTGTCTGTATTTTTGGATAACAATAGGTTGCTACCTAGTGAAGAATGAGCCAGGGAAGAAAAAGTACCATACCCTTCCTATATCATGCTGTTAAAATGTAAGTTAGCAGAAAATAGATGTCTTTGCAATGGTAAATCCTCCCTGCAGTCCCTACACTGAGCATAAAGTCCAGCTGCTGGAAAGTCACGATTTTATATAAAGAAACAACCTACCTTGAATTCCTCGTGTCTGCCCTAGCCCTTTGGCCTTTGGTCTCCACTGGTGCATGTCAAGTAGCTGCTTGTTGTCTTTGAAAACTAGACCTGTCTGCCTACAGCCTGACATTAATCAGTGGTTTCAGGCAGATGTGCTGTTGTGCAAATGCAGTCATGACACTGCTCTATCATGTTTTTGAAATAACCATGTTGCATCCCACAGGCATGTTTTGCAGAGCAGAGGAAACACAAAGTGACACTCGTCACCCTTCTGATCATAACAAGATCTACCTCAGTGTTGTGTTTATCTTGTGTTTCACCTGAGCACAGTGTAAGCCAACCACCAGCTGTGGCAGCCTGCACATATGCAGCACTAAAAAGGATTTTTTTTTTTTTCCTTGAATGTCTTAATTCCACTTTCCTGCTTAATTCACTGTGGCTTATTTACAAGTGTTGCAGAGCAAGGTTCTCAAGGCAATTTTGAGGCCATGTTTGTCTGCTTTTTCGCTTTACCAGGGGCCACAGAGGCGCGGGAAGGAGTGCAGCAACACCTCGGGGGGCAGCAACAGCAGCACACAGCAAACTTCCAACGACAGTTTTGACGAGGGAGGTACAAGTCCCGAGAGCCAGAGGGGCAGCGGCAGCAAGTGCTGGATACAGGCCCCCGCTGTTAGCAGTCACACATGAATCATACGACGACTACGTAAGTCCAATCCTCTTTGCACACACTGAAAAGTATAGCTGATAGTAATTTTACTTGAAGTGTGTGTAAATCAGACTTGATTTACTTCCCTTTCATGTAATCTGGATGAGTCGTGCTTTACATGGAGAGGTAGGGCATTCTGGGACATCTTGAAAAAGTAGGACAAGCAAGTATTACATTATATATTTTCATTTGCCTATCTTCAATTTAAAAAACTTACAGCACGTTATTGGATGGTTTGGGATTATTAAGGTTGACATAGTTGCAAGCGGTGATCAATTTCTCTTTATTTTGTGCCAACCACTAAAAGCAAAGCACATTTTCTGGTGCCCGGATTGATATTTTTGAATTAATGTTGCACCATACTTTATAACTAATGATAATTTGTTTTACAAAAAGAAATTATTTTGTTGTGTTCAACGTAAGATTAACCCATAATTGCGATGTTCAAGGAAAAGGAGGGACGAACTGGAACACGTTTTGCCACCATTGCTTCAGTTTTGCCATACAGACAAGTCATGCTTTGACCTGACCAGAAAAAGCTTAAAGTCGAGTATCTTTAACTGGGCAGCCTGATTTATTTTTGGCTGGCTCAGGTTAAGCCATCATAGACTGTGCTGAGGTTTGATTTTTCTCAGCTTTAAGCTCTGTTTATAGTGACAAACCTTCATCCTCGTACCCAAGCACTATTTTTGACTGCTCTGCACAGCTTTTTACTATGGTAATGTTGGTGTTTATTGCTTACTCTGTTTTTGAATTTTATGTATTTATTTATTTGTTTGTTTTAAGATATTAAAAGAAAATCTTAAAGCATAATTGGCTGTAGATAATGGTCCGAAATTAGGTTGGAAGTTGGCGCAAAGTATTTTCACACCATTTACACATACATTTATACAGTACTTCTCCTGCATGCTTTTTCATGGACACATCAGTTTAGAAGGTTTAGTATCTTTCCCAAGGCAGCACATGCAGATCGGAGGACAAAAAAGGTGACTTGACAGGAGAAATGATCAGCAGAGATATTCTTTAATGACACATATGGAAAACAATGGCTATTTGAAAATTATTATTTGGTTTGGAGTTTAACAAAAGACATGCAATATGAGCTGTGGGAACAGTCTCTCTCTTGGTCACCTTAAGTAAACTGTACCATAAACGTAAGAGAATATCGTATGGTGGGTCATCAAAATCCATGAAGCTCTGCAGTGAGGATGCAGTCGCCACACTACCAGCTTGCAAAGAGAGAAGGCTGCGTTTAAAGGTATAATCTGTGCTTTTACTGGCGTTCTGTAAAACATTTTATATCTCCTGATATAATGCTGTGTTCTGTA
This sequence comes from Archocentrus centrarchus, assembly GCF_007364275.1. Lineage (NCBI taxonomy): Eukaryota > Metazoa > Chordata > Actinopteri > Cichliformes > Cichlidae > Archocentrus > Archocentrus centrarchus. The sequence goes on along the minus strand of NC_044360.1, from coordinate 19,549,997 downwards.
TCAAAAAAGAAAATATTCAAAGCTTCAGTTAAAAGTATGTTGTCTTCAGATCTCATAAATTTCTCAAGGTCATTTTTCAAAAGACTACACAAGGTGAGCTGTAAGTTTCATCCAAATGAAAAAAGGCAACACTTTTACCAGCCTATTTCCTCAGAGCCTTCCTGCTAAGAAAAGCCCCCATGTGTGTAGGCAATTGAAGATTGGGCTGTCTGCATGGGGAAATGCACAAGCGCAGTCTCATTACCAAACCAAATTGAGTTCTGATGTAGAGCCTGTGTATTTCTGTGGAGTGAAGAAGCAGGGCATTTCTTCTCTTTGTAATTGGAGGTTGGAAAGGAGGGTGGGAGCACAGAGACTAGGGGATTATGGAAAGATGAGTTTGTCCTGAACATTCTCTTCCCTCATATCTCACTTTGCTATTTTTTTCTGCTACATTACACAATTTTCCTTAAGCATGTTTCCTGATTGCAGTGAGACCTTTTTATGCAGGTCCAGGCTTTTTTTTCTTTTCTTTTTTCTTCATTGAATGAGTGTACATGATGCTGTGCGGCTTCTTGTTATTTCTCTACAAGATGCCTGCGATGTGCAATCTATTGGAACACAACAATATATCAGCAACAGTTGCTGCGTTTTTGTTTCTATACCCTGTGTTTGTCTTTAGGAAAATATTGTGTGTATGAGTATTGTGTAATTTCTCCTGGGACTGTTGATTGATGGACTCTGTCAAACTGTCAGTCTGTCTCACAAATGCGATACTGTGAGAAAGTCCATAATTGTACCTAATCGAGGGTGGTATTGATTTATAACTTCAAAGGAAAGCACAAGGAAGCTGGTGGTTATCATGTATCATTGTTTGCTTTCTAATTTATGAACATCATGTTTTCTCCTTATCTTTCTCCCACAAATCTCACCTTGCTGTATCCTTAACACGAGCACGATTTCCTCCTCCCTGTCAGACTGCGGCTCTTTGTGAACTTATTCCAGTGATGTTTCAATTATCATATCGCCAGTCGAACCCAGAGATACACGTTCCTTCATTAACGTAACTATGCTGAATAACTTTTAAGTCATACATGTAGCCCACAGCAGGTTCAAATGTGTTATCACTGTTGAAAATACCCTTTTAGGAGCATCTGTGGACTGTTACCTGCAGCTCACACTGACACCACTGGAAATCTCATGGATTTTGTTCTAGGGAACACCTATGTCAAGTATATACTCTCCAACAGGGTATTAATAAACAGCAAAAAGTAATACCCAACAAAAAATATACTTGATTCCAGTTTGAGTTATGCCTTAGCACCCAAAAAGTTTCACTGTATATTTTTGACCCACTTTTAAAGATTCATGTCTTTCCCAAAAATTGGATTTGGCTGGATGAGAAGTGCTAAACCAACTACTCAATTGCAGATTGACAAATTGTTCTTGAAAACTCAGGCAAGCCAGTTTACACTTTCCACCTCAGTCAGCTATTTATACTCACAGAGGACACTTCAATATGTGTACAAGAGGAGCCAGAGATCACAGAACCCTGCAAGCCCACTCTGCTGTTATCTCCTGAGTAGGAGTTAGAAATTAATTGGTCATTTTTTTAAAATTTCTCCTTTAAAATATCATGAAAGCAAGCCTTCATACAGTAAACATAAAGGTCTAGCAGACAAAGTGGTGACACAAAATTAGAATTACCGACTTCCTGATCATAACTTTTTTCCCTGCAGTAACAAAATTTACAATTTTCATTTCAGCTTCGGCTTTTACACACAGTCAAGAGAAGTTATTAATATCATTGCACTTCTGCTAGAAACCAATTTGCATAGCAGTGCTTATTAATAACCAGCACATACACATGTAGATACGTATGCATGGTGTAGTTTGGAGTCATTGTGTTTGCTCAGTGAATGACAGAGTGTCATTTTCTCCTTCATTTGAGGTGGAGCTCCGGTAAACATTTGCTATGTTTCTGCTGTTGTGCAGCTCCTCTGGAGACTATCGTGATGAATGGACTTGTCAGACCATCAGTGTCATAAAACTAATACAATGACAGTGACCATTATTGTCCCTTTTAAATGATGGCATCAGTTCAGAAGTGAAGTGGATTACAGTGCTCCGCCATGGAGGGAGTTGCAGGTGGGTGGGTGGGGGTGTCAGTCTAGGTACTGAGTCCATGGAACGCGTCTAAACAGTGTTTCTAACAGATTCTTCACATGCTGACATTTGAAACGCTCCTAATCCAGAAATGATGACAGCCAGGCTTTCACTTTTGAGACAATGTATTAACATATTGCAGCCGAATTGCTCCCAGAACATCTGCTGTGTGTCTGCTGTAGAGCTCTGTCTACTAGAGTTAAGCGCCGCTAGGCTTTTAGTATCATTTCAGATAAACCAATAAGCCCTTTAGTAAAACTTTAATTGCAATCACTAGGCCATCATTTTGTTCCTTTTAGGTCCGATGTTTCTTATATTTTTAGTAAAACCATAAAAAACACTCAACTTGGGCACTGGGCTGTGTTTTTTGTTTTTTTTGCTTTCAGATTTTGATCCATCCCTTGATCCATTTTGATAAACAGATTGAGGCAAATAATTGAAAATGTAACCATTTAAAGCTGGGTTAACCTTTTCATACTCTTTGATAGATATTTGTCATATTTATTAATAATTAAATTAAGCAATCAGCAGCCAATCTGCATGAAGCTGCTGCAAAAATGGATCTCCCTTCTCCCATATTTTAATGTGAAAGCGCTCAAAATGCAGATCTGTTATCTGGGGAAAGAGGCCTGTTTTTCAGTGATAAGGTATCTACAATTCCAGCGAGCAGCCGCTGTCTTCAGTGTCAGTTTGTATTTTTTATTGTTTTGCAATTGTACCAGACAAAACGTCTTTTCCCTATCGAGGTTTTTGAGTACAGTGGGATGTGGCTTTTTTCCCCCAACCATGCAGGCTGCTTTTGATTATTTTTTTAAAGTATTTTTTATGCTTTCAACAAAGCACAACTGGAATTGCTCTTATTATTAAATGTATTGTAGTCGCACCACAGGAGCTTCTTCTCCCTGCTGGGCTCTTACAGTATCTGATCTGATGTGCCAACACTTTTCTGACTACATATTTTTGTCGTAAGGGGATTTTATGCTTTGAATCATGGAAGATGGTCTAGATTTCACTCTTTTGAGACATTAATAAGAAAATTACTTGTCTGAGAAATGTCACCGTAGGTGTTGCATTGAGGTTTGCAATTTAAGTCACTGCTGAAGTGCTAAAATTACCATTAATAGCTGTAACTTACTGACACTGGAAGAAGTATTAAGGAATGAATTTTACTAATCCCCTCGAAAGAGCAGCAGAGACATTACATTGTAATCTGTATAAGTTACTCCATGTGAAAAGTGCAGATGGAGAGCAGAGGAAGATTAAAGATGTGATGAATGGAATTTTGTATAGACTGGGATCATGGCCTCAGTTAAAGATCAAATCCCATCTAGATCAAATCTTATCTTTTAATGTCAGGGCTGATGACAGAGAGTGAGTGTGAGAGAGTGATACAGTGTTATGTCCCTGACAGCAGACCATGAATTGTACAAATTGCTGGTAAAAATTGAAACGCATTGCTCGGTTTTTAAACCTGAGCCCTGCAACCATACCAAGGCAGCGCGGGGAAATGCCATAATGTGATTAAACACAGAGCTTTGGGAGGCTTTGAAGAAAAAAAACTCTAATCTATCAACTGTGGAAAAGGCAAAAGGACACCCTTTTGAAAAGGGGGGAAAAATTTTCTCCCCATATCATCTAGTGCATGAGCATAAAAGATGTCTAAGATTTGTAAGGTTCTGTGTATTTCTTTATAGAGAGCCGTTTTCTAAGGGCACCATTGTGAGTGGGATGCACATCTGCTATAATTGCTTCATAACAATAGGTTCAGATACAGTGCTGAGTTCACATTTGTCATATTAATTATGGAAATTCTTCATGCAGAACTCTGCTGTTTATTAAAACAGATGTAGCACACATTTCCTCTGGATTATTCAGTAGAGGTAAAACCCAGGTAGAATGCATTATAGCCTCAGTTGTAGCATCAGAGACTTAAGTCACTTGTGAGGGTAGACGCAGACAGTGGAAAATACCTGTTGTGTTTATTTATTGTCTTCTTGAGCATCCCTAAAGCCAAAGAGATTGCTTAATGTCCCTAAAGTAATCAAGCTTTGATCTCATCATAATTATTCAATGTAGCAAATATTATCATTGTATCAAATTTACCATGGCACAATTCAAAGAGCAGCATTCAAAAGTAAACTCATATTTTAAGTGTGTTAGAAACAACAAAAGGTGCATGCTGATTGAATTTGCACAGGTAGAGAGCAGTGAAAAGCAGCATCTATTCAGTGAGACAAAAGGCTGCAAATCTCATTTCCCCCCCACATTCGTGTTACGTCGAGAGGCATTCACAGGCTTTCTCCCTATGAAGATCAGTCACTGTCAGGGGACATACAGGTTGTCAATTGATAATGAAGCACAGTGCTAAGGGCCTTTAGGTTCTCGCTGTCCTAATTACACTGAGCGAGAACTCTCCAGCCTTGTGTTAACATTTGATTTATGTCCTCTGCCTTGTTGAAAAGGAGCATGTTAATTGTTTTTACAGATGAGTGTCAAACTAGAGGAATCAAGCCTCATTAATTAGAGGGAGCACTATTTACACATAGCACCTAATCAAATCTGAACGCATGTTTTGTTCATGAAGCTAACGCTGAGTTCAGGAGAGCAGTGAGGAAGAAAAGGATGAACATTTTATTTTTTTCTTTGAGCTTCGAATCATTGAATGCCACTTGTTCCTTTTGATGATTTTTGTTTCTGCCATAACCTGCCTTTAAAAAAAATATTGTTTGCAAATTGTGTCATTTGAAGCATACAGATATAGTTTGACCTAGCTTTTTCCACAGTTTTTCAACCGTATCTCATTGTCTTCCTCAGTGGATAGACTGTTTTTTTGGTTGTCATCACACAGTACACTTATAAGCACTAGAATAATCCATCATAAATATAATTTCAGATGCCAAAACAAAACTGCTCCTTCATGACTCTTATGAACAGTTATGTTTCTTGGCATTTTGTCAAAAAGCAGGCAGCATGCTCATTTTTAATTCACAATTCAATTTCTTATTCTAACGTTAAAGATATAGACTGTACATAAAAGATGGCGGTAGCCACTATTCTCTCACCCATGGATTTGTGAACTACCCTTTTAAAGTCTCATGGTGAGCACATCATGCTACTTTCCCTGTTGTATTAAATAAGTCTTCACTGAGCAACTCAAAACATAAACTCAACAAAAAAATAAGTTTACTGAAGTCATAAATCAAGTGAAAAATAGGGTAATTTTCACATAGGCTTCCTTTATAACTTCCTTTTGCAACCAAAAGAGTCGCTCACTGTTGTCATTAGAAAAAAATGCAGCTGGCTTAATGTGTCAGCTTGAAAGCTATAACTGTCTTTTTTTATGTATAATCTATGCTAAGTAAGTAATGGTTCTTTATTGCTGTACTGCTACTGTCAGTTAAGCTATTTCAAAGGTGTCAGCTGGTTAAATGAGCATGCTAATGCTTGGTGATGGCTTCCACTACTTAATTCAATATCATTTTTCATTTTGTATTCTTGGTTTTGATGTAAACAAATTTAAAAAATAAAAAAAAACTTCTCCTCATCCAAGTGTTTCTATCTGATTGCTCAACTCCTGTTGGTGTTGGAAGAATTAGTGGCCAACTAAACACAGACAGATTGTGTGAATTATAGTAAGATACAAAAGTCTTGACACTCCATTCATTTATATTTTGCTAGTAAAATGTGAAATAGATGAAGCAATTTATTGAAACTTGTACAAAAATACATGGAAATACAGAAAAAATAGAGTTTGTACAGTTCTAACAGGCTTGAAAGTCAGTTATTAGATTTGGCTGTGCGAGGTGTGGTGGAAAATTGAGAACACAAATATAGGATGCAATAGATGGAAGGCTGAATGTTAAGTTGAGTGTTTATTGCTTGAAATTAACAAGTAACTGGCAGTCCAGAAACAGGTAACAAAACCCAAAAGCATATGGAAGCACAGGGAAAAACACTAATTCAAATTAAGCCACTGATGATCAGATGCTTTAGAAATGCCATTGTATGATGGATCAAAATCTAACAGTACATTTCTATATTTATAATTCCATCAATTTTGACAAGATCTCCACCACCAGTGGCTGAAATGCAGCCCCAAACCCCGACAGAGCCTCCACTGTTTTTTTAGAGATAGCTGTAGACACTCACTGTTGTACATCTCCCCTGACCTGCTCTGTACATATTGATGATGATTTGAACCAAAAAATTTCATATTTGGATTCATCCCTTCATATAACCCAGCCATGATGGGGTCACAAGCCAGTGTGCTCCTAGTGCCAGTCCCAAGCCTTGATAAAAAGGGGAAGGGATTCCAGCATAAACCCATTACCAGATCAAACAAGTAGATCAAAAATTAGATTTCCATACCAGATCGGTCGGGGCCCAGATTAACAGGCTTTCCAGGGTTAAAACATTAAAGAAGAGATCAAAGAACTCATAAACATACATAAATCAAACATAAATCATAGTCATATCAGAACTATGAACTCACAAAAAAACTCAAAACCCTTGATCCAAGATCCAGGGCTCACGACAATGAATACCTGCCTTATGGTGAGCTGAGCATGCACACATCATTCCTGTAAACAAGTAACCACAAACAGCTGTGACATGTTTACATGAATTCGCCCTCTGTATCATTTATTGATTTTATATTTCTCTTACTTTTATCTGTAAAAGTGACAAAAACCTTTTCATCCTTAAATTAAATATACTGCACGTTTTGCATGACTTCACATTCCAATAATGACTGATGGCTGAAATTAATCCCCTCTTATAGTTGGGGTCCAGTGTGGAGAATTTTTTTGTGCAGGATTGCTAACAAAATGGTTAATTACTTAGATATGCATGTCTGACTCTCTGCCTTTGTGAGGAAAGACTCATGCAAAAAAAAAAAAAAAAGAGTAGTATAGGATCCCCGGAACAACTTAATCCCTGACATAATCCCTAACTTTAATTTAGTCAAATTCATGTTCACACAAATAAAGCCACACAGGAACCGGAGCACTTTGAATCAGCTTTACCCGACAGGAGAAGGAGAGTGTGTACTAGTGCTTTGAATATAATGTCTTTTGTGTAGCCGTACTTGATGTCCTTCACACTGATAGCTATGCTTTTGTGACAGAGCATTATCAGAAGCAGCCACACCTAATACACGATGCAATTACTCCATTAGACTATATATGTTATTTTATTACAGGCAGACATGAAGGAATATTGAGCTAAGGAGTTCACATTTGCCATCAACCAGTTTCATTGAGGCTTTTGACGCATTTTATTCTGCTGATTTAAAATCCATTCAGCCTTTTAAAGGAAGTGAACACTTGCATGCATCATAGTGGAGCTTGATTTGAAATAGCAAGCTCGGAAAGGATTAAAGAGATTAGATCATGATGAAAAAGAGGCGTAAGCACTTTAAACTCCACTAAATCTCTTTAAATGAACAAGATCCAACAATTACAAAAAAAAAAAAAAGAGACAACACCTTTGTCTGCTGTTCTGCACACGCTTTGGCCTCACTCCAGTTTCAGGTTATGCTGTTTACATGAACCTTTGGTCTACTGGGACTGTTTATCTCTGTTGTCATGAATACAATATTTTATTGTGCTGAAAGCTTTCTGCAAGCAGATCATTTAACATAAAGGTGTTAGTTTTGTTTCAGATGTGAGACGCAATCCTCAGCTCCCAAAAAGGTTAACGCCATTTCACACATTTCAGTCTAACAAATAAAATATGACACAGATTCTTTTTATAAATCATAATCAACTTAAAATTGGATGAGTGCCTCATTTTCTATCGACTACACTGACACGATTAACAATAAACAGTCGATGCAGGTCCCTCATGAATATTGACTGACATAATGTTCCTGCAGGGATTAGAGGGGGTGTTACATATAAAATAGCTGCAGGGATGGCATCTGCAGCAGCTATTACAGTGGACCAGTCAGTGGAGCATAAGGACATTCACTGCTTTTTTTGTCCTCCCCTTGTTTTAAAGCAGCTGTATAGACAAGAACAAAGCTGTCAAAATTATAGATGCCACAATCATGTGATTGCTGCGTGGTTGGAGGGGGCATACCACATGGGAGCAGAAAGCCATGGGTTCCATTCTTGGCAGGAAGGTTGGCTTCATGTTATTCTGACTTTTAGCAGTGTCTCAAATAAATAAAAGCAATAAATAAATCAAATCTGACAAAATACAAAATGATAAATATTGTATTTATGTTTTACTTTTACTAGCCTGATATGAAGGCTAGGAGCGGCTAGCCTTCATATCAGCGTCGCCTGCCCTCACCTCTGCTTAGCTCATGTCGCCTACCAACTGTGAGTGCGAAGCACAGCTGTGGAAAAGCAGCTGGTTAAACAGAGAGCGAACTTTTGCTCCTTTTTGTGGTTTAATTTTAAGTCTTTATTCAAAGTAAGCTGTTAAAACAAGCATAACAACATCAAGGAATACAGCTGAGCGAATGATTAATTTCCAACTATATTAAGTGAGACATTAATGTTGACTAAAACTATCCAGTTATGATGCTTAACTTTAATTTCAGGAATTTGCTTATCACAGGAGCACTTCCACCCTTCATTGGTCTGTGTAGTAGACTGGTGGGAAAATAACATTTTGAAGTTTAAGCTGATGTATATTGATTCATTCATCAACCAAACTTAAATTAATATTTCTCATGTTAAATATTAAAATGCGATTAATTTCGATTAATTAATTACAAAGCTTCTAATTAATTCGATTAATTTTTTTAATCGAGTCCCACCCCTAGTCATTAGCTGATGTGATTAAAATCAGGTTGCTGTCTGGTAAAGACAAGCCAGACTTTGCAGATTCTGCCACCTGATGCACCCTGGCATCTTCAGCAATTCAGTGCTCACCCTAAATCAGCCCTGATCCTCTTCTCTGTGCTTTCAAGTTTTGAGAATGCACTCATGAGTCAGCACCAGATGCTCAGTAGTTTCATAATAGTTTAATAATGAAACACAGATTTAAATAGTTAGCTAGATGGCCTCTATCTTATGGAATAGAAATGCACTGCTGGAGTGACTTGTGTCCTTCAAGCACAGTCCGTCCATCCATTCATCCATTTTCTTCCGCTTATCCAGTTCAGGGTTGCGGGGATGCTGGAGGTTTTCCCAGCTGGCATAGGGCGAGAGGCAGGATACACCCTGGACAGGTCGCCAGCCTATGGCGGGGCTAACACAGAGAGACAACCATTCGCACCTAAGGGCAATTTAGAATCACCAATTAACCTAACCCCACCAACTGCATGTCTTTGGACTGTGGGAGAAATTTGGAGTACGCAAAGACAACCCACACAGAAAGACCCCGGCCAGATGGTGGATTCAAATCCAAGACAATGCTGTGAGGCAACAGCGCTAACCACCGCTCCACCCTGCTGCCCGAGAGGATTTATGATATACTTCAAGTAATTACCTCCCCCCACCTGTGTCCCCTGTTTCTCCAAAACATTTGTGATCATCATTCGGAGTTTCTGCCCTGACGTGCACATTTTTCCAAGTTTTAGATATTTTCAGCTGGCGTGGCATACGCAATGCTTCTAGACTCGTGCTTCACGATAAATAATGTTCCATCTTTAAGAGCACAACACCTTATCTTTCTGTGATGTTTACTTCTAGCTTATAACTATAAATGAAAAATAATCAGGGGCTTTTATTAAGTCAGGTTAAATCTCTTTCTGGCTTTTATTGGTTCCTGCAGTATTCCTCTCAGATCTTCTCCAGAAAGCTTGGAGGTTTCCTAAGAAGCAAAACCGAGGGGAAAAAGTCCACTCTGCCATCATATCAGTTCATAGCATTTCATTCCTCAGAGTGCACAGCAGCAATTAAAACCCAACTCTGAGTGCTTTTTGGTCAAGTCCTCTCTTTTCAGAGCTGGCTTTTGGCACTTTAATAACTTTAAAGAAATTTCAGTAAAAGCAAGATGAAAAATAGGATATTAGAAAGTGACGGCCATCACAGTGGGAAAGAACAGATGATACTAATATGACAAAACACTAAGGAATACATTCACATGTCATTGTAATGGATGAAATATTAGAGGATTTAATGACTAAAACCTCTTAACCGGGCCTTCTGTGGTTCCCTCTTCTGAATGATAATTCTTATTTAAACTGATCCAAAATCAGAGTCCCTGCATAAATAAGTTGAGAAGAATCCTCTGTAGAAGTAAACAGGCACAAACTGGATTAACACACCATCTGAGGCACAACAAGGGAATCTGTAATAGGAATCGTTTTCTATGTGCAGACTCTGACAAGTAATAAATAAAAAGAGAACTAATAGATTACTGATATAAATGTAAAATACTAACCTGATACTGTCAAATGTTTTTCACAGAGTGATATTTTTTTCTGTGGTTTCTAATACTTAGGGGTTGTTGGCAAAATGTTTGTATAACTTTAGGACTTGTCTGTGCACTGCCTGCTGCTGAGCCACTTGTATTCTTATTGAACATGAGCATATAGCTTCTGGCTGTATTTTGTGCTTATTTTCTGAATAGCTACTTATCAATAGTGCAGATCCATATTGCAGTTTGAGACTCAGAAGGTGTCCAATAGGCTCCACCAGTGAGACATGTTCCCTGCAAACCTTAATCAATAGTCTCTGTCGGACATTAATTTTTCTGTTTCCTCTCCTATTACCGACTCAGTGTAATATACTTTGCCCATGGAACTAAGTATTGATTATTTTTATATTATTTATCTCTAACCTGTTAGACTGGATAGACATGTGGCGACAAGTCAATGTTAATGCTTACTGCATGTTCCCTCACAGGCCTACGATGACGGATATGACGGCGAATATGATGATGAGAGTTATGAAGCCTATGAAGATAACTATAGCAATCAGTCAAAGAGGTAATCTTAACAAATACACACCAGCAAAGGCTTTTCAACTTTTCCCTCAGTCACCATCTGTCTGTTGTTACAATACAGCACGTTTAAGGTTCTCTGTGACCAGCTGGGCCATCACAGGTGTATATTAGAGCAAGAAATCCCATGAAAAGACTGAAGCCCGCAATGAATTGATCCTAACAGCAAAGCTACAGTATGTGTGTATACTAAAGCCTGATATAACTGTGCCAGAGACGTCTGCTGTCTGTTAAAAACACATCAGTGAGCAACTTGAGCAACATGGGCACAGTAGTTAATCCCACATACACCATCATGCTGCTGTAAATATTTAGTGACACACTAAATCCGCAGCTGAGTCCCCAACAAATGGAGTAAAATTTGTTAAAATTTGCCCAGCTTTTCTAGGAATAACTGAGCCCTTCTGTGGTTGAAGATATGTTTATGAGCACTTTTTAAAGATCCATTTCTTCAGTAGGAACCAATAGATTAGGGCTGAGAGACACAGAGAACTACCGAGAAGTTATAAAAATGCTTTGGTCTTGTCGATAATAGCAATAATATAAAGGATTACAATGCTTATGTGTGTACTTGATTTTTTTCTTATTTTACAAAAACAAAATTAGTGTGCAGGTTATTATTATTTACCTTGAATTGTGTTTTCTCTTTGTCTGTTTTCAGCATTTCAGATTATTATGAATACGGACAGGGAACCAGTGATGAATCCTACAATAACTACGGTAAATAGAGCTTATTATATACTGATAAAAACAGAAATGAGTCACCCTCTTTTTTGTGCATTATAATTTTTCAATACTCAACATAAACTGTTTAATCCAGCACAATCCAACACAATCCCCATTATTAAAGTTATGAAAATGGGTTGATTATTTGATTAGTCAATTCATAAAAATGATTTGGTAGCTGGGTGGCTGATTAAACAGTGAAGTCCTTGCTCACCTTGCACCACACTCTGCAGCTCTAGCTTCACAATTCTAAGAATGTGATGAAAAGGTCTGAAGGTCTGAAAGGTCTGAAAAGTGGCATTCCTTTTTTTTTTTTTTTTAATACAGTCTTTCTTTGCATTTTTGGCCCCAGTGGCTTTTATTGACAGTGGAGATACAGGGAAAGACACGTGGGCAAATTGGCGATGGGCCGGGACGTGAACCCGCACCGCCCGCACTGCAACGGGGCATGTGTATGTGGTCACCGGCTTCACTAAGCCACCCAGGCGCCCTGAAAAGTGGCATTCCTAATAGCCAACAGAGGGCAGCTCCTCATCTATGAGAAAATGAGCCTACTTCTGAAATGACTTTTTTTTTAATAACTTCAGAATTCACTTTATGCAGTGTATCAGTACCACTGGCATCAAAACAGCCCCAGATCATGATACTACCACCACCACACTTGACAGATACAGTGTTCTTAGGTTTAAAAGCCTCACTTTTACTCCTCCATGCACACTCCTTTTATCATTGTGGCCAAATAGCTCAGTCTGTGTCTTGTCTCACCATAAAGCTTTTCTATACAAGGCATTTGGTTTGTCCATGTGGGCAACTGCAAATCTCACTCGCGCTTGAAGGTGTCGATTTTGGAGTAGGAACTTCTTTCTTGGTCGGCACTAAAACTTTGTGTCACTGTCCACAGTGACAAACTTTTACATTTACATTCTCGCTCATGGCAGGCTTGAGACTTGGTGGTTCATGGGAGTTTCCTGAACCAATTTCCTCACATCTGAGTGTGACAGTTTGGGTCTCCTTCCAGATGTTGGCAAAGTGGTTGACACACATGTGAATAACATGTACTTACATACAATTGATTTCCTTCTTAGATCTTCACTGAGTTCCTTGGACTTCCCCATTGTTCTGAGTATTGGTCAATCCAGTGAGCGCTTCAAGCAAATCCTTTTTATGCTGGCAAAGAGAAACTACCAGCTGTAGTCAATCATGATCACTAATGAGAAGTTAACAGGCCTTGGCCTTGTCAAGTTAAAAGACACTGTACAACCTTCAATAGCACTTATCAAAAGATTTAAGTGATTGTATGTATATTTTTGAGTCTGGATACATATTTTTGACCCTGTGCGGATTAAAGAAAATCCAAAATAAATTCACACTTGTGCACCCAGTTCTTGTTTTTATAGTCATTAAAGATGTGTGCCGCACAATTATTTCATCCTGGAAAAAGAACAGTTCACAGTTTTGCTTTTCTTTTTGTTTTTTATAGAAATAATAATTGAAACATTACTTTTTTAAATGAAGACAATGGTCAGTTGCAGCCATACACACTCTTTAGAAAGCCCAGTATTATTTTTGTGACTTAATTTCTATTAGCACTCTCTGTCTGCACTTTAGTTACCACTGAAATATTAGCATTATTTATGGTAATGCCTCACATTCATGGGCAAAGAGTAGGACATAAGAAAAAAAAAAACTTTCTCAAACATTCCTTGATTTGATTAAAGTTAAATCCTGACAAGAAAGAAGTGTTGAGTTGACCACACTGTCCCGGCTGCTACTGCTGCTGCACTGGTTTACAAAAGATGTTTCACAGCCGAGAAAGAAAACTGTGTGGTTTCGGCCCACTTGCAATCATCTTCATCCAGGGAGCCACTTCTGTGTGCATCACATTCCTCCTACCTTCCTGGCTCCGCGCTGCATTTAGCCAGAGGAATAAATGTGCCAGTGGAAACTCATGGGGGCAACCAGTGCCTGTTGCAGAGGTGGACTGTTTTGCCTTTTGGGTATGTGCCTTCGAAGGCTTAATCCAGAAAGCTGTTACTATCAGCTGACTAACCTCTGCTGTGCCCAAAAAAAAAAAAAAAACTGACAAAAAAAAACAAAACAGTTTTCTCCAAAGTTCTCCAAAGCAGCAACTGCTCAAATATCATAATAAATGACTCTCTATGTCCCATGAAAACATTAAGAAACAAACACAAAGCTTCTACATGCTTTTTAAATAAAATAGCGTAAATCACCAGAAGTCAACTTACAACCTTGTCGCATGACAACGGCAATAAGCTGCTTGCCATAGTGGGTCTTTGGGCTCATTCATTTTCAGCACAATGAGTTGTGCACTGGGGTGTTGAGGTCAGACCAAACCTAAACCAATGGGGCAATGATTTGATTTTCTGCTTCATAAACACTTTCTTATTTGGGAGCAGACCGTCGTGGCTCGCAGCCGAGGTGGGCATCTTTATGTAATTTGGCTCTAAGGAAGGAGCTGCTGACAGTTGAATCTCAGTGTTGGTCTGTCAGAGGGCAAAGAGCTCGTGAAATTAATTTTCTGTGAAGAGAAGCCCCTGTAGTACCTGGGACATAATTTGCTTGCTTACATATTCTTGTCTTTGGTGAAATAGATTTAGGAGAGGAGACAGTATCCATGCTCAGAGTTGGCCTTTGTGACATGACATTTCTCACCAGTGTGAATGCAGCAGCTTTCTGCAATTTGTTTTTAACAGTTTTTTTTTTTTTTTTTTTTTAAATCTGCAGAGGAGGAGTGGGCAACTACCAGAGTCAGTCTCAAAGCCCCTGTTTTACGGCTGACACGAGGGGGCTACAGGAAACATCCTTACGGCAGATACTAAAGGTGGTCCAGACCTCCAATTCTCAACTATTTATAATTTTTTTTAAATCCATTATAAATGTTGTAACAGTTTAATTTTTTGTTTTTTGGGGGTTTTTTTGTTTGTTTTTTTTTTTTGGTCCCTCTCCTTCAGAGAGTAAAAAATCCTCCCACCCCTATAAAGCACATAAAGCCACAATTATTGCAGTATACTGATGTTTGAGCCTTTTTTTTAACAAAAGAGACACTTAACAGTTCTCATCCATATGCAGGAAGGTTGTTCTTGGCTGTTTAAATACCCTTCATTCCACCTCTCTTTGCCCTAAAACATTAATCTGCAGATTTATTTTTTCGGATTTGCGTGACGAGTTGGTTTCCATTTATTGTCTTTAATGTAGTGATTACTAAGGTTTAATAGGCAAACCCATGCTCACTGTTGTTAAAGCAGGCAATCATAGAGCCATAATTTGACTTAGAGAGACTATCAAATCTCTGCCGTCTCTCTCTGCTTGCTTTAATTGCTAAGGAGACTCCACATAACAGCAGCATTTCCACGTGGTGTCGTGAAACATCCAGTGATGCCATGTCTGTTTTTATCCACTGTGACACACTCCTAGACATGAAAAACAAGCAAAACTTTTTCTCATTTTAGTTGGCCCTGTCTAGGGGGAAATTACTTTTGCCCTTTTAAGCAAGTTTTTTTTTTTTTTTTTAATTCAAACCCTATTGGCACTTTTTCCTGATTTGGAAAACAGCCCGCAAAATCCAGCTTAGCTCTTTGTCAGTCAGCCAAAATGACTTTACAGGCAGGATGAGTCTTTAACCAGCCACAGCTACAGAGAAAATGTGTTCAATTCAAATTTAAAAAGTCTTTTTTGCAGCCTTCAACCTTTCTCCAGAGTTCACTGATTAGTGTGGCTGTAGGCTCAATCTGGTGTAAGTAATGTATTCTAGAAATAACTTCATTGTGAGAGTCAAACAGACTTCCTCAACGCACGTTGCCTACATACACACACACACACACACACACACATATATATATATATATATATATATATATATATATATATATATATATATATATATATATATAGGTGAGTGAGTGAGTGTGACAGGTATTTTTTTGGTCACTTTGTTTTACCAATACTAATCTGTAGTCAGCTGTGGGTTGATTTGCAAAAATCATAACTCACCACCAGAGAAAATAAAAAATAACACTCTCCTGAAAACAAATAACACGATCAGCTTCATTAAATGCAATAAATGGAACTTATCCTTTGAAGTCGAAGACCTGAATGCAGAGTGTCTAAATGACCTAAAAGTATCTTCTAAAAATGTTTAATGTTGAGACATCAGGCGAAATTACCCCAGGCCATGTTGTGACTTTAAATGATACAAAATGGTGTGAGATCGTGATCGTGGAAAAGCATAGTTTTGGTTGAAAGCAATGTACAGTGTGTAATTTCTAATGCGTGCTTTGTTCTGTGTGTAATCTGTATTTGTACATAAAGCATTTAATAAAAACAGCATAAACCCCGAACACAGTGTGTAAGACTTTCTAAATAGCAGCCTGCAGTTTGTTAACACAATAACTAACCCAAGTTTCTTGTTTCTAAAACATAACATCTGCTTGCAGGTAACAGCTAACTCGTTTCATAACGAAAACCCACCAACCTGTCCCAAATGAATCATTTGTAAAATACCGTATGTTACTGCTCAATCATCCTTGAATATCTGATCACTCTCTTATTAAGAAACTAATAAATTTCTTTTCTTAATACATTCTGTGAAGTTTTACATCATTAAACAGATACTGATTGACTCTGAGAATGATATGGCGTTTAAAGAGGTAAGAAGTCCTCATATATTATCACAATAATGCCTTAAAAATGCTCAGCATTTGGAGCGTAACGAAAAGCATGTGGGCAATACAGGATCTGGATGTTGCTATTTACCTTTTGATAGTATGTTATTGCTGAGGGGGGAAAAACAACACACTCAGCAACTCATCAGTGTCTCTGGTAACGCCTTTCTGCATTTCTGTCATTTAACCTGAGAAACCTGCACTGTAATTTTCCATTCTTTAAATATCAGAGCTGAGATCCATTTAGCAATTTGAATTCTCTTTTGTGATTAGTACACCTGAAGCCCGACTCTCATTAAGAGTGTAGATCGCGGGACTCAAAGGAAGACTAAACACTAAGCAGGTAACCCTAATGATAATCCTAATCTAACTTCCACTTAAAAAAAAGTAAACCTGCCCGTTTTAACCCCAAATAAATGCACTGTTGAATTAAAATCCCTTCCCATCTCTAACTAGAGCCACAGGAATTCATCTGTTATAAAAGAGAGAATAAATTTTAATAAAAAGACACTAAAATATTGTTCGGCAAACTAAACACCACATCAGTGATATAAAATTAATTCTAATAAAATTTCACTTTTATAATACCTTGAATTGGTTTACTTTTTTCACAGTGATGGAATGTAACAAGTGTTGTGCGTACATATTGCATGCATGCAGCCTGTGCGTCTATGAACGAACTACTGACAATGCATAGGATTGGTTCATTCTTTATAACACTGATTTGTTCTTCTCCGTAGATAAAGAAATAAACTGCGGTGTGTTTTGATCAAAGAAGAGAGGAATATTACAGGTGAGTGGAGAGAAAGGAACACAGTCGCACTGTCGCAGTCTCAGTTGCAGAGTCAGCCTTCTTGAAATATGATCAGTGATGAGCAATGATTTGTTGTAGCATTTGTAGCATTTGTAGCATTTAAATAAGACGCGATCAGGAGAGGATTGGAAAGTTTCCTTACTGAATTCCTTTTGACCATTTAGCAGAAACTCTAAATGCTCAGTTTGAATCTTAGGTGGCAAATTAAATCAGGCTGAAAACTCATTTATGCTTATGTGCGAGTGTTCATTTTTAATGTTAAATCACAAAACTATCCACGCTATTATAAACCACAGTATGTTTGTTTATATTTCTGTGATTAAGAGCGATATTTTCTTGTGGCTTGCTGTGTCACACTTGAGGGATTGAAATATAATTCCCATCTCAAGGCACATTCTGATAAATTCACTGTTAACGCTCATTTACATCAGCTGTAAGTCTTAGAGCTTTCATGGGGCTGACGGCTCATTAAAAAACACAATAAAGCACAGACATGCAATTAAAATAATGGAAACAAAAGAGGTATAGGAAGCAAAATCTAACTAAAACTGCAATATAATTAGAAATAATTAATCATCTAATTAGAACAATGGCAGAGTAGTGACTATATGAGGCTGACTTGAAGTGAAGTATTTGCACTGTGTCAGGCAAGATGTAAAGATTAATTGTAGGTGTAGAAGTGAGGAGAGAAGTTTCAGAGTTGCAGAAACCAGAGTATCTGTTATTGGCTACACTATGTGCTGTCAGCCTTGTATGCTTTTGTCTCAGCTGGACCAGTTATTGCACCTTTCCTTTCTGCTGTTCATTAATGCTCATATTGTATCTCTGTGTGCATTTTTTTCACTTCAGTTTTTGTTTTATTACTCTGCAAATACAGTTCCACTTAATCCCTATGGACAGATACCTACTGACTTATTCATAACTCTTCCACTTCTATTGACTTTTTTTCTAAAAAAAAAAAAAAAAAAAAATGCATAAACATTTTAATGGCACACTTGTGCATATGATGCATAACAAGATATAAGCACACAGCTATCTCAGGTCAAGATGAAGCATCAGTAGATGTTTATTTTAGTACAGAAGTGTTGGAGACTTTTCCCCTCTAAGGCTGTTTATTACAGCTATAACATTTACTAATTAATAACATTACTGTATTTAAGACCTTCATCACAACTGTTACACATACTGTGATGAATGTCATCCAGTCCTCCATCCATCCTATCTATTAGTCTCTAACTTTTTTTTAATATGCTCACCAGCCACTTTATTAAGTACACCTGTTAAACCGCTCATTGACACAAATATCTAATCAGCCAATCATATGGCAGCAAGCCAATGCATTTGGGTATGTAAACATGATTGAGACGACTTGCTAAAGTTCAGTGGAGAAAAATTATTTAAATGACTTTCAACCTGGTATGGCTGTTGGTGCCGGACCTGCTGGTCTGAATATTTCAGAAACCGCTGAGCTACTGGGATTTTCCCACACAACCATCTCTATGGTTTACAGAGAATGGTCCAGTAAAAAAGAAAATACCCAGAAAACAGCAGATCTCTGGACTAAAATGCCCAGAACTGAACTCATTACAACCAAGGTTTGCAGAAAGGCATCTCTTAATGCACATATCGAACCTCAAAGCAGATGGGTCACAGCAGTGGAAGACCACACAGGGTGCTGCTTCTGAAAGTTAAGAACAGAAAACTGAGGCCACAATTCACATGTACCCACCAAAATTGGTAGGGTCAGAATTTGGTGTGAGCAACATTAGGGCCCCTTAGTACCAACTAAGCACCATTTAAACACAACAGCCTTCCTGAATATTGTTGCTGACCATGTCCATTCCTTTATGACCACAGTGTACCCATCTTCTGATGGCTGCTTCCAGAAAAATAACGAGCCATGTCACAAAGCTCAATCTGGTTTCATGAGCATGACAATGACTTCCCTCAAACCAATAGAGGACCTTTAGGATGTGGTGGAATGAGAGATTCAAATTGCAGGTGCGCAGCCGACAAATCTGCAGAAACTGTGTGACTCTATCATGTCAATATGCACCAAAGGAATGTTTAAGGGCACCTTTTTGAATTTGTGCTATTAAGAGTTAAGTGAGTTCTGAAGGCATAAAGATGTTGAGCCCGTTACTAGCAAGGTGCAACTAATGAAGTAGCATATAAGTGTAATGCCATATAAAGATGAGGCTGAACCTCCATATAAAAGATGTAATTAGCCACCACAATGTTACCTGTTGTCTGTTCAACCTTTTTTTAAGTCCAGTTTTGAAGATTCATCTCAATCGACTTGTGATCATATTTAGACAAGAGTCTGGAGTTATCAGCTAAAGCCAGCTAGGTGGTCCATGGACTGTATAGGTGCATTGCACAGGCACAGATACCTGATAATTAGTGCTAAATGAAATACAAATAAAATAACAGAATTTTACTCATCAAAACTGGAGCACAGACTTTTCAGACAGGCTGTTTTAGCACAAATAACTGCACAGCAAGTACGTGTTGGAGAGACATTTTTCACAAAGTTTGTATGTACTGTGCAATTGTGACCCAGCCATAATTGTTTGGTATATTCATGCCTTTGTCATTGTTCACTTTTCTCCACAGCAGAAAGTTTTGAAACCAGCTCCCACAGGCCTGAAGATTGTACTTAGCCATTAAACAAGTTCAGGTCCTTCACTGGCCAGGGAAGTGGCTTGGTAGGTATTCAGTGTTGTTCTTCGTAAAGTGTCAAAACAGACAGATAATGTTTCCCTTAGCAATGAGATGAAAGTGATTACTTGGGGAACATATATATAAAGAATTTTTGTGTCAACGTAATGTAGTATTCACAAGATGTCATTAATTTGCTCGTCATCAGTAGCGTTGTTAGGATATTTTTCAAGGTTATTTTCACAGACAAACATAGTAGATCAGCAGTGAGCCACAGCACTGTGCTTCTTATTAAAGGAACCCGCAGAAAACAGCGTGTTCACTGAAAACACTTCAGTGATACTGCAGTAATTAAAAGGATTATGGGTGATTGTTCAATTCTTCTTTGAACAAGTGCAGAGGTTATATCACTGCAAAGAATAAATTAAGATTAAATGGCCGTAATTAGATTTTTATATGTGAAATATGAATTGCAAAGAGCCACAAATAAAGTTTCCTGTTCCAGTACAGCTTTTCTTCTTAAAACTAACCATCTTGTTTATCTGCACCTATGAGTTGGAAGTGATCATTGCTGCTGGAAACTCTGTGTATCTCCGTGATGTTCGTGCAGTTTTTGCCAGAAGCGCTCTCGGATCCATTTTCATAACACGCCTGCCGCCAGCTCGAGACCAGCCAAGAGACGAAATCCCAAAGCCTGCTATGGATGTTGATGCATTTCTTAAAATGAATGCCACTAATAAAACTGCTCCCACATTGAGATTACAAAAGGGATTTTTTTTTTTTTTTAAATGAGTCATTATTCATTGTTCTTTTTTCCCTTTGCACAAAGAATGGAGCTCATAAAGACTTTGCAGCTGCCTTTGCATCTCTTTAGATGCCATTAGTCCACACATGTATCCATGGTGATTCTTGTACATTGAGCAGACCTGGCCTGCAGCCTCAGGCACTATAAAAACCAGCAGCTGTTTTTTTTTTTTTTTCTTTTCTTTTATTGTTTGCCAAGTGTTTCACCTTTGGCAAAATTGTTTATGCAGCTTCAGAACTCCTAGTAGAATACACATTAGCCAAATTAGTAAAGATTCTCTTGGAAGTAAAGATTCATCTCTTCTGATGAAAAAGTAAAGATCTTTTTTTTTTCATATTGTACGCAGAGAAAAATTTGGACTCGGAGAGAAAGGATGGTGCAGTGTGACGGAAAGAGATTACAAGTCAAAAAGAGGTAAGGAGGTACTGGTAACTGTGATCAGTTAGTTTAATTCAAAGAAAATTCAGGTACTTTAGAAAATCATTCACCAATTTTGTGGGTATTGGAGAAAACATTTTGGACAATCTCACTGTCTCACTAGTTATGCATTTTAAATCCCACTGCACTAAAACTCTTTGACTTAAGTTACCTGAAATTTCTGTGAAGAAAGATGAGGTAATCAAGTAATTGTTTTCACATTACTCCTTCATTATGGTTCTTGTTGACCTGTGTAGATATTTAGAACATAAGAAGTAGTGTTGTCATTTTTGGCAATGTTAACAACGGCCAAAACACTACAAGTAAAATGCCCACTGCACTAAAGCTGTTTAATGCAGGTTACCTGAAAGCATCTCTGCTAAGTGAGAAAAAATAAGTCCATCAAGTAACTGTTTTGGCATTTTGGAGGGTTCCTGCTGACCTGTGCGGGTGTTTGACAGCACGTTTTCAGAGAAAAATGTTTCTGGAAGAAGTGTTTACACCTTTTGAGAAATACTTTTGTTAGTTTAAGAATTTTGTCCGGCCAAGAAAAAGTCTTAATGCATAAAACCGCCTAATATCATTGTGTATTTGTGTGGTTTTTGTGCAGATTAAACAAATTAGAAACAATATTATCAGTTAACTGACGTCCCTATTGTTGTCCCATTTTTATTAGATACAACTTCATATTGTTATGACACTGCATTTACTTCCTCTACAGACCTAAACAGAAGAGAAAAAATAAGTTTATTTTCTGTAAAATTAAATAATATCATTCCCAAGTAGTGTACAAAATCACACTCTGCAAGTGTCGTCATTGACTTGGTAATCAGACAGAAAAATAAGTATAAATATAAATGATGGAAAATAGTCCTTGCACAGCTTGAAGTTATACCAACACATTCTGCAGTCATGTAATGACACCATCTGCTTATGGGTTTAGACTGGCTGTGAGAGAGAGACACAGACATTCTCAGACATGCAACATGCTGTAGGCTAGTCGCTAATTCTGTCAGCAGCTGTGTGAGCAAATGATGGCTTCACGCTCTTTATTGACAGCTCTCATGCTCACTTTCTTATTTTCTCAAGTAATTGCACCTATTTGTTTTTAACAAGACAATAAAAAGCTTATTTGAAAAGGTCTAGGCCAGAGCGAGGAGGTCTATCTCCTTCCATATCCATCTCAAGGACGAGCTGATTGTCTCTGGCTAAAAGCTGCGTCTCTATACAAAACATCACTGTGGATGTCAGGCGTGTGTTGACAGATTATAACTGGGGGATTCATAAAGAGACAGCCAGTGGATGGAGGCGAATTACCGCACTGCATTTGATGCACACCCAGCCAAAATGTCAGACTCGGGGCTCAAAGGCTCTCTGCATAGACAAACAAACAGCTACACACCAAGGACACAAGTGTCATCTGTCATACAAATCAGAATCCACTCACACTACATGATTACATGTTTGTCACATGAATAGCTCCATACATTGTTGCATAGAAGGAAAGGAATCACTTGACATTTTGGGAAAGAAGATGTCCCTATTTGGGAGTCTGATAAGAAGGGGTCATACCACACAGGTGACTTTTATATATAGACTCAGAAAGCAAATCAGTCTACTAGTGAGTTTTAGAAGACCTTTTTTTTTCTCCTGCTTTTCTACCAAGATTGACCGAGGTAATATCCAGTTTTTATTCTAGGCTTCATAACTAGTGTAGCAGCAAGAGAGTGGTCTCAATCTTCACATCTAATTCTTGCCAAGAAAGCAAGAAGATTTCACAAACACCTTCCTGTAAAATCTTTGCAATTATTTTTCACTTTGCTGTTTTATTTTTTCTTTTCAGAATGCGGTACACAAGTCTGTTTATCTCTGCTGTATCTGTGTTACAGGTTGCTATGCACTAAGAAGACAGCAGGTCACACTCCTGGTGGATAATAAAAGCTTTTTATACGTGCTAAAGCTCTCAGACTCTTTTTTTTTTTTTAACCTGTAAAAATCTCTGAGGTTAGAAAATGTTCATTCCAACCAAAAATTACAAGACTGGATAAGCCGTGCCGTGTTCGGAGCTGAAAAGGCACATTCATTTATTTTTGATATGTGAAATGCATTTTTGGTGTAATTTCTAAAAGTAAAATATATTTTCAAAAATGTCCCAACACGACTGCGCCTTATTTCATCTAAAGGTGCTGTCACTCGGTGGCTGTTGTCATTACCAACCCGAGTGCACCTTGTATCTGTCCCCAGCTCTCTAATAAATGCTTCAGTTAGTGCTGCCAGCATGAACATGTTAGTTCATTAAATAAGTCGAGCCCACTGCTGGTGTTCTGGCCAAGTGTCACAGCTACTTTACGGGCCCAGCCCGTCACTACCTCCACAACACACTTCAGCAGCCAGTCACAGCTCACCTCTTGTCATTTTTAAAGTAGTAGTCATAATGAATGGTGCTGTCTGCACCTCTACATATGGTCCACAGTGATTAACGCCCGAGATTGATAGAAGCAATGCGGGCTTCCTACAGTTCAAATGAATGTTCATGACTGTCTTCTTTCTGGATTTGGGTGTTCACATTTGATTTACGAAACAATATATCGATTGCTTCGTAAACCAAGCACACCGCAGTTTCTCACGATGTGTTCAAGTCAAACAGCTTGCAGGGCCAACGAGTCAAATTTGATGCAGGAGTTCATCTTTGTGTTATCTTTTCGGGTGGTAACGGATTTCATGAATCCACTCAGACAAATAGAAGACTTGCTTCTTCAAAATATCCACCCCCGATTCTGCCATTTTTTTTTTTTTTAATTCATTTGCTCGATGACATACACTCCACGGAGTCAGACTGCACAGCATTTATCTTCCTAAAAAAAAAAAGAATCACTTGATCTAAATACTGGAAACACAAAGACACCAAAGTGGGTCAGGATCTAGGCGAGGACCCAGAAATGTTCAATGATGCAAAACAGTGCATAATTCTAACACACAGCTCCCCCTCCCCCCATCAATGGACGGGTACCTGAGCAAACTCCACTTTGTTTAGACAGCTAGTTTGATGAGCCAGAATAGAAAATGAAGGTTTATAATCACCAGAGTCTAAAAGGGCCTCCTCACTAGTGTAGTGCAGAATCAGCCCTGGTTGTGGTTGCCTTGTGACAGCAGCCTAGGATCCAGGTGACAGAGGGTAGTTGTGTTCTACTATATCTGATCTTAGCTTCCTTTTTGCACTAAATCCTGCCCCCAAGTTCATTAGTGCTGTAATATTTTTAGATAGATGATGACATTTGGCATGTTCTGTTGCACTATGCATATAGATAAACTAAGGAGGAAGTGATGAACTGTTTTCCACTTCCACAACTTCATAAATATAGTGCTGGTTGAATTCACCATAATGTGTGTTTTTCAGGATAAAGGGTTCCATTTGTAAAAGGAATAAAATAACCATAATTTTAACTGCCTCAAAAAAAAAAAAAAACAGTACTTTTCTAAGTAAGTTTAGGATCCCAGTCAGAATTTGCTCGAGTCACTTCCTGGGAAAAATAAACCGGTTCTCACTGAATAATGTCTTAAAACAAACACTGATATCTGAATCTGTTCACAATGAGAGTGTTTCTATGCATAATGCAGATATAAGCTTCTAAATACATCTTCAGTTTTATATTGCAAATACATATTTATAAATATCACATTTGATGTGTTGTGCCTTAGTATGCCACATGTTCTAATGATGGCAGGTCATTCATATCTTGTGCCTTTTACTAGAAACAGACATACTTTATATGTAACACCCAGTCTGAATTACTGCAATTTTAGTGCTAATGCAGATGGATATTTCCTGTCATCCTGTATTAAAAAATCAGTGCTGTGATTCTGCCCTGTGAGCTTGTGTAAATATGTGATATTTCTCCTTTCCATTTATCTAAAAATCAGCCCCAGGTTAACCCTCAGCTGTTGCTTATTATACAGAGCCTCTGTATTCTTTTCCATCTCATTCACTGCTGCTTGTTATAGCATGAATATATAACTATTAGATATTCTTTTTATACACAGTATAGATTTTATTGGAGTTAGTCTTATTTAAAGTGGGGGTGTTCGTTCCAGTCATAGAAACCCAAAAGTCCAATTAGCTCACAGACTACTCAAGAAAAAGATAAAAAGATGAAGGCACAGCAGGTGTCTTTTTTTTTCCCTCCCCCATTTTTTCAGCTCTTTAGTGTTGCATGTACACCCATGGGTAACAGTGCCTGTTGGATAAATGTCTCCAATAGGCAAGACTGTAATGTACCTGTCAAGATTCAGAGTCACAGATGTCCCCAGTGAAGCCTTTTTTTGTTTTGCCTACATTGTGTTCTCTTTCACAGTTTTGGAAACAACACACAGTTGTTCAATTTGATCTTGATGGCAAAAGTAAACAGCAACTATTGCTCAGAGGGCGAGGTGATTCTTGTACCCATTCAGGCCATGTTTGAGTCTTTTTGTCCCTGGGTATTTGAATGAAGAGCACATGACAAGTCAGCGCTTTCCACAGGGAACTCTTTAAAGCCAAACAAGGAAAATTAGATGTCCCACATCTCAGGAAAGGACAGTCACTGATTGCTTCAACTACTGCTAAAAGTTTTAGTGCATCTGAACTGACATTCAGTGTGTGCAATAAGAGCATGCTCATAATCACTCTGAAGTAAATGTTGCTACTGTAGGTTCATGCATATTAAACACACTTCAGAACCTATATGCATATATATACATATATGTATGTATATATATATATGTATATGCTGTTACTAGTGTGTCCCCAGAGTGGAGAAAGTATGGTAAAAGATGATCAGCTATGTCACTTATCAAATCAATAAATAATACTCCTAGTTTAAATTCAGGGTACAAAGACCAGTTGGCTGTTAAAATAAATTACAATTTCTGCACTAACACAATTTATTCATACATTTCTCTCTCTCTAGCCTTTATAGTGATCCAACTTAATTTGCTCTTGGCACAAAGTTGATTCTAATTTTTCTATAGGAAATTATAATATGCACATATGCATATATAGAGCAATGCCTGCAAGCTCTGCAGTCAACGAGCAGCATTAATTCACAGACGTTATGTCCTCATTCTCCTCATATTGTATAGCAAATGCACTCCCTCGATGTGATTGCCCCTTTAAGCTGTAAAGTTTCTCATCTCTTTGACATGTTATGTTGCATTTCTGCCCCTCCACCCCTACAGCAAACATCCACCTGTAGGAGCCATATGTACAGCATTCATCACTCCCCACTTACTGTAAATTAGAGCATCTATATAAACCAGAATGTTGTGTAAAAGTTCAGTTTTTGTACATGATTTACAATTGACATGAAAAGTTCATTCAAAAACTGGGGAGAGCTTCACAAAAAGTGGAATGAGGCTGGTGTTGGTGCATTAAGAGCCACTGAGGTCACATACCACTGTCACATCAATGGCCTGCTGCTCAGTGATCCAAACTCCTCTTTTTAGATGAAAGTAAATTTTGCACTTCATTTGAAAATAAAAAGTGTGGAGGAAGAGTGTAGGGGCACAGAATTCAGTGTGTCTGAAGTCCAGTGTGACGTTTCCACAGTCTGTGATGCTTTGGGTTGCCATGTCATCTGCTGACAAGCTTTATGGGGATGCTGATTCTCTTCCAGCAAGACTTGCCAACCAAATGGTTTGTTGACCATGTTATTACTGTGCAAACAATTTGCCTGACCTATACCCCAAAGAGAAACTATGGGGTTTAGGTCATACTGGGGTACTGCCAAGAGGAAGATGAGAAAGACCAGATCCAAAAATACAGACCAGCTGAAGGCCGTTATCAAAGCAATGTGGTCTTTAATAACATCCCAGCAGTGCCACAAGCTGATTGCCTTCATGCCACACCATACAGATGCAGTGTGGTGTGGCATGAAGGAGCCCCAACCAAGTACTGAGTGTTTAAGTGAACATTCTTTCAGAAGCTGGACATTTCTGTATTGTGAATCCTTTATTTTTGATTGATTTTAGGAAATTGCCTAAAAATTTGAGATAGTCGCTTTCTGATTTTCATGAGCTATAAGCCAGAATCATCAAATGCCCCAGACTGATCTCAGAGGTCAGACTGCTTCAACCTGCCAGGAAGGCAACAGTAGCTCAATTAACCATTCATTACAACCAAGGAATGCAGAAGAGCATGTCTGAACACATAACCTTGAAGCAGATGGTCTACAGCAGCAGAAGAACAAACTGGGTGACACTCCTGTCAGCTAATAACGGTAAACCGAGGCTGCAGTTCACAAAATTGGACAACAGAAGATTGAAAAACCATTTCCTGAAGTGGTCTGATGAGTCTTGATTTCTGCTGTGACATTTAGATGGTAGGGTCAGAATTTTGTGTAAATGCGATGGAAGCATGGACCCATCCTAGCTGGTATCAACTGTTCAGGCTGGCAGTGTAATGGTGCACACTTTTGGTCCCTTAGCACCAACTGGGCATCATTTAAACACCACAGTCTGAGTATTGTCTGTCTCTTTATCACCGCAATGTGTCCATCTTCTGATGGCTGCTTCCAGCGGAATAACGCAGCATACAGCATGTCACAAAGCTCAGATCATTTCAGACTAGCTTCTTGAACATGACAGTGAGTTCACTGTACTCAAATGACCTCCACAGTCACCAGATCTCAATCCAACAGAGCACTTTTGGGATGTGGTGAAACAGGAGATTCATATCATGGATGTGCAGCTGACAAATCTGCAGCAGGTGTGTGATGCTCTCATGTCAATATGGAGCAAAAGCGCATTGTTGAATCTAAGCCTCAAAGAATTAAGGCAGCTCTGAAGGCAAATGTATACACTCATAAGCCTCAATCAGTATTATATTTTTATTTAATTGTCTATTAACTAGTTAGGCTTACTTAGGACTCAACCTAACCATAGGTTATTTTTTAATATGATCATCAATGGTAACAACATACCCAAGTCACAATGCAGGCATTTCTGAATTATTCCTTCACTGTTGCATTTCTTTGCTAAAATGCCCTGAGGGTTGCTGCAGCAAGCTGATGAAATCGATTACCAGCTTGCATCGACTTCACCTTATCAGTAAGACAACCCCAGGGGAAGTATTAGCACTTTGTCTCAGTGAATGTTTTTTACATCATTTTCAGGATCGAAGAAAATCCAGCTATACGAGAACTGCACACAGAGCCTCTGTGACATTTTGAAAGGAACATTTCTCTCAGTCTTCCTCCTCAGACCTACTTTTCAACCATGATGTGTTAATGGGAAGGAAATGTTAATAGGCCTTTACAAGAAAATACATCTTGATGTGAATGTGGGCACTTGATGGGTTACGTTGAAAGCTCTGTTCTGTAGGTCTCTTGCCTGATTTGATTGCCATGTACACATTTTCATGTGTAAGGCTAAGGATGAGCTAGATTCTATTGCTGGAGGGCAACTCCATCTAAAATATTTAAAATATATGACTCATTAGTCAGTGTGTGTTTGGTGTTGGCATTATGCTGTGAGAGTCACGCTGATGTAATTCAGAAGAATTTTTGGGGCTTCCTCTGAAGTTGCTGGCTCAACTCTGCACACGTGTGAGGCCTTGACCAGCTGAGACATCAAACTACAGACAATTATGGGGCTTGGGAAAACTGCGGTTCTCTGTAGTGAGTGCTGCTCGAGACCCTGTGAAGATGAAACATGCATGTCAGTACTGGAAAAAAAAAAAAAAAAATCCCACCTCCCCGAGGGGTGCTGAGGCTATGAACTACAAGAAGGAGATTAACTAGTGCAGCTGTGAGAGAGAGAGGTGAGCTGCTGTATCCCCCACTCCCAGTTCTCCCTGAGATTATTTCAAAAGTGATGTATTGTTTTTAATAAATGTTCAACTGCAAGTGTAATTTAATAAATAAAAAAAAAATCTGCTCAAATAATTAAATAATTTGTGTCAACTTGAACGGCCCAAAGGATGGTTTGTTGTCGGAGTGATAAAATCCGTGCTTTGGAGAGAACAAAAACAAATTTATACATTAAAAAAAAACAGAGGTTTCACTTTATGGCAATCTTTCTTTTTTTTAATCACTAAGCATGTTTGAGAAAACATTAAAGAGCATTCCTTTATTGTCGCAACTGGCAAAATGTGCCTGACAACAGTTTACAGAGATGACTTGAAAGTGAAGCAGTTAAACCAGCATGGTTTCGGCAACTTATAAATTCCAAAAAAGAATACATCAGGTAGGGTTTTAATCTTAGTGCTGGCCTCAGATTTGAATTGACTGGTTAAGAAAAAATGCATTTTGACAGCCTTTTCATCTTCCTGTAAGACCCCCTTAAGGAGGGTTATCCGCATTGAAAATAAAGGGGCAAAAAAAAAAAATTCTTTTGAATCATTCAATCTCAAGGGGGCAATCTGCTGGACTTGTGAGATCTGGCTCATCAATTTATCAACGTCAAAGAGCCAATCCAGGGGATTGCTCCCAACTCCTTTTTTTTTTTCCCTCACATCGCCAATCTTTCAGTTTCTTATCTACTGTCTGTTCAGACCGCTAACTCAGTGTCAGCTCATGAAGCATCAACAAGCTCCAGCTCTCTGTCTCCACCAACATCCCCCTGCAGGGAAAGGGACAGGCACTAGGGTTGGTTGATTGTCAGTGCCATTATGTCCCCTCAACATCTCGCAGTCTCCACTTCCACAATTCCCTCCATTAACAAGGGGGTTTGCTTCCCGTTCCCCCTTTGATGTGTCACACTCTGCTGCAGATTTGGCTTTAATATGTGTGACAGAATCCACTTAACTGGTAGTAAGAAGAAGTGAGAAGGCTTTTTTTTTTGTCTGTGGAGAAACAGCAGCCCTTCGATACAGACATTTAAATTCAAGTGTGAGTTTCTGAGTATTAAGTTAAATCCAGATCAATTATAGATGAATTATCATCAGAGATTCACAGTATGTATGCCATTCCCATTTTTTTTATTTTACAAAAAGTCTTTTTATATTTCATACATAAAATGTAATTTACCTTCAGCTGTGATGATAACATATTTTACTCATGAAGTTATCGATATAGTCTGAAAGATGGCAAAAGGAGTTCTGGCATTTAAAGGTGTTCGAACTCATGTTGTGATTATTTCT
The DNA here is from genome assembly GCF_007364275.1 of Archocentrus centrarchus. Lineage (NCBI taxonomy): Eukaryota > Metazoa > Chordata > Actinopteri > Cichliformes > Cichlidae > Archocentrus > Archocentrus centrarchus. Next base: position 19,519,731 of record NC_044360.1, on the reverse strand, counting down.
ACAGTCGTGTGTTTATAATAATCCAACTAGAACATCCACCCAAGCAAAATGAAGGAAAGCATTGTACACAAAGATCGAAGTCATTTTCAAGTCAAATGTGGATGCACAATAAGATCTCATTAAATTCAGCCTTCAAAGCTCAAATAACTCAGGGGAAAAATAGCTGTAGAGGGAAAAAAAATATGTAAATGTATGCTCAGTTAAGCAAACTCCACAGTGTTTGGGGCTAAAAGAGATGGTCAGTGTTTACAACGCTGTTTGATCCAGAACAATGTGAAGAAGTGCAAAGCGATTAAAACGTTTTTGCAGGCGCATGCGGGAGCGGGGACGTTTATAGCAACTAAGTCACCACTTTCACAGGTTTTGTCCAACATGAAGCGACAGCATGGCTGCAGGTAAGGCTTAGAAGGAGCGCAGATTTTTGTGAGGGAAGTTAATCACATGAGCAGCGACTCGCACATCTGTCAGGTTAATGAGACAACACCCGTGGGAATACTGATGAATTTACATACAGCTGCAGGTAGTTTTGTGTCCAGTTTTGCAATCAAGAGTTTTGTCACGTCTCTTGGCTAACTTTGTGTTTTGGAAAGATATTGATGACAAATATATTGTTTCTTAAATTATCATTTAGATTCCAGTATCACAGTGTAAGAAGTGCCAGGATTCACAAGAATGAGAGAAAATGCTGATGGGGAGTGTAACTGATGCTTCCACCTGGTGTTACAATCAATACCGAGCAGCGGCACCAAGAAACAGGAACGGACACTCTTGTTTCTCTACATTTAGATCAATGGAACAATGCCAACAGGTGCAAAGACAAAGACACTTAATCTGTAACACCTATAAATGTGACCAAAAAAAAAAAAATCACCTTTATATTTTAAGCCATAAACAGTACATACAGTCATGGCAAAGAGAAAGTTCAACCTCTTTCAATTCTGAGGTTTTACATATCAGGACATAATAAAAAAAAATACCTTGTTGTTACCAGGTTCTAAAATTATTTAAATGCAACCTGAGATGAACAACAACATGAGGCATATTACGCGGTGTCATTATTATTTAACTAAAAGTAAGCTGAAATGAAGAAGCAGCAAGTACATCCTGTGATTCAGTAGCTTGTAGAACCACCTTTAGCAGCCATACATAACTTGAAGTAGTCATTTCCTGTGTGGCTTTATCAGTCTCTCACACCACTGTGAAAGAATCTTGGCCCACTGTTCTTTACAATGTTATTTCAGTTCATTGAGGTTTACGAGCATTTGTTTATGCACAGCTCTCTCCCCGCAGCAGTTCAGTCAGGTTCAGGTCTGGACTGTGACTGGACCATTGCAACACATTAATTCTGTTGTTTTTCAGTCATTCTGTTGTGGAGTTGCTGCTGTGCTTGGGATCATTAATTTATCCCTTTCTCTCTCTACACACAAACACACTGCATCGTTATCCTTTGGTGAAACATTTCAGTCCTAGTGGTGTCTTCCGGAGTGATAATTCCCCCATCCACAGGGCACAAGAGGTCATGGTTTGATGAGTGATGTGAATCATATGCTATAGCCTTCACGATCACCCTCATCCACTCAAAAAGGCCTATGGGAGACTGTGGGCCACAGTGTTGGACAGCACTCTCCGTCAACAAAACACCAAATGAGGAAATATATTTTGGAAGAATGGTGTTCCATCCATCGAGAAGACTTCCTCCAGAGACTTGGAGAATCATTTCCAAACAGTTAACATAAGGAACAAGCAGGTAAAGTATTGGATGAATTTTAATTTGGTTGATTTTTATGAAGTCAAACATTGAGATAGTACTTAGAAGACAAGCAAAAACTGAGTCCTGTGAATTTTACTTCACACAGCGGATGATTAAAAATACTTTAATTGAAAGATGAAAATCAAACAGAAATGTAATCAAAGTTCTAAATGTTGGAAACGGTCCTTAGTGATTAAAAAAAACCACTTTAAATATAATTTCCATTATCGGTCTGGCAACAAACTGCAATACGGTTGTACAACCACCGCCTCCACCTGTACAAAGTAATCAATCGGGACAGTTTCTTTAATAAATGTCTCCATTATTAGTGGGTTGTATGAGTGCTCACAGGGAAGTGGATTTGTTGAAAATTAAAAAAACTTTTCTGATTGGTTCTGTGACACAGCCGTTGATAGAAGCAATGTTGTTTGTTTTAATGGAAACAGTTTCTATCCTCCTTCGTCTGCCATGAAAGTAAAAACCACTGGAAGGTGGGCTCTGAATATTTGGAATATACCACTTAAGTTTATTGGGAGAACAGAGGAATCGAATATGTTTACACATACATAATTTTAACAGTAAATCCTTAGTATGACGATCTCAGGAACACAGCAGCTCTGGCTGTGTTATTTTAAACTGTGAATCATGCAAAGCTATTCTAGTAAAGTTCAACAATACAGAGCTGGGGCGGGGGGGCATAAGAGGTCCACTTTGAATAAAAATAATTACTTTAATCAATTTGCACTCTGTGATCAGGTTACTCACCATTTTCATTGGTTTGACATTTATCCTCAGTTTTCAAAACAGTAGGAAGATGTTTTAAATAGGCTAAACACTCACAGTTTGTTGGGTACACCTGTTCAACTGCTGGCTAACACAAACATCTAATCAGCCAATCACATGGCAGCAAGCAAACGCATTTAGACATGCAGACATGGTCAAGACAGCCTGATGAAGTGGCATGGTTGGTGGTGCCAGACGGACTGGTCTGATCTATTGGGATTTCCTCACAAAGCCATCTCTAGTGTTTACAGAGAATGGTCAGAAAAAGAGAAAAAAATATCCAGTGAGCAGAAGTTCTCTGGATGAAAATGCCCCATTGATCTCAAAGGTCAGACAAGAATGGACAGACTGCTACAAGCTGATAGGAAGGCAAATGTAACTCAAATAACCACTCTTTACAGCAAAGGTATGTGGAAGAGCATTTCACAACATGCTGAATCATGAAGCAGATGGGCTACAGCAGCAGAAGCCCACACCGGGTGTCTCTCCTGTCAGCAAAGAACAGGAAACTGAGGCTACAATTTTCAGTCTCACCAAAATTCAACAACAGCAGATTGTTGAAAACCCGGCCTGGTCTGATGGGTCTCAATTACTGCTGAAACATTCAGATGGTAGGATCAAAATTCAGTGTTAACAATATGAAAGCATTGAGCCATCCTGATTTGTATCAACAGTTCAGGTTAATTGTTTTGGTGTGTGAAGGAGATTTTCTTGTCACACAAAAGATTTCCAGCACTTTTCTCCCCCCCCCCCCTCTCTCTGACATAAAGAATTAAGACAGTTCTGAGGCAAAAGGGAGTCCAATGCAGTGCTAAAAAAATGCACCTAAATGTGGCAGGTGAATAAATAATAAATATAGTATCATTCAGTTCAGCATTCAAAACTACAATCAGCCCTGAAGTAAAACTGTGAAATAGTAAGAAAACCTGAATTCAAGTTTAGAATGTTACAATCCAACAAACATGTTGCACACCGTTGCAGACTGGCTGAAGTGGTTTTCACTCAGTAATATATAATGAGCAACAACTGTGATAGAACAAACTAAAAGTCCACTCACCCCTTTTCTTGGAAGTAATGACTCAATATCTGTGGAACTTTCCAATTCCAACTTTTTTAAAGACAGATTTTTATGTACTTTTTCCACCGCAAAGGGGGAAAAAAAAGAAACACCAAGTACAAGACTTTACACTTGCTAAACTAAAAATCCACCCATCCATCAACTGCTTAACAGGGAGCAAAGGGGCCTCCTGCTTATCCAGCTGACACTGGGCGAGAGGCAGAGTACACCCTGGACAAGTCGTCTGTCTATCACAGGACTCAAGTTTTTACTAATTTAAGCTGCAACAGGCTTTGCACGAAGAAATGCTCAAACTTTTTAGATTGAAACAAAAATGTGGCAGCGCAGTGACGACAAAGACGCTGACTCATCTAAATAGAACTCGATAAAGACCGACAAATCCTCCCACTGAAAAGCTAACACTCAAACCATTTATTAGATCTGAAATAAGGAATGAGACAGTCATCAAATACATTTTGCTCATTTTAATACAGCTCAAGGGTGAGGTGTACAAGTATGCATTATTAGATGCTATCTAATCCTTAAGAAGAAATAAACTAAGTGCATGCAAAGCTCCAAATTAACCGGAGCTGCCTCTGGTGAGGCATACTGAATAACTAATGACAGTGCTACAAACTTGGTCCCCTGGGTAAAATTATGCCGTATTAGGACAAAAAGATACATCATGCAACAAGCAGAAATGAACAATGGAGTCAGGGAAGTAATCATTACTACTGATGAATAACCTTTTGATTCGTTGTGATGCTCTTTCACATTGCAGCGCATAAAACTGATTTTTTTTTTTTTTTTTTGCACTTTCTGTAACTGCCTCATAAGTTTAAGCTTCAGGCTCGTCTTTTAATTTTTACATTTCAGTTAATATTTTCACTGCATTTACAAGCCCCAGGTTGCAACATGTGCATCAAGCTGAAATAAAGGCTTTACTGCAGTGACAGGCACAGCCATGGATACAGATTCTTGCTGTATGTCAGTTTCCGTACGAGCCTCCTGAAACAAATGCTGCAGTTAGGTTTTGGATTATGTTTCTCACCCTTTGGATAATGCACCATCACAACGGTGCACCCCTGGTCCATGTAATGAGTACAGGAAGAGAACAAATCACACAACGAAAGCAAGCGAGTTCATGACTAATGATTGTAAATCCATTTGAAGGAGATAAACAGTCCTAGTCAACTGCCTGCCCACAGTCTAAGAAAGTGCCAGCTTTGTCAGATGTAGTCATGCTCCACCAAATATTAAACATCAAGGGTCTCTTGCTGACAGCAGCCCGGCTGTGCACTGTTATCCAGTTGCCTTATTATACTGAATAAATCCTCTCCATGTCAAGCACCATGCCTGGATTTTAAGACCTAATTTAATTCCAGCCATGTGCAGCTCTGGTGCTCTGATGTTAAAAGTGTGAGACACTGATGCAGTATGGTTTGCATATGTCAGAGGAAATTGTGAAATAGAGAAGAGAAATGTGCATTAATGGTACCTCTTCTTTTGCCATCATCTGGGACATTAGGCTTAAATTCAACGATGATTAAATTACAGATTGAGGTTTTCACAAAATCATCCAAATGTTTCCTCCAGCTCCCTGGAAAATGCATTTACATTCACAAACTAACGCTGTTGTGCCTCTAATTGGATCTAAAGTTAGCAATTTGGTAAAGTTCAGAGTAAGAGGGGAGATAAGAGCACAGAACTGTACCTCCTAAAGAACTGAGATTAGAGGAGCAGCCTGTGCTGCTAATTCCTGCACTACCAAAGGTTCGACTTTTAGACAGCCACCATTTTTTTTTTTAAACAAATTATTGAGCTAAGGCTCAAGAGGAAAGTAGGGAAATATCTCTTGACCACGCACGCTTTGAATAAATTGCATTGTGCACTAGGAGGCAATATTCCAAGGCAGCATAATACAAGTGTGGAAATTGTTTATTTTCAGCCGCCCTCCTGCCACCATTCATCCATACTGCTGCCAGCAAATACAATGACATTGTTTTTGAGACAGCTGGGAAATGTTCTAGTCATCACCCCCCAAACCACGTCTCTGCCAAAATACTGTGCACTGAGAATATAAGCCATCTGAGTTCAGACCAGTGTAAAAACAAAGAAAGAAAACAAACCAAGAGACCAGTTTTAACGCATGGTTACGCAGAAATAAATGCAGGTTCACGGACGTGAGCAAAGAATATCATACAGCGGGAACAAAAACAAACTTTGGTGAGTTAGCCTTCAATACATAAATCAAAACCTTCAATAAAGAAAACAAAAATGGAAAGATTATTTTAGACATTACAAATGTGTTTGTTTAATGTATCTTGCCTACATATTTGTCTCAATCCTCAATTTTTCATGGGCATTTTTGGTCGTTATTTTTCTATTTTTCCTTCTTTTGTTTTTTTCTTTTGATATTTTTCCCTTCCATGAGCACCATGGTTCACTCCTCTTATTTTCTTCTAATTCTTTCCCCAAAGCCTGCTAAGTTGGAATTAAAGGACTGTGAGACAGATTTTCAACTTTAATACTTGACATTATCAGCGTTCAGCCTCAGCTAAGTTGGAACATGCACCAGCTTCCAAAAAAATGTCCACCAACTGTCCAAAAACAAAAGATAAAGATAAAGAATTCTTTCTATGTGTATTTAAAAATATGGGAATCAGGCATCCTGAAAGAAAGAGTCCAGATCTTCTGTCATCTCAGCCACATGTTGGGAGGAATTTGCTGCGACCTCTTGAGCTGCAGTGGGTCCTCTGGGGGCAGAGTTTTCCTGCGACCTCTGCGGGGTCTCCTGCTCTCTCTTCACGTCCTTGCCTCCGCCCAGAAGTTTCTGACTCTCCACAAAGTACTGGTTGGGGTGATTGAGCGAGAAAGCGGCATCCTCAGTCTGAGAGAGAGAGACCACAGGAGAGGGAAGGTCAAGAGAAAGCAGGAATAGCAGTTTCAGTTTTGACAGAAGTGGCAGGTTGCTAGCGTAGTGATTGACTGATTCAATAAAATGTCACCTTTTATAAGACGGTCATTTAACATCTCAGTCAGTGGGGGTGATGTGGAATGGTTTACTAATTTACTAGCGATTTACTAATGAGGACAGGAGGCTTTCACAGCTACATTAGTGGGCAAAGTCACCTGCTAACTATTCTATCGGAGCACAGTGAAAAGATGAAATGGCCTTTCACGAAATAAAAATGTCAAAATCATTCATGATGAGTTAAAACCTATTAATCAATTAGCAGATGGAATTCAAATGTTCTTCCTGTGACCTTTTCTGTAATTTTTAAACAATTAAGTAATTTGATTGATGCTTTCAAAACATTTCGTAGTGAAGAAGTAAATGATTTAAAACACTGGCGCAGCATGTCAGCATCTCCTGTTACTAAGGAGACATTTCACTGGCTGTTCGTACCTACTGACAAACTAGAGTACAGGTATTTTCAGGTATCTGCAAGCAGACCTAAACGGTAGTTTATTAATTCCTAACACTTCTTTGGATGCATTTGAGATTTGTGGCTTAACAAATTCAGTCTCATTGTTTTTAAATCAGCTGTTAGCATAATAAAAAATGTACATTCAATATGTACATATTGCCATGTGAGGCAAATTAATTCATTTTACACATGAATGCAAAACATACAATAATAGTTAGGGGTTTTTTTTTAAATTTTTTTTAAAAAAAATGAATGCATATGTAATGACTATAAGCAAACAAGTGACCTGCAAACTATAAATTAAGGACAATAAACAGCAACCCGAGTAGCCCTGGGTTATAACTGCATCAGAGCAGATGTTCAGCAGACTTTATATCAGTGAACTAAACTGTATATGAAATTTGCTAGGCCTATGGCTTCTTAATAGTAACAGTGTTGCATTAATAGTTTCTAATATTTTCTATATTTAAACCACTTCCTGTATACTTAGCAGTGAAGAGCTTAAGCAAAAAAACGTCAATCAAAGTCCAAAACAAAAAGTCTTTTTTTTTTAAATTAGAGAAAAAATTATAATGTATACTGAAATCAAATATTATGTTTTTTAAGCAGATGCACATGTTAAGTACCAGAATTATACATATGCAACACAGACATGTAATGTAATATGAAGACACTAATAGAATATGGTTTAGATTGAAGTTACTTATTTTGTAAATAAAAAAAAGTCACTCATTCATTTTAAATATACAGATTGTAGGATTATAGTCAATTTTAACTTGTAATAGCACTCATCTACCTTATTAAAAGAAAAATGTGTTATTTTTCCCCTTTCAACATTAACGCTACTGATGTCTTAAATGACAACTGGAAACAATCACCTGTTGGTTTGTAGGGTGATGTTTTGAAGCCTCGTGTGGCATTTCGGCCATTTTTAAATTTGACATCAATGTGAGGGATGGATCTCCTCTACAAGCACCGAGTCAACTGTCAATCATAAAGTAGCTACGCCCTGACTCACACCTTGCGTAATAGCCTATGTTGCTGTAAGTATAATATACAACGTAAACAGACTTGAAAGCCTTGAAATCAGTGATTAAGATGATAAAGTCAATGTTAAAATGTTTACTGAGGTTAGATTATAAATATACAATCTGACTTATTCCTGAAGCCGGAGGTGTTGCCATCTGCTGGCCATTAGAGTGAAAGCAGATTTAAGGTGCTTCCACATCAGCCTCACGCTTCAAACACATGCTATATAAGAAGCTGCGTGAATGTGGTGCATTCATATGTGCAACACACCGCTGAATGACCTGCATATGAAAAACATAAGAAAACATGTTGCCCGTTTCAGTCCTAGCTTTACTGGATGATGACTCACACACATAAAACAGCTTAAATCAAATAAGTATCCACAGGAGGTAAAATAGATTGGAATACTATAATAAACCTATGAAAAATAAACGGCTGTGACAGGCAGCTAATGATGGATGGGATGACAGTTCTGGGTCTCTCCTGAGCCTTCATGCATGAGATGTAAGGACCAAACCCCTGCCTCTGACACAGGTACCCCCTGGTTACTCCCCACATCAAATGACTTCACTTACATTGTGTGTCAGCTCAAAGTATTTCTGGCATGCCAGCTGGTAATGCATTCCTTTAACCAGCTCCAGAATCTGCAACAAAAGGTACAGTTGACAAAATGAAGGTTAAACACCTTAGATACTGACAGAGTACCTCTACAGAGGGCTTTTTTTTTGTGGCTTTTCCAGCTTTCTATTTAGAATGGCTTTATCCACTTTTTGGTCAATAATCATGACAGAAGTGAATACATCCTTCAGAAAATTTAAATGTAATAAAAACAGATCACACACATATTTGGCCTGATTTAAATATTCATGCCCTGCGTCAACTCTTTGGAGAATAACCAATGGCAGTGCTTACACATCTCAATTTCAGAGGATATCTTATTTTTGCTTTCTGTAGCTCTGTAAAGTTGAAAAGAGAGAGTTTGAGCAGCCGGCCTGCAGCCCGAGTTTTTACTGGGTCACATAAGCGCGCCAACATTCTGGTAATAAAAACCACTGTAGTGTGTGCAGTGTGACTGCATACTCGGGGTGAGTGACCTGCTGAAAAATAAATCCAAAGTTATCAGTACTCAAAGAGAGAGACACTTCTGAGGAATCTGCCTGAATTTGGTTCCTTCATTATTCCCCAGATTCCTGAAGGCTGCCTCCAGCGTGAAACTGCCACCAGCATGCTAAACACTGAGGCTGAGGTTAGATCAGTGTCGAGCTATACACTGTTTCAGTCAGATATTGCAGTTTTTATTACAGCTTTAGTTTGCTTAGTGGGATATACGGAGCAGTCGCAAAAACGCACACAAAAGATGGATAATACAAGAAAAATACAACCTGTGCCATTATAGAAAAAAAAAAGTATGCCAGAGTCAGAGGATTTTACTTTGTGAGGTTTATTTTTGGAGGTTTCACTGGGATTACAGAAGAATGTCTTAGATACACAAGACATTTGGTAATACTACTACAGCCTTAGATATCTTTACATTTTAGGTCTCTTAGAAATAAATCTCTTTTGTCAATCCTGACTGATGTTGCTTGTACACAGCTGTACAGACATTCATCTTGACTTGACATGTCCTCCGGCAACCTCATGGTGTGAATATACAGCCAAACATTTCTACAACTGCTGCACAGATTGTCATAAAATATTGACTTGTGTGCTGTCTATTACTTTTTCCTTCTACTTCTGTAAGCAAACTGTACAACAAAACTAGTACCAGCACAGCATCTCTCTGCTGAGAGGGTTAAGCCATTTATAAAAGGGTAGCGATCATTAATAAAACCTGAAGTATATCTCTATATTGTCGCCTGTACTGATTTCTCTCTGTGTAAAATGTGTATTCCCATTCTGCTTGGCAAGTGGTTGCTGGAGGTTGATGGCAGTTGCTGGGAAATCAATTGCAAAAGCCCCAGTCACAAAGGCCCAGAAGCAGGTCAGTGACGCCCTGGCAACTACGGGTGGCTAGGGAAAAAAACGTGTATTCCAACCTGCTGGCAAAAACCTCCTTGGAATTGCTTTAGTCGCTAGCAGATTGCTGCAGTCTCTCGTAGTTTGCACTGAACATGCCGATTTGTCAAAGGGCACAACTTTTACTTTGAAGGAGAATATTTACCATTTCTGGTTTGTGGCGCACATTTTAAAATTTTACTACCACTCAACTAGTTGTTAGTCAGTGTTTGCCAACAAGTCTGCGTCTACGGGCAACTGCAGCAATCTGCAAGCAATCACAGCAATCATACAAGGGTTTTTGGTGCAGCAGCCTCTTTGTGATAAATTTCACATAGAGACAGCCATGAACCTCTAAGAAACTCTCACCAATAGGTCAGGGTATACACACTATGGCAGATAACTCTTGCACAATGAGCACGTGTCACACAAGAAACCTCTATTCTGCAAAGGAAATATTATTTACACTTAGTATATTTAAGATCAGTTGCCATAATCTACTGACATGAACCACTATTTGGTGGTTTCTGAATTCATTTTTTGACATTTTTTATTAATCCAATAATCATATTGGCTGAGTTTTCTAAGGCTGGGGAAGAAACATAACCCTCTGCTGTCCCCAGTCAGAAAAGAGAATTGTGGCTAGAGGGCTGTTCAACCATTTGACAAACCAGTTGTAGACAGATGGCACCCACCTGATTGATTCCACTGGGAGACACTTTGTACACTTGAAGCTTCTGCTTCAGCAGCTCTGGGTCACTGTGCCGGAATGGACATCCTACAAACATAGAATTGAATTTCATTTAAATAAAAAGACACACAAATAAAGAAATGACACAGTGTACAGGCTGGAGGAAAATGAAAGACCATGAAAAGCACATTCAACTACAACTGCAGGCTTGCAGATATTTTAGTGAAGACACAGTAAAATGTGTTCGTGTTTCCAAGCCAACCTCTTCTTCCAACAGCCGTCAACTCACCATGATGGTCTCCTTGGCTGGGTGGGTTTGATAAAATCACCTTCATACAACTGTAGGGGGTGTAGTCTGTTCGCTTGCCTTCTTTGCCAAACATGTGGCGGATGCTGTAGGCATATGCTTTGTCAAACTACAGAGAGCAAGAGAAGGCAGGAGAGAGGAAGTGAAAGGCATTAGTGAGGATGAGGGTGTAAGAGGGACAAGGTAGGGGTGAAGAGAGTCATTGTCATACATCATGTCAGTTTTGACAGGGTGTTTTCCTCGATGAAATATAGAGCTATTAGAGAGAACCTGCTGTAGAGGTGTCGCCACATTCGAGATAGTTGAACTAAGGATGGGCATGTTTTTCAGAACTTTTGCCCATTGCCCTGTACAATGATGTGATACAATATGAAGTAGGTTTTAAATTCAATAATAAATGTATGTAAACAACTCCCCAGGACACAGTTTAATGCGTTCATCATTCATTACTCTAATATTTAAGGATAACTGTATGGATAACTGATCATTACCAACTTCTGTGATGCTCATTGTGCAGCTGAGATTCAGATAAGTTGCTAGCAGATTTTTCTTCAGTATCTGAGCCCTTTGTTTGAGTGTTTGCTGTTGCCTTGCATTGTGTAACAGGTGTTTTGGATTCAACATACTGAAGACATCACCTTGGTGATATGCTCAACATCCCAGTTGTTTTAGACTTGTGATAGGTTGCCGACCTGCACAGAGTGTACCCTGCCTTTCACCCAATGACAGCTGGGACAGGCTCCAGCCTCCCATGATCCCAAACCGGACAGCAGGTTAAGAAAATGGATGATATTTTTGGGATGAACATGCTGAAGACATCACCTTGGTGTTAGGAGGTTGTGATGGGCATTCATTACTAAAACCTGAATTTATCTGTTATCAATGAAAATGATTATTTCTTGCCCCCCACAGGCTTGAGTTTTTTCATTTACAGTGACCATCAAGTGTACTATTAGGCTCATATAGTTAGGTCTTGTTATATCTTACTAAACATTTCAGGGGTTTAAAGGCAGCACAACTATACAAATCCTGATTTAATATCTTAAAAACCCTTTCCATGATCAGCTCTAAAAGTAAAAGATCAAAGTCAAGGACACACATGAGCTGTACGCCAGACCTCTGCAAACTTTCACATCATCTTCTGTCTAGTTATACTTTTGGACAGGGGTCATTTTACACAATCTTCGCAGTGAACTTTTTATTGCATAGTAATTCTGTGCAGTCATTAGAATGCATTACAGTGACCGTGCCTCTAAAAATCAAACAGTAAAATACATAGAGAGTGCTCTGACAGTGGCAGAACACAATCAACATGACTGCACCCATCATAACACATTAATGTTGCAATAAAACCCCCTGAACTCACTAATGTGCCAAGCTGCAGTGGCAATTTAAGAAACCTGCAAAACCTTTAAGTATGATAAATCAAATAATAAACATAAGAGGTCTTTTCCTCATTTAAGACTCCCTTACTCTATTAAAACAAAGCATGAGAACTCCAACAGCATTGCAGTGTTTAAGATGCTAAATGAAAGAATTTTTTAAAAAGATCCTTTCTAATCTTACAAAAAAAAAAAAGACACAAAGCCTCAAAAAATTATACTAAACATTCATTTGGCCAGGCTAGAAGCTGAGGTAAAGCACAACCCACCCCATGAATGAAACCCCTCTAAATACAGATTTTTTTTTTTTTTTTGTTTTACTTCAACCTATACTTTAGATGATCCTGGATATACCCCAATACCGCTGACCCCCAAACTGAGCAAATTTACAAAAAGATACATTCAGTGAAGCTGAGCCAAATCTCTTCTTATGCACATCTTGGCTTATGGGACTACATCACGATCGCACCCCCCCCCGACACTCCAGAGCACATTCACAAAATCCTGAATTAGGTCACAATCAAAGGGATTACTTATATATGTGTGTTCGTGTGCATGCGTGTGTGTGCGTATGTGTGTGTAAACTTGGCATGGCTTCTTAGGCTCAGTCCATAGTGACTGATGTGCTTATAGCTCCAATCCCTCTTATGTTAAATGCCATCATAATACAGTCCCCTTTCAATCGGCACAAGAGGCCTTTTCACACCAAAACCAACAATATAGAGGTGAGTGACTATAAAACGCTGCAGCAGCACATGAGTTAAGTAGCTTGATGTTGCAGAAAAAAGACATTGATCGCCTTCTAAAAAGGTCATTCACACTAAATTAGCACTTAACTAAATGGCAGAAAAATTAGAGCAGCAAAGCCACTGAAACAAAGTCTGTAACTGATGAAACAGCTTAAATTGAATGGAATGACTTATCAATTAACTTTAGTGTTACTTTAAAAAAAAAAAGTGACGTAAATGAGGCTAGCTGTTGAAGGAATTTTTCATTTTAATCCATTTTGACACTTCCCACCAGGAAAGCCACGTGTGTGCGCGCGTGCGTGCGTGCGTGCGTGTGTGTGGTGGTATTAATTTGATTTCTTCAGCTTCAGGGTCCTGCTGTTGCTGGCTCACTGTCAGTGTCATGGCTGACCACAATGCCTTAAAAGAACAGAGCCATAATGTTATTAGCAACACCTGAATCGTTTCTGCACCCGTGTCATAACTTCTGCCTATTATAGCTCCACCAATACTGAATTCAACATCACTGCCAAGAAAAAAAAAAAAAAAAAGAAAAAAAAATCATTACAACCAAATGATCTCAGGATTTATTTTACATGTGGTAGCAATGAAGAGGCTTGGGGCTCCTTAATACTGAAAATACTTGAGATAAAATAACACAGTGTACATTTGTTACCAATCTGTAAGAGCAGTTAATATAAAGTGTCATCTAATGACTCATTTGTTCCACCTACATTATGAAAGATTGTGTCAGTTAATTAACCTTAAGTTAACATTTAAAAAACAAGTAGTTCAAAAGCAGGCCTACCCCCAAGGCAATACAACACACTCAAATGTGGGGCAAACAGACACTCCTCCAAATGAATTGGTGAACTTCTGTAGTGAGAATAATGGATAGATCAAGTTGATTTCATCAATTCTCTCTCCCCCTCTAGTCTAATATTACATTGCCTCTTCCTCCGGGCCTGCCTTTTGGCAGTGCTGCCTCCCATCTTTTTCCTCTGTGCCTGTCGCATACTAATGAGCAGGCTTTGTGCAGCCTGCCACAAAGTGCAATCCCTGACACAACACATACATCACTGTGAGAGCTGCGATCTGGTCAGCACGATTCTGCTGCCTCTGCTGTGGCACAAGAGCTGGGCTTTGTGAGGAGCCACTTTCTCTGAGAACTTGTACACGGGAGCCGAGCCACCTCAGATCCAGGGCTCCAAAGAGGGCTGTGGCATGAATCCCATGTACTGTGGTTGCCGTGAGGCTCTCACTGAGATGGACGCTGCTTTATTACTCTCAAAACATGCATGAACAGGTATCAGCAAAATCCAACGTGCTTCTGTAATAGCATAAAAAATAAAATAATGGAAAATCTTTATGTGCCTCAAGTGAAATTATTATTTTTTAATGTCTGCATACAAAAGCCTCATTGAATTAAACTCTAAAATAACCAGCCTGACATCTAACATATTTCGCATCAGTGCAAAACTATTTCCAAGAGCTTCACAAATTATTCAGTGATATTTTTACTTTTCACCTCCTTAGTATGCAAGTATCCATATTTCTCCAACCAAAATTTACCCTACTTTAACTTTTTTTTTTTTTTTTTAGAATGAGTATCTATATTTAAAGTAGCAGAGTACATTTTTAAAATAGCACTACTATTAACTGTCAACACAAACACTGTATGGCATATATTTTTTATAGTGCCAAAAAAAGCATGCCTTAAATTTGAATGCAAATTGTGCTATCTTTTAAACATGTATGTTTTAGTAGCTTTTATGGAATGAAATCTTACAATGAACAGCAGTGAACAACAGTTTTGTGTCTGTTCAATTAATATTAGACATTAGGGTTGATAAAATTCATTAGCCTCCCACCGATTTCATGTGCACCCCCAATTCTGCAAAACTTGTATTTCCCGTGCAGAAAATAGATTTGAACAACCTTACGAATGACTAAGCGCCTGTTATCTATACAGCAAAATCTATGAAGGATATTGTCGGCATCTTGTGTCTGGTCAGAATTCTGTAATCTGTCTCCTTATTACTACTTCAACTGAGGAACAAGCAAGAAACAGGGGCTCAAGAGAGTCCCACATGCCTGGACAATTTGTCTGGCTGATGCAAAACGTGACCCTGACTGGAAAGAGTGCAGGCTACCTGGGGTAACATGGCCAGGATGCCAACCATGTGATCTACTACTACAAATTAGTATTCAAAGACTACGGGACTCAGGGATCAAGGCCCATCCATAAGGAGAACCATGCCAGACTCCTGCATCAGGTGTCTATTCAACTCGGCACAATCATTTCTTGGCACTTGCTGTGCAGTCTGTTAAAACTGTATCTTTTGATGAGCGCTCAAAGCTGCGATCCACTTATGTGTGAGCTCTGCACGGATTATATGAAAACAGGTCATTACTTTTGCAGCAAACATTTTTTTTTAAGCAACCAACGTTTTCTCAATTCATGTTTTAATCTAGAACAAATACATCAGAAGATAGTGAAAAATGCCAATCACACTTTTGATAATACAAGGTATAACTGTGAGTCAAGCACATGACACACATGGAAGGGCATGACATACTGAAAGGTTTGGGTGAGCAAGGAGAGATTGTTTTCACATCTAATGAACATTAGAGTGCATCTAGCAGGAAACATGATATCTTAAGAAATTCCCAAACAGCCGCACTGTTGATGGAGCATAAAAAAAAAAAAAAAAAAAAAAAAAAAAAAAAGACCCTACTCAAAAACCACAGTACAGCTATATCTCACCTCCAAGATAGCCCAGACAGTGTGAGGTATGTGCTATCTAACATTGTTTAGTGCTTCCTGTAGAAGCATAACTAAAAAAGGAAAATGATGCAACCCAAGCAATTAAGAAGTTATTTTCTTGGTAGTAAGGAAATGCATTAATATTTATATGATCAGACTTTTAATCGATGTATGCAAGCTAGGCCAATTCAGAAACATCACATCTAACACAGGAGATATGATCAAAAAAAAAAAAAAACTTTCATGATTTATACTGGCCACTATGCTCCTCTTCCAAGGTCACATCCATGCTGCTTTTTGCTTTAAATGGGTGAAGCCACAGAACTTTTTGATCACACTTCCTTAAAGTATCTGCAGTTAAGATGAACAGCAGAAATAAAATGCCGTAGCTGTTAACATAGCACAAACAACACGATCATGTCAAAACCTTCTCAGTCAAGTTCAAAAATCTAAAAAATTTAAAGCCTTACAAGACTAAAAATACTGTCAGCTGCCAATGCTACCTCTCAGCCTCCTGGCAACAGAATATTTAGGTGGCACAAATTCCCTGAAAGCACATGTTCTGGAACACATAATTACCAAGTCTCAGTAGATCTTAATGGGATGCGTATGAGCCTTAGTCACTTGCAAATGGCTAAGTAAGAACAAGGAATAAGAAATGCTAAAATCATAATAACTATAAACCACTGAGAACACTGTCACTTTCTATGATTGGCATTATTATGGGAAGAACTAACCCTTCCAAGGATTTTTAGTAGATGCATCTGTTGTGTGAATTTGAACACCCTGGGTCACATCGTTCTCGAGTTATCGCGTTCACAAAGTTCAAACTTGGCCGCCCGCCCGCCCAGCAGGGTGACAACAATACCCCACCAGCGTTTTTAGGCTGAGGGGTAAAAAGCATGATTCATACCTACTTAACTCCACAGCATGAAATTCTATTTGTTCTATCTGAGCTGGTCCATTATGTGGAGTCTCCTGTCACTTCTCTCTCTTACTCACATAAAGAGTGAGCGTTTTCCTCATGCAGAACAATTTTAATGTCTTTACTGTGTCTGTCTCCTACCGAGAGACATAATAACCCAACTCATAACCACTTCAGTTTTCATTAGCTTCATCAAAGCACTGAGTGCACCTAATGACACCAGTGAACTTTCCTTCAATCAATAAAGCTTTGATGGAGCCACTTAATCTCCAATAAAAACAGCCCCACCCACTGAAGTGTTGAACAGAACAGAACAAAAACCCTCCGTCTGAGGTACTCAGACTAAATTCTGGGAAAATATGTATATTTATATATTTTACTAAGCAATTTCCAGCAAAATATGTGGTAGCATATGTCAGTATAGTAAGCATGTTTTGAAATATTTTGAAAAAAATGCTGGATTAAGTATCATGTGTAAAATAATAATAACTGTGGCATCTGACATAATTTCTGTAATAGATAAACTCAGTTACTGAGTGATGTCTGTATGTTATAAAATATTTTGCTGGCTATGATTATAAATTATATAATTATAAAAAATAATACATGAGACATCCATTTCCTTTTTATCTGCTGGTCTTACACTGTAAGTACCTTGGTTAACTTGCAGTGGTGTTTGGGGGAGTAGGGTGGACCAAACCACATTTCAACAGGAGAGCAGTCAGAAAGCATCCGTTCACTTTTTCTTTTTCCTTTTTAACCCAGGAAATACTTTGAAAACATTAAAATTTATAACCATTACCTTGTCTGCATCCACTTTGCCTCTTATGAACTCTGATTTCCAGAACTGCAGAGCCTGCTCCAAAGACAGGCCGATACCTTTGAGGAAAAGACCATATTGCATCCGACCTCCATGGCGGAGATGGTGGTTTTCTCTAAGAGCCTGGTGGAGCTGCCTCATACATAGTGGGAATGACTTTCCTGAAAGCTGCAAGCAGTTAATTGTTAATGACCAATTTGAAGAAATGTATTACATAATATACATGTGCCTGTAATTATCTAATTTGCTTCCATGTACTACAAAGAATATTTATTTAGTGACATTAAATACCAATTTTTCCCCCTTTTCTTTTTCCACTGCTCCAGTCCAGCAAAGTTACAATAAGCCACTTCTATGCAAAAAGGTGCCTTCATGTTGACATTTCAAGAACAAATGTTTAAAGCAACTTACTGAGTCAATCTGATCCAAGGAGATTTTCCCAACATTCTTCTGGATGCTGTAATCCTGTCCCACATATGCATGACTAAAAGAAGAAATACAACAATTAAAAAAAAAGTGGCAAATAAGACTTTTCTTCTAAAATTCTGCAATCACCAATCAATGCTGCTATAAAACTGATCATATATCTTGACAGAAAACATTTTTATGGCCTCACTCTGACATGTTACATGAATGTAATCTTAAAATAATATATGCTGTACTACATCCATTGTGTCACTCGCCAAACAAACTTGAAATTAATAAATTGCAAATTGTATTAATAAAAAATATGCACACTAGGAATCTGAAAGACCATCACGAGAAGATATAATACAAAAATGTGTGTGTGGGAACTTATGTCCCGACAGGTGTGTTCACATGTTGTATTAGCGCTTTGAGTGCTTAGACAGAGTAGAAAAGCACTAACTAGTCCATTTACCATTTACCACTTACCAGGCACAGAAAGAAGAGTTATTATATAGTTTTATAGAGAATGGTAGGAATGATTTTCTGGAGCATTCTTTATGGCAGGGGGGTTGAATCAGTCTGAGGGAGAAGGCGTTCTTCTGCCTCAGTAGCGTGGAGTGGGTGAGGTGGGTTGTCCATGAAGGAGAGCAGTTTGTTCAGTGACCTCCCATCCCTCACTGACTCAAACGCCTCCAACTTCAGACCAATGATGTTCCAGCCTTGTGAACCAATTTGTTGATCCTGCTGGCATCTCTAGAAGATCACATATGCAAGATCTCCAACATCTTGCTGCACACATTAAAGGATCTGAGCTTCCTTAGAAAGCAGAGTCTGCTCATCCCCTTCCTATACACAGCATCACTGTTAGCCTTCCAGTACCATCCACCAGTACTAAGCTGAGTCCAAAGCATTAGCTTTACATCACATTGTTTTCAGACTTTAGAATTCACAAACATTTGTGAAAGAATGAGCTGTACTAAACAGCCACTGAAGTGTGGTACTATAATAGGATGCCACCGTTGCAACAAGTCAATTCCTTAAATCTCTTCTAGATATGCTAGTGGTGGCATTATTGCAAAGTGGAACTGTTTAGGAACCAGAGCAACTCAGCTGTGATGTGACAGACCATGCAAAGTTACAGAGTGAGGTGCACAGTGTGTCAAAGTCTCCAACCCTCCGCTGACTCAACATCTGCAGAGCTCCAAACATTAACTGGCATTAATATCAGCACAAAAACTGTACACCAGGTGCTTCATGGCTGAGCAGCTCCTGTAGATGGTCCAGTACTTGTGCCCATGTAGTGTATCATTAGGATAAGCAACACATTTTACTGGTATGCCAGGAACTTAAGGCAGAAGACTTGGGCGTTCCAACCATATGATATTGGAACAGATCAAACATTGTCCTTTTTTAAGACATTTAGAAGTACTGTACAAATGGCTATACCGAGCACTCAAGATGGAGGCTTAAAATGTCTTTCTTTGTGTATTCTTTCAAGAATGCAAACACAGGGATACTCATTCAAGAGAACAAATAAAACATTGCCATTTGAGAAGCCAAAACCAAAGCTTTTTGTCTATCAACTAACTGAGAGCGCTATACTTTTTCCTATTACTTTGTCCTTAAAACTGCTATTATCTCTCCACTTTGTAATTCTCTGAGTGAACTACCACTACTGTCAACCAGCATGTTCTCCCAGAACAATGCACAAGCTGCATATTTCTAGTAACCCTATAATGGAAGTAGCATTAAGATCAGTATAAGATTATGCTGAACACACAGTAAAGGGGCAAAAAGTTTGCACAACATCTGGACTTAATTTACAGGGCCAGTCTGGGTTGACTCAGACCAGCTGAAAGCCTCCAGTATTCTTTGGTGCAGAAGATCAATTATGCTAGAAGTCTTTTTTCATGAGCATACGGGCAAAACAGCAGTGATGTTATTCATCCTGCTTCTTACCTGAGGTGGTTAAGGAGAGGTTGGAGCCGTTCATCAGAATGCACTGCTGGTAGCGAGCGAGCTGTCAACTGCAGAAGAGATGGGCATCACATGAGCAATGGCAAACAGTCTAGGTCAAAGTGTTTTAACAGCCCAACATTTCAGCTTAAGTGCACCTGATTCACTTTTAAACAATTTGCACTTAAAACTAGTGCACAGAATTTCTTAATTAAAACTGTCTTTCTGGACCCACACTATCCAAATTGATCAGAAAGGTGTAAACAATTCAGCCCAAGAGGTAAATTCACTGCAGTATCTATCATTAAAGACTTGATTATGTATTGCTCAGTGTTTTGTTTCTAACATTAAAAAAAGGAAATAACTGGCTGCGTGATCAATCTTGGAACACCTATGACAATTCCCAATATTTAAAAAAATTAAAAGGAATGACAAGAATCCTGATTTACTAAATGCCTGCTTACAGCCTCTTGTCAGCTTAGTGTGTCAAAGCCCTTAAAAATGATAATGTTAATGCTTCTCCATGCAACCGTGTTTTAAAACAGTGAGATGATTTTTGTGGCTCCAGGTTGAGCAAATAATTTACACAATACACGTTTTAACACAATCCTAAAACATGTGACAGCAACTGTCAGGCGATCCCTTACAACATCCTGTGACTTTAAGCTTTCATATGCCGTCTCAGTCTGAAAACACAGTCAGCTGTAGGGCTCAATGATGTTTTTTCATTAAAAAATAAAAAAAAAAAAAACCCTAAAGATCCATGTTCTTCCCTCTGCAAAAAGCTTTAGTCTAAATCCTGACTTTTGAGTCTTAGCCAGTTCATGGTCTGCCTCACACATGCACCGAAAACATTTTAGATGCAGCATTCTGTTTGTTAAAATGAACAACAAACCAATAAATGAAGTCATATGGAGAGGCAGCTTTCCATTTCATACCTTTTTAATGACATATTCTCAGTGATGTCCCCTTGCTGTCCCCAGCGAAGGAGAATAAACATTACAGTAACACAATGGCTCAGTTACAAAAAAATTGTTTGTTGAATTATTCCATTTTAGCAGTTAGTGGTCCGGATAATTACCTGAAAATTGGAGAATTGCAGAACCGAACAAAGTTGGTGTTTTTATTTGTGCTTTGTTTTTCCTCTTCTAATTTGGAAAAGATGGTGCTGCTGGTCAACAATAGTGCAAATGCAATGACCTCCTGTACTATACCAACCACACAAAAAGGTGTCCTGACATTGGTGATTCTACAACTTGAGCAGTTTTTTTAAAAAGTCCTTAGGGCCATCTTCACCTAAATGGCACATAATATGCTTCTTCTTGAGAAATAAAAAGCACCAAATTACTTTGCATTCATTCTCAGCTGCATCTAAAACGACTCTCAGAAATCACAATTTGATAATTCTGGTAATCAAACAACTCATTTAGACAGAAGTGAGTTTTAGAATAGCTCGAGTTGCCAGGAAGCATTTTAGCTCACTGGCTCAAAGGAGCCCACTCTTTGTCATGAGGACATAGTATTACCTGAAAAGAGAGTGTAAGTGACTACTCTGTTACAATGACAGACAACATATCACAAGCGCATAACAAAAACTGAAGTCCGCATTGACATGATTTTCTCTCGGAACTGTCACTCCATTGTTTAAACTACCAGACCCAAAATCTAGTATCTTGTTTGACTTAGTGCTTTTTAGCTGTGTGCACTCACCATGAGCGAGTAATGCATAAAAAACCCTTGTTAAGGCCAGAGGCTCTAGTGTAAAACACTATATGGAAGACAAACATGCAATTGTATATGGAAATTCATGTAAAATCAATATGAAGTAAGGTAAAGGCTGACACATATTTTGCAGAGACTAATAACACTGCACATGAAATAAGCACACAATTTGGACTGAGTTGCTCTTTGAGGATGGATAAAAAGTGATCAGTGTAGAAGCCTCTGATAAAACCTCATTATAGCAGATTTTTTTTAACAAGTGCACTTCTGATGAACTCAAAGGAAGTCTTGTGATGATGTGAATCTACAAAGGAAGGATTTTATCAAGTAATATAAATGTATGTATATATGTCAAAGTCTATTTGTATTTTATTGTGTTTTTTTAAGCAGTATTGGTGGATTGGGGTGTGAAAACCTGGGTATTGATGTTTGTATGGGTGAATAAAGAGAACTTTGACCACCCGATGTGGATCGATAACGGGAAAGGAGCCAATTTTCAGCTAAACTATAAAACACTGACCCCTCATATTGATGTAATATTTACTCCACCTTACTGTACAAATGTATGAGTAAAGTGTAGTCTACTTGAGACAACTCTGCATTTGTCTCTACCTTTTCGTTTTCTTGTGCCACACATTAAGGGACATCTTCTCTATAATTCTTGACAAAAGTGTCTGTTCTAATCTAGAAAAATGTTTACAGAGCAAAGAAACAGTCTTATTTCAACAGCTGTTACCACTCTATATGACAAAATCTAATTCACACATATCACTGGCTAAGGTATCAGGTAATTATAATGTAAGACATTATTTTCTGTGTCTAAGTACAGCAAGTCATCTATTTTAAGTTTTCGTGCCTAATTAATAGAACATGTCTATTCATAAACCACACAATGACACTGACTGACACCGACAGCTGTTGCTGATGCTCCTTGTGCCTGTTCTACCATCTGGACCGCTCACCACCATGCAGCTGAACTTAGGTTGTCTTTTCACATATATTTAAAAAAAATTTTTAAAAAAGCCTCTGGTTTCCAAAACATTGCACTTCAAGTCCCTAAGGACATTCAAAGCAATGCAAAAGCTTGGTGATATGGTGCCATCATAAACCCCCTTCAGCAGTCTTTAAAAAAAACATCATGCCTGTAGGGACAATAAGCACTTTCCGTCTAGATGTCCCCAATCTTTCCTCCAGACATTTTTTGTCACATGTGCATACTTATTCCCCTCAGTTGAACCCTGCGTTTCTACCATTTCCCTTGGGGAACTGAAAGCACCAGCAGCAATTTAATAATTTGCCTTATGGAATCAGGGATTCTGCATATACAAACAGCATGAAAGTGCATGAAAATGGCCACTAGTGCAAAATAATACAAAGTGAAGTTGTGATGGAGCGAGTCACAAAGGCGATGATTAAAGATTGTGTTGCACTGGAGGCAATAAAGTGGTTCCAAATGTTTACTGTAGTGTGACCGACGCTGCAGTTTTCAAGGAAAAATGAAGATTTTTGGTATTTAAAAATCTCCAATATTGGTTTTAACTTTTATATTTAGGCTTAAATAGCAACAAAGTGCTCCTGAAATTTTCATGTGGACATTCTCGGTTGTGCTTTCAGAATATTGTGGTTTAAAAAAAAAAATGAATCAATCAATTAATTAATTAAAAAAATAATCACTTACTGCAAGAGCTTTTGATAGCCTTGTGCGGAAATCATTGAGAACAATAGTGACAATATCCTGATGTGGAATGTACGCGTAGCCTTGTTTGAGGTACACTTTCCTCGATCGCACAAGATCCAGGGCGTCTTGAAACGGCACCTTTAAAAATAAATGTCAGTTAGAAAAAAAAAACAAATCATGCATGAATTCACAATATAAAGGCCAACCGCGTGTCCTCGGTAATTTGGCTGCTTAAACTGTGATCCAAGGATACAATTTAAGCTCAGCAAAGCAAATGGGACGATTTACATTCTCACAGTGAATATGACTATCAGCAGCAAGCCTGAAATTTAAATTAAACTCCAGTAGAAGCTTTGAAATGTTGTTAATAGAAAAAAACTGCATTTAATCCATTCGCAAGTTAAATCATTATGAGAACTGACTGACAGAACAGAAAAACAGCCCTTTAAGAGATTTGCCTACTACGCACATGGGAGTTAACATTATGATGTCAATGCATTTCTTTAGTAATACAATAAGATATATACATGTGGGGCTGTATTTCGACATTTGGAAAAGCAGGATTTTTCCATAATGTTGGTTTAAACGGCCTCAAGGAGAAATAGTTGCTCATTTATTTCATATCAGTGATGATCTGTCTCTATCTGATGAGATACTGGCTCTAGGGGGGGAAGGAGTTTAATTTAAAAAAGTAAAGCAAAGTAGACAAATCAGAGTTGTACTAAAGTGTTAAAAAGTACTCTCAGACAGGTAAGCATTACACAACACATGATGCTAATGAGGAAGCTTGAGTGGTAATTTGTTCAAGTCTAATATTGGACAAAAGGAAGCTGTTACGAGAATTCAAATCTAATTTTATGCATTTAAAAACACTCGTCTTGACAAAAGGATCCGAGATGTTCCGCAAATTCTAACTAACCTATTTTACACCATTTATTAGCACGGACTCTGCCATTAGTTCTAATGGGCCTAACTGCGGAAAGAGGGCTCAAGCAATCACCAAACCTGTTATAAACTAATTAACCATTCAGAACATCAACCTAACAGTGCCACTGTCTGTATGTCTTAGATTGGCTCTGTGGGTCTACAGGAGCATAAACTGTAGCCTACACTATATATTAAAAAAATGTCTTATGGAAGCATGAGAGCTCACTTCCTCATATTTATCTACATGCAAAGACACAAGTAACTCACCTTGTAGAACTCATGCTCTTTCACAGTGATTCCACTGATGCCGAAGCTGGAGTTTATAAGTTGATCCTTCAGCTCCATCTTCTCCTCACTGCTAATCTGAAAAGTTAGAATGAAAAAAAGTTCAGTGAGGAGCTGCAAAGGCTGAACTGTGTTACTGTTAATATGCTGTTAATATGCTGTTAATAAGCTTGAGGAAACCAAACATTTATAAAATGAAAGCTCATTTTGCATCCTTGCTTACACATTAATTTTAATGAGTTTTTTTCCTTTTTTCCCCACAATGTATTCACCACCTTTTTATGCAAACCTCCTGTTGTTTTATTCCTTATAAAACACACACACACACACACACACACACACACACACACACACACACACACACACACACACACACACACACACACTTACTTGAAACGTCATTTCTTTACAATTCAGTCTTTTACTAAATAGGGGCAACTTTTGGAAGATACATTTAAACTACAGTGTTCATGGGTCCCATTATGATGATTGAACAGCTCCACCTAGTGAAAATACAACTGAACACCACAGTGCTGTGTATGGAAACAACTTTCACAGAATCAGGTCTGAGGGCTCTACATACTCAGAGCCTGACTTAGAAACATAATTCACAATATTATTTCTGAAATGCATGTTGGTGAGGAGCCACTTTTACCTTTTACTTTACACTTTCTCGCACCAATGCTATCCTTTCCTAATATCAATTAAGAGATTATAACAGCCAGGTGCTGCTAATCAAATGTACTTGATTAAATGATCATTAGCAAGTGTGAGCACCTCTTTAAAAGCAGAAATTTTGCTAGTCTGGAGCAAAATTGCCAAGATATTTCCAAGGGTGGACAACCCATCAAATTCATCCCAAGGTTAGACCAAGCACTGCTCAGAGAAAATGCAAAAAAAATAAAATAAAAATAAAAAAATAAAAAACCCAAGAGCTTCATCTCAAACACTACAGGGTTCAGTTAGCATTTTAAAATGTTAAAGTAAATGTAAAAGCACAGCTTAGCTTTGCAAAGTTGCATCTGGACATTGGAAAAATGTTCTTTGGACACACAAGACCAAAGTGGAGATGTCTAGCCACAGCAACACATTTGGTGAAAACCAAACACAGAATATCAGCACAAGCACCTCATACCAACTGTCAAGCACGGTGGTGGAGAGCTGATGATTCGGGCTTGTTTTGCAGCCACAGGACCTAGGCACCTTCCAGGCACTGAGTTGATCATGAACTCTTCTGTATACCAAAAATATTCTAGAGTCAAATGTAAAGCCATCTGTACAACGGATAAAGCTTGGCCGAAATTGGGTCATGCAACAGGATAATGATCCCAAGCACAGCAGAAAATCTACAACAGAATGGCTGAAAAAGAAAAGTATTGCGGTGTTGAAGTGGCCCAAAGCCCAGACTTCAACCTGACTGAAATGTTGTGCTAAGTTGTGCATAAATGAATGCTCAAAAACCTCAATGAACTGAAATACTGTAGAGAAGAGTGGACTAAAATTCCTCCACAGTGATGTGAGAGACTGATAAAGTTAGTTCAAGTTAAAGCTGGTTCTACAAGCTACTGAATCATGCAGTGTGCCTCAATATAGTCCTGTGGAAACTTTTTCACGACTGCACTTATTCTATAGTTTAGTTTTAATCCTTTACCTTCACCAACATCAACAGTGGGTGGGATACAAGAATGCAAATGTGTAGGTAACCCTCAGGCTTGAGTCAGTATTTTCTTGTATGCTAAAAGACAGGCTTTACAACACTTACTGTGACATAACGCAGATTATTCTTGTGAAGAAATTCCAGCTGTTGTTTTGGGTCCAGGTCACCAAAGCGGAAGCGGAAAAGATCAACTTCCTGTTGTATAAACCAGCGCCTCAGATCTTCCCTTTGAGAGACAAATTTAAATAAACATTTATCTTCCGCAGGTGAACAACTCACATTCTGACCACGTTTTTCAGTCTACTTCAATGGAAACTAAAGACTTACGTTTGGCAGTAGGCCAGTCTGAGAATGAAGTGGGAGATGTGGTCCTTTCTTCGTTTCTCAAATTCACTTGGCCCACTCTGAGATTTTCTGTCATCCTTAATGGGTTGAAAGAGATTATTTTTTGTTTTGTTTTGAATGCAAATTAATTTCAATCATTCACTATTTCTTGTCATGTGGAACAGAGTTTGAGTTTTAAGTAGAGATAAAAAAAAAAAAAGATTGTTTGCACTTTTCATATATTAAAAATCATGTTTACAGTACCTATATACCAACTTCTTATTTCAGTCTCTTGTCATTTAGTTTAGGGTCTCAAAATGTTACCAAATGAGTCACATGGTTTGCAACACCCAGCAGTGTCTCTTTTTTTCCTACAAATCAATTTTATTGCTGAATACTGTTGTTTTATCAGTATTGCCAAGAGAGAATGTAATGGATCCTACACAAGCTCAGCTTCTAGGGCATAAAGATCAACATTGTGCAGATCAGGCTATATAGTTAGCACTGGTCTCATTCTAGACCCTATGCTCTTAGTTGCCAGTGTATGAGATAGACCTCACAGTGTCATTTTGAGGTGACTTCAAGCACTGTGGAGTGCAGTGTGATGTTACAGGATGGCCTCTTGTGCTTTCATTAAAATGTGTAACTGGTAAATGTTTATAAAGAAATCTCTTTGTGATGAGCGATTGTAGTATTTGACAACACAATTCACTGACAGTTCTAAGACTGTTTAAATGTGCATAATGGTAAACATACTCACAGCATCTGGCCTGTAAGGAAAGTTCAGAGCTTTAAGCTCTTTGTCCAGTTTGCTTTTATACTGATCTTTCAGTTTGACATAACTCACTCCCAAACTCTCAACGGTCTTCAACACTGCAGTGGCGTCAAAAACAGACATTATAAATAAGACATCCTACTTAAAATGTATTTCACAAGAGAATAGAAGAGAGTAACTTGAATTTCACTTGAATAACATGAGTTGAGTCTTACACTTCAGTCTTTCCACAGCAAATGTCTCAAATTCAGAAAGAGAGATGTTTTCAAGAGGAGGCTGTCCGTAGAACTGCAGATGCTGCCCATAGAGCTCAGACTGAAGGCTAATACCAGTCTTCTTTTTTCTGCTAGAAAACTGCATGGTGCCTGATGGTAAGAGAAATCAAGCATATTTTAATGTACCACCTGGTAGCACGCGGGGTCCCCAACCTACCATATTTAGTCCCAGAACATTTTTTTATGTAGTGAGGTATTGACCAGTGTGAATTTCAACACAAATTCATGAATATTAAATAAGTTACCATTTTAAACGCATAACGCTTGATGTTGCAATCTTCTCCTTACCAGAAGTTGGATAAATAAAACACTATTGTGGAGAAGAAGTGTGACCTTTTAAATGTTTATGACTTAAAATAGTACACACCAACACGAAAATCCCCGCCCTTATTTGATCTGGCAAAGTAAAGGATGCTGCTATACAAAAACAAAACAACCGCATTGCTGCTGAGCATGTTAGCAACTTTTAAATCAACCAGAAGTGGCAGAAGCGGTACCTTATATAACTTGGCATGGGCAAGCAAACATAGCTTCTCCTTAACTAATCTTATTAATAACTTGTTCACACAACACAAATGAGGGATGTCCCCACATCATCACCACTTCTGTGGGAGACAGCAAAGAGTGCAGAAGCACTTTCACGGGCGAAATGTTTTTGACAGCTGGAAATCTTCCTTCATCTGTCCTCTGCAGACAACTGAACTGACCGAGTGAACCTAGCTATGTTTGGTATGTCACACTGTCCCAGCAGTCAGTAAGTGTCATTCACATGAACTCAATTTTATGTTCGAGACTAAATTTAGCTGCTTACAGAGACCGTTTAGCTTCAGGTAACAGTAGAGAGTCCTTAACAAGAGTTAGCGATAGTCAGTCAGCAACACTTCTACTTCGACAGTGATTGCTAGCTAGCGGAGTTGCGTTTAACCTGCAAAGAGAAAGACCGACACAGCGCGAGTATATTATCAGCCATAGTTTGTGAAGAATAATAAGATTGTAATACTGTCGTTACATTACCGTTTAGCTGATGCTGTAGAGTCCTCAACACTCAATCCCGCCAAACAAACTGGGCTATTCAACAAACGCGGGTAAAGTATGACGTTACGTCCGCAACCGGAAGAGAACTAAAGTCGCGAAGTGGTGAGCACTCGTTTTAATTTTCGGCACAAACCGCCCCATCTCTCTCCCTCATTAGCGGTCTCCTCCATGAAAACCCAAGAAATATTTTCCACTATCTTTTGAAGAATATTAACCAAACTGTACCAAGAGACGCTCTGAGTAAAGATAAGCCACTGTTATTGCACTGTCCTTTTTTATGACTCAATTTGAGCCACAGAAATTTGCGGCCGCATTTGTATTACATAACAAATGCACCAATAATACGTGGGATCACCCAAAACTTTGTTTTTCAAATGATTAATAACAGCTTTAACATTAACTGGTTTGTAAACTTTTTTTTTTTAAATCCAGAAACAGTTCGACAACAATATTATCCAAGCCCGGGAACTATTGAACAAAGATGGGCTATTATTATGGTGAATTACTGAAAAGAAAAAGAAAAAAAAACTCTTACATAATATATAGTGGTGTTAGATACTGCCGCACAAGGTGTTTCACAGTTTCTCAAAAACTCGCCTGTCAGCCGATTGGAATGGGAGTATTTTTATTGGGGATTATTGTGAATAACCCAACTTCTGACTATATTGATAAGTTTCACATACATACAATAACATGGACCCACCCGAAAGCAAACTTTGCTATATCTTTAACTGACATCAACCACTATGACATCGTTCTGAAAAATAAGAATGCTGCAAAGGCAACAACAGTACTTTCTATATATACAATTATTGGCTAGTGAAAAACTCTATGACCCCATGTTTCATTTATATATTTTTCTCTTCTAATATGTACTCTATTGTATTTTAATTACTTTATTTGGTCAAATCAAATTGAATGGAGAAATAATTCTGGTACAATTTCTTCCATATTTTTCAGAAGTTATTATGTAAGTTATTTTATTTTTCTTCTTCACCTATCAGTATTATGTTTTATGCATGCGCTTTGTTTACTTTTTTTGAATAGGACTCTGCTCATATACTGTTACTGTCTATAAACATTGTTTTTATTAATAGCATAAGGTTAAGCGTGGTTAGTGCTCTTTGCCGTCTTTTTGAATGGAAATGCAGTTATCAAAGTTAATGAAAACTACTGGATGTTGTCACAGTAATGACTCCCAGTACATGAAATTACACTGTAGTAGAAAATACATTTACTCGTTGTAAAAAAAAAAAAAAAAATGACTTAAAGGTACATGTACGTTACATACGTATTTCTGTTTTTCTGCTATATCAATGCCATTTTTAATCCAGTTGTGTTTCATTTTTACTTTGTTTGTTTGTTTTATCTGGTTGTTGTGATCTGTATACAAAAAACACACGTATACGACATATATAATAGTTGTGAATAAAATATGAATAGCAAAGCAGGATCAAGATATCTGATACTATGTCAGTAAATTGAGCATGAAGGTAGCACATGAGAACTACAGTTCCCAAGACTCCTGCGGAAGGACGCGCGTTCACGCTGACTCTCGCTTTTTGCGTTCTTTGGCTCTGCTGCTTAGCAACAAACATTAGCGAGCTATATAGCTGCCTGGTTAGCTCTCACGCGTAACGTAGATCCCTGCAATAGGCAGTAATGCATATCCATCCTGTAAATGTCATGGGAGTGACCTCGGGTGTCGACAGTAAATAAACCGTGTCTTTCGTTTAGAAGTGAACGTCTTTGCGCTCGTAGGAGAGAAACCGTTAACGGATGGAGCACTAGGTTGTCTTTCTTCTGTGAAAAGTGGCTAATCTTAGCTAGGCAGCCTTAGCAGCTCACTAGCGTCTCCTCTTGCCACACGGAGAAGAGCGGCGGGAGGCTGGAGATATGTGGATGTGGGTTAGCTGACTTCTTAGCTCGCCTCATGTTATCGAATGAGTTGTAACGTCATTTTAAAGGTAAGAAACTGCTCACTTCTTTGGGATGCTTTCCCATTATTCCTTCATCGTTTATTTCATTCAGCTTTAACGGACTACACAACAGCTGCGCTGTACTTCAAGGGGAGCCTCCTATCAGCTATTCAACAGGTCCTATCTTGACCAAAGGCAAGGGATTTCGGGCGAAGAAGAGGAGTGAGAAGTTGACTTAAAACTTAATCCCCCCTCAGAGACTATGACCATACTGCATACATAGCAAAAGTCTTCGACAGAGTTTAGTTACATGTCATGGCGTTTTGATACGTGTTATTCAGTCTGTGCTTTAAAAAATTGCGGTGCCCCGCCTTGAGGCCTGGACAAGTAACGGTGAGTCTGTGAAGATGACTCACTGTCTAGCAAGGGGGGTGTATTATATGCTTCATACTTTGCAGAATTCAGTACTGTGTGCATTGCAATGCAGAGCATACCCTGCTACCATGTTATGTAAAAAAAAAATCAGGAGGCCTGTATTTCAGATTCTCTCTTTTTTGCAGTTTATATTGTATCAATGGGGTAGTGAGTACCTGAAACCTAAAGATTCCCCCACACTGTTGATGATGTTAAGAGCGTGATTATTCAGATCAAATTTTCAGGCACTGTTAAAGTGAATGGTCATCATTTATCTAAATGTAAACCATGTTGTTCTGAATTTTGTAGTTATCAACAGACAATACATAACCAGCTTCCCAGTTTGACAATTTTTATGATCATTAAAACACATTTAAACTACACATCTAAAACTAATTACACTTGGATATAATAGGACTGCAAATTTGTGACTTGGCTTGTGATTCCACATTGAAAGAAAAGAGGACACCTTGGCTCAGTTAAAGTGAAACAGAAAAGTAAAGCTTGCCTTTAAAATAATCCAAAAGTTTACATTAAACGATGAGCATATTATTCTATTTTCAGCTGTGTTTTGCCTGCATGTTATACCAACTGATGTGTCACGCAGCTCAATTCCAGATACATATTGTGACTCAAATTCAGGCAGGCTGTTAAACGCTACAGTCACGCAGTAGGCTGTCAGTGTCCACTGAGAACAGCTTTCCCACAATATGTTGTTTAACATAGCACTCAGCCAGTCCGCATATATAGCTGTGTGGCACCCGGTTGCTACGCGGAGTCTGCTGCTTTCTGTACTAATGGAGCAATAAACACAGTGAACCACCTCGCCAGTCAAGCTGAAAATTTGTTTTACAACAGTTAGTAAAATGTGCACACATAACAGTTTAAAAATTAATTACAGCCATTGTGCAAGTCAATGAAGTGCTTGTGGCGCTGAAGGTAATTTGATTTTGAATATGATAACCTATGAAAGCTGAGTTGTGACTGTTGACTATGAAAAAAAGGTTGAACCGTAAGGTTACATTGTGATAGCTTACATTTCTAACACTGTTCTGACATATCAAACTAAACATAAGTTTGATCAGCATTAAAAATTAAAAATGCACTTACCACCTGCAAGTAACTCATACTTTTAACCAGGAAATTGTGAGTTTAAAAAAATAGACAGGATGAAATCATTTATTACTGTTGGTTTTTTTTAGTTAGTTAGTTAGTTAGTTTAGTTTCTGAATATTAAAATAGCATTTAATATTGCAGCAAAGGGCAGAAACTTTACCAGCATTTATACGTTAACTAAGAATTACTCAGTAGCAAACTTTGTGTTCAGCATATTTGTTTAACTATTAGATAATTGTCTCTGAAGCGAGGGATTTGCTTTTTTGTAGTACCTAATATTTTATTTTACACTTTCAGCTGGTACATGTGCTCCTGTCACATCCCTGAAACCACCCAGGCACAGTGGAAGTGAGAAAATCAGCCAGACATTGCCGTCATGTTGGAGGAGGACATGGAAGTGGCCATTAAAGTGGTCGTTGTTGGCAATGGAGCTGTTGGCAAGTCCAGTATGATCCAGCGTTACTGCAAAGGCATTTTCACCAAGGACTACAAAAAGACAATTGGAGTGGACTTCCTGGAAAGGCAGATACTGTAAGATATTGATATGAAAGCAGTTACACATAGTTACTGGTTGTAGCCTATAATTAAAGTCACTGAGGGTCTCTGCACACTTTAGATATACAGTGACTGAGTTTGACTCAGTTGGTTCCAAAGTTAAAAACCAACTGCAATGTCATCAATGTAGAATTGTTTATTTTACAATATTGAATAAGTAGTAAACATATTTCACATGTCACTGCATATTGGTAAAGGCACCCACATATTAGGTATAATCAGACATTGCCCTCTTTGTTTTTAAACTGAATTTTATTGAATTTTACTTTAAAGACCCACTTTGTATTTTATTTAATCAACATTAATTATTATTTAGTATTTTATTAACCACAGCACAGTGGTTAGCATTATTGCCTCACAACAAGAAGGTTTGAATTCAAAGGCTGGCTGGGCCCTTTCTGTGCCTGCTTAGGTTCTCTCCGGCTGCATCAGGAAGGGCATCTGGCTTATTAAAGGTCTGCCAAATCAAATATGTGGAGCCAGCTGCTGTGGCAACCCCTTGTGAATTAGGGAACAGCTAAAATACGTTTTTCTGTTTACATATTAAATTTATTTTGTTACAGGTTGTTTTTAGCTTTTTGGATAAAAGAATTATATCTTAACAAATGTTGGAGAACTGTGTGCTATATGCATGTAATTTCAATAAGGAGGGATCATTAGAAGGACTTGAAAATGATTTATTATTAAGAAACACAATTAGCAATTTGGTGATTAGACTCTGATGGTCCATCGAAGCAGAAGGGAGTCCCAGTGGAGATAGGAATTAGGGCAGCCCCCCCCCCCCCCCCCCCCCCCCCCCCCGAGAGTCTAGACACTGGTGGTGGTGGTAGTGGAGACCAAGATCGAGGCTTGGAAGGAGTTCTTCCGTGGTGGAGAAGTGGAGGTGGTGGGTTTCATGAATGAGTCTGAAAGGGAGAGTGATAGCTGAGCGGTGATATTTAAAGTACACTGAGCGGAGGCTGATTGGTTCAAGGAAGGCGGGCAGAAAGATGATTGGACTAGATGCGTTGAAGTCAGCATTGAGTTTGACAGTGTGGGAAAGTGAAGAGATGTAAAATAGAGAAGCAGCCAAGCACTGGGGAAAGTGGGCAGATGAGTGATTACAGATCTTCCTTATTGAACTTACATCTAAGCTTAATTTCACTCCTGGAGGAACAAGAGCTGTCTTTTACAAGTGTCCAGAGTTTAAACACCATTAAATGAAATATTTTTCTTCTGTTTTTTTTTTTTTATGTTGTAAAGTGTTTGCACAGAGTCAGTTATTTGATGATACATTTATTGTAGTTTGGCTAGTGAGGCAAATGTTTTGTTGCAAAGTTACAGGTCTTGAAAGTGCAGGTTTTACAAATGTCTATTATTATATATAAAATAAAAAAAAAAAAAAAAAACTAGTGCAGTGTGCTGGGTAGGATACTCTTTTGATTGATGTTCTTCTGAATGAATAAGTAACTTTCCATCATTTTGTCTCAATGTTTTAGAGTAAATGATGAAGAGGTCCGACTGATGCTCTGGGACACTGCTGGGCAGGAGGAGTTTGACGCCATCACTAAGGCCTACTACCGTGGTAAGATTGCACCTCTGTAACAAATACCACTTTGGTCCACTGAGCTCCCTTGTGAAGTCTTAATTTGTCACAGATTTCAAAGCTTTCGACTGAAGTAAATCCACCAGTATGCGTATAATTGCAAGAATGTTTTAATCTAAAAAAAAAAAAACAGATTTCCCAGAGGGCTTGTTGTTAAATCCATCTAGTGTTTTTGCTCTAGTACAGTTAATTATGCAGCATATTCTTATCAGAATTTTTACAAGATGTAACAGCTTGAGTACATGAACGGTTTCTGGATATGTTCTTACTTTCCAGGTGCGCAGGCATGTGTGTTAGTCTTCTCCACTACAGACAGGGACTCATTTCAGGCTATTGACAGCTGGAAGGAGAAGGTGGAAGCAGAAGTTGGAGATATTCCCACAGTTCTTGTGCAAAACAAAATTGACCTCCTGGAAGAGACTGTTATAAAAAAGTAAGGATTCTCTGGTACAGAAAAGCAATTGAACAGGAAAGAAAACAGTGCTGGCTATGTACTGGAAATAAACCAGCATCATTTACCAGAAAAAAGAATAAGTGTTGTATTTTCTTTACTTGCACTGCAGCGAGGAGGCAGAAGCACTGGCTAAAAGGCTTAAGCTAAGATTTTATCGGGCTTCAGTGAAAGAGGACCTTAATGTCAATGAGGGTAGGTTACTGCAAATATGAACAGCTGATCCAGTGTAAGGAAAATGGCTTGTTTTTAAACGTTACTGTTGTAACATTTCTGCTGATTTTCTCCATTTAGTTTTTAAGTATTTAGCCGAAAAGTATCTACAGCGACTCAAACAGCAAACGGCAGAGGAGACAGAGGTGGTCCACACAACAAGCAATAAAATAGGTAAGAAATCTTTTTCCACATCACAGTTTAAGATGCAGTCTAAGTATCTTTTTTGTTTTTTTAAATAGGCTTCCGTTACTCATTATTTCTGTTTTTTTTTCAAAGGTGTTTTTAATACGAGTAGTAATGTCTGCAACCAGAGCTCCAGCAATGGCAGAGAAGTCATCACTTTGCGACCTAACAAGCAGCGAACCAAGAAGAGTAAAAATCCTTTTGGAGGTTGCAGCCTTCTCTAGAGAAAATCATTTCATTTTAATGACTGACAGTTATTTCTGAGACTAGATTGGTCATTGTTGTAAGCTATTGAGGTAGCCACAGTTAGCGACCAAAGCTCACATAGACTGGGAAACACAACACTACACTACATTAATAGCCCGATGTTCATCTTTGTTGCTCCATATTGATAGATGTTTTGCAGGCTCAGCTCTTCATCAGTGATCTGTGCACAAAACTTAACCTTTGTACATATTTGGGTCCTCCTAATGGTTGCCTTAAGAAACAGCTGCAGCTACAGTATGTTGTGTCATAAACTTAATCATGCCCCAGACAACTAAGGTTATAGCTGTGGGTGCAGGTGGATTTCCCCCCTTATGACTGAGGTGTTCTCGCTCTCTTTTTTTTTTTAAATGAAACTTGACTTACAAATCCTCATCAAATTATGTAAGAGCAAAGGTTGCACTCTGGAAACATTTGCTTCTGTAGATTGCTTTTAAAGTCACTATTTTCTGTTTGACATTTCAGCTGTGCAATATGTCTGCATGTATTATTAAAGATAAACAGATTATTTTGTTCCATATTTTTCTAACTGTCAACAGACTATGGTTCAAACTGTACTCTTCATCGAACTTGGAGTTAAATCTCTGTGCATAAGTATTTTTGTACGAAGCACAACAGTGTTGAGTGATATTTTGTGCCAAATTTACTCCTGAGCTGTGGTTAACTATGTGCTCCTATAGATGTATAACCAAATATCAATAACCACTGACACAAAAATAGTCCTTTATATGTCTGCTTACACTTGTTAACCAAATTATTTCAGATATAAAACATGATTTTAGATTAATATTACTTTGCTGTTTGAGTCATAGTTACAACCAATTATCAGTTACATAAATACTATGCTTTTGATTGCAGCTATTTACATTTTCCATGCTTTTGTTTACTTTGGGACAGCTTTGCTCATTGGCTAGCCTACACAAAGTAAACTTTCACTACCTACATATTCAGATTACACTAAACATGGTATAAAATTTCTTATTTATTTTTTAACTTCGACCGTGTAGTAGTTTTTACAGACTAAAATGGCTTTGGAAGACATTACAAAAAGCTAATCATCGATATTTTGCTATTGACATGTTTACGTGTACCTGAATATGCAAGAAAATGACATTTCTCTCTCATTATATGATAATAATCCCAAAACAATCTCCCAAACTAATCCTTAGTTTTCAGTACAACTAGCTGCGAGTTGTATGTTTTATTTAGTTTTTCAGAACTCATTATCTGGGTTACACAGGTTTACCAAGCACAAAGAAATATTTAGTAATATAGAAAAGTCTTAGATTAAATCTCCTGTCTGGAATGAACATTTCCTTAATTGTTTTTGTTGTAGGTACCTAAAGGAGTTATAATACATAAGTCATCTGGGAATACACAATGCATGTTTTACTCTTTCTTAAAAAATGTAATTGATTTCAGATCGGTGTTCAGATTCTTTTCAGTTAAGGTCTATTGTGAAAATACCAAAAGGTGCTTAAAACGTGTTCCACAGTTACACCATTAGTACTGAGATTCTGTCACATTTAAAACTTTGTCATTTGGTTTTATGTAAACTGCTGTTTTGAAGAAAAACAAAGCAACATAACTAATGCATGCAGGCCTTTTTTCCCCCATATTGGTGAATGTTCAATCGTTGTTGCGATGCCTTGTTAATGTTTACATTCTTCCCACCACACATTTTAATCCATCCTTTTGCTGATTGTTTAAAATTGCCTTCACAGTAGCTCTGTAAACAATGTTTTTCTCAGTGTTTGTCTTTTGACTGAATCGATTCACTGCACTTTATCGTTAAGATGGCGTATAATTTTAAAGAATCAGCAGTTAAAAACTAACCATACTTAAGTGCTCTCACTCAGGTGTAAGAATATTTGTGTCTTATTTTTCTTTTTCTCACGTAACTTCATGAGCAGATTTCAGACCTTTAGAAAGACAAACTAATGTGTTTGTTTTGTTTGGGAGGCAGTGTTTGGTGGCAATCTGATATAAATAAAAAAATTTCTTGAGCATCAGTTGTGTCATTTCATGACAGCACCTTCCATCAATGCAGTCTTTTAAACAATAATCATTTTACCTGGGTGCAGTTAGTCACTGAACAAAGTTAGGTCATTTCAGATGTGCAAACAGTTTTGGTAAAAGGTACGGTTGGTTTTACCTGTGGCATGATTTCGAGTTAATAAACAAGTAAGATGGGCGTAGAAAAATAGCTTTCTATTACTCCTACTTCATGCTGCTCTTTAGTATATATTATTCCATGGCTTTCAGCCAAATGTCACACAGTACATAGGCGTTTGCTCAAATACCATCCTCTGAGGAAGAGCACGTGATTGGATGTACCCTAGACAAAGTGAACCTTTAGCTACTTAAAACTTTGTGCTCCCTTTGTTGACACTGTTTTTCTATATAGCACCATACAAGTAATCATAAGTCTCCATTTCAAAATGTATCATACAGATTATTATCTAAGCTGTCTGCAGACATACCAGAATAAATAGAGGCACTTGCACTTGAAAGAATACACATTTAATTCAGTGGTAGTTCTTGTCAGTACTGTGATGTATCAGCACAGCTCAAAACCGAGGAAGCATTTCTCTTTAGTATCAACTCTTCTCATAGCAGAACCTTCTTAAAAATGACTTTTATGAAGGAATATAATATCCATCTTATTAATGGTTAAAAAGAAATCAGTACCAAAGTAATAATGAACTGCCTACCACAGCACTCACATCAAAACTTTGAGAAGGTCCAAGGAAAGCCAGCTAGTAGCTTGACTGCTGAAAAATACCATATATTTAAAGACTCAACTTTTTTGACACGTGATCTGAAATAAAAACTGCTATGTGCAAATACAAACTAAAATCCATGTGTCTTGTGTTGCTTTCACACAAAGAGGTAGTGCATGCACATACAAAATCTGTACCAACTACTCAATTTTAAAAGTTAGGCAGTGAAACTGAAAAAGAGCTTGCTTTATTTAATTCATTATTGGTTAGTCCAGATGCCAAATCACTCAGTTTCTTTGGCATGTGAATAAAGATTATTGTTTAATTGTTAGTCACACTGTTGTATAACCTAAAAAAAAAAAAAAAAATAATTGCTGACATATTAGAGGCTATATTATCAGAATTGGATGTTCTAATGTGATCCAATCTTGAGTGGCACATTGCATCTAGGTGCATACGTGAACACACATTGTGTATAGTGTATATACATTAGGCAACCAATATTAAGTAAATCTATGTAAAAATTACAATGATTTGGTAAAACTTGATGTTTTTGCTTAAGGTTCAGCGTCACAGTACTTTTACCATAAGCGCTTTTCTTGCTACAAGTAGCAGCATTCTGAAAGTTAGTACACAGTTACAATATTTTTCAGTGAGCATTTTATGCTTTGGTGAGAAGTCTTACTGACTACCATTTTCTTGTGTGTTCTCAAGTTTTTGATGATCCATAATCTTGATGTTCTTTTCAGCACTTTCAACATTTCTCAACAGAGTCTCCAGCCTCCGCTTTATCTTCTTCTGGTCCTCCAGAGCACAGCTGATCACGATGGCCTGAAACTTTTGGTTGATGGGAACGGCGGTTGCCTCGGTCACGCAGGCGGCATGCAGGGCCAGCAGCTTCTGCCTGCTCCCGTCCATGTCGTCCAGCAACTTTTTCACTACTTCATCTATGATAGACGTGGCCTTGCATAGCGCCTCCTCCTGCTGTGGGTTTCTAATTGTCCCAACGGAGATTTCCACGGACAGCGTCCGGCCCATCAGACGGTCGGCAGTTAAAGTCAACTCCTCTCTCTCTCCTAAGAGACACAAAGAACATGAAAGAAATCAGTGTTGCATCTTTAAGGGAAAAGATACGCTTACCACACACTATGTAAAGTTTCCATCTTCATGATTGTGCTCAGTTTACCTCAGCCCAGGGACACACTTAGGTAAGTGTAATCATATCAATACATGGTGGATCCCAATCAAATTTGATGCAATGTAATACAACAGGCCGGCCTTGCAAGTCTACACCTGAGATTTGCAAGGCAACCATTTTTTTTTTTTTTTTTTTTTTTTTAAATCAGAGGGAAGTGGTCGGCCTAAAATATTATCTACAGCAGATGAACAGTAACTGAAAGTCAGATCCTTAAGAAACAAACAAACAAACAAACAAACAAAAAAATCCAGGAAAAGCCTTGACAGGACCTGAGATATGCATCTGCCCTTGATCCACCAGATCCATCTACTGTTCACTGAAGCCTCATCAGAAAGTGGAAGTGTGGCTGTTAAGAACCCTTTCTTAAGCAAGGGAAACGGAGAAAAGTCTGAGATATGCAGAATTACCCAAAATGATCTGTAAAACAGTGGAGGCTCTGTCATGGTTTGGGGCTACATTTCAGCCAGTGGTGTTGGAGAGCTTGTCAGAATTGATGGAATTATAAACACAGAAAAGCACAAACACATTTTGATCCTTCATGCAGTACCATCTGGAAAGCATCTGATAGTCAACTGTTCAATTTTTCAGCATGACAATGATCCCAAACACATTGAAAATGCACTAAAAGCTTGACAGATAAAACCCATAATGGAACTCAATGAGTAATGGACTAGCCTCCCTAGAGCCTGGACCGCAACATTATTGAAGCAGTGAACGGCACCAAAGGCAGCCGGCACCCAAAGAAGAGATTTGAATGTCCTTCAAGAAGCCTGGAGAACCATTCCTGGAGACTACTTAAAGACTTTTAAGCTTGTTAAAATTGTACACAGTTTTTCCATATATGTTTGTATATGTTTCAATAAATAGCTGCATCTATTTCCTAGCAAAAATATAATGCACTGTATTGCACACTGCCTATCACTGTAGTAATGACTACTGTTTCACATGGACACTTTCTTTGGAACCAGGAAGTGTAATGCCTATAATCAGATAAAAACTGCAGATGGCTTTCTGTTTTTGTGCGTCCTTTAAAATGCAGCTCAATGTATAAATGAAACCCGTGAGCTGTAGACTTGGGCTCGGGTGGAGGACAAAAATCTTGTTGCCTTGTTCTTTTCAAATCCCCAGACGCTGTTGAACATCACCACCCAATAATAAAGTTAACTTAGAGAGCGTGTTCTCACTGGATCACTATGTTACCGTGACATCAGAGCAAAAAATAAGAAAAAAAAAATTCAAAACACAGAAAAATGATACTAGGAGGCTATATCTTCCCACTGACATCAAGCAGCGCCTGACTTTTGCGTTTGAGTGAGAGTCAGCAGCCTCACCGGCACAGATGTTACGCATTTCTTGACTGTTCTGTATAGACTGAATCATTTCCAGGATGCACTCCCTTTCCTGCTCCATGGCCGATGCCGCTTCGCGTAAAGCCTCCACCCTGTAAGAGACAAGAAACCATCCACTGAAAACCCTCCTTAAACTGCGAGAGTAATAATAATGAGGCTGTGAACTATGCAACAACAATCCACCTGTACTATATTAGTGCATTTGTAAGTGCTTTTTCTAGGAGGGCAAGGCGCCTACTCCCTGTTACCGAGAGCACTTTTCACGCTTCAAATTATAATTATACTTTCAAGGCTCACATAAAAGAGCTATTTTAACTTGTTATAGGAGATGTGAGCAGTATGAAATCGCGTATACAGTGCTTAAATTAATGGCTCAGCATTAAGCACATGGTAAGGCCCGTTACTTTAACTGTACCTCATTTCCAGCTGGTCCAAACTTTCCAGCAGCCGTCCCGAGCGATCTGCCATGGAGAGTGTCCTACTGAACTTGCTCGAGATAGCTTCGTTCATCTTCGCCTGTATTTTTGCTTGAGCCATGATGAATACGTTACAAAACGATCCGTCCCGGAGTAAAAACAGATCCCGTGTGCGGTCAACACTCTGAGCTGTCTAGCTGACTGTGGCTCCTCCGGCTGCTGCAGCAGCGCCCCTGGGAGAACATTTCCTAACATGGGCTGCAACTTCCTTCACTCACTCCTCGTAGAAGTTTCCCGAGGAGCCCAGAAGTGTGGTTCCAAATGTAGGGTCCGAGGACCCCCTCGAGGACCCCGAGAACAGCCGGGTGGTCTCCAGAAATCTGTGGCTCTAGCTATAATTTGAGTTACCCTTAAAGATGTTTTTGTCTTGTAGGTGAGTTTGTTTAATTTCCTAACAGTCACTATTTTAAGTGCAACCAAATTAGTCAAACTAAGCAACTGAATCCAACACTGAAACTCTTCAATGCTCCCATCAATGACTAAAGTATTATGCTGCATAAATTACTGAAGGTAAATGAACTGCTTGAGATTTAAATGAGTTTCTCCACCAGTCCCATACATTCACATAGACAACTTCACCTCTGGCATAGTAGCTGGAGCTGCCAAATTCTACAACCAGGAGCCCAGCGCTGATGTACACCATGACTTGCCTCCTGTTTCCATTATCTGACTTAACTATAAATGAATTTGACACAAATCATCTTTTGTAGCATCTGAGAGGATGAATGCGCCTTTTTAAATTTGTGCATGTATTTCATTTCAGTACAGCACAAAAATTCTGAATGCCAATTTGCAGTGTTAATCCACCTCAAAAGGAATTTGTTTTTTTAATCTTCACCCAGATCAGTGTATGCAGGGGTGGGCAATTAATTTTCCCAAGGGGTCACAT
Organism: Archocentrus centrarchus; assembly: GCF_007364275.1. Classification (NCBI taxonomy): domain Eukaryota; kingdom Metazoa; phylum Chordata; class Actinopteri; order Cichliformes; family Cichlidae; genus Archocentrus; species Archocentrus centrarchus. The sequence continues at coordinate 19,477,686 of NC_044360.1, read as the reverse complement.
GAGAAACTGGGACTGTTGTGAAGGGCCAAACCAATAAGCTAAAGTCAATTCTACTCAACATTAATTTTAATCTCTTAGCTTTTTCCTTAATAAACAATCTAATATTCTACCATAGAAAATCAGGGCTCACATGACACCATCTGAAGAAAGTCTGACATACAATACACTGGATTTCACATCTATCATGAAAACATAGTGCAACTGGAGACACAGCTCTGTGGTCACGTGTTCAGCTCAGGCATCTCACAGTGTAGTTGATGCCATCTATAGCACATGTTGAAACACCCAGGCTCTTCACAACAGTGTTAAGATGAGCTTACAAAAATGCAATTTGCCTAATTCAGTATGATCTGGTTGGTGTCCATTTACTGCAAGTACTGGCATGTGCAAAAAAAAGTAAAAGACGGGACAAACATTTATTTATTTATTGTATTCTGAACACATTACCTTGTACAAAACATTCCAGTATAATGTTCAATGAACAGCACGCTACAAAAACACTACCAGCTTCTCAGAACTCCAGAAGACTTCTTTTGAGAGCTTCTTCCAACTCTGCAAAAACAAATAATATGATATAGAAACGTGTATAACGGTATGTCCACATAGAACACTAGAAACTGCATCATTTCAACAATACTGAGAAAGTTTTATGTTGACCATAATGTCATAATATTAACATTTCTATTCTTTCAAGCCTCCAAATTTATTTATATCGGCTCTAAAAGGGTTCCTCCATGTTTGAGCCAGCAAAACCGTTAAATGACCCCCCTCCATGACATCTCACAGGTGCTCTAAAGACTGATGTGAGCACACAGTGAGTCATTCTAAGATTTTCTCCTGGGAAAAATATTCTCAGCAGGCAGCAGCTTTGTTTTGGGTTTCATGCTTTCATGAAACCCAGATTCTGGACAGTGATTGGAATTTCTTTGTCCGTTCAAAAGTTCCACCATCAAATCCATGAATGCCAAATTTGGACTGGTCTAAAAATAACACCTAACAAAACATGCAGACTTTCTGTGCATGCTATTTTACAAATTTAATCCTAATAGTCCCACGCTGTGAGGTGGATAGTTTCCACTCCCTGTACCCTCCCCTGAGTTTACACTGGTATCCTTAGCAGACTGAGCACAGGTGGACCTCATCACATTCACTGTGCAACGTCCAGTTACTTTCCCATTGAAGTGGTAGGTTTGTGCTTTCTCAAATGTCAAACTGACATCGTTTTAATAGACAAATATATAGTTGAGGTTTTTTTTTTTCCCCCTTTTGATCAAACAGTAACTTCTTTGTCATGACTTGGCACAAATTGCACCAAGCAGTGAGTCACGGTTGGATTCCTGGCCAACCAGACAGCAAGTGCACATCACACTCCATCCCATCTTTCCCGTCTATCCGCTCCTATAATAAAGCAATAAAACTCTCCCAAAAGGCTAAGAATAAACCTCACTGAACCAACTGTTCAAATATTTTTGGGGGGCTCACTGTGCACATTATCCTTCAACATTTCATTCCTTAACATGCAGGGCAATGCTAACAATCATTAACTATATAATGTACTGGATGTTTATCTGAATACAACAAATCCAGCTAAACAGTAATATGTAGTCTAACCTATGGCTGCACTGAATGACAAACAGTTCTAAGAGAAAACAGATTAAATGGCCTGCATACAGACCTGCTGACTCTTGTGCTTCTTCTGCACTCAAAGACAGCGCGCGCTTCATTTCGTCATCCGATTCAACTGTAACCGAATACAGAGCCGTTTAGCCAGTTAGGCTAATGAAGATACTTTAAGACAAATGAAACAAGGGTTCATGTGTTCATTTCTGAGAGGACATTCAAAACATGAAATATGCAGATAATTCCAGGAAGCCAGTCTTAAACATATCAGGACTTTAAAATTAGAGTCTATTTGACAAACTGATACCTACCTTAGAATTTAGTATATGTTTGCTTATAGCTGTGGTATGTACCTACCTTCATGCACATCACTCTCCTTGTTGGCGTGATCGATGTTTAAAAGCGCCAGTGTTTCATCTTCAATCTCTGCAAACATGAAAACAGAATTTAATGCTGCATGAAAATGCAGACATTAAATGCGAGTCAATTTAACGGATTTACCATTGCTGTCTGGTTTGATCTCCACAGCATTTAGTATTCTTGCAGTGCTGGGTTCTGCTTTCGAGTCTCTCTTGCAGGTCCTGGAACTCACACAGGGTTCCACTGTACAGTGTTGCGAGTGGTAGTGTTTATGGAAACTCGGCACATCCACAAAACTCTCTTTGCAAGCCTCACATTCTACATCAAAGCTCCTGTCCAGGTTCAAGGCTGTGTGTTTAGTGTGGACATGAGTCTTGATCTGTGCATAGGATGGAACAGATACACTACAAGGCACACAGACATACTGACATTTCCTTTCCGCAGCCAGATTCCTCATGCACTGTGTGTAAGTGGCTTTCGTGTCTTCTTTACTTTTTTCTGAACTCATGCACGGGCATGTAAGCTGACTGCTTTCAGCAGCAGTGGCTGGCTGAACAACTTCAGCGTCATCCATACAGTAGTAGTCCTTACTGTGAAGATTCTTGTAGTGCTCAAAGAACTCCTCCTCGGATTCAAACTCCATGCTGTCGCAGAGGCCGCAGAAATAGGAACTCTTTATCAGCCCATCGTGCTCGTTCATGCAGTGTCTCCGTACGGTGGACTCTTTGAAGAACTTCTGAGGACAGTGTCCACAGACAAATCTCTGAAAGCTGTGACTACTCACGTCACTGCAGTGTTTGTGGACGGCTGCTTCTGAGTCAAAGATGTCCTCGCACATCCTGCACAGCCAAGATCGCTCCACTTTTGATGAAGAGGTCACTGTGCTCAGCTGGACTTTGGACACAGAGGAGTGAAAGTTGACGTCGCTGCTAGTAGATGGCTTTGCATCAACGGCTGTGGGAAGCTCTTCAGGCACTTCTTGCTCACTGAAAAATGTGTGTCCGCTGTGAGCTTCCGACACGTGAGACAGGATGTTTGCATACCGAGGCATTTCCACTTTGCACTTACGGCAGTAGAAGTGGAAGTTAGAGAGATGAGCTCCTCCGTGGAAGCGACTCATATGCAGGCGGGTAATGGAAGACTCTCCCATATGTTTGCCACACACACCACACTGATGGAAAATTTGGTTCACAGCCAGGAGGTGCTTACTGGCTGCAGCCTCATCTGAGAATCGAAGACCACACTCGCAGTACCACGCGGTCAAGTTCCTGCTACTGCTGACATTCACACTTGTGCTCAGTCTTTTCCGTTTAGCTGGAAATCTGTCACAATCGCCGCTCTTCATGTTACTTTTTTGAGGCGTTGCAAGTCCAGCTTGTTTAGTTCTCTGGGAGTGCTGAATTTCAGTAAACCTGCAAAGCTGAAGAAGCGCTTTTGCCATTGTTTGGTTGAGTTCAACTTCATGCTGCATCGACTCTTTGTGTCTCTCAATTTCAGCTTGGCTGAGGAAGATTTTACAGCAGACAGAACACTGTCCTTGCACTTGCAGCGGTTTCATAACTTGCACTATCGTTTTGTCAGCTTTGGCCACAGCACAGCCCTGTCTGCAGTACACACTAAAAGAAAGAGGGAAAAGAGTCAAAGAAAATTGTTTCATAAAGAATCTGAACATGATCAGTATATATGCAATATATATTAAAAAAAAAAAAAAAGATGCAACATGAACATGATGTGGAAAAAAAAAACAAAAACAAAAAATACAAAACAAAAAAAAAAATGAACGTACTTAAAGTGAGCTTGAGCTGCTTGATGGGAGATCAGTACTTTGTGACACAAAGAGCATCGGACACTGAACGCTACATCCTTGCACAAAGCGATGAGACGATTCTTAACATGCTGTGGGACAGGGACTGGCAGCGATCTTCCTGTAGTCTCTAAAATCAAATGTAAAATGAGAGGCAAATTGGATTATTTAGAAACTTTCCAATATCGAGCATCTGCTGGGAACCCACAAATACAAGAAAGAATGTATACAGTCACATAATACACACAAAAAAAAAAAATTGATAAAAAATATTGTAAAACACATTCAGAAAGCACATGATTATGACTGTATGCAGTGCTTCTTTAAATCTTATTTTTTTTGGATATTTATCACACATGATCAACAAACAAATGTTAAGATAACCTAAAGACAATATGCAGTTTTTTTTTTTTTTTAAATGATGATTTCATTTATTAAAGGAGAAAAAAATTATCCAAACCTACCCGGGCCTGTGTGAAAAAGAAATTGCCCCCTAAACTCAATAACTGGTTGTTCTACCCTTGGCAGCAAGTACGGCAATCAAGTGGTTACAATAACTGGCAAACAGTCTTTCACGTCACTGTGAAGGAATTCTGGCCCACTCTTCTGTGCAGAATGGTTTTAATTCAGGGTTTTCGGGCATGAACGGCCTGTTTAAGGTCATGCCAAAGCATCTTAATTGGATTTGAGTCCAGACTTTGACCATTCCAAAACCTTCGTTTTGGGTTTTTTTTTTAGCTATTTAGCAGTGGACTTGCTGATGTGTTTGACATCACTCTCCTGCTAGCCCTAACAAACAAAAATCTGTTTAATGATCTGAAGCATGTAAGTATAACAAAGGAAGGGGGCAAACACTTTTTCACAGCACTGTAGATAAAACAGAAATTTGTTGAATGCTGTTGCTTATTAACTGCATTTTCAATAACCTGTGCCCATTCATTTTGCTCATCTAAACATGTAAAGTTAATAAAAATAATTAAAATTACCATTCAAAGCGAATGACTCTGTGAAGTGGTTTTTGGCTGACATGTGCTGGAGGCACTCATCTCGCAGGCTGAAGAGGTGGTAGCAGGCAGGGCACGCAAAACACACAATTCGCTGATATGTCTGATCGATGCTATGACCATCGGCACTAGATGAGGACACCTAGTAATCAAAACCACACAGTTCTGATTTATCACAGCACTGCAGAGCAACGATCACCTGCTTATTACACAGTCAGGAAAGTGCACAGACCTTAGACTCAAGATGATTCCTCCAGGCTTCTTTGGTCGGAAAATTTTGTCCGCAGGCAACACAGGCAAAAAACTCTGATGGACTTCCTTTAAGATTGATGGTCGGGTCGCAAGGGGAGTGATCAAACCTGCATATGAGAGCTTTCACTCAATGTTATGTACAAAAGACCTCCATTTGTCTTCGGGAAAACAGTCAAGACATGACACCTACACAGACATGAATGGAAAATGATTACCTTTTCAAGTGGCCATCAAGGAGGGAAGCGTTATCATAAATTCGACCACAGTTAATCACGGGACAAGTATGCCTAGTTGAGTTACTTCTGTGGAAAGGAGCTCTGTGTCTTCTTCCAGAGCCAGCGCTGATCACTCCAGGTTGAAGACCTAGAAAAAAAAAAAAAAACAGCACAGTATGATAAATCCCACAGAGACAATCCACTGACAACCTCCCCTTCTGTAATAGAACAGCAAAACTACATTAAAAAAAATTAGTATACTGATAGAAATGCAAAGGACTACATGACTACTGTTTTTTTTTTAAACTACAACAGATTTCTAATCCAGATTAATAATTACCTGGCATCTTTAGCCACATGTCTACGCAGCGCTTTGCTTCCTGATTAATTCCATTTGCAGAGCCAACAGCCAGCTCCTGTTGTCCATGAGCTTTTTGTAAGATCTGCTTCTCCTGAAAATGAACAAAGACACAATAACATTACAAGATATCTGGAAAAAAAAAAAAACAAAAAAAAAAAAAACAGCTGACTATTTAATGCTAGTTATTTTTCCTAGTTATTTGTTTTCCATCTATTGTGACCACAGGGGGGCACTGTTGCTGGCACAACTGGGCTTAAATCATACCCATACACTAACAAAACAGAAAGAGAAATCCTAGCGGGCATTTAAAGTTGAGTTTAATTTTTCATTTGAAAAAATAAAAATGATATATTAATGAGGTTTTGCCAACAGTGAGAGAGTTTTCTGCCATTCATGACACTTTATGTAAAGCAGTTAATACACAAAATATTATGTTCTGATAACATCGCACGTATGTTTCAGCAGTTTAAAGTTGATAACATTTTGATTAAGACACAGTCCACATAAAGCATAAAGCGATGTAGTCTTTCCTTTGCTACTGTAGGTGCTGTGCTGAATGACGGCACAGATCTGAATGGAAACCATAACTAAACTAAAGTACTCTTTCTTCCCCACAGCCATTAGACTTTTAAACACCTGATGGGAGTTTACAACCTTGGTCTACCTCAACTTGCAACTATATTTGATCTACATTTTACAGTTTGCACATGCGCAATTGCACACACACTGCTGCATACTGAACTATACAACTGATGTAATATACCAAATTGAACAAATATGTACATAGCCATTTGCAGCTCAGATTTCTATTTGTATAGTTACACATACATGTACATGAGATACAATAGTAATAATATATACATACATGTATATATTATTACTATTGTATCTCATGTGCTGTTTTTTTGTGTGTGTTTTCTAAATGATCATTTATTCTATTTATTTTATATGAGGACATTTTTTTTTTTTTTGCCTGGTATCTGTTGTGGACAGCAAAGACAGAATTTCATTGTACAGGGAAACATGTTTCTTTAGTGTGCATATGACAATAAAACATGAAACAACAGAATCTGACACATTGAATGCTTACAAATGAAAACTATCTAGGATTAATTTTAATGTTTGTACCTTTTGTGTTATTTTGTATTTTAAAATTGTCTGTATGGTCATGTCATTTTATTTATTTATTTTTTGCTCAATGAGAGAACTAAAATAGGCAAACATCTGATATGGACGAGATGTGAGGATGCACACTCCAAAAGTATAACCACTTAATTAAAGCCCAACAGGTAACAGTAACTCAGTTTATTTTTCAGCACCCTTACCTTGAATGCTCTGCATTTATCTGCCCTTTCCTTTTTCTCTACGGCCACCTGGTGTGCCAGTCTGTCCAGTGTAGATGTAACACGCGCTTTATGACGGCTGATTTTATCTTCAAGCTACAGTTAAAAGAAATTACACATTTTTTTTTTTTTTTTAGGGAAAAAAAAAAAAAAACAATTTCAGGAGGTTAACTTATTAATAAAAGTATTAAATAACTAAGTGCTCGTTTTAACAACTTACTTTAACTGGCAATGATGAACATCCTTCATCCTCACTATCACTTAATAGGTCAATGCATTCCAATACTGGTCTGAGAGGGCCCTCCTGAATTAAGCAAAAGACACTTCAGGTTTATAAAACACACCCACAGTCCAAATCATGAGTGCCGGGACAACACGATACATGAACGAATGGTGTAAAACAGCAACCTATTTATTAGGCTTCATTAAGGTGATATTAAGCAACTTGGTCAGTCAATGTCACTAGACTGAAACCCGAAAAGCGATTATGTTATCATCTGCAACTATTGTTTATGTAATATAACAAGCGTGCACATAACTTACTGATACAAACTCCACTTCTTCGTCCACCTCATCTTCGTCTGCATCAACTGGAGAGGACATGTTTCTAAAGGCAACATAATAAAAAATACACATTTTCAAGCTGGAGTATGCAGTTATGGTGTTTTAGCGACAGTTCTTCTGACAATGTTTCGTAGTGTATCAGTCATACGTTGCAATCTGCTTAATAGTTACGTCTTAGTAAAGCATGAACAAAACAGAGAACAGTATTAGCTGGATGTATTAGCTGGATAGCTTAAGTCTCACAGCAGCTATGAAATGCTGCTGAATAGATGGATATTAAAATGTAATACCCATCGGAGTGCAGCTATTGTACCTAGCTAAACGATGCGGAAACTTCGTGTCGTTGTCAGGCCTTTTTTAAAGAAGGAAAACACGACTTGTTAATTTACTAAGGGTCACCCGTGCAGAAATTCAACATGGGGCATAATTTCTTCCTCGTTTCGCCACCTCATTTAGTACTTCTCTTCGGTGCTGCCTCTGAGGTAGGAGCTGCTCTACAGCAACTGTTCAGGCCTCAAATCAGTGTTGTTGCAGTATACCGATTAACCAGCAGCGGCAGGACCGAGCTGCGAGCTGCTAAACTGCACTCCAAAAGTCGAACGAAGAAGAAGTTACGCGCCAGTGCGCCTCGGTGGTGCATTCATGGACTGCATGAAGTTCGATGACCATAACATGGAAATCAAACCTTTCCGGTTTTTTTTTTTACACACATTGACATTGACGTTAAATAGCCCTAGCTGTCACGGAGAATTTGACTTGTCTTTTGAGTACTATCAACCAATCTGGTAAAAAAAAAAAACACATTACTAGCGACGGCATCCTCAATCTAATGTCAACTTCTTCTGTCGCTACTCCAGGAAGTGTTTCTGAAACTAAATCTCCCATCACCACAGGGTGCTACACAGTCATCGGATATCGTCGACGAGTTAATGTGTCACAAACACGGCAGAATTCGACATATTCAGCATGATTTAAATAAGATTAAGACGAGGAGATTACCTGCACCTGTGTTTACCGCCCTGTTAGTAGATTGGAAGCTCACTCCTACAGCAATCCTAAATCAACCTAAACGCAGCTGGTCCGGACGCCATGCGTAGGGGTGCGTTTCTTTTGTACGCGGAGTGTGCCGCGTGGACGGGGTGTGGACTAGCTACAAAATATACGAGATATCTAGGTCCGCATGTGCGCTCTTACCTAATTTGGGACGACGCGATGCTGTTGCGAAGTACTGCCCTTTTAATATTCCCGCCAGAGGCACCAACAGTACTTTGATTGATATTTAGCATTATTTAATGGAGACATAAATTGTTCAACACCAAACAGATATATGTAATTTGAAGCATTGCATGTGACTCATGTCCCATGCTCTACCATGCTGAATGCAGAATTTCTATTCTATTCTATTCTACAACCCTAGTTCCTAATATCATCATGCAATGATTTGCAAGTCTCACTAACCAATATTTGATTCGCAATAGGAGAATGTCATTTTGAATTTGATGGCAGAAACTCTTGTCTAAAATGTTAGGACAGAGTCACGTTTACCACTGTGTAACATCCCCTCTTCTTTTAAAAGCAGTCCATAAAGGTCTGGGAACTGAGGTGTCCAGTTGCTGGACTTTTCGGAGAGGAATATTGTCCCATTCTTGTCTGATATGTGATTCTAGCTGCTCAGCAGTCCTGGCTCTTCTTTGTCGTATTTATTGTTTCATGATGTGTTAAATGTTTTCAATTTGTGAAAGGTCTGGACTGCGGACAGGCCAGTTCAACACCTGGCCTCTTCTGCTACAAAGCCATGCTGTTATAATATATGCAGTATGCAGTTTAGCATCATCTTGCTGAAACATCTTTGAAAAAGACACCATATGGATGGGAGCATATGTTGCTCTAAAACCTGTATATTTGAGCATTGATGGTGCCTTTCCAGATGTGTAAGCATCTAGTTCCATAGCCACTAATGCACCCACGTAGCATCAAAGATGCATGCTTTTGATGCATTTCTGCATCATTGTCATATGTGACTTCTTCTTTGCCTAATACATAGAACTTGAACCCACATTTGTGGATCGCACGGTGAATTGTGTTCACAGACATTGATTTCTGGAAGTGTTCCTTAGCACATGCAGTGATTTCCATGACAGAATCATGACTGTTTTTAAAGCAGTGCAGTGCCCAAATATCACACGCATCCAGTTTGATTTTCGGCATTGATTTCTCAGAGTCTTTTGATGTTATTATGTACCGTAGATGATAAGATATTCACAGTATTCACAATTTTATGTTAAGGAACATTATTCTGAAATTGTTCCACAATTTGTAGTTGCAGGAATTTTTGCAGATTGGTGAACCTCTGCCCATCTTTACTTCTGAGAAACTCTGCCTCTTGAAGGTTTTTTTTTTTCACGTCATGTTACTGACCTGTTGCCAATGAACCTTGTCAGCTGCAAAATGTTTGCCTTTTTATAACTACTTCTAGCTTTTAGTTGTCCCCATCCCAGCTGTTTGAGATGTGTTGGTTCTATCAAATTCAAAACATGCTAATATTTTTCATGAAATAGTAAAATATCTCATTTGAAACATTTGATGTTTTCTATCTTCTATTATGAATAACATATTCAATTGTTTTTTATTTACATTTTACACATTTTCCAACTTTTTTGGAATTGTGATTGTATTGTATTGTATTCTATTTATTAAAGCCCATATGTTGCATATTTGACTTATACAGTATGATGGAAATATACAGTGATATTTATAGTAGGCTATACTTCTGTAACATTTGTGACTATGCAGCTAGAAAATGTATTAATAAAATCAAGGCCAATTGTTTTATTTGAAAAGGTATATTTTATGTCTAACTATTGGACTGATTAGATGTATAAATTATTGAACATATGAATGACCCATATAACTAAGTATATGTTGTCATATATTGAAAACTTTATATATATATAATCTAAGAATAGTGGCAATATGCAGTTGTATGGGTTAATTCTCACATCATTTAACATGCATCAACAATATGCGATATAAACACGTGTATTTCTCTTGCCACACTTTGCTTGTCTGAGTCTCTCACTTAACAGAAGGAGAGATGATGTCATTTCATCCCAAAAATTACATAACCCTTTTTGGCTTATGATCAGATTCCCTGTCCTCTCTAATCCTGAGAGTGTCTGTGCACAGGAGCTGCCTCATTTCAGCGCCTGTCAGTATAGGTTTCAAAGCCGTACTGAGCGGACCTGCTCTGGAAAATGTACACGGTATTTCATTTCAGAAAAGCATGCAGTATGTGTATACTGTGGTGATAATGCTCCAGATCTGAATAAAAATATAATTTCCCTCCTGATTACTCCAGGGGAGTACATCCATAGGTCCACACGCGTTAGTGTTATTTACTATTGCAGCGTTATGCTTGTGGGCAGACCCCTCTGCAGCAGATTACAGTGATGCTGGGCTGAATCTGCTGACTCTCCCTGCCCCCTGATAAAAAAAATAAATAAATTAAAGTGGCGTCTCTGCTGAGTCATGCATTGTACCTCACAATAATGATATCAATAGTCTGGGCTGTCCTTTTTGGACCTGTACGCTCTCCACGGTTTGCTGTGCGATGCTTCACGTATGTCAGTGAGTGTCTTTATTCTCTTGTCGAGTTACCAGCGGTATAACGGCAGCAGAGGAGCCGGCTGTCTCAGGCTGCCAGATCTGCCCTATATCTCGTCTTATGATGATCGCTGCGGCGTTTTTGGTCCTGTTAAGGCCGTACAGTATTCAATGTGTGCTGCTGTTGCTGTTGCTTTTGCTGGGGACTATTGCGACTATTTTGTTTTTCTGCTGCTGGCATCGCAGGCTTCGTAATGGAAAGCATCCAATAAAATCGGTGCTCTCTGGACGCCCCAAGAGCCGCGGTGAGTAGCGTAGGCCAGCCGCATCTTCATACATTTGTGCAGCCTACAGACATTAGATGTACACGTAATTGCTCATAGTCTGATAATTTGTATCTGCTCTATATTGAAGCAGTGTCAGGACCGTTATACAGCAGCTGTTTGTGCTGTGAGACTCAGAGGTGTTACTGTGCGTGAAGATGCTGTTCTGTTTATTTTTTAAAGTAACCTGAAGCATCTTAAACTTGTTAATATTGTTGACCAAATGCTTATCTCATAAATGATCTGCAATTCTTTTATTCTTTTACATTCTAATATCTCTTTGTAACGTCTGTTATCTGTCTTATAGTTGGCCTGCGAACGCATCATTTTCGATCAGAGGTAGGATGAACTTTTTAAAATTATGGCTTTGTCATCTAATAGCCGGGAGAAATGACGTCTTGAGTTAAAGTCAGGCTATATGAGCTTTAAGCTTTAATTGAACAAATGCTTCACCTAAAAGAGCCTTTCTTTAGACTTTTATCGAGGGCTGCATGGCTATTTTAGGGTCTATGCTGTGCGCAGTGCGCATGTGTTGTCAATAAATGATGGGGTGATGTTGCAGTTTTACTACTTCTTGTTCTCAGAAATACATGGGAATGCTACGTGTAACTGAGCCGACATAAACCTCAATATTAGATATGTTAAATGCCATTTGATGCTGACGACTAAATACATTAAGCAATGTCTGTCGATAAGTTTCCGTTTTACGCTTTTTACTTTCAAAATAAAACTAGAAATGGTGTAAGAAAACATAACCGTATCAGTAATAAGCTACTGGCTTGCAAATGAATTATTATAAACGGATTTAAACCACTTCATGCTGAACTTAAAATGAACGTTAGGTTGTGGATAAAACTGTTTTAGTAGACTGTACTCATTTTCCTGACTTGCCCTATGAAAGAGATTAGCATCTTTTTAATCAAAAGAGCTAGAGTTGGTGGAAACTAATTACAGTATAGCCACCATTTGTTTAAAGTGCAGTATTGGTATATCAGTGTTATTACTCTGGATTGTACTGCTACAGAGTACTTTCTCCCTTGTTTTGTAGTTACAAAACCAAAAGCTTGCCTTCCTTTGTAGGTCATGTTATTGAACCACAGGATACTGAATCCCTACTGACTCAGTACTGTAGCTGGTAATGATTCAGTATCATATTCAAGGGCAGCAAAGGCAGGATAGTTTTAGAGCATTAATATTATAAAACAGTGTCCTCCACCCTTAATAAAACCAGAGAGAGTCTAAAGGAAAAGGAAATGATAAGCATGTTTAAAAGCATGATTTTTTTTTTCAGTGACCAAAATTTTTGTATAATCAGTCTCTGAGACCTGTGTCTTTGAAATCTAGATCATATATAGTAAAAGCAGTCCACCTCTACTTTAAGAAACTTGAATTGCAATCACAGTTAATCTTTATAATCTAATTTCTCATGCTGACACTGTATACCTAATGCATACCTAATGTTACCAGCTTGACATGTTCTTGTTTCCCAGGGCTTCAGGCACAGTCCACATCGTGCAAGGAGGAGCATACATGCTCGAGTGACAGAGGAAAAGCCCAATCTGGTCGAGGTTCCTGAGAGTGAACCCGATTCATTGTCGTCTCTAAGAAAACGCAAAGTGAAGAAAAGAGTCCTGCCAGAATTTTACCAGTCTGTACAAGTCACCCCTACACGTAAACCTGTAGGTACTCCTCTTCACTGTTAACCATGATTAAGACTGATCTGTTTGCTCCCCTCAACAGGAACGTGGCAGTGTACGTTTGATTCTGGAAAGGCGTGCTAACTTGCTCTAGGGCACAGGGGAGATGCTTTTTTTTAAAGAACCTGAGACTTGGGTGTGCTGTTGAATGATGGTTTCGTCCCATGAAATGAACCGTTGCTGAGTTGGTACTGCAGAGTATTTGGTTCAGTTCCTGATCATCATATCATATGCACAGATCAAACATTTCTCATTTGCATAAGTGATCAAAGGTTTTTTTTTTTGTGTGTGTTCCAAATATACAGCATCAAAAGGGGATTAAAGGTCCCTTAAAATGTTTTCCATTAAAAAAAAAGTCTCAACAGATCCTGTAAACTTCACTTTAACTATTGTTACCAAGAAAATAAAAGACATAGGAATTCACCAGATATAAAGTATTATTATACAAATACCCCATGTCCCAGTGTTTTTACATTAGCATACTAATTCTAAAGGTGCTGCAGCGTTAAAGGGTCAATGTATTTAGTACTCTCAACAATCCAAACATATCCTACTTAATTCTAATAGTAATAGTAAGAAGCTCTAAAGTGAATCACCCATTTTAATAGATTCTCTGAATCTTTTAATAATTTGAATTAGTCACACTAGTCTGCACGCTAGTACGTGCCCTTGGAAACATAATATGGTACACTCCTTGTGCAACTTTGTTATCTTACCACAGTTTTAGATCTTCAGCTTTCCTGCATTTCCACATCCTTCTGTTACCTTATCAGTGAGCTGCACTGCTTGAAAACAAACGCAGACCTGCTGTCCTTCAATACTTTTATCACTTTCAGATCATGCTGTTAAAAAGTAAAGTAAGGAGAGACAGGACAACATTTGACCCAAGGACTGAAGCAGGAGAAGGAAAGGGGCTCATCTTAAAGAATGGGACTTAAAAAAACAAAGGAGTGACCACAGTAAAGTCCTTTGGTTTGTTGGCTTTTTTTATGTATTGCTCCTCTAATCTAGGAATATTTTTAAGTTCCAGAGAAAGAAATTTGGATTCCACATTCACAAAATCATCTCATCTGCAGGTGTTTTTTGAATGTGTCTGATGCAAATGTGATATGACTGCATTCAGAATATTAAATCCACTACCCAACATACAGTTTACCCCTGCTGCTTTACATTGATGTTATTTAGTATGAGTGTATAAGTTTAGACTGACAAACTGTCCAAAGGAGCCTACTGATCTCTGCAGAACAGTCATCGGTGGAGACCCAGTGATAGTCGTTCATTGTGTTGCAATGTTCTAGATAACAGAAAAAAACAGTTTGGGGCTTTTTTATCATTGAAATGGTCACCAGACAACATGCACAGCAACTCACCTGGAGCCAGCTATCGGGCAATACTTATCATTGTGTTGTAGCCACTTGGCATTTAAGTTGGATATTTTGTTGCCACAGGTTTTACAAAATCAACTGTGTGCTCCATGTTTTATTGATACATTTATTGATACAGATGAAATGTTTAACCAAGGAGTGAAAAAGAGGAAAAAGATAAATTACAATATGACACAGTATTGTTATTCTAACAATACAACAAGAAAAGGAGGTTCACAAATTCCTTGAATGACAATAAGAATAACAGTTCAGACATGAATGCAATTATGAAAACACCAAGATAAATGAACACAGGCCTAATTTAGGCCATGATGCATCATTTATAATGTATTTACATGCCTAGCTTATGACAATCTGTGTAAAATGAATAATCCACACTGGTTCTCTTGTCATGATAAAGCCACATTTTGCATGTTTTTTGTTTTTTTTAAACATGTAATCTATGATGCTGACCAGCAGAACGCCACTTAAACAAATGATTTGAGCTTAATATTCACACGAAGCAGGTCATGAGTGAAAAATATGGTTTGCATTACATTTATTTAACAATTATTTTATCTGTTTTGTGCAAGTACTCAGTCAGAGCTTCACCAAAAGAAGTCTTCAGTGGTAAAGGAGTAACTTTCATGCTCATTATGGTTGCATTAATTTTAACATCAGCAACAGCTCTTGGGCAAAGAATGTGAGGTTTGAAAAATTAATGAAGAATTGTCTACCTTCCCAAGTGATGGAGGGGGGGGGGGGGGGGGGGGGGGGGGGGCTCTAATATTTCAGCTAGTCCCTGTAATTTTCTTAAATCAAATAAAGTGAAAACTGACTTCTGAGAACATAGAGTTATTCCAGTAGCAAATTAAGACTAACTTTCCTCGAATCATGCAGTTGTTTTCCATTTTATGAGGAGGAATTATGAAGAAAGCTGATTAAAAATTGCAACACTAAGCTGCCTTTTTAGGACTGAGTTTTATCCTGATGAAAACTGATGCAACAAAATGAAAAAAAAAAGGCTTCTAATATTAACACCATGGTGCTTTTATCAGCTCTGCAGACAGCCATGAAAGCAGCCGCTATTTTAAGCCACAAATCACTTTCTGTGACACTGTAGAAATAATATCCTCCACTTTGACAAACTATGAAGAAGCTCTAGGTTTACCTATTAATAACAGCAGGACTGCAGACTTGTTCTTTAATGTCTTCATGTCCACAGAAGATCTGTTTTAACTCCCATTAAACTACACTTTTGTCATTTCTTGTCATACCTTTGCCCCACCCTCTCCACCGGGTTGTGCTTGCCTGTATTTGTTCTGCTGCCCAACCCCAGGTGTGTTAGGGCGCAGCAAGGAATTGCAAAAGAAGGTAATCCATGTACCAATGCTATCTTTGAGCACTTTTGTTGTGATTTGTGTTACAAAAAAATAACGTGTAAGGATTCACCAAATCAGTCAATCCTGGAAATAAATGTACAATAATTTAGTTTTGTTTTAATATAGTTTTCTGATTTAATACTTAAACTAAGTGCCCTCGTTGCACAGTGTTTTACTGTGCCCTCTGTGTCCACATTTGCGTAATTGTGTGCAAAGTCTCGACAGTATTGATCCAGGGTGGGGGGGGGGGGTCTGTTGTGTAGTCCTTACCATGAGAGTAGGATTATACACCTGTCTTCAACCCCGCGTTTAAGGTCGCTATTTGTAGCAACATAGAACCTCGGTATAAGGATGGCGCTCTAACACCACCATCGCTGTTGGAGCTGCTGTTGTTGGCTACCGGGTATGACGCGCAGACACATGCATTCTGCTCTCCCATCACGGTCCAGCTTTGCCTCGACAACACACGGCGTATCATCCCTCCAGCCCTCTGGAGATCTGACATCACCTCACATCTTTAATGCTCCGACAAGGGACGAAAGCGTGGCCGAAGCATCACTCAAAGGGCGTGGCGCCTTATGAAATATGTCTCTGAAGGGTGGAAGCTAATAACAGTGATAGAGATTGTTTTTTTTTTCTTCCAGCTGACAGGTCTCCATGTATACAGTGGTAAGTGTTGTTATTGACCTGGCGGGGGAGCCAGATACTATTGATTTCACATCGCCTTCATTTGGCTCTTTCGCTTATTGTTACGGGTCATTTGGAGTTGGGGGCTCAAGTGTGCGTCTTCACACCTAACATGCGTCCACATTACGCACCTTGACCCTCGATGGACAGGGAGGAAAATGGTTTCTGAGCGTTTTAATTCTTGAGCGGTGTTCTCATTCGTTTCAAGACAAGCATTGTTCTTTCCCCCTTTATCCCCATTTTTCTTTTGTCTCACAGAGCTCCAGTTCGGGCAATCCGTCCCTGCATTGCTCCATGTCTTCCTCGGCGGATTTTTCGGACGAGGATGAGTACAGTCTTAAATCTGGATCGGCGTCTCCCGCACCAGGAGACACTTTACCCTGGAACCTGCCGAGACATGAGCGGTCCAAGAGAAAAATCCAGGGAGGATCCGTGCTGGATCCGGCGGAGAGAGCTGTGCTGAGGATCGCAGGTGAGGGGCAGTCTCCTTAATATCAAGATATTAGATAGCAATATGCTGTAAGGACAAAGACAGTGATCGAATATGTTGTTATAACCTCTATATGGTGCATTTAGGGATTAAATGTGAGACCTCCTAAGGTGTATGATTTTCTGGTCGCCCCAGGTTTAATTGGGGACATGAGCTTGTCTGTAGTGACGTGGATCTGTGGCACATGTGACGGTATTTTGGTCTGCTTTTATTCCGGGTGTGATGCTTTAAACCCAGCCAAAAGATTATTGATTGCCTAGTGTAATTTTAACATAGGTTCCTTCTTATCATTCATTTGGTTAAAAAAGAAAACGGTCAAATAGTCATTTTTATTTAAATTATTTGCTGATATGCAAACTCCTGGGACGCGTTTATGTGCGCAGAGGTTGATAATTAAAGGCTGTTATCCTTGTGACATGGTCTTGTAATTGTCTCAGTGTGAGACAATTACAAGAAGGAAAACTTGTTTTATATCACGTAAGCATTTTAAAATGATACTTTGACTCTAATTGGTGTTGTAAAATCCCTCTGGGAAACAGTGTTTCAGATAGGGACTGTCATACGTGTCGCTTTCAATGTAAGCTGGGAATCCGTGGGTCAGTAGTGAGTTGATGTCAGCACAAGATACATTTACAATTTCAAACGTCTTGTAAATTAGCCAAAAATTGCTCGGGCAGCCGGAAAATACGTGGTCTCTGTTAGGACCCGGTACTGAGTGACTGAGTTTATTTGTGCGCACTCTTAAAAAAAAAAAAGAGCCGTTAGCATAATTCAGCCTAGATTTAAAATCCTAGTCAGGCGACATCCTCCCTGTTAAATTAGATTCACTTGTGATAAATACGATTTTTAACATCGTTTTGATTTATCTTTAAAATCAGTATTGAGTTAACTGACTCGTTAAAACGGAACCTTTATTTTTGCAGTGCAGCCCGTCCGACAGTCCTTCCTATCACTCTATGAACCCCGGAGAGGAAGTGTCGTCTATTGGTCAGAGCGTAGACAAGGGAGGGTTGTAGGGCGTTTCCTTTCATACAACAACAGCGCCGATAGCGCTCTGAATCCACACACATGCGTGTACACACATACACACACCCGTGCTGTGTCCCTGTCCGTCGCTGGTGAATGTCCAGTTTGGGAACCCCGGGTTATGGCTCAGTACGCACCGCAGGCTTATGCGCTTTCGGACGAACAGGAATACCTCCAAGCTTATGAGGATGTGTTGGAAAAATATAAAGGTAGGAGGGTCAGTGTTGATTGGATATGTTTCAGCTTAAGAACGAAGAAATTGCCTGATTGCTGCTTGACAGTTCAATAAATGTCAGCCCGCTTCCCCCCACTCTCTCTCTCTTTCTCTCTGGTGACTGGCTGGTCTTAGTGACTTTATCCCTACTGTGGAAAAAGTGGGAATATTTCCTGCATGACATCACACTTAGGTTGAATTTGAGTAGCTCAAACAAAGGCTTTTTGTCATCATAGTTGATCATTAAATAGGAGAATTATTATTTATCTTAATTAACTGTTATATTAAAAACACAAAAATTTACCTTGAAATATATGCAGAGAAAGTCAGATTACAGTGTTAAATTGAATGGGCTGAATAGATATATCAAATCTGCAATATGAGCAAATCACATTTAAATATACAATATAAATGAATTTCCTTGCATGTTTAAAACGATCTTGCTTGCGGGAATGAAATTCAAATGTGTGGAGCCTGAGTCCTGGCAGGACAATGACATAGCAGGATACGAGTCAGCTCTCATCAGTACCTTGTGTAGCTGCTCCATTTGGGTCTATCTAATTAAATAGAGTAAATCCATCACACATAAGCGGCTGACTTCATTCAGCATATCTGTGATGGCCAGATCTTGACATTTCATGCTCACGTATTCTCAGGCCAGGCCTGCAGATCTGGTGGATGAAAATTCAGACTGACAGTAGTTTTAACTCTTGCATTTCCTTTTCACTTAGCTGAACAAAGTCACGCATCAGAACAACATGTAACTAATACTATGTCTTGTTGTACCAGATAGTTGTCGCGAGCATGTTCTCTCAGCTGTTGAGTATTTTAGCCAGCAGGCCCAGTCAGCTGTGGTATAAGGCTTAAATGCCCCGACTGCACTCTAATGGGATCATATGATGTAGCATCATTAGGAATCTGTGGCTGGTGTCTTCCGGCAGAAGAGCTGCGATAAGACAACAAGCACACTTATTTTAGTGTTTTCCAGCATCACAGCAAGTCTGTGATCAGCTTTCCATGTTGTGAACTGAATCTAGGGGATATTTGACTCCACACCAAAGGCTGCATGAAAAATGAACTTAACAATGAAGGGTAAGATGATTTTTTTTTTCTTTTTCGGTTTTCTTGATAGTTTAATAACAATTTTGCAGTATTCTGAAGCACTGTAGTTGCAGAATCATTCTAATGTTTTACTGTTTAACCAGTTTGTCACTTTTAATATTTCAAGTCAAGTAAAACTGAATAAATTTAGTGTCTTTTTTTGGACTTATTAATATTATTCTGCACAGAATTGTTTGGACAGACAGACCCTGGTAGAAAGTTGAGGTTTGTCTGTGGGCAGTAGATCTGCTTTGATCGCTTGCTTTGGTTACACTCTGCACTTTATCAAAGAAATAAAAAGCTTTTAATAGTTAAAGTACAACATTTATTTCAACATTTATTTAGAAGAGTCTGTTAAAGAAGGAATAAACACTCTCCTTATGAACTGAACTGATTCTTTACAAATTTGTGGATTGCTTGTATCTGCAGATTTACACAACAAAAGCAGTTTGCTGCAGGTGTTATTTGAAATACCTTAATCGGTACTGTTTATTAGTGGATTATAAGGCTGATAAATATTTTTAAATAATTTTGAGTGAGACTTTTTGTACATAAAGTATATTCTTTTCTTGAGACATTTGCTCAATTGATGCTGACTAAAAATCCGGGCTTTATTTTCCTTTATTTGCAATTGATACAATCATCCACAGCCCAAAGCGTCTTTCCATGTGATGGCCAGAGTATCAAAGGAACACTTTTTCATAGCAAACCGATCAACAGTAACCAAGCAAACAAAGAGCAGTAAACAGAAAAGCCAGTGAGAAAGCTAAGAGACAGACTTTTGTTTGTTTTGTTTTCATTTTTAACTCTTGAAATTCAGGTAACTGTATTATTAGCCCATGTACGCTAGGCCTCCATGAAATGAGGAAACATCAGTACTGCAATGGTGACATAACCTGTGACAGGTAAACAAATATTCAAGTGTGCATGCTAAGTATGCACTTCTATACTGTGCCTTTCACTTTAAGACCAAGCCATGAATACCCCATGCTCGCTGAATAAAGCAATTAAATAAATGATGTCAAACATGATATTACTGAAAGCCGAACATTGGTGCGGTGATTAGCGCTGTTTTGATCCTCCTTGCCAGCTCGGAGCTTTCTGTGTGAAGTTCGCATGTTCTCCCTGTGCTTCTGTTGGCTTCCAGTGGGCGCTCTGCCTTCCTCCCACAGTCCAAAGATGCTTGTTAGGATAATTGGCAATTGGTGTGTATTATCTCTCTCTCTGTGTTACCTCTGCGATGGATTGGCACTCTGTCCAGGGTGCACCCCGCCTCTCGTCCTGTGACAGCTTGGATAGGCTCCAGCAACCCTAAGAAGATAAGCAGTTAAAAACAAATGGATGGGTAGATAATACTGCACAAGGTCAAATATTTGCTTGCTAAGTGTAAATGTAAAGAATAACTTTTAAAATTAATTTGGTTTCAGGTGGGTTTTTTTGTGATGTATTTATCATTCATACTCAAATTGCAAAGAGAGTGAAAATAGTTTATTGGTCAGCACTAAAATATACATACATGTATTTGTTGTGCTGACTATCGTGCTTATTTATTTATTTGGCTCTAACTAGACATGAAAAGAAAGCTGTCCTGGTTTAATTGTAGCAGGTTAGGGTCATGTTCTTAGTTTTTGTTTACCTCCAGATTTACTTTTCCAGCACTTTACCATTGAAAAGGGAAATAAAATTACAAACATGCTGAGGTTCCGAGCTAACGTGAGTTCACATTTTTTTGAATTGCCACTATTGCCACTGAATGAGAACGTGCGTGTTGCTCTTGTTGTACCAGCTTTAAGAACGCTTTGTTAAACAGAGCGACTGCTTTGGGTTGTGCTGAAATTCAATGCAGGGTACACATACAAAAGACTGTAAACTTGAGCAATGAGTTAAAGACATGTTTCTTAGAAACATACATCACTTAATGGCAGTGGGCAGTGGTTCTATGGGATCACACTGTTCCAGCAGAGCCTGCTTGGGAGGCTGTCGGCATGAAGAGGTCATTGGGTTTCTTAATAGTTGATGATCCTCTAACCTCAATGAAGATTTAATGGATTAAACATTTGGTAGTTCAGTCAGCTTTTTCTCGCAGTATATTTTGTTCTTAAGATGTCTTGTGGTCCAGATATGGTTTCACCAGAACCTGTATGAACATGTTTTGCATGCTGATAAAGAAGAGTCTTGATGGAAATGCTAATTTACCTGTGTAAACCTTTTGCTTTCCAAGCAAGATTTTTCTTATGACAAGATAAACATTTTTTATTTGCAGATTTTTAATAAAGAACAGGACACAAATTCCTCCTTATTATAGGGCTATTTGTTTATCTTCAAAAGGTTCAGTGTGAAAAGAAATTCCCAAGAAGTTATATATTATAACCAGCTAGACGCCAAAAATGTGTGTGTTTTTTTTTCCCAAGACACTCAAAAGATACAAAGCAGTGAACCAGCGTCAGGATGCCTCTTCTGTTTTTTATTAGGGTGTGGTCTGCCAGTGTCTCTGTCAGATTTCCGTCTGTGAATCTCTGTGGTCTTCATTATGACTTGCAGGAGTACTGCAGATGCTTAAAGGTATCTTACTATTATTCACACTAACCCTTTTAATATTTTTATTCCCTTGTTTTATCAAGCACAGTAGCGAGGGAGAGACCTTTGCATTTTTTGCACAGTCACTGGCTTTGTCCACCCTCCTGGGCTGTGCAGCCCAACCCCTCTGCTCTATGTCGACAGCCCACTCATCACATTCAAATGGCCTAGTGGCCCACACACAAAGCAGCCTGCCTGTATGGAGACTGTCTGCTACCCTACAAAAGATACTTTGTTTTAATGAAAGCTGGATCCAAGTTTCACAGACTTGTTCATGTGCCATGTTGATTATGGTGGCACTCCTTTTTTGGCCTTTGGCTGAGATTTACACCTCAAGAAGCCTCACTTTGAAGATGATTTCTACCCACCTAGCTTTAGCCCACAGTAACTTCCTGTGGGGTTGCTTCATGCTGGTTATGCTGTAGGCAGTGAGTATCCGGTTCAAATCCCAGCTCAATCCTTATGGGACATCTCTCATATTTGCTCTCTTTCTGTAATGGTTGTTTCTAAGCAGAGGCAAAGAAATGCCATAAAAATAGAGAAAAAAAAGTAATTTTCTGCACTGAATACTGTACCTACACAGCAAGGCATTATTGCCTCCAAAAGCTGCGCTAACTTATATTTTCATAAATAATAGGAACGTGCTTCATAGATTTAAATTAAATCTTTATTTTGAAAGATAGAATATTATTTTAATATATGTGCGGAATTCTGTTAGCCAGTTATATTCCAGGAAAATAATAATTATTTAAAGGAAATGTGGTTAATTTCTTTTCCACACTAGAAAGGTAGGAAGGAAATGAGGTTTGTCCTGCCATATTAAGTATCTGATATCTGCAGATTCACGTGCTCATGGATGAACAAGTACATTAGATTTTTGGATCAGTTTCTGATTTCAGCTCAGTAACCTGACCGTAACCTCCAAGAGTTACTGATATCAAGCTGCAAATGCAGCTGCTCTCAGTTTCATTTTGCAGGTTTTGCAAAGATGCGTTCTTAGATCAGACTTCTTCTTATCTGCAGTCAGAAAACAAATGCCTGATTGTTTTCCTGTTACTGACCGGTACATTTTGTTTACACTAAGTGCTAAAACATGATATTGTTCTTGCTGCTTCCTTGAGCTAATCAATAAACCTCATTTCAAAGCATCACAGCTCTTAAAAAGCTTCTTTACTGTCCCTTTAGTCTTTAGCTACAGAACTGTAACCTTTTATTATATTTATCATGTAGAGCTGTATATGCACCATGTAGATTTCTGCACATTAGATTAATTAATTAGGTTGAAATATGGGTTTACTGCAGTCCAGTGCATTAAAACAAATGTGTGCCTGAGCACAATGCATGCTCTCTGTTGTATTTATATGCTGTCATGGTGATGGGACCAGCATGACTGAACCTCATTCCAAAGCCCTGCTTAGCTCCGCTTACATGAGATCATCTTGTGAGTTTCTCTGTCCCACCCCTGACTCATGCTCTGAAGCCTTTCCTCTCCCACTCCAGCAGCAACACCCTTCTCTCCCATTTGCAGCAGATGCTGGGAAGCATTGCCACAGTGGCAAGAGGAAACAGGTTTCCTAGCGCCACGTTTTTAAAATGGAACAACCATTAAATGGGCTGTTCCATTTGCTTTTGTTTTTCCTTTACATTAAGAAACCTGCTGGTTTAAAACAATTTCAACACTCTTGTGAATAACCTCATACCTTTTGTAACATGTACAAATAATAATATTATAGGATTCAAATAAGATTTTCTTGATGTAAGCTTTGCAATGTTCATTTTTAAGAAAGGTGGCTTAGAAAATACACATCGATTCTGTACAGGGTGAAGGATGGATTATAGTTTTGATTGAAAGGATAATGGTACTAATCATATGTTATTAGGGTCTCCAAAATAACTAGATCTAACCCATTTTAATGCAGTGTCAGTTTTTGGACAGATGAGTTCAACGGCACTGTCGACTATTATTGTCAAAACATGAAATTAGGAAATATCTGTTGAAAAAAATGGGTAGAATTAATTATTAAGAATCACAGAAGCACCTGTGGCAGGTTTTGCTGGCCTGGACGTTATTGAAACCATTCAATTGGCAGTTTCTTTTAATTTCTTAGATTTCAGTTTCTTTTACTGCTGTAAGAAAAAGCATGTAGCTCATTATTAGCTATGCATATGCTATAGAGCAGAACAAGGACAAAATCATTTGGGATGATGGAAAACGGTGGCTTTTATTTATTTGCAGCTGCGTTTCTTTTATTTCAAAACAGAATTAGTTGATGGTGAATGGCAATTGTTTCTTGACTGTGGATAGCAGTAACATTTGGGCCCAATCTGGGCGACTTAAAGCACTTTTGACTCATTTAGGACACCAGCATGCGTTATTTGAACCAGACGTGCCCCAAAAGTCATGAGGTGGGCTTGATGTGGGTCATGACAAGTGTTTTGTGGTCTACATACCAAGTGGACCTGTGGCTGACTCACCCTGAGTCAACACTGTCAGTCAAGGCCAAATGTGGCCCATAGAAAACTACAGATATGGCCCACATTTGGGCCAAATATTCATTGGTGTCAGGGTTCAGTGTGGCAGGTGCAGCTGTTGCACCAATGGAAGCTATTGGATTGTTAGCACCTGTGTGTGTTTGTGCGTATGTGAGCGTGTTCATGCAAGCGCCCTAAGTCTGCATTCATGCCCCATTAGCTATCATTAATGGCTCCCTGCAGTTACAGCTAATGTCTGTGGGTACTCTGCCAGCTTCACCTTTATCCTCCATTTGCATTTCATCAAGGGTCAGCTTCACTTGTGGGTGTAGCAGGGCACATCATCATTACACTACACGTTGAAAATAGTCAGAAAATCTATAATTATTTTCTGTCTGTATATCCTGTTAATTTTGCACTTTACTGCATGTTTTCAGAAAGCAATGGCAGCCTTAATTTAATGATGTGCAGCAGTGGTTCATACTGCACCTTTTCAGTGCATATGCTTTCTCTGCAAAGGAGTAATAAACAAAATAATATGAATCCTTCCACTGACAGTTATCATTGTTGCCTTTTTCTTAGTTTCATCTGTACTTTAGTCTCCAAAAAAGCGAAGACTGACTGGACCGGCTGCACTGAAGGCTTGGGAACCTGTTCTAGTCGCTTACTTCACACCTTGCCCCACCCTCAAACTGGCTGCAATATTTCACTAACAAAGAATGGGAAAAATGCACCTTCCGGTATCTCCCCTTCTGTTCCGTTCTTCTTTTTTTGTTTACCTTGCCATCTACCCAGGAACCGTGATGACAGCATGCCTGTTAAAGCACACTGGATGCATGTGATCATACTGAAATGAGTCACCAGTCGTCCTCTGTTGTGATATGCACTGTGTGCTCAGCTTTTTTAAGCCTCTAAGCCATTGTTTGACGAGCACAAACTGTTGAATATTAACATTTTAGAATGTTATAAATTGCAACAAACCTGATTTTTAAAGGCTGACAGTCTCTCGGTCCTTCCACTTCTTTTGTCTAAATAGATGGATTGCTATATGCTTTATGTTAAGAGCTCATCTACACAGATATATTTTCATATAGCTCCATCACCAGATTAACATTTCATTTTAGTTTGGATTATGACCTAATACCCTCAGGGCTATATCAGCTTAGCTGTAGATTGTGTTTATCACTTATTAGTAAATGTGAACATTCTAATGTGGTGTACATGTTAAATACTTGATAAATATTCCAACTTAGCATTGCCATTGTGTGCATGTTCACATCAGAAACATTATGTTAGTAGAAGAAAGAAGCAGTCGAAGGACCCTGAATAGAAGTCTATGGGTGAATTTTAAAGCGCTCAAGGTGGCAGTTGTTCTCTGCCCCCAGAGAGCCAATTAACACCGAAACAGGAACAATATTAGACTGTTGTTATGTTAACGCATGGACATAGTAGTGCTTCACAGCTGTTTGTGAACCTGTGCATTGTAAGAGTAGAAATTGGTAAGAAAAAAGCTTTTTTTTTTTTTTTTTAACCTTTATTTTGGCATTTGTTTAGATAAAGGGGTTCAAGTAACCACCCTGATTCTATCAGAGATGCTTGGTGAGTTCTAATCAGCTTGCATCTAGAACAGGGGTCTTGAAGCTGTGGCTCTGGAGCTGCATGCGGCTCTTTTGCTCATCTCAAATGAATATGGACATGAACAATAGTTATTTGATTAATTTTTGCTTTTATTGCTTTAAGAAATTCTTTTGCATCTTCCATTTGTAAAAATGTGTAGTTTCACTGAAAAAAAAAAAGATATTCCATTAATTAAAATGTCTGTCACAGCCTGCTTCTGTCACCTGGTGCCTTATCATTTTAATTTAGCTAAACTCAGTAGCAGGGGATAGAATACATGTATGCATATAAATGTCTAGTCTTGGGTCCCCCAATGAAACATCATTGTCATGTAGATTTGTTTGCTTTCACTGACAGTGCTGCTGGCTTGCCGGTATGCTTGATCTGCAGCTGGGCTTTAGCCCGAATTAAACAGAAACTGGTCTACTTTTACTTTTATTTTTTTAAAAACTATTAGGCTGTTTAAATGTTTTATCTATTGCCAAAGTAAGCTACTTTTAATTGATTCATTTGGATAAATACAGGTAGAATAACACGTAACCCTTGCTCTTTACTAATTTTTGGTTGCAGATTTCAATTTTCATTTTGCTCTCTCATGTCATATTTTTTTCACAAGTGGCAGTTGTAAACATGATCCAGATGTTTTTTGCTATATTTGTGGATGCTTCACTACCTCCAAACAGTAAGAAAACATAACGGATTTTGTGAGAAGGACATAATTTACTGATATTGATATGAAACTGGGCGACGTACCAAAATGTGTCTTGGTCGCCTCGTTCAGTTTGTCAGGTGTGTGTTGCAAACTTCTGAGCATGAACTAAGAAAAGAGAAAGAGCTTGATTTTTGATATTCCAGCAGGATGGAGATAGCCACATTACTTTAATGACTGCTGCTTCTGTTTAGTCAGTATTCTAAAACTAAATCATCTTCAGTTACTCTAACCCGCCATCAGCAATGACACCTGTACCACAGTCGGATGAAATGCCCCCTCCCATTTTTATCAGCTTAGCTGGTGAGAACGGAGAGTCTGATGCTGTTTTGTCTCCATATGCACAACATTCTAGTGATGAGGACTGTGACGATCCATCTTCTAGGAGCTCATCTGTCCCTCAGTTATTCACTCAGCCAGATTTAAATAAATTTGGATCTGCCAAAGGAAGCGGCTGAGTTGCTTGGGTCTGGGCTCAGTGAGGGAAAAATTCCTGGCTCCAAGAACTAACGTTACTTTTTATAGGCATCGGGAGAAGGATCTATTTCTGTTCTTTGAAATGGATGATGACCTTGTCTATTGTGTTGATGTTGAGGGTGGGTTATGATGACTACGATGCAAGTGAGTGGAGGCTGTACATTGACAGCTCAAAAGTCAGCCTAAAATTTGTCCTAGTGCATAATGGCAATTAATTTGCATCTGTGCCAACTGGTCTTTCTGCCCAGTTAAAAGAAATCTATGAAAGTGTGCAAACTGTGTTGGAGAAGCTGAAATACAAGGAGCACAAATGGATCTTATGGGGGAAAAAAAAAAGGATTCACATTTTGTGACAAAAATGTATGTGAGTAAATATTAGTATTTTTGAACTCAGCATTATTGAATTAGATAATATCAACAATTTTCTTGAAAACAGCATAAATTCTATTTTTTGTTGCAGGGTGATGTAATAAGTCAAATGTTCTGCAGCTGGCACTGTTTTAGCTCGTACATAGAAATGCTGACCTAAAGTAACCTTCTGTTACTCTGTTTCAAAGTTAGGCCTTTATGATTATAGATATTTTTTCCTCCACTTGATCTTTTTTGGTAATAAAAATAATTAAAATAGCAAAAAAAAATGTTTTTTTTTTGTTTTTTTTAATAGTTCTCTGGTTTAACAAATGAAACAAAACATATATTGTTGTAATAAAATTGCAAAGTTGAAGCACCAAATAATGAGAAATAGCCCACCACAGAGTAGTCCCATTTTGCATATAGATTTTCTGGTCTTAAATAGCTAAAAAATGGCTCTTTTTGATAGCAAAGGTTGCCGACCTCTGGTCGAGAAGGACCAGAGGTCACCAGCATGCTGATGTTTTGCTCAAAGCAGCACGCTGATAATGTGCAGCCTCACAAAGCTACTGCTATGGGCCAAGGCTCCACAGTCTCATTGTGTTAAAGTAATAAAAAGCCTTGTGACACACCAAAACTGAAATGTACATACAACACAATAACAAATATATTTACTTGAGAATTTCTAAACCATGATTGCTAAAGTTTTCTCATTTTTTAAAATATATATTTGGTTTTCTATTAGTCTCTGAACAGGATCACTATTGTATGGAGTAGGGTCTTATTCATTTAATTATGTCAATGAATTTTTTTTAAGCTGCACTAACCAGAGCTATTAGCTGAATCACTATTAAATAAAGGTAGAAGATGTTAGCTTGTGCTTTAAACAAAGCCGTGCTCACTGCGGCTGCAATACAAGAGCTGTGAAACGAACGCTGTTTAGCAAGAATGCTTAGTGAGTCCTTGTCACTGGGTTGAAGGTTGAGTGCTCTCCAGTTTAGACTTTATGCTTGTTTTTATTTCCTTCACATACAAAGCCAAAGGGGATTACATAGGGCAGAATTTGATTGGTGGAGCTTTTTGATGCCGCTCCTCTCAGAATGTGGGAATATTTTAGGCATCATGACATAACAAGATGCCCAAGGATGTCACTGCCCCTCTCTGCCAGATGTTTTCAGGAAAACTGAAATTAATCTGTTTCTGTCTGGTCTTCTATTTAAACAGGTTTGTGAAAATACACTACTGAATAACAAAGTGCCCTACACTGTCCTACTGCTGGGCTCATTTTCCATTTTCTGAAAGTCTGTTGAAAGAAAATTAGAAACTATTATTCATTCAAGCACAAAACCAGTGTCCTGTCTTGAATATCTAGTTTTGAATTTACAAATTCAATGCTGGAAAACATGTCATAAGATCTAATCAGTTTTATTTTGCATTACATAAATCAGACTCCAAAACCAAAGGATCAGGATGCAACTTTAATTCACAAATAATAAATACATTCACTTCTACTACAAGCATGACTTTCCTTAACTCATCTTTGCGTGTTAGAAAATGAAGGATGTCACCTTGGTGGCACAGATTATGTGGCCTGCAGTTGCAGGGGCAGCGTGGTTTAGGGTTGTTGCTATTTATAGCCATGCACATGTGCTTTGCTGAGGTCTACAAATAAGTGTCTCAGGCTGCCCGTTTGAATGCTGTGAGTGGACTCTTGGGTTGCACTGCACTTGGACTGCAGATCAAGTACGCACAGGCCTCAAAACAGTGTGTTCTGCTCATCATCTAGTGTTATACAAGACTGGCTGCTGTAGCGAATGATTCACAACGCTGTCATTGTGAAAAGAAGCTATTCACTTGAATATGTTCACATACTCCGCACCTAAGACTGTGCAGTAAATAACACCTTAATTACTACCAGTTTGACTTCCTCTCTTGGTGTAAATTTGTGCTTCTGAAGAAGGTTTTAATGACTGCATTCCTGACAGTGCCCAGGGTTGTAAACACTAACTGTAACTTTAAATGTAACGTGAGAGAACGGTGGTTAGTCCGGTCAGGCTTGCAGCAGTTTGTGATCCTTCAAACATCAACCATTTAAAGTCAGAGGTCACAAGCTGTTGGTTAACACATTTCATCCAGTTCCCAGAGTTTTGGTGGAGGTGAATCATCTACCACCTGATTTCACATAGCTTAGGTTTAGTTCACCTTCCTTTGGAAAGCCATTACCACAAAATGAACATCATGCATTGACTGTCGTCAAGAATTAGTTCATATTATAAAATGTTTTCTGATTATCAGAGCCAACGCAGCAGCTCTCTCAGTCCCTGTTAATTGTGCACCTCAGCAGTTTTCTGTCTTTGCTCAGCGGTATTTGCAGAAAGTTCTTCATAGTTTTGTTTTGGGATTTTCCCCTCAAATCTAAAATAAACAAAACTAGGCATTTTCCTCACTTTCTTATTGATGTTGCCAGAGTATTTGGGGTTCATTCTTTGCTTAACAATTGTAGATAACTGCTAAAATTAACTGCATGGATGTTTTGGGTAGCTTGGTGTTAGAGGAGCGGGGGAATTAGTTGTGCCTCTATATTAAACACATTTTACGTCAGAGGGACAGAGCTTATGTCTTTGCTGTTCAATATCTTCATTGATTTTATAGCCAAATAGTACATCGCTAGTGTTATAAGGGATACTTTTCAGTGTCTTGTAGAATGGCGTTAAGGCAGAGTCCATGCTTACTTTTATTCTTGTTAAGTCCTCAAGAGGGCGCCATACTACTAAACTCACTTTAATGATATTTAGGAAGCTCAGGTATAGAAATAACATATACCACATACCAATATACTAAATAGTTAACTGTCTGTTTATACTTCATTTAAACATGGAGAGCAGCAATAATGCCATGTGACATTTATTGATATGAGTTTATTGATTGTGTGGTATCAGAAAAGCTGTATGTGCTGTAAAGTCATCTGTTACTGACTGTGATTGATAGCTGGTTGATGACACTCTTTTCAGCTCTTGACCTCTGCTCTGAGCTGGAGAGTTTCCTGGAAAAACTGCCCAGTCAATCTATATTAATGAGCTTTTCAGGAGAGGTTTATGTATTATGCAGCAGAGAGCTTAGACATGGGCATTACACACCAAATTGGTGTCCTGGTGCAGAGTACAGTGCTTTATTTCCCTGTGATTCAGCTGCATGATGGAGTCAGAGGGGCATTCACATCAGCAATGACACAGCAGAACTGCTGGGAAGGGATTTTCACTGCATCACTCTTTCTTTCGGTTTGCTTCTCACTCTTTTATTTACTGGAATTCAGTCTTTAAGGTTTATGTCAGGCTTTATGCTGTAGAATATCAAAATCATTGTCAGTCCAACCCACTTTTGAATTCTCATCTGCTTTTAATCATGCACTATTTTTAGATGAACTAAATGTACAAATCTGCAGAGAATACAGTCACAGCTTTGAAGGCACCCTATTCTGTAAATGCACGTTACAGGCTTCATTATAAAGCTGAAGAAATATATAAGAAATACGCATGCAAACATGCTGTGTCATTGAAAGGTGAGCTTATATGTTATCTGGGCATCTTTCAGACCCACTGACAGAGCCACTGTCCTAGATTTGAACAGAGCAACACTGTTCAAAACTACTGCTTACTAGAAAATATTACACAACAGTACAATATTAAAAACAGGCATTATTTCTCCACAAGTCATGTAACACAATACAATGTGTTGAATGTGCATTATGCAGGTTTCTGGAGCATCATATTGCCAGGACAGAAGCACTTTCAGTTTTTGTCTTATGTAACTGTAATACTCAGTATGATAAGAAAACAGATGCAACATTCCACTAAAAACCGAAAGAAATGTGCTTTTTGTCATTTTTCGTGTTGTATCACGTACGGTGTTGGCCATTATTTGATTTTAAAGTATTCTCAGTTGTTTTTCCTGCAGGAAACTTTGTGAGTCTTGGCAACAGCTGCACAATAGCAGGATGATTACTTTGGAAACTTTTACACCCTTGAAAATTAGGGCCCATAGCTGAGCATGTGTGTATTGCACAAGATATATTTAATATGTGAAATAATCAAATGATTCACGTTGTCATCAGAAAGCATGGTACATTGCGCTTCAGTTACAGCAAGAAACTGTTCTCTCTTGTTCATGGTTAGTTAACACAGAGCATTTTCTCTGTTTTTCTTTTTTCTATAAGACACACTGACTTTCTTGTATGATTTTTGAGGGCTGCTGCTAGATAAACACCAATCCACACGGAAACCCAAATTAGCAAGCAGCCATGGAAAACCTGACAGGACTCGTTCTGGAAGTTTGATGAGAGAGGGAGTCACAGCTAGAGCCCTAGAGGCTGGTAGGCAAGCCGGCAAGAAGAGAGAGACTGTTGCTGCTGATTCTTCAGTCGCTTATCTGCGTGGCATCTGTCTACCTGGACCGCGATCCTCTCAGCAGCCCTCGGGAAGTAGTTCAGAAGATGAAGCACCTCCTAATGACAGAGAGGGAACATAGGGAACGCTTGGTAACTCTAATGTGCTGCATGGGTTAGTATTTGTCTTACTGGTTTTTCTCATTTCCTTAAAAAGGTTAGTCATGCCTGTGCTTGCTTATTACTAACTGCAGGTAAAATATCCTTACGCAAAACCTATTTTGTAATCCACACCGAAGATTAGTTAAAGGCAGGAGGTTATCTGTGTTGTGAGTCAGTGGTGAGAGTTCTAGTCTACCACAGTGTTACTGGAGTGAATGTGACCTGGCTGACAGATGGTGTAGTCATGTCATTGATTGAGCATGTGAGGTTTTTTTTTTTTTCTTGTTCACTGAGGATAAGTTAGAGGAGCTGGGTCTGGCACGCTGGAAGACGTGGAAGCAGGGAAATGAGTCATAGCTGTGGTGGAAGGCTCTGCTCTGCTATTGAATGGAGGACAGCCCTTAAAGAAAAACGCACGGATGAAATATATTTAACACTTCACTGCTTAGATAACAGTGTAGTTTTTCCTCTGTCACTATTATATGCTACTAAAGTTGACTCTATTTAATCTGTTTTCTTTTTTTCTTTTCTTTAATTGCATCCATTTGTTCCCTGTTTTCACCTATGTCATTTTCTGCAAGAAATCTGGCTGCTATGGTGATGCAAACAAAAAACACTGTTATTTCTCTCTCTTTTGAGACACTGAGGCATGTTTTCTGTCCTTACTTTTTGACATGATTTTCACTGAAGCTATGAATAAAAAATAAAAAAAAAAATAAAAAATAACATTACATATTCACTTACTGCAACAGGAAACACATGATTTTACTTCAGCACATTTAAGAGGCTCATCTGTCAGAACAACATCACTCTTGTCTGTATCCATACGTTGGAGATAGTATAATCTACACAGCACTTTTTGTGTCCTCTTGCTCCTTTAAGCACAAAGCAATCCAGTAGATTATATAGGATAGGTATGCATAGCAGAATTAAGCTTTTCTAATGGTGGCGTTCACAAAACAACAAATGTAAAGAAAAAGGTACATGAAGTGTTTTTTTTTCTCTGCAGATGAAAGAGACAGAGTGCAGAAGAAGACGTTTACAAAATGGATAAACCAGCATCTGCTGAAGGTAAGAATCAGTGTGTTACAGCTGACAGTGTTCCTTTGAAATGTCTGAATTCATTTTTTTATATCCTAATTTCTGTGTCTATTGTGTTTATAGATTAAATCTGAATACTAATAGTCTTGACATTTTTTTTCTATACAACAGTTCTAAAAACCATTTTCATGTTCTTCATTATTTATTGCCAAAGTAATATAACTTTCCCTGTTAGGTCTTAACATGTTAACATTCCTCTTCCGATGTTATTAAAGCTTGTTAAAAGTCATTTAGAAAGACATGCTCTGCTGCACTGCTGCAGTGACTGATTGCCTTTTGTTGACTCAGGAATTTGAAACTGTCTGTGTGGCGTTAATGAAACAGTTTAGCAGACAGACAAGCAGCAGCATGTCTCATCTAATATGTCTTTGTAATAAACAAATCTGGGAATAACCTCTATTGTTGTCTTTATGAGGTTCTGCCATAACTGGTACATTAATCACTGAAGTCACAGTTATGTACAGTATGTAATGTGAGTTGTAAATATGTAGTTCAGTCACATATAAATTATGGGGATTTCTTTTTCCATTTATTTCACTTTTTAAAAAGTCCCTAAAATGAAAAGCTGATTGTTTAGTAGCACAAGCCAGACCTGCACCTGATTGCTATTAAGATTTTCTGTTCTCTGAAGGATGACTTGCAGTCACCTTGGTGAC
Organism: Archocentrus centrarchus; assembly: GCF_007364275.1. Classification (NCBI taxonomy): domain Eukaryota; kingdom Metazoa; phylum Chordata; class Actinopteri; order Cichliformes; family Cichlidae; genus Archocentrus; species Archocentrus centrarchus. The sequence goes on along the minus strand of NC_044360.1, from coordinate 19,443,773 downwards.
CTTTTCCTTTTGTCCTACATCACTGTCAGTCCAGCATTTTCTCATATTTTACGCCAAAATTAACTTTTGCCAATCCCCACAGGATGAATCCCACAGATTTTAGTGATCCCCTGACTGTTTTTTTTTTTCCAGCATCAGCATGAGATTAAGATGGCTTTGAGTGAAGTGTTCCTGAAACATTGCCGTGGAGGTTACAGTGCTTTGTGTATGACTAATATACACTTACTGGTCACCTTATTACTGGTACAACTTGCTAGTAACTGGTTAGACCTCCTTTTGCTTTCAGAACTGCCTTAATTCTTGGTGGCAAAGATTCAACAAGGTTCTGGCAACATTCCTCAGAAATATTGGGCCATATAGATGTGATAGCATCACACAGTTGCTACAGATTCACTGGCTGCACATCCATGATGTGAATCTCCTGTTTCACTACATCCCAAAGTTGCTCTATTGGACTGAGATTTGGTGACTGTGAAGGCCATTTGAGTACAGTTAATGTATCATGTTCAAACAACAAATCATCTCAACAACAGTTTGAGATGATTTGAGCTTTGTGATGATCTGCTTTATCATGCTGGATGCAACCATCAGATGATGGGCACACTGTGGTTATAAAAGGATGGACATGGTCTGCAACTCAGGCAGGCTGTGGCATTTAAAAGCTGCTCAGTTGTCCAAGGGATCCAAAGTGTCCAGAAAATATCTTTCACACTCTTACACCGCTAGCAGCCTGAACTGTTGATACAAGGCAGATCCATGCTTTCATATTCTGTACACCAAATTCTGACCCACCATCCCAGTGTTGCAGCAGAAATCAAGACTCACCAGACCAGGCAATGTTTTTTTTTTTAAATTTTTCATTGTCCAGTTTTGGTGTGAATTGTGTGAATTATAGCATCAGTTTCCTGTTCTTAGCTGACAGGAGTGGCACCTGATATGGTCTTTAGCCCATCTGTTTCACATTCACAGATGCTCTTCTGTATACCTTGGTTGTAATGAGCAGTCATTTGAGTTACTGTTTGGCCATTCTCCTTTGACCTCTGACATCAACAAGACATTTTCACCCAGAAAACTCTTTTTTTTGGATCAAGCGTTCATCTGTTAACCTGTCATTCCTTCATGTAATTGAAGTACGTTGATGTAGTTTTTGTGCATTCTGGAGTACATGTCAATGTTAGTATGCTGCCACTCTGTATATATATAATGGCATGTAGTCCCATGAAGGAACCCCAGCAGTTACTCCCTCTTAGTGTGACTAACTTTCATCCTCCCAAGTCGTTATCTGTTTTCTGTTTACATCCCACTTTCTTCCTCTTCTGTTCTCCCCTCTTTGACTGGTTTCTCTCCATTGTCTAACCCTTTTCTGTAAACCCTAGAGGTGGTTGTGTGGGAAAATCCCAGTTAGCTCAGCAGTTTGTTCCACATTCAAAGTCACTTAAATCGCCTTTCTTCCTCATTCTGATGCTCGGCTCTAACTTCAGCAGGTCATTTAGACAATGTCTACCTAAATGCACTGAGTTGCTGCCATGTGATTGGCTAGATATTTGCATTTGAAACCACTACTTGAACATGTGTACCTAATGAAGTGGCTGGTGAGTGTATATGTGACACCTCAAGTTGCAAGTTTTGCTTTTGGTGCAATTTCAGCAAATACAGTCAGATGGTAGATAAAAACATTACATTTGCTGATCTGATGGGTTAAAAAAAAAGCTACATATTCATAATTTCACTTTGAAAGCTTATTTGGGTACATTGAGCATCATATTCAAGTTTATGTTATAAGATAAACTTGGACTGAAGAGTTGGTTTAAGGCTCTTTTAAAATCAGCCCGTTATGGGCCTCCCATTATCTGTGACTGGTTATGATATATGAATTGTTGCAGGTGAGAATATACAGAAATGTGTTTATTATTTTCAGTAACAAAAAAAAAAAATCATTAGAAGGATGATTGAGGTCTTTGGAATCCACTTGTGCCTACCTTCAGGAAATGCTTGCTACAGCTCACACCAACACAATCTTGGCAGAAGAAATAAGGAAATAATGTTTTCTTTCTATACTACTTTAAAAATGTAACACATCAATAAAGCTGCAGGTATAAACAACAGAAATGCTTCAGTCCGCATTCTGTTGCTGTTTTAACTTGACTAAATGATTTACTGGAATATTTACACATTCTGTGATCCACGGGCAGATTTTGGGCCTCTTTAGGTTATTGTAATGTCTATTTGAGCAGACCTCACACGTGCTCCCTGAGAATTCAGCGGTGCTGAGTAATAATTGGGGACCTGCTTTGCTGAGCTAATAACATAAGGGTGCTGGACTATTTTGGCTCTACAGCTGTGGCTGCTATCTGGGATTACAGTGCTGAAAGCCCTGTGTGAAAGCAGGTCATCGGGCAGCAGGGTGATTTCAGAGGCGCGGTATTTAGGACAGGAAGGAGAGATGGGCCTGCTGGAAGGAGGTGAAGTGCCTGATGCAGGTGTTAAGATGAGGTGCCACAGTGATATCCTGCTACAGCTCAACAAATTCGGCGTGATTTAAGCTACATTTATTTCAGTGTCAGGTGAAATTGGAGATTTAAAAACAAAAATGGATCAGTGGTAGGAATGTGATCTAAAATAGATTTTCCTAAAATTAGGCCTTAAATGAAACTGAACACTAAGATAAGTGAATGACATGAAGAAGCAACATCAAGAACAGTGATTGCTATGAATGTGAGAGACCTTCATTGTTTGGGGTACCTGAAGGTCTGTTCTGACAAAAATGAGACTATATCGCTTCAGTAAACAGTCATATATATATATATATATATTTTTTTATGTACAGTTGTGTATGTAGTGTTTCATATGATATATGCAGTCTGCTGACTGTGTCGTTTCTTCCTTGTTTGTGTAGGTACGAAAGCATATAAATGATCTATATGAAGACTTGCGAGATGGACATAACCTGATCTCACTGCTGGAGGTTTTGTCTGGAGATACACTGGTGAGTTCATGTTTTTCTGCTAAGTTACTCTTTGTGGTTGAAAACAAATGTTCCTAGTCAGAAACACTGATTTTTTCTTCATGTGGATCCAGTTGAATTCTTTGCCTGAGGAGGTTCCCATGAGATCTGCCTTATGAAACCGTTCAGATTGTCATTTGATTGTGAAAAGCAAACAGTCCTTTTCCCCGTGGAGCAGTATGTCACACCTTCTCAAGACTGATATGCTGGCCCTTCCCTCTTCTTACTCATGTGACTTATGGTGGTGGTGGTGGGGGGCTCTTGGGAGTTCACCATCTTATCAATTTTTGTATCCACCAAAACCCACTCATCAAAGTCACATTTTTAATGAATTTTAGACAAGTTTCAAACGTGTCTTTTTTTTTTTTCCTTTTTGTCTTATCTATAATCACTATACAACTTACTTATGTGATCATTTTGATTTATTGACCTGTTCTATTCAATATAGGCCGAATGTGGGCAGGATAGTATGTTTTTCTTTATAGTAGTTGTTGTAGTAGTAGTAGTAGTAGGAGCATTATTACTTCTCAAGTGGTGCCAAACATGTGTGGGATGTTATATAGTGTAATTAGTGAAGGAATGTTATCTTTCATTCAAAAGTGTAAACACAAAAATTAGCTCTGTGGTTGCCCACTGTGGTTTCTAGCAAGTTAATTAGAGCCATTAACAGAGTCACTAACAAGCTTTTTAGCCCTCTAACTCCTGAGGCTGCTTTTAAAACAAGTACCGTAAAATGTTTCATCACATCTCTGTGGAATACTATTTAAGTTGTTAAATATCAGTGAGTAGTGTATATGTGTATGTATTAGTGGTATGGGAAAGAATAGTCCCTTTAATAATAATAATATTAATGCAGATCTTCCAGTACACGGGAGAGTTGCATTATAAAAATATAAACAGTTAAAGCGTTGCGATTGCTTCTAGTTCTAGTTGTCTCTTAAAGACTTTTAACTCTCCCATGGGAGACAAATATCACTGCAGGTCTGTGGATACAAAGCTACATCCTCTCTCGATAGTCCTACTGGCATTCAGAAGACAACAATTACAGCAACTTTTTGCGTAGTTTTGTGTGTTGCTTAAAGTAATTTTACAGTCATGAGCAGCAGAGTGTTATTTTTTTCAGGAAGTTCAAGAAGCAGTGCTGTTGCAATCACAGTAACTGGTTATCATTGTAAACCTGGAATGACCGGGAAATGAAACAGACAGCGATTTAAAAAAATTTTTTTTTCTATAAAATCTCCGGGGTGCTAAGTCACCAGTTTCTTTTTCACAAGTTGTGTTTTTGACCAGTATGTTACAATATGTTAATCTGCAGTTATTTAGCCAGAAAGTGTAGAGTAGTTGTACTGTGAATATGTATAAGCTGCAGTGCTTTGCTACTGAAGTGCTGCATGTTACCACTATTTGAAGTATTTCATTCATCTGTTAACCTGTTATTCCTTCATTTATTTGAAGTACGTTGATATAGTTTTTGTGCATTCTAGAGTACATGTCAGTCACTCTATATATTTAAACTGCATGTAGTGCCATGAAGGAACCCCAGCAGTTACTCCCTGTTAGTGTGACTAACTTTCATCCTCCTAAGTAGCTATCTGTTTTCTGTTTACATCCCACTTTCTTCCTCTTCTGTTCTCCCCTCTTTGACTGGTTTCTGTCCATTGTCTAACTTCCTTATGATTTGGCCGCTGTGTGTGTCCGTGTCTTCCTCTTCTTCCCCATGTTTTGCCTTTTCGATGATAAGCCAAGGGAGCGTGATTTTCTGAAGACTTTGCGGTTGGTGAGTGGGACAGAAGCATGTGCAGTTGAGCAGCATGGAGACACGGTGGATGATGATAAGGGGGTACGTGTGGTCTGCCCTCCCACCCCCTTGTAACAAACTAATTCAGGGCGTGCTGTGACCAGTTAACAGAAGCGTAGACAAAATCCCACTATAGGATTTGTGCGTAATGTAGTCTAAAGTACTTGTTTTAGCAGGCATTGTAGTTCTTCTATATTGATTGCAGAATCTAGTTCCCAGTTTAGAACTTGGCTATTTTATTTTTCCTTCTATGAAACACTTTGTTTCATAGTGACCTTTTTTCATGAGAGCATTATTTAATTTTTTGTTTATATTGCAAAGCAATACTGATGGTGCAGAAAAATATGCTCTAAAGACCCAGGCTGTTTCTTTTTCAGATTTTCTTCCTGTTAGATGAGAACAGAAACCATAGAAAAAAATTCGGCACACTGACTTTGCAAAATCATTTTAAAAAGATGCAATAAAACCTAACAGAAGTTGCCCATAAAGCTTGGGTCTTTATATTCATTTCACTAGCTTCGTGCATCATTTGGTCATGTAGTTTAAAAACCCTTCAAACTCGTGTCATGATCTGGGCATTTTTCATATGCTGCTTTTGAGTAGAAGGTTTCGTAAGGGGATCTGAGTACCATACACTAGTGAAATGGGGTTTATAGTATTATTTCATTGCTACTAAACAAAACAAGGTATCTGAATGCAGTGCAAGTCTTTCACTGCTGCTGCTGCTGCATCCTGGCTTGAATGCATTTTCCATTTCATTACCTCATTCAGTCGCCCCTGACTATTCACAGGCATTCGCCGCAGGAGATCATATTATACAACTTTCTGCGATGATTTACAGACAGAGAAGTGGGCAATATTATTATTTAGGTTATAGCTTATTTTACAGCTTGGGGAACTTGATTTGTTCAGACATTTTCAGTTGGAAATGGTGGAAAATGGGATATGTAGCATATGCACAGAGTTTAAGTGACTTTTAGAGCAATGTCTACTGTTGTTGTGCGATGAGTTGTTGTGTGTTTGCTTTTTTATATCATTACCTTACCAGAATTGTGGGTAAGAACCTTAGAAGCATGTCCTCTTTCCTCTGTGTCACTTGTAATTTTTTTTTTAATTTGTCCTTTGATACTGAGAAGATCCTGATTAGCACACATGGCTCCTTTTCCCTCTTTATGTCCACAGCCTCGGGAGAGAGGTAGGATGCGCTTCCACAGACTCCAGAATGTACAGATAGCGTTGGATTATTTAAAGAGGCGGCAGGTAAGGGACACTTCAACACTTTGATAAGGACTAGAATAAAATTTCACCAATATTGTCACACACCTGTAAGTTACAGGCCACCACATTAGGCTACTAATCAGCTTGTAGCCAAAGCTGGAAAGCAGTATATCCTACATGGATTCATAAACTCCCGATAAAAAATATTTGTAATAATCACACTTTAAATTTGGGGTAAGGAATTAGCGTTAGGTCCATAAGTTTTTGGCCCCAGAGATGTTGATGCAAGTAAAAGAGGCCATCAGTAGGCTGAAAAAACAAAATAAAGCTATTAGAGAGATATCAAAGACTTTAGGAGTGGCCAAAAGGAAATGCACTGGCCAGTTCAGGCCACAAAAGGTCTGCACAGAAGATCACACAATTCTTTCTTTGGTTATGAAAAACAACTTCACAATATCTAACCAAGTCACGAACACTCCTGGGGAGATTTGGCCTATCATAGTGAACATCTACAACCAAGAGGCGCCTTCATGAATGGAAACACAGAGGGTTTACAAGGTGCAAACCACTGGTTACATTCAAGAACAGAAAGACCAGATTAGACTTTGCCAGAAAACATCTAAAAGAGCCTGCACAGTTCTGGAAAAAACATTTGGACAGATGAAAGATGAGAGATGATCTTGTACCAGAATGATGGGAAGAGAAAAGTATGGAGGGGAGAAACAGTTCTGAAGCTTTCCACATCTTCTGTCAAACATGTTATGACATGGGCACGTGTGGCTGCCAGTGGAACTGGGTCACTAACATTTATTGATGATGTGACTATTACTAGAAGTAGCAAGACAAACTGTGAAGTGTACAGAAATATACTGTCTGCTCAGATTCAGCCAAATGCTGCATAAATGATCAGATGGTGCTTCACAGTGCGGTTGGATAATGACCAAAACAACCCAGCAGTTTCTCAAGAGAAAGAAATTGAATATTCTTCAGTGGGCAAGTCAGAAACCTGATCTTACCCCAAGAGAGCATGTTTTTCAGTTACTGATGGCAGAGAGACCCACAAACAAGCAGCAGCAGAAGGTGGCTGCAGTAAAGGCCTAGCAGAGCATCTCATTGAGGGGAAATGCGGATTTGTGCTGTCCATGGGCTCTAGACTTCAGGCAGTCATTAACTGCAAAGGATTTTCATCTAATTATTAAAAACAGTCCTTGTAACTTTTGTTAAACCCCTTGAATTAAAGCTGAAAGTCTGCTCTTCAGTCACATCTTGGTTGTTTGATTAAGATGTGACTGAAATGCAGAAAAATTCACTGTCGTGGTGTACAGAGGCAAAATTACAGAAATTGTGTCAGTCTGTGCTCCTAAATGCATATAAAATCTTACAGATGGTTCACACGAACATATCAGTTCATATATGCATCTAGCTATATGTTTGTTTTTATGGCAGAAAATGCAAATATGTGAGGTCAAGCCACTCCTCTCAGTGGGGACTTCTTAGCCACTGCCAGCATCACACATGGTTGGATTTATGGCAATTTTGCCTTTCGTTACAAAAAAAATACAATTCATAAAACAAGAATAGCAATAGCAGCATTTAAGGAGCGCTGACTGCAAATCCCATCAGTGGGATTTCAAAGAGCCTTGATTGCCTCCCCCTCCCCCCACAGTGCTCAGGATGAGAAGAAGAACGCAGCCTGGTTGAGCCATAGACAGATGTGACGTAAGGCTTGAGACAAAGGATTCATAGATGGCTACAAATGAGTTGTCCTATTGTTTTGCTTCAGTACATACCAAACACATCATGTAACTTCTGTAGTCATCACATATCAAGTTGTGCAAACTGTTGATCACAGCTGTTATTGATTATCAGACAGACAGCGGAGGAATCCATTATTAATCGCTTTAATATGCCAATACTGTGAGCAGATTTTTTTTCTTTTAGTTTCCTCTTTTATTTGAAGCAGAACGTTTTTTTTTTTTATTTTGTTTTGTTATAAAAAAAAATCCTTGCAGGTTTATAGCATTTAATTAGTACAAAAAAAAATGAAAGCATGAGTTCTCTCAGTCCCACACTGTGATTATATTAACATAATAATACAATGACAATTCTGCCATCTTGTGGTGTTTTTGGAATAACAGGCATAAGAGTTTTTAGTGCTTAAAGGTGAACATCCCAGTGTAAAAACTCAGGCGCAGGCTCTGAATATTTCAAGATAGTGTAAATCTGCGTGTGTTAAATGTGTATTTCCTTCCCTCAGGTCAAACTTGTAAATATCAGGAATGATGACATCACAGACGGCAACCCAAAACTGACGCTGGGATTGATCTGGACCATAATTCTGCACTTTCAGGTCAGCATTTACATCCATTTATTTTGTCATTGTTATGTTTTTAGTCGCCAAGTAATTAAGATAAGATCAGATGTTGGCTGTACTTCAATTTCCTTTTGATACGTGGGACAGATAAGATCACTGGGTGGTTCATTTTAATCTCAATAGTATCTTCACACCCTCCACTTTTGCCTGTTTTATGTTGGGCTACATAAGGTCAGATGTTTTAAAATGAGTTCATGACATTACTTGGATGTTCCTGTTTTTGACCACAAGGTGTCAAAATTGTGCCGCATGTATTATGCTGAGTGGTGCGATTACTGTCTGACTCGTTTGATATTTTAGAGAACTGCGTATTATTTTCATTTTTACTTAGTATTACCATGACACAATGGGGTCCACTTCAGCTTTCACTTTAAATTGGTGTGATTAACTTGCCTGACTGCCCAACAGTGCAAGGTGTTAATGAGGTTTCTAAAGGCTTAAGTGAAGGAAACTCATTCAGCTGCTAACTTCTTCCCAAAGAGTTCCTTGCTACGTTTTCATAAGCACCCCTATTATCCAAAGCCAAGAATACCTGTGGAAACACGTTGGTTTATGACAGTTCCCTTATAAATGTAAAATCTTGAGACAAATGGTCAGAACCTTCAACTAAGAATGCACACACAATCTGTACTTTTATTGTATCACTGAGGAGATGTTGCTGGAACAGGAGAACAAGAAAACAGGCTGTGCTTTAGTACGTAATGCTTACAGAAGGTAACAGCGATAATCAGTGAAAATGTATTCAACAGTTATAAATGCAGTAACACAAAAAGAATCAACTATTAGGGGCATCTTACCTTGTACTATCTTATTCTGCTGTCTAAAAGGCGTGACAGTTTGTGATGACATACATACTTGTTATCATAGTTAGCTCTGATAAGCTAACTTAGCAACAGTATGATGGTGACACTGACCTAAGTAAACACTTAGGAAGAAGTACTGTGTGACTGCTGTGGTTCTTTGGAACATTTATCTCTCAAATCCATGTACATTCATTTAAAACATTTCATACTGAGGATTTAGGTGGGTGTGTATGTGGGGGTGTGTTATTTGTTGGAAGGTGCCAAGCAAGGCCGCGTCTGCCGAGAGCAAACATAAACATCAGTCTTATTTTGATTCCTGAGGAACATACTTAAGGACTCTTGTACAAAAACAATTCACAATTGTTCTGTATAGAAGCAATTATCATCACCTCTGGTGTTGGTGATGGTGTTACTCCACTCCATGAGTGTCATCATCTGGTCCATATGCTCAGTGTGATCTGTTTTATTGTAGCTTGGCTCCAGTTCTCTGTAGATGGAGAGCTATTCATGAGTACTCGATGTCTGGGTTTGCTCATGCAGAGATGATGATGATGAGATCAGTTGCTACACGGACAGTTGATTCATTTGTGATTATGTTTTTTTAAAGCATTCTCAGCATAGAAAAGCAGATCTGAGCTTATTTCATTTTGCTAAAGCTAAGTAAGGCCTTAACTTTCAGAAGGGGCTTTTACTGCTTCTGAAGCTGCCAAACCCAGCATCAGTATTTATCTTTTCTGCCTTCTTTCTGGCTTTCTTGGCAAATTACTTCACTTCATGTTTGTGTAGTAGCACCTAGCATCCAAAAATGTACATATTTAAGGGCCATAAAAGCATGTTAAATGTCTTTTTTGTGTGTGTGTGCAGTCCCCAGAATTTTAGCAAAAATAAGGCACACTGTAATGTACTCAGTCTCTTGTGAATGTTTGCGCATATTAGCTATATTTCTTCCTGAATGTTCTCAAAACTCTTCTTTCTGGCAATACTTCATTTCATCGCACTATCACGAATCATGTCAAGCACTTTAGTCTGTATGTACATGCCAGAAGAATGTGAATGTCCACCCAGTATTCTTCTACCAAAGTCCAGCCACATGCAGAAACTTCAACCATCTCACTGTCTTTTATTAGAATAATAATAATATTTTTGTCACATGGCACGTGTGACTCAGGGGAAAAATATTGCAGCTATTATTCTGTGTCTTACAGATTTACAGCTTTAATAGAAACTGTAGCGAGTTGTTGTACTCTTTCAGAACAGGCATCCGTCTGGCTAGCCCTCAATGAATTAATGGAGAAAAGTAGCTGATATAAATTTTCTTGGACATGCTGACAGGTAGCGTCTGCGAGGATGCCAACACCTGCTGCTGTTGGTCTCACGCAAGCCCTTAAGCTGTCGATGTGGACGGGCCTGTTTCTTCTTGATTTAAAAAGGATACCAAAGCACTCCAGGAAAAAAGCTTGAGCTTTGCTGCTACACCTTTGGTTTTATTAAATGTCACAGCTGATAGCACGTTGGCATGTATGAACTCAGCACTGCTTTTGTATTGCATGCTTTTATAGAACCGTCTCAAAAACACGACGTGCTTTTCTTATTCCTGCAGGCTACTTTATTTTGACTCGTGTAAATATTTAACCTCAGCTAACTCACTGTTTAATCCTGTCTGCACAGGCAAGAGGTTTTGATGCTACACAAAGCAGCCAATATTTCTATTCTTTAAACTAGTGCACACTATATTTATTTTAATTTTTTTTTTTTTACCTGGGAAATGGAAAACTGCAGTGTAATATTAATTTTAGTGGGGTGGGTGACAAAGCACCATGATCACAACGTGCTGCTATTGAAGTGTCGCTTCATTCCATGTGTGACCTCTGTTGCTTTGTAATTTACTTAACACAAACACATACTCATGATTCATTGATTCATTCGTGTTCTTTTTCATTCACTATAAAACTTAACATGTGTTAGTATGTGACAAAATGCCACATGACAAAATGTGACAAAATGCCACATCCTAACACATTCTATTGAAGGTTTACTGTAAGTTTACTATAAGATGTATGAGTATAATCTAATACTGCAGCTTGACCAGAATAAGCTGAATGTGAGGTGGAAGCAGCAGTGATCAGTGGTCTGAACTGTGCTGGCTGTCAGGTGACTTTGACCTTCAGGGACACTGTGGCACACGGCTATTTTTAGCTTTGCTGTGTGGTGGCATTAGAGTTATACTTTCCCACATTTATTATTCACATTTTAACAGATTCCAGTACAGAGCATTTGCTGCTCTGTCAGGCAGTGTTATCTTATAATTGCTGAGAGTTTTATGTGGTGAATCACTTCCTGGTCACGGCATCTGCCCCATGTGAACTGCTGCCGTGGTGATCTGCTGAGATCATAGTGTTTGGTTTAAACCATTGGACTTAAGCCCGACCTCTGGCTCAGCCATTGTGCAGAGTTTGATTGACAGACAAAGTGAAAGCACTGCCTGAGCTTGTTCTGCTCTCTTTGACCTATATTTTTCTGTTTTTCAAAGCCTTTCTGACTGACCTGTTTGATGCAGCCAAACTTGCTGAACCAAAATTTCTAGCAGCCTAACTGGTGGTTTTCTTATTTGCGTCTGCTTTCAGTTTGAGGTCATTCCTTTTCCACCCACAGAAACATTATGGCATCATTACATAAATATTAGTAAAGCAAAGAGGCGGCTCTCATGCGAATGTTTGCTGTTTTGATGTAACAAAACTACGAAACAGGTCTGTCCACAAGCCTTTTTCATTCCTGCTCTGAGAGCTACCAGCACACACGGCACGTCTGTGTGTGCATTTATGGTGTTTGTGCTGGATTATCAAAGCCAGAGAAATGTTTCAAAGGTCAAAAAAGATTCCAGTGTCAGAGAGACGTATGAGAGAGCAAGTGAGAAATGCAGAGAGAGAGAGAGGGGCTGACCGGCTCTCAGCAGTCAACAAAAGGACGGAGGAAGCTCTGCTCTGAGTGGAGCCAGCTTTCTGTCTGGCTGCCTGGTTAGCACTGCTTATGGTGCTCTACTTGGAAAGCTGTAAATGGCTTCATGTGAATGGGATCCTGCTGTTTTAGATCGAGTGGAGCTCACTGGATACTTTGCCTGAAAACAGTTTGCTGTTTGGAGTTTATCATTGTTGATGTTTAGGACACCATATGATTTACGGCCATGGGAAATACCTGTGGCTGTGTCCGAGGTCAAAAAGAGGAATATTATGTTGACCCCAAGAAGGCTCCTCTGAGGCCTGAATCCAAAGATGTCAAAGGTCGCCGCTATTTTCAGAGAAAAAAAAGGAAATCAGAAGACGTGAAGCCTGTTGGATCTCCCAGAAGTCCTGAAAGTGAGGCTGTCATTACAAGCAATGCCATCTGCAGTGGTGCAGAGCTTCAGAATGACCCAGATGACAACACAGAAGAAACCCAAACAGAGCTGGATAAGCCATCAGAAGTGGAGAAACATCTATCCAGACAAGGCAGCATCAGCAAAGGTGTTTATGTTGGAGAAATACCAGTTTTGATCCTTCGGGATGCTCAGAATCAACCTCTTGGCACAAGGTTAACATACAGGTTGGGAAGGTTTTCTACAAACCAGGCAGATGGTGATAGAAGCAGGTCCTCTGTTGAAGAAAAGCTCCATGATATCAGCACTACTTCCAAAGGAGTCCCAGCTAAGGAGGGTTTGCTTGTAAAGAGACTTCTACAACGCCAGTTAAGGAGGGCGGTTAGCTTTGGAGCAGTGGAGCATATGCTACGGACACTGAGGGGTAATGACAGACCTGGGAGTGAGGAAACCTTTGCCAAGATTATATGGGGCTCTCAAGCACACCGAAGGAGGAGACGGAGGGCCTACACCTGCTCTGGTTACGTAGAACATGCTCCAGCTCCTGCCAAATGTGTTTCCAGCCAACACGAGGTAAACCAAGAAACCATGTGCTATTTGTAGGCGGTACAGAGGTAGATCATGATGGATTAATGTGAAGTCTGATATTGATAACAGCACAAGGGTGCTGTTTAAGTACATGATAGGAAAGCAGTATGATAAAAATATATGATAAAAAAGGTCACATCTTCATTATAAACTTCTTGTAGATACAATTACTCAAAGATCACATGACAGAAAATTATTTTAAAAATCTATTAGCTCTCTTATATGGAAACAAAACATAGTGAAAATAATCTCATAAGTTTTGTTTCACCATATATGAATGAGTGAAAGCATTTTGTATAAATATATTTTAATGTGTGATGTTTTTTTAACCCCATGAATGTTGCATTGTTGAGCTACAGATCAGTAGTGCCTCATTTATTCTGGTCTCTTTGAGTGCTTTGAGAGAGGGAGCTCAGTACTCATAAATGTTTTAACGCAAACCTGAAAAGTTATTCCAAACTTTTGTGCATTCACTAAATATAAGGCACAACTATGTATCTTCTTGCAGGCTGAACAATTGAACCTGTATTTGCTATTACTGTTATTACATCTAACAGTAAATATGGGCATGAATCATTTTTGCTACAATCAGTTTGCAAATGAAGCTGACTTTATCTTGATGTATCGGAGCTATTTTTCTAATTTTAGTAATACCTGCTTCCTTCTCTAAGCTCCTGTTAATGTTACCTAAGTTAGCTGGCTAACATTATCAGAGAATGCTGAGAATCATCTAATCATTCATGTTCAGATTAAAAATCATTTTGTTTATTAAACCAACCCCTTACAGAAATGACAGTCTTGGAAAACAACAGTTCTCCACAGAGTAAACATTTGGTAGCAGATAAAGTAAAAATCTGTGCATTAACTTGGCTGTTTGGGAGAAAGTGGCAGATGTGGCAGTGTGGCAAGTATTTGTGCTTTCACATTTAATTTTTGCTAGCAGATATAACTTGTTGCTACTGACATACTGTGTGTAACGAGAAACAGATGTGTAACTGCAAACCTTTTTGCAAATCTTTGGACAATCACATCGGAAGGTTTTTGTGCAATTTTTCTTTCATTTGTTTAGAAAAATATTTTGTAAACTATATCAGAAAAATAGTTAGTCGGATTTAGGTGCAAATTTGGAGTAATAAAAGTGAAAATATTTATTTGTATTTTCACATATTATGTGGCTACAGTAGGTTATGGAGGCTAAAATCTGTTCCACCAAGATTGTGTCTTATTAAATCTCTTTTACCCTTGCAGTGTGTTGTGTTGTGTATTGTGGTATTGAAACCACAGTCAAATGAAGGCATTCAGTTAAATTAGTGAAGTAAATCAGGTTCAGCTCTTTGACACCTATAATAAGTGCACTTTTAATTAAACAGCAGTTACCCTGGCTTGTCCATTTTATGGCCTGTTCGAGAAGTTTGATTTACCACCACAATCATAATTAAGTCAGCATTATAGTCAAGTTGGAGATTGGTATTTCCATCTGCAGTCATTTCTATTTGGTTGCATGGCTCTGTCCTGGGAACTCAATTCTCTTTCATGTGCATACACGGAAAGCCACAGGTGGAGACAGCGGCAGCAAGATCCCAGCACAGAACAGACAACACATATGAGATTGAGTCACACTATGGAAGGTGGAGCTGGGTTGTAAAGCAGCTTGCAGATGATCTGCTGACCTTGACTTTGTGGACTGCTTGAACTAATGGATAAAAAAAATCTTGGTCCCTGTGCACATGAAGGCACATGTACTGACCCAGCTTAAGTTTACCTGTGAACATCTAAAGAACAAAGAACACCATCCAAGCATGGAGGTGGAAACAATACGCTTTGGAGCTGTTTTACTGCTAAGGGCACATCACAACTTCACTGCTCTAAGGGGCCAACGGACAGGGCTGGACAGGGATAGAAAATCTGTGGAGGGAGATCCCTTCTGAGTTGTGTGCAAACCTGGTGACCAGCTACAAGAAACCTCTTACCACTGTGTTTGCCATCAAGGGTTTCTCCAGCAAGTACTGAGCCATGTTTTGCTTGGGGATTAAATACTTGTTTCAGTCAATGACATGCAAGTCATTTTATAACTTTTATGTAATGTGTTTGTTTTTTTCTGGACTTTTGGTTGATATTTAGTCTCTCTCCATAAAATTAAATTCACTGGGGGATCAAATGATTATTTCCTCCACTGTATACACGGTTATAAAATGAGGCTGTGAAGTGGCAGTGTTTGTTTTAGATCATTATAACATACTGATACTGTATAGTGTGCTATAAAAAATGTTGTGTAATTGATTGCACAACTCCCATGTCACATTGCAGATGTGCTACTGACATTTTTCATGTGTACAGAGCTGTCAGTGAGCCAGATGACCAAGCAGCCAATCTCATATTAAATCACTTAAAACTATTTCCTTACTCACTCGAATATCCTCACAGTGTCTGTGTGTTTTATGTCAGGCACACAGGTGTCAATTCAACAGTCATTTTTGTTACCACAGTTACCTTTCTCCTCACATTATAAAACAAGCAAATCAGTGAAGGTGAAGTTTTAACATCACACAGTAGTGAATCACAAGTTTATGGGTCTGATTTTATGTTTTTGAACCTTTAGGCGTGGAAGTCATATCAGTTCATTTTGACAGCGTTTCGTCTTTGGCTTTTTGGCAGATCTCGGAGATCCACGTGACAGGAGAGTCCGAGGACATGACAGCCAAGGAGAGACTGCTGCTCTGGTCCAAGCAGATGACAGAGGGCTATGTAGGTGTGCGATGTGAAAATTTCACAACCTCCTGGAGGGATGGGAGGCTATTTAATGCCCTCATTCATAAATACAGGTACTATAACACACATACAGTGTGAGTTTCTTTTCATACTTTTAGGTTCCCCCATCATGATATGTACCTTATAAGTCCCCTTTTCTTTTTCTATCTCTTTCTATTACAGACCAGACCTGGTGGACATGAGCCGGGTGTCAACACAGACCAACCGATCAAATTTAGAGAACGCATTTTGTGTGGCTGAACAGCTTGGGGTGGCCAGACTACTGGACCCCGAGGGTAAGAGTCACATACATGCATTTAAACAATGAGAAATGATTCTCAGAGTACAGCTTGGGCTCGTTTGCTGTAATTTTTGACATTTGGGTTTGTACATTCCTCATCAGATGTTGACGTGCAGTCTCCTGATGAAAAGTCAGTCATCACGTACGTCTCAACGCTGTATGATGCCTTCCCCAAAGTACCCGACGGCGTTGAAGGAATTAGTCCTAATGTAAGTTAATGATTTTTGTTCACAAGCGACTCCACGCAGTCAATGTGAAAGTGCTAAGACGATCTTGTTTCCTCTGATAAACAGGATGTTGATATCAAATGGGTGGAGTACCAGAATATGATCAAATACCTCAGCCAGTGGATCAAACACAATGTGGCCATAATGTCAGATAGATCATTCCCCAATAACCCTGTGGAGCTCAAGGTATAGTACCACAATAGGATGATGGGTATATTGTCCGAAAGGTAAATGATACTAATGATGTGCGAGAACACCAGCATCCATTTACTCATTATAGATTTTTATGTAGGGAGTGCAGAAAAATGCTTAGACATGTTTCTCCTGGTGTAGAAACGTGCAAAAATCAGTTCTTAATATAATCTCGGTTTTGTTTTACAGGCACTTTATACACAGTATCTACAATTCAAAGAACATGAAATCCCGCAAAAAGAAAACGAGAAAACAAGAATCAAAAATCTCTACAAAATGCTTGAGGTACACAAATGCATGATCTCAATTCCAAATTTCCGTATTTGTGGTCTTACACGCTGCAGCGATAATAAGTCTGTGCTGGCGTTGTCGTTGACAGATGTGGATTGAGTTTGGACGTCTTCATCTACCCCCGGGTCATCATCCGAATGATGTGGAGAAGGAATGGGGTAAACTAATTGTTGCCATGCTGGAAAGAGAGAAGAGCCTGAGGCCAGAGGTGGAAAGGTATGTATGCACTTTTTCTGACCTGCCCCATTGTAATGTGATTAAAACTCTTGTCTTTATAGTCTCTATAAACTCATTTATTTATGACTTCATAGTTTTATTGGGCAGCAGAAATTAACACTGTTAATCTGGAGACATATAAGTCAATGTAGTGGGTATTTAATATGACCAACTGTGTCTATTTAAGGCCATACACAGAAATCAAACCGTGGCTAATAAGCTGCTTTTCTAAAAAAGCGTAGGCATAAATGAGCAAACATGCTAAGTGATTCAGCAAAACATTTTCTGAGGCTAGTGTGGGCAGAGTGCTCCAGTATCATGTTGCAAGCCTGCTAATGTCTTCAATGAAACCAAGCACTCATGATCAGTGTAGCATGTCAGAGTGTGAGTTACGGATTTCAAGTAGAAATCCCCTAACTCACCTGTTGTGCTCTAAGATGTAGCTTACATGAACATATTGAGCACAGATTTACAGCCAGTGTGAATGCTTTACATAATGAGGATGAGTTTATTCCGCTTGAATAATGAAGCGCAAAGTCGGCAGCAAACAAACAAATCTTGCGTGGTAAAAGTGTAACGTTCTGCAGTTCACTGACAAAAATCACGACTCATCGAGCCCTTTGTGGCAGAAATTTGCAAATGTAATCAACGTAAATGAGTGTGTTCATGTGAAAGTGCTGTACGAACCGACACATTTTGGGAGAGATTACGCAGCGACTGGTTTCCTTTGGGCAAGTCTTTCAAATATTTGAGCTCCATCTGTTGTTTGCTTGCAGTGGAGCGGAGCTCACATTTCTATGGAAAATCACGTCATCTTTTGAAATTCCCTGTCAGTGATAGTTTAGACAACTTTACATATCCATTCCTTCCTTCGTGGTCTATAAACACATCATATTTACAGCATTAATTCTGGGTGTGGTGAAAACTGGCAGAAACAGCGATTACAGAAGTAATCACCGTGTCTCAACCTGCTGTTTAATTTTTATTCCCTGAGGGCGGCATAGTATTTCAGGGTGGGAGTTTGTACACGCTCCTCACCTGGCTGTGACACTATAAATACGTGCAAGTTGAAAACAGTTCTCTCAGTTAGGTGTGCGAATGCTTTCATCCAGCTATCGCGGTTAGACTGAGACCGAGATCCTTCGAGGGATGGTTAGGAGGGGAAACGGTGATCGTCTGAGTGGCTGGGGAAAGCAGTAGTTGTTTTGTAATATAAAGTAAAATGGCTTATTTAAGTGGGAGCAACAGCAGCTTCGGCAGCTATGGGTCGGGTGACACCATCTACACTGAGCCTTTACAAATTAACAGCTCAGTGTTTCTCAATAACAACATTGCCTATGGATCCAGGTGAGCTCACTGTGACAGCTTGACTTTTTTTTTTTTTAAAGCTATTTTGATTTTATTTAAGTGATAACAAGTAAAATAACTTTTTCATCCTTTTTTTTAAGGCTTGAAATGTTACAGCAGATTGCCAATAGGGTTCAGCGGGACTGCGTTAACGGCGAGGACAAGCTTGCACTGGCAAGGACAGCCCTGCAGTCTGTAAGTGTTGTGTGCTCTCAGTTTGACGCTCGTGCAAGTTGTGATAAAATAGCAGTGAGTTATGTGTCTTTTTTTTTTCTCTCTCTCTCTTTTAAGGATGCAAAACGACTCGAGTCTGGTATTCAGTTCCTTAATGAAGCTGAGATTGCTGGCTACCTGTTGGAGTGTGAGAATATTCTCAGACAGCAAGTAGTGGACATCCAGATTCTTCTGGATGGGAAATTCCCATTTGCAGATCAACTTGTCCAAAGGTAGAAATCGCATAAACAACACACTGAAATTTCATCACGCATTAAAGAAAAATCTCATATTGTTGTCCCCCTCTGTGCAGGGTGTCAAAACTCCGGGATGATCTTCTAGTCCTGAGAGCCGAATGCTCCTCTGTGTACAGCAAAGGCCGCACCCTGACAACAGAGCAAACCAAAATGATGATCTCAGGCATCACACAGAGTCTGAACTCTGGCTTCTCCCAGACCATTAACACTAACCTGACACCAGCCCTTACTCCTGCACTCACCCCAGGGGTAGTAGGTACCCCTGGGTCCACCTTCACCTCGAGCCTTACGCCGTGCCTCACCCCATCCTTGACTCCTGCCTTGACCCCCAGTCTGCAGCCTGCATCAGTCCAGAGCTTCATAGGGAGCGGTGGTGGCATGGACCCAGGTAGCCTCAGGCACTTGAAAAACATGCAGATCCGGAAGCCCTTACTGAAATCCTCACTGGCAGACCCCAGCTTGACAGAAGAAGAGGTCAACATGAAATTTGTTCAGGACCTTCTGAATTGGGTCGAAGAGATGCAGGTGAGCATCTCTGATTTATAACATAGCGTGGCTTTAATTTAAAACACCTCAAATGAGACGCTGAATATTTGCCTTTTTTTTGTTTTAAAGATGGAGCTGGAGCGTTCAGAGTGGGGATCTGATATGCCAAGTGTGAAAATGCATTTAGATAACCACAAAAATGTACACAGAGTGATTGAAGAATTCCAAATGAGTCTCAAAGAAGCCAAACTAAGTGAAGTAAGCCTGTTTCTGCAATTCTGCAGTTGCATAAATGTTCGTGAGCTGTGTTAGTCTCTGCAGAAAAAAACAAACATTTTTATTTCCTCAGATTCAGATGACAATACCCTTAAAGCTAAGCTATTCAGACAAACTGAACAAACTGGAAAAGCAGTACGAACGTCTCTTGGTGAGAGATTTTCTTTTAACTTAATACTCCTAATTTATAAATTGCTTCCCGAAAAATAATTGTTGTTGTCTGACTCGTCTGTGAATGCTTGTCTCTTTCAGATCTGTTCCAGAGAGCGGCAAAGCCACCTGGAGAGCTTGCATGACTTTGTGTCACAGGCAACTCAAGAGCTCATCTGGCTGAACGAGAAGGAGGAAGAGGAGGTCGCCTTTGATTGGAGTGATCGCAACATTAATATCTCCAAGAAAAGAGACTACCATGCTGTAAGTCTTTGCTTCTTGAAGCTGGTAAAAATCCTCCGTGCACACAGAGTAACAATGATGTCTTTCTCAAACTTCTTTTGGCTGTAAAGTTTTGGTTTTATTGTAGCTGCATTTATTCAGTAAAACAATATTGAAATTTATACTTAGAATCTGTAGCACAGGATATGAGATTTTTGTGAGATGATAAAGTAATTGGTTTCATGCCATGGCAGAATGCCAGTGATACTCAGCTTAATGTCTTAATGCAGGACCTGATGAGGGAGCTGGATGAAAAGGAGGAAGCCATCAAGTCTGTGCAGGACAAGGCAGAGCGCCTTATGCTTAAGAATCACCCAGCCAGGCTAACTATTGAAGTAAGCCCTTTGTGTTCTCAATATGACAATTAAGATTCCAAATTTTGGACTAGCGGCAGTGTCTCCACCCTGTATTCATCTCTCACAGCTATTAAAAGATTATAAAGTCCTGATTCAGCTTGTAATTTTCCAGCTATGATACCAAGATATTGTTTTGTTTTGTTTTTTTTTTAATCATGTGGGGTTTTTTTTTTTTCAAGGCATACAAAGCTGCAATGCAGACACAGTGGAGCTGGATTTTACAGCTCTGCTCGTGTGTAGAACAACATCTCAAGGAGAATGCTGTTTATTTTGAGGTGAGTTGCTGCCCGGGACTGCTTCAGCAAATGCACCAAAGTGTTTGTCACATCTAATTCAACCCTCTTTTCCCACCTGTGCAGTTTTTCAGTGATGCCAAAGAGTCCATGGATTACCTTAAAAACTTGCAGGATTCTATTCAAAGAAAATACAGCTGCGATCGAACAAGTAGCCTGCACAGACTAGAGGATCTCATTCAGGAGTCCATGGTAAAATGACAGAAAGATATGAAGTGTGTCTGTGTGTTTGGAGGTAGTTACAAATAAAAATAAAGAAAACGCTTTTTTTTTTTTTGTGGGTTTTTGTGTCCTTAGGATGAGAAAGAGCAGCTTCTTCAGTACCGCAGCACTGTAGCTGGGTTAGTGGGCAGGGCTAAAAATATTGTGCAGCTCAAGCCCAGGAACCCTGAAAATTCAGTGAGATCTTCCATCCCTGTTAAAGCAATCTGCGATTATCGGCAGATAGAGGTATTGTTATTAAAGCAGCATATTTATTCTTGGTTTATATCAAAATTTTATAGTAAACCAGTGTGGTGCTTTTGTCACAACTCTTTCAGATCACCATTTATAAAGATGATGAGTGTGTACTGGCCAATAACTCTCACCGGGCTAAGTGGAAAATCATCAACCCAGCAGGTAATGAGGCGATGGTTCCCTCGGTTTGCTTCACTGTGCCTCCACCCAACAAAGAGGCTGTTGATATGGCTTCAAGGTGAGATGCTAGGATGCTAAGATTAAGTTTCCCACACTGCTCTCAGAGTAAAGTTAATGTACAAATGTACATGTCACTAACATAATAGTAATAACTCTTGTTTATGCAGAACTGAGCAGTTATACCAGAACGTCCTGGCACTGTGGCACCACTCCCACATCAACATGAAGAGTGTGGTGTCTTGGCATTACCTAATGACTGACATTCGAGCCATCCGCAACTGGAATGTGGCTTCAGTATGTTGGCTTTATTTCGCTTTCTTTCTTTTTTTTTCAGACTGGTGTCAGTTAAGCTTTTCAACACCCAGTGATAATCATTTGTGATAATCGGGCTCAGATTTGATGATGATCATTCTAAGGAAAATGCAGGTTTGTGCTGTTTCCAATTGTTTTTTTTGCTCTCGTCACTGCAGATAAAGACCATGCTGCCAGGTGAGCATCAGCAGGTCTTGAGCAACCTGCAGTCCCACTTTGATGAGTTCCTGGAAGACAGTGAGGAGTCAGAGGTGTTCACAGTGGCCGACTGCGCACAGCTCGAGAGAGATGTGACGGCCTGTAAGGAGTACTACCAGGAACTGCTCAGATCCGCAGAGAGAGGCAAGGCTCAAATCCCCTTCCCCTTCTCCCTAACAACAAGCTGCTTGTGTGTATTGTACAAAACACAGTAAGGGAAACACATGGCTCTTAAGCCTTTTAAACCTTAAGCTAATACCTGTTGGAATTTTGAGTATATGAGTATACACATATAGTGTGTTTTTTAAAAAGGTTTTTGTCTTTTCTTAATACTCATAAAGCAATTTTATCAATTTGTTTCCGTGTTCATCTCAGCAGTAACAAAGTGCAATGGATTCAGCTGCATTGCATCAGATCTTACTTGAATTTATAGCATAATAAGGGCGCCACCTAGAGGCTGTTGGTTTAAAATGCAGTATGTGTGGGTTTAAGGTCCTTTCACTTTATCATGTATTATCTATCAAGTAGTCAATTTTCAAAATAAAGCAAACCTTTATATTAGTTTTAAAAAGAAAAAATGCAATTAAACGTCACTGTTTGAAACATTTGTATAATTTTCTCTTCTGTTAAACAGAAGAACACGAGGAGTCAGTGTACAATCATTACATCTCTGAAATACGTAACTTCCGAATGCATCTGGAAGCCCATGAAGAACGCCTCATCAGGCAAATCCGCACACCACTGGAAAGAGATGATTTGGAGCAGAGTCTGCAGCGTATCACAGAGCATGAGGTACACATCACAGAACCCATTTAAGATAATCCAGAACTTCGCTGTTGCTGTCATTTTAAAATCATTCCCCCATCTGTTCTTGCAGAGAAAGATGGCAGAGCTGAATAAGTTGAAGGACGACCTGGATGCCATGAAGGAGAAGTGCGAGGTGTTCCTCAGACAGGCCGCGGGTTCTCCGTCTGCGGCAACGCTTTCGTCTGAGCTCACAGTTCTCATTCAGAGCATGAGCCAAGTATACTCAATGTCTTCCATATATATGGACAAGTAAGAATCTCCCTTGATTGTTATTAGGTAATTAATTTACATATGTGTGTAATAGAAAAAAATTATTAGAACTGAAGAGGTGTTTCTTCCTTTTGCAGATTAAAAACTGTGAGTTTAGTGGTGAAGCACAGTCAGAGTGCAGAGGCCCTGGTTAAGGCCTATGAATCCAAACTGTACGAAGAAGATGCCATGAACCCTGATCTCAAATCCATTGAAAGTGTCATTTCTACACTGAAGGTATTACACCATCTCTATTCAGCATTTCACCAACACACCCATTCTTTTTACCTCATGGTAATCATTCCTGCTTCTGAATACAGCAATGGCGGACAGAGATCGATGAAAGACAGGAGGTGTTCCACGACATGGAGGATGAGCTGCAGAAAGCGCGCGTCATCAGCGACCGCATGTTTAAAGCGCACAACGAGCGCGACTTTGACCTCGACTGGCACAAAGAAAAGGCAGATCAGTTAAGCGAGCGGTGGCAGAACATCCACTCCCAGATTGATAGCAGGTTTGCCCTTTCTGTTTATTTATTTTGAATTTAATCAATCAAAGCAGCTGTTTGCAGAAATATATATAGTCAGTGTATGTATTGCTCACTAAGGCGATCCAATCAATTTTCAGGCTGCGGGAGCTGGATGGCATCAGCAAATCTCTGAAGCACTACAGAGACTCCTATAGTAGCCTCGATGAATGGGTTAGAGAAATGGAAGCAGCACAGCTGAAGGCCCAAGAACACAAACCTGAAGATAGCAAGGCACTGGCTGAGCTGTTAAACAAACAGAAAGTAGGACAATACTGAAATTATTCACAGTAAAGAAAAAAAAAGAAAAAAATATATATACACAGTTTATTAAAATGTGTGTTTTTCAGATCCTTGTTGCTGAAATTGAGCAGAAACAGAGCAGTATAGATGAGTGTCAAAAGTACTCAGAGCAGTACTCATCTGCTGTTAAGGTAAAACCATTTATTATGAATGCCATTTTTATTGTAAATTTTGTTTAACTCCTCACTTTATAGTTCAGATATATAAACAGTAAAACATCAGCTCTGTAGTGTTTGCATTTTTGTGAATTTTTGTGCAACCATTAGTCAAATTTAGTTGATTTTTGTTTAAAGAAGATTGAGCAGTAAGCTAACTAAAAATAGAGAGAAAAAAAATGGATTTCATCTGACATTCTTTTTTCAGGATTATGAACTTCAGCTGATGACGTTCAGAGCGATGGTCGACTCCCAACACAAATCTCCTCTCAAGAAACGGAGAATGCAGAGCTCCTCTGACGCCATTCAGCAAGAGGTGAAACTCTATTTTAGCTTTGTCAGCAGAAGAATCGAGGTCTGTATGAACAGCAGTACATGCTCAATGATAAACGTGGTTGTGTTTGTTTAATTTCATAAAGTTTATGGATCTCCGAACCCGCTACACTGCTCTGGTGACTCTGATGACACAGTATGTGAAGTTTGCCAGCGAAACACTGAAGAGAACTGAGGATGAGGAGGTGAGCTCTTCATATTTTAATACGCACTTGGCTTTCTACATTTACACGGATTCATGTAGCACTTTTCCAACTTTTTCAGGGTATTTGTCTGCTATTTGTCTTCTGCTGTTCTAATGCCAGTTTAGCTTTGTCGTCGCACATGGGCATGCTTCCCGGGTGCTCTTCTCTTTTGCATCAGCTTGTTTTAGTACATCACAGCATTTCCACCACTTGTCTGCCTTGACTTCTTTACCCACTCCAAGACTTTTATCCCAGATGGACAGCTTATCGTGAAGACAGTTTGCTTCTTTGTGCAAAAGAAGCAAAGGAACTGCAGAAAAGCAGTGCATGCCTGCAGGGACAGTAACTCCTTGCTGGGGATGTTGACTTGCTGGGAGTAGAAAGCTTTTTTAAAAAAAATCTCCAGCAGTAGCTTTTACAGAGCATGTATAAGAAAAGTCTCTCCAAGAATCTGTGTATTAATTATGATGCTTTGTAATAACATATGCAACCTATTTGTTGAAATAGCATTAGAAATTAAATATCAGATTCAAATCTAACCTAAAACATAGATGCAAGTCTGCAGTTTTTAGCCATTTATAGCATGATTGTCTCTTCTTTTTATATATATAACATGCATTGTTAAAATTGCAAATTCCTGGAGAGATTGCTTTATTGTTAATGCAGCTAATTTACAGTGTCTACAGTGGATGACTTGTTTTTCTTTTCTGCATTATAGAAGAGAAAAGCTTTTGAAAGAGCTGAGAATGCAAAGTGGACAGAAAGCGTGGAGCTCCAACGAGCTACAGGGGATGTAGAGATTAGTCAACTTAAGCAGCGGGTCTGGGAGCAGGACGCTTTGCTTGCTGAAAGGCAAGAACAGTTGGAAAAGTTTGAAGGAGAAATAGAAACACAGCAGAAGACAATTGGTGATCTAAATTTTCAGAAATCCCAGCTTGAGCATGACCTGAATCAGTATCGTGCTAAATTAGAGATAGCGGTTAAAGACAAAGCAGCGATTGAGCAGGAACTGAAGCACGCAAAAATGTTAATTGAGCAGTCAGAGTCTTTGAATCAGGAGAAGCTAGATGATTTCTTGAAAGATACAAAAGATGGCCAAGCTCTTAAGACACAAAGCCACAGACTTCAGAGAAAAATGGATGTGCAGGAAGTAGACTTTGGCACTGAGGAGGAACTGCAAAGTCGAGTCCATGCTAAAAGCAGTGCTCTGGCTCCGCAGCCTTTGGCATTTGACAGCCAGTCAGCGGGCGACTGTGAGCTGAGGCTGTCTGCAGTCAGAGAAAATGACAGCATGATGGTGGATTTTCTGCAGCAGAAATTAGAGGAACTAGTCCTGGTCCAGAAAAAAGCAGACATGGCTGAAGAGAAAGCACAAAGTTATAAAAAGCTGTTGGATGACAGCAATAACAGACTGAAGAAACTTCAGATGGACTTGGAAGCTGAGAGGATTAACATGAGGCAGAAATCTGAGGATCTCCAGCAGGAAACACAGAACATGAAAAAATCCATCAATGAACTTCAAGATGAAATCAGATCTCTCAAAAGAGCAAAATCCTCACTGGAACATAATGCTTTTTTTCACAGCACTGAAATAGAAGGCCTTAAAGAGCAGTTGAGCATCGCCCATGGAGAGCTACAGAAAAAAAGCTCCAATGAGCAGGAAAATAGTTACAAGATTAATAACTTAGAAGAGGAATTGGCTTCCAAACAGGCAATAATAGATCAGCTGAAGTTTAAATGCAGTGAGCTGACAAGGATGAATGTCTCATGTGACAGCAATATTCAAGGTCTTCAGATCCAAATGGAATCAGTGGAAAAAGAGAGATCGCTTTCAGAACAGAAGATCAAGTCTTTAAAGAGAGAGCTCGAGAGCTGGAAACAGCAGCTTCAAACAGCAAAGGAAGAAATTAACCTAATAAAAAAATCTGAGCAGGCGTTGGAGGGCAAATGTAAATATCTGGAAACAGAACTTCAAAAAAGTGAATTAGTTGCTTCTCAGTGGCAGGCAAAAGTAGATGAGATGAAACAGATCAGTTTGGAGATGGAAGAAAACCTGAAGAACATAAGAGCTAAACTGGATCAGGCAACTATGGAAATTGACAGCAAGGATCAGCAAATTAAGATCTTTAAGTCTCAGGTTGAAGCCACCAAATCACAGGTCAGAATTATTGAGGAGGAGCTAAATAAGAAATCCCAAAGCGTCCACGAGCTTCAAATTAAACTGCAAGATTACAGTGAGGAGGTAAAGAAAATGGCCGAACTGCAGCAGAAAATCAAAACTCTCAATTCAAGCATTGCCAGCTATGAGAAAGAAATAACCTCTCTGAAATCAGAACTCACGACAGTGTTTGCTGAGAAGAATTTAGCAAATCAAAAGGTCCACATGCAGAAAGCTGAAATCAATGATTTGAAAGTGATGCTAAATACAAAAAATGCACAAGTGCAAAATGAATCTGCTGAGAGTCAAAAGCATCTCAATAAGGTCAAGGCTTTAGAAGACGAGCTTTTCAAACAAAAGCACAGTTTTAAAGGACTGACCAGCAGCGCAGATAAAATGACAGAAAACTTAAAGCAGGAAATGTTCTCTCTTCAGAGTGAGAAGAGAGAAACAGAAAGGAAAGTCGAGAACCTGAATGTTAAACTTTCAGAGTTAAGCTCTTCTCTACAAAGAACAAAAGACGAGTTAGCTAAAGAGGTCCGAGAGAAAAAAGTCAAAGAATCCAAACTAATGCAGCTAGAGGCTGAGCTTCAGAAAAATAAAGTAACAATCAAAGAAATGATGTCCAGTGCTGAGAAATCCAGATCAAACCTACAAAATGAGAATGCACTTCTAAAGAGGGAGAAAGCCGAGGCACTAGAGAAAACCATTTTATTGGGATCTGAAGTCAAAATGCTGAAAGAAGATCTGCAGCGTGCCCAAACGGAAGCCGAGCGAAAGCAAAAAGAGAATGCCTCGCTTCAGCTGAGGTCCCAGCAGATGGAAGAACAGCTGGATAAGTGCAAGAAAATGCTGGAAGAGTTAAAAAGTAAACTGGAACTCCAGAGACAGGGCTATGAGAGGCAGTTGTTGCAAGTGAAGACTGAAATAGAGCAAAAAATCCTTTTACTGCAGTCTGAAATCACAAATGAAAGTGAGAAATCCAACATGCACAGTGCAGAATTAGCAGAGATGCTTAATAAGTATTTCAAACACGATGCAAAGCAGATAAAAGCAGCCAATCAGAGCACGGCAGATTTAAAGCAAGAAGCGGACCGACAGCTGCAGCTCAGAATGGACAAACTGCAGCAGGAGAGGACGGAGCTCGAGCAAGACTTGTCAAAAGCGAAACTGCAAATAGTCCAACTTGAGGATGATAAAATCAAACTCAAGTCAAGAATGAGTGCTATGCAAAGCCTTTGCAATGAGCAAACAAGTGAATGGACAAAGTTTCAACAGCTATTGAAAGACAGCGAGTGGAAGCTCACAGTGAAAGAAAATGAGGCGAGATCTCTGCGGGAACAAATAGGGCTGAAAATCAAAGAAGTTAAAAGTCTTCAGGAGAAGCTTGTGACACTCCGACTAGAGGTGGCTGAAAGCAGTTTTCAGTATCTGAAAGACAACAAGGCTGACTCGATGAAGGCAGATGCTAATATAATGCAGATAATGGCACCTTCAAATCAAGATGCAAAAAGCAACAAGGAGGAACATATTCTGACAATGAAAGAGTCCTCACAGGTATGCATGAGGCTAATTCTGCATCACTGGAGCATAATAGCACATTTATTAACAGATACAGTATTTTTAAAATGCAGTATACTTGTGGTTGCTTGTTTTTCTGTTAGTAGAGATCAATAATTGCAGCTGTATAAACTTAAAGGTTCTTCCAATGTCACACATACAGATAGCAACAATGGAGAACGAAAACACTCTTGAAGGAATTAAACACGTCAGACAAGATAAGAGGGAGATCATTCACAGTCAAAGTCTTCAACAGAATTCAACAACAAAGGCAATATCGGACAGCTCTCCCACTTTCCTAAAGAAAGACATAGAAAGTGTGGCTTACATAAGCCATGTTAACGCTGATTTCCCCAGCTCTGTGACAGCACAGGGATACATGGCACTGTTGGGACTAACAGGCAAACAGCTACACGAAACCAATATCAGCAAGACAACATATCAAATTAAGCCAACTTGTGAGGCTCTGAACACACCAGAGAAGAGTACGAGAGACCACGATGGACAACTGAATGTGACATATTCTACTCCCCAAAAGCTCCCAGACCTCAAAGGAGGTACAAGTATTCAAAATGTGGTCAGAATTAGGCTCTTGGCTGAAGAGGAACAGGCACAACCGTTGCTGGCTCAGTACATTGGCAAACCGGCGGCTATTGCTGGAATTTATGTGGAGTCGAGCAAGAAAAAGATATCCTTCTTAGAAGCTGCTGAAAAGGGCTTCCTAGCAAAGACATATGCCCTTGAGTTTCTCGAGGCTCAGGCTTCAACAGGAAGCCTTACGGATCTGGCCACCGGACAAACACACCCAGTTGCTGAGGCATTGGAGAGGGGTATTATAGATGCAAACCTGAAAGACAAGCTCATAGAGGCTGAGAAAGCTATTACTGGCTACATCTATAAAGGCAAAAAACTGTCTGTGTTTCAGGCAATGGAGGAAAGGATTTTCGATAGATACAAAGGCAAGAAGATCCTTGAGGTCCAGGTTGCTACTGGAGGACTGGTAAACCCAGTGACCGGGGTCAGGGTGCCAGTTCACATTGCTGTTGATGAGGGTCTTTTGAACAAGGAGACTCTACAGAGTCTCTATGATCCAGTCAGTAACCCCAAAGGTTATCACAACCCTGACACTGGACATAAAGCATACTACTCTGAAATACTGAAGGCATGTTTGTATGACATCAGTGGTGGCATGTTTCTCTTCCCATTTGGTGAGAGGCACCTAACAAGCACATCTCCTGCGAGTTCTCATAGGGTGTCAGTTGTCAACAGCAGCTGTGGCACTGAGATGTCAGCGTATGAAGCATTCAAGGGGAAACACATCGATAAGAAGACATATCTGTTTCTGTCACAGCAGGAGACTGACTGGCAGGAAATGTCCACATCTGACCTCACTGGAAACCCACTTCACATCATTACTGATGTCAAAAGTGGCCGACAGCTTTGTCTGGAGTCTGCCCTAAGTCAGAGATTTCTTGAATCATCAGAGCTTGAAAGCTATCGCATAGGTCTTCTTAGTATCTTTGAGATCGCAGACATCATATTTTCAAGAATGGTTGTTGTGGAAGATGTTAACAGCCCCATTGCTGGGCTTTGGGATGTCACTCAGAAGAAAAGGCTTTCGGTTCTTCAGGGTTTTCAACAGGGCTTTACTGATAGAGCTACTGCTTTACGACTGTTAGAAGCCCAGGCCTGCACTGGAGGTATTTGTGACCCCTCCTCTGGAGACAGAGTTACCCTCACCGTGGCCCTCAAAAAAGGTCTTTTGGATGAAGCATTGAGTCAGCAGCTCCTACAGTTTGAGCAAGCTTTCAATGGCTTTATTCATCCGAAAACTGCAAAGACTTTGTCTATTTCCCAGGCTGTTCAGGAAAGTCTTCTCTCAAAAGATGCCGGTTTCCGCTGCATTGAATTCCAGCTTCTGACTGGAGGATTGATAAAACCTGACACCCGTGACAGAATCTCACTCGAAGAAGTCATTCAGAGTGGCCTTGTTGACAAAGTTACTGCCACTGTGCTCAGAGATGAGAAATTCCACACTAAAAGCCTCACCTGTCCAAAGACCAAGAGAAGAATTACATTCAAAGAGGCTCTTGAAAGAAGCGTGTACGACTGCCACACTGGGTTAAGGTTACTGGAAGCAACAAAAGCTCATGGTTTTGGACCAAAATCAACATTTCATTATGTTTGGGCATATAAATAAAAATGTCAGTTATTTCAGAATGGGCCTCTGGGGGGGTGACTGGAGATATAATAGCATGCTTTGGTTTGCATGCACTAAAGTCTGAATCTTTTCTTGTTATCATTGACCATTTGATAAACAAAGATGCCTATTGTGTTTTTGTCAATGAAGCCTCACATTACTAAACTGGTTAAATGTAGTTTTATTTCAATGCTGGTGATTCTTCTTCAGCTCTGACCAAAACTGTTTCTCGATACATGGTTATCCAGAATATTCTCGTGTTTTGTTGTGGCTGTGATTTTACCTTAACTTCACTTTTTAAAATTTTTTTTTTGTCCACATTTTAATATGATGCAGCTGGTACCCATGATTTTAACCTGTTTATAAATGCATTTTGACGGTGATCCTCCCTCTCTTTTTTTTTTTGGTTCATTTTTGTCACAAAGTTAACAATCTTGCTAAAAGCCCATCTATTTTAATTCTAGAGATCTGTTGATGAGGAGAAGAGAGAGCATGGTGATAAAGTTAACAAACTATTGCAGTGGATGTCCAATGTGAAACAGACCATGAGCAATAATGGGGATGCTCTGAAAGATAGTAATGCCAACACAGATGCTTCTAATAAGCCCCAGGTAAATAACGCGTATGTTTTTGGTGTGTCCTGTTTTTTGGGTTTTTTAATGCTGACATTTGTTTGTCTATGACGGTTTTGTTTTTTTTGTTTTTTTGGGTGGGGGGGTATGACAAAGAAGACTTTTCTAATTATAATGGTCTCACAGCCCTTTGCTGTCCCAGTATTTGATTTCTAATAAAACACAATGTCTACTTCCTGATTTTTTTTATCCATATATGTTGTGATGGTAGTGGTTGCAATTATTGCACTTAGCTTACAAAGATATCCCATTAACATGCAATATGAAGTACTTTATATATTTTTTAAAGTTAATCCAACTGATTCGTAATAAAAAAAAATTTAATGTTGCACAAGCACTCATGTTTCAACACTTTAGTGAATAATAAATGGCCTCCTTCTCACAGGTTATTGAAATATTAAAACACTGTGGCACATAGCTGATATCAGTAAGCCGAATGTTGCACAACATTTGAAAAATCTCTAATGTGTTCAACATATCACAAAAGTAATTGAATAATGGTTAAATAGTGCTGAGAGGCAATTTGTGATAAGGGACATATTTAAATTAAATATGTGGATTAAAGAAATTTATATTTTATTACATGGGGGTGGGCACTGACTTCTTATATATATGTTAATCTTACAAATGGCTGGCTTGCATTTCTGTAGTAATACTTTACTACACATAAATAAAAGTATAGTAACCTTCTCTCTGATTATGTTTGTCATATCCTGCCCCTTGTAAACAAAAACAAAATACAGCACAATGCTATCAAAAGTAACAGTACTTCAAATAACAGCCTCATAAAACACCGTAGAAATCAACCAAGTCCTCTTTGATAGTAAAAAATATTTTGACTTTAAATAGTTAATATTTATTGCAAAGATATTGTGTACAGTATGTTTCATTGAAACAAGTGAGTTGGAAAACTGACAAGTCTTAATCAGACAGCAAGACTTGTCACAAAAGTAGAGCCATTTTACAACATGCAACATATTAATATGTCATTGTTTGATATTCTAGGTGTCAGTTGAGGAAATGGTCACTAAAAAGGAACAAATTTCCGAAGCCTTGAGGTCCACACAAATGATGCTAAACAAACACAGTGACAAGTAAGTCTCCTTATTGGACCAGCATGCAAGAGACTGACTGTTAAAGTTCTGGACTCTATCCTTGAGGTTTTTTTGTCTTTCAGAATGTCAGAAGAGGAAAGAAAGAAGGCCCAGGAGCAGCTGCAGTCTCTCACTCAGGCCTACAGTGAAATCTCCCAGCAGTGCTCAGATCAGACAGCCTCTGCAGAAGAGGTTGGATTATAGGCTTCGTGTTTTATTGAGTGCACTGCCTTTTTATCCTATAATATGTTGGAAAACAGCGCCACCCGATGTTCAATTGCATGTCTAACCATTATCCTCTCTCCCTCGAGTACAGTGTTGGCCATATTCTCTTGCACTTTCTCTTAGATTGGATCATTAGGGACAGAAACTTATTTGTATGGCTGAAACCAGTAGAACCTGAGTATGCTGTAAACATGCTAACTGCACCCAGCTTTGGTCTGATATTTCACCATTATTGTCAGTGAG
Organism: Archocentrus centrarchus; assembly: GCF_007364275.1. Taxonomy (NCBI): domain Eukaryota; kingdom Metazoa; phylum Chordata; class Actinopteri; order Cichliformes; family Cichlidae; genus Archocentrus; species Archocentrus centrarchus. The sequence continues at coordinate 19,411,185 of NC_044360.1, read as the reverse complement.
CTTGAGCTCTCTTTAAGAGTTCAGCAGATAACAGATGTGTAACCTTACAGTATGCCATGTGACTAACGACACTCTTTTTGCAAGATGCTGAATGCTCCAATTCCAGATGCATGATAGCTTTAAATGTACTGTCCATCATCCTCCTGTTGCAACCTTATTGCAGTCTTGCTCTTCTATTTTAACATGCCCATATCTGTGTAGCGGTGAGTATAGATTTTGTCTTGCTTCAGTTCCAAATTTGAACAGATTTGGAGGTTGAAGTCAAAGCTAGTTAAATTAATTGTCATGCTTTCATTTTCTGTAGGTTTTCAAACCCGCTGATATCATTGGGACTGGAATGAGTGGCCTGATTGATCAGAGGGCTTTGGTTCATCTCCCAGAAGCCCTCCTGACCTCCAGCCTCTCTCAGTCTGAGCCCCAGGTCCATCAGGGGTGCAACGATGCTCTAGAAGAAAATCGCACATACACATCGACGCTGAATCACTTGCCAGTGTTTAATGAATCAAGCAAGTGCATACAGAGCTCACATGTCTCTTCTGTGTCCCTGTCTGACGTAGCAGCAGCTAGGGAAGGGTCCACGTGTGAAGATATGATCCTAAAGATAATAGAGGTCAGCCAGGTCAGTGATGACGTGAAGGTGTGCTACACAGGGGACACAGTGACCCTGGAGAAGGGATTTCAGTGTGGTTTAATTCCTGCTTCTGTCTATGTAAAGATCCTTCAGAGGAAAAAGTCTTGCCAGGATATGACAGGTTTTGGCACTGCAGAAAGTCTGTCTTCCTTAGAACCCGAAGAGGAGCTTGAACCTTGTGAGGTTAATAAACTGATATTAAAGTGCCTCAGCAGAAAGAAATCCCTGACATCAGAGAGGAATATTAACAGTGTGACTTCCGGTGGTTTTTGTGATCAAGAGATTATGTCAAGGTTGTTAGGTGCTCAGGGGGATCTAGGTGATCCCGAAGAAGGTCAGAATGTCACAGAGGGGAACATCCTAAATGGTGCAGGTGGGCTGAAGGTGGATGCAGCCATTCAGTGCGATCTGATGAGCTCCAGCAGCACACTCATCGTGCTGGAAAATCAGCCACAGTTCATGGGAGTTGTGTTGCCTCACTCTGGGGAAATCCAAACTGTGTCTACCTCGTATGAATCCCAAATCACCTCCAATGACTTTACCTGCAGACTTTTTAGTAATCAGGGAAAAATAGCAGCATTTTACATTCCGGAAAATTCAGAGGTGGTAGATATCACCACCGCTATTAAAAATGGTTGGATCGACATTCACACAGCAGAGGTTCTGAAGTCTGTAGAGATTCCTGATGTGTTCCCAGATGTTGGTCACCTTAGTGAAAAGTTTTCATCTTGGCTCACGTATAAAAAGCTGGCAATTGACGAGTTGCCTCATGATGGTTCAGAATGTAACCTCCCCTCTCCCATGGAGGCAAAACAGTTATTCATCTCATACTTGATGATGAACAGTTACATTGATCCAAAGTCAGCGCAGAGGGTTTTGATACTTGATGATCAGTTAAATAAAATGGCTCAAGCTTTTCTTGAAGATCCAGTATTTTATCTGAAGACTGATGAAAGTTTGACTAATCTGAATTTAGATGTCAAAAATCATTCAGAACATGCAGATTCTGAGATGTCATTACACATAAATGAGGAAACGGAGGAGTTAATAAATACCACACAGCATGTGTTTGATCCTCATGACTTTGTTTCCCAGACCGGCGGGAGAATCACCTTTGATGAAAACACACAACACACAATTGAGCCTCATAATTTTGTTTCCTCCAGCAGTGGACGAATAACCTTTGATGAAAAATCAAATAAAAATGACAAGGCTTCAAACCATGAGCCTGTCAGGGACTTTTTAGTGGGTAGTGATGCTGATATTGATACTACAAAGTCTGCTACAGAGGAGGGAAACATGTATGAAAACAGCACATACTGGACAAAGTCAGATCAATTTGAAGAAGGAATTTCTGGAAATACTTTACAAATGGAGGCTGGAGATTATGCCAGAGAAGATCATGATATTTCAGGTTCTCTACATGTGTCAGTCCCTGACACATTTTGCTCTGGGGAAAGCAGAAACATTGGCTTACCACCCAGGATGACTGACTCTGAGTCCTCATTTATATCTTGCCATCAAGTGCTACCAGATTATAAGGTTAAGTGCTTTGAATCACCAAGTGTTCATACTGACCAAGCTGACATTTTATGCTCTGAAGACTCAGTGGAGGGCAGAAATGAGCGGGACCGTGCTATTCAGCTTCTAAAGGCCCAAATGGAGGGAGGGGGCATTTTGGACGTTACCTCTGGGAACTTTTATAACCTGCAGGAGGCTCTTAATAAGGGATTAGTGGATGAAAAGACAGTACTTGAGCTGCATGACTCACAGTCAAATGAAAAAATTGGCATCCTAGGAGATGAGACAGGCACAAATTCTGTATTAAAACAGGCAGCGTCAAGCAGATGTCACACAGAGCAGCAGAGCTTTTTGAGGTCTCATTGCAGTATTGGTATCAGTGAGTCATTGCCCCTGGAATTAGTTAAGGACTTAGATTCCAAAGATAGCATATATCCAGAAGAAAACCGTGTTTACTCCCTTTCTGAAGGTCAAGATCTGGGTTCAATAAATACGAATGAAGCTGAAAATATGCAGCAGGTGATTTCGAGGAAAGCTGCTGTCATGGCGCTGGATTTAGCCCACGAGGAGGCTAATAACAAAGAGAAAGAAAGTGAAAACAGAAGTTCAGATTTAGGGTGTGAGGCAGTGGGGGATGTAGAAATGATCACCAATAAAGTACAGTTTTCCCTTTTGTCAGAAAATGGTAACATGCCTCAGATGATCTCACCCTCCTTATGGAGTCAGGTTACAGCACAGTGTACTAATCATATAGAAAAATTGCCTTTACTGGCCGAAGAGAGTGACTCACAGATCTTAATGGATAGTGACATGACAGGTAGAATCTCCAGCATCAATATTGCTTCCAAAAGCCAGACTCAGCGTGCCACTTTAACTTATCATTCCAGTAAATCTGACAGCACACCCGGTGGTAATGATTTTTTCAGTTCTGGATATGATGCCAGTGTAAGAAATCAGACATTCAGTCGGGGTGAATCAGGCACGTCTGATTCATATTGCAGTGCTTTGTCTTTGGAAACTAGAGTGGAGGATGAAAGCGGTGCTCAGTCACCTTTGGGCAGTGAGCCAGCTCTGAGTGTGGATTACACATCGCTCGGGGATTTGGTTGAGAGTGCAGTCATCTCGGTTTCCAGGGGTAATTGTAACTCTGTCGAAAACATTGCAAAAGATGGCAGTGTAATCGCATTACCTCAGCAAGCAGAAAGTGATTTTAGTGGTGAATCTGAGCCCAGCAGCTGTCAGAGAGAGCAGAGCTCGATTGCACCTGTTTGTGGAAGACTTCCACAACAACAGAGCTTTTCTTCTGAGATACCTGCTGTTTGCAGCAACACAACAGCAACAAATACCATCAATCAGAGCAGCTATGATATCGAAGATTCAGTCCTGACTCATAAAGATTTGTTAGCATTGACACATGGTGGCGCAGGTGATGCTGAAAGGCTTTCCCCACAGAGTCAAAACGATGACATTGTCACTGGTGATACTGAACAGATCTTTGTATCTCCCTGTCAGAGAGATCAGATCTCAAATGCACCTGTTTGTGGAAGACTTCTACAACAACAGAGCTCTTCTTCTGAGATACCTGCTGTTTACAGCGACACAACAGCAACAAATACCATCAGTCACAGCAAATATGATATCGAAGATTCAGTCCTGACTCATAAAGATTTGTTAGGGTCGAGACATGGTGGCGCAGGTGATGCTGAAAGGCTTTCCCCACAGAGTCAAAATGATGACATTGTCACTGGTGATACTAAACAGATCTCTGTATCTCTCTATCAGAGAGATCAGAGTCTGAGTGCACCTGTTTGTGAAAGACCGCCACAGCAACAGAGCTCCTCTTCTGAGATACCTGCTGTTTACAGCGACACAACAGCAACAAATACCATCAGTCACAGCAAATATGATATTGATTCAGTCCAGACTCATAAAGATTTGTTAGCATTGACACATGGTGGTGCAGGTGATGCTGAGAGGCTTTCCCCAGAGAGGCAAAATGATGACATTTTTACTGTTGATACTGAACAGATCTCTGTATCAAGAAAGAACCCAGACAATGCCAATATTGATAGAAATGTCTCCTGTTTAAATCCACCCTCTGCCTTATCAGACATCAACTTTGGACAGTCTGAAAATAGATTAGGAGAAGAGTTAAGATCTGATCCTCAACCAGAGGAACAAAGATTAGATGTGTGTGTTTCTGTGCATCCTGATACGGTTACTGATTTCCTATCTGAAAGCAGCATTACTCCTGTTGTTTCCTCTTCACTCCCATCAGTGTTTTCTAATCCTGCAAAGACCTATGTAGATGACCAGGAGGAAATTATTACACACAAAGCTAAAGACAGTGATTTGGAAAAGGCACAAGCTCAAGACAGTGAAGATGCTATTGCTGTAGATCAGAATCATCCACAATCTTTAGATAAAGGCAGTTTCCGCGAGAGTAGCACGTCTCACGGACTCACAGAGAGCAGTCACCCAGATCTTCTCATGGATTTACTCAAGCAAAATTCCCTCAGTTCAGGCAGTGAGGACACAGGGAAAACAAAACTGATGTATCAAGAAGAAAAAGGAAGTCAAGAGACAGAGCAATCTGATGCTCCAAATATCCAGTTGCAGCTACTGAAGGTTTTTAAGACTGTCTCCACAAGCCAGGACCTTTCAATGCTTAAGGAAGTGATGGATACTCTCAGTAGTGCTCTGGGGTGTGACTCACAGCAGGATCGGTGGCACACACTGGAGAGCATTAAGGAGGAAAGCTCAGAGGGAGAGGATGAGGTGTCAGGAGAGGATGAGAGTGGTGCAAAGACTCACCAGCCATCTGCAGAGGGCTCTGCCAGCTCAGATGGCAGCAAAGTTGAGGTGGTCAAAAATAAGGTGCGGTTTATTTTGGTTGCATGTTAAGCTCGTTCCATCTATTAGTTTTGGACATCTGTAACATCTGTTCCTTTTGTGGTTTCTTTTTTTTTTTCACAGCTGTTCTCCATTCAGGATTATTTGGAGTGTGTTGGGAGGCTGCAGGATCACTCTGATGTTTTAGAAGATGTCAGAAAAGACCTTGCAATCCCAATACCTACAGGCAACAACATGGAAGAGTTGCAGACCCAAATAGAGGAATGTCAGGTTAGAAATGGCCAGTTGAAGCCCAATTGTAATTTGTGGTATAAATAAATTATCAATTTTTAATATGTTTTAAATGTATTATTTATTAACATATGCATTATGTCCTAATCACATTTATCTTTTATCCAGTCTCTGGAGTCTCAGCTTTCTAGTCTGGCTGAACTTCTGACAGTAGATATGGAGAAAGCCAAACATCTCATAAACTCTGCCGATGAGGATGTTCCCAAACAAATCCGCCATGACTTGGTCTTGATATATCTGGAGCTAGAGCCAAATTTTACTGCTGTTTCTCAGATGTGTGCAGAAAGAAGAAAGTCCCTGATTCAAGCAATGGACACAGGGAAGGTCAGTATTAATACAGTAATTCAAATACAGTAATATAACAGTAACATCAGCCATTTACCACTTTATATATGTGATTTTAGGTCAATCTGGAATCAACATATCAGCAGCATCTCAGTGGTCTTAATAAACTGGCAGGCCTAATTCAAAATAACTCTGAGATGCTGGGTGTGGATTTGAACACGTGTGATGCAAACACTCTGGAAGATCTGAGCCAGCAGAATAAGGTTCCTTAAAGTCCAGTTTAAAGCATTTAAAACAGTTTGGATCAACAAGTGGAGAAAGATGGCCAACATATTTCTATCTTTTATTTTTCCAGGACATGGAGGACCATCTGCAAAAAGAAGCAAGGCTCAAATTAGAGGATGTCACATTTGATGTCCAGTGCTTTGTTTCAGAGCACACTCAGTTCCTGAGTCCAGCTCAGAGTAGCTACCTCCTCAAGTTCCTCAGCACCACTCAGCGAGCTTTCAGAAACCAGATAGAAAGGCTTGCAACACAGAGGAGCGCCTTAGCTGTCCTACTTGATGCCAGAGAGAAAGAAAACCTGGCAGAGGTCTGCCTGCGTATATGCTATGAATATTTCACAGAGATTTTCCTGAAATCTTTTGTGCTGCAGTTTAGGCTACACAAACCCCGTATAAACCACGCTACCTGACAAGTCTAAGAATTCACCTTGTAGTTTTTTGACATCATTTACAGGAGTAAGAACTAAGTTAAACCCATATTTTAGTACCCCTTCAACAGACATTGGTGATAAACAGAAATAACAGCATTGCATGCTTGAGTGCTCAATCACTGCTGCAGACTAATTTCTGTGCTTGTTTTATTCTACAGGCTTCGAGACTAACACACTATATGAATATGATGTCCTCCTGCGCGTTTTACCACCATGAAAACAAAGTGGCAAATAGCATGTTTACAGCATACCAGATGTTTATACTGGTTTGATAAAGGAGAGTTTGCATGTTACCTCTGTGTACTTGAATTGTTTCTTTTTCCTTCCTTCCATTAGCGTTTTGTAGGGTTCACCTTTTAAGTGAGAACTATTTTATGCTTTTGAGGTTTGTTCTACTTCAATGTTTCACTGTGAATAGGTATGGATGTGCCTGAGAAGAGATTTAAAGATGTAAAGTTTGACCTTAACGTTTTTTTGTTGTTGTTGTTGGTCAGTCTTTATTGGAGAAACAGAAGGAGTTTACAGACAAGCTGGCAGAAGTGTGCGATAATCTCACCCTGACCGAGAACCGCCTGATTGGTCACCAGCAACAGTCTGATAATGCTGAGAGTATCACAGACCTGCAGCAGTACCAGCAGGAGCATCAGGTTTGAAAATGCTTAACTTGGTTTGGCCTACAAAAAATGTATTATGCTTCATTCATCAGTTTAAAAAAAAAAAAAACCCAAACTGTTTCTTCTCAAGGCTCTCCAAAAAGACGTGTTGACAAACGCCAGTGCCTTAAATGACGTGATCAGCAGTACTAAAAAGTTTCTGGAGGACAACCGAAGCAAGCTGACGCCAGATCAAATCGCCATTATTGAAAGCAAGCTGGAAGAGGCTAAAAGCAAAGCCAAACTCATCAACCAGCGTGCTGAGGACTCCAGAAAAGATTTGGAGAAAGCTGTCACGACAGCCATACAACAGGAGAGCGAAAAGGTTCAGATTCCTCCCATAAGTGAAAACTCTGTGTTTCCTGAGAATTTCAATTGCATGTTAGAGTGAAACCAGCATTGTTAATGTGTGGTCTGTCTGTGCAGGCAGCAGCTGTTAAAAAGCTTGAAGAAAGTAAGAACAAAATTGAAGGTCTCCTGGACTGGATTTCCAACGTAGGAAATGAAAACAAGAGCAGCCTGGATCAAACAGACCATGTGAGTCAAGAAAATGGAAACCTGCCAGAGGAACCCTCAGCTAAGAAACTGATAACAAAGGATGACGATGCCAATGGAAACGCTTTGCAGACTCCTGAGAAGGATTTTGGTAGAGAGACCAAGGCCGAGGACGATGCATCCCCGGGTCTTGATAAGCAGTACCAGAGGCTCAAGGTATCGTTTCTTGCATTTTTTTTTTCAATAGTTCCTACTGTTTCATAAATCCTAAATAATTGAAATTAAACATTTGGTGAAGAGATGCAGATAAAGACATAGTGGATACAAAAAAAGATTTGTTTTTCTTGGTCTGCATTTAAAGCCAGAAAACAGTCTAAAATCCGTTTTGTCATACTAATAACATGTTTTTCTATAATTGTGACCACAGGCCCATCATCAGGAGATTCTGTCCCAGCAGCAGGATCTGATCACGGCCACTCAGTCAGCTCAGGCTCTGCTTGACAAACAAGCCAACGTGCTGTCTCCACAGGAGAAGGAGGCTTTGCAGAAGAACATCCAAGAGCTAAAGGAGCGCTATGAGACGTCCCTCACTCAAGCTGAGCAGCAGATGAAGCAGGTGCAGTGTGTCCAGGAGGAGCTGAAGAAATTCCAGGATGACTGTGAGGAGTTTGAAAGCTGGTTAAACCAGGCTGAAGAAGAGATTGAGCAACTTGGAGCACCTGCAAGCTCCCTTAATATCCTCAGCGATAAACTTCAGCGACAGAAAAGCTTCTCAGAAGATGTGATTTCCCACAAAGGGGACCTTCGCTTCATCACTATTTCGGGACAGAAAGTGCTGGACGTGGCTAAAGGGTTTGGATCTGGTGACCCAGCAGCTAAAAATCCTCTGTTACACGTGGATGCTTCAGGGACCTGTTCTGCTGTCAAGGATAAACTAGATTCAGCAGCCAGTCGATATAAAACACTACACTCACAGGTATTTAGTGTGCAGTTAATTGGATTGGGTGTAATGGCTTGTTCTTGTCACTGTGTGGCAGCATGTATCTAATATAAAATAACAGCAAAAAAAGCATTAAATGGCAAATAAATTTTTATTTAAATGTACATATTTGATGTATGGATGATGTAGTTTAACATTTTATGTCTTTACCTTACAATATAAAGCACTTTTAGGCAACTGTTTGGTGCTATATAAATAAAATTGAGTTGAACTGAATTAACATGAAACTGATTTGCTGCACAGAGTTCAGAGCTATCCTAGTTCAGCTTTTATATACACAATATATGATTAAGATATGCAGTTTTTTTCTCTTAAAACCACAATTCACTAAAAGTACAAAAATACAATAATACACATTAACTGAGGGAAAACAGACAGAGAATTATAGTGAAATACATAACAGAATACATTTGTTTAAATTGAATTTGAAAATATTATTAAATATTATTTTTAAATAATATTAAATGAACTTAATGCAGCTCTGATTTGCTTTTAGCTAACCCCAAACCTTTATTGTGAGAAATTATTGTTCTAACTCTTGATCTAATGGTTTTCTTTATTTTTTTTAGCACCCAAAATCTATTTTTCTTTTGTTTCAGTGCAATCTGCTTGGCAACAACCTCAAAGAAGTGGTTGACAAATACAAAAAATATGACGACTCAAGCACCGGTCTGTTGAAGTGGCTCAACAGCTCAGAGGAGGAGGCGAGGAAGCAGCAATCAGAGGCCATATCAGCTGACCCTCAAATGCTGCAGAAACAGCTGGAGGACACCAAGGCAAGAACCACAACAAGAGCTGAACTAATTAAACCTTAAAGTCAAGTCAAGAACTTTGTGTTGAAAAGCTCAGATTTGTTTCAGACTGGCATTTTTTTTTTTAATCTCATTGGTATCGCTCATTCTCGAGGCCAAAGAAAGTTCATGCGAAAAGGCGCTTTTAATCATTTTCCATATTGGTGTGAGTTGTTTTTTTACAGTTAAATATAAAAAATTGCTGATGTTCAGTTTCCTCGCCTGCGCCTAAAGTTTCCCTCATCATAACTTTCATTAACTCAGTGCGAAGGTTACGAGCAGTCCAAGAACAGACAGAAGGAATAGCCTTGTTTAGACGTAACACATGTAGCTCTTGCAGCATGTGCCTCTCCATATACAGTGTTTCCACTGACTTAAGTGCAACAAAGCTATTTTTAGCTTTCAAACTCAAACCCACATGTGAATAGTTTAACTCTGGTCATTTGTAGCATGCGTACTCCTCTCAGAAGATAACGAACTGGGCTGACACAGCGGGCTCTGTCAAAGGTTTTGGCTGCAGCTAGTTTCAGCATTTCTCTGCAGCGAGGTAGTGACTTACAGGATAAATATGCACAGATAAGAGGCGCCTGTGAGCCAACCAAGAAACACAGTACTTTGGGCTTGGGACTGAAAGCGCTGCAGAAATTCCAAGCACTTCTGTAAGAGTAACAGTGAAGTCAGACAGGTACTTTTAACTATATGAAACCGAACGAATATGAAACCCAGGTGTGATAGCTCTGTGGTTATTATCTTCAAGTACAACTGTATAAAAATGTAGTATTTGTAGAAAGAGAGCATGTATATGTGAGGACCTGCTTTCTCTGCCAGCTACTGACAGGTGAATAGTTGGTGTCTATATAGCACATATCAAGGAGTGAAACAGAATGTTTCCAGCAGACAGACTGTTTTTCTTCACAGTGTCTTACTGAAAAGATCACAGAAGTAGATCCTGAATCTATAAAAGGGAATAAAGGATTAACATCTCTCATTTATTTTTAACTTCATTTTGCTATTTACTAATCCACAGGCTTTACAAGGTCAGATGATGGGACATCAAACTGCTATTGACTCTTTACGCAAAGCAGCTGAGACTTTAGTAACATCTGAAGGTGACTTGCTGAGCGATCCAGATGAGATCCAAGAGACAGTAGGTGAGGAAAATAAAAGTCAGCTGCACACTACGATCTGTATACCTAATGTCTCCATTTTCCAGACATTCATTAAGCCTAGTGTCCTAGACCATAAACTTTTTTTAATGAAAGTCTACACCGGTTGTTAGTCTGGGACTAGGCCTAATCCATATTTGGAAAACCTGCTACTGGAATAGAAAAAAGTTACAGTGTGATTGAACTCTGTCACTTGGGTTCATTTTCCCCAGTTATTGGTTTCTTGGCCTATGCTTAAAAAAAATGCAATTACCCCAAGCAAAAAAAAAACCTAATGGATGCCCTTTGCCAAACAAACTCATGAATGCCAAGTATGTTTCTGCCTTGGTTTGAAATGTTTACCTTATGATGTGTTGCAGACCGTGAGACATGTTTTAAGCAGAACCTGATTTGTTTTCATGTGTTTTAGATGACATAGTGGAGCGTTATGACAACCTTTCCAAATCTGTAAGTGATCGAAATGAGAAGCTCCAGATCACCCTGACTCGCTCTATGAGTGTTCAGGATGGCTTGGATGAGATGATGGGATGGATGGAGGGAGTGGAGGCCAGTGTGGAAGAAAAAGGGCAAATAGCCTTGGACTCTGCATCTCTTGGAGATATCCTGAGCAAAGAAGCGGTATGTATTCTTGTCAACATTTCAGCACGCCAATAACTCTTAAGTTTTGTACCAACTCCATATTTATTTTAATTATCTATTAAAACCTTGGTGTTTTCCCTCTCGTTTGTTTAAGGCTTTAGAGCATGACATAGCAAGTCGCCAGAGCAGCATCTCAGCCATGAAAGCCAAGGTGAAGAAGTTTGTGGAGACAGCTGATCCCTCTGCTGCTGTGCTTCTGCAGTCTAAGATGGACTCTCTCTCCCAGCGCTTCTCTGACGCGTGTGATCGACATAAGCAAAAAGTTGCTAAGATAGAGCAACTGAAAGAAAAGGTTGAGCAGTTTGAGAACGTAGCGGAAAAAGTCCAGCAGTTTGTTGTAAAGCGCTCACAGGACCTGCACGAAACAGACGGGCCGGGGAAAACTTTCAACGAACTGTCACAGCTAATGCAGGTGTGTTTAAAAACATGGGCATTTTTTTTTCTCAGTAATGTAATTTCATCATGCATAGATTGGCTGACTGTTTTATATTATATTTCCCTGCAGAACACGAAAGCTGAGATGGCTGAATGTGCCAGTGATTTCGAGAAGATGCAGACTCTGTCCAAGGAGCTGTCTGAAATAAGCCCTGATGGAAACAAAACCCAAATCCAGAGCAAGATGGACAATCTCTCAAACATTTTCAGCACCTTTAAAGACACTGTCAAAGAAAAGTAAGTTTGGGAAATGAAGGTTTTTGCATTTCCACTTTTCATAGTCATATATTATTTTCCTTAATTTAATATTTTTACATTGTTTGTAATGTCCAAATGGATACATGGTCTGACTGATTCCTCATGTCTGCTTGTAGGGAAGAGGAGCTATCATCCTGCCAGGACCAGCTGGGAGAGTTCAGATCTGCAGCCAGTGCTCTCACCAAGTGGCTGGAGGAAACCAATGACAAAGTACCTGCAGATCAGCCGAGCAGCAGTGAGAAAAGTCTGGAGAAGGACCTGCAGATAGTCACTGTGAGTCATGAGATAAATACAAAGTATATTATAGAGACAGTGTTATTTTTATATGTGTTTTATCTTACTGCACTTAAAGTGCTGGAACAGAAGTCGGTGCTGTTTGCACCTGACACAGCAGTTTGGAGTTCATAGGTTTTGCAATAGATAGTAGTGTTGTAGTACTCGAGATCGGTCTTGGTCTCGAGACCGGTCTCGAGACCGCTTTTTGATGGTCTCGGTCTTGTCATGGACTCGACCGCATTTGGTCTCGGTCTTGTCATGGACTCGGACCTTGCGGACTCGGGATTTTATTTCAAGACCAGTCAAGACCACAGCTGTGGAAATATCACTAAATTGCCAGAATACTGTCCAATTTATTTGTTAACATCTTTGCTTTTATTGGATGCAAAACGTACTGATTCAAATCCCACAAATATTGCGCTCCTCTGCCTCTCAAAGGAGCGCACCTCACGGACTCCGCCCCGGCTAGGTCGCTGCTATTATCGCTGCTTACGCCTGTATCATTTCACCGCAGTTTGCAATCTACCACAGAGCACGGACAGTTTCATTCACAATGTGTATGTTTGATCTCACTATGGTCACGCGTGTGCTGCATAAATCGAAATAACTGCATGAACACGAAGAGAAGTAAGAGGGAAAATGAAGATCAAAGGAAAATTTCAGGCTTCCGATTCAACAAAAAAATCCCAGCATGAAAGGTAAATACCAACCTTCATGTATTTTGATACACAAACTAAAAATTTAATGCAAGTTTTAGGGCTGCAACGATTCTTGGAATAACGCAATTCGATTATTAAAAATCCTCGACACAAATTTGTTGCTTTGATGTTTGGTTTCAGCTCTGCAGCTCAGGTGTCTCCGTGTAAGCGGAGCATTTCCAAAAAAAACAAAAACGACCCTTTAACGCGAGTGGATCGCTGAGATGTTTTTTCACGCCCCTACTTCTCTGTGCTGTGAGTGCGCATGTTTGAATGTGCGCACGTGTTGTGCAGAGGATGTCAGCTGTTATTTTTTTCTTTACGTCAGCTGTAGCCACCAGAACAGATCTATAACCACAGGGTACTGGGGAAAGGGGGGCTGCCATTAGCACTAGCAATCGTTCGGGGCCCCCTCCACCACCATCAGTACAGAGGGGCTCCTTCAAAATGTTTTTATCAACCACCTGATCAGCAACATGAAGAACAGAGAACTTTGTAGCTGCTCCATCCACCCTGTTTGTTTCACACAGAGAAACATCTGCAGTACGGAAGTTAAAATATGCTGATGAGTTGTTAAAATGAAAAATTATTTCTTATCCAATTACTTGATTAATTGACGGAGTAATCAATTAAATACTTGATTACTAAAATAATTGATAGTTTATGCTCACAATATGGTGGCTGATATTCAAATGTAGGAAATGCTATTAGCAGCCGAGGAATCTGGATTATGTTTTTGTTGTGTATTTTTTTATGTGATTTCTGCAAACACAGTGGAAGGAAACGGCACTCTGGGACACATTAAATGCGTGATGTATAAATGTAACTTTTCTGGATTATATGTAAAAATGATCATTCTATCAATCTAATAAGGCCTGATTTAGAGTTCTGCATTGATCCTTTGTGTATAACTGAAAATCCTCTCTGAAGCAAACCTGACATGCACCTCGAGAAATGTAACTACACGTCCAAAAAAACTGATTACTGCTTTCTGGTTATGTCTTAGGCCCCATCACTCAATTAACAAGTGGGAGCGGCATTTAGTGGTTAGTATTAGCTTACTAATTAGCATTAGCATTAGTGCTGGGGTGAGAAATATTTCTTGCTAGAACCCGGAAGTTACCATGGCCACCACCAATGGTAACAGCAGAGAAGTAAGTAAGTTGTTTCTCCGCCATCAGTACATTGAGCTAGTGGTGGGCAGATTGATCCTGATATCGATAATATGGACGCCAACGTTGTATTGGTATTGATCAATATCAGTCTAATGAGATCGATACTTTGGCTTCAGTTTCTCTCCTGTATGCAGTGCTGCGGTTTCATCAAAGATGCGAGCTGACTGTCTAAGTGTCGCTCCTGTCACAGCACAGAGCACTTTGCTCCTCCCCTCCCCACAGTGTTTTGTTATACTGTCATGTGATGCATAACATATTTTATTTGGGAAAAAAAAGGATTTTGCTATGAAACATTTAAATCAAATTTAAATGTAAATTTGTAGAAAATTAGTGAATGAAGGAACATTTTTTATAAAATTTTTTTATTATACTTTCTGAAAAATCTACCTGGAAAAAAGTTTGCATTTGTTCTTGAGTGATGATTTTGTACACTTAATTTATGAAAAAAAATTCCAGACATCAATGTATGGGGAAAATTGTTTTATTCTATTGTTTCAGAACAATAACTTTTATTTTGATAAAGTATTTTCTACTTACATATAAACTTTGCCCAATTCTATCCTGGGTTTTAACTAATTAATGATCCAAAGGAAAAAAATCTCAAACCAGTTAAACTTCATGGAAATTCTTCATAATTATTAAAAAGTATTGGTATCAGTATCGGTGATAATGGCCCTGTGGCATAGGATCGATACCAAATTATGAAGTGTTGCACACAACTACATTGAGCAGCATACACCAGGAGTGATTGACAGTGCTAAGACCCTCCTCCTGGCTCTGACTGGTTGTTTTTGACTGGGAGCGGTTCAGGGAGGAGGTGGAGGAGCTCCATTTTTTTCGCAGATTATCGGTCTCATACTGTCTGACATGGTGACAGTTTTAACAAATATGTAAAAACCAGATTTTTTATAAAAGTTACATCCTGCAGCTTTAATCTGTATAAGATTAAAGGCTTTAGTTCTTACTGTCGATGAGTGTTTGCCATTTTTTCAGTTTTACACATTTAGCTATGTGGTTTTGAAAAAGCACCCATTTTTACAAAGGTTGTTGGTTTAAAAACAACACAACTTTATGCATAGTTTATGAAAGGCAGAGAATAGTTAAGACTATTGTGATGAACTATGAATAATTGTTTTACATTCTCTGATAAATGATCTTTATTTAATACCCAGGAGTATTAAATAAAGATGGTTATATTTATTTGAGCTGTGAGTTTTTAATATCAGGGTAATTTTATGGGAATGCGGATCTTTCAGATGAATTTGAGAAGTGATTTTGATCATTTTTCACATTTTATTGTGTCATGTAGTGTCAGGCACTGGTCTTGGTCTTGTCTCGGTCTCGCCCCCCCTCGGTCTTGGTCTCGACTGGTCTCGGACCCTAAAAGTCTTGGTCTTGTCTCGGTCTCGATACCCTCTGGTCTTGGTCTTGTCTCGGTCTCGGGTTAGGTGGTCTTGACTACAACACTAATAGATAGTTAGTGCATTTTAGTAGATTATAGCCCCATCCTCCTTAAACTCCCTACTATCCAGACCTGCTTTCTCTGCCAGCTACTGACAGGTGAATAGTTGGTGTCTATATAGAACATATCAAGGAGTGAAACAGAATGTTTCCAGCAGACAGACTGTTTTTCTTCACAGTGTCTTACTGAAAAGATCACAGAAGTAGATCCTGAATCTATACAAGGGAATGAAGGATTTATTGTCCAGAAATCATCTTTTGATTTATTGTTTTATAAATGCCATCTGCATGTTCATTCTTCTAAATGCCATTTAATGAATCTTTTATCAGGGATTATTAGATGAATGGACATCCAAAGGCCCTGCTGTCCAAGACCTGAACAGTAAAGGATCAACACTGTGCAACTTGATCACTTTTCTCACATCACCTGCCAAGACTAAGACTCACAACAAGTCAGGTAATCATCAGCACACTTAACCTCATGTATATGAGTCACTGAGCGGAATCGGCAGCGTAGTGTGGGGGTGGCCTTCTGAGTGTTGTTTAATCACTAACTGTTAAAGCTCATGGAAAGATCTTGTGCCATGAGTCTTGGTCCATCTGCTTGTTCCTAACACGAGCTTTGTTTTATGTCTTTGCATCAGCTCTTACTAATGGTGATGGTCCAGCAAGCCATACCTACCTAACCAACAAAGGTAATGAGTGTGGATGTGGATGCTGCTTCATCATCATAGTGGTGTGCTGTACTGCTACTGTTTTTGTTTTTCAGATGCCACATAAACAACTTCTGAAAATTGATAGTATGTTCAGATTATGACTATTAGTTACAGGAAAAAAAGAAAAATAAGACAGAGGGAGTTTGTTTTTTTAATCCCCTCATATTCTGAATATACGTACTATACCATTAACCTTAGTATTACTAAAATTTTACTCTAACTGTAATCTCCTGGAAAAAATAGTTCTAATAATGAAATTATTTTTCATGTCCTCAGAGCTTATGGTTATTCAGCAGAACATGTCATTCATCAACGAGGGGTACGCGAACCTCGGGGAAACGCTGAAGAGTCGAGCAGCAGAGCTGAGTAGTTTGGTGCAGGAGGTGAAAGAGGCCCAAAAGGAGACGGATGACATGATGAAATGGCTGAAGGACATGAAAAAGACCACGCAATCCTGGAGCAAGGCAGCCACAGAGAAAGAGTCAGTCAAAACACAGCTTGAACAGCAAAAGGTACAAAAGTGTTGTTGCACACCAGATGGAGTGTTGAATTTGATTATATCACAAAATTGCACGCGGTTCTTGCAGTCTTCACAGAAATCATTCAGCATTCATGATTTGTTTTGCTCTTTCAGGCATTTGAAGATAACATGAAGGAAAAACAGGAGGCCCTTCATAAACTCCGACAGAAGCTCCTCAGTTTGATCAAGACTCATCCAAACTCCCCTGAGGCAGCAAAATGGAAGCAGCTGCTGGCAGAAATAGGTATGGTCCAAGGTGTTGGCTCCAGGTGGCCCTGTGTAATTTATGTCACTGCGAGAAGAAGTATCATATATCAGAAGTATAGGATGAAAAACATAACTCACTGTGGTGCTGGTCTTTCTGTAAAGGTTTCAGTGAAATATTTGATTATCCTGGTGTCTTCTAAAGCTGCACATCATACATTCATTTATCAAAATGTGAGCCTGCCTCAGTCCCTTCTCCCTGCTATGCAGCTTAAATTAACACATGTGTTGTGCCAGGTCTTGCATGATGGGAGGTTTGCTAGGAGAACAGTGGGAAAGAGGACATAAAGGTGCTGTTGTGCTGACTAATGGACATTGGTGTGATTGTTCTGTCCTCCGGTTCAGATGCTGCCTGGGCAGACGTCAGCGGCTCTGTAGAGGAGAGGAAGCAGCACCTGGAGCAGTCCAATAAGAATCTGGACATCTTCCAAACAACAGAGCAGCAGCTTGGTCAGTGGCTTTCAGAGAAGGAGCTGATGATGAGTGTCCTTGGACCCCTCTCGATAGACCCGAACATGCTTAAAATGCAGAAGCAGCAAGTTCAGGTTAGAATGGTGCATGCTGTTTGGAATAATTTGACACTCATTGCTCAATGTTCATTATTCATTTACCAAGGGTTTCTGAAGGCACGTTCATCTTCACTGATTTTCTTTCACTATACCCCAGATCCTCCAGAATGAGTTTAAGAGCCGCAAACCTCAATATGAACAACTTGAGGAAGCTGCCTCTGTCATCCTTAGCTCATCATCTAACCAGGACCCATCAAGTGGGAAGCAGGTGAAGGAGCAGCTTGCTGCAGTCACCCAGAAGTGGGAAGGCCTCACAGGACAGCTGGACCAGCGAGATAGCCTCATTGACCAGGCGGTGGTGAAAACTGGAATGTTTCAGGAGTTGCTGAGGGGTCTCAGTAACACTGCCACTCACCTGGAGAGCCAGCTCTCAAACCATCAAGGCCTCAGCACCCAACCTGATGCTGTGAAGAAGCAACTGGAGGCTGTCCAGAACATCTCAGCTCAGCTGCGAGAGGAGAGGAAGAAGCTGAAGGAGGCAGAGGCCATCAATGAAGAGCTCACAGCAATGGTGACTGAGGACTACCTCAAAGCAGACCTCGCAAGGCAGCTGGAGAGTGTCCGCAAGCCTTTTAAGCAGTTGGAAGAGAAAGCAGGTTGGACTTTTATCTAACTAACCCACTAATTTAGTGTTTGTGATGAGTGACTGCATCTACAATTTCCTCATTGGATAAATGAGTCTACTGAAAATTAAAAACAGCTCTTGTAGAGGGTTGAAACTCCACATAGCCTCATTTTAACTTAACTTGATTATTGTAATGTTTTAAAATTCACTTTATCTCTGGTAGTGGTAAACTTACTGTACCTAATATGTTTCCCATATTGTTCTGTTGCAGCAAAAAGAATTGAACAGTTGAACTCAACCTTTGCCAGCTCTCAGCAGTTCCATCAGACTTCCAAAGATTTCCAGTCATGGCTGGGTGAGAAGCTCCAGGACCAGTTTGAGCCCAAACCCATTTCTGCTAAAGTGGAGGTTCTGCAACAAACTGTGGAGGAGCACAGTAAACTCCAGAAGGCTCTCAGTGAACACGAGGAAGCTTTCAATACCATCATTGGAGAGGGAGAGATGCTTCTGCACAACACTGATGGTGCAGAGAAGTTAGCACTACAAGGTCAGCTCACTACCCTCTCTTCCAACTGGGAAGAAATGAAGAAGAGCTCTGCAGAGCAGGCTGACAAACTCCAAACTGCTCTGATGAGATCACTGAAGTATCAGGAGCACGCAGAGAAGCTCAACTCTTGGATTCAGGAGTGTGAAGCTAGTGAGGGCCGAGTGAAGCTCACCGTTGATCCCGTTGCTGTGGAGAGCTCCATTTCTCAGTTGAAAGCTCTCCAGAAGGATGTTGATAAGCACAGAGGGCTGGTGGAGCAGCTCAACACAGCTGCAGAGAGCCTTCTTGAAGTGGCCAACACAGACACTGAAGCTATAAAAGAGGAGAAGACTAGTACTGGGAAAAGAGTTGACAATATAGTGGAAAGTCTGCAGGCTAAAAGGGAATCCCTAGAGGAGATCTCACACACAGTAAAGGAATTTAATGATGCATACAAAGAGGCAAAGACTCAGCTTGAGGGAGCTAAGAAGCAAGTGGATGCCTATGAAACACAGGGAGTGCAGGCGCACAGCAACAAGAACCTGACCAACATGAAAGCGCAACATAAGAGTTTAGAGGCTGTGCAGAACCAAGTAGAGCACATGAAGGCCTTGGCGAAGGACCTTGTGGTAGATATCCCAGATGCTGAGGGGGTGACAGACCTCTTATTACAGGCAGACAGCATAGAAAAAGACTACAGCAACCTTAACAAGAAACTGGAGGAGACATGTCAAGAATTGGAGGGTAAACTGCAGGGTATCGGGCAGTTCCAAAACAACATTCGTGAGATGTTTGCACAGTTCACAGAGCTGGATGATGAGCTGGACAGCATGTCTCCTGTGGATCTTGACTTGGACACCCTTAAAGAACAGCAGGACAGCATTCAGAGTTTTGTGGCTAAGCTGCAGGAGCTCATGGCTAACACAGCCAATGCTGGAGACAGCTGCAAGAAGATGTTAGACTCTGAACCTTCACCTGACCTTTTGGGCCTGAAGAGAGATCTGGATGCTCTGAGTAAGCAGTGTGGCAAATTATTAGACAGAGCCAAGGGAAGAGAGGTCCAGGTACAGAGTACTCTCACAAAGCTAGAGGAGCTGTATGGTAAACTCCATCAAATGGAAGATAAACTCTGCGGAGCTGTGGACAAGGAGGCATCCCAGGAGGCAGTCGGCATGGAGACAGATGTGATCAACCAGCAGCTGGAGGCTTTCAAGGTATGTTAACCCCAATCTGAGGTTTCATTTTCATTCCTTTGATTGAAAAAGTGAAAAAGATGCATAGTTAAATATATGTAGAGCAGCATGATATGGCACCTTTTTTTACACCACAGCACATTTGCAACTGCTTGTTTTGTGATCTCGGTGCATCAGAGTTGCTACAGTGGTAAACGTGATGATTGTTGTTTCAGGGGGACTTTATATCTCCTCAAACATCAGTAATATTTCTGTGATCATACGCTACACAGCTTTATCTCACAGTTTTGTGCATTTATTGGCCTTTTTTAAGTGCATATAGTTCACTACTGTACATTTGTCTACATTTACTTTTACCTTTAATTATATTAGAATAGATAAGACATTAGTGCCAGTAATAATATTTTCAAAGTAAT
The DNA here is from genome assembly GCF_007364275.1 of Archocentrus centrarchus. Lineage (NCBI taxonomy): Eukaryota > Metazoa > Chordata > Actinopteri > Cichliformes > Cichlidae > Archocentrus > Archocentrus centrarchus. Next base: position 19,391,073 of record NC_044360.1, on the reverse strand, counting down.
TCCTAGTAACACTGAAAATAATGTAACAAGTGCAACAATGCATATGTTTGATAGTGCTGCTTAAACTCATTTTTAAGCTTTAAAGTAACATTTTTCATCTGTCAGCAGGGGAATAAGTGCTTTACCAAATAGGCAGTTAAGAAATCCTACTTCATTTTAGCCTAAAATCTGGAATCTGTAAAGTTTTTTTCCAAAAATGTTAAAACCTAAAAATACAACTATATACGCCGTCTACCCAAAAAACCTTGCACAGGAGCAAATTATACTAGCACACTGAGCACAAAATCCTCTGGGGACTGCCGGTTCATTTGGGGCATCTGGTGTCAACAAAAGAGCTGGGGCTCCATATGCAATGATGGAGCAAAAGAGAAGGAGCATCACAGCCAGGTGGTTGCCAGCAGGGTGTTATTTGATTTTATAGTGATGCTGAGCCTGCATCCTGCTACCTTATCATTGATATAGTTGTTCCAAACCTTTGCAACCTGATCATCTGCAGCTCTGAGCTCAGAGGTGATGTCTGTTATTTTGACCCCAGTTAGTAAAGAGATTACTGGTGTATTTTAAAATGTCCTGAATGTAGTATTTGGTGCTGGGATGAGTATCCATTAAAGACTAGGGTATTTTTTGACTTTTAAATATAGTGTATAATTTAGAGCCATTAGCTGACTTTTTTCCTGTAATTCTTCCACTTCAAAATATGAAATAAATTTTAAACTCACAGCCCAAAATTTTAATCAGCCATTAGCAGTGAGGCCAGCCTAATGACTTTACAAAACTTGTTTATTTTCCCTGAATAAATCATATTCATTCAGCTTAGTCATCTATACCTAATCTGTTCAGCCTCTATTTTCCATCAACCGTTTTATCTACTACATAATTAATTCACTTTGATTATCTTTGAAAAGCTAAATGTTGCCTGATTCTTTAAACTAGCTGCTGTGTAATTACAGTGAGCACTTTAATTATTTCAGCTTTTGCTTGTAATTTATGGATTCAGCGTGCAAAATTGGCAGTGTTACAGACATAACGATTTGTTTTCAAATTAATCCTCCCCTCACACATTGTTAACAAAATTGTGGGTGCCTTTGTTGATATCAGTTGGGAATAAAACATGGGTCAGCTGAGATTCACGGACAGATGCAAAATATTCTAAAAGCTCCTAAATTCCTGTGGACTTGGTCAAAAGAGGATTAACCTATATTTTCTGTAGAGGTGAAATGATGCAGACCTTCTTCATTTATAGTATTAGATGGTATTACAAAAAAAACAAACAATGTAAACAGCTGTGTATAGGCAAACAGCACAGATCTGTCCTCATATGTAGGTCAAGGGATTTTTGTTTTCAGTTAACGGGGTGCTGCAGTCGGCCAGGGGAGCATCCATCCCCCACATGGGATGCTTGTATTAAAATATCACTGGGGTAGCAAGGTCGGAGGTGCCTGCTTCTCCTGTGGAGTTTGGTTTAAAGACCTCGTAGGGTAGCTATTAACAAAGAGATTGATTCAAGTTGTTGCTAAGCAGCATTGTCATGGTGTTTTCGCCCCATCTTTGTCTTATTGCCACTCTGGGTTTAGAGGGCATGCATGGCCTCAGCTGCTGGTGGAAAATCCTCTTTACATTCATTTGCAACAATACAGGAGGGGAATAGTTCTGCACAGCAAATCAGTGTTGGACCTCAAGTTGTTTCTTTATTTAGCAGCAGTCTGAATAATTGTGTCATCTTCTTCTTCTTTTTTTATATATCCAGTGAATCAGGCTATTTTTGCTGTTGTAAGTGGGCTTTATTGGCAGCTAGTGAACAAGAAATAAACAGAGAAAGACAGCACTTGGATTCCTCTCTTTCTCTTTCGTGTGCTGTTACCATTTTAGGTCAAGTTTCGAAAGAGACGTCCTCAACTTTGTGCGTTTGCTGTTGTTTTCCCGCATGGGTTGTGTAGGAGCTTGGAAGCCCTGATGTATGTACTGTATGTCTTTAGGTGCTCCCTAAAGGTCAGGTTTTAGTGACTCAACAGCACAGGGGGGCTGGCGTGGGCAACTTTTTCTCACTGTTCAGACATGACATCAGTGTCTCTTGCAAGTCAAGACGAATTTCTACCTTCTGAATCACACTGCAGCTACTCCAACTCATTGAAAGTGATGATAGTTGTAAAAAAGTGTCACCGGGGCCACATTATTCACCACCACACAGCCATGACAAATTATTGTTAATGTGAAATATGAAACCTCTGTGGGCCAGCTGAGTAGAGCACAAGTTGTTTGGCTGTAAGACCTTGTTGAGTTTTTACTCATCGAAGGTTTCTAGTGTTGGAGAGAGATACTAGCAGAGAAAAAGTTTAGATGTGATGGGATTAAAAAAAAAATAAATCACACTGAAACCTGGATTCTAATTTGAATACTGAGCAAATAAATACAAATTATTCACCTTTTTTTTTTTGGTTCCTGTGTTTCTACTGCTACACATAACTTCATTACTTCTGGAGCTTTTCATAAAGTATGACTGCTCTGTTTCATTTAAGAACTAAAAAGCAAAAGCTGATTTTAAAAAAAGGATGTAATTTAAAAGCAGTCCACAGCTGAGTAGCACTTAAATGTTGTTTCAGACCTCTTGTTCTTCAGGTGATCAGCTGACCTAATATTTAAGTATGAGAATGTCATCTGAGGCAGTCATAAAAACTGTTTTTAAATAGAAATATTTGCCTTTAATGAAGTAAAATGACTTTTGGTTTTAAGCTCTAGTAATTTGTCATGTCATTTTAGAGAGTGCACATTCTCCTTTTGGTGTTACTAAAAGAGCTTTATTCAGACCTGCAGCATCCAGAAAGGGAAAATAATTTGTATTCATATATTCAAATTTTCAGACTTGTCCAGGCTTCACACATGCTTGCTTTAAACTTTGGCTGTTTTATCCCTAACATCTTCCTCTTTCCATCTCTGCTCATGCACGCAGAACTGGAAACGGTGGTTTGGGTCGTTCAGCTTCATGCTGAGCCGCTGTGGTGCTGACAATCCAGGCAACCAAAATAAACTCTTTTCATTATCTCCTCTATCCTGCTTTCTTGTCCTACCCCGGTCAGTGCACATGAAAGCCTCGTCATGCGCTTGGCAGAGCCGTCGGTGTTAAATTACCTGGGACCTGTGCCTCCCTCAGCATTCCACAGTAATTAACAATATCTGCGGGGTCCACAGCAACCGTCCACGAGAAGAAAGTAGAGAAAAAAAAAAAAAGCGAATGTGTTTCAGCATAGTGTGATGTCATCACAGTGAGAGCCGGTGCTTACTGTTTCCCCTCCTCATTCCCTCAGTCACTGAAAAAAACAAAAAGCAGGAAAAGTGAGTGACTGTGTCATGATGCAAACGATGGCTTAGAAGTGAAGTCATGTGGGCCGTGCGGACATACGGGGGAATTAAACAGGGGGGAAAAAAGGGTCATATGTCCACCAATCAACATGTGCCGGAGCGGCTCGGAGCACAAAAGGAGTTGTGGCAGATGTTGTCTGAATAATGAGCGGGGGCGGGGCATGAAACCCTCTGCCAGGAGGGTGTCTGTCAGTGCGAGGGGAGCGATGGGAGAGGAAAGGCAGGCTTTTTTGTTTATCTAGGAGTACCAGCTCTCCTCAGAACTGCCTGCAGTTTGTAGTGGAGCCTGCTGGATTTGTTTCTGGATATTTTCACTTTGCACTGAGGATTTTCCTTAACTTAACATGGATGTTGCAAGGATTTCAGGGAAAAGGAAGCACTTTCTACCAGAGGAATAGTGATTATGTATTTGGCAATGCTTGGACAAGAGCTGAGAGGAATATATTTTTGGAATAGGTGACTTTGTTGAAAGACTGGATTTTCACTCCTTATATGGAATATAAAGTTGTAAAGCATTTGTTTGGGATTTTCAAATATTGTTTAAATATTTTTATATTTCCAAAGCGTTTAGTTTTGTGGCTTGATCAACTTACTTGTGGCTTAATTTGTAATCTGAGAGAATATTTTATTTTGAAAAATGAGTGGAAGTGTTTTATATTCTCATTTAAGAGAAGACAAACAGTGTTATTTTGCACACAGTTGCTTCTTGTGTAAGTTGCCCACATGTTGGCTTCTTTTTAAAGTACTCGGCATGCACTAAATTTATACCTCAAAGGATTTCACTGCATCCTTTATCTTTTCTTTGTTGTAAGCTGTGACAATTGTTTTAGCATGGGCAAGCCGCTGAGCAGACCAGATTGCCTCAGACAAAACCCTTCCTGTGTAGGGAAGGGGGAGGAGGAGGATCTGAACATTGATGACTGCTATGTGCCCCAGAGATCCATTTATGACACCGTCCGGCTCAATGAGCAAATAGACTCGGGCTCTAAAGGTAGTCTTTCTTCCCGTCACTTCACAGGCAACCTACCCTACACACATCGCACGTTAGACCTCAGCAGCCTGTGTGGAAATGGAGCTCTCACTCCTTCTAGTTCATTTGAGCTCCAAGCCAGAAAACCTGCCACTCTGGATGAGCGTGTGGTCTTTGATGGACTTAAACTGAATGGGGATATTATTAGGGTCAATGACACAGTAATGTCTAAGTCACGTCTGCAGGGAGGAGAGAAGAAGGACCATCCTCATCATCGGCGGTCATGGCGGACTTTTGCCCCCACTAATTTGGGCGAATATGCAAGCCGCAGTGGAACACTGTGCTCTGGGAGTGCAGAAAGGCCTGGGCTCATCAATGGCAAGAGAGGACAGAGTAGAACCAGCTCACTGACTTCTGAAGAGGACTCGGGTTTGTACAGCCCTACTGTGGAGAGGGAGCGACATGCTCGTAGATCCCACATAAGAACAGGCCCTGGTACAAGGAGCTTCTCATCTTCAGAGGCAATGCATGTCTCTGGGGACCTGAAAACAGGGCGATCGCTCAGCTCAGGGCAGGAGGACTTTCCTTTCTCGCCTGTGAGGGACAACCAATCTCTTTACCACAGTAGCAGCTTGGTTCAGGGGGCAGAATCCTGTGGGATGAAGCTTAATGAAAGGGATAACTTAAGCAATGGAGATTATAAGTCCTCCACAGGGAGGTCATCTTCAGGGTCAGCCTCCAGAGCTCAAAACGACACCTCTGGATGGCGTTCCAGAACTTTAACAGATTATGATGAACTATCCACTGCTGAACTGTTAGAGGATGTGTCATCTCAGGATGACTGCGAGTTGGTTAGTGTGGTGGTGACACAGCCTGAGACTTACGGAAACTCTGTAACTCTACCCATGGAGAGCCGCCAGCAAACAAAACCCTGTACTGTGCAACAAGGGGCGTCCAAATACAGCATGGAGGAGCTGGAGGAGTTTCTGCAGTCACTGGAAGCCTGTCTGCCTAAAAGTATACAGACATTCCAGCACGCAGGGGAGCAAGAGATCGAGGCCTTACTGAATGCCATTACTGCATGCCCTGAAATGGACCCTATGGGCTTATTCACCCCACAGGTGCCCAAAAATAGCTTTTCCCTCCATTACTGAACTTTTGACCATTATTATGCGTCTCTTTAGATTCTCTTTCATTTTTCCTGGCTTATGGATTGGTGTTTGTCTTACATATCTGATTACATGATGGGTGAATTAGGTTTTGCTTAGCAGCCAGACTGGAAGTCTGTCTGCATGATTGTGTACAGCTGGGCTTTAACCATTCTTAAAGCTGATGACTCCTTAACTGGTTAAACAGTTGTTTATGTCAGCTGGATTTTTAACAGTAAACCTAAAGTGATGATGTGGCCACTGTGGTCTCTGGACTTGGGATGAAATGAAATAACTTTCTGTTGTTATGCTTTGAATTTATGAATTTTTAGGTGTTTCTTTTTAGGTGTTTCTAAACCAATTTGTAAGTCAGGGATGTTATTGTGATTCACCTTCTCAAATTCCAGATTTGGTGAATGAATTCATGGAAAATTCTTTCCATACGCATGCACTGCAACTTAAATTTGATGTGTATGAATGTGATTTTTCAAGGCTGCAAGAAGTAACTTCCTAAAGATTAATGACACTAAAAATATTAATTATGATTTGTTCCATTTGTATTTAGGCTTTTCAGAAAGAGGACATTGATCCACTGCAGACCCAGCTTCAAGACATCAATTCTCTCGGGCAGGGGCTCATCCAGAATGCTGCTAAAGGCACCAGCACTAAGAAGCTTGAAGATGACCTGGAAGGTGTCAACACCAAGTGGAATACCCTCAACAAAAAGGTTACACATGTTTGCATTTTTTCCATTGTGAAAATATACGGATTTGACCTTGGCCTTAAAACAGGTGACATCTATATTTACCATTTGGTCTGCAGATTGCTGAGCGCTCAGCCCAGCTGCACGAAGCCCTCTTGCATTGTGGCCAGTTCCAGGATGCTCTGGAGTCCCTTCTCAGCTGGTTGACTGACACAGAGGAGCTTGTGGCCAATCAAAAACCTCCCTCTGCCGAGTTCAAAGTGGTGAAGGCACAGATACAAGAGCAGAAAGTAAGTCTACTCAACATTGGCTCTGCCATTTATTTTATTTAATTGACATTCATTGTTAAACATGAGTGTGGCACAAAAAGGTTTGTGTTTAAAGAGCACTTAAATTGTGTCAGGTAAATTTACTGTTTTTCAAAATGAAGCAGTGCAAAGGCGCCTAATGACTCCCTTTCTTTGTTTGCCTTTGACAGCTCTTACAGAGGCTGCTGGACGACCGAAAGCCGACAGTGGAGCTGATAAAAAAGGAGGGAGGGAAGGTTGCAGAACTGGCAGAGTCTGTGGATAAGGAGAAAGTGGCCAAAGAGATTGAATGCCTGGGACAGAGGTGGGACACTCTTCTCAAGAAGGCTGAAAACAGGTTAGTATAAACACAGTAATGTAAAACCATAGACTGTGTATAAAAGATGGGTGTATCCTCCAATTAGAACAGAATAAACTAGCAGTTTATTTTAAGAGGTTGTCTACCTACCTCTTAATCACAACTGGATATCACTGAATCTACATAGTGTCCTCAGGTCAGAGGCAGCCCTTGCTCATTATTTCCTCATCATCAGCAGTCGTGGCCAAAGTCAAAGCTTCAAAACCAATTGGTGGTGTTACTGTGGCCACATCCATTTTTTAAATATAGTCTATCTGTCAAACATACTTTTAAGAGCAATGTTCCAGTGTGCTTCAGAATTAAATGTTGCAAATACACTTTTTTTTTAACCTAACTTTTTTTTTTTTAATAGGGTTTTGGGACTATTTAGAATTTAAGAATTTAAGTAAGAAAGTCACTTTTATATCCAGAAAAGTTTTGTTTTTCTAATTTGCTGCTGCTCCTTTCAGGCATAAACAACTAGAGAGCATCTTAGTGGTCACTCAGCAGTTCCATGAGACTCTGGAGCCCCTGAGTGAGTGGCTCGCAGCCACAGAGAAGCATCTCGCCAACTCTGAGCCAATAGGCACTGAGACATCTAAGCTAGAAGATCAGATCTCTCAACACAAGGTAATATCCATCATTTTTCATGTGTTATTTTTGTGTGAATCAATCAGTTGAGTTCAGTTAAATTCAGTTTTATTCCTTTTACTTGTTACTTTAAGTTTGCGCTTCTCATTATTTCCCATTCATTTTTTATCAGATTTCAGTTTCACATTTTTTATTATATGTTTGTTTTTTGTTTGTCATTTTTTCTTGGTCCATTTCCCACCTCCTGTGGTCAGGCTTTAGAGGAGGAGATTATGAATCACAGTAAAGACCTGTTTCAGGCTGTCAGTCTTGGCCAAGTGCTCAAAACTGTGAGCTCAGTGGATGATAAGGAGTTTGTTCAGTCCAAACTGGACACCACTCAGGCCAGTTACATAGAGCTCCAGGAGCGATGCAGGAGGAAAGCTGAGATGCTCCAGCAAGCTCTGGCAAATGCCCAGCTGTTTGGAGAGGACGAAGTGGCACTCATGAACTGGCTCAACGAGGTGCACACAAGGCTGAGTCAAGTGTCGGTGGAGGACTACAGAATAGAGGTTCTTGAAAAGCAGCTGGCAGAGCAACGGGTATACACTCCTCCCCAGGCCACACATTTTGTAGCCCTTTCATTTAAGTTTCATCAATCATGTTTCAGTATATTTTGGTCTTTCGTGTGTCACCATAGGAACATTTCTTGTTTCTCTCAGTGACTCTCTGAAGTTGTCTTTTTTTTTCTTCTTTCAGGCACTTCAAAATGATATTGGCTTAAGGAAGAGAAATGTTGACCAAGCCATCTCTAATGGGGTAGAGCTGCTGAAGCAAACAACAGGCATGTCTTCATTTATCAGTGCAGCAAACAGTTCTGTCTCTGTGCATGAGGAGGTTTTTTTTACCCTATTTACTGAGCAGTGCAACAGCAGACAAAGTCTTCATTTTTTGTGTAAATCAAGTAGTTTTCACATCTATTTAAAGAAATAGACTTCTTATTTCTTTCTGATAGTTAGATAAGAAGGTTTGTACTGTCTGCTCAGTGGGATGGATATTTATTTGCTACCAGAGGGCAGCGGCTTTGTTACTTTTGGACAATGGCAGGTGAACTTAAGGTCGTGGATGTAACCCTGGTTCTCTGATTAACATAACATGAAACAAATACAATAGAAGAGAACTCCTTCTGTGTTTGCAGCCTTTGTGGTCAGCTAAGCTAACCCTCTCCTAGATGTATGAAGCCTCAGATTTATTGTACAGATAGTAAATGATAACATGATATAGCATGCACCCTTACGCATTTCCATTAAGCTCATTATCTTGAGCTGTGATTTCAGCTAGCGGCATACGGTACCTCTGTATGCTAGATTAGAAGAAGGCTATGACACTTAACACCATTATTTACTTTTTGTCTTTAGGCGATGAGGTGATTGTTATCCAAGGCAAACTGGATGGAATAAAAACAAAATATGCTGAGATAAACTCTATGAGTGACAATGTGTTGAAGACGCTGGAGCGGGTTTTGAGTCTGTCTTCTAAGCTGCAGCATACTCACAAGGACCTGAGTTCCTGGCTAGAGAAAGTAGAGTCTGAGATTGACAGCTTTGCTCATCAGGAGCCAGTCGGTGAGCAGCTGATTCAGTCACAAAGCAGGCAGAAGGTAAGGATTTCTATGATTGTGTAAAAAAGTTGGCAGTTGTACCATTTATAAAATGCAGCATGCATTTATTACTCTTGAATTGGTGTTTTCTTGTCCAGGCCTTGCTGAAAGAGACCAAAGACCAAAAACCAGTGTTGGATCAGCTGAATGAGTTGAGTGGTTCACTCTTGGATCTGATCCCCTGGCACACTCGGGAGAGTTTGGACAAACTCGTGTCTGAGGATAACGAGAGGTACAGAGCTGCCTATGACATCATCACCCAGAAAGTTGACCAGATCAATGCTGACATACTCAAGTCACAACAGGTAAACCAGACAAGTTAATGCACAGGTTTTCATTCTCATTTGGCTCTCTCTTTGTTTATTTAAAGCTTCTTTACTTGTGTCCAGTTTGAACAGGCTGCAGACAATGAACTCTCCTGGCTGACTGATGCTGAGAGGAAGCTGCTATCGATGGGCGAGATCAGGCTGGAGCAGGACCAAACCACAGCTCAGCTTCAAGCACAGAAGGTTAGCTGTGTGTGTGTGTGTGTGTGTGTGTGTGTGTGTGTGTGTGTGTGTGTGTGTGTGTGTGTGTGTGTGTGTGTGTGTGTGTGTGTGTGTTTGTTTGCGTTCGTGCACAGGCCACCATTTAAACAAATTAGAGTAAACACAGTGGTTTCTTTTGTCATATACAACCAAACTGACTCTACTGGTTTTACAGATTTTCTCCATGGACATCATGAGACATAAAGATGCTGTAGATGAGATTGTGAAAACAGGAAAGGCCATCATGAGCAGCAAAAACCCAGAGGAGAAAGCAGTCTTGAAGGTAAGAAAATATATTTAAAATTTTAAACATTTTTCATTAAGAAAATGCACCGAAGTTAAAAAGATCTTCTTGTGTTTCAATCAGGCCAAGACCCAGACTCTCCTCGAGAAGTATGGTGTTGTCAGTCAGCTGAATTCAGAGCGCTGTCTGCAGCTGGAGCGAGCCCAGTCTCTAGCCACTCAGTTTTGGGAGACCTATGAGGAACTGTGGCCATGGCTTCAGGAAACTTTAAGCACCTTCAGCCAGCTGCCCCCACCTGCCATTGAGTACGACACACTCAGGCAGCAGCAAGAGGACCTCAGGGTAAGCAGCCAATGTGAGCGGATGCTCAGCACAAAACCGTCAGTCAAATGTCAAAACTAAACCGGTTATGTCATATCCTCCCCAGCAAATGCGGGAACTGATTGCAGAGCACAAGCCCCATATTGACAAGATGAATAAGACTGGGCCTCAGTTACTTGAACTCAGCCCAGTGGAGGGTGAACCCATCAGAGAGAAATACACAGCAACTGACCAACTTTACACCAAACTCAAGGCTGATGTCAAGCAGAGAGCTGCCACTTTGGATGAAGCCATCTCCAAATCCACTCAGGTGAGCAGCAGTTGTTTATTAGGTCTGTAAAAGACTTCAAGATTTTTTTTCTAATATATTTCTGACATTAAGCTAAATTTTTTTATATAAGTAAGTTGATTGTTGTGGCATTTGGTGAGACTTTAGGAACTATGATGCTGGGAAATGTCCATTCACAGTATTTTAGAGGCAAACAAAAAACAAAACAGAAAAAAATATATTTATAAATTTAGCTAAAACAATGAATGACACATCAGAACTGCCTGTTGCTTGCCTGCTCACTTAATTGACCACTTTTTAAAGCTTTATTTTGAATGTGTTCACCAAAGTGAAAACTCATTTTACAGATGTGTTCTTGTTTCAAAGCTTCTTTCCATCATCATAGAGAAAACCTTCCCAGCTGTATTTGGTCATATTACTGCATAAATTATAAATGCAAACTCAGGTGATTCCTTTCCTCCTTTTCCAGTTCCATGATAAAATTGATCCCATGCTGGAATCCCTTGAACGAATCGCTGAACGCCTCCGCCAGCCTCCATCCATCTCTGTGGAGGTGGACAAGATCAAGGAGCAGATTACTGAAAATAAGACGGTCTCTGTGGACTTGGAGAAATTGCAGCCCTCTTATGAGACACTGAAGCAACGAGGTGAAGAGATGATCGCACGATCTGAAGGGGCTGACAAGGACTTATCTGCCAAAGGTATGGTATATATATGCCCTGAATCATCTTTCATCCATTTTATTTTCTTTTTAGCTGTCCATATTTTATAAAATAAAGCAGTTGTAACAGTCTGAAAATAAAATAAAGGTCTTGGGGTGATTTAAGGGGTTTACCTTAAAAGTCCTTTTATCAGAACAGTTTTTTCTGCAAACACTGGATTTGCTGCTGTACAAGCTTTTCTCCATGTGTATGAAGCTTTTATGGTTTTCCTTTTCAGGCTGAATGAAAATTTAAAAAAAAATTCCAAGTTTCCACCATTGCTGTAAATCAGGGACATTTTCATTTGACTTATTTTGTATTCATCTTAATTGTGACTTTTTCTCTGTACAAGCTGTGCAAGACAAGCTGGACCGAATGGTATTCCTGTGGAACGACATCCAGGCGTTGGTGGAGGAGCGGGAGGCGAAGCTGCTGGATGTGATGGACCTGGCAGATAAGTTCTGGTGTGACCATGGCGGTCTCATCATCACCATTAAAGACAGCCACGACCTGCTGAGGGAGCTGGAGGAGCCCGGAGTCGATCCTTCAGTCGTCAAACAGCAGCAGGAATTTGTGGAGGTTAAAACAAAATCAGATTATCAACAAACGGTTAATTAAGAGTAATGGAGCACTTTCTTTATTAAATAAAAACAATACATCCCTACAGGGATTTAAGGAGGAGATTGATGGACTGCAGGAGGAACTTGATGGAGTTCGAAACCAGGGTGCAGAGCTTATGACTGCCTGTGGGGAACCTGATAAACCTGTGATAAAGAAGAGCTTGGATGAGGTAATGGATTACATTCAGAAGCACTCGCTGCAGAGGTTTCACCCACGTGATGATCATGCTAAACTATTCGTGTTATATTTTCAGGTGAATACAGCATGGGAGAATCTCAATAAAACTTGGAAGGAGAGAGGAGAGAGACTAGAAGAAGCCATGCAAGCTGCTGTGCAGTTTCAAGATGGCCTACAGGTACTTTGATCACTGCCTCAATTACCATGCAGTTTATTCAGTTGATATAACATTTTATGAGAGCTCTATGGATTTTGAAACCCTAAACACAATCTGCAGTGTGGTTGTGATATATTTGGTTCAAACTTTGACTTGTGTCTAAGATTGTTTCATGGTGCGGAAGGATTCTTTTATGCAAGTTTAAACCTCCTCTTTGCACTTCTTTAAGGCAGTGGTATGTAACTTCAGGGCTTGTTTTTCATTTTCTTTGTGTATATTTTTCTAATTCATCAACCATAGAGACCAACTGTAAGATTTAGGGCATAACATGAAACTTGGTATGAAACATGACTCCCCTGTGCACCTAGCTTTGTTCTCTCAGTAACAATAGTTTCCAACCTTGTACACAGGGTATGTTTGACTGGGTGGATATTCTGGAAAGTAAGCTGGATTCAATGTCACCCGTGGGCACGGATCTAGAAACCGTCAAGCAGCAGATTGTGGAACTCAAGGTACAGTCTTAAACATTTTAACATTTTTTTTTCTTTTTAGATAAAAAGTCATTCACAAAAGCAGAAATATTACTATTTTTATGGTTCCTCTCTGACTTTCCAATTCTTTTAACTCGACTCCAGTGTTAGAGCAGCTGTGTCAAACACCAGCTGTGTTTATGTTGAGTTCTTGATTCACGGTCTGCTTTGTGTAGACACAAAAGCGCCATGAAAATAGCTTCATAAAGTAGCCAGACTTACTTTGATGTACAATAAGACAAATCTTGTCCTGAGAACACAAAGCTGGTATTGTCTGTGTCTGTTCTTCTGTTGACTGATTGGGTGTACCGCTGCATCTGCCGGGTTGCCAGGAGTTCAAAGGAGAAGCGTACCAGCTACAGATTGAGATGGAGCGCCTGAACCACCAGGCCGGCCTCCTGCTGAAGAAGGTGACAGAGGAAGCTGATCGCTGCACCATCCAGGAGCCAATGTCTGAACTCAAGATGCTTTGGGACAACCTGGATGAGAAGATCATCAGCCGGCAGGTCAGATAAGAGAAAGAAGCAGAAGGAAAGCTTGAAGAAGAAGAAATGTTTAAATTGCTTAGTGTGGCCATATCATGTTTAAAAAAGGACTGCAATAATTATTTGAATTATATTCTAATATACCTCTACAGCCTTTTGTGGGCTAGAAACCAGACTCAGCAATAGCTCAAACGTCTGTTTTCTCTCTCTGCAAAATCTAATGGTTTAATCTGTCATTAATCCAGCACAAACTGGAGGGAGGCCTTCTCGCGCTGGGGCAGTTCCAGCATGCACTGGATGAGCTGCTGGCCTGGATGAGCCACACCGAGGAGCTGCTCAATGAACAGAAAAACACTGGAGGAGACCCCAAAGCCATCGAGATAGAGCTCGCCAAGCACAACGTATGACAAACCTCTTATCTTGTATTTTTTGGGGCTGTTTTTCAAATAAGTAGTTTTACTAAGCAGTCAAATGATGCCAGAATGTTATTTATTGCCATAACTGAACTAAATACTATGTTTAATTATATCCTCTGACTCATCATGCACTTTGTATTTAATATCCATCCATCTAACATCCTGCCATTTGTGCCTGATTTATCTCTGCAGGTTCTCCAAATAGATGTTTTGGCTCATAAGGCAACAGTTGAGACAGTGAACAAAGCTGGCAATGATCTGGTGCAGTCCAGCGCTGGAGAGGAAGCTTCTAGTCTGCAGAGCAAACTGGAGAATCTGAACCAGAGGTGGAAAGCCATCCTGGAAAAGATGGAACAGAGGAAGCAACAACTGGAAAGCTCTCTGCTTCAGGTATCTAAAAAAAAATTGTTTTGACAGCAAATTGTTAATCTGTGCCTCATTTATTGTTAAACAAATTGTGGCCCATTCTTTTCTTTCAGGAGAATAAGACTGTCAGGTCAAAGTCATAAAACTCTGCGGGGAGGAGTGATTTCTGCTGCCCCCCTTCTTATTTGCTTTGCATCCTGAAAGCTTTTGTAAATCATTGTTTTCACTTTAAGAATTGATTTAATTATCGAACAGGCTTATGAATACCTCAAATATCCACTTTTGGTAGCTAAATGAATCCAAGGAATTAATAACTCAGACAAAGGTTGCTAATAACGAGTGTGTGAGACACTTTTTTGTCCTGACTCAGGTTGAATTGTGTTGTAGGCCCAGGGTTTCCATGGTGAGATAGAAGACATGCAGCAGTGGCTGAAAGACACAGAACGTCAGCTGTTGGCATCAAAGGCTGTGGGAGGCTTACCAGACACGGCCCGGGAGCAGCTTAACGCCCATCTGGTATGTGTTTAACAATATGAGAGACTGCATACAGATGGCAGACTTGGGAGGAGGTGACTCTGTCTTTTCTGTGTTTTTTCTGAAGTGTGAAAATTAAATGACACTACAAACACTGCTCTCATTGCCCTGCAGACTCTGATAAAAAGATTTTTAAGTGTTTCAAATTGATTCATCCGTGTCTGACTATAATGAATTTAGGAATGTTTTCCTGCTTTGTTTTCCTATCCTGTAGTGGAGACACTTTCACAGTGAGCTTTCCCTAAAGAGGCAGCATTGGTGACAGTTCACGGAGCTGAAAACAGAGGGATTACCTTTATCAAATTAGTAACGTTATCCTGTTCAAATGTTTGTGGGGAAACAAGCTTCTGAGATGCTCAGCGTCCCTCACTGTGCTCATTCTTTCACCATTTTTGGACTAGATTTGGACTAACGACTGACAAATTCATCTCATTGAGCACTGCAGAAATCCAACTGTAACAGCAGATCTGTCTTTAACTGTAATTCAGTATGTTTGACAAAACCATTAGTCTCCTCATGCCTGTGTTTTGTTTTTTTCTTTTTCCTTACAGGAGTTGTGTTCTGCCTTTGAGGTCAAAGAGGAGCTGTATCAGGAGCTCCTGGACAAGGGTCACCAGCTGCTCACAATGACACCAGAGGGTCCAGACAGCAACACGGAGCAGGACCTCGCCAACCTGAAAGAAAAATGGGAAGTGGTGCAGGCGAAGGTTGCTGAAAGAAAGGTAGGGAATCGCTGAATGGCTTTCACTGCCCTCAGCTTGATGACTCAGGTTAAGGGATCGCTGACATACACTTGAGCCATGACTCTGCGGTTAAAAGCTTCTAATCCCAGTGCCGATAACCAATGGTGTAAAGACAGAGTGCTGGCAAGAGCACACAGGATGCGGTTACACTGTAGATCAGAGTGGAACAACAGTGGTGTCATATGTTTCCACAGTGTAGGGTTGACAACACATCAGCTAATATTTGAGCCAAAAGTCAGCACTCACTTGATTTTTTTTTTTTTTTTTTTTTTTTAGTTTTGTTGCTAAAATGTACAAACCACCATTGTCTCCAGATATGGAGCTCCTCATTTTAGCTCCTTCAACCTTCACTGTGACATTTTGCTTTTGCATCCTATTTGTTTTGGTCCTCTTCCCAGGAAATCAAAGTCTGGTAAATCTTAGAGCTGCCCAGAGCTGCTGGCCAAACTCTCTGCAGCCTGCTCTGTGATACCTCTGTAGTCGAGTGGGTTTTTCTGTATGCACTGCACACTTCCATATTTAGCAAGACACTCAACATGACTCATAATAAATGGGAAAAACACATCAACAGCCGTAACTCTCACCAGGTTTGTAATGTCATTAGCACAGCATTTACTGTCACATGACGAGCCTGAGCCACTAGCCTCAGCTGCTCCAAACGGATGTTTTGCGGTGATGGAGTGGCTCTTTCCCTTACTCAATTAAAACCTCATGAATCCTCACCATCAGTCCTCTCCAGAGATATGAACTTCCTCTCTTTATATAGAGGTCATGTTTGGCACTGTCCAATTGCAATTGCCCCCCCCCGTCTGCTGCTATAGCAACCAGAGATACTGTGGAGTGCTAAACAATGTATAAGGGTTATAAACAGGATGGTGCCCTTTGATCTTTGGCCAGTAATTACTTCATTTTTTCATGTTTTGTCTCCGCAGGTGAAACTAGAAGAAGCTTTGACGCTGGCCACAGATTTCCACAACTCTCTGCAAGATTTCATCAACTGGCTGACCCAAGCAGAGCAGACCCTGAACACGGTTTCCCCCGCTTCCCTCATACTGGAGACCATCATGTTTCAGATAGATGAGCATAAGGTAATGTTTGTACATGCAGGCCAGTGACGCCGCCTGTGAAGCGAAATGAAACACTGATGACAGGGAATTATTCTCATTTTCATGACTGGCTTGTGAATTTGTTTTTAGATGCCAGGTTAAGGCCTTTTAATCCAAGTTTGCTTGATTATTAGACATTACTATGGTAATGTCTAGTAGTCTTACTGAGTCGGTGAGAAATTAAAATTATTAGTATCATTATGAAATGGCAGTTCATGATTACCAGCTCCCCATTGTACTTTGCCTTCAAGCCAAAAATGACCTAATGGCATCTGCTTTATCCTTCAGAACAGAGCTCATTAGCTCATTACTCACATTTCCTCTGCTGTCAGGTGAAAATTCATTATACCTTTTTTTTTAATGTTATAACATCTGGCCTGAATCCTTCCTTTTCTGCTTTGTACTGTGTCCGTGCAGATGTTTGTGACAGAGGTAAACTCCCACAGAGAGCACATTATTGAACTGGACAAGACAGGCACACATCTGAAGTACTTCAGCCAGAAACAGGATGTGGTCCTGATAAAGAACCTGCTGCTCAGCGTCCAAGGCCGCTGGGAGAAGCTGGTGCAGAGGTCTGTTGAGCGAGGTCGTCTGTTGGATGAAGCCAGGAAGAGGGCGAAACAGGTACCGTTCAGTGGATATTTATGCTGAGTTTGAACAGGCATGACATCAGGATTTTTTATTATCATTGGAAAGCTCTGGAAATTGGATATTAAGCCTGTTTCTTATTCTTTCTGCAGGCTATTAAAGTATTTTCATAATTATGGGCCCCTTCTGTTCCAATCATGTTAACTTTAAGCAGGGCTCTGTGATAAATCTAGTGAACTCATACCGATTTTAAAATGCTTTTAAACTGTTTGTTTCTTACTCTTTCATTAGTTCCATGAAAATTTCAATAAATTGATGGAGTGGCTAGATGAATCTGAGAAGACTCTGGACTCTGAAGTGGAAATTGCCAATGATCCAGATAAAATCAAGATGCAGCTGGTGCAACACAAGGTAACTGAGGAAAAAAAAAATAAGGCACATGGCACAACACCTACCAGAGAGTTTCCTTCATTAAACAGACATATCTTATTCTGAAGTCAGAAATTTTTGCTGTATAGTAGCTGGAATTCAAGAAAAAATAAGAGCTTATTGATGGGAATTACAGTGTCTGTAGAAATCATGTGCTTATACTGCTGTTCACTATTGTTGTGATTGTGATGTTATGCTGGGAGATTGTGCTAATCCTGTCATAATCCCTGAATGGACCAAATGTATTAAGGCTTGCCTTGCTTTTGGATACATTTAATCTCTATGGAGTAAGGGCTCTTGAGTTTTGACCCCCTTTTTGTTTTCCTCACTGAAGACTGTCTTCTTAATCACAAAACACGCACACCACACACAGATTAGGATACTGTTTGACATGCCAACAGTAATAATAAGAAAATCTCTTGAGAAGGTTTGCTGTTCCCATTTGAAAATAGAAGCATTATGAGTCCATTAAAGCTGACCATTGGGAGGTTGTACATATTATTTATACTTTTTTCATCATGCAGGAGTTCCAGAAAGCTCTTGGCAGCAAACACTCTGTGTATGATACTACCACTCGAACGGGGCGGGCCCTGAAAGACAAGACCTCTTTACAGGATGATAATCAAAAGCTGGATGACATGCTGAGTGAACTGAGGGACAAATGGGACACTGTTTGTGGGAAGTCAGTGGAAAGGTGAGGATCTTCCCACAATCTGTGCTGTATTTCATTCCACTGACCTGTACACAGACTACTTGCAATACCTTCTAAAAAAAAACTTCACTATGAATATTTTGTTCTCTTC
Organism: Archocentrus centrarchus; assembly: GCF_007364275.1. NCBI lineage: Eukaryota > Metazoa > Chordata > Actinopteri > Cichliformes > Cichlidae > Archocentrus > Archocentrus centrarchus. The sequence goes on along the minus strand of NC_044360.1, from coordinate 19,372,983 downwards.
TGTAGACAAAACAAGCTGGAGGAAGCCTTGTTGTTCTCTGGCCAGTTTACAGATGCTCTCCAGGCTCTCATTGACTGGTTGTACAGAGTGGAACCTCAGCTGGCTGAGGACCAGCCCGTACACGGAGACATAGACCTGGTTCTGAACCTGATCGACAACCACAAGGTAGAAAACTTCAAACCGAAGAGCCAGAATGTCTTTCTTTTGTTGATCGGACAGTTTGTTACTGATGTTAGTGGCAAAAATCAAAATCCAACTTCAAAAGCAACTTTACCTCTGCACCGTCCTAACCTTTTATCATTCTTAACACAATACAAGACAAATGAGCCTTAAACTACACAAGGGATAGACAGCACATACAAATAACAAAAGGGCAGGCATTGTATTACTTTCTCATTCAGGCTGTTTTCTTTGTAGTTTTATGTCCAGCAAAGGCTTGAAAGTTGATGCTGTTTTTACTTAGTCATTAGTAATAATACATGAATAACATTTTTCTTTGTACCTTTTCATTGAAATTCTAAAGACAACAAACACTGAAAGCAAATACTGATTTATGCCTCTTGTCATTGGAACAGCAATGAAACAGAGACTAATATGACTAATAGTTTTTTGCAGTAATTTTCAAATCAAATTAAAAAATTAGCCATTTTAAAAACTGAACACTGTTAATAATTGTTTGTATCCTCAAATCTGTCTGCTCACTGCAGGTTTTTCAGAAGGAGCTGGGAAAGCGGACAGTAAGCGTTCAGGCCCTCAAACGTTCGGCAAGGGAGCTGATCGAGAACAGTCACGACGACTCCTCCTGGGTCAAAGTCCAGATGCAGGAGCTGAGCACGCGCTGGGAGACGGTGTGCAACCTGTCGGTGTCTAAGCAGGCCCGGCTGGAGCAGGCCTTGGGCCAGGTACTCCAGACAGTACTCTTAAGAGTTGTGAGACAGAAGGTAAATTAACTGTATCAGCCTGACTAATGTGTCTCTTCTCACTGCAGGCTGAAGAGTTTCACTCTACTGTTCATATCCTGCTGGAGTGGCTAGCTGAGGCAGAACAAAGTTTGCGTTTCCACGGCAGCTTGCCCGATGATGAGGAAGCTCTGCAGGCGCTTATCGAACAGCACAAGGTAAGCAGTGCAAATATTTCTGCTTTTTTTTTTTTAACCTCAGAAATAAACTTAGTGCTTACTTTATTTCATATTTTGGCTGTTTTTGTTGCTTTATTTAAGAAATAAAACATGCCGCCAATACTTTGCTTGAATAAACAGTTAAGACCCTCACTCTGTATGTAATTGTAGGCTGTCTAAAAGTAGATGCCACGCCATTTTCAATGCCAAAAATGTTTTTCTTAACTATGAGGTCATCTGATTAAAATGACTGGGCTTTGCTCCAGTTTTGAACCAAGTATGTGCAATGTTTTGTTTTTTATTTTTAGATAATCCGGTTCCAAATCTAAACTCGTTTTCAACTTTTTTTTTTTTTTTTAAGGGGTTCATGAAAAAACTGGAGGAAAAGCGAGTGGCTCTAAATAAAGCAACCAGTATGGGGGAGGCCATTCTCAGCATCTGTCATCCAGACTCTATCACAACCATCAAGCACTGGAACACCATCATTAAAGCCCGCTTTGAAGAGGTCAGTCCAGTGTTTCATACCATCAGGTTTAACAGAACACATGAACCTATTTTGATGCCTCAAGTTAGAATAAGGAAGAATTACTCAAATATTTTCTCTAAATATAAATCACTAAACAGGGGCTGCGTCAGAAACTCTTTATGGCACTCAAAAAATTATCTGTTTTATTGTAACAACAAAGTAATAATGACTCTTCTTCAGAGGTAAATGTGAGCATGTTTAGTGATATATGAGTAATTCTGCTGTTACAGGTTCAGGCTTGGGCCAGGCAGCACCAGCAGCGACTGGCCACGGCCCTCACTGAGCTGTTAGCTACTCAGGAGCTGCTGGAGAATCTTCTGACATGGCTGCAGTGGGCTGAGACCAACCTCAATGACAAGGATAAGGAGCCACTCCCTCAGGAGATCGAGGAGGTCAAAAACCTAATAGCAGAACACCAGGTGAATTGAAACAGCAAGTAGCAATACACTGTAGTTCTACGTTTATAACTCTTCTTGTTTTTCAGTCGACGTTTTACTGGTTGTGTGTCTGGCTGTTCTCTAAATAGTAGTTTACTGCTGCTCTCCCCTGCAGGCATTCATGGAGGAAATGACCAGGAAGCAACCAGATGTTGACAAGATCACCAAGACACACAAAAGAAAGGCTGCCGTGGAGCCCCAAATCCAGTCTCAGATCCCTGTGCTGGACAAAGGAAGAGCTGGAAGTATGTATCCCATCCCTATTCCTCATAGAGGATGACCTGAGCCATCTGGCCAAGTGCTGAATCACTGCAGGGTGACACGACATCCTCATTTTGCCCGTTTTAGCACCTGGAATGATGTCAGTGTGAATGCATTCCTCCTGATTATATGGTGGAAACACAGTCATTTAAAGGTTTTTGTCTTTCCCTTACAGGAAAACGTTCTCCCACGCAAACGATGTATGCGTCATCAACACAAGCTCCCATTGAAACAAAGAACCCACGGGTTAACCTTCTGGTCACCAAGTGGCAGCACGTGTGGCTGCTGGCTTTGGACCGAAGGAGGAAACTCAACGATGCTTTGGACCGACTGGAAGAGGTAACCCAGCACAATCTGCAGGCAGTTTTCTGCCAGTGTGTAGCCTTTTAGTTATTAATATTGACCATTCTTTCCCTAACTGTGCAGCTAAAGGAATTCGCCAACTTTGACTTTGATGTGTGGCGGAAACGCTACATGCGCTGGATGAACCATAAAAAGTCTCGTGTCATGGACTTCTTCCGGCGCATTGACAAAGATCAAGATGGCAAGGTGACCCGACAGGAGTTTATAGAGGGCATTCTCTCTTCCAGTAAGTGCCAAACTCGAAGCTGAACAGCATCTACACCACTGAGCAAAATGCTCCTTTCATAACACTCAATGTCTCTTCAACAGAATTCCCTACCAGTCGTCTGGAGATGAGCGCCGTAGCCGACATATTTGACAGAGACGGTGACGGCTACATTGACTACTACGAGTTTGTGGCAGCTCTACATCCCAACAAAGACGCTTACAAACCACTAACAGATGCTGACAAAATTGAAGACGAGGTAATAAGAACGCTCGGGGCCTTAATTTCACATTTTCAAATGTGAGATATTGCTTAATAAAAAGTTGCGTGTTTGCAGGTCACGCGCCAAGTGGCGAAGTGCAAATGTCCAAAACGATTCCAGGTGGAGCAAATTGGTGCCAATAAATACCGGGTAAGCAGATTTTTATGAGTTTGGCGTATTTAGCAGGTAAATGCTTTTTTGTTGTTGTTGTTTTCAAGCAATACAAAGCTGTGACATGGTCATAAAATATTTTAAAGTAACTTTTCAGGGGAAAATTTTTGGTGAAGGTAAGTGTTGAACTTGATGAAAAAAAGTGCCAGTACATGCTAACCTTTCTATATTTTTATTGTTCTTCACATCACCAGTTCTACCTTGGAAATCAGGTACATCCTCTTCTATTTTTTTGTCCTTCTGTCCTGTGCCTTATCAAGCCTTATGTCCTTTTTCTTGTTTACCACATTTGCTGTCCAATTAACACTTTCTGCCCAGATTCCTGGCTGATGTTCTCAGACTGGAACTCAGAAGTAGAAATAAAAATCTTTGGCCTGCTGATTTAATTTAACACGTCATTTAACACTGGCCTGAGATGTGAGTTTGGTCCAAGAATTTATGCACTGCACACAATCATAAATCTGATTTAAAGCGAGTAAATGAAAGAAGCACGCTTTCAAGTTTTATGTCAGTCGATGTTTATGTCCAATCTAAATTTGTCTGTTCGCATAGGTTTGTATTTTGCTGGAAAATAAGCTGGTCTGGGTGATATTCAATGCATTAAATGTTTATATATTTATATATATCTGCTTTTGAGTTTCAGAAAATGCAATATTAGCGTGCCAGTACCATTTCAGCCCATATTTTACTGGTTCATGGGCATAAATTCATCTGCTGGGCATACAATAATGCTTTCTGTGTGCTTGCCTTTGGTGCTTCAGTGTCATGGGAATGATTTACCTCAACACTGGCTGACACTATTTATTACATTATTTGGGCAGCTTTGATGATTTCAATGCTTTTCATTTTTCTTACTTTGTTAATATGTGCTGGCAATTTGCATGTTGGAAAAAGGTCATTACTGAGGGGACAGGGAGATGGGATAGGGGCATTAGTGATGGTTTATGAACTAGTTTGTGCTGATGTTATCACACGACAATGAATTAAAATAATTCTTTTGACAGTTTGGTCTGGTTCACTGCTTACATGACTCCTTAATCGGCGATGAGACAATAGCAAACAGGGAAAATCAAAATCTTACCCCCCACCTACACGTTGCAGTTTTGGAAAGCTGTATTCTGGTAAATGGTTATTCTTAAGCTGTTTCTTGTGCCTCCTTTTACTCCAGATCATCATCACCTTTAATGTATTTTATCACTAGAATCACCAGTGACATTAAATCATTATGATAATCATACAAGTGCAGGATATTATTATTATTATTATATTTTTTTTTTACCAGTTAAAAAGATATCATAAGATAATAGGAACTTAGTGGTCAGTCATCAGTGTTTGTTCATGTCTGCGTGTCACTGTGGTGGATTAGACAGAAGTAATTTGAATCATTCCTCATGTGTGTCATTTGGAGCTAGCTGCATTGGATCTGCATCAGTGTCCATGCATCCTGAGTATTTGTAGCTGTAGAAAGTGCACCAGAGTGCTGGACTGTAGGAGACTGATGTTTGTCCGCTTGATCAGAATGTGATTTTGATTTTGATTTTGACAGGAAGCATGCAGCTGTGATTGCAAATTCTGTTTTTTTTGTGCCTGATGCTCATGGTCTCATCCAACTGGCTGACATGTGTGGTATCACCTCATAAAGCTTGAGCCATTCTCACCCATAACATGCTCTGTGTTCCTATGTCTAGTATGTGTGGTTGGTCAAATTATTACAAACTAGGGCCCCCTGGTGGTGTAATCATGTGCCTTCAGGTATGGGTTTGTTTTTCACAGGCTCCTCCTGCAGTAAAAATGGAGCCTTATACTGCTGCGATACAGCCAGACACATAGATATTACAGCCAGAAACCACGATTACACAGAAATCACCAAAATTAAAAAAAAAAAAAAGTCCAGTTAGGTTTGTAAAGCTGTGAAGTTTGATGTAGTTACTGCACGGCTTTACACTATGTTACAGCGTCTCAGATTCAGTTGACTCTCAGCAGCAGCTGGTATGAGTGTAAAGCCTGGCTGATGCTATAGCTTTGAGGTGGATTCTGATGTTTCTAATTAAAAATACTGATGACATACTATGGTTAAAAAAAAACAAAAAAACATGTCCACTAGAGCACAACTGATATCATCAGCTGATATTAGCTATTTGCTGATCTGTTGTTATCTGCATTCATTACGATTTATAACTGAAAATGAAAATATTGGAATATCAGACTTTTATATCACCAAACACTGATATTGATATCAATTGTAAAAATCCTATATTGGTCGGGCTCTACACTAGACTTCACAAAATTGTGATAATGCCACAAAAAAGTTTTTTTGTACATTTTCTTGTGTAATTTTGTTTTTATTGGCTTATTTAGACAAACTAATATACTGTATGCAATTATGAACTAATCATCTTGACGCAGCAATAAATCAGTCAGACTCAACAACAAATGGTAGTGTGTAGTAAATGAAGCAGTGACTATGAAGTAGTCAGTTTACTGTAGTATGAACTCAATAAGTAGTTAGAAGTGACACGTTTTATTGAAAACAGTAGCACACATTTATAGAAAATAAAGTTGGATTGACCTTTGTGTAATTTGTGTTTTGTTGTGTCTGAGAATGAAAAGTGAAAATTTGTGTTTTGTGTCAAAATCTTTTTGTGTTTATGATTGTGTGTGTGTGTGTGTTTAAACCTGTACAACATATAAGAGAAACCAGAAGTGGATGCAAATTTTCTTCAATGAAATAATATCTATTAAAGTCACCTAATTCCCCACAATTAAAAGAATTAGCTGGAATGACTGGAATTCTTCAGAGCACTCTGGTTTCCAGTGTTGCACAGCTTCGAGTCTGCACTGAGAGAGAGCGCTCGCAGGAAGGTCAGATTTTTCACACATTCCCCTCTCTATTTTCCTTCCCCCATCGCAGTTTGGAGACTCTCAGCAGCTTCGCCTCGTGAGAATTTTACGCAGCACTGTGATGGTGCGGGTGGGAGGAGGCTGGATGGCTCTGGATGAGTTTCTGGTGAAGAATGACCCCTGTCGCGGTGAGTTCAAAGGTTAACCACAAGAAGTCGCAATCCAGTTTAGTTTAAAGGTCAGCTATTTTATTGACTTTCACTTTCTTTGTTAGCGAGCGGGGAAAGGATGTGGCACTTAGGATAGGTGAACACTGCTGATGACTTCATTAATCTTTTGATTGTATATGAATTTATTTATTTATTGAGAAATGAAATGAAAAATACTGTCCAGTGAATATTTATGTAAGCTTGTTTGAAATGACAACTTACTTAAATATATCACATATATTAATAATATATGTAATGTAGTATTTATCTGTACGTAATATACTGCAAATTGCTGAGGGTTAAAGTTAGAAATGTACTTTCTTATGTTCCCAACATCCCAACACCAAATTCTTAAAAAGAACCTGAGTTATTGAACTGAATTAGTTAACACAGCTAGGCTTAAATACCTGTTAAAAATGTACATCATTTGTAAGCAGTAACACGGCCACCTGCAAATACCCTAACGTCTGCTGCCATCTGTATTAATGATCAATTTCTGTTTTTCCCACGAAACCCTCCTCCTGCTCAACATGAACATTTCTTCTAGTTCATCACCACGGGAGCAAAATGTTGCGCTCGGAATCAAACTCTTCAATTACTCAGTCTCCTATAGGTTGGCAAATCTCACACTTTCTCACCTTGCTCCATGAACCCACCAGTGGTATGTGTGTCTGCACATCCGAGCTTGTGTTGGTCCTGGTGTGTGCCGTATTGTAGCTGCGTGTGAGCGCTCACTGTGAAAGAATGGCATCCTCAGAAACCAGCTCCACTCACAATCAGCTGTCATCCAGCTGCAGCTGGTTCCCATGCATGCAGTTGTTTGTGTGAATCACATCACCTTCAATCACTTCAGCACAACGAATCGGCTCCTTTTCACTCTCGCCGCATGTCCCGGGGAGCTCTGAGTCATGCTTCTTTTTGCAGTTCAGGGTTCAGGAGGTGCTCATCTGACTGTATTAACTGGTAATATAGGCTCCTTCATAGGCAAAAGTGGTGACACTGCCTCTATATAACACACACGCAACAAAACTGAAGAAGTATTTATTGCACTGTTTACTTTGTTTGACAGTGTGGCTTAGTGTTTAAAACTGCATGCAGGTCTGTTTGTTTTCAACATAACCATACTGTTTGGTTTATTCTTTGTTGTTTATTTTTACTTGGTTTTTATAATTCTTCTTATTTGCACAGAGTTTGTTTTGAGAGTGTTTAGGCCCACTTTCATTTATTTTAGTTTTCTCAACATTATACGCCACTGTTACTTATTCCACTACTGCTGCAACAGGAGCAGGACATCTGTTCAGCAGTATGGATGAAATATGTAACTGCATGAGCTGTTTTGTTGTTGAGTTCATTGTTTATTTATTGTGACGAGAGGATAAGTCACGTCATGGTAACACTTTATTAGTCTGTCCTTATAGTGTTTCTCTTTCATTTATGAAGAATTTTCCTGGAAATTGTTGTATAATTCAGTGATAATTATAAGGAAATGTAATTGGTAAATTTCCAAATCATTGTTATTGTAAAAAGCAGCAAATTTCTGCACAGCCAAAAATACAGTTTAACATAGAGTATTGTGCACAAGTCTTGAGCCACCCCTCATTTCTTTATATTTTGCTTCGAAGGAACCAGACTTTCTTGTAATCTTTTAGGTGATCTTGAGCAAAAGTTCTCCAGGCTTTCTGGGGGTCTTTCAAGGTTTTTTTAAATTTGTACAAACTCTGTTTTTGCCTTATGTGCTGTATTTTCATTTATGTTTGCACATGTTTCAATAAATTGCTGCAACGATTTCCAATTTTCCCAGCAAAATATAAAGAAATGAGGGGTGACTCTGGACCTTTGCACAGCACTGTATATGACAAATAAAGCTTCTAATAATTGAATAATCAATTTTCCTATATTTAATTATTTGTTAACTTCAGGAAACTTTCAATAATCATTAGAAAATTCAGGACTGAAAGTGTAAAATAAAGTGTTAACTCACCATCATCATCTTCATCATCATTAACACACAAGTAGTGACAGGTGTGTTTGTGGAGTAGGTCTCATTTTGAGTGTCTTTTCTTAGCTAAAGGCAGAACCAATGTGGAGCTAAGAGAGAAGTTCATCCTCCCAGAGGGAACCACTCAAGTGATGGCGAGCTTCCGCTACAGAGGCCGGAGGTCTCGGCCATCATCTCGAGGAGCTTCTCCCAACAGATCCACCTCCAGTCAGAGCCTTCCAGTCCCAGCCGCAATGAGCACACCCAAGGTGAGAGGCTCCATGTGCTGTGAGAGCTGACTGCCTTGTTCTCCGCCACACTGTAGATTGATCAACCCCCCCCCAACCCCACCACCACCACCATGATTTTCCTCTCATTTATCCACTTTTTTTTTTTTTCTTAATTAGCTTTGCATTATTCGATCATTTTGCCGTTTGATTTCCGTGTTTCTTCCATCCAGTGTTCCTGGTAGTTTTTGATTTTGTGAATCCATCTCTCTGTCTTTTGATTTGCCATTGTTCCCCAGAATCCCCAACACATAACCCGCAATTATGATAAGCCATGGCTTACAAACAGCAAACCCTCCACTCCTCTTAAATCATCAGACTCCTTTGAGAGCCAAGGTTCATCCTCAGAGGTATAGTCATATACAGCACATGATGTGAAACGCTTCAGATATATGACCCAACTAAAATCTATTGCTAATTTATTGAAAATGTGTATATAGTTCTGATTTTACTGGCTCAAAATGAAAATTAGATGCATGATGGACTTCATAGATTTTATTTGGGTCTATAACCTTTAACTTTCTTGAATAATTGGCTCATATCTAACCCTTTCTTGACCAAAATTCATCTGCTTCATTTTTTTTTATCCTACTGTAGCATGTACAACTTTATATTTGTAGTCTCTGCATATAATTAATGTTTTATGACTTATTGCTAACTGCATCTAAAAGCTACAGCCCAATTTGGGGGAAAATTAGGATTTTAATAAAATGCTTCTTTTTATAAAAGACCAACTCAATATTATTTTTTCTGTTTTTTGAAAATTTGGTCGTTATACTGTCATTTATTACTAATAACTGCCACTGATTACATATCAATTAAAGTTCTTTCTTTCACAGAGTAATCCGGTTCAAGGCAGCAGATTGCGTCTGCCTGGGTACTTGTCCGGCAAAGGATTTCAGTCAGGTGAAGAGGGAAGCTTGATCAACGCTGCTGTACTAAAAGCTCGAACTCAGACAATAGGTGGTGAGTACAAAGCAGCTTTATATAGCTCCGCAAATGCTGGATGTGTAAATAGGAACTGTTTACCAGCAACTTGTTTCAGCTGTAAAAAATACGTATTGCAGGTTAAAAGATGTCACTGTTTGCACCCTTCTTAATTCTCATTTCCAATTTTCTCTCTCTAGAATCAAGAAAAAATTCCAGCCGACCAGGAAGCAAAGCCGGAAGCAGAGGAAGTAGTCGCAGAGGAAGTGACGCCTCTGACTTTGACATCTCAGACATCCAGTCCGTGTGCTCAGATGTTTCTGAGACGGTTGGTGAATCTACCAGAGCGACGCCGCGCTCTGCATCCCGCCAACACGGAGGAAAACCCTCTAAGATCCCCACTCCTCAAAGAAGAGCCACTCCTACAAGCAAACTGGCCAAGGGATCCAAGCGATAGACAGTGGCCTTGAAAACAAACAACCCAGGAGCTAGTTGCACCCTAAACACATAACGGACACTGGAGACGTGTAACTTAAAAAAAAAAAGACTGCAAATGTGTTGCGTGTTATTTAAATTCTTGCAAAGATGTAAAATATTCTGTTAAGAGGCAATATGGTTTAATATTTTGTGAGAATGGAACGTTAACGGCCTTGTGTATTTGTTTTTAATGTATTTTACTTTTTGTGAAAATGTGTCAAATTGTTTTTATTGTATTTTATTTTTATTTATGCAAATCCTGTAGAGGATTGATGAACACTAGAAAATCTGGAAACGATCGTGTCGAACTAACATTTCTACACTAATGAAGGGCAAAATGCAGGATAGTGCTCTGAGAGTTACTGAATGTACTGTAATTTATGTATGCTTTTGTTTGGAGTAGATGGTGCATTATGGTACCGTTTGACACACTGCAATTATCTATTTAAGTGCTATGTTATACTGCCAACATGCATTTAAAGGGCAATGCAATATACTACAATAAACCCCACTAAGCACTGCAGAAGCCTTTGAAAACCCCTATTTAAGACAAGTAGCAGAAACCTCGTAACCATGACGCTTTTATGTCCTGTTTGTCAGCAGCTGCAGCCCTTCTTTTTGTTTAACCACCTCACAGCAAATGAGTACAGTGACCTTGAAGAGGTGCCACTTTATGTAGACATTCTCTGTGCATCCATGTCAATGTATGGTTAATTTCGGTAGAGCTGAAATTGTTATTGTAACATTACTTTGTAATAAACCTGCTTGCAGAAAGACACCAGAGACTGGTGTGCACCACAGAATTGTCTCTGCTTTGGTCATTTTTAGCTTACCTTACAGATAGACTCACAGGACAACTAGGATGTTTTTAAATTCTTCATAGTTTTCTTCATTTTTGTACCTCTCCACGAATCTCCTATGGGTCTTATATCACTGCAATGGCTCATAAAGGCTTTTACAAAAGCTGGAAAGCGGGTAAATGGGAACCGCTATTATTAAGGAAAATTAGTGAAAAAACAAAAGCGTTTCAAATGTTTTTTTTTCTTCTGTTTGTTTCCACATGTTGCAATTGTATATTGTATATAATTTAGCAGTGTTTAGATCCAGTGGTGGGTTAGATTGAAGGTGTGAGGTTTTCTAGATGGTGTTTGCAGAGCGTCTTGTGTTTAGCTGTGACATATTACATCCTTCAGTGAAACTGGTTTTCTGATGGCAAATCATTAAAAGCCATGCAATTATTTAAAAGTGAACAGCATAAAGTACACAAAGCTGGATAGCTTGTCTGATCGAAATTTTGATCGTTTAAGCACAGAATTTTTTTTTCAACATTGCAGCATCATTCCAGTAGCTCTAAATTGCATAAAGTACACCTGCATTTTCTTAATGTGATGACTCGGGGCTGTGCTACAGTGTAGGGACTTTAGGTGTGACTGGCCTATGAGGTGAGAAGGATCCTCTGGGGACCAAAGGTGGAGTGGAGCTCGGGGGTAAGGCTCCTCTGAGTCCCAGAGTTTCTAGATTGAATGGTACTCCTGTTCAGCTCAAACATTGGCCCTGCGATGGCACCTTAGAACGAGATATATTCACGCACCAGGAACTGGGAAAGATCCATCAGCAGGAGCCCTGGGAAGTTTAAAAGGATAATGTAAGTAATTCCAAGAGACTTTTTATTATTTTTATATAAATATTTTTACATTTAATATATCTTAAGGAAGTAACAATACAAGTTGTACTGTAAATGATGCCAGGTTATTGAGCTGAGGGCTATCAGTTGTGTATATCATCTAGTATTAGTATAATTTTGCTCAAATGAGCTCATGAGGCGTGTCGTACTGAAGACAATCTTATAAGTTTGAAAAATGGGTTTATTATATATGTTTTTTATTATTATTTTCAATTTCCCTCTGCTATTTCAATATGTTTAATCTTCGTGCACTTATGGAACAAATCTGTGTGTCTTTGTTTCACACAGTCTAATGTATACTCACAAAGCACTTTGTTTGACCTGATCTTTTTGAAATATTGGCTTATATAATTACTGTACTGCAGGCACTTATAACCTCCGACATCAGAAAACTGAAAATGCCAGCCCACAAAGATATGCTGGTGTTTGCAGCTCTCTTTTCTCTTTTGGGACTGGTCCAGTGTCAAAAGTTGCCAAGTAAGTTAACATTTTTTATGGCCTATTTTTAAATATATAAAAATAACATTGCCACTAAGTTACCATACATCATGATCAAATGAAACTATAAACTGATGTTGAATAATTGTGTGGGCATGGCTGGTTTTGTTATACATGATGCTTTCTAACCTCAGATGGGCCTCTGCTGGTTAATGGATGGAAGTATTTGGTGGGACTCAAGCTTCTTTCTACATGGCAGCCTACTACTGTACCATGACCAGCAGATGTCAGTGTTTGTCAGCCTAGTGCTTGGTCTCACCATGCCAAAGTGCACAGCAGAAGGTCTAGACTCTAGAGGTCATTCTGGGGCGAAGATTTGTACGTTAATTTTTGAAGTCCTGCAGCTGAGTCACACTGAAACTATAAACTAGTTATCACTTTATTTATTTTGAGAGAAAACAGAGCATGTGTGCACGTATCTGGGCAAACTTTTCTAAGTGAAAGACCAAAAAAATTATATGTTGCAAAAAAAAAAAGAGAGAGAGAGAGAAAACAGGAACAACAGTTTAAGGATTAAATTATTACTTGGAGCCAAATAGTTGGAGGACTTTTTCTCTCTTTCTTTTTACAACATTTTTTTTTTCATTATTATTTTCTTAGCTACCTTTCTTACCCAGTATCCACAGATTAGTCACAAATGGGTGACTTCAGATTAAAAAAAATTACATAGAAATAGTCTTTACCAAAAATCTAAGGCTTACATTTCCTGGCAGGTTTCTCTTCAGGTCACAATATCAGAAATCATAAACATTCTTGAGCTTTAATCCACACATTTACAGGAAACACTGCAGCAATGCTGATCTCATTCAGACTGTGGTACAAAGCACCCAGTGTTTAGAACTTAACACTGGCTAAATTCACCCATGAAAGAAAATAAACAGCCTTGTTGTTCTAATGGGTTTAATGGATTACCTCACTGGTTAGATGGCATTATTTACAAAGCTGAGTAATGCATTAATCTAATAAAAGTCTGTGATATCATTGCTGAAATAAGATTCAGAAATAGTCCAACACCTCTGATGGTCAACCAGTGTGACAGCAAACTAATCTCAGTGTTTGTGGCGTAAGGTTTTGACTTGCTGAAGGAGTTTCGTGTGCCCAACTCAAGAGGAGTGAGGAGGGTGGATGGCTCGCAACCTCAGGCAGTGGCTTACCGCATCAACCCCTCCATCCATCTACAAAAGTCCATGAGGTACAGATCTACTCTGCTCAGTGACACTGAAAAATGATTAAAAACTCTTAAACACTTCTTCTGACCTGAAGTGGTGTAACTTCTCACTTAGCTAAATGTAGAAGTGTACACCGAGCATCAGATGTGGTGACAAGTGCAGCAAAGGACATCTCTGGACAACTTAACATTAGCAATTGTGTTGCACCTGCAGTACAACCAACCAACTGTGGTGCAAAGTTCTGGTCCAGGTGTTAACGCAGCAAGGTGATAAGTTAAAATACTGCATGCCAAGTTCTCACAATAGGCCTTTGTCATATCAGAGATTTTGACATTTCACTATTGAAAAACCAGAGTTGTTAATGATGGCTTCCTTCTGCTTAGAGAGGGAGGTCCTGCCTTTGTGCAGCTTCACTGTTTTTACTGTGGATCAGATGGAACTGAGCCACCTGTGCTTTACCTTGACTTGCAGAGACAAGTGAAAACCTCTGTTTTAAAAGATATAGCTTAGCTGACTTTATTATGTAGAAACTGCATTTTATCATTTTTAGATTTGTGCAGACTACAGCTGTACCAAGTACCAAGATAACTTTGACCAATACCAATACCAATGCCAATACCACAAGGATTGTCTGCTAACTACTGAATATTTACAATAAGATTTCACAGAAACAAATATGGGTGTTGAAACAATTTGTCCAACTTGGATGTTTGCAGTATAAAAGGCTCAGGTTTTACTTATTCATACAAAATAAAACTAGAGTTCCCAGAATCTTTTGCTGATTTTAGAAGTAAAGTAACCTCTGTTTAGTTATCCAGCTCTCTAAACCTCACTCTTGTGCCACAGTGAAGTGTACCCAGATGGACTTCCCTCCGACTACTCCATCATTGCAACGTTTAGGGTGACCAAAGACACTGGGAAAAAGTCCTGGAACCTGTGGCAGGTCAGTGACCCTGAGGGACAAGAGCAGGTTGGCCTTCGATTCCAGGGTGATACACGCTCTTTAGATTTCTTCTTCACCAGTCCTCATGGGAACCAAATGCTGAGGACCTTCCATGGTGTGGAGAAGGTGTTTGATGGAGAGTGGCACAAGGTAGCACTGAGCGTGAAGGGCAGCCAGGTGAAGCTGCTGATAGACTGTGAAGAAGTCAGAGTGGAGTCCATCGATGAGCCAAGGCCAGCCATCCGCCAAGGATACACGTCCATCGTAAAGCGGGCTGCGGGAGATCGCTCTGTGTCTGTATGTTGACACCTCACATTTTTAATCATCTTAAGTAATCTTTCTTTTGATTTTAAATATAACTTGATTTTCTCATATTTTCTCCTGTTTCTTTCTAGGTGGACTTACAGCAGATGGAAGTGTCATGTGACGCAGAGAAGGCTTATTCAGAAGGCTGCTGTGAGCTCTCGAGCGTGGTGAGTCATCCATCTAACTGCACTTCTCTTTTTAGCTATATGTGTTGTGTTTCAGAATCACTGGGCTACCTGTATGTCCATTGCAGTGTGGAGGATATGCAGAGATTGGCCTCACAGGGGGGAGACCATCTTGCAAATGTATGCATGGACAGCCTGGCGTCCAGGGCCCTCCAGGACCAAATGTGAATATATTTGCACATGGAAGTGGCTCAAAATATTTCTATGACAAGTTGAATGTTTCATGACATATTTTTTATTCTTCTGCAGGGTCACAGAGGCCTTCCAGGAGAGGCTGGAGATCCAGGGAGACAAGGGAACTGGGTAAAAAATATACTATATTTCTCTCAGTCTTGCAAACCTCACTGGATGAATCCATGCTGTAGTATATACTCCATGCATTCTCAGCATGATCAGAATCTACCTCCCCTTGCTGCACGATAAAGAGTTAAGTTGGCTTGTGGGTGAGGAAGACCGTAAAACTTTCATTCGTGAGACAGCAGGAAAGCTGTGGAAAATGGCAATAGAAGCACAACTGTGAGACGACAGGATGGAAACAGATCTGGAAGCAGGAGCGCTTAGCGATAGTAAACACGGCGTCTCCATTCATAGTTTGAAAACTTATGTCCGCTTTGCAAAAAGATTTAGGAAGAATCCAGGATAAACACAAACCAACATGGATGTGACAATAAATTGTTATTCTAGCTCTGAAATATCCATTTGCATCTTAAAACACAGGAGCTGCTGTTTTAGAACACAGGATTAAACTCAAACTGGCATACGATCACAAGATTTTTAATGGCTTCGCTTTTCCATTTGGAAGAAACCGCTCCAAACGTAATGAATCCCACACACAGGAAAACAAGGCAGTTGAGCAATAACCGTGCCCTCCAAGGGTGTGTGAGTAATGAGTGGCATTAGTCTGCTTAACTATTGTGTAAAATTTGTCAAATGTATTGTTTCTCTAGAAGGCAAATTATTGTACATGAGGAGGATTGAATTGAAAAAAAGAGAGAAGGCGTCAGAAAATTTCAAAGAATAAAGCATTCGGCTAAAGGAGCTAGTTACACACGTGTCAGTGAATGAATAAATACGCTCATTTTTTTTAATCCTTCAGAGAACTGCAGACGTGATTATTTCCACTTTCAATTTACGACTTGTTAATCTCTTTGATGCTTAGCAGTCACTGTTATTGGCACGGATCAGAAAGTCTGAACATGTGTTTAAAGAAGGATTTTTTTTTTATACTTGTGCGTCAGTTTGGCTTTTTAACATGCCCTTTGCTCTCAAAGAAATCCCCCATGCTGCCTGAGCAAGCACATGTAGGTCTGTAGGCTCACATACACTCAAAGCACATTTCCAGAACTGTACATGCTACATTATTCATGTCCCAAATTGCGGCTGTAGCGCCTCTGGGAATAAACATCTGTCTTGTGTAAGTGGTTAGAGTCTTGATCTCCCGCTGGCCTGGGAAGCACACAACGCCAGCTTGATTATCTCCTCCCCTGCTGGCATTTGACGAGGGCATTTCCTGGCATAGATAATATGAACTGTCCATCTCAGGTGGTGGGTGGTCCTTTGCTCCTCTGAGCTTCACTGCCTCAGATATATCATAAAGTTCAAGGTCATGCCTCTCGCCTTACTGTCTGGAGGTTCAACTCCATCTAGCTGAGTCTGCTTAAATACAGCTTTAAGTGGGATAGACAAATAAACTGACAAGACAAATGCATCCTAGCCCTTTTTAATGTGTTTGCTGACTTAGTGAAATGCAGCCAATTGGGAAACACTTTCCCTTCTACTCCTGAGAAACTCGGCATCTGTGCAAACAACGGTGATCCATGTTATACCAAGGTTTCCTAAACAGTGCTTGTGTATATTTTCCACTAAAGTGACTAATATGAGAGTGCTGACATTTACAGTATTTAAACTTATTTGGATTCTCACATTAGTGTGACTGTAAGAAAAAAACAATCTTGTTCCAAATGGAAGCTCAAACTTGGCTGTGAAGCTGTAGCCAAGAAATGGTTAGCTTAGCATAAAATTGCATATTCTAAAATCAAAAGATTAAAAAAAAATCAATTATAAAAGAGATACTGCACTTACCTACTATGTGTGAACACCAAATTATTCTTTACATGTTGCAGTTTTGTACAGATGAACTGAATTAATCAGTGATCTTAAAAGAGGCTTAAAAGAGTTTTCCTTGTCCCATCTCAGTGCTAAACTAAACTAACTATCATTGCTGGAGACTTATTTTTAGAGGAATAATGTGACATTTTGGCAACCATGCTTTCTTACTTTTTTTTATTTCTACTGAGAGTTAAATCAAAATATTAATACAAATCTGTCAGATAAATACAAAGCCACAGATAACACCTAGATAGCTAAAAAAAAAAAAAAGTATAATTCTTCCTAATTTACCAAGGTCACGATTCACAGTTTATGATTTTTATGTTTGCCTAAATAATCTGTACAAAGCATTTTTTCCATCCTGTATCAAAAGCAGCTTTCACCAGCTGTGGTCAGTAAAGCAACATTAAGCAAAGGCTCTAAAGCTACAGTTAACACAGAGGCTAACGTATAATGTTACATAATGTAAAAATATGTCTTCTTGGCTGCTTCCTTTAGGAGTCACCATAGTAGATCATCTGTCCCTTGTTGTCACCACTCCACCCTTCCTCCTTGTGTTTAATTAAGGATGAAAGTTTCCATGTCTGTAGTCGAAGAGTCTCATAGTATATTGTATCCAAAATCTAACCTCCAAAATGTTATTAACTTTTTATCAGTGAAAACAGACGCCATTAATTAAATTTTACTCTGCTCCTCAGACTTTTCATCAACAAATTGTAATGCAAAGAAATTTCGCTTTTAATTAAGTCAAAACTTGGTTTGCAGGGCATAAGGGGGAACACAGGAGATTATGGCAACATTGGTGAACCAGGCCCAAAGGTGAGCTCTATCTTTAAATGCTCCCATCAGGGTTACACTTGAGCTTGGCTCTTTCTCAAAAGTCATTAACGAAACCTCATGTACGCACCCTCAGGGTGAAGAAGGAATCAAAGGCGAGAAAGGGATGAGAGGACCCTGGGGCCAAGTGGTAATTCATCATTTTCTTTACCTCTAAAATTTACAGATGATGATGAATATTAATGAGATGCTGTGTTAACAGGGAGACAGAGGTCCCAAAGGGCTGAAAGGATTAAAAGGGGCAGCGGGCTTCAAGGTGATGTCTCTACTGGGTTCTGGCTTTAATTGGCAAGCCACTTAATGAAGCTATAAGTTTACTGTTGTAGCTATATAACTTTATAGATCACGCAAAGGAATTAATGTTGACATTTTGACTGTAATTACAGGGAGTTCGGGGACCACCTGGAGACATCGGAGAGACTGGAAAATCAGGAGAAGCTGTAAGTTAACCTTTCAGACACAGTAGCAAGCCCTTAAGCAAACGATTATATAAATACTGTATTGCTAACATTTTGACCTCCTTGAAGGGTGCTAAAGGCATCAGAGGACATGAAGGGATTCCTGGGTTTCAAGGAGTTAAGGTATTCACGTTTCCTGCCAGTTTATCTCATTTTTTTTCTCATATTATATAATCTAAACCCGTTATGCCTTTATTTTTAGGGTGATGAAGGGGCTTCTGGTGCAACAGGACGACCAGGGCCCAGAGGAAAGCAGGTGGGTGGTTGCGGGATTCCCTTTTCCATGATCCATAAAAAAACTCTCTACAGTCTTTGTCCACTTCCTTCAAAATCCCCTCCTGTGAGCATGAAGAACGCATAAATCATTTTTAATGTGGTAAAACACTGGAATCGAAATATGTTTTTGGCTTATGTGCTGTCTCCATAAACAACATTAGTTCATGTGGCTGGATTTTGGCTGAGATCTAAGGGCCTGAACTATATCAGCGCAAGCTGGTGAGTCACTGAAAGAAGGGCTTGAACTGCAGCGATAACCTACACTATACCTAAACTACAGGATATGAAGGATGGCTCTCTATTGCTTTACTACTGGAACAAATGTGTTGCAGATAAAGTGATGTCCTAATTTATGTTGCTTTGTCTGATGAATTTACAGGGTATTGTTGGAGATCCTGGAGAGAGGGGAGTTCCTGGACAGAAGGGGAAACCTGTAAGTGTTGCAGATCAACCACAGCGACAAATACTTTTGTTTGATTAGATTCATAACAGCATAATTTTGAATTCTGATGGGTGTTTTTATTGTGGGAACTCCTGAAAACCAGGGAATTCAAGGACCTGTGGGCAGACCTGGTACCGTAGGACCAAAGGTAATTCACTGCCGTCATGCTCAATGCATCACACCTGAGGGCTCACTTACACTTGCAAAAATAATATGTCTCCCTAGGGCATTGTTGGAGATCCAGGCTTACCTGGCAGAGATGGCAATTCAGGAATAGAGGTATTATATCCAGCTTACATGGACATGTTTATGTTGAATTTTGGAAGCAGTGCCCATTTATCATTATACTGTAAATGTCATCTTTTCTCTACAGGCTTATCAAGGACCACAGGGCCTCAGTGGAAAACTTGGTCAAAGTGGAGCAAAGGTAACTCACTGATGTTGTTAGGTTTTGTAAATGAATGTAAAATGTAGTTATTTTTGGCAGATTAATATCTGGCCATTTGTGTTTTTTACAGGGGGAGAAAGGCACCCTGGGGCCAGCAGGAGAAATGGGTCCCAGAGGCCAAACTGTAAGTCACATTTTCAGGCATTTCATTCATCGAAGACAGCACATAATACATTTTGTTTGTAAAGTAGTTTGCCATCCTAAAGGGAAATGACAAACAATAAAGCTGTACCTTAGGTTGGTTAATAAATGTTTTATTCTCCAGGGCCCAAGAGGTTACAAGGGTTCTGCAGGAAAGCCAGGAAGACCTGGATTTATTGGCCCACCTGGACCCACTGTAAGTGCTCCAGATGAATTTTCTTAACTCTTCCAAACACTAGTTCATTTTCTTCGAACTATTAAACCATGTCATCTCTTTACAGGGACATATGGGTATGCCTGGAAAACAAGGGCCCAAGGTAATACATCCCTATCCATTACCCATTTGAGAAATAAAATGGGAGCAAAATTACTGTTAATGGTTCAATTATGGCAGCTATTTAGGAATCATTTGCTGGGTCAATGAGCCACATAGAATTTAAGATTTACAGATGTGTTCTCCTTCCAAACCAAGACATTTTCCTGGTTTGGAAAGCAAACTTGTATTTAGGATGTACAATGGATGGTCCAGTTAGACACGAGACAGCCCTTTTTTTCATGATATTATATAAACCATCCCTAATTTTGCTGCCCACTAATGTAACGTAAGTTGGTAGAGTTTGAAGAAACAGTTTAATATGTCAAATCAGAGGCTGCCCTTCAGGGCATGTTGGCTCAGTGTGTTCTAGTCTCACCATATGGACGGGAGTTCACTAAAAGTGTTAAACTCCCCTGCACGACCTGCTTTTGATGTTTACAGTTCATCCCATACCAATGAAAAGGGCAGATATTCCTGCAGAAACCACTTTTCTTTTTTCCCTTTGATGTGTTCTAGAGCAAACAAATCTCCTTAAAAAAAAGATGAAAATTTTAAAAGTTGTGTGATAAATAATTTAAAAATATGGCGTGTTCAGAAGTGTTTGCAATCAGTAAATGTGAAGTCAGCATACGGGTTTGCAAAGGTCTGCATGGGTGGGCATAACGGTTTATGGATGCATGCTGGAGATATGCTTACTGAAATATTTCATTGCTCCATGACTGGCTCATCTCAGCTGTCAACCCACAGTGGACGTGGGATGGACATCGAGATTAAAGGATAGTTCAGAGCTATGGGTGTCCAGTGACTTGATAAACAGTAGATACCAGTGTTACGCCAGACCTTCAGTTTTGCCATCCTGCACTTTAGCAGGTTAGTTCCACACAGATCAGCCCCCACGCTGGGGAACATCTGTTAAACTCCCATCCTTGACTCACCTGTTGAGTACAGTGAAGCATTTTTTGGGGGGGGGGTTATGGCTTCCAAAGGATTCCAATACTGAACCAAAATAAATGCAAAAAAACAAACAAACAAAAAAACAAACAAACTAAAAAACATGAACATTTCAATAGAAAAAAATGTTAAATTCTTTTGGCATGTTATTTTTCTTTTGCTTTGTACAGGGTGACACAGGAATCCAAGGTATTAAAGGAGTTAAAGGTTCACAGGTACTGCCTTACATATCTTTTCTTAGTTGCTCATCATAATTTTTTTTTCTATCTTAACATCAAAATTGATCTTTTTTTTCCCTCCCTTTTTTTTAAGGGAGAAAAAGGAGTTAAGGGTCCAAAAGGAAAGGTGAGCTTCAATACATGCAATTGTATGCAAGAAATGGAAACAATATTAGCTCTAACACATATTCAGTGCTCAGAAGTCTTGGTACACAATATTCGCTTCGGCAAAGAAACTAATCAGGAGTTGAATTACAGTTATAGTTAAGGGAAAAAGTTTGTGAATCCCATGGAATTACCAGGATTTCTGGACTGATTACTCATAAAATGTGGTCTGTCTCTTCAGTTGAAGACAATTACAGCACAAACTTTGCACTTCTTAAGAAAGATAGGTTGGTGTGTGTCATGCCCAGAATGTGACAGTTTTCACAATGCCTTATAAAGCATTACAAATACAACCTCAAAGTGCGACAAAAACATTTCTAAAGAGCTGAGTAAAAAAAAAAATAAGAGAGACTTGGCAGCAGAACTGGACCAAGCAGTTTGCTGTGCTGTAACTTTACGGCCGGGCTTCATTCAGTGGTGTGAAACTCTACAGGTTGCATATATAAAATGTTTTCCTTCAGTAGAGAATATATTTACAGGATTTTGTAAGTAAAAAAATGAGTGCAAATGTGGCATTTCCAGCTGATTTTTAACCGAAACTTTGCTGCTCCAGACCAAGTTATTTGTTCAGCATAAGTTAACCACAGTGATCTAGCCAGGTAAAAAGAGAGCCACTTTTGTGACACTGCAAAAACCCAACTTTAGACTCTACTTACCTCACTAGCCTATTAATCATGCCATGTGGTATACCCCTCAAGGTGTTCAAGCCACAGTAAAATAAACAAAAGGATGAAAATTGATTGTTGCTACTCTTCCTAAGAGAAAGAGTTCTGCAATGTTCACATCGAGAGCGCAACCTACAAAGAGGTGAAAAACAACTCAGGGGTAACAGCAAAACTCCTTAACTTCACAACATGCTACATATGACCACTGTAAGAAAAAAAAAAAGAATAGGAATTGTGTTATTGGAAGGGAACAATGCAACATATCCAAAGTTTACAAATGTCCACGGAGATGTTCCACAACACATTTGAGACTTCCCAGATGAGACTTAGAGGAAATCAAGGAGCTGCTACCAACACCCAAACTTTTCCCCAAACACACATGGTGCATGGAGCATCATGGTTTCACCTATGAATGCCTTGAAGCCATTGAGAGAAATTTCCAGGGCAGTGGTTTATGACCTGGACCTCAGGATAATGCCCCAAAGCAAGTAAAACAAGTAAAGTAAAACAAGACAAGAATTATGGAAAAGTGGGGGGAAAGCAATCCCTTTTCTGATCTTGAGCACTGATTTTGACTCATTTGAGCTTTGGCTTGACTTGATGAGGTCTGTTCCATCAAGAACAATCCAAGAAATTTTTTGAAAGACTTATGGTGGGAGGAATGGTCCAAATTTCCTCCCTATTGTTGTTCAAGACACATAAGCTGCTACAGGAAGTGTCTGCTGGAAGTCTTAGCTTGTAAGGGAGAATATACTGAGTGATTACTCAATGTGTTGAATAAAGACATGAAAAGTACAAATGTTTCTGTGTTATTAGTTTAGATTATGCTTATAACTGTGATTAGAGCACATTTTATAAGTAATCAATCCAGAATTCCTCACAAATCTTTTTCTACAACTGAATCTAACAAAAATATATATACACAAACTGTCACTTGCCATCAGTTCTCTGATTTTGTTCAAAAGGTTAGCTGTGATTAGTCGAGTCACTGAACAGAGTAGTTGTGCAGGTGTGGTGTTTCCTAACACTATGATATTTCTGCCACTATAGCGATTAGAAAAGCCTCCGTTCGTCACATGATATGAATCCATCAAATAACATTCCAACCATATTTAGAGCATCTGTGGATGTGATAAGAGCAGCAGCACAACGGCACCAAAATGAATCTTGCACATTTCTCAAAGCTCTCTGCTGAACTTCTATTTTGAAACTTGCATAAATATTTCCCATTTGTTTATACATTATAGCATAGCAGGTCCATAGCAGGTTTTGTTGTATTGCAAAATTCTACCTTTTCCATTTTATGCTGTTTATATATTTTTTTAAATTTCCTTTTATTTGGCATAATATGTGTCCCTGCTCTTCAAACTATTCATATGATTCAGCTTGTTTTGACTTTACTGTGTTTTCTTAGCACTATCAGTATGACATAACACACTTTTTAAGCAGTTATTGCTTTCCATAACATTTGTATCCATGCAAAAGTGATTATATGTTGTATCCTGATGTATACTCTTGCTCCATCCTGAATCGTGTCCTGCTGATGTTGTTAACATCCTGTGTAGGTTGGAGACAGGGGTAAGCAGGGTCCTCAGGGAGGACGAGGGAAACGCGGACCTGCAGGCCCACCTGGACGTCCAGGTCCTGTCGGAGTCAAGGGGGTTCGAGGCGAACTAGGACCAGATGGTTTTCAGGGGCCGCCAGGTCCTCCAGTAAGTAAAATACAATCCTCTGACTATTTTTCTTGGCTGATACTAAAAACATTTAAGTGTTTACAGTATAGAGTGGTACTATATGTATTTAGCACTGTAACTGAGATGAAAAGCAGTCTCTACTATAATTGGCACTTCATCTATCTGTGAAAAATGGCACAGAAACAGCAGAGTAATCATTTGCTCTAGTAGTTACACTGACTGGCACACACAGTGTTTAGTAACAGCTTTGGTGTCAAGAACACATTTAAACAGTTTCTCATTAGCCTGCAGTTAGTAGTGACTCACAGCAAGAGTTTCATTTAGTGTGGCTATAAATCCATAATGAGCCTCGGGAAATATTGCTGGCTTTGTTCACTGCATTTCCTCAGAGAGGCAGCCATGCTTCAGCATGCCCTGTCCTGTAATATTCCATTTTACATGTCCCGCAGTTGGGTTCCTTCCAGTGATGGATGTGGTAATCGTTTCTTACACAGGGGCCGACCCTCCCGGCTCAACACGTGATTGAGGTCTGTAAGAAAGTGGTCCTGGAGCAGATGTCCATGTTTGCCAACTCAGTGAAGAGGACATGTGCTGCTGTCTGTCCTCTATACGGGGATGTTCCCATGGGTGCCCCTGGTCCCCCTGGACAAAAGGGGCCTCCCGGACCTCCTGTGAGTTTTACGCTTTGGGTGTTCACTATTCAAAATGTAGCAGTCTGCACTATGGCAACATTTTCTTTCAAAATTTATAAATGAATAAATTAAAAAAATCACTGCTTTAGATGTGACCTCACATCATGCAGGCGTTTAGCTTAAACACATGGTCAAAGTGCAAGTACATTCTCCATACATTGTTCATTATTGTCTGCCTGGCTGAGTAAAATGCAAACACATTGCGAAGGTCTGGACTGGACTAAGAGAGCTGAAGTATTTGGCAGAAAAGCTTGGAATGAAAACATTACGATTTTCCACGTCTCCATGAGGACAAATAAGGAGTCACAGACTAGACACTTGGTCTGTTTTGAATGGTTTTTGGAGAGTATCAAGGCTGTCCTTGGATTAGAAAGGCTTTTCCACATTATTATACAGTGTAGAATCAATTCATGTCCCACAACTCCTAATCACAATGGCTGATAAATGTTCTTGAAACCATGACTATATAAAAATATTCCACTATATTAGATTACGGTTGGTAAACCTGATGTTGTGGCATTTAGTGCCAAAACAAATGATGCACCAGTACTGTGCAGTATTTTCCCATCAGAGTATTGAATTATCAGCCAAATAAATCTTTTCTAGGCTTTTTACATAGAGATGGTTAGAGGTGAAACAGGACTTAAGTCGTGGCCAGGTTTATGCAGAAAACACGCAAAAGATTAACAATGTGTTTTCCTGTTGATGATGTTGTCAGGGGGATCCTGGTAATCATGGTGCTGAAGGAGAAGTGGGCCCGCCGGGATTCTACGGAGAAGCTGGAGAACCAGGCCGAAAAGGAGAAGCAGGTATGAATAACAAACACGACAGACTGTATTTACCATTTACTTTAAAAAATGATGTCACAGGGGATCATTTTAGGAAGAATCAGTGCTGGAAGAAAGATGTGATAGCCTTTACTTAAATACACATGATTTCATTTATTTATTTTTTGGCCTCTTAGGAGCAGGACAAAAAACTGAAATACATCAGCGCACTCATAAAGGATAGATAGTGTACAAGTGGGGAACTGTTTGGTGTGTATGTATGGTAACTGCCTGCTAATGTGAATAAATACAAATTTAAAGCTGCTTTAGGCAGAAATGTCAAGCATTCACAATTTTGCTTAAAAGATCACTAAACTGATTTTAAACATCATGAACATTTTTCTTTAATTCTGTAATTGATACAGGTCAAAACACATCTGTGTCTCTTTTTTGCCTGCTGTTTCAGTCCTTCCACCACACCAGCATCCACCTGTACCCTTCGAGGGTCCTGGTGGATTCTGTGCGTATCATACTTGTGAGCAATGACAAGTTCAAATGCCAGTTTCTAACTATATTCTGCTCCTGTTTAAAAGCAGTTAGATCAAATGTGAGTTGTCCCCCTGAACTGTGATGTCGGCTTCTGCATCAACAGTAAAAACTTGCAACATTTAAAAAGGAAAGCAACAGAAGGAAAACTGAAGTATTGATGTGGTCAGGTTTTTATTTTCATTTTAATTAGGTTTCAGTTAGTTTCCTGAGAGTGCTGTTTCACCTTTGTTTTTATTGGTTTCATTGTTAGTTTTAGTTTCTTCTTATTATCCCTAGTATACAGCCCTCCAATAGAATTGTTTAGCCTGTGATTTTAGTTCGTTGGCAGGTGGTTGTTAGGATGACATCATAATATATCATGCATAGTCCATATTTTCTGGATATAAGTTCATGTTATTGTGAGATGAAAATAAAAACTCCCGGTCATGCATGAGGAACTCACAGACAGAGATTCGGTGCGTGATGAGGCAGATTCATCAGGAACAACATTCTAAATTTCCAGATCACATATTATGATATAAACACTTGACTCGCAACCAAACTGAGTAAACATAATGTCCAAATCCCACTGATTCAGATCTGACCAAAGTGACAAAGACTGAAACTGAAGACATTTCTTCTATATTTTTTGTACAAGCCAGACAATATTGTTCCAGTTAGTTTTTGGGTTTTAGTTTTTATTTTTATTTCACTTAGTTTTTCACAGTCTGTTTTTAGTTTTAGTTGCCTGCTCTTTGTTAAAGCCTTTTTCTCGCTGCTCATGCAACAAGTACAATATTAAATCACCGTTTTACCACTTGGGCAGAACAGATGTATATGATTATAAGGAATTGTAATAAAACTGGGACATTAAACAAACTGTAGCGAATCGGGGTGTGATAATATTATTGTTACAGTTCCCTTAATTTTCCTGTTTAGTTTAGTTTCAAGGCCTCATATCGAGTAAATGTAAAATAAAAGCACAAAATTCATAGCTGAAATAACTTTTTAAAAACTGCATGTGACTTACTTTTCACCACTGAGAAAAATACCAGCTTTGCTACCTTTAAGCATGCACAATGCAGTATGCAACTGCTGAGTCAAATACTGCACAGTGTTGCAAACCTTGTTGGCTGACATTTTCTAATTTATGGTTTGAAGCCTTAGTGTGATGTCCCAGTCATACTCCTGCCAGGCCAATGAAATGGAAGAATATTTACAAGGTGTTTTAAACATCTATTTACTAATTATCTCAGCATGAACAGCTTGGTTGGAGATCATCTGAAGGAGTTGAACATGATTTATTGAAATATAGAGTTTGAATCATAAACTATTTGGCAGTTAGACTCCAATGAAGCTACATAGCAGAGGGGAAGCCAATAATGGTAGGCAGTAGAACAGGACCCTTGTGAAGTCTAGACACTGGTGGCAGCAGACATGAAGCAGGTGGGGACTTGGACGAGCAGCTTTATCTGGCCAGGATGAGGTGGAGATGGGGTGATGGTGAGCTGCATAAATGACAGTTTGAAAAAGCACAGGATTGAAAGCACATGGGACAGAGGCTGACTGGCTCGCAGAAGGTGGGTAAGAAAGTGATTGGCTCAGAGTGATGACTGCAGGATTAAGTTTGACAGCTTCAGAAAGCATAGGTGATGTAAAGAATAGCCTACCAGCCCAAACACCCAGGAATGCAGGCAGATGAGTGAATCAGATCACCTTTATCAAGCTTATATCATACACTTCATGCTTGTTTGCTGCCATTGCTGCTATTGTCTTTGTGTGTGTGTGTGTGTGTGTGTGTGTGTGCGTGTGTGTGTGTGTGTGTGTGTGTGTGTGTGTGTGTGTGTGTGTGTGTGTGTGTGTGTGTGTGTGTGTGTGTGTGTGTGTGTGTATTGCAGGTGTTAGAGGAGAGCAAGGTGATAAAGGAGCCAAGGGTTATGGCCTTCCCGGCTACACTGGAGAACCCGGATCAAAGGGTACTTTTTAATCTTCCATGCTTATCTTTTTACTTAAATTGATGCTGATGTGGACATCTTTCTTTAGCATGTTCAGCTTATTCTTAGCTTTAATTTCCAGGGAAAGGGGGCTATTTTACAGTAAGATGAGTGCTTCTTGGCCAGAGTGAAATGATTTTCTCTGGAAGTACACTGGTTTTGGAATCTGCACAAGCAGCATTACTCAGCACACTGAGCAGACTGCGCGGCCCGAAGACTAAACAACATTATTGCCTCCATCACAGGTCAGCATGGACGTCCTGGCAGAGCCTTTAACGGCCAGCCTGGAAAGCAGGGTCAAAGGGGACATACAGGCCAGCCTGGACTCAGGGGCCATGCGGGTCTCAGAGGACCTCCAGGTGTTTGTGTCACCTCTGGGTGTGGTCAGCTGAACTCCACTGCTGGGACACCGCAGGCAGCAGCGCGAAGGTTGAGGAATCGCCCATAGAAGAAAAAAAATATACATGCTGAGCTTAAAGAAATAAAAGATGCAGGATTGTTTGTTTTGTTTTTTTTTTGGTAGTATGCATTTGAATTTTCATGTAAATATGCAAATCAAACCTGAACTGAACATCTGAGAATGTGGTACAAAAGTGGTATAAAAATTTGTTTGTATAAAAAGAATTTCACACTTCTAAGTTGTCTTTCTAATAAAAATGAAAACATTTTTTGGTAAGAGAGCATGTCAATACTAGTACAACAACAATGTGACGTTTAATGACTATTATTAATTGCTAATTAATTCTTAATCAAGTGTTACACAGTGCATGTATTTTTGTAAACTGGTAAATCCAGAAGACTTTCAGCTTTGGTGTCCCCTTAAAAAT
This sequence comes from Archocentrus centrarchus, assembly GCF_007364275.1. Taxonomy (NCBI): domain Eukaryota; kingdom Metazoa; phylum Chordata; class Actinopteri; order Cichliformes; family Cichlidae; genus Archocentrus; species Archocentrus centrarchus. The sequence goes on along the minus strand of NC_044360.1, from coordinate 19,344,609 downwards.
AAAAGATAAAAGAAAGTGTGACAGGCAGCAACATATGCTGCTTTCTCCCAGGAAAGGCACTGGATGTTAGTGTGCTGAACAAATTCCACAACACTCCATTCATTAGCGCTGTAGTGACTGAAGTGCCAAAAAGACCCAAACTGACCTTTTTTTCCCTCCTTCAGTAACATTAGAATTTAATCTATCTAAAAGTCTGGAAGAGATTTATTTATAATCTTTATTATCATTATTATTGCATTAATTGCCTGGGTCAGACAATGTTGCTAAATGCTAAATGTGTGCCAAAAGCAGACAAGTTTTTGGCACCCTGCGAGAAACATGCAGTGTTTGAATGGGGCGCCACCTTGGAACACAATATCAAGTTTGGTTTTTGATTTCTTGTGAATAATTATTTCCTTTTTAGGGGTATTGTACCACAGTCAGGGATTTTCCTGGCTCCAAACCCTAACCATGCTAATGGATTTACAGTAATCATGACTACAGTAAGGGAGTCTCTGTAGTCTTATTTAAAACAAGAAATCTTTATTTTCTATTATACGTGTAACAAAGAAACCCCAACAAAGAATATATATTTTAGCTCTGGCTGGGTATTTCCAAAAGCTCCTCAGGGCAGCAAGATCTCGCACAAGGATACACACATATTTTTCTCATAACATTTGCCAACAGCCATCACAGTTACCAGATTTTGAGTTGGGAGTGCAGTGGTGAGGCATTGATTTAAAAAAAAATCTGGTGTTGGTGTGCTTTTGAGATGTTTTTTTTTGCAAATCTGCGAGTCCTTGCATTTCAACAAGGGAAAGGTTTAGAAATCCTACAACACCTACAACACTGACACATGCGGCAGTGTTTTCTGTGTAGTGGCTCTTTAGATACGGTTACAAAGCTTTTACCTCACAGCAATGCAGAGTTGGCTTGCTCTCAGCATTTGCAGACTTTCCAATTGAAAAACATGCTGCTTAAGTGGAAAAGAGACTAAATTGCTCGAGGGTAAGCGGTGCTGAGCCTGTCTATCCGTACTTGCTGTGTAGCTGGCCGACGCCCTGCGCAGGGCATTTCCCTGCTTTGTGATCCATTCATGCTGGAAAGGCCCCATTAATCCTGCAGCCCAGAAAAGACTCAATTGTGTGTGAGTTCAGAAAAACGGTTGCTTTCCACAGTTCAAATATGATGAAGAAAGAAGAAGCACACGTGGAACTCTGTGTGTGGCTCCTCTCAGTACCTCACATTTGTCTCCTCTGTGAAGCCCATCAAATGGAGATGGTCTTCCTGCAGCCTCTCTGTGAATGCAGCATCATGTGTGCCATGCTGCTCTGCTTTGTTCCATCAAAGAATGCTATAGCCATCTCTGTCATGGAAACTATTACAAATCGATGATTATCCTCTGAGTTTTCATTCTGGGCTCAACTACTTGCTTCAAGTCATGCTTGCTATTTATCTCTGTGGCAAACCAGACAAGTGATCATGATAAATATGGTTTAATGCATGTGAGCTGATTAAAACGACTCAGTACAGTTGAGCTTCAAAGTGATGGCACCAAATGAGATGCTGTCATAGAGTGGTTTGATGTTGTCCTCAGACAGTTATTTAAAACTTTAGCAGCAAATGCCAGGCGCTGTAAATGTTGGCCGATATAAGTAATAAGCCAAATTTGTAATTCTGCTTTGTAGACGTGAAAATGAGCAGAGTGGTAATACAGAGAAGTAAATTTTCATTAATGTTTTTTTTTTTTTTAACCCCATTGACAAGTTTTAATATAATGGAAAATGCGATGGTGCTGGGTGGGCAGATGACATAATGATGGTTTCATGTGTATATATGATTTTCCAGTTTGGGCAAACCAGATTCATTTAGCTTATTAACAGACTTCAAACTGATTCATCCCCTTTCTTTCTTTAAAGGACAAGACTTTGGAGTTCATCCCAGATATAAATGCTGAATATTATGGGGTTGAGTTTTGTACAGAAATGCCCTCTGATCATGAGGGGAAAAGAAAGCAATGCAAGAATCTCTAAAAGGGTTTTATTCCTTTTGCCTGAGCCTGTGGGGCCATATCATGGGAATCACTTACAGTGATGAACAGCCAAATACAAAAGAGGCTTTTAACTCATTTCATCTGTCTTTGATCTGTCTTTTTCCCACATGATTGCCTAAAGGCAAACTTGTTAATAAAAAGAAGTTACAGAATATGTTGTCATACTGAAGCATTTACATTTTCCATATAGACAGAGATCAAATTAAAGGGGAAAAGTCTCTGGAACAACACCGAGGGGTGGAGCACCATTCTTCTAAAAGATATTCACTCATTTAGTGTTTTGATGATGCTGATAGATGCCAGTGACATCTTCTGTGACTTCCACAGGTCTTCAACCAGGTTGTGATTTGGTGACCACAAAGGTGACACCTCATGTGCTATGAATGGAGGTATTGGTGTTAAGGAGACCACTCCCATTACGATTGAAATATTTCATTACAAGTGAGTGAGAATAACTTTGTATTAATTTGTAGTGACCCTAACCTACAGGCATGCAAGTGAACCTGAACCATGTCAACAAAATGACCATACAACATAACAGAGCCACTGTAGCCCCTAACTGTGTGGTCTTCTTTTCAAAATTTTAATTTGTTTGTTATTAGTACATTTTTATTGTCTTCTGTGTCAGAGGAGTGCATGTTTTTACATTATTCACTTAATGCACTAACCACTGTCGGAACACTTCAATTGTACTGGGTCAGTAAACATGATGAGTTGTGCAGTAATTACCTGTTTAGTAAATCTATACTCTGTCTTACAGAATTCTGGCTATATCATTTGTATGCTGTGCTAAGGGATCACTAGCAAAAAGCTTAGGGAGTGGTGCTGTATCACAAATCAGAAACCACAGAGTGGGGGAGAACTGTTTTTTTTTAAGCGACAATCAGACACGAGACTACACGAACACATTCTTGTGCCTAGGAGAAAGAATGGGCTGATTCCTGAAGCAACATGTGAATGTTTGCCAATTAAAAGTGCAACAAAGGGTCCCTTTTGGAGTGAATAAAAATGCCAACACATGACTTTATCCAAAGAGACTGGTTTGTATCCTGTGCATGATCATCATTTGAGTGAAAGCTTCCAAGAGATTTTTAGTTGCTGTTGATATTATTATTTTCTTCTTCAGTCTGCAAAAGTTCTTGGTTTGGTTTGGGAAAAAGATCGCGGTTTGAGTTAAAATAGACCCGTTCACAATGTTTACCACATGTTTGAAAGTCTTTCTGTTAGAAATCCCTGGAGGCAAGCTTCATCCTTGTGCAACACACTCCCATCTAAAGGACAGTGACGACAACAGCAGCAGTGATTTTACATGGAAACAATTGCCTAGTGTTGCTCTTGTACTGGTGAGGGTGGCCTTGAGAATATTTTGTAGATCTTATAGCCTTGTAAGGATTTGAATGCATGACAATGAAGAAATATATATGGAATTATTTAGTAAAAAAAAGTGTTAAAGAAACTAGAAAATGTTTTATATTTTAGATTCTTCAACGTAGGCACTTCTTGCTTAGATGACAGCTTTACACATCTTGGCATTTTCTCAGTCATCTTTATGAGGTAATCACCTGGAATGGCTTTCAGTTAACAGCTGTACCTTGTCAAGCATTAATTTCTTTAATTCTTTAATGTGGCGCAGTGGTTAGGTGCTCGCCTTGCAGCCGGAAGGTTACAGGTTCGAGCCCCTGTCCCTGTGCTGCGTTGTGTTGGGCAAGACACTTAAACCACATTGCCTAACGGTAGCGGCGGTCTCTGGCTGCATGACCACAGATGCTCATCTCTGGATGAGTGATCTGGAACCATCATTTCGTTGTGTGCCTTGTGCGCACAATGAGTTGGACATCTTAACGTCTTTGAGACCATCAGATGTGTTGTGGAGATGTAGAGTTGGTATACAGTGAATAGCCCTATTTGAGTAGCGTTCTAATCCATATTATGGCAAGAAATACTCAGCTAAGTAAATGCAGCACCCCACCACTCTATACTGTATCTAAAACCAGATCTCTCTCTCTCTCTTGTGTTGTCTGAGCCTTCATTTTTTGTAGCACCCCACAGGTGGGGTGTTGGGCTCAATGATGCCACAAAGGTTCACTTGTCTACAGAGATCTGATAGCAAACTAACATTAAGCCGTTTCAATGACACACTGTTTTAAGGAACTGACTCACACAACTCCTTAACACCAGAACTGAAAGCTTACTGAACTTGAACTCATAATGTATAAAATCAATCTTTTAAAGCAGATTGTGACACAAATAAACCAACACATGAGATGTACTCTTAAAATGAGTAATACCAGTTGAAATAATGTTACAAAAATCAAAATTAGCTTTCCACCAGTCTGTCCTTAACTCACCCCTCCTATCGGGACTATTGTTGCATGACTTGACAACTTTCATCTCAATAAAAAAGTATAAAAAAAAAAAAGTGCTTATACAACAGGCTTGCATTCACCCATTCACACCCATTCATTCAAGCACTTCCATATTAAAAAAAACTAAGTACTTACTGTCTACCATTCACACGCAATGGAGAGCAACTTGGGGTTCAGTATCTTGCCCAAGGATACTTTAGCATGCAGCCCGGAGCAGCCAGGAATTGAACCACCAACCTTCCAATTAGTAGGTGACCTGCTAAGAGGTCCCACAGGACCTTAGCTCTGTTAAGCTTGACCACCCTTGGGGGTGTATCCCATTTGACAGCCACTTGGTTATGGCATTTCATGTATGCCCTGCCTGCTAGCATCTTGCACCTGCTGTTATGTGCTGGATTGTCTCAGGGGCATCTCTGCACCGCCTGCGCCTGGGGTCTTGGGGTACAAATCACAAAAATGTGCCTGTGTGCCAAGTTTGACTGTTCAACTTCTGATAATGAAAGAGGAGTTTGCAGACAAAGAAACAGACAAACACAGAGAGATTTTTTTTATACTACAGTAACATAAATCAAATGGGACTTATTAGAAAGTTTCAACAGACTCCACTAAACTACAAAACAGCTAATCATGTCAGGTCAATCATATTTTCAGCTATGACCACTGGTCTGTTTCTGAGGTTTCTGCTAGAATAAACAAATATTTCCTCCTGTGTGGTTTCTTTCATATTCGCCTCTTGTTGGTCACAAACTATAGTCCACAGAGACAGGAGATTACTCAGCATTGGAAAGTCTGGTCTCACCAGAAGGCTGGCCACTCCCAGGTTCCCAGAACCAAGTCAGTATATGCCTGTGTGATCCACCAGAGTGTGCTGAGGCTCAGGGTCAACAAGGGCGTCATCAGGGAACCACTGCTGCTCTCAGCGTAAGATGATTTTGTTATTTTTAGATATTTTATCACTGGTTTGTTTACTGATTTGGTTTACCCCATACATTAATTGGACAATGTAGAGAATTGTGCCAATTTCATTCTTAATTCTTAAGGTAATTAAAATGAAGAATAATCAAAATCAAAATCATTGGCCTTTTTTTATTTTCTAAAAACTAATTTATATAGCATTATAATTATTGATTATTGTTGATAATCAAATAGATGGATTCACAGGACCTCACATAGGGAAAACAAATGTGTGTATTTTAGTTGGTGTAGTTTTTTGCATTCTTTTTGGATGTATTAACAGTTGCAAATGTTAATATTATGCTGTAGTATAAATCTGTTATGCTGCACTGTTGCATATTTAGCACTATGAGTCATGGCTTGGCACAGATTTGCTACTGTATGCCTTTGTTTTCAAGGTAAAGTTCATGCACTGTGCTGTGCAGTACAGTGTTCAATACTTTGTCAGGGTTTTGGAGCCTTCACAAGAGCCTCTAAACACTGCTGCTGTTATTAGTTGATGCAGAGCAGGCTGCCTCTGAGTACAAACATGATATAACTTGTTAGCGTGGCTCAAAATGAAATCTGCTTGCTCTACAGATAGCAGATTAAGTTGTACATTTCTGAGGACTTCCAGCTGCCTGTGCAGAGGAAAGCACTGCAGAAGCTTCTCACACCTTGTTCATTGTAGAACATAACCTGCTGTCCCTTTGAGTGATGAAGTGGAGTGATGGAGGAGGAAATCAAACAGGAGTAGTGTAATGCATTGGTGAGCACTCTGGATCCTGGTGTAGATACCATGAAAGAATACAGTATGTGTGACTCAGTACACTAAAAGCTGTATGCTGAGCCCATGCTTGTTCTGCATCCAGAAAACTCCATGTTCTCCGGTTATGCCTCAAGCAACAATCCAAACCCTCAACACTTGGAAAGAGGTTCTGCTCATTACAATTATTTTCCCTTTGGACTGTCGGAGATGGGCTGTCTGCTTCACTATTTCATGCACTCCTTATCTGCGTCTCTTTCCACCCATGGTAATTGAAGGTGGCTGTGGGCCAGTAAAAGTCCGGAGTGAGGGGGGCCGGTTTGAGAGGAAGAAGGACAGAAACAGAGGAGAGCTGCTAGAAAGGGCAGGCTTTCATTCAGCAGTGAAACATGTGCACTTCTCCTGAAATCCACTTTCTGTGAGTCTGGGGCTGTGAACGGTATTGATCACTGGCTCTCAATGAGAGGATTAATGGGAATTCACACAAGTGCTTGGACGCTTACTGGTAACTTTTGACTTCCTTTGCATTTTTACCGTCAGGCAAAAAAAAAAAAAAGGACTTTTTAAACTTAGAGATCCTGTTGTGCAGTCTAGTGCTTTTTTTTTTTCTTTCTTTTTGTGAATAGCGATACAACTGTTATATAACCACATATATAACATTTAAACAGTAGATAGCTAATTTCAAAGTGTTCACTGAAATTCACATGTCGAGTTTCTTCTCTGTGTTTCTGTGTGGTATAATGTGGTAGCACTGCTCAGATTTGACTGCTCAAATATGACTTAGTCAGTTTGGTGTATTACACTTGTTGCTGCAGTTGCATATTGAACACATTAACTAAGTTATCAGTCCCTTGTTTATAGTACTATCATTAAAAGAATGAATGGAATTCATCTTGGGATTTTTCCTGGCCTTTTCTCTTCTCATATAATGCATTTTTTAGGCTCATATTTCTTGAATCTCTGCAAACATACTGGATAATGCACCACAGCACTGCATGCATTGTACTCTTGCAGTTTTTTCAAGATGTGAAAATTGTATGCATGTCAAGAGCAATCATCTCTGTGAAGAAGGAATGAACTTGTCTAAAAGTGGACATGTTTGCTGAAAAGCTATAGGATCCCTATGAGCTAATGTTTTACAAGACATTATTTAACTGTTTGGATTAGTCGAACAGATTTCCACGCAGAACAACTGATGGGGTTTGTCTTTCCCTTGTTGCTTGAAGAATTTGGCAGCAATAAATCCCCCCCGATCTTGGCAACTGCTGCACATGCTGAACAGCAGTTGTTGTTTCTGGAATGGAACAACTTCCTTTAGCCAAATTTGCAGCAGATAACTTTAACTTCAGCAGTTCACGTGGAGTTAAAGTCTGCAGTTGCATTGCATAAACTACAGAAACCAAACAAATAGAAGAATATGGTCAGAAGTCAAAAGTGGTATCATGGTTTCTTTTAAATAAAATAATTCACGTTTGAAGTGAGTTATAATTGTTAAGCACAAACTAGGAAGTCTGATACTGTCATTAGTATCTGTAATGACTCAGTGTGTGTCGCCCACCCTGAACAAGTGAAATGTTATCTGGGGAAATGTGCAAAATCATTTGTTCAGCAGCTTCCTGAACAGCATTCCCAGCTGGTGCTAAAGTGCTACTAAACTAAGCCTCACAAAAATCTTACTAAGGTTAAAAAAAAAAATGTAACAAACAGCAGATTCAGCACAGAACGAGTGTCTTGTGGCAGTTATTTTAGACTTTTTAAGTTTGTTTTACTTAATACTCTGCATACCAGCTTCACTTTTGTGATCACCAAAACCAAAACATGGAGCTAAATAGTGCCTGTGCTGCCCCAATAACTCAAGAGATCACTGAGCCAGCAGGATGATAACCTACAACATGAGTGCACCTGTTAACTCTGCTACACGGAGCATGAAGGATGATAGCACAGCATGTGTAATGTTGGGGTTTTTTGTTGTTTTGTTTTTTTTTTATTCCTCGATGAAGGATGACTCCCTTCATCATAACTACATGTGTCTGGTCACTGTCCACAGCTGGAATTTGACTGTCTGATGGCGTAAATGATTTCCATGTGGCTCGAGCAGAGGTGTAGAAATACTCAGTTTGAGGAAAGTCAGTTGAGGGGAAAGTAATCCTGGCTGGACACTGCCAGTGAGGGGGTTTTCCAGCAAACTCCTCCAGCTCTCTAGTGGGGAAAAAATTCTGAGGAAAACGGCTTGCACAACGATGGCAGCTTAACGCCTCCTTCAGCTGGTGTTACTTCCACATTGAGTTTACACGGTGGAAAAACTCAGTCACCTTAAAGAGTGTGACCCCTTTGTTGGCACAGGAATACAAAGACTTGGGAGGCCAAAGGTCATTGTTCATTGCTCAGTGTTTCGCTGACCTTTACATATCACAATGAGATGCATTTGAAAAGGTGTATGGTCAGATTCTCCCCATCAAATTCCTTCCACAAGGCCTGAGTCTTATAATGCATGCAGCATATCTGGTCCTCATTTGTAACCGCTTCCTTTTAGCATGTCAGCAGTTTCTTTCTTTCACATGTTGGGAACCATTGCAAAAGATGATTTAATAGAAAAGCCAAAGGAGCAACACACCATCAAATGTTTGCGCTCTCTAACTCATTATGCCAAATATAGAAATGAAGCTTTCATTGTATTACCTGGTTTTAGAACAGAAATACACTGAACAAAATACAGACATATTTTTTTCTGACATCAAGTGTTGTTAAAGGACAATCTCTGCCTTGTGTCAAGTGTTGCACTTGCCTTGAATCTGTTGTATTTCAATGTCATTCGATAACAGTCTTGTGCAGGTGTATAGTAGAAGCTGTGAAGTGAAATCATGATGGAGAGCATCAATTAGTCAGCCAATTATTAGCACAAGCGAGGCTAATGTAGTATAGTCATAAAAGTGATGAATCGCCTGAAGAGAGTTCAAAAATGGAAGTAAATCAAAAGTGATTCATCATAAGTGCAAACACTTAAGCATACTTTGGGCATCTTCCCAAACTTTAATTCTCTATGTTCAGACATGCCAAAACTTTAAACATTTTATCAGAGTGTATAATAACCTTACTCTAAGAATGACCCACCTGACAACATAACTGCTGTACTTTTTTAGCAGCATGTGGCAGACACCGGTTAAGATTTCGCCATGTGCTGATAGGAAAGAAGGAAGAGGAGGAGGAAAAGTGTGGGAGTGAAGCTTTTCTGGGCAGGCGTTCTGTATTTGGGCCAAGAGTGGGCAGAGATTGGCAAATGGCAGCAGATTTGAGGAAACAGCTGATAATCCCACAGGAAACACTGAGCACTGGTTTTTAGAGCAGTTGTGGTCAGAGGTCCAATGAATTGTTTATTTGGTGAAGCTGACTGAGCCATGTGAGGATGTGGTTGATGAGGCTTGAAGGGAAAATGCTTAGGTGTACTGTGGGGCTAGATTGGAAAAAAATATTGTGCACCACATGAAGGAAAGATGCAAGGGAGACGTGAGAACATTAGTGGTACTTATTAGTAAATATGGAATTTCTGGAGTCATGCAGTAATTGTGGCAGCATTGGAAGAAGGAAGTGAATATAAGCAAACAAAGCCTAATAGGATTTATACCCGATAGCCCCAGTACGAGTCAGTCATGTCACGTTCTGGATGGCTAGTGAGTAGTGCTGTCAACAGAGCATGATACCTTGTAGTTTTTCCTTTTGCGGTTTAGCAGCTTAATGTGAAAACGTGTCCTGCATTATGTCACAATTACATTACCTTATGTGTGGCTGATGCCAAAAAATACTTTCTGGGCTAGAGTTAGTATTCTGCTGCTGAGGTCTACACCTTTAAAACACCACTACTATCATTCAACTTTGATTTTAAACTGCTCCAGTCAATATTTTATGTTGAACGTGGAATAAATCAAATACCTATCTTTAATGTGAAAGGTGTCACTCTCAATGATTATTTTTCACAGATAGATAGATAGATAGATAGATAGATAGATAGATAGATAGATAGATAGATAGATAGATAGATAGATAGATAGATAGATAGATAGATAGATAGATAGATAGATAGATAGATAGATAGATAGATAGATAGATATGTTCTCTACTTAACTTGGGTCTCAACCTAACAGTAAAGTATACAATATTACTTGTGATATTAAATACATAACATAGATATGAATTGTTAATTTACACAGTTACCATGACTTTGAATTCGTAAATGCTGCACAGTTGCTTCTAATTTGCATGTGTACACAAAGCTTGAATCATTCATCATTTTGAAGAACCTAGTAACATAGCCAACATACTTGTCATAATGTAAGGTACTGCACGCCCTTTATAATTACCTACATGTGGTTTGATTTTTTTTTTTTTTTGGGGGGGGGGGGGGGGGGGGGGGGGGGCAAAATACATAATAAGAATAATAATGGGAAAACAATAGTCTGAATCATTAACTTCTCTCTCAACTTCTCCATTTCTTTTTCCGTACAATTCAAAGCATGTTTTTCCTTTTCCTGTAGGTGTACATTTGGAACTAGTTACTGCTCCATAATGGGTTACAAAGCAACATCCGTGCATTGTGTCTTAAGATGCGTGTGCTTCATGCTTCTCCATATGATTAGTGCAGCTCAAGATGAAGACCTAAGAAGTAAGAATGTTTCTGTCTTCATTTACCACATGTAATCAAATGTAATGCTTGCTGTCTAGCTAGATATGATTTATTAAAACAGCTTTGTACACTGCTAATTGTGTATTCCCTTTCCACTTCAGGTTGTAGGACTGCACCATGTGATTTGGTCTTTATTCTAGATGGCTCATGGAGTGTTGAAGATGTCAATTTTGAAATAGTAAAGCGATGGCTAGTCAACATAACCACAAGCTTCAACGTTGGGCAGAAGTTTACCCAGGTTGGAGTTGTCCAGTACAGCGACACACCCCATTTAGAAATACCTCTGGGGAAGCACTCAACCAACAAAGACCTCATCAAGGCAATGGAGTCCATTGAATATAGGGGGGGTAACACAAGGACAGGGACAGCTATTGAGTTTGCTACAGACAGACTATTTGGCCTCTCTGAGCGTGGCCAAGCAGGCGTTTCTAGAATTGCTGTTGTCCTCACAGATGGGAAGTCTCAAGATGAGGTTCTGAAGGCAGCTGAGGCAGCGAGGAAAAAAGGAGTAATCTTGTTTGCAATTGGTGTTGGGTCAGAGACAGAAATGGATGAGTTGAGGGCCATTGCAAACAAGCCATTTTCAACTTATGTCTTCTCTGTTGAGGACTACAAAGCTATTTCCAGGATCATGCAGATCATAAGACAGAAACTGTGTGAAGGTAAGCCTCTGCTGATTATTGTCTGACGCAACAGGTGATCAAATGTGGTCAAATAATACTCTCATGCCAGCATCAGCATTTTTTTTTCTTAATATAGAGAACTCCATTTGAGCATCCAGCCTCTCACTCTGTCCTTTTTGTTGCATTTCTTTGTCACAGAGACCGTTTGTCCCGCCAGAATTCCTATAGATTCCCGTGATGAAAAGGGCTTTGATATCCTCTTACATTTAAATTTGGCAAAAAAAACAAAGAAGACTCAAGGGGCATTTTATGGCACTAAGGCCTATCAGGTGACATCTCGTGTTGACTTGAGTGAAGCTACACGGTAATTATAGATCCATTTCATTTTTCTGTACCATCTTTATCTGTCAGTGCACACGCTGACCATCTTTTCTTTATTCTGTTTTTCAGGAACCTTTTTCCTGATGGCCTGCCTCCATCCTATGTTTTCGTGGCCACGCTGCGGTACAAAGGATCGGTGGCAGAGGAGGAGTGGGACCTGTGGAGAGTACAGACACGAGATGGCAAACCTCAGATGGCATTAACTTTAAACGGTTTTGACCACACCGTCATGTTCACAACAACCAGCAAGGCACCAAGTGGGATTCAGACTGTTACGTTTTCACAACAGACAGCAAGAGTAAGTAACACTGTGTCATCCAGCCTAATGCAATGTTAAATTTTATAAAGTGTATTTGTAGTTTTAATAGTTTTTACTAATACTTTAAACTATATATGCTCAGTTATCAACATGGACAGAAACAGGAAGCAATATTTATTAAATACAATATATTTTTCAGCTAGAAATGCAAAACACTATCTCCACTATAGTTAAATTATAAGCTGCAGCACAGCCATAAAAATTTCTTTCTCAGAACATCTTGATCTTGAGTCCCATTGTTAGCTCACGTCTCAAAACTGTCTGGAAACAGCTTGCTGTTGTGTGTTTGTAATACAGTGGAAACCTTTAAAATTAAAGTGGGCAAGCATAACTTTCCCAAATAGGTATTGTGAGATTGCATGGTAGCTATTTTGTACTGCAGCTGCCAAATAATACTCATTAAAGTGTGTTGCTGACAAAATGTAATTGTGATGTCAGCCTCGAATGGCTTTGAAGAAGGTAAAACATCAAATGTTGCAGCTAACTGTTGCTTCCTGTTTTTAACAGGACTGTAAACACTGTTTTTTTAAGTGTGCCTATTATGCTCTTCCTTATTTTTTGCTATAAATACTGTTGCAAAGCCTTCACACTGCTTTAAACACAGAAAAAGCCATTTTTTGTTTGTTTTTTTTTTCAATTTCTGAGAAGACCCACCCACCTGCTGTTCAAACCTTCTGTTCGGGAGGGGCAGCCAATCAGAAAAAGCCTGGCTTAATGGGAGTGTGAGCTGAAATAGAGTGAAAAGGCCCATTACAGAGTAAAAATTATTTTGAACTGTGAATCATGCAAAGATAATCTTGTACAGCCCCCACCCCCCCACCCCACCCCCAAAAAAAACAAGCCCAAAACAAAACAAAAACAATCTAGCAATGAGCATAATAGGTTCACCATAGGTTGTTTTAAAGCATATTGAGCATTTTTGTTTTTTCTATGATAAATGAAGCTGTTTGATGAGAAATGGCACCAACTACGTCTGCTGGTCACTGAAGAGGACGTTACTCTTTATGTTGATGACTTGGAAATTGAAACCTTATCACTGGAGCCCCCTGTTGGCATTTTCATCAATGGAAAAACCCAAGTAGGAAAATACGTCAGAAAGGAAACAACAGTGCCAGTAAGTCCATGAGCATTTGTTTAATGACTACCTAAGCAAACTCAGTACTGATATATGTTTTTAACTAGATCACACAATACTACTCAGTTTATTGCTACCTCCTAAGAGACATGTTTAACTCAGTGGGTGATAAATCCTTGGCAAAAATGAACCCTTTTGTCCACATGGTCTTATTAATCATTTTATTTGTCTCAGTTGGCACAATTTGCACCAAAAATGTTGTATTGGTAATAAATCATAATTGTGCTGTCTTGTAACTTGTTCCATTGAAGGATATATGGAGGGCAATTCTCAAACAGTAAAGCAAACATAGCATACTACAAAGATAATAATAATTGCTTTCTCCACTATATGTGTTTTAATTTTTATTTTCAGTATTATGCAACACAAACAATAAGCCATATATAATACCGAAGGCCCACAAGTATGCAAAAAGATATGCAGGTTTGTCGTGTCGCTATTGTACCACAGTGTTATTAATGAAATAAGATTCATCAGAACTACAACAAGACATGTGAAGAATTATGTACCATGAGAAAATCCTTGAAAGAACATCAACATTTATTCATGCATAGATTTAACATTCCTGGGAATATATTGACATTAACCACAGTGAATGTTATTATATGTGTTGATCCATTGTTAAGGGTCATGAATTTTTAAGACCTTTAACAATGTCAGTGTACTTGTGTAAGTATTATTTCTGGATAAACGCACTTGTAACTGGAAACAGATTTTTGTAACTGAGCCTCTAAAAACAGAGAACGATTAAACCAGTCAATTTACACAAACATTATGAAAAAAAAATAGCCAACAGATCCAGAAATTCTTATTATATTTAAACCTATTTAGGTTTAAAGTCAATGTTATCATCAAAGCTATGGGTTGATCTGGGCTTTCATGAGGCTAGAAATGATATAAATTATTGTTATTCTGCTCACATGGTAACTGAAGTGACGCAGTCCATGGGACCTCCTGGAGACATTTCACCACCAATAATAACCAAATAATGGAAGAACAGTGTAACATCACTACAGAACATTTCTGTGCACTGAGGGAGATCTGGCAACATGTAGCAGCTCAGTTGCCAATGAGGGCATTTGTCTTTGCTTTAGCAGTTTTGCAATAGCAGTTTCAATTCATTAGTGGCAAAGCACCGATTAAAAACTAAAATAAGCATCGCGTAATTGCCCCGATGTTACGATCTGTTTGTCCCCAAGTTTTGTTTCTAACAACAACTTCTTCCTTTTACATTTTTTTTTAGTTCGAAATTCAGAAACTTCGCATTTACTGTGACCCTGAGCAGAATAACCGAGAGACAGCGTGTGAAATACCTGGAGTTGTAAGTACATGAGTCTGCTTGGCCCAGCACCTGCTTTTCCACCCAAAAGATAACGTTCCTTCACCTACTTTTCACCTCTTCTAATTACATCTGCTTCTGCTCTCTAATGCACCCCACAATGGCGCAGCCAAACATTTCATCATCGGTAAACTCCACACCTCACACTGCGTGGCGTAAAACGACGCTTTCTTGCTTGTTATTTCATCAGTAGTGTATTGTAGTGTTACGAGTGAAGGTGTAAGCTCAGCATATTAATGTTAAGACACATCTGTTCACGCACAGAATAATTTGCTGGAGGAAGAACCATGGCTCAGCTTCAGACATGTTGCACTATATTTTTTTTTATTGCCTGCTGGCTCGAACTGTGTTTGCGAAGCAGTGGCCTGTTGTTGGCTCGGGATTTGCTATAACCGCAAAGCCAGTGCCAAATAGCTGTTTTTCATGAGAAGCTGCTGGATAAAAATATCAAAAGAGACAAGATGAGAAGCCTAAAATTACAAATGCTTTCCAAGTATCGCTACTTCTCTCCTCTCTCCGTGTGTGCTTCTCAGTGGTTTATTTGGAAGTTCGGTCATCATTTTTCTTTTGAATGGAGGCTCACCGACACCTTCCTGACAGACAGAAACGCCCACATTGTGCATATACAATGTGGGCTATAGTAACTAGCAACGAGCTCATATTCAGCCTATTTTTTAAACACACTGAGATATGATGTTAAAAATAATATTTTAATGCTTTTTAATTTTATTATTATTAAATATAACATGAGCTATTCATAAATAAGCATTTTATTTCACCTTCTGATGTCTGAGGATTTGATGCTTTTCTCTGTTTTCAATCCTTTGAGTCTCATATCTTTCTCTGATGTTTTAGAACTTTCCACATATTTTTAAATGGTTTTAAGAAATTGTGATGCATATTTTCAATTTTAATGAACCAAAAAAATCTAATAATTTCCATACCCACCCAACACAGAACAGTATTTGAAAGAATCAGCCTTTATATCAGAGATTTGCACATTATTTGTAGTATGTGGATGTGATGTGTTGTTATGCTTGTTCATTACAGTGCTCTAATAGTCCTGATTACACCGATCCAACTCCAGAGCCCTGTGTTTGTCCTCCTGGACCCCCTGGACAGCCAGGAATGAAGGTCAGCTTTATTTTTTTCTGTCTCCTTCCTCTCACTCTCTGCCTTTTATCCTGTTTCTTTGTACACATTATCTAACCACGAGATCGCTCAGACACCCTATTGCCCTGTGTTAACCAAAATCATCTGAATCTAGCGATGAGATCTTTCTTTGCCCGTGTGCCAACTCTGCACCAATTTTGATCAAATTTAGCATTTTTGGTTTTGCGCAATTTCGCTCACGCACAGACAAATCGCCTTTGTTCCTGCTTCAGCATACATTCCTGCCTTGTCCAGCTCCTCAGTGTCCCAACAGCCTGATAAATATTTGCTTTAAACTGCAGTGGACTGAAGAGATTAAATATGACAAAAACAACTTAATCTTTAACAGTATTAGTTTATGTTTAAACTCAGGAATGACAAACTGTCTAAAGGCAAAACTCAAACCTTCTCTCTTTTAAAGCTCAGCCTTAGTGAAAGGTCTTGTCTAAATGGTGCTGATAATTAAATGATGAACACACGAGGTTTACCAGTAGGTCAGATCCAACTAGCCTGTGAACAAAGATTGTGCCAGAAATGGCACTGAGTGGGAAGTTTTAGCACTTTAAGCTCTTAAGCACACAGTTCCCCGCTGAAAACTAACAGTATTATAATTGATGGATGCACTAAGTGGCCTTTTTTTCTCCAGTAAGGCTTGGCATATTCTGTAAAAGTTGGTCTTGTAAGGACATGTATGTATTCTATTCCAGTTTTTTCTTAAACCAATACAGACCACTGTCAAAAATAAATACCGGGTGCAGTGGAAAATGACCAGCGTGGGGAATAAAACCTACATGTTTGCTATTATTGATCACAGGGTATCAAAAAGCCCCGGTCATAAAATCCTTTATACAAGCATCTCAGAGAGATATTAGCTTGGCAAGGGACCCTCTTTGTTACTGTTTGTGTTTATAAGGTCACCAGTATGCTTTTATTACGTTTTCTAATAGATCCAAAATGCTGGGAGCATTGCTGGCGTGCAGATGTTCTTTAAGACCCCACATGGTACATCTTACATTAGACAAACAAGCTTGCTCAGCATACTTTATAGATAAATTAAATCAACACTCTGAGAAAGTTTACTGTTACCACAGATGTGTTAAATGGATTACTTTACTGCTTTGAGACTGCATGATACAAACACTCTGTTTTAGCCAGACACTGTGAATAACTTCATTCCACTTTCTTTAGGGAGAACAAGGAAGCAGTGGTATGCCTGGTCAGCCTGGTCCTCCTGGTGCTGATGGTAAGCCTGTGAGTACTACATAGTTCAATATACAAACATAATCGCCAACAGCAGCATCCACAACAGCTTTTGAGAAAACCAGTTGAGTAACTGTGTCCATTAGATCATAATGGTTTCTTCTTGTTCATTCTATGTGGTCAGGACTGCCTCAAAATGTTAAAACACAGTGGTAAATACGCTTATTTACTTAATTTTCCAATGGTTAAATAAGAAACATCTTTGCATATAGCAGCACTGGGAGCATGGTGGTGATGAAAACGATCCAAAAGTGAACCACATGTTCTACAGCATGATCAAAAACTCAGAAAAAACATTTGCCTGCAGCCTAGAATCACGCAGAGAGTATGCGCACAGTGGAGGGGATTCAAATGTTTAAACAAATGTGTATTTCTTGTGTTTTTTTTTTTTTTTTATTTCAAGGGTATCCCTGGCCTTAGAGGAATTCCAGGCCAGCCAGGTCCTCCAGGGATTAAGGTAAATCAATAACCAGTGGATGAAGTCAGCAATAAGCATCAAGTGTAGTAAATTTAAAGCTGGTTTTGTGTTCCTTCTTCGAGGGGTCACGTGGACCAGATGGATACAAGGGAGAGCAAGGGAGGCCCGGTGTTTCGGTAGGAAGGTCAAAAAACACATTTGTGGTGCAGCTTATTTCACAGCACTGCAGCATGACTTTGTGGCCACTAAGACATTTTTTAACACAAGTCTGTTCTTCCAGGGTGAGCGGGGTATTCCTGGATTACCAGGGTTACCTGGACAACCAGGCGAGAAGGTGCTGATGTTATTTGTTCAATTGTTGGCTAATTTCTATTCATTGCTATAGTATCTAGATGCTATTCACTAATATTTATGTAGAATTCAATTCAAGCATGGAAAGTGGGCAAAATGTCTGCATGCATTTACTATCCAACGCTGGAAGGAAAAAAGAAAAAAAACAAACAAACAAATGATAGTTAAAAGTAGAAAAACACATTGAATTGTCAAGCTAAATCTTTTTTTTATGAGATCAAATGTAGGATTGACAGGAAATCCCTGCTAGACACATCAACTTTGAACATTGTTGCATCAATCACGGCAGAAGCCATATGTTTTGAAGATAAAGCCAGATCCATTGGGAGAGTAAAAAGTACAGCATCTATAGTGTGGAATAAGAGAGCAGAGAGAGCAGGAGGGTCATCAGAGACCTTTTAAATGTGTTCATATTTCCTGACTTTTGTACCACCATTTCCTAAGAATGTTAAAAGAGAACCAGGGGTGTATCTTTTTTTCTCCTGGTGTCTTGTTTGTCTCCAGTTGCATCTTCTCCTTACTCCTTAGTCTCTCTATAATGTCAATATCTAAGGTAGAGGTGCTAGGATTTGATTACAACAAGTGCATTTTATATTCAGTCATGGATAGACTGTGTGAGCAGGATGTACCCTGCCTCTCATCCTATAACAGCTGGGATAGGCTCCACCACCCCATGATCTTTAATTGGATAAGTGGTGCAGAAAATGGATGGATGGATGGATGGAATCTCTAAGCCTTAAATGACAATAAAACAAAGTTAAAGAATCGAGACTTGCCCACAATAAATGGTGCATCAGCTGAATAACAGCTTCCACTGTTCAGTAACACAAATAGAAAACATGCACTCTGTTAGAGGATAGGATAAAGCAAACGCAAGCTGAAATGTGTCAGCTGCCACAACGGGTCCAAATAAAAATTGGATAAAACTGAAATTTTAACCAGCAACAAGAAAGTCTGGAAATCTTCCACAGAGGAGTATTAATTGGAGAAATGCACCGTCACAAGTAAAAGCAGGCGAAGCCTAAGTGATCCAGCATTTTGTGCTTATTCAGTAACTGAAACAGCAACAACAGACACTGCACAACAGTCACTTTTATGTTCTTCTGAACTGCATTTTGTGTTTAGCATTGCTTTAAAGTTCAGTGAGTTAATACAGCTGCTGTAAACTGCATTATTTCTGCCATATCATCAGTAAACAATAGGACCACAGGGCCCCCTGCTAGTTGGCTGAAGGGGAGAACAATTAAAGCACTTAATTTTAGTCTAAAAACTCAGCTGGCTGCTGACAGATTTCTGCACCTGGAGTAAATCCTCTTGTACCATCTGTCCTGGTATTATAGGTTTCACTTATGTGTCCAGGATGTATCAAATTAGGTTTTTACAAGTGGCTGGACTGTCTTCTCGTCTTTCTTTGATTAGGTCACTTAGTGGACAGAACCAAACAGAGACTGCACTATTAAGGATCAGGTGGATTTATTTATTTATTTTGTTATGCCATTTCCAGCGCTCTTTTGAAATCCCATAATTAGACCTCTACTTGCATTACATTCTTCTGGCAGACACTTTTGTCCAAAAAGTGACTTACAAAAAGTGCATTTTAACTATAGCGGAGCAAAATGGAAATATCATCCAAATGTGGGAGTGCCTCTTTTTTAAACAACATGCTAAAAGATTTTATGTGTTGTGTGGTTGGTTTGGTTTTGATGTGTGTTCGTCTGTTTGTTTGCAGGACTACTCTGAAAGTTATGCATGAACATTTTACCAGAAGTGGGGCTTGGCCCAAATTATAAGTGATACGTGCTTTAGAGTGGATCTAAAAATGAGTTTAGAGCCAGGAAATTTTGGAAGACTTCTTTACCATTACAAGAAATACAGAAAAACTGAGAGACATCGTATCAATATCACAAACTAATCCAGATCTAGATATCTTTCTGGAGGCGGGGATTTAATTCATGGATGGTGCAGAGGGAATTTTTCAGCCTTGGCAGAGGCATGCAGTCTTGGACCGCTCTTGCTGAGTAAGAGGTAGCAGTCTGAAAAAGCATTTTTTTAGTTTGCGTCACAAGATGGACAGAGGCTTTTCTGTCCTGACTTCACTGAGGGACATTCCACCATTGTGGGGCCAAAACAGTGAAAAGAGCATTGAACTAGATGACTCTGTGCATGAAATCCTCTTAGCAGTGGGAGAAATAAATAAATGTTATATCACAAATTGCAACCATTTGGCAATCAGCTTTAAATAGTCTAAATTAAACTAGGAAACAGATTTTCCCCTCATGTCTGGGTTATGAGGCGTTTCCACTCAGAATCACTATTGTTTTGTGTTGCAAACACAGAACAATATCTGAAAACCCTTTCCTAGCAGAGCGCTACAAAGGGTTTTCTTTAGGTTCGTCCCTTTGCAGAATAAACAGTTTTCTTTGGATGCAAACACATTTAAAATCTACCTTTCCAAGCTGCTCCCATATAGTAAGACCACCCAGGGTGCACTCTTATTTTCCTGGCGTAGGTTGCGGAGAACAGAAACATGAGCTGTCTGCCAAATTAAGTCAGGAGAACATAATTCCAGGTTATATTTGTGTATTTACAGTCTGTGGTAGTTGTTCGTGGCCACAGTCATTCATCACTCTTCAATGAACAATTTGTTGCTAATTATGTGGGCATCCAGCCTGTGATATTGATCTCTGTAGTTCATTAATGCTGTAACTACAATGGTGGCATTCATTTCAGCTGAAATCAGTGAAAACCACAGCTCAGCCTGGAAAGTGAGCACACCTGTTAACAAGAGCTCCTTATTATGAGCCAGTCAGTGCTTTTAACACTGCGTCCAGGAGCTGTCCCTAGTTTCACGCTCTGTGTTGTCACGTAGGGTGGTATACCTTAGAATTTACAAGTAAAACAACACACAATTTATCAAAACTCAAAGCAGTATGAAGACAAAAAAAAAAGAAGTTTCTATGAGTGTGTTTGTTTTTTTAATCACTCTGTCATAGTTCATTTGTTTCCCATTGCAAACGAGATTACAGTAGTATAGCCGAGGAGATTTCTGATGTGTGCTTTGAGACCAGTTGAGTATGAACATGTTACTGGGTCATGTTTATTAAGTGAGCAATAAATGCAGCTCAGACAGAAAGGAAGAAACGTCTACACTTTTCCTACAACATTTTTCATATCTGGCATATTTTTGCAAGAAGAATCGCAACAAAAAATGTCACCCATGAAAGTCCCTGAGTCAGCCAGTAACAAAAGTCATCTTGGCATCGCACTGTACAGTAATTTGTTCCTTCTTGAGTCCATTAGCATAGTTTTGAATGCAGAATTTGGGAAAAACAAGTGATGCAATTCCCTGTTTGTTCCAAAATCACACTTTTTTTCTCCTGAAAATGTGATAATACAGTGACGCATTGTTCCCTTAACTTGGCAATGCATGACAGAGACGTTGCTAATGTCTGGTTTTCGGTCAACGAGTACAATTTTAAAAATGCCAAATGATGCAGTAAAACATGTCACTTCCTGAAGTTTCAGTCCAAATAGTTAATTCACAGTTTATCCAGGAAAAAAAGACCACTGCTGACTAATGTCAAACACTGGCTGCATATTTGTGATAGTGCAGACTTTACTATGAGGTTATGAAGTCCTCCTAATCAAAGCAAAGTCCTCCTAAGCAAAGAGTTGTTTGTTTTAGCAGCAATGTCTATCGCATACATGGATGATATTGTGGAATGGATGTTGATGCACAGCTGTCTGAAGGTTAAAATCTTTTCTTAGGGTGCAGCAGGGTCTACAGGATTAGCAGGGTTACCAGGAAAAGCTGGACCAGTGGTAAGTGTGCAGACAATCCTGAAAGCAGTGCAGATGTTTAACATGAAACATGAAATATGAATGCTTCAACTGGATGATCTGGTCTATTTTCAGGGAGAAAAAGGAAGTATAGGACCTTCTGGGCCACAAGGTCCTCCGGGAGAACCTGTATGTATTTAAAAAAAGGCTGAGAATCAGTCCATGGCACATCATAACTGTGTATATAATATAATTTTCTATGATTTCAGGGTCTACCTGGGAGAGCTGGAAACACTGGATTTCCAGGAAGTCCTGGTCAAAAGGTCTGTTTATTTTTGACAGGGTAGCATGTTACAAATCTCATTCAGGGATTAGGGGAATAATAGAGGCATGAGGTTGGATAAGCACACACACACTCCTAAAAGACTTTGCTGTTCCCGATGTTTTACTGTTGATGTTTGGCAACCATGGAAATTGAATCATGCATAACCAAGTATCCCTCTTATCCTTTTCCAATTCCCAGCTTTTGTAACCATCAAACGTGCAATTCACATTTTAGATAGATGTTGATTGACTGCCTCAAATTGCCTAAAAAGTCTGACACAGTGGTTGGGCTGGCACGCAGGTGCCAAATTAGGGCTCCTAACAATAAATTTTAATGAAATGAAATGTTCGTTTCCTCCAATGTATTAAGGGAGAAGCCGGAGCCAGTGGTATTCCTGGTACTGACGGAAGGGAAGGCCATCCTGTGAGTCATAAACACACACATAAACAGTGTTGATTGTGCAGGTTTGGTATTTTCCAGGTTGTTCGAGATTCTGGAGTCCTAGACATTGAGTGTCATATTGTTCATCAGGTTGAAACTTTTTGGCAAAGCATTTTGAACCAGAAATGCAGAACTTTGTGTGCGTGGTACTTTACATGACCCTTTACAAATGTTCTAACATGAAATAATAGCAGAAACGTAGTAATAGAAGAGTAAAGTAGGTCGGTGCAATAGCCGATTTCATGGATCATGCAGGTTTGCACATATAATGCTTTTTATTGTATGAATACTGCAGTGTGTTAACATAATGTCAGTACAGAGACTACCCCTGACAGGCAGTAAATTAGGGGTATTTCCCCTGTAGTTCATCCCAGGATAACCCTGTTATGTAACAAACAGACGCATGCAGTGAAAGTAACTCATCGGGGGAATGCTGTGGCGCTCTGGCAAATCTGTTTTAGGAAGAAAGTCTTTCAACTGGGCAGCCACCCCACTGATCATGATTATAAGCCATGTCCAAATGTTTGTGATGGGTCTGCAAAAGATGAGTCAGATGCTCCATAAGGCTGTAAGCCATTTTCCCCCCACCAGAACAATAGCGCTAGCAATGTGTCCAAGAAGGCAGGATTAAAACGGTACTTCCTCAAGTTAAAACAAGATGCAGTTCTTCTTTGTAGATCCCAGCAAGGGGATTTCTTCATGTGTTGGTGAAGCCTGTGAGTTTATGGGCAGCTCTCTACGCTCTCACTGCCTTGCCTGTATTCAACTGAGGTTCAATTGAGGTGCATACAGTTTATCCAAGGATCTATGTGATTTAGTTTAAAGTATGTTACAAAATTGTTACTTGCAGGAATTTATCCTCAAAAAAAGAGCCTCAAACTACTTTACTCTGTTTCTCCTGTAAACTAACAGACCACATCCAGGAAGTGTCACATTTTAGTAGGCATCTCTCTGTCCACAGCTACTAGAGAAGGTTGCTTTTATTGAGAAAATGGCAACAATTGATACTGACACAATGATAATTAATAAACTCAAACAATGCCTTTGAAACAGGACTTATAAAAACATAGTATTTTATCAAAAATGCAATTTCTTTCTTTTTTTTTTTTTTACAATGTAAACCTGTAGCAGTGATAGTCATATATCTTCTTTTTTAATAATTCTAAATTTTGATTGAATTAGATCTAAAAACATCAAGACAGAACAAGGTAGTTCAAAGGCACTGACACAGAGTGAGGTATATGAGACAATCTGTCCAATCAGTTACTGGGTAATATTCATTTGCTGAACATCCAGTACACATTATCTGATTCCTATCAAGTTATGTTTTCCTTTTGTCTTTGGATATGAACTCACAGAAGTTGTCCCATTGCTCCTTGACCATCTCATTTTTACAATTAACCCTTTCCAGCATCTTCTCACAGGCACAGGCATCATTTGTTCAGTTCACATTTTCAGTGCCGGAAACTGAGATTCTTTCCAAAACCTAAGAATTAGTCTGGCACAAGTCACTAAACCAACCATCAACACTGCCATTAAAAACTTATTCAGCTGTGGTAGGGCGCCCCTGTCCCCAAGGAGACACAGTCTTGGAGACCTGTTCAAATCACACTTCAACCACTGGCCCACAGTATCCACTCTCCTTTGCATTCCTAAATATAATAATTGCAATGCCACCTTGTCTGTTTCATTGCGCTCAGGGTATGCCCGGATTGCCAGGAAACGCAGGACTGGAAGGACAAAAGGTAGGTGCTCCTAAAGTATGTGCAAAGTAAACCTTACAATGGTTTGGCATCATTTGTTATGATTATATTTGACTGACAAGATTCTCATTAAAGGGCGAAGTTGGTGAGCCAGGACCTAGGGGCTTTAAAGGATCAACTGGACCACCTGTAAGTTAAAAGCTGTTGGTGTTTACATTTGATCTGAGGAGTTACCAACACAGTTTCTCCCTTCTTTTGCAGGGTGAAATGGGATTACCTGGTGAACCTGGTTTACAAGGACATGCTGGACCCAAGGTAATGATTTATGCCTGTTAGAACATCATGTCTGAGCTTCTTCCAACAGCTGTGCTGTAAAGCTAGAATAAACTTAGTAGAAATAATGACTGACTTTGATCGCACAAATAGACATTTAATACGAGATAAACTATGAGGTAAATGTGAGCTTATCCCCCTCCGTAGCCCTCGGGTTGTGAGTGTGCTAGCTGAAAGTGAGACACAGAGAACTCAATAACTTAAGATTAATCCACATTAATCCATGCCTGCATTAGCAACCAGCAAGCTACAGGCAGAGCCATGTCTTTATTGAAGTTGTCTCGAATTACAGTGCAGCACAGCTGCCTCCAAGTACAGCAGGTCAGTAGGGTTTGATGTCATACATCAGTATATTCCCAAGCCCTATCTTGTCTAGCCCATGCTAATTGAATTGATCGTATCAGTTAGGATCATTTTAAATCTTTGATGCTTTCTAAGCTTTTTTGGAAAAACAAGGAAAGCTACTTGGCGAGCAGCATTGCATGTTTTGTTTGGTCACTGTTTTGCTATAATACACTTAGAACAAATAATGATGTCCTGGCCTCACCAGTGGAGCTAAATTAAGCAGCGATCAGGCTCTAGTGCTTTCGTCAGTGGAATTTTAGTGGAAATGTAAGCAGTCTGGCTTGTCTGGTCTGGACGCGCTGTCTCCTAATCATTTTTCATTAGCTGATCTGCTTTTAACAAGCCAATGTGTATTGGTAAATGGCACACGAGTGAAAATGCAGTTTATGGACATGCAGGCACTACTTATGGCTGAACTTCAGACTGCAATTACTTAGGCTTGTTCAACTGGAAAAGAAAGCACCGACTAGACACAATTAAACTTCAAGCTGCACAATCCCAAAACCTCATGAAAGTATGCTCAAACTTTTGCACGCATCACTGAAAATGAATTATGATAAGAAAATGAAGATTTCAGCTACAGTTCAGTTCTTAATAGGATGTGGTTTGGATGTTATTTAATTGTATTCTTTCTGTAACGTAAGATGTGTTTCATTGCTTAATTAAGGGGAATAAGGGTGATAGAGGAAGTCCGGGCATAAAAGGCACACCAGGGCTTGCGGTAAGTTACCATTTAAATCTGAACCAGATGAAGAAGTACTTTTGCAAGTTAACAAATAATGCAGTATATAAATAAATATCACAGTATACACTGATCAAACACAATATTAAAACCACTGACAGGTAAACTGAGTTACTTTATGTAGTAAAAATGCAGGATTCTGCTGGGAAATCTTGTGTCCTAGCAGTCAAACTTTGGCACATACTAAACACCTACACACTCCTGGGGAGCAGCAGGCTTCCCCAGCAAGACAATGCACCCTGCCACACCACAAAAACTTCCCACTGAATATCCACAGTATGAACCCACAAAGGTCACACCCAGTTATACACAAGTCCAACAGCCCTGTGCTAGACACCACAGGACACCCCAACAGCTCCTGTATCAGTGCTCTGAAGAAGGGTCAGACATGTTTTGGTGGCACAAGGCAATACTCGATATTACCTAAGTGGTTACAATGTTGTGGCTGAACGGTGTCTTTCATAAAGTAGTGTGTCTTTTGTTCTTGGTTTTTAACTGTTGGAGTTTAACTGACTGCTTTTAAAGGGGAGTGCAGGAGAACCAGGAAGACCAGGTCAACCAGGGCACTCGGGCATGCCAGGCGTGAAGGGAAGCAAGGTACCACCATTATCATTTTTTTCTTTTTTTCTGCTGGGGTTTTGACAGTGAGCGCTTCTCCCTTTCATACAGTTAAAAATTCTGAATATGCTCTTGTTTCCTGGTCAGGCTTAAGTCTGTTCAGATCCAGATATTTAAGTCCACGAGCTACAAAAATGCCAGTTATAAAATGACTCCACACTCATACCAAGTAGCCTTACATCACAATCTCTGTCCATCTATAGGTTGTTATAGCTAGTTCCTGCAGTTTCATTATCAGGTGTCAGAAGTCTTATTTTGTTATAAACTGACTTTATTGTGTCTACTTCCCTGCTGCAAAACATGCCATAAACTGAAAATCCATACCTTTGTTGTTTTCGCAGGGACAGAGGGGAAATCCAGGCGAAAGGGGCGAGATGGTAAGATTCAAGACAAAATGACACTGCAGTGAGCACTAATAAAGCAGATTAGGCAACGGTTACAAAGTTGCGAACACAACCTCTGTTTTTAATCAGCGTAACATCACCTTTGGGTGTTGGATTAAGATTTGCTTCTGTCCAAAAACAGCTATTACAGTCACACTGTGGAAATCAAAAAAACTATTCCAGGCTTGTGTTGGACTCTGTAACGGTGAACCTTTCTTGACTGAACAGTATTTTGACATAGAATTCAAGATATTTCAACAGTCTACTAAAATGTTCACAAATCGTCACTTATCACATCACGTATCTGGATTTGGAAATGGCTGCACGTCAGCTTCATTTAGTCTTTTGAAAGTGTAACAGGAGCTTTCTCTGATCTATTCTGGGATGTAAACAACAATTGTACTAATTTAAGTAATTCTAATGGGAATTAAATGGCTACATTTAACCACATGAAATCCCAGTAGTACTATAAATATGTCAGTCTTCCTGTTTTGAGTGGAAGTTTTAATCGATAGCACCATCTACAGTATCTTATGCTGCATTGGCCAGAGTCTGAAACCTGATTTTATGTGCTTTTATAATCTAATGCTGATCTAACGATTTCCTCACCAGGGGCTGAAAGGTGAAAATGGAGAGCATGGCCGGCCAGGGGGTGTGGTGAGTTACTTTTGAACAGCTTTGTTTTGTGATCTGGAGAAATATTTAGCCCACAGATGGTGCTACTGAAACATAAAAAATTTCACTGGTTATAACTCTGCTCTCAAATTTCATCTGTGCTTTACTGGCAATATGTTATTGCCTGATATTCTAGTATTTTGACATAATCCTAAACACACAATTTTGTTAGTTTTAAATGCCAATAAGTAGTAAGTAGTGAGAACAATAATAATAAATCTCCATTAGACTGCTTGGTTTCAGAATATGTTTTAACATATTTTTAAATGATTTATTATGGCTTTGATTGACAGGGATCCCCTGGTCCAATGGGATTGAAAGGAGAGGTAATTACTTTAAAGCAATTACTTTATCTCAATCTAACCTGAATAATAATTATTACTAATACTGGGGTGGTATTCTTGCCAGAAAGGGACAACAGGGGATCCGGGGCAGAGAGGTCAAGAAGGTCAAGCTGGACAACCTGGACAGCCGGGTCAGTCAGGCCCACCTGGCCCCCGGGGACTGCGGGGAGACGCTGGCCCCCCTGGTCCACCTGGACCCGAAGGACAATATGTACGTGTGACTTACATTCTACTAACAGCTCATTTGCAATAGATGTTTTTAATCATGTTATGTATAATGGAGTGTTTGGCCATGGCCTCTCACTTTGCATTACAGGTAAGTGCAATGTCAGACAGTCACATTCGACAGATATGCAGAGAGGTTCTTCAGGGTGAGTATCATTTTAAACTATCTGCTGAGCTGTTTCTGCATATTTTGTCCATCTGAAATCATCTTATTATCGACTGTCCTAGCTGAGCTGCCTACATTGATGCTGAGCAATCAGAAGAGTAGCTGTACGAGATGTCAGAGTCAGCCTGGATCTCCTGGTCCACCAGGTCCAATGGGGCCCCAGGGACTCAGAGGTCTTCCTGGACTCAGTGGTTCTAGGGGACTGCCAGGCCACCCTGGTCAGCCAGGGTATCCTGGGATTAATGGGCTCAAAGGTAAACGCAGTATCAAATTAGCAGCATGTCCTAAAACTCGTCTGCAGAATCACTCTAACAAGGACACTTATATTTGCAGGGGAACCAGGTTTCAAAGGTGAGAGGGGGAGCCCTGGTCGGGTCACGATTGGAGACCAAGGGCCTCCTGGACCTCCAGGTAAAGAATATCACACTTTTACTAGTCATTCACTTCAGAAGACCATGTAAAAGTGCTCTTGGAGAAGCAATTTAAGTAGATATCTGATGTTTGGCTTTTGTCCTTGTTCCATTGTGTTTGCTTGTTACTTATTTCTCTACAGGTCCAATGGGTCCCCATGGATATGGTAAACCAGGTCTTCCAGGTAAGCCTGGATCACCTGGTCTAAACGGGCCAGAGGGTAAAAGTGGTAATCCTGGCATCCCTGGTGAGCCTGGGGTGTGTGATCCATCCATGTGCTACGGTAGCATGATGAGGAGGGATTCTTACAGCAAAGGCCCAAACTATTGATGTAAGGCAGCGTGACTGCAGGCACCAGTCTAAAGCTGATGCAGAACAGATATTCTCAGGAAGATCTCACTTTTACAGTTCCTCTCTGTCATGGAAACAAAACGTACCTCTTCTGACACCTTTTATGTGAGCATCACAGTTTCTTTGATGGTATTTTTTGTTATTATTATTCAGATGTTTTTGAACATGCTTTGAGGATTTAATGGTGTTAAGAGGATTAATGATTAGCTCCACTGAATACCTCTTATCCAAGCACCTTGTATGAGGTGTTGAATGTGCCAGCCATATAACACAGAATACTCACTGCATTTAAGCTAACTACGCATAGACACAAACACCATCCGTTAACACACTACAGCTACAGCCACACACTACAGTTTGACAGATGTTAGGGTTTGTGTATAGTTAGGCAATGTAAATGGAGCACCTGTCAAGCTTAAACATCCAACTAATATTTGACTAAACATCAAGAAAACTTACTTTGTTTTTCCAACACAGTCAGACTAAATCTTTTTAATTTTTTAAATTTTTTATTATAAGTAATGAGCACAACTTGTGTTTGAGGTGTTTATCTCTCCTGCTATTGTATGAAGTGTTTGGCATTTAATAAACTCACAGGAAAGATCCTATTTTGATACATGCTCTTATTTAATGTAGATTTTACACTAGTGCACCACCCATGGCATGTACTACATTAACATCACCTAGCTATATGCACATCGAGATATCCTTTAAAATTTCAAGTGTAGTGTGTTGGCCTGTGTGTCCATATCAGATTACACGTACAGGCAGAGGTGGTGTATGTTGCTCTAAATCTAGAGTAAATTACGTACATGCACCCTGCCAGTTCTTGTGAATGCCGCACCTAAATAAAACCACCACTTCCGGTGTGGCACCTAAGCTACAGTGCTGTGAAAAATT
Source organism: Archocentrus centrarchus (assembly GCF_007364275.1). Taxonomy (NCBI): domain Eukaryota; kingdom Metazoa; phylum Chordata; class Actinopteri; order Cichliformes; family Cichlidae; genus Archocentrus; species Archocentrus centrarchus. Next base: position 19,315,114 of record NC_044360.1, on the reverse strand, counting down.
ATGCGCCACCTTCCTAATTTCTTATTTCTTTTCCATATTCCATGTTTCAGATCCTCATACAAATTTTAAGATTGGACACAGGTAACCCAAGTAAATACAAAATTAATGCAGCATTTCGTGAAAATAACATCACAGCAACAATCAGGGCCAAGTAGGTTCAGATACCCCCCCCCCCCCCCTTTAATAAATTAAATCATTCAAAAACTGCATTTTGCATTTACTCAGGTTATCTTTGTCTAATATTAAAATTTGTTTGATGATCTGAAACATTTTAAGTGTGACAAATATCCAAAATAAATAAATAAATAAATATGGCCTGTGTGTACATTGTCTGTGCAAATTGTTGGTGAATGTTAAGGTTTGGTCAGATCTTAGATGTCCTAAGTAGGCTCACTAAAGTATTTGGCTGCAGTTGGCCGACATATTTGACCCCTGATAACCTTGAAGTTTGTACGTCACTGTGGCTGGTACACTTTGGTATATTGCCCCCTTGTGTTACTTCACTGCATGTTGTGCTATAAACTTTTACTGCACATAGAGCGAGTGTCACATGTTCCACTTGAAAACAAGTTCAGCAAAAAAAAAAATATATATATATATATATGGGCACAAAAATATCTTGGTGATAGGTGAATAATTTAGTGATGAATTATGACAGAAATTGGCATGTTTCAGCAAAAAACTGTGACTTTGATTGTGTCTCGCTGTTTACTCACTCCTGTAAGCTTGTGTTCATAAAGCATTCAGTTTGACTGTTGTGCATGAAAACCTTTTACAGCATATCACCCCAGTTAAATTAATAGCTACCCTCCTATCATAGTACGTTTTCATTCATTGCCATGTCTTATTTGTTCTATATTTAGGATGCAAAATATAAAAGGAAATGTGCCATCTATGAACATGCCAATTTTAGTTTCACATTTTAAACCATTTAGGTTTCCCCAGCTTACCTTTCATTACTGTAGCAGGTATTTTTTTTATTTATAAGAGAGTCACATCTGTGCATTTCAGCAGTGACTTTTCTTTAACATCTTTTGTAATTTTATTATTTTGTGTAAAGGTATGACTTTTGTATGTTTTTTTTCCATGTTTAAAAACTAGAATTAAAATATCTTTGAAATGATTTGTGAACTTTGTTTGGCACTTGCTGTCCTGTCTCTGAACTTCACTTTTCTTTCTGCACTCCCATCACATCACTGATCTCATCTTTCTCATGGAAATTGTGGGTGTGGTTTGTACTTCTGTGAGTTTCCGTCCATAACTGAAGCATTAAAAAGGGGATTAAGTGTGATGGCTTTGGAAGAAAAAAGGGAGACAGAGAAAGAGAGAGCTCATCACCTGGCTCGTCCACTCAGGACACTGCTATAGGAAACTTGGATGAGCGCAGCTTCAGCTAAAGCTTTCTGTGGGCGGCGAGTGTACCTGGCAGCGAGACTTCAGAAATGAAAAAATGCTTTGGTTTTTACACTAGATGGCGCTATGTGGCAACATCATGGTATTTGGATGAATTTTTCTAAGGATGACGCCCCCCCCCATTTTTGGACAGTAGCCACTCAACACATGTGAATCTCTGCCTGTTTATATTTTTTAATTATCCAAGCATGGCTTCTTTCGTTTATGTTTATTTAATGCCCCATGAGGATGGAGCTTTCTGCAGTAAACTTACATACTCACACTCAGTTCTGGTTTTTTCATGAATTTATATAATTTTAAATATGGAAACTAAAGCATATAGTCACCTGCAGTGAGTATGTGGTTTACAGTAGGCCTTTATCGCCTTTCGTCCTGTATCTGAATTATGGCTGTACTGGAGTCTCCTTTAAAGCTGAAGGGCTTAAATTATAAAAACATGATCCCTGTTGTTTTTTTGTTTTGTTTTGTTTTGTTTTGATGAATGCAGCTGGAGCCCTCTCAGATGAAGACTTCAATAACTTGAGGTGATTAAAAGGCTCTGTCATTATTCTTTCACTCGTTAAGAAGGCCTCTCAGATTTCAAGTGTCTCCTTTTACACTCCTGAGCCGCCACATTCATCATGGGACCGGGCTGAAGTTTTATTGCGGCCGCTAGAGGAGGATGCAAAAACAAAAGCTGAGTGTGGGATGGACTCAAAGGGCAACTAGCCCCAATACACATTCTCAGTGGGGAAAAAAAAAAAAAAAAAAGAAAAAGAAAAATGCGAGCCGGGGCATGAGTCGAGTGCTTCTCTCTGCTCAATTTTGACACAGTTCAACACATTTCATCCACTTGGAAACTCCAGGTTATCCCTCGACGTTATGGGCGTACCTACATGTTTTTTCATCACAAAGGAGTAAGGTGAGGGACGGGGTCACACAGCTCCATAAATACTTGGTGTGGCTGAGACTTTGGATGGACCCTGGAGGCGTAAATACTGCTGGAGGAAGCTCGCACACAGGAGAGGAGCGGCGATTTTTCTGCAAGCTGATACCTCATTTGTAGAAGGGCAGACTGCTAAAAGCCTCCTCAGTTACCACCGTGAAAGTTGTGGTGCCTCTGGCTAATATGGAAAGTCTATGATTCCGTATTGGCACAGCTATAGCATAAATTGTTGCTTTTTTCCTCACTGAGTGCGATGTAGTTCACCTTCACATCTCAAAGTGAGCCGATTTGTCAAGATGACAGCGCTTACACCTTTGAACCGTGCTGTACTTGGACTTGCGTGGAGCTGTTTGAGTTTCCTGTTGTGCGTTCATTGCGGTTTAAGTGACAACCATGTGCACTCCAGTTTTATTTACAGGAGGTTGCGCAATCACGAACGCAGGGAGATACAGAGAGAGATCCTCTCCATCCTGGGCTTGCCTCACCGTCCGAGGCCCTTCTCTCCCGGGAAGCAGGCGTCCTCCGCGCCGCTGTTCATGCTGGACCTGTACAACGCCATGACCGTGGAGGAAGAGGAAGAGGAAGAGGAGGAGGGCGTGCAGCAGAGCGCAGGGAAGAGCTTTAGTGCCAAGGCTCAAGGGCACTCCAGGAAAAGTTACTACAACCCCCAGCATGCCGGCTACACCCGTGTGGCACAGCCTTACCGAGCGGCCCCTCTCTTAGGCCACAGCCCCGCGCTCACCACAGCGCACGACACCAACTTTCTCAATGATGCCGACATGGTTATGAGTTTTGTCAATTTGGGTAAGTGTCATCAAGGTGGTATCAGTATCCTCCATGTTCCATTAAATCAAAATTATACATGAATGAATAAAATCGAAATTAGATGCAGGTGATTCTTGATATGATGGACACTGAATGAAATCGAGTTATCCATCTTTCACTTGATTTCAGTTTCCTCAACAGAGATAAATGCGGCGTTGCTACTGCTATTATATATTACAAAAATAAAAATTAATAGGAGACACACCAGCACTATCTGAATTCATTTCTTAGGCTCCATTTTGGCATGCAAAACATTATCACTTATGTTGGCAAATAACTGGACATGTGTACATTATTTTTAAGCAATAACCTCTCACACAAAACCTGCTGAGCAGCAAATTTAAGTTTGATCATTTTTAATGAAATTTATGCATCTAAATGTGAACATTTAAAGTGCGCTGTCAGACATCAGTCATTATCAGACTACTGAGGGGTTACTACAGCCTCCTGTGAAACATTTTGTAGTTAACACAATTAAGCTGAACATTCTGAACCATCAGTTTCTGATGTTTTCTATTCAAAAAAAAAAAAAAAGAAAGAAAAAGAAAGAAAGAAGAAAAAACAGTTGATATGTTGATAATGATTGTGTTTGTTCGGTAGCTGCGACCCTTAACCCAGCAGTTCAGAGCGACTTATCAGATGACTGTCTGACCTTGAGAAAATGAGTCTAAATTATTTCCTGTTGTTAAAAGAGGGTGAAACTGACTGATACTCTTATTTGAGGTTCTGTCACTAAGAGATACCCCTAGCCCATTCCCATTTATGTTATTTGTAGCATTTATTCTTTACTGTTAAAATATTAGTAGTGCCTTTTTGGAAAATTAATTAAAATATTAGAGCCCTGCAGAACCCCAAAACGAGGTCTTGAAAATCATTGTAAAATATCCTCCGCACAGTGTTACTGCTTTATTATGAAGAATTGTATTTTCCAAAATACAAAGTAAAACATGTTAAAGTGAATTTGCGGAGACTTGCTTGTAACATTATTCCCTTACCTTGGTCTCAGCCCATCTGTTTCCACTTACCACTATACCAGGGCATGTACACTGTCAGGCTTGAAGGCTCTGCTCTCATTCTGGAGGCTGTCAGAGAAGTGTTCAATGGGGCTCTGTCTTTATTACAGTACACTCAAATATAGCTACTGACCTCAACAGTTTTAAAAATGTCTATGTGGCATTTCATGAGGTTTAATATGCTTACTGTAGAATCAATAAGATTCTATTCAAACATCCAAGCACGCAAAACAGTATATAAAAGGGCTTAAGCTATAATGAAACATCAGTCATTTTATAATTTCATTACAGTCCCGTCTAGAATAAGCTGAATAAATGTAATATGCAACAGATTAAAAAAAAAAAAAAAAAAAAAGCAAGCAGCTCAGTCTTACCAACAGGTGATGTCATTTTTATTTAATCTTTTGCTATTTCAAAGGTAAACGCTCCATGTTCTCAGTGGCACTTCTGTTTCAGATTACCACCCGTGGCTAATATAATGGAACACGCTCAGTGGGTAAAAGTCAGACCTGACCTCTGACCTGTTTGTGCTAAGTAACGGCAGGCGTCGCCTCTCGATAAAATATCAGGGAAATGCACTGCATGGTATCACCATGGACGTCCGCTGACCTCAGCCACAAGCCTCTTCTCTGTTTCCAGGTAGAGGTGTGAGACGGCTGAAGACACTTTGTCAGCATGTTCCTAGCGTAGGTATGCTGAAGCTCTGGAATTCAGCATATATGTTTTTAAAATCCAAAAACAGATAGAAGCCCTTAGGGGAAAAATTACAAGCTGTGCATATCTTATATTTCTTTCCATATGAGTATAAAACAATCCACCATTTTCAAAAATGACAAGCCTGGAAGGACATATTTTGTTATCTGTTATATTAGAAATATTTTGTTTTCAAGCCCAATGCTTGGCAATTTTTATGAACCCTAGCAGAGGTCAGTGTGAGGTCAGAAATGAGGTCAGAGTAGACACTCATATGATGCTGAAGAATCCTGTCTGGTCTTTTTTCTCACTTGAGGAGCAGACGAAAGTATCTTTAATTGAAATCAGCCTGTTTTTCTTAACTGACAGCCCATTCATCATGGCCAGAGAATGCAGTTAGGCACACAGTAGAGGGCCTGTCTGGGAACTGCTACCTGTATTGAGTTGACTGATTTAATGAACTGGAAAGTGCTTTTGTTGGTAGTCAAAATGTTTGGATTGGACCTTGAATGCGAAAGAAGATGTGATAAATTACACTTTTTTCCCTGCGTGTTAATGCTGGCATATTTTCTCCTTCGAGCAGCGTAAGCAGCGGTTCAGGAGGTGAACTCATATTTTTCTATCAACATTTCTTCCCAGTAGAAATGAACTTCCTCATAAAATGTTTTCTCTTTCAGTGGAGAAAGATAAAGATTTTTCTCACCAACGAAGGCACTACAAGGAGTTCCGTTTCGATCTGACTCAAATCCCGGATGGGGAGGCGGTGACTGCAGCAGAGTTTAGGATCTATAAGGACCGTAGTCATGCCCGCTACGACAATACTACTCTGAAGGTTAGCATATATCAAGTCATCAAGGAATACCAAAACAAGTAAGTGCCCGATCAACACAAATACATATTAAATTTGCATATTAAATGTGATTGGACCTCTGTGCATTTCCCAAGGTCTGAACTGTTTACCTTTGTAAGAATTTCTGATAGTTTTATTGAATAATGACGGTGTCCAACAACATGTAACTAAAAATATCTTACTTCAGCCTCAAACACTAAAATGTCTCAGTATAAGATAACAGAAGGCTGTGAAAGAATGCATTCTGTTCTGCTCAGGGATTTCTGCTTTACTAAAACTCATGAAAGCATTCCTTTTACTAATATTATTATTTGCATTGAACTAAAATGTTTCAGTACTTTTTGGTTTATAGATTGAAGGATTTACTGCTTCGCCTTGAGGCAACTGTTTGCTGTGATTTGGCGCTATATAAATAAGATTGAATTGAATTTTATGGGAATAATTCATTGTAGATAAACAGGGGATTAAAAAAGAGCCCTAAAGTGAGGCAGTCTTTGAAAAAAAAAAAAAAAGGACAAAGCAAAGGATCTACATTAAGTTTGTTCTCGGTTATTTAAATATTCTGTGAAATGCAGGCAGAAAAAAAGTAGAATAAAGTAGCCAGGAAAAACTATTAAAAACTATTTGCATCTTGATTTGCATCTTATTTCATAATTAAAAATAGTCCACTGGCTATTGTCTGTCAAAGCTGAAACTTTCCACCCTCAAAGCGCATACTTCCACGTCAAACTCTGTTCTCCTTCATTCGCACCATGTCTGCCTTACAAATATAGTTCTCGGATAAAGAGAACTCCATTAGCAAGTTGGCCACTTAGGAAGCTTGGAAGGTCCGTCAGTTATCACTCGTCTTGTGTTGCCTGCCAAGCTGGCCTTGTCCCAGATGAAACCACGAGGGCCCGTATCGGGGGGGGGCTCCCTCGGGTGCTCCCGTGGTCACTGTTATGCCCACCACCTGCCTGTCCTAACAATATTCCGGAAGTTTAAAGCAAGACATAGCTGAATACACAAGGGGGCACTTAAAAGTGGGCCCACATTTGCTTGCCAAAAATGTGTGTGGGTGATTGAAGGGAAGATATGGCCCTCCTGGGCTTTGAAAAGGTCCAAGTCAATGGACTCTGGCATCTTAAAGGGGAAGAACGCTCAGTTCATGTTTTCACACATGCTTTCATGGAGAATAGTGCGTTTGAATTAGTGTTCACAAACTGGGACAAGTCTTTCATAGTGACTGAAGTCTTAGTTGTAATGCCATCCAGATTCTTTTGTGTTTTCCTGCAGTGGTGGGCAGAATGTTGCTTATAGACACCGACGAGTTTGAGCCTGTGTCCTTCACCAGGTTCAAGCATTAAAGTTGGTCTATATACTAAATGAATGTGCCAAAAACCTCCAGTCATTTTCTACAGAATGATGATTATATAAATACTGATGATTGCCGGTGGTTTTCATCTGGCTCTTTCAACAAAATCAGTTGAGCACAGACTGAACAGGTTGCGGTCTCAGTAGCAAATGAAAATAATTTTGTTCGGGTATTTTAGGGGTTTAAGAGCCTGGCCATAAACATTAATATAAATCTTACTAAAATTAAATCCAAAAACCTTTGTTTCAACTCTCCACACTTCCTGCCATTTACTTAAAATCACCTGTTGCAGCTTAGTGATAAATATAAAAAATGTGTTAAATAATATTTTATAGCAAAATGACTCCTCACTGCTAATATGAGTGTGACACTGGATAGAAGATGCTGATATTACAGTAGCCTGCAGAGTTTTTTTTGTTAAGCAAATGCACTGTATTAATGAGGTCCAGTAAGCTCTTTGAATGCACTTTATTTTAATTTTAGGCATGAGTTTGGTATTTAAAAGTTACAGGGTTTACATCTGCTTGCTAGTGTCTTCCCTGCCTTTCTTAGAACATTTCAGAGTTCATGAAACTGTCGTCCTTGTACTGATGAATGGATAACACAGAGACAAAAGCAATGCTGTAAAAATGCTCTGTTTCACATCCACACGAGTGGTCAACACTACGCAGGGTACCCTTAAAGTCAGGATACTTTTAGTTTCAGACAGCTGCACACCTACCTCAGAGTTACACCTTCACTGGTACTGAACTTTGCTCTTGAATGTGAACTGCTAATGGAGATCGCTGACTTGTGAACATAGTTTGTTAAACACAGAGTAGTCTGAAAAGTTTTGAGTTACCGCTACACTCACGTTCTCTGTGGAAACAGTAGATCTAGTGACCCCAGATTAAAATGTAGGATAAACATTTGTCCTGTTGGATACAGTTACAAACCTTTACCTACTCAGACTAAATTATCACAGGAAATAAGCTAAAGCTACAAATGTCAAAAAGGAAGTTTAGAAGTATGTCATGCATAAAGATTATGCTTGATTTTTATTACACCTGCAATAAACACATAAGTGGTTCCTGAACCACTGATGGAAAATCTTGGTTGTCTCCAACCAGCATCAGGCAACCATAAAAACCTAACAGGCTCTGCTTTATCTGATCTGCCACTTGAAAGGAATCCAATGCAAATTAGAAAGCAGGACTTTTTTTTTTTCAACTCGGAGTTGATTGGGGCCTTATGTCAAGCTTATGTAAAAAAAAAAACAAACAAAAAACAAAAAAACAGCTGATATGCATGATTCATAGCACCTGAAAGTTCTGAAGTACTGGCAAACCTTGTACCACACAACTCTGTTATTTATTACTAGGTTTTTCCAACAATAGCACAGCTCTCTTTTCAGGTCCAGCACACAGCAACAAGCTTAACACTCTTACAGAAAAAAATCAACACATTTCAAAACTAAGACAAATGGTTGCTTTCAAAATGGAGGGAGGGAAGAATTGGCACAAAGTTTCAAATAAAGTACTCATTCGTGATAAGATGCAGTTCACATGTGCTTGCATGTACACTAACCAGCCACTTTATTAGGTACACCTTGCCAGTGATGGGTTGGACTCACTTCTGTATTCAGAGCTGCCTTAATTGGCACAGATTCAACAAGTTGCTGGAAACATTCCTCAGAGATTTTTGTCCATATTGATATGATCATGCAGTTGCTGCAGATTTGTCAGCTGGACTTCCATTATGCCAATCTTTCGTTCCACCACATCCCAAAGGTGCTCTGTTGGATTGAGATCTGGTGTCTCTGGAGGCCATTTGAGTACAGTGAACTCATTGTCGTGTTCATGAAACCAGTTTGAAACAATCTGAGCTCTGTGACACGGTGTGTTATCCTGCTGGAAGCAGCCATCAGAAGATTCAAATCAATTCAGGTTTATTTATATATAGTGCCAAATCACAACATCGGTCACCTCCAGGTGCTTTATACCGGAATAAAAACTACATTATTTGGGAGAAAAACCCCAAATATCTGATAAGCAAGTACTGTGCGAGGGTGGGAAGGAAAAACTCCCCTTTAACAGGAAGAAACCTACGGCATAACGAGGCTCGGGGAGGGCCAGCCATCTGCCATGGCTGGTTGGGGGGTGAGGGAAAAGAGAAAAGAAAAAAGAGAGCATATGGAGGAAAGATATAAGTTATATTGTGATCATAAGAGATGGACATGGTCAGCAACAATACTGACCAATGGATTCATGCTTTCATGTTGCTTAGGCCAAATTCTGACTCTACCATCTGAATGTAGCCTCATCAGACCAGGCAATGTTTTTTCCAGTCTTCTGTTGTCCAATTTTGTGTGTTTAGAGATGCTCTTCTGCATACCTTGGTTTTAACAAGTGTTTTTGACTTCCTATCAGCTCAAAGCTTTATGGCTATTCTCCTCATCAAGGTATTTTCACCCAGAGAGCTGCCGCTCACTGGATGTAATCTCTTTTTTGGCTCATTCTTTATAAATCCTAGAGATGGTTATGCAGGAAAATCCAGTTTTTTACTTATTGTGATGCTTGGTTTGAACATCAGCAGATGATCTTGATGATGTCTGCATGTCTAAATGAATTGAGTTACTGCCATGTGATTGGCTGATTAGATAGTTGATTTACAAGCAGCTGAACAGGTGTACCTAACAAAGTGGCTGATGAGTGTCTGTACCAGCTGTCTGAGTGTGCATCATTTGAATTTAGCGCAGATGTATATTAAATTGTTTTCATTTACCTTTAGAGATGCAGAGACGTTCTTACTTGACTCCAAAAAGGTCCAGGCATCAGATGGAGGCTGGCTAGTGTTTGACATAACAGCTACCAGTAACCACTGGGTGATGAACCCACAGCAGAACCTGGGCCTGCAGCTCTGTGTGGAGACTGTAGATGGCAAGTGGAGTTCAGTTTTTCTTTCTATGATTTTTTCCTCCTACTTAGATTTAGACTTTCGAAAAGGTCGAGTTCATCTTTCGAGACAATCCACAATATCTGCATTTCATTTTACAAAAATATTTTATGTGATATCAGGTCAAATGTCTGACATGTGTTTGGATTGTGATTATTTACCTCCAATTCCCACCAATTAACTGCCATAAATCAACAAATTTGGATGACCTGACCTGGGTTTTGTATTTGTACTTACTCCGAAAGCGGTCATAAATTGATTAACAACAAAAAAAAAACAAAACACCAACCCACTGAGTTTAAATGTTGTTGTAAATTTTTTTTAAATTTTTTTAAAGGACGAAGTATAAACATAAAATCTGCGGGGATCATCGGGAGGAACGGGCCCCAGTCCAAACAGCCGTTCCTGGTTGCTTTCTTCAAGGCCAGTGGGGTGTTGCTTCGCTCAGTCAGAGCTGCTGGTGGGAAAAAAAAGAACCACAATCGCAATAAATCGAATAATCAACAACAATCCTCAAAGGCACCAAAAACTGGAGGTATGTGCCGTTATAATACGCCTTAGATGCTTAAATATATTGTTGTGAGTAGATTGTTCTACCCTACACACAAAGAATCTTTAAATTAAATCCATTTCACTACATCCTTTGTTCCCGTTACTGACCCGTTCAGCAGACTGTCTGTCCGTGCTTGTCAGATTAAAAATTATTGGTCTGTATTTCCACAATCGCTTAGCAGTGCTCGCCAGAGGATGACGTTTCTTATGTTTTATTGCCTGATATATTCCTTCCCTTTTGGTTACAGCCTCAAAACAAATCTTACATTATATCCCTATTACTGCTTAGAATCGTAATTAATGAGTAAGTGTTGTTAGTTTTGTTTGTCTTTCCTTTCATGTTGTGAAGTGTAATGAACTTGACAGCCACGAGGAGGCAATTGTAATCTCAGTTTTGCTTTTGTTTGATTTCTGATTTCTTTCTTTGGAAACAAGTGAGTTTATAAGTGGATAAACATTCCATTATTCATTTCAGAAAATAATCCAGCATTATTATCCACCATTATTTTACCTTTATAAAGTGATTTTTACTGCAAGTTTATTTTGCCTGTTGGGTATATTAATGATTCTCTGAAACATTTGCTGTAGTTTCTTGCAGTAAGTGAAAAGAAAAATGCAAAGAGTTATTTCCTGCCATAAGAAGTACTGCTACTTTTCAGATTATAACACCAGTGAACAGAAACAAGCCTGTAAGAAGCATGAGCTTTATGTCAGCTTTCGGGACTTGGGCTGGCAGGTAAAACCAATATTTTACATCTCTTGCAAAATGTTAGGTAATAACACTAAAATGACTCATTTAGTCAGATTATGCGAAAACACATTAGTGTTATTAGTGACGGACATTAACTGTCTTCTGTTTGTAAAGGACTGGATCATTGCACCGGAGGGCTATGCTGCTTTTTACTGTGATGGCGAGTGCTCGTTTCCACTCAATGCGCACATGAATGCAACAAATCATGCTATTGTGCAAACGCTGGTAAGCATTCTTCAGAGTGTATTGCACACGTGCATCGCAGTAAAGTCGTGTTCTAAGCTAATAATGTTCTTAACATTTGCAACTTTGCTGTCGCACCTCTTTTAAACACAATTTATGCTCTCATTTATAGGTCCATTTAATGTTTCCTGACAATGTGCCCAAACCGTGCTGTGCCCCAACCAAGCTCAACGCAATCTCAGTGCTTTACTTTGATGACAGCTCAAATGTAATCCTGAAGAAATATAGAAATATGGTAGTTAGATCTTGTGGGTGCCATTAGCGGTGAGGCCAATTTTAATTTATGCAGTCTGGCGTGGGAATTGCTGGAGGTGTGATGTTATGTTCAGTATTATGTATATAAAGTTTTATTAATTTATTTTCCGTTTTTAAGATAGCACTGAATATTTTGATATTTAAATGACTAGGACAAAATACTGATTTTACTTTACAACAGTTATCATTTAACGTCTGTGTCCATTGGCATATACTTTGTATGGGTTAGGACTGTATATCTTTTATGAGAAAAATATTCACTGGAGTCACTATGATTGCTTCCCCTGCTGTTGTTTTCTTTTCTCCTATTCCAATAATATAGTGTGCTAATAAATGTTTAATAAGTTAAGTAAATTGTTGGCCACTATATTTCAATGTTAATTTCTTGATGAGTCCATTCCCAGAACAGTTATCATTTATGACAGATGCATACAGAATAGTGCCCCACAATACTGTAACACAAGTACATTTTATTAACAAGGGATATCTCCATATTATGTTATTAGCACTAACATCCCAACATCAACAGGCTGTTGGAAATATTTAAAATTAAATTGGATCACAGGATTAAAAAAAACAAACACTGAGTGTTCTCTAATATAAACCAAACTACTCAAAGCTGTTTTCAAGCTGTCACCGTCTTTCAGCGTTGATACTGTTTCACCTTTTCCAAGCCAGTTTTTTTTTTTCAGTGTTCAGAGAAGGGGAATATGTCAGTGTGGAATGAAACGCTTATAATGTTGAGTGTTCACTTATTTTTAACAATGTTTATCTCTTACATAAACACTGTTTCTCATTTTACTGTGGACTTTGTCATAGTTACAAACATCTTTGCTCCACACATATTTGAGTTCATGTTTGGAAAGTAGTGTATCTTAATGTAGAGTGCTGCGTATTTAATAAATGTACCACTTGAAAGCTCTTATCTTTTGCTTGGCTTTTATTGACTTCACAGCTTTTCTGTCTCCATTTATCACATGCAACTATAAATCTTTAAAAAAAAAAAAAGTGGTAGAATAAATGCATTATTTAATGTTGTTTTATATATTTCTGTTTGAAATTCTGTGGATGTTTTACACACTGCTGCCAGACTACCGTCTCAGATTTATCAATGTTTGACAAGTATGAATAAACTGAAGGTACACCCACAGAGCCTGTTGACATGCTCTTGGAGAGTGGTAATGCTAGTAGTATGGTGCTAGCAGCAAGGCAATGCTGTGACCTCCAAAACCAGCCCAAAAGGGTGATTATCATGAGACTGCCAGCAGAGAAAAGCATAGCATTTTCCAGATTATGGTGGAAAGTTACCATCAGTCATATTATTTATGTGACGTGCATGATGCACATATACTTACTTGCATGCCATAAACTCACATTTTGCTTGCTGCCATCTGCTCAGAGGTAAGATTCGCCCCTGGAAACAAAGTGGAAGTGCACTCATCCTGGATAAGCTGGACTTCCTGAAAAGTGGGAGGGAATGTGCTATTTCCAAAAAAGTGCCGTGGTTACGCAGAGCTCTTCAATGGTCTTGGAAATGTAGGGATTAGGTTAAGGATTAATATTTATTTGCACAACTGTGTTGACCCTCGCTGAACACAGGATATGTACTGTTGCACTTTTCTCCCTCCACCCTCCCACTTTTATAACATTTTTTCTGACATGGCAGAACATTGAGTGACTGTATTTCACTTAATTAAAAGCAGTGGCTGGCCTGCCCAGATGTTATGTGGGCTCCGTCTAAAAGGAGTGTTGACATTCAGTGAATAGAAGAGGCCACCTGCTAACTTAACTCTTGGCTTGAGGGGTGATTTGCATTCCTGTGGCCTGTTGCCTGGCATGATTACTCCTAGCACTTAACAATCCCATCTACTGTTTAATATGATGGATTCTTTCCAATTCAGCAACATTTCTTCCTTGTCTGTAATGTTGGAGCTGCTATGAATGAGCTTCTATTTGGGCTCTCCAAAACTACACAACCCTCTCAACAGCAACCTCTTGACCACATGAAAGGGTAACAATTGCCATACTCTGGGCTGATTAATATAGTGGCCCCTTTTCCTCTGAGACCCCCGTGGTCAGAAAGAGCCGGACCGTGAGTCAGAGGTGCCTTGACATTTATCAGAGCTGCACTTGTAGTGACCACATCTGAAAAAGGTCACAACCTCTGGTAGTTTACTTTTCATGAAGGGTTGCTTGTGAATTATTCATGCATCATGCACTCAGTTTATAGTATATGTCACAACATGCTGTTGGCTTTACATAAACATAGTTACATAATGCTGGGATGTGTTTCCAAGTGCTGATATTCATTTTTTTTTCTACCACAAACATGTTTATTCTCTTTACCTGATTAAGAAAACAGACATATCCATGTCAGCAGCTGTTAAGAACATGTTCTTTTATTCAGCAAACAGGATATATTTATTAAGGAGACATCATCTTGAGGCTCTTACCAGACTGGGCCAAAAGTCACAAGTGCTTGATGATTCAGGTCATTTTAATGTAAACTGAGCCGCCACCACAGGAAATGCTTTGACCAACACTGAAAAACAAATACAAAAAGCTGATGTAACGAGCCATTAATCTTGTCAGACGGAGGTGGCCACTTAGAGATGTCCTCTGATCAAATGAGAATCACAGATTAAATTTTTTTTTTAAAAAGAGGCAATACCTCGCAATCTGTTTTTTTTTTTTTTTGATAAAAATTAAATCCCTTTGAGTTCAGTGATGTGTAAGATTTTCCTGGCAAATAACAGCTGATTCTAAATGTGCAAAAGCACACAACAAAAAATGTTTTAGAAATGCTGAAAAGGAAACTACAGGACAGTGCAAATGCCTCAAGTCACCCCTCATTTCTTTCAATTTTGCTTCCAAGGAGCCAGACTTTTTTGTAACTGTTTAAAGTGGTCTTGAGCAACAGTTCTGCAGGCTTTCTGAAGGTCTTTCAAAGGTTTTCTTTGGACATTGGCTGCTTTTTCACTCATTTTCAGTCCAGTCTTTGCGCCTGGCCATTTTCAGAGGAATGCTTTTCATTTGTTTGTTTGTTAAGCTACTTAGCACTGACCTATGAATCATTCAAGCATAAACAGGCACCTAACTCAAGGGATGAATCAGTGTTATATCTACACATAACAGACAACTTAGCAAAGAACCAGTTTTAAATTGTATCTTTAGACACTTTGTTGCTAGCAGTCTGTCACAGGAGCACATCATTTGTTTCTATGTCTTTAGTTGAATCTATGAAAAATGCCAAAGATGACAGTTTGACAGACATGAAATTATATTTTTAAACCACCAAGGTGATTCCCAGGTGATTAGTTGAAAACATGTCATATCTTGGCATGGTATGTGTTCTTAAAACTGGACAAGTGGAGGACAAAAGAAGAAATGACAGTTCTAAAAAACTTTCAACAGCAGATGGACAGTATCAGAAAGTCATGTCCTTAAGAAATGGGGAAAAAAAACAGCAAAGACCTGACACAGGGCTGAGAGATGCATCTGCCCCTTCAGTTGATCCATCAACTGTTCACTGAAGCCTCATCAGAAATGGTCTCAGTGGAAAGGCGGCTGTCGAGAAGCCATTCTTAAGGAAGGAAAACAGGGAGAAAAGGCTGAGGTATGCCAAATTATACAAGAACTGGACTGGAAATCAGGGGAAATCTTATGGAGTGATTTGAAATTTTTATTCAAATCATCAGTATGTACAGATGAGGTCGGGAGAGCGGTACAACAGTGAGTGTCTACAGCCATCTGTAAAACATGGCGGAGTCTCTGTCATAGTTTAGAGCTGCCTTTCAGCCAGTGGTGTTGGGGATCTTGTTAAAAATGATGGAATTATGGCTGTAGAAAAGTACAGTCAGATTTTGCTCCACCACACATTACCATCTGGAAAGCGTCTGACTGGCAGACACTTTGAGTTTCATTTTTCAACATGACAGTGATCCCAAACATGCTGCCAATACAGTAAAAGCATACCTGGACAGAAAAACCCTCAATGGAACACTATCAGTCATGGATTGGCCTCCCCAGGGCCCGAACCTCAACATTATCGAAGCAGTGTGGGATCATCTTGACAGAAAACAGGACAAAAGGAAGCCAACATCCAAAGAAGAGCTTTGGATGTCTTTCAAGAAACCTGGAGAAGTATTCCTGAAGACTGCTTTAAGAAGTGACAAGTAAGCTGCATTTTTACCCTGCATTTTACTCTTATGCACTTTATTGCCATGTATGTTTGCACGTTTCAGTGCACCTTTTTCCAATTTTTCAAGCAAAATATAAAGAAAATAGGTGCAGCTCAAAACTTTTGTACAGTACTGTATATCTGTTCAGCCCTACATGACAAAACTTTACAGCTATACATAATAAAAAATCCACCATATACTTTTAACATCTATTCCAGTAAATGTCTTCAAGGCTTCTGACCCTTGTTGAGTACTTAATATAATTTCTAATAGTGATTTATTTAAAGTGTATTTGAAGTATTATGAGTTGTTATTCATTTTCTAATCAAGTGCTGTGAATCAGAAAAAGAACAAGCGCATGTAGCCAGCTGTTCATGAAAGAGAAGTTGGACTTTATACCCATGAACTGTGAAACTAAACATTTATTCACAGTCTTAGTGAAGATTAATATGCTAGGAACTGCAAAGGCACACTACTACTTAAATGTAACATTTTTGACTTTGACTGTCATTAATGTGATCAATTACTGCTGCTGTCAGCTCTAATACAGGAAGGCTAAATGATTGAAACAAAGCTTAGTTTGATCACATTTTTGTTCAGTCTAATATAACTGCACAAAATAATAGCCTTTGTTCATTTAGTTTAGTAATTCCATGTTTCATTGATTTACACTGCATCAACCAGAGATCTTTTTTCTTTCTGTGGCTCAGAGTTTATTTTTGCAGTGTCACCTTGCAGTCCATCCACAAGACAAGTGAAATTGTATCTAATAAAAATGTTGTGTAGTTTACCTAATTCATCTCCCCACATATGGTTCTCCTTATTTGTATTCTGTGGGTGGGCTATGGCTTCCATACAGCTCAATTAGACCCTCTTGAAAGGGAGACCATATGGGTCACATTTTTACACATTGTTTGGTATGACAAGGCTGCAGCAGGACCATCGAGGAATGTGTCCTCTCAAAGGGCAGTGCAGAAACACTATTATGTTTGCTTGTTATTCCCTGGTGCACATTAGCTTCCAGAGCCAGAGAAGACAGTTTTTTGGGTTCACTAAGTTACAACAGACTGTTCGAGAACCAAGCTGTCACTTCCAATTAATATTAGACTTGGCACCTGTGCATTTCAGTTGTTTCAGTATTTTCAAATCTTCTCTCTTTAGACGTTTTTTTTTTTTTTTAAACATGCATTAAAATGCATTGGCCTTTCCTGAGGCAATGCAATGAAGAGACCCGAATTATAAATTTAAATGTCCAGATTACTTTGCGTGTGTTTTTAAATGCTGACTGAACATTATGCTCTTTTCTTTTTCTATTGCATGCAACATTTGCAAAATAGATTATTCCATGGGAATCCATAGAGCATGTGAGTCCTTTGTGATTTTTTTCTCAGCACACAAAAAAAACACTTAAAATGATATGTTATGATTAAATATGCCCAATTTCTTCTTTTTTCCATCTTGTTTAGTTTCCTTGTGTTGAACAATTTATGTCAAAGAATTGAATTGAAAAGAAGTAAAATATAAACAAAAGTTGGTGAACAGGATATTAACCGGTCTCTGAATACATATGTGTGTCTATCTGTCCTTCTAATAATCGTGATTTACTGTATGACTGCGGTTTCAAATTGCTGTACCTGTAAAGGCTGTCACGGAGTTAGTTATGTACTTAATTAATTAATTATTTTTGTTAAGTTGCTCCCTGCTTTAGATTTTTCCCAATAGTTTTGTACACTTTAGCCTTCTCCTTGTGGTTATGTTTGCCCTAAAGGACTTTCCTTGTTATGTCAATTGTAGATAATGAAGTTTGACTTTTGGTTTTGCAACAAGTTCCTGTATTTGAACCAAGCAGCAACATCTAGCTCAAAAAAAAAATGAAGCCAAGTGGCCACGCGCAATATGCTCCAAAAGAGTACTCATAACCCTTTTCACCAGCCCTGTTCCCGAGTCAGATAGCCATATGCCTTGTCCTGCCTCTGTCTTGGCTAGCCCCTGGTCTGCTTAGGACCTACAGTCGCCACCTTGTCTGCCTTCAGGCTGCTAACCCCTAGCCAACTGCTGTTCCTGAGAAGCTTAGGCCCCGTTTACATTTGATTTGATTTAAATTTTATTAATCCCTCTTTTTACATGAGAATGATTTCAGTGGGAACTGTGTTGTTTTACTGTTTTCGTTTTCGAAAAGTAACGCATTCAGATGGAAACGTCTCAAAAACGATCTCTGTTTACACTAAAACACAATTGATGCTGAAAACGCTGTGGTTCTCGTGCAGGTCACAAGTTGGCAGTGTGGGTATGGGAGTTGCAACCATAGTGCGCATTTGTCAGTACCCCCGTTTTCAACAAGTAGCGTTTTCACCCGTTTACACGGAAACTGAAGTGTTTTAAAAAACGCTCCACTCTGGAGCCCATTTTCAAAAAAGTATCGTTTTCAGACTGTTATTGTGTAAACAAATCAAAACTTTACCATTTTCATTGGAAAACATTTTCGTGTAAACGGGGCCTCAGTGTCCCGCCTTATACACAGGCGTCTCCTTTATTGGGGGGATCTGACTAGCCTTGGTTTGCAATGGCATCCTGCCTCAGATTCAACCCATGCTAAGCCCAGATTCTTTCCACAGCCAACACAAACTGTCCCAGAGAGTCTATCTTTTCCCCTGTTCCTCAGTTTGGGTCTGACCTCACAGCTGTTCCCAATTCTCCGAGGCTCCTCCCAAGTTAGTCTGTAACTGTTCTTTCCTACAGTCAGCTGGTGTCCCAGTTGAGCTGCCAGTTCCAGAGCCCTCCTGGTCCCCTGTTTGCTGGCACCTCGCAGATACCTGACTGTTCTTGTTCTAAGCCTTCTGTTCCACATCCTGTCTGAACCACAATGTCTGGTTCACCCACCTCACAGGTCTTACCTTTCCATTTAGCTTCCTGAGAGCTCTTGTCTTGATTACTAGCCTCCTGAGAGGTTCTGTATTCTCTGCAGGGCTCCTCCTGGACCTTCAGACCCTAACCTCCATAGTCATCATAGTTCCCTGCCTCCTCTTCACTGAACTAAGTTGCTCCTACCTGGGCGGTTCACCTGGGTCCTTTCATTCCCTTGAGGGCAGTCGGTCCAGGATTCCCAGCTCCATGACCCTGCCATCAGGCCATCTGCCTGAAGACTGTTTAGTTCCTGGGTGCTTGGTTATTTTTCTTGCATTTCGCTTCTTCACTGCTTTTTTGCCTACTTGGATTTTTGTGGACTTTTGTCTGCTTGCCTTCATTTAAAATGAGTTTGAGTTAACCTGGTTGGTGTTTTCCACCCTGATCTTCCCACACATCCATAAAAGTAATTAGTAAAACACACTACTGTTATCGGTTTACACATGAACGCACACAGAGATGTCAACAGCCATTATTTAAGCTGAGCTCATGTGTGTTCTGGCTGTTGTAACTTATGCTGTGAAACTCAATTTCTCCCACCAAGGATAAGAATACACTGAAGGAAATCGCTACACTTTATGATCCAGGTGGAGCCGTAATCCAGCCATGAAGTCCTCTACGGTGCAATATAAAAATCTGCACAATAAATATCCGGCTGCTTAGAAACAGCCTCTTTAATTCATTTGTAACAAAGTGATGTTAAGGAGTGCCTTTTATTTTATTGCACCATCATTAAATGGTGAGGATTTACATTTTTCACTTGCACTCCTTAATAAATATAGAAAAATGATCATTATTATGAAAACACAACACCCACAGCCATACGTTAAAACTGCATGTGCACTAAAAACGATGCTTAACATATATGATAATGTGTGGACTCATACCCAAGACATCAGTCAGTGGCTTTTGTGACTGAAAACCACGGGGTGCTCAGCGGTGTGATTACTGTGAGGATAATCTTTAACACACATGCTGTCTCAAAGGGGAGCTGTGGAAAGTTGGCTCAGAGCGGCCGGCCTTCCAGAAGAAACCGTAGGACACGCTGCTATTTTTATGAAGCCCTCACATTTTTATTTCTTTAAAAAGATGTTTGTGGTTATTTTTTTCTTGTGGTACAAATTTGAATAAACTGAAAATCAAATGGGGTGGTGAGGCTTTCCTTTAACACAAGAGAAAAAAATACACACACACACACACACACACACACACACACACACACACACACACACACACACACACACACACACATTCTTTGCTTCTCTGTGCAGCACATGTAATGCATGATTCCGTTTCAGTTATATACATCAAGTGGTCTGTTGCTGCAGGACTGAGCGTATATCCAAGAAACCCTTTCATCTTCTCTGTATATGAAAGACCATGTCATTATTATTACTTCCAGGGTGATGATGATGTGCTGTTCGCTCAGCACCAGGATTCTCTTGTTGTTACAGTTCAGTTACATTCATGATGTAGAAATTGAAGACGGATGGAGGATGAAAATCGATTTGTTCTGCTTCATGTTTTTTTTTCCTTACACTTTGTTTTCAGTATATATCTAAGAGCTTAAAACTTCTTTCATGCCATGCCGAAACCTGCACTCCATAAAGTGCTGTTTTTCACATCTGTTTCTACCTCTGTTAAAAGAGAGAGAGAGAGCGAAAGGGAGGTCCCTTTCTTTTTTTTTTTTTTATGGAATTTGTTCCCAAGTTCATAAACATTGTGTGGCAATGTTTGAATTTTATTTAATATGTTGAGACATTCATCTTCTGCTTGGTCTCCAGAATCCTCATGTGTAAAATATATTGTTCTCAGGAGATGCTAACAGACTAGTGCAGAGACATCCCCTTTCCTGTCAGGGCATATCTGTTTGCCTAATCTACACAAACTTGGAGACTATGTTCCTTTACAGAGTTTAATCTTCTTAGAAGACATCTTACAGTTGTGCAGTTGTTTCACTGCATTAGTGATCCGCTAATTCGAATGTCCTGCCAATTTGTTTCGCTTCTTTATTCTGCTCAGTTTGAATGAGTGAACAGAGACAGACATCAGTCATTTTTGAGGTTTCTAATCATGCAAATTTGTTGATGCTATTATACAAAAATCCACTCTTTGATAGGGTTGCCAAATGTCATACTCTAATGCACATTTTTAAAAATACAATACTTCATACTATGTAAACTTTAAAATACTGAATTTACAAATCAATATTAATAATTCTTGATTATGTGTGCTAGTTTTATACCATTTAAATGTCAAGAAACTATAATTTTCCTTGTCAGATGAACTGTCTTTTGATAAGAGTGTTTAATCTTTAAAGTTTCTACTCACCTGCATTATATTGATTTCTTAGGGGGGGGGACCCCTGAAGGCCAGTTCTTTAAAGCGGCCCTCCCCAGCTGGCTTTTGTCAAGAAGATAAACCATAGCTGCTGAGTTTCCTCAAAAGTAGAAAGTGTCAAAAGGATTCTTAGGTTTAAGTGATGGATGCAGTTATCAAAAGGTTACACTGAGAAAGCTGCTTTTTCCTTAGGGAGTCTCGTCATTTCCCTGAAAACAGACGGCAAATACAGATGATGACTTAGATTTGTTGCGGTTTCAGATTCCCAATCATCTGAAATTAATTTCAAGCCCAACAAACCAGGAGCACCATTAATATGAACAAAAAAAAAAATACTTGGAGGCAAACATAATTTAACGAATACTCATTTGGAGAAATGCACTGCAATCAAAACCAGATTTAAAAGTTTAATACCTCAAAATTTGAATAATGCTGCTCGAGTATGAAAATACCTAAGAGGAGCATTTGAAAGTCATTAGCGGCAATGCACTAAATGCATTTAAAATTTTAGGGGGGTGACAACTGATAGTCATAGAGCTTTTAGTCTGCTACAAAAAAAGTCTTTCTCAAGGCTGATCGCATGCGTCGCCCTCCTCCCCTGAGAGAGAGGTAGAGGTTTCTCATCACAGGGCAGTTCAGCACGGTGAGATGGTTGAATGCGAGGACTTCATTAAGCCCCTCTATTGTTAACATCTGGGTCTAGAATGGCTGTTTTCTCTGGTAAATGTTGCCTTGACTTAACAGGGGATTTTATTACACTGCGCAGTTGACATTGGCAGCAGTGGCACGCCTGGCAATGAAAACCCTTCAACCGGTTCAGGTCACAGGAGATCAATCAAAGCTGGCTGTTACACTGAAGCCTTCAATTCTCAGCAGGACAGGGAGGTGAGTGTGCATGTAAACTTGTTGAATCAAGAAAAAAAAAATACACCAGCTTCCAAACTGAAGAAAGCACCTGATACCTGTTTCTGGACTTTATTATCCTTATTTCACTTATTTTCTTTAAAATTGGTTGCCCACTCTGCAGTACTTAATTTCCTCTCTCTCTCTGGCTCCCTTCCCCCACCTTTGAGATATGGTTGCCGTGGCAACTGCTGAGTCATCCTCTACTATATGTAGCCATCCTCGCATTTTATTCTCTGCATGCAGCGAGGTCCTCAGCCATCCAGGCCTGGCACGCGTATGTGACACACTAATTGACTCTGTGTCGTTGCAGCGATCCGCGTAGGTTATTCCCGGAGAACACGGAGCTGCAGCGGGCTGATCAGCAGCCATACGGATGGGTAACGTGCCCACCACAGTGAAGCACTGCCTGAGCTATGAGCAACTCATCGAGGACTACCCGTGGCTGAGACGCTGGCTGCAGGAGGACAAGGTGGGCGTCGGTTTTCCGTGTTTTTAATCAGCTGCACATGCTCTGCCACATGACTCCCTCATGACAGAGGGCCTGCACAACAGCCGGCCACCGATGCTGCTTTAAGATTTAACGTATTCCGCTTCTTCTTCTTTTTTTTCCTTTTTTTTTTAAAGATGCATGTACATTTTTCTTAATAAGGATGATTTCATACTTTCCAATTGTCTGTTTGCGGCAAAACATTCCATCCTTATATTACTGTCAGTGTGGACTTTTGGAGAGCCAGTTAGCAAGAAGAATATGATGATATTTGCGCATGAATTTAGGTAGCCAAGTTCCTAAATTGCTTTCAGATTAATTCATCATATGCACACATATCAAACTGAGCTGGATTTAGATCAAAACCTTCTTTAGATCTAATTTCATTTCATTTCTGGATTTTTCATGTTTGTTTTCAGTACTTTATAAAGTGTTTGTAATCCACAGTATGAGTTCATTTTCTAATTAATTCATGTGTATTAAAAAGTACATTTTAGTCATAACAGTTAAAGTCAACTAGATATGGCAAACTGAAGGACATACAGTACTGTGCAAAAGTCTTGCTACCAAGGAACCAAACTTCCATGTAATGTTTTAAAGTGGTCTTGAGGAATAGTTCTCCAGGCTTTCTGAAGATTATTTAGTTTTTCTTTCGTTATTGGCTGCTTTTTCACTCACTTTCAGTCAAGTCCTCATACCTGTCTATTTTCAGAAGAATAGTATTTGTTTATTTGTTAGGCCACTTAACACTGAAAAAGGCACCTAACTCAAGGGATGAGTGTTCACATAACAGACAATTTAGCAAAGAACCAATTTGAAATTTTATCTTCAGGCACTTTGTTACTAGCAGCCTATTGCAAAAACACATCATTTCTTATCATTTCTTTAGTTGAATTTATGAAAAATGCCAAAAGATGACACAGTCTGACAGGCATTAAATAATATTTTTTTGAACCAACAAGCTGATTCCTAAAGAGCTACAACCCCAAAACTTGGCACATCTCAGCATGGTGTGTAGTCTGTTCTTAAAAAAAAATGAAGAAATTGGTCAAGTGGAGGAAAAAGAAGTGTCAGGCCTAAAGAAACATCTATCTACAGTAGATAGTTGTGTCCTTAAGAAACAGGATTAAATCCAAAAACAGTCAGAATATACGGAGGCATTCAGGAGGGAAGCCGTCTGTGAAACATGGTGGAGGCTCTGTCATGGTTTAGGGCTGCGTTTCAGCCAGTAGTTTTGAGGATCTTGTCAAAATTGATGAAATTATGAACACAGAAAAGTACCATCAGATTTTGATCCACCATGCAGTACCATCTGGAAAGGCTCAGATTGGCAACAGCTTCATTTTTCCGCATGACAGTGATCTCAAACATGCTGCCAATGCAGTAAAAGCATACCTGTGTAGAAAAACCCACAATGAAACACTTATCAGTCATGGACTGTCCTCCCCAGAGCCCAGACCTCAACATTATTGAAGCAATGTGGGATCATCTTGACAGATAACAGAACAAAAGGCAGTCAATATCCAAAGAAGAGTTTTGAATGTCCTTCAGGAAGCCTGGAGAACTATTCCTGAAGACTGCTTAACAGAATTACAAGAAAGCTGCCTCAGAGTTCAGGCTGTGCTGTAGAATAAAGGTGGTCATAACAAATATTGATGTTCAAGCTTGTAGAATTGTGCAAACACTGTTTTTGTCTTATAAACTGTCTTTCCATGTATGTTTACACAAGTTTCAGGAAATCACTGCATCTATTTCCCATTTTCCCAGCAAAATATAAAGAAATGAGGGGTAACATTGTATATTTCATGTGTGTGCTGAGTAAATATGTTAAGATAATCTTCCATGCCTATAAGACTTGCTTTTCTCAGGCTGATGAAAGGCATCTACTCCTAGCACATTAGCTGTTAGCTTTAAACTGTCTATCTGTTAGCTTGTTTTTTTTTTTCTTTGCTCCTTCCTGGAACAAAAACGTAATTGTGATATTTTTGCCGGCTATAGTCACATATGTGGTCTTCGTGTTCTCCTTAAATATCACTGTCACTTGGTTCATATTGTAATCTTTAAGGCCTGTTGAGGTTTCACATTTAGTTCAACGAGGGCCTTTCTCTTTAAATTATTAGGTTGAGATCAGAAAAAAAAATACCTTCAGCCTCAGAATATTCCTTGCGGTTTTAGTGGAGTTCTTCCCAGCCTTTTTCTCTGTGTCCCATCTCATGAGTTTGCATCCTAATGACATAGCAAGCTTATGTTTTGGTTCTCAGGTTTCAGCTGGGTTGAGGTTGAAAGTTATTCATGTTAGAAATAACATGACCTGGAGCATCCCGTGGCAACAGGACAGCTGACTTTTCAGTGCTCAGTCTCCTGTTGAGAGTTGTTTCTCTTTTTATTTATTTATTTATTTTTCCCTTTTGATATTTTTCCAGACAATTACAGGACATGAATATCCAGAGTTTGTTAAAATTGTTGAAGTCGGGCCGAGAGATGGACTTCAAAATGAAAAGGTACACGCTGCCACTTCAGTCACAAACCTTATTTATATTTATGGGCACCTTTGTTTTCTATTACTATACACAATCCACCCTGGAAACTCCCATTTTTCTATACATATAAAAAATTCATAACATATGGGTTGTGTGCCATAATTGCTAGGAGCATATGTTTCACATTTTCTTTGAAATTGAATAGGAAAGATGACACGGCTTCTGGCTGAGTTCACTCTCCTCACCTACCGCTTAGAGATTATCCTGGATGGGGGTGGGGTGGGGGGATGGGAGTAATTTTATTTCTACAACATATCATCTGAAATTTAGCATATTTCAAAGAATCTCAAAATATTCAGCAAGTGCAAGATTCATCATGTCAGATATGGATATCTATATGAATAATGTGCAGCACAGCAAAATGAAAAGCCGCATCTCTGCTTGTTACGTCTCCCACTGTATCGCGAATGGGATTGAATCCAGAATAAACTATTTCAATTTCATTTTTCCCCAGGAGATTGTTCCAACGGGGGTGAAAATCCAGCTGATAGACATGCTCTCAGGAACAGGCCTGTCTGTGATCGAGGCCACCAGCTTTGTCTCTTCAAAGTGGGTACCGCAGGTAATAACTCTTCTTTTTGAAGGGCAAAAGAGTGCTGAGCGATTTATCAGGCACTCTTTCTTGCCTGAATCAGGAAAATCTGCTCCTTTTACATCCTTGTTGGATCCGCAGATGGTTTTGGAAAGAATATTTTATTTGTTTTAATAGTCTCTCTCTCAAACCCTACCATAAATTGCACCCCTATTTACTACTTGGGAGAAAAAAAAAGTCAAATGTTCACATGTGCCACTTTTTGTTCTGAGAAATATGATGAAAAATTCTGTCATTTATGCTGCCTTCAAACATGTGAAAACATTTGTGAATTTCCAGCAACATGTTCAGATGATGTTAAAGGTTTATTTTGCTGCATCATATATTTTCCTCTTTTATTTAGATGGCAGACCACACTGACGTACTCAGAGGAATCCAGAAAGCGCCTCATGTTCAGTACCCGGTTTTGACACCTAACCTGCAAGGCTTTCAGGATGCCGTAAGCATGGCTTTTCACTCCAGCGTAATGACCTGTGCTATATTCCATCACTTATATAATTCATCATGTTTACTCATGCTTGTCAGCTTGAGTTAATTGTCGCCTCTATATTGTTTTTATTAAAATAGTTCTTGCATTTACTCACTGTGACTCACTGCGAACACAGTTTTACAAGTTTGTTTTCTCTGCTGATTTAAGGTTGCAGCTGGAGCTACTGAAGTGGCGGTGTTTGGGTCAGCATCTGAGACCTTCAGTAAAAAAAATATTAACTGTTCTATTGATGAAAGTATGCTGAGGTTTGAGGAAGTCATTAACGCTGCCAAAAAGCGACAAATTCCAGTCCGAGGGTTAGTATTCTGCTTATTAATTTTCTGCTACAAAATCGAAAACGCCTATCAGGCATTTCACTTGTGTTCTGATCTTTGCACAGATTATCACTTTTCCCCAAAGGGAAACAGAGCAGTTGAACATACTGCAGTTTTTCTATAGGAGAAAGCACACAGTTCAGTAATGATACTGTTATAGCAAAGTTCCAGATGTTCAGCAGGGTTATATCTATGCATTAGTAAACCACAAGTCCAGATGAAGTAAACCAAACAAGCTTAGTTACTGCATATAGCTGGCCTTTCATCATACACGGAAAAGCAATCCATTGTAACGGCATTTTTTTGTTTGTTTGTTTTAATTTAGATTATATGAACTGCTTTGTCCAAAAACTCACTGAAAGAGCAGCAGCCTTTTGGAAAGATTAGCACTTTTTCAGAGTCGCCTGCTTTTTATTCAAACAGCTTCTGAAGTTGTTTTGTCAGTTGTCAAAACTGATTTAAATTTTCCTTAACTTTACCATCTCAGGTATGTTTCTTGTGCGCTTGGGTGCCCCCATGAGGGACAGATTGAACCTTCCAAAGTTGCAGAGGTAGGATTATTAGTTACACTTACAGGCCTTTTGTTCCCCTAACTATTGTCAGTTCTCAGTCATGTGTGAATCAGAAAGTTGAATTGTGGTTCTCCAGAACCAGAAGACATTCTTGATATTCCTTCTGTAATCACAGAGTAAATTAACCAAGAACTGTCAAATCTAGCATTTGTATTATCTTTCATTTCTCTGCCTAACCAAGCACAATATGACACTTACATGTTCAATAAGCAGTAACAGTTCTGTTAACAGCATTTTGCTGTATTTTTATTCTTCATAGGTGGCAAAGAGATTATATGAAATGGGCTGTTACGAGATTTCCTTGGGAGACACCATTGGTATTGGTACTCCAGGTTCCATGCTTAAGATGCTACAGAGGGTGATGAAGGAGGTGCCCATCGATGCTCTAGCAGTTCACTGCCATGACACCTACGGGCAAGCACTGCCCAACATCCTTACTGCACTTCAAGTAAGAACTCCTAAGATACACTATGGCCAGTAGTCTCAGAAGTACTTAACAACATGATGATTGGGTTTATCATGCTGTGGTTATTACCATTACTATAATCGTTATTATTATAAGTACTGTACTGACAGAATGGGCTCTTAACTCAAAAGTAAAGCACAGTCTTTGTCAGAGCAGTAATCCAGACAAAGCAAAGAGAGCAGGCAGAAATCTGAAAAGAACTCGAGTCAGGCAAAATATCACTGACAGACAGGTAGGGAGGCACAATGAGCAGGCTGGAATACAAAGAGCAAATAGACAATCTGACATGGACAAAGTATACTTACTAGGCAACTATGAGATGGAGAAAGCAGCACGTGAAAATGTGCTGAAAAGGGCATTCAGCTTGTGACACCGGGACTTTTATTATTAGTCTTGGACCGTGTGTTGAAAACATTTTCTGAACTTTCCAAGTTTCACTGCAGCCATAACATGTGAGGAGCTTAACAATGCAAACAATAACTGTGAAAAGTGATGTCTATTATTAGCAGTGTCCATGCAATATCTTAAAAAAACATTAATGCTGGATTCATAGTACTCAATGTGTTTGTGCCTGCGCCTGATGATGCCCTACAGCTTTCTTCTAAAACAATTTTTGTGCAGATATCACATACGCCCAGGATTAGACATAAAAGACATTAATGATGACAGAGTGTTAAAAACTAATAATATTTAAAAAGTAATTTAAGTTATTTGATTAGTTTGTACATTATACATTAATGGAAGTCATTAAATGAAGGCAAATAGCCCCGGGACTGTTTTGAGACATGGGTAGGGTAGGAATGATGGAACCATTCACAGAACCTAACACGCAGCCAAGAGGCATCTTTAAAAATAGATTCAATCAGTGGCACAACCTTTCAGCAAATTTGTTGTTATAATTGGAGGGTTAGGAGGCCTCTGAACAAAGGTAGAAAGGTAGAATAGTTCAGGAATTTTTGGGAGGACAGGTGTGCCCTATACCTTTACTCCTGATCCTTGTGAGAGAGACATAAAAGGTACTAACACTTTTAAATGGAGAGGTCTGTGTTGGGCTTACAAATGTTGGCGAAGTCAGAGGAGGAAGCCCGTTTCCTTCAGTATTGTAGAAGTGTAGATTCTCCTTTGGACAAGCACAAGAAAGTAATGCATCATCCTCTTGATCCTCATGTCCTCTCATGTTAAATTGTTTGACAGCTTTACTCTCTGCTTTCCCAGTGGCTTGGCAAGGATTTTTGGGTACCTTTGCCTTCACATGCACATCCTTCTCCCTGTGATGAATATGAATGTTCTCGTGGAGAACCGCAGGCCGATTATGGATGAATGCCCGGCCTTTGCATAAATCAGTGTATTTACTCACGATGACATGAAGAGGAGCAACCAGATGTGGAGGCAAAATTAAGGTGGTGATTCTTGTTCCAGGATATCGTTCAACTTTCTGCCAGCATCATAGAGATCACAGGTCTTTTTTAAAGTTTTAAATCATTATCCCTGCTGGGAAGCATCATTTGTTAAGCTGCTCCCAATCCATCTTTTTTCGACACTTTTCAGAGCACAAGCTACAGTGCATTGAAATACAGTGTATTTTCTTTACAAAGAGCAAAGGAAAAATTGTTTTTATTTTCCAGTGGAGTCAGGGAAAAGGAAGCAAAAATCAGCAATATATGATTAAGACTAAGATATATTTATTTTGGCCATATATATCATATATCAAACTTTAGTATTTCAGAGATTACAAAAATATAATTACATACAAAAAGTGTTAATCTGTTCCTAGTGTGTCAGAGAGAATGTGAAAATCATGCTTCTAAAGAAACATCATATTTTTAAAAATGTGGCGCTAAAGAGGAAAAGTGCATCACTGCCTAAATATGTGGCCGAGCTTTAATGGCAGTGTGTCAGTCAATGGCATGATGAATCTGTCCTCTGTTATGTATATGCAGGCTACAATGGGACGCACAAAGAACCAGAAACCATCAGTCAACAAGGAAAAACGGCATTTAAGAAACATGATCTAAGCTTCCCCACAAAGCAAGATGATTCACAAACTGCCCTCTAAAAAAAAAAGTCCCAGAATCTTAATGAATATAAGATATTTCCAAAGGGCCCTCCAATCACAGTATGTATTGTACTGTTAAAGTTGTGTGCTCTATAAGTGTAACTGGGTTGTGAATCTTTGTGGAGGAGCTGTCGTTGGGGCGTTTGTCACCACTTTGCGTGTAGCAAGCAAGTAAACTTGACATATATCCAAACATAAAACAGAAGCAGTGCAGATAGGGCTGTATCAGTTTTACTGGAGCGCATTGTCACTGCAGAGGAGGAATCTCACTGGGGGCTGGGTGGGTCAACAGATGTGAGGGGGTCAGCACAAAGGCTCACCTATTCAATGTCTATTGGACAAAGCAACTGAGAGAAAGGTGGATAGAAG
Source organism: Archocentrus centrarchus (assembly GCF_007364275.1). Taxonomy (NCBI): domain Eukaryota; kingdom Metazoa; phylum Chordata; class Actinopteri; order Cichliformes; family Cichlidae; genus Archocentrus; species Archocentrus centrarchus. The sequence continues at coordinate 19,285,089 of NC_044360.1, read as the reverse complement.
GACCCTGTGGGGGGGGGGGGGGGGGGGGGGGGGGGGGGGTTTCGAGCTCGTCTGCCGCTTGGCTGTTGAACTTTCTGACAATGCCGTGCTTAAAGGCCAGTGGAAATTGATCCTTTCATTTGCTCTGCAGTGAGCATGTGATGAATGGTGCTGCAGCTGCAGACGCGGCTCTAGAAACGTGTACTCAAGTGCTTTATCTTGAGTACATGACTGTAGGTAAACAATGCGAATATAGTTTTTTTTTAAATTCATGCTTCATTTTGTACAAATTACTTCATGATTGTAAGGCAGAATCATTCATTGCAGTGCTCTAGTCCAGGATCACCCAACATAACAGAGAGCTAGAAATATTTAATTCACAAATGTTACACATTCACCAAAAAAAAGCATTCTTTAAACTTACAGTGGGCCACTTATCATGTCTAGTAATTACAGTCAAATTAATCTAATATTGATGTATTTCTCTGGTACATTTAATGCTGCAACCTGGTGCAGAACGGCAGCTGATCCATGTCATGTAAAGAAGCAAATATTTTTAAAGTTAACTCTGATTCTGGGAATTAAAAAAAAAAAAAAGTGCAGCGAGATGGTGAAATTCCTCCGTGGATCATATTTACAGTGATTCATCACAGCTGCCCCATGGCCACAAGAAATAATAGCAGCCAGGGATATTTAGCTCACCATTTGCTCACCCATAAACAAGAAGGAAATGAAAGATTTTATCATAGTTTTTCATTACTGTGTGCCAGAACTCCACACCACCAACTGGGAGAGAAATGAATTCCCCCAGTGCTGTCAGCCCTGAGTCACCTCTTTTGTTCCTGATAAAGACATTCCTTAGTCTTTGTACCTTTTTTCAGGAGGTCTAGGGGAGCTTTGTTGCAAACCTACCCTGGCAGGTCACACAATGACAACGTATGTACTTAGATTTCACAGGCTTGGCAAGGAAAATTATTTAATCTTACCTGCAATTTTGGTGTATTGTGTACTACTGCAGCTGGGGAATACTGTATAACCTGTCTGGGCTCACACTGGAGATCTCTGTTGACAATAACATCCATCTGCAGTATTTTCTTTTGTCTCTGTACACGAGGCACTGTTCAGCCTTATTTTACTAACAGTTACCTACTGAAACTGTGTTGTGCAGTGTCTTGGTAACTTCGGTGCAACTTTATGTTGCTTCATTGGCTGATTAGGTGATGTTATAATGGAAATTTATAATCACAATTAATCCTTTTATCTTGTAAGTTGCTGTTTCAAAGATAGAAAACACTCAGAATCATTATTATACATGATATATATAAGTTTTTAATGGAGCCTTTTTTGACACAATCAAAAATGAAAATCTGTCAACAGTGTGTGTGTGTTTGTGTGTGCGTGTGTATTATCTTGTTTCTGTATTGTATTGTGTTTCTGTATCGATTTTTTTAGACTTTACTTTATTCTTTACTTTACATATTTTTTAACATAGATTTAAGTAAAGCAGCATTAATATAATAAAATGTAAATGTGTCCAAAAAGCTTATTTTTATCTGCAGCCCCTGGGAAAAATAAAAAACAAACAAACAAAAGCTGAAGAGTTGACATACTTATTTAGTATTAAAAAGCAATACTTACTTTAGTTAGCACATTTTATTTTTGCAATCCTCAGGAATATGGATTCTCTGTAGATTTAATATATATATATATATATATATATATATATATTGCTGAATATTCGAAAGAAGCGATATGTGTGTCAGCAGTGACAATTTGTTTCAGCCTCCCAGTTTAGGTAGTTGTGGGTGAAGCATCACTGCTTCACATCCTTCACTGAATACGCACACTCTCTCTTTCACTCTCTCTGTGACGCAGTTATAAAACCAAACTGGGAGCTTGTCCATCTTCAGCCTCGTCCATTCAGAGTGCAGAATGTAAACAAGCTTATCCCAAATCATGCAAGTTTGAAAATGCACTGTGTCTTTACCCAGGAATGCATTGTTTTTATATAGCCGCAGCTCACTCAGTATGGCTTTTTAACACTGAGCACACATCTGGTTTCTGGGTAGTGTGAACCTAACTGAGCACTGGCAAGCCTGAGCTGCTGACCACCAGTTCCTGCGTGATTAGTGTCCAAAGGTACAGGGCACGCTGCTGAAGGGTTTGTTCTGTTCCTCTCGGAAACACTACGCTGAAGACCTGTGACCTTATAGCTAGAAGCGAGAGGATTGGCATGGCAGATTACAACTCTGTGTTTATACTACAAAAAATTCTGCCTAGTACAATATCCTGCTCTGGCTTTAACCAAGGTCTGGAAATCTCGTGCACTGCACACACCGGAGTAGATCTCCTCCTCCTTCTACCCACCTCCTCCTCTTCCCTTGCCAACATAAACAGCAATTACGGCTGGCTCAGACAGCCCCTGAAAGAAGTAGGTTCTTGTCTGGAGGAAAAACAACCAATTAGCGACATTGTTCCAAAAAAGCAATAGAGATTCCTTTAATTTAACTTGCTTGGTCCTGCTCTGTGGGGTGGAAGTCCTTCATGAGCCAATGCCACTGAGAGGATCAGTGTTAATTCTGTCTCACTGTAGGATCCTCTGACATCTGGTTCTACCACGGAAGCTGGAAAACATCTTTAATATTCTCATGACAATCCCAGGGACATGTGGAAAACATCCCAAGACCTTAGTCCATAATGACTCCGAAAACTGAAGGCCTGTCTTGGTGTGAAAACAAAGGTTATATTCATGACTGGGTTATGCACTTCCATGGCAAGCCCTGTGGTTGTGTTTCTTTGAGCAACATGTGGATTCAGAGAAAGTGTAAAAATGTGTTCCTGTAAATTTTAGCGTCAATGTCGAGCTGCAACAAAAGCAGTGAAGTAATGTTTCCTGAGCAGCCTTTTATAATTCTGGGTAAGCTGTCCAACAAAAGCAATGGCCTGAGAAGAACAATTCAAAACGCATCATTAATTTTCATATGGAGGCCAGACACTCGCTGTTGCCTGCAGTAATAAAAGAAAAAAAAATTTCCCACAAATTTAAACAGTAATGTTTGTTGTAAGCAGCCAGTGAGCCAAACATGTAGCAAAGCACACAAACCTGAATTTTATCTCTTGCATATTCTTATATTTCTGTAAACAAAGAGGCCCTTAGAAAACAGAAACATTTTTAATCAAGATTTGGCATTAATGATTTTTTTTTTGTAACACCTGCCCATTTGTGTACAGCTGCATTAGGTTTACTGGAACGGTGTGAGTGGACACTAAGCAGCCAAGGGAAAAAAACGTCTTCTCGATGTGGCAAGAAAGTGAATCCCCACGGTTAAGAGCAGAGTCGTACTGTAAAAACATGAGTAACCAGGAGAATCAGAAACATATGAAATGTTATGCTCAACCTTTTATAATATTCCTGTCATATGAACAAGGCCATAATTATGTGGTGCTGGTGGTTTAAGCTGACAAAGAGGATGACTAAGCCATACTGCGGGACATTCTGTGCCCACTCATCTTCAAGCCTTAAGCCCAGGGTTCTCAGAAACAGCTGTAAAACACAACCGCAAGCCTGGCAAGGTGTGCTGCACCAGGCAGAACAATCCAATAGAACAAAGGTCTTTGTTCCTGGATTGTACCTAATGTGAAGTCTTTATAACTTTGCTGAATGTCTCTGTTGTTTGTCCTTGCAGATGGGGGTCTCTGTGGTGGATTCTGCAGTAGCTGGCCTGGGAGGTTGCCCTTACGCTCAGGGTTCATCTGGAAATGTTTCAACAGAGGACGTTCTCTACATGCTTCATGGCATGGGCATTGAAACGGTAAGTATGGCTTCACGGTGCACTTTGACAGTCCGGCGTGCGTAAGTGTGTCTGTGTCTAATCCCAACAAAACCAAAGTTATACAGTCTTGCAGAGCTCATTTACATAAACACATCATTCTGCAAACACACTGTCCTGTAGATGTTTTTTTTTATGATATCAGTGGTTTTACACAATTTGTACAAGACTGTGGTGTTGCGCACATGATCTAAGGAACAATTTATTTAACAATCCCTACCCCTGCTGGTAGAAAAGAATCACTGCAGGTTAATTTTCTGTCACCTGTTGCACACCTTTCAATTTCAATGAAAAACCTTCCTTAAACGTAACATTTCCTTTGCTTGTCTTAACCTTATTGTTGTAATTGGAGTTCAACTGATATTGAAATATTTTTGCAGGGTGTGAACATTGCCAAAGTCATAGAGGCTGGTTCCTTCATCTGCAATGCTTTGTCTCGCAAGACAAATTCCAAGGTTGCCCGAGCAAGAGGCACGGCACGCTGTGATGTGTCTCTGTAATGCAGCATCTTTAAATAATTCAGTCTGTTCCCTTTAAAGTGCTTCTCCATTGTTGTTGCATTCAGATTTGTTGCCTGTGTGTCTGTATTTGAATTGCATTGCTCCTTGTAGCTCATGTATGAAAAATGTCTCATTTTCAGTTTCCTACTTTAATGTTGATTTCCAGATTATATTTACAGCTGAGGACCTTTATAATCAGGTGAATAAGTACGTCTTTCTTAGATTAGTTTTTGCTCTGCGCGGTTTGATATAACAAAATTAAAGATTGGTCACACTGAAGGGAAAGTAACACTGGGCTGATAACTATCAAGATGAGTATTCATTTGTGATAGAGGTCTGGATTGATGACTCGATCATTTATGATCTGGGTCACTTTTATTTGTTTGCATCAATCAATGGCCTTATAAAATGATGTAACAGGTGTATGGGTGTCTCCAATATGCACTTTACTCCTCTGAAGACCTTTTGTAATTTGCTATGAACTTTTATAATTAATTAAAAATCAGACACCCTCTCAAACTACCACATCAACAGCATTTTAAAGGAAGTACAGATGAGTTTTTGTTATTAGGTTTGCCAAAGATTCTTAAAAAAGTGCCCCTTGATAGTTTTTTGTTTGTTTGTTTGTTTGTTGTTTTTGTATTTCAGAACCTTTTACCATGACATAAGCTAATGTCTGAGACAAATGTGGTTTAACGTTTTCATGTCTACGCCCTACTGTGCAATCTGTAAAGCAAAAAGTAAAGAATAAAGAAAACTGAACTGCTGTAATAATCTGCTGTGAGTGTTCCTGTTCTGGTCCCGAGGACTCATAGTACCGCTGACTTATTCATTGCATTCACCGTACATCTCCGTTTTCAAAAATCAAACTAATTAGGATGCCAGCAAGATGTCAACTGAGGAAGACGAGTACTCCACACTAATGAATAGATGTTGGATTTGCATAAATGTATTAAAATGTGATAATTGTCTGCCCATGGCGGTCCATCTTAATCACGTCCTCAAGGAGAAAATTATGTATTCATGTGTAGCCACACACAGAGCCAGTCCTGACCTCTCTCTACCCCTAAGCAAAATTCTGCCTGTGAGCCATGTAAACCACATTTAGTCACACCTGATACCCAGCACTCCCACTACAATCCTTTTAAAACAGTTTCCATCTGTAAGAACAGACTAAAGTAAAAAAAAAAACACTATTTATTCAATAGAATATGTTATTATCCAATATTAAAGTTAGTGGATTATAAAATTAAGTATACAATAATATTTTTTTTTTTTTGTTTACTTTATGTTCTCTTTTCATGACTAACAACAACTCTAGCCAGACACTTTGCCCCCTTTTTGGGGCCCTCTGCTGGCCACAAGGCTCCAAAGACCTTTCAGTATCCTGCAGAGAGACGCGTCATGGGGAAAATTCATAGAAAGAGGGGAATCAGATAGCTGCGACCCCATGATGATTAAATTAAAGATACACAAGATCAATCTTTTAAAAGATGAAAGGCTACATTCTCCATTCTCTAATATTTTGGGTCATTCTTTTGCCATGTAAAGCACAAAGTGGAAGATGAGATAGAAAATAAATTCCTGCCATTGTCAAAGAGGTTTTTGTTGATGTATTTCTGGATTCTGATAAAGTTTCTATGGTGGTTTTATTATTCTGGTCTTTGAATTTTTTGATTCCTGATTTGGTCTTTTTTATTCTAATAGTGAGCTGGATTTCTCGTGATATTGTTGAATCTTTGATTTCTATGTTTACTTCATGGTTTTCCTAGTAATAAGTAGCTGTTTTGCGATCCTGTGTTTTGGTTCATGTTTCCATTGTTATTCTAGCATGTTGAGCATTAGTTCAGTAAGGAGAGATCATTAGGAGGAATTGAACATGATTTATTGATATACAGAATTCAATTAAGCTTTCTGGCTATTAGACTCCAACGGCCCATCATAGCAGAATCCCAGCGGTGATAGGAATCAGGGCATGACCCCCCCCAGAGTCTAGACACAGGCGGTGGTGACGATAAAGATGGAGGCTTGGTTGGAGCACTGAGTGATTTGGGTAAGGTGGAGCTGGGGAGAAGGTGGGTTGCATGAATAACTGCCTAATCTTTTCATGTAACCTCTGAATAACAGAAAAGTTATTATACTTCAATTTGTTTTGCAGGACATTTCAGAAAAACTTCACGTATACATCCGATTAACAAACTCTAAAATGAATGAGAACATCACATGTAAGCTTTACATTTCCAGTTCATCAGATGTCACTGAGCAGTCCTTGTCTATCTTAAATCTTTCTCCATCTCTGAATGAAGTTCTCGCTCATTCATTTCTCTCCCTGGGAAATACAGCAGCTGTACCTTTAGCTAGCAGGCACACTGTGACAAACTGCACACATACACTGTGTGTGTTTGCTGATACTTGTTGAGCTGATAAAAGCGTTGCATTCGAAATCATCTGCCACATAAAAAACATTACTCCCTTTATGCTCGTTCCCGTTATGTAGCACTAGATGGTGAATTATCGCCACTGTAGTGCTTTGACATCTGCACCAAATGATGCATAGATTATATGTTCTTCTCTCTTTCATCTCTTTGTGTGAGATAAGCTCCGGTGATGGCTGCATCATTAGGACTGTCGTTGTTATTTTTCCTTCAATTTAGATTCAAATTGTTTAGATGTTTGAAAACATGCACTGACAGAAATAATACCTCCCTCAAGGGACTTGTCTTCTTCCCTTGTTTCATGTTTTCTTTCGAGTTTGATGACTGATGGATTTTTTTTTTCTTTTCAGTGGATTAAAAGGTTTTTATTTGTTAACTCCGCGTCCTTCACTTTGGAACCTACAATCCACACATTTATTGTGGCAAGTACCCATCACAAATTACAGCAAAACTTTCCTCCCGCTCCATGATAGCTGCAGTTGACTCATGGTGGTTTCAAATCAATGGGGACCTTTCTAGCATGTGTTTCCATGTAGGTCTGTGTCTACTTACTGTTGCCTTCTTTCCAACATACAGACATGGTCAAAACTGTTGGTACCCTTTTGTTAAAGAAAGGAAAAACCCACAATGGTCATTGAAATAACTTGAAAAAAATTACTTAAATTAATTTTGAATTATGGTTCAACAGAATTGTTTTTAAAAAACAAATTAATGAAACAGTACCCCTTAGAAAAGGGGGAAAATAAGTTGCCCATAGGGACATGTTAAACTAAGGTGTGTCCTGCAATTAACATCGCACATGTCTGTAAGTGGGCAGTCTGCCTATTTAAAGGGTTTGCTCCTTTATTTTATGCCCTCCACACAAAAGATAATACTGTATTGTGTTATCCAAGTGTAATACTTGGTGTACACTTAACATGACAGGAGAGAAAAAGCTTAAATCCTGAGCTAAAACATAATCATATTAATCCATATTGAACTGTAAATGACTTAAATTAAGCTCTTACCAGGAGCCAGATGGATTAAAATCTTTCCCCAGCAGAATAAATCCAAACTTACAAGCTCAGCCCTATAAAACATTTAAAAAAAAAAACAATTACAGCAGATCTCAGAATTATATCAGCTCTAATGACAGAACAACTTGGTGTCTTTGGCGCAATTAAAGTCAAACAAGTCCATTTATCTTGATGACTGCAATTCCGTCTCTTTTGCCACCACTCAGACCTCGTCACCCTGTCTCCAAATAGCTCAAAATGCTCAAGTAAGTGTGTTTACAAAGTCAATACAATTAACTCCTCTCTTCTGCTGTTTGGGCACAAAGGGTTGAAAGGGTTTGACCTGCTTTCCTATAGCTCCTGTTTTTATATCAGAGACCTGACATCATCTGAGCGAAGGCGCTTGTCTGTTACCTGAAGCCAGGATTAAATGGACCACATGGATGGGGATTTCTCAGTTTCTTTTTTTTCCCCACTACTTCAGGTTGGAAAACCTTTTTATTTGTTGGGCTTTCACTTAGATATGCTGCAACAAAAAATAATTAAAAAGGGGTCTAGTGATTTAAATTCTGATTTTGAAGGTTTTCTTTTAAAAACTCCTATTAAAGGAAACTGCAGCACTTTGAACAAACTGGGGCTTTAAGGTGCTCAGAGTGACGTTTATATTCAGAAACAGAAGATTCGAGCAAACAAGTGGGCAGAGCACAAATAAATCATCACAAAAGACTTGAAGTTATGACTTAAAGCAATCTTAGACTCGTCAGATGTGTTGTTTTTCTTAGAAAATGTCTTGGTGTGAAAGATTAACAACAACAACAAAAAAACCGACTGATTCTTGCTGCTGAGAGAGATTTCTTTTGTGAGTTCACACATAACCTTCCTTACTTTATTTATAACTTTAAACATAAAGGTTTTATATACAAACATATCATATGTTCTTCAATAAAGCGCACGCTGACATCGGTTACAAAGAACAAGGATGCACGACAAGAAACAAAAACAATCATACAGTAGCTCACAATGCTGCAATAACTATGTTTCATTGCAATAAGCAAGATTGTGCAACAGCTTTAGACACTTTTTAGATTCTTATTAATAAAGTAAACACCATTAGGCAGTATGACAATTACTCCAAGCATGCAGCCAGAGTTCCAGAGAGTTACTGAACTACAGTGAGAAGAACAAAGAGTCCTTGAACAGATTGTGTGACTCCCACAGAGCCCTCGCGTCAAACTCATCAATCACCTGCCAAATACCTTGAAAAATGAAGTGGGCCTTGGAGACGACAAAAAATGGTTACAGAAAGTACTCATTTCATTTAATGTCATTGTTTTTTTTATAAAGCTCACTGCAAAGAAAACCTATTGAAGTGATGAAAAATGAGATGGTGGCGTATGCAGCAAACTCAGACTCATCTGCAATCTTTTTGAGTTTAAAAAAAGAAAGAAAATGTCAGTTATTTAATTAAATGGAAATAGGAATAAATATCAGAGAACAACAACACAATTGATTTTCTGTGGATGGTCATATTTTGTTTTATCTCTCCTTTTTGACATCCTACAAGGAAAAAGAAATTAAAGTAAATTATAAAATAGTATTTTGGTATCATTAAATAGTAAAGGGAATTTTACATTGATTTAACATTGATGCACTTACCATTTTTTACTGACAATAATCAGAGGCATCAATATGACAACACCAGCAAGCAGGATGGTTGCAAAAGCATACAGAAGATAATCTGGAAAAAAAAAAAATCCTTATTCAAAGCCACTCAAAAATGCTTCCATAATTTCAGTTCATTTGCATTATAGTGCCATCGTTTAAAAAAAGTTACTTCCTAAATGGAAATTTACCTTGTGACCATGCATAAACATGTTCGGATTCATTGCTCTGAGGAGGTTTAGAGGGCTGATTGATGCTTTTTGAAGATGTTACTGAAATGCAAATAAAGCTTATTTATAATCTCTCCAATAATAATAAATGTTACATTTAAAAATGCCCGTTAAAAAACAAAAAAAACAAAACTACTTACCGAAGCGTGATCTGTTATGAAGTGCATTGTGAATCATACTGCATGTCAGCAGATCATCATTGTAGAGTCCTTCACATGTACAAGGATGGTGAAGCACTGTTCCTAAAGTAGCCAAAAAGGCCTTTTTACATTCAGAGTCGGCGCCAAGAATGAGCTCCGGATCCATCTGGGTGAAACATTCATCTCTTGGGAGGTCACTGTCAATGCACTGGGTTTCTTCAGCACTCCAACAGTTGACTTGGAAACTTTTTAATAAGCCTCTGTTTAATTCAGAGAAAACATGTGTTATGTGGAGTCATTGGGTGCTTTGATTTACAGGTTTTTATGTGCTGTGGTGGACCTTCCATTTTACTTCATGATAATTTCACATTATGTGATTATAATTAAATTGTGGTAAAAATGGCAGAGGGGGAAGTGCACAAATCACACAGGTGAAATTATGGATGTGTGGGGTCACAAAGGGGTGTTGTATAATAGTTTGTGAAAGCTTTTATTGCATAGAGATTGCCCTTAAAACATGCCCAGGTTGAAAAATCTCAGCACTGGATTTAATGAAAATATAGCCTGAAAATCTAGGTTTCCATTATGAAATCATCTCCAGTATGTACAAAGCCAGCACTTTGCACTTTGAATGGAAACACGCTGAGAAAAGGATAAACAGAACTATGTAAAAAGATTTTGGATAAGAGTGCTATTCAATTGCAGCCTTATATTTGACTGCTTTAGCCCCAGCTTTTCATAATTGTTCACTTGCGGATGAGAATTCATATTTTGCCAATTCCATCTCTGGCTTAGGATCTGCAGTTTCCTTCTCTTCTGTTACTGGCAGTTTTATTTGATACACCCATTTCCTGAATCACCCACTGTTTCACTTTTTAAATCTAGAAAGAGTTCTCTAATGATTAACACTCACATCCCATCACCCATCTGCAGCCATTGTTAAAACCTACCCTGTCATTCCCACAAGAGAAGTAAATAAGGCCAATTCTCATTCATTCTAACAATCTCACCATCAGCACCCCCTAACAAACGTCGTTCTTCCTGCTCCATTTTAGTGATTGTTAGTTTGTTCATTGATTGAATCCCTTCCTTGCATTTTAAACTACTTTCTTTCCTGGTGCACAGCCTATACGCAGGACACCTTTTTCTCTTTTTCGCATGCCTAACAGAATCAATGCTCCTGCCAGCTTTTGTGGTTCCCTCCAGCACTCTCATCTGTCAGATGCTGCTCATACATTTCATCTTAAGCAAAAAATGTATTTGCATTTGATTTGGTGGTTTCATCCCTGCACATTCATTTAATAATAATTGTCTAATAATCCTGAACAAAAATCAGAATTTTATTCATCAGCATCACCATAAGTGGCATTGCCGTAAGGCATATCACCCTGAGTGGTATGGCTGCAAGCCACTCCGAGCACACCCTGATGTTGGCTGCTAAGCAGGGTCGGGCCTGGGTGGTAATTGGATGGCAGACTGCCTGGGAATACCAGGTGCTGTAAGCTTGCAGCATGGTGGCACAGTAGTCAGCTCTGTTGCCTCACAGCAAGAGGGGCTTGGGTTTGAATCCACAATCTGGCTGGGACCTTTCTGTGTGGCATTTGTTTGCTCTCTCTGGGTACCCTGGCTTCCTCTCACAGTCCAAAGACATGTAGTTGGTAGGGTTAGGTTAATTAGTGATCCTAAATTGCCCGTAGGTGTGAATACTTGTCTGTCTCTCTGTCTTAGCCCTGCAACAGGCTGCCCTTGTCCCATGGCAGCTGGAATGGGCTCCAACCCCCCCCACGACCCTGAACAGGATAAGCTCAAGAAGATGGATGGGTAGAATAGTAATGGAGAGTGGCATACCTGCAGTTACTGTCCTCAGTGCACTGGTTAAGCACATGCTGGCAGATCCAGGTGTCGTCGCCACACGCGCCACTGTGTAAACCAGTTTTTATATGCAGACAGTTCTGATCCAAAGCGTCACACTCGCACATGACCAGCATCTCCGCGACTTTTTGCGGCATGTTCCCATAGAACTGTTGAGTCACTCGCTGACAGTGTTTGCTGTTGCAATGCTCTGACTTACATGCTTGGAGCACAGGTGCAAGGTACCTGTTGCAAACTGAATCACTGACACAAACCCCAACTTGGTCCACACAGGATCCGGCGCTATCATATTCTACAAAAAAGAAAGGTAGTGGATGAGTTTCCAGAATGCTGAAACAACAGTTTGGAATAATCTTCATTAGATTTTATCTGAGATTAACGTAATGAAACAATTACCATAATTTAATAAACCGCTTGACTGCCAATCCATTACTGCACTCCTCTTCAGCTGAACTGCTGTTCAAACAATCAACATGTTTATCTCTTCCTCTAACAAAAGCACAGTAAAGACAATCTTAACAGTCATTCTGTTGTGCAGTAGTCATGCATTAGATGGCCTTTGGCAAACAAAAATGTAATTTCACATCTGAATGTTTATCTTAGAGACTTCTGAGAATAAAGCACCTGGCTTCTGGTGGCATTGTGTGGCCAGTACTTGCATAGAGTCACAAAGCTCCCCCTCCCAGGCACACACGCACCCTCGCAGGGAAGGAAATTGGTACAGTATGGCTGGGATGGTAATGTTACAGACCTCTGAGCCTGTTATTTGGCATCCTCCATCTTGAATGAAACATAAGAGGAAGGCAGAAAAACAGGATTTTCCATAAGCGAGCAAGGTCTTGTTTGAGCAACAGGTGTTTCCTATGTGTCTGCTGCTGTGACAGTTTCCCCTGTGACGGCTGGTTATATCCTGATATAGGCTGATGTATCAAATTCAATGTAATAATGCTGGATTTTGATGTCAAAACAGACATACTGCATGTATTACAGGCATCAAAAGTGTGATTTATTTTCAGTTTATTCTGTTATAAACATTTTGCTCCAGGCTATTTCCTCAGTTATTACATTGTAGCCATTTTTCCATGAAGTGCAATTCAATTGAATGACCTTCACGAGGAAATGTAATTACTTTATATACATACAACCTACGTGTTCCGACCCCTGGTAAAACAGTATAATGGGAATGTGTGAATTTGTTTTTACCCTCACAGATGCCACCGTAAAATGCCTGTTCACTCTTGCACAAATCTGACATGCAGGTTTCCACAGCAGCCAAACAGTCAGAAGCCAGAGATGAAATCTGAGGAACAATAATCACTGAAATACAAGCAGACTGTAAGAATTTATTTCTTTGAGCACAATTCTTTTTTAAGTGGTTTCATGCCATTGAGATATTTTTTTCGTCTTGAGCTTTTATAGAAAAGGTAGTTTAAAAAATTAATTATGAGTGTCTAACATGACCAGCTGTAGATACACTTTGAATATACACGCATTATATTCTACAAAACATGAAACATTTCTAGTAACGATAGTTTTACAACACAAAGTACATAAAAGTAACACTAATAAACTTTTACAGTCCAAAATCAATTTTTATAGTAATGGCTGGCGTAAACTCACCGAGTATGACTGCAGCTTCCACACGTCTCAGTTGCATGATAACTATTGCAAAGCTTTGAGCAGACAAATGAAGCTCTCACCAGCAGCTGATCTCTTCCTCTTGCTGATGTCAGAATTTAAAGCCGAGGCACACCACCCACAGTCAACAGTCTGTAATGCATTTACTGGAGGCTGTACCCTGGACCACGTAATAAAAATGAGAACTGCAATGAGACACAGCTGCAATATTTTTCTTTATATGTATGTGTGATTCTAATAATCTCATCTCTTAGAAGGAATGCTATATTAGTTTTAAAATAACAAACTAGTACAAATAAAGGTCAAATCCCTTAAAAAACTAAAATATCACACAACAGCAGAGAGAGAGAGAGAATGTGTGTGTGTGTGTGTGTGTGTGTGTGTGTGTGTGTGTGTGTGTGTGTGTGTGTGTGTGTGTGTGTGTGTGTGTGTGTGTGTGTGTAATTTTACATAATGGTCCTGTGCTAACTGTCCAGTGTTTTGGACTTCAGGGTTTTGTTTATTTAATTATTCTCATATTCTCGGTTTGCCTCGTGCTTGTATTGTTTGTTGTGTTCTCAGTGCTCTGGTTTAGTTCTGCCTTTGTGTGTTCCCCAGTATAATGTTCCCTCCCGCTTGTGTCTGGTCTCCTGTGTTATGCTCATTCATGTGTCTGCTTTCTGTGTGCCTGTCTTCCGGTGCAGTGTCAGGTCTGCGTTCCTGTCTCCGTGTTCTGTGTTCCCCGTTTTACTTTGTCAGTCTCTCGTCTCTGACGCTTTGCTTTTAGTTTACTTCCTTCTGCCTCATCGTTTGGGATTCTGCTCAGTCATTCTCCCCAGCTGTTTCCTCTTCCCTAATTATCCCTCTCTGCGTATATAGTCTCAGTCTCCCTCTGTCCTTTGTCGGATCATCTGTTTATTCCCGCAGCCAGTTTTCAAAAAAAAAACTTTGAAGGACCTCCAGAAAGCCTGGAGAAGACCACTTTAGTTCAGGCTCCTTAGAGGAGAAATAAGGGATGGCTGTGTGCGTGTGTGTGTGTGTGTGTGTGTGTATATATATATATATATATCTGTGTGTGTGTTTGTGTAAAGATCACCTTACTTGCCTAGAAATTGTTGTCTTATAGTGATAAACAGGATTCATCCTCAGCTCTAAAGTGCTTTGGGGTCATTTAGGTCATTGTTTTGTTTTTCTGACCCATATCTTCAGTGATATTGGCTTTTATAATCAGGGATACACAAACTTCACTTGCCCCCAGAGCCAGTTGTAAGTTGGCTGGTGTAGAGGGTTGAAATGATCTCACTTCTGAGATTAAGTATCAAACGATGATAAAGATAAAAACAGTCACCCCTAAAGTTTTTTTGTTTTGTTACATTTGTAAATTTGACTGTCATTTAAGCACTGTTGTGAGTCCTGTGCAGTTTCACGTAATATGGTGCCATCCCACAGCAAGACGCTAGAGGGCGTATCGCGCTCGGGGTATGGAGTAGCTTTGGGGCACAGAGGAAGAATAAAACTTCCTGTTATGAAGCTACGATAGCTCAACGTGTGTGCCTTTTGCTATTCTCTACCACAGGTCAGTAAAAACACCTTACAATGACTGTGCAATACAGACCATATGTGTAGAGAAGGTTGTTATGAGAGACTTGTACAGGCCGGCAAAAGAAGCCGTTTGTGAAGCGATTGGTGTGTAAATCGTGGCTTATTGATGTATGCTAAGCGATGCTAATGCTAGCGGACTTGGCTAATGTGGAGTAGAGTGGGGAAGCTAACCAAAACTAAATGAGAAACTGCTGGACTCACATGTGAACTTTTACTCATGTGCACTCTATGAACAGTCATATGTTATTCTTCTGGTTATGATGTTTAGTTAAAGTACAGTTTTGGTGGTTTAATACCGAAACCATTAATGTAATTTGGTAAGGTGACTTAGTGAGTAATGGCGACTGTCGATGAATGACTCTTGATGAGAGAGAAGCGCCATTAAAGGAGCATTGCATTTTATATAGCTGATAGTTTGCATTATAGCATTAGATGTGTTTGTTTTATGAACAAAGCTAATTAATTGTGTAAACAAAATGGAACAACAGCTAAAGGTATGTAAAAATATAGTTCATTCAGGCACTTAATGCTGTAATAGGTGTTTCAATGGTTAAAAGCAAATGTGTTACTGTCTGTTACACATGTAGTTAAAAGGATCGAGTTAAGAACAGCAGTATGAGTGTGTTATGTGTTTATCTTTAAAATGAATGAGTTCTTGTTGTACATTGTGATTATAATTTGTTGATGGACTCAAAGAGACTCTACTGAATAGTTTTATGAAGTTGTGGAAATGTTTTGTGATTCATATTGTCTTGACTCAGGAGCACGATGGCCATGTTTTGTAAAAGAGACTAAAGTGAAAGGCCATTGGTTTATATTCAGTTTAGTAACACTTGAGGTATGTTTATAGATTTTCTGGTGAAGAATAAAACTTCCTGTTATGAAGCTACGATAGCTCAACGTGTGTGCCTTTTGCTATTCTCTACCACAGCACCACACGTTGGCACAGGAAGCCAGTTGCCCCTCAGACGACAAACCTAGGGAGGCAACAAATTTGGGGGCTCGTCCGGGATTAGCGCCCCCTGGTGGACGGGTGCTAATCAGCCAAGAACTGTGGGAGTCACATCCCTCTGATTAACAGAGCTAGCAACCAAAGCAACTGACTCCAGCAATCCACCGATGGCGACTCTACACGACCTACGGTGGGAGATCCAGCAGCAACTTCACCAGCTGACCAGTGCTGCCAACAGAGACTTGCTCTGTCAACTTGCAGTTTCCTGCAAAGAAGAAGGGGGTGACGATTTTCCTGGTGATGATGCCACGGAGGTGGAGTTCTTTGATTTCATCATTGACTTCTTGAGAAGCAAACGACTAAAGAATCTCGAGGATCAGGGGATGTCTCGTCTGCTGGTGTTTCGTGACCTCATCGATGAACTGCAAGCGGCACAGGTAACTGTTGAACACAACCACGCGTCTGATGAAGAGGATGCTGCTTCAGTATCAGAGACTGAACCACCTGTAGTAGCATCAGTAGTGAGTAAGAAAGTATCAAAATCAGTATTTGCTGATCCAGCGACTGGTTTAATAAAACTGACTGATGTAGCTGCATTGTTACCACATAGAGACTTTAAGATGCATGGTGGTCACATCTCAGATTTGGACTCTGACTTGAGTTTTAACAGTATGTGTAAGCAAATAGACGAAGGGCTGGCCGAGGGTTTCTCAGAGGCTGAAATTTTAAGGACCGTGCTTAAGATAATTAAGCCTGGTACCTTAAAAGACATGCTTATGACCAAAGATAGCCTGACCCTGGCTGAGCTAAAGCGTTTCCTCAAAGCACACCTTAGGGATAAAAGCAGTACTGAATTATTCCAGGAATTGAGTAACGCAAAACAACATGACAGAGAGAGCCCACAACAGTTTATGTACAGACTGATGGGGGTGAAACAACGTATTATGTTTGCTTCTAAACAAGGTACAGACTTTCAATATGACAGCAAACTGGTGCAAGGAGTGTTTCTTCATTCACTGTACCAGGGAATGAATGAAGAATGCTCATACATCAGACGAGACCTTCAACCCCATATCTCAGACATGGGTGTGACTGATGACTTTATTCTCGAAGTGATTACGAGGTCACTGAGAGAAGACACAGAGAGGAAAACTAGGTTGGGCCAGGCCTATAAACAAAAGACAATCAGTGGCAACACCGCCCAGCAGGATAGCGATAGACAAAATGCAGGTCAGATGCAAGCCGAGGTGCAGGCTAATCGCACTGCTATACAGGAGCTGACTGCACAAGTGTCATCTTTGGCCAGGAGCTTAGAGAAAGCCCTCACACCTGTTGTGAATGTGGCAACAGAAAACACTTATCTGTCTCCGCCACGTCCAAAACAGCCAGCCAAGCTGGAAGTTGAAGGCAAATGCCACCAGTGTACATCCCAAGGAAATGACACTTGCTCACACTGTTTCCGGTGTGGAAAAGAGGGACACAGGGCTATTGGCTGCTTACAGAAGGGTAATCTGTCGGGAAACCGGGTGAGGTCACTGGGGGGTAATGCAGATAATGCAGAGTCCCCCATTACAGAGAGGCTGCGCCCCAAAGAGGAAATCTCATCTACCAAGTCCACCAAACCACACCAAGTGTCCAGAAGGGAGCGTGTGGCCCAGCTGATTGGTGGTAGGTGCATGGTAACATGCTGCTTGGATGGGGTCAAACTCCAGATGCTATTGGACAGTGGGGCCCAGGTAAGCATAGTGGATAAGTCTTGGGTGCAGAAAGCTTTACCCAATGTACCAATTCAACCACTAGAAAGCCTACTGCAAGACCACCCCCTCAAAGTCACTGCAGCTAATGGAACAGATGTACCTTTCGATGGGTGGATAGAAGTCCTTCTTGAAATCACAAGTAGCAAACATGGCTCAGTTGCTCTTCATGTCCCGATGCTAGTGAGCCAAGCGGGTGTGAGCAGCCCATTACTAGGTTTCAACGTAATCCAAGAGATTATTGCAGGAAACAGTGATCAGACTGCTAAGGCCAATTTAGTGGATCTATTGTCAGAGGCTTTGAAAATTAAGAAAAATAGCATTGAAACTCTTGTCTCTGTTGTTCACACAATGCCACACCAGGAAGAGTCAGAACGCTCAACAGTGAGAGTGGGAAAGAAAGGACTCACCATCCACAGCAGTCGGGTCTGCGAGGTGAGATGTCGAATTAGAGCTTTTCCTGCAGGTGGAGTCATGTTGTTTGAGCCAGATATAGAGTGTAGCTTGCCAGATGGGTTGGAGTTGTTTCCTGCTCTTGTTGATGTACCGGCTGGTGCCTCTAAGATTGTAAGAATCCCAATCCAAAATCCCACAAAGCATGATGTTTTCTTGCCTCCGAAAGCAGTCTTGGGATTCATCGAGGAAATTGTTGAAAGTACACCGGTGAACATTCATCCAGTTACCCAGAAGTCAACAGAGCCACTCAGTGACCCTCTCCTCTGCACTACTCAAGTAAGTTCAAACCATGATGGATGGAGTGAGGGAAGAGGAAATTACAGGACTGCCCAGGGTGAAGAAAAATGGCACCCTGATGTCAGTTTAGACCATCTGTCTGAGTCTGACCAAAGCAAGGTACGGCAATTGCTTTATGAGGAATCAGATGTGTTTGCTCGTGATGAAGGACACATTGGATGCATCCCTGGCTTACAACTAAAAATCAACACAACCGACAATACTCCAGTCCAGAAGAGCTACAATTCCATCCCACGACCACTGTATAAAGAGGTAAAGGACTACATCCAAAACCTCTTAAACAGGGGGTGGATCAGGAAATCTGTGTCGGCCTATTCCTCGCCAGTGGTGTGTGTGCGGAAGAAGGACAACAGTCTGCGCCTTTGTGTTGACTTCCGGGAGCTCAACCGTAAGACCATCCCAGACCGTCATCCACTACCGAGGATCCAAGATCTGTTGGACAGCCTGGGGGGCAACTCATGGTTCTCCATCCTGGATCAAGGGAGTGCATACATCAAGGTTTTGTGACTGAGGAATCAAGACACTTAACAGCCTTTAGCACCCCGTGGGGACTCTACGAATGGGTGCGAATACCCTTCGGATTGACAAACGCTCCAGCCGCCTTTCAGAGGTGCATGGAGGGAGTCTTAGAGGGCATCAGAGATGAGTGCTGTGTGCCTTATTTGGATGATGTCCTTTGTTATTCAAAAACCTTTGATGAACATGTGAACCATCTGAGACAAGTATTTCACCAAATGCGACAACATGGTATCAAGCTTCGGCCCACCAAATGTGAACTCTTCAAGAAACAGATCCGATACATCGGTCGAATGGTTTCAGGAGAAGGGATTCAGATCGACCCGAAGGATTTGGAAGCAGTCTTGGCCCTGAAAGATAAGAAACCCCGCACTGTCGGAGAGATCCGGACATTGCTTGGATTTCTGAGTTATTACCGGTCCTTTATCCAAGACTTCTCACGATTGGCAAGACCCTTGTTTGAACTTCTCCAGAGCCCAACTGAGACAAGCAGTGCCGTCCGACCTCAGTCTGGTAAGGGAAAGGGTCAAGTAATTAAAGGGAACAAGGGACAACTCCCCTCCCGTACACCTGTAACTTGGACTAATGAACATCAAACTGTGGTATCAAGGTTGGTGGAGATGCTGACAAACCCTCCCATCTTAGCCTATCCAGACTTTGATCTTCCATTTGTGCTACACACAGACGCGTCAAATGAAGGACTAGGAGCTGTGTTATACCAACACCAAAACAACAAACTGCGCGTCATTGGGTACGGGTCTAGAACCTTAACACCTGCCGAGAGGAATTACCACCTACACTCTGGCAAACTTGAGTTCCTGGCCCTTAAATGGGCTATTTGCGACAAGTTCCGGGATTACCTGTATTATGCACCAACCTTCACAGTCTATACAGACAATAATCCCTTGACCTACATCCTGAATTCAGCAAGACTAAACGCTGTGGGTCACAGGTGGGTTGGGGAATTGGCCGACTTCCATTTTGATATCAAGTATAGACCCGGAAAGAAGAATGCGGACGCTGACATGTTGTCCAGGTACCCAGTGAACCTTCAGCAGCAGATGGAGGATCATACAGAAACGATGTCACCAGAGGTGGTCTCTGCAGTGTGGCAGGGAACCAAAATGGCACAAAATGATGAGGTCCCCTGGGTTGCTGCATTGCAATTAAACGTTGATGGTGGAAACACTGTGCCTTCAAACGGTGTCTCAAGCATCATACCCAAAGATATCAGAGCAGCACAACAAGAAGATCCAGCTATTAGAGAGGTTGTGTCTCTGAAGCAGAGAGCATGGACTCCGAATGAAAAGAGAAGAGAGCAATGTGTAAACAGACAAGGAGACTACTCTATGAGTGGAACAAGCTAGAGGTAGAAAATGGACTACTCTATCGGAAAACACATCAAAACGTACAACTGGTCCTCCCGGAAAAGCTCAAATTGGAGGTACTGAAGAGCTTGCATGATGACATGGGGCATGTAGGTTCAGACAAGGTTATCCACCTTGCCCGAGAACGGTTCTACTGGCCGTATATGCAACAGGATATTGAGGACTATGTGACAAAAAAATGCCCTTGCATAAAACAGAAACATCCCAGTGTCCCACAAAGAGCTCCAATGGCATCCCTCACCAGCAGTGCACCATTTGAGCTAGTTTCCATTGACTACTTGCACCTGGAGCCAAGCAAAGGAGGGTATGAGTACATCCTTGTCCTTGTCGACCACTTTACGCGCTTTGCACAGGCATACCCAACAAGGAACAAATCGGGAAAGACAGCTGCTGAAAAGTTATTTCAGGACTTTATTCCTCGGTTTGGGTATCCAGAAAAGTTGCATCACGATCAAGGACGTGAGTTCGAGAACAGCCTGTTCCAAAGACTACAACAACTGTCAGGAATTGCACATTCACGAACCACCCCTTACCATCCTCAATGCAATCCAGTGGAACGACTAAATCGGACACTTCTCCAAATGCTGCGAACCCTACGAGAAGAGAAAAAGAGTGAATGGAAAGATCATTTGCCTCAGATTGTGCACGCATATAATTGCACAAGACATGAAGCAACAGGATACTCTCCATTTTTCCTCTTGTATGGCAGGGCTCCACGGTTGCCAGTCGATTTGCTGTTTAGCCAAAGGAAAGAGACTGAGGCACGTAACCACCAAACCTTTGTACAAAATGGGCAGAGAGGATGCGAGTGGCTTATCAACTAGCTGCAGACAACAGCCTTAAGTCCTCAGCCAAAGGCAAGAAACAGTACGATAGACGTGTAAAAGGGGTCACTCTCCAGCCAGGTGATAGGGTATTGGTGAAAAATCTGTCAGAGAGAGGAGGGCCAGGGAAATTGCGTGCCTACTGGGAGAAGGTCGTACATCGCGTGGTGGAGAGAGTGAGAGATGGGCCAGTCTATAAGGTGCAGCCAGAGAGAGGAAGTAAGACCATGCGCATTCTGCATAGAAATCTACTGCTGCCAGTAAATGACCTACCTCTTGAAGAAGAACTTCCCGTGGACGAAAAGACCAGACGGAAGGGACAAAAACAACCTGAAAAATATGTTGACCAAACAGCAACAAGTAGCTCTGATGAGGAAGATGAGTATACTTACCATCGTGACCTCCGGAGCAGAATCCCATGCTACAGACTCGCAGACCCTTGCCAGCAAGATCCTGTTATTCTACAGGAGCGTCCTCAGCAACGGGAAACTGTCATGGCACGGCGGAAATCGCTAACTCAGCGCAAGTTAAATGCAACAGCCAGAGAGTTCTGTCCTACTAACAGGCAAGAATCTGAGGGCGAGCAGGACATTGTGGAGACTGAGGAGTTGGTCAAAACAAGGTCTGACCAAGTGGATGAAATGGATGGAGGAAACATAGGAGAAAACGACAAGGTAAGGAGGTCACAGAGGAGAGGGCGACCAGCAGAAAAACTCACATATGACACTCTGGGTCAGCCATCATACCGCCATTGGAGAACGGACATGAACGCCCTCTCAGCCAGCCAACCCTACGTGTCCAATCCCGGCTTTCCATCCTCCTTTTACCCCATCCATCCCCAACCATACTACCACAACTGGTACACTCTCATACACTGACGGGTCCACACAAATAGAAACAAATGTCAGGAGACATTCTTTGAGTGGGAGAGAGTGTAGAGGGTTGAAATGATCTCACTTCTGAGATTAAGTATCAAACGATGATAAAGATAAAAACAGTCACCCCTAAAGTTTTTTTGTTTTGTTACATTTGTAAATTTGACTGTCATTTAAGCACTGTTGTGAGTCCTGTGCAGTTTCACGTAATATGGTGCCATCCCACAGCAAGACGCTAGAGGGCGTATCGCGCTCGGGGTATGGAGTAGCTTTGGGGCACAGAGGAAGAATAAAACTTCCTGTTATGAAGCTACGATAGCTCAACGTGTGTGCCTTTTGCTATTCTCTACCACAGGTCAGTAAAAACACCTTACAATGACTGTGCAATACAGACCATATGTGTAGAGAAGGTTGTTATGAGAGACTTGTACAGGCCGGCAAAAGAAGCCGTTTGTGAAGCGATTGGTGTGTAAATCGTGGCTTATTGATGTATGCTAAGCGATGCTAATGCTAGCGGACTTGGCTAATGTGGAGTAGAGTGGGGAAGCTAACCAAAACTAAATGAGAAACTGCTGGACTCACATGTGAACTTTTACTCATGTGCACTCTATGAACAGTCATATGTTATTCTTCTGGTTATGATGTTTAGTTAAAGTACAGTTTTGGTGGTTTAATACCGAAACCATTAATGTAATTTGGTAAGGTGACTTAGTGAGTAATGGCGACTGTCGATGAATGACTCTTGATGAGAGAGAAGCGCCATTAAAGGAGCATTGCATTTTATATAGCTGATAGTTTGCATTATAGCATTAGATGTGTTTGTTTTATGAACAAAGCTAATTAATTGTGTAAACAAAATGGAACAACAGCTAAAGGTATGTAAAAATATAGTTCATTCAGGCACTTAATGCTGTAATAGGTGTTTCAATGGTTAAAAGCAAATGTGTTACTGTCTGTTACACATGTAGTTAAAAGGATCGAGTTAAGAACAGCAGTATGAGTGTGTTATGTGTTTATCTTTAAAATGAATGAGTTCTTGTTGTACATTGTGATTATAATTTGTTGATGGACTCAAAGAGACTCTACTGAATAGTTTTATGAAGTTGTGGAAATGTTTTGTGATTCATATTGTCTTGACTCAGGAGCACGATGGCCATGTTTTGTAAAAGAGACTAAAGTGAAAGGCCATTGGTTTATATTCAGTTTAGTAACACTTGAGGTATGTTTATAGATTTTCTGGTGAAGAATAAAACTTCCTGTTATGAAGCTACGATAGCTCAACGTGTGTGCCTTTTGCTATTCTCTACCACAGCACCACACGTTGGCACAGGAAGCCAGTTGCCCCTCAGACGACAAACCTAGGGAGGCAACACTGGCTTTACTAACAACTCCACGCAACATGAAGTCAATTTGAAGCGGGATCTTCTCATTATAGCTTATTTCTGCTGCTCCCTAGTGGCTAAAACAGTGATTAACTCTCATAACCCCCACTATCAAGATGATTTATTTATCAAGCACATAAAAAGTCAACAAATATTGATCAAAGTGTTGCACAATGAAGTAAGAAGCACTCAAAAATGAAAGGCCAAAAGGCTTAAAGTGCACATGAAAAAGTTACAACAGAGTCTGAACAATCAAGACCAGGACTGAAAACATTTCACGTTCAATCCAAAAATCAAGAAAATCTCGTGAAAAAAAGTCCAGCATGTGTCATTGTTGTGCCCAGAATGCTTTACACTTAACTGATAGTCATAGTTTTAAGTTTTTAAAACATTAACATAAAATAATAAATCGAATCTACACAATTTAACCAAATTAAACATGTCAAGCAGAGCTTAACAATCAAACCTTGACTAATTACAATCATCACGAGTAAGTGAACGGAAATCAGGGATCATTTTCATCTTTGTTTCCTGTTACTGTGTTTTCATTCTTTCATATCACTCTCGCCTTTTCCCTGATTGTCTTTTCAGTTTCACTTGATTAGCCTGAATCTGCTCATTTCTTCCTTTGTATTTGCAGTACAGCAATTTATCTTACAGATTTTCTATACTGCTGATTACAAGGATAATTATTACTTGCTTTGTATTTGTTTGAATCGATTATGCTCACTTGTGTTGTATGTCTGTGCATTCTCTGAGTTTCTGATGTGATAAGGTGCATTAGAATAAGCTCATTGGAAGGGAATTAATGAAAGGTACTCCTGATAAACTATGCAGTATGCAAAACCTCCTTATTTCTCTTTCTTATGCAGTGTTTGGGTCCACTTCCTGCCAGCACAAACACCATGAGCCCCAAGCGCCAAACATTTTAATGAGTCTGAGTTTTGTTTTTGAAGCTGCAAAGAAATGAAATTGTGCATGAATATCTTTGTTAGAGATTTAGGTTTAAAATTTGAAGCCTTCTTTTTACTTTGAGGTGCTCTCATTTGATAATTGTTCCTATATGTGGCTTTATGTGCTGCAGTCATAATTTACAGTTATATTCTGGTTGAATATGTCTGTGAAAATAATCTTTAAAAAAAATTTTTTTTCACCTTCTTTCAGAAAACTTACTGGTAGCAATAATAAATGACTTCGCTCATTTACTCACATTCATTGGTTGAGTGGTTCCCGAGAAAGATGCAACCCACTTTTTGATGGGACATCAGGTTAATCAGTGGAGTACTCTCTGCATGAATATGTGTGTGTATGTCTTTCTGTTCTGTACAGCCATTCATTCTCAGAAACTTCACCCTATTGCTGTGGTTCCAAGGACGTGCAGTGTGGAGTTTGAAGCTGTTTGGATGGGGGGGGGGGGTCTTCATTTTTTGGCTAAAAGTTGTTGCTGCTTCTGAACAGGGCTTACTCCACAGCCATGTCTCAAAAACTGTGTATATATATATATGTCTGTGTAGCTTTCGTTCACTGACATTCAAACTTGCAAGCAGCTAATAAAAGTCAAGGTTCTGTTTGATTATTCGGTATCAGCTCTGCACATCCAGGCAGTTCAACAACACACATACACACAAACATTTGTGCACACTGTTTAGTGAAGCCATCTTTAAAAAAAAAATAAAAAAATATGCTGAGTGTGTGTTAACTGTGTTTCTCAGGCTCACCTATAGTGACAGACAGGGCAAGCTGTAGCAATTATCTGTAAACGTTAACTCCTGCATATAAAATCATTTAAGATGTTGTCAAATACTGTGTGCCTGAGGTCAGTTCTAGACCAAGGTTGTTGAACCACTGCAGCAAAATCTTGACAACCCAAATCGGCCGTGTATTTTGCCTTTTCCTCCTCCTATGACTTCAGTGAGTGAGTCAGGCTGCAAGTTGCTCATTTGAATGAGTTTGAATAGGGCAATGTAGTGTTGCACTTATAAAAGAGAAGGAGGCTTGATGCATGCAGTTTGTACAGTAGCAAGTCATTTTTGGTGGGGAAAAGGAAAGAGTAGTGTTTGTGTATCACCACTGAGATGCCCTTGATCTGAGCCTCTGCTCTGTCTAACTGCTCTATCAGAGCTGCTAAAAGGCAACTTCCCAGTGTGTCATGTGTGAATAGGCCATTCCTGCAAGAGAAACAATAAAGTATACAAAAAGGGACGAAAAACACACATTGCACCATTCAATACAGTAATTTCTTAACAAGAAATGGTCCAAACATTGATACCAGGAGTTCTGGAGCAGAAAAATATCCTGATGAATCATCATATCATCATCATCAACATTTGCCTTTTTTCTGATACTGATACTTAAATCTATAACAAATAAATATTTACTCACACTAAAATTCTAAATAATTTAACAAAACACTTTTTTTTTAGCATACATTTTTCATCTGTGCAAACAAATTCAAATCTGGTCATGATTCCCTTTTTTTCTGACCCAGTAATGACTTCAGATAATAAGCAAAATATGTCATTTTTAGTAGGCAACAGAGTTATAATATTCATACTTGCTTGCAGATTTTGAACACAAAAAAATGGAAAGCACATCCAGGACATGTTTCTTGATTTCACATTTAGTTTCAGTGTAAAAAAAAAAAAAAACACAGCACAGAGTCTCCTGGGCTCTCAGCCTCCGAGGTGAATGTGACTGTGTGCTGCTCTTACCCAGAGCTGAAAAACTGAACCACAATAATTATGGTGTAACATACACTGTATTTTGCTGCAACACGTTCACTTTGCTCATGTTGTGCAATACAAACCTGGAATCTTTCAAATAAAAAAAACAGGCTTCACATTGCGGTCACGTTCATGCAGGGAGCACATTGAATATTCAGCTGTTTGATGAACTGAGCCGGCTTCATTAGCACACTCATTGCACATGAACATACATTTCTGGGCATTTACAATGAGGACTTCAGACGGACATGTGAAAATTAAAAGAATGGTTTTCTCAACCAGCTACTCCTCTAAAGCTACATATAAAGCAAATATTTAACACATTATGGCAAAGGTGATGTAATTAATCATAACTGATACTACTGCATAACTCTAACAAGTAGACCAAAACAAATGCAGAAAAAAATCATTTACAGTACAAACTGGCCGTGTGTTTTTAAAAAACACAAGAAATATTGAACACATCCAAATGATGCCATTCATAATGAAATCAGCATTTTCTTGAATTCACAAGTGATCATAAAAGAAGAGAGAAAGTCTTTCCTTTTGAAATGAACCAATAAAAAAAAAAAAAAAAAAGAAAAGGAGTCTGCACATTTCACACGAGTAGCTAAAAGAGCACCGTGTCCTTCAAGTCCTCACCTGGAATCTGAGACTACACCATCTGATCAGATATGCGTGACAAGTTGTCCACATTGTGAACTTGAGTGGAGAGGGATTTTCGACTGTCTGTGCTCGTTCTGGCCCTCATCCTTCTCGTTTGGGTTTCACGTTGGCCGCAGCAGTGACAAGAGAATGCCGATTTAAATTCCTCACGGAACTTCCCTTAACAAAACAATAACAAAAAAATAATAATAAAAACAAAAAACAGATGAAATCCAGATTCTGTTTAATTCTTCTATGCACCTTGTATTAAAAATAACATTATTTTAATCTACTGGGCATCATAGCAAATCATTCTATGAGCACCACACACACACACACACACACACAATTTATTATTTAGAAATTGACTGCTTTCTCAATACATGGTGATAGAATTAACCTTATCTTACATTAAAATAGCGGATGAGGAATATCAAGCAGAGAATCCTGTTGCTGGTGCCAATTTGTTCACTAGAGGGCAGTAATGAATCCTTAGAGGATAGTTAAAAACTTACCACTGAGGAAATTGTAGATGATTGGATTTGCAGCACTGTTGGCATATATGAGCCAATGTGAGAACGTGAACCATGCATAGACTGTCTCTCTGTCGTTTGTGTTCTTGAAGCTCCCAAACACTCTGGAGGTAAAATATGACATGACATGGTATCAGTTCTTTTTTTTTAATCATGCATTTTATCCCAATCCTTTCAGGGTGAAAAAAAAAAATCAATACATGGTTTACAGCAATTTTTCTTGCTCCAGGTTGCAGCAGAGCTTCTTCGAGAGATTATTACCTTTTCATGACATTAAGCACACTGATTGGCAGGTAGCACAGGGCGAAAACAAAGAGCACCACTATCAGCATGCGAGCCGTCTTCCGCCGGGCTCTGACTTGTTTGATCTCTGCACAAACTGTGCTGGTTCTAACCCTCACTGACTCCCCCGGCCCTGGAGTCGGAGCTGAGCATTTGATAGATTTCCACTTCCTCTGTAAGACTGATGTGCTTCCAGGAATCTGTTGATTCAGTACACAATAATGGAATAATGGATTCGTGCACACATCAGACACTGCGAGACCCCATTGTGAGGTTTATATTTATAGTAAAGCCTTAAAAAAACAAACAAACAAACAAACAAAAACACAAAGCAGAGGAATACACACCTGTTGACACCACAACTTGTGACATATCTGAATATATGCCAGGACCATGAGACACAGCGGTGCAAAGTATGTGACAATGAAGAAACAGGTGTGATACACCTTTGGGTAGATCTCAGCTGTTGAAAGAATAAAAGGAAAAACTTATCAATATTGAAGAGAAAACACAAGTAATTACTGAGCAATTAAAGACTCTAAAGCAGATAATGAGTGTCTATAGAACAGACTGGCTCGCTGACCCCCTTTTTTTAAGTGGCTTATTATTAACAGAACCATCTGCTGAGTGGTACAAATTAATTGCTTAATGATTAAGAGTGGGTAAAGATATATTTTTTAAAATTTTATATGCTATTAAAGATGTTCTGCAACACTGCTCCCAAAAATCCCAAGCCACAAGTGATTAAAATGTAGCCAATCTCCCCTTTAAGGTCATCTCCTAGTGCACCTTTGGGCACTTTACCGTGAGGCTGGTAGCCATTTTGTTGCCTAAAAGAGGTTGACCATTTTAGTTGAGGGTCTGCCAGTTGCGAGTGCAGCCATCCAGCAAACATCCACTTCTTTGTCAAACTGATTAAGTAAGGAATCCAACCAGGTTATTGTTTATCATTATTATTTTGTTCACATGACAGAACACTGTGAATTCACGTCACCAGTATCAGACACCACCTGAACTGTGGTGCGTACCATTGTGTCATCCTGCCATCCTGCATCGGCACACAGAAACATGTACCTCACAGCGTAGGTCTCTTCCTTAGGATGCAAATCAAGTTGAAGGGTTGCGATCTTGACATGCTCCAGGAAATCAAGCTTTGTGTCATGGTCCAGAATCCTTTTGACCCTGTGTGTTTTGTGTTGCTTCATTTTGCCTCTTCTGTTCTGGGTTTCTTTTGGTTGTGGGGGTTTAATTGTTATTTCTAGTTCCTGGTGTTCTCCCTGTATTCTGTGTCTTTGTTTCCCCCTTCTGTCTTCCTGTTTTATTTTGATAGTCATCTGGTCTCTGTTGTGTTCAGTTTTGTTTCCCCTGGTCTCGTCTTGGTAATCAGCGCCACCTGTGTTCCCACCTGTTTCCTCTTCCCTCATCAGTCCTCCTGTGTATTTAAGTCCACTGTTTTCAGTGCCTGTTGTCATCTTTGTCTAGTTCTTTGTTTCCCATGCTGTGTGCCTTGGTCAGTTTTCCCTGTTTTCTGGAGATCTAGTGGAGTTTAATTTTGTTCTGCATTCTTTGCCACTGGTCCTGCCCAGTCCTGGCTTTTGTTAGATCTAACAAATAAAGCTGAGTTTATATCGTACCTCTGTCTGGCATATTCTGCGTTGGGGTCCTCCTTCCTGCCTGCCACACAGCCGATCTGTGACACTTTGAAGATACACAAGCGGCAGTAGGAAATTCTACGGAGCACTCGAGGAAAAAAATTTTACAAAAGGAAAAAAAAGCAACTGAGAAATGCGTAGCTGTTGGAGTGCTGCTGAAGGAGATGAAATTCGAGGGGAGTTTGGACAAGTGTAAATCAGGTAAGGTTGTATATATTTATGGGTGGAGCTGCAGAACTTTGCAATCGGTCCTTGTATAGTTCTCAATTCAGAGTTATGACAGCCATTAAATATCTAGTCATTCCTGACTCATTCAATCCTCATTTTGTGTAGTTTATGTAACAAAAAACATCATTTTGCTCTTATTGTTCTGCCTGCCCGTCTTGCACTGCACATTTTCAATGATGACTGCAAGCTTATTAAAGAAAGTAATTTACACATCAAAGGTAGTCATTAAAGGTACCTACAGTATAATTACTGTAATTTGATGAATGGGAGGGGGATGAAAAGCTTTTTCTTTGTAAGGTTTTCCTCTTTGGCATCTTCAGTCACAGAGGCACCCTGACTGACTTCATCCAAAAGCATGCAAACGTCATCCATCCTGCTTTAGTGCTTTCAACCTCTGCTCAGCAGTCAAAGATTTCATGGATAAAATTCCAAATGACACTTAATTACACAAAGTAAATAATACTCTCATAGGTGTCACAACTATGCATCTATCCCCCAGTATACCTATTTATACAGGGGAGGGCAACAAATGTATCTGCAAGTAATATTGTGAATCATTTAGTTTACAGTTTAAGCTGTGCTTCTGGCAGCAAGGAGGAAATATTTTTTCATGTGTTTTAGTTTGGGAGGATCTTTGAAAACTAACCTCCCCAATGCTCATCACACACTGTGAACAGACTGGTCTTATTTGTGAGTTCAG
The DNA here is from genome assembly GCF_007364275.1 of Archocentrus centrarchus. Lineage (NCBI taxonomy): Eukaryota > Metazoa > Chordata > Actinopteri > Cichliformes > Cichlidae > Archocentrus > Archocentrus centrarchus. The sequence goes on along the minus strand of NC_044360.1, from coordinate 19,255,020 downwards.
GCAGCAGGCTACTGCACTCCATCACAATGGCCTGGGGGATCATGATGACGCACGACACAACCCAGATGACAACAATACTCTTGCGCGCCCTCTTGGCTGTACTCTTGAACATCAGCGGGTGGCAGATCGCATACCAGCGGTCTTGGGCGATGCAGCTCAGCGTTAGAACTGATACAGAAACGGAGATGGTCTGCAAAGAAGTTAAAAAGTGTGTTTTTAACTAGATATTCACCATGTCTGGGGTTGTTACAGACAATATAATGTAAACGCTAATGAGGAAAGTTATTTTCGGAAAGTATATTTTGGAAACCTAAATCACAGCTCGGTGAATGCTGAAGCATGGGAGACCTCCTGTGTTGGAGACACTCTTATCTGTGTGTTGCAGATGAGCCCATTCACTTCAGAGCAGCAGCACAAATTTCATGTGCAGGTTTAAACCCAGTGGGTGGTCAATTCTTCTGAGAAATAAAAGTGAAGGTTCATTGTTTTTTTTGGTTTTTTTGTTTGTTTTTAAATAGTTAGCTTATGATTCCAGGCACACTAAAATCACATTTGCTGCCTAATTTAAAGTGTTCGGTTAAATGGTCTTAAAAAAAAAAAAAGAGCGATTAGAAAAGCGTGCAACTTCAGACGGACATGTGAAGAGGGCACATTCTCATTGTCCTCCAAGTGACAGAAGGTCAGTTGTGCATTGACAGGTTTATTGAGTTTGGTAGCCTTTGGATGAATCCTGAGTGGTTTAATTGAATTCAATTTTATTTATATGGTGCCAAATCACAGCAAACAGTTGCCTCAAGGCACCTAATAGTGTAAGGTAAAGACCCTACAATAATTACAGAGAAAACCAAACGGCCAATTATGGAAGTGCTCTATTGGGGTGATACAGTACTATGAGGTCTGATAAGATGGGGCCTGATTATTCAAGACCTTCTATGTGAGAAGAAGAATTTTGAATTCTATTCTGGAGTTAACAGGAAGCAAATGAAGAGAAGCCAATATGGGAGAAATGTGCTCTCTTTCTAGTCCCTGTCACTACTTTAGCTGCAGCATTTTGGATCAGCTGAAAGCTTTTCATGGAGTTTTTAGGACAGACTGATAATAATGAATTATAATAGTCCAGCCTAGAAGTAATAAATGCATGAATTAGCTCTGAGACAGGATGTTTCTAATTTTAGAAATATTGCACAAATGCAAAAAAGCAGCCCTACATATTTGTTGTTACCTCCGCCAAGGAGGTTATGTTTTCGGTCGTGTTTGTTTGTATGTCAGCAGGATTACTCCAAAAGTTATGAACGGATTTCAATTTTGTGGAGTGGTTGGAAATGACAAGAGGAAGAAGTGATTAAATTTTGGCGGTGATCCAGATCACGATCTGGATCCAGGAATTTTTTTTTAAGGATTCTTCACTATTGCGGGATAGGGGGTTACTGTTGTCTGGGAAAGATGAAAGATTATTTCACAGTATTTAGATACACGTATTACAGCGCCAGTGACCCTATGGCCTTGGCGGAGGTTTGCGCTCTCTGAGTGCTTCTAGTTTAATATGTGTTTAACACTGAAGGACATATCCTGGTCAAAATTGACTCCAATTCTCACAGTGTTACTGGAGGCCAAAGTAATGCCATCCAGAGTAAATATCTGGTTAGACACCATGTTTCAAAGATTTGTGGGGCTGAGCACAAGAACTTTAGAAGCAGGAAATTACAGGTCATCCAGGCTTTTGTCATTAAGACATTCCTGCAGTTTAAGTAACTGATGTGTGTCATGTGGCTTCATACAGTAGATAGAAAAAGCTGAATATCATCTGCATAACAGTAAAAATTGATGCAATGTTTTCTAATAATACTGCCTAAGGGAAGCATGTATAGTGTAAATAAAACTGGACCTAGCACAGAACCCTGTGGAACTCCATAATTAACTTTGTACCTTTAATACCTATAGCAAGCTCTAATCTCTGTAATAAAATGTTATGGTCAACAGTATCAAAAGCTGCACTGAGGTCCAACAGGACAAGAACAGAGATGAGTCCACTGTCAGAGGCTGTAAGAAGATCATTTGTAACCTTCACTAATGCTGTTTCTGTACTGTGATGAATTCTGAAACCTGACTGAAACTCTTCAAATAAACCGTTCCTCTGCAGATGATCAGCTGTTTTACTGAGGGCTTTTTTTTTTTATAGAGCAACAAACTCTTTTGCCAGGCTAAATGAGCATCTTTTAATTTAGTGAGATGCCATTCCCTCTCCAGCTTACGGGTTATCTGCTTTAAGCTGCACTTTTGTGAATTATACCACAGATTCAGGCACTTCTGATTTGAAGCTTTCCTTTACAGAGGAGCCACAGTATCCAAAGTCGTACACAGTGAGGATGTAAAACTATTGACTCTACCTCACTGGGAGCAGAGTTTAGGTAGCTGCTCAGCACTGTGTTAGCACATGGCACTGAAGAGCATAATAGTGAAGGAATGTGCAATCCATTAAAGTAAATGTAAATGTTACAAAGAAATGATCAGACAGGAGGGGGCTTTCAGGGAATACTGTTAAGTCTTCAGTTTCAATGCCATGTTAGGACAAGATCCAGAGTATGATTAAAGTGGTGGGTGGACACCTTTATATTTTGAGAGAAGCCAATTGAATCTAATAATAGATTAAATGCAGTATTGAGGCTGTCATTTTCAGCATCTACATGGATGTTAAAATCACCTACTATAATTATTTTATCTGAACTGAGCTTTAAATCAGATAAAAAGTCTGAGAAATCAAAAACTCTGAGTAAGGACCCGGTAGATGATAGATAATAACAAATAAAACAGTTTTTTGAATTTTCCAACATTTTCATCCTGCTGTAACCAGGTTTCAGTAAGGCAGAATAAATCAATGGGGGATACGTGTTTGCAAGACAGCAGGAATAATCTGTGACATTTAAATGCTTTGAAAAGTATCTTAAACGACATTCCCACACACAAAAAAATGTGCTACATTCGGGCCTAAACATTATTTCCACCACACTGCACATTGTAAGTTGTCATGATCATTTTCCACTTGCTTGCATATTATGCTGAGAGATCATGGATGAGCTTAATCCGGATACCAGCTGCACGTTGAAATGTGGACCCCTTTTCAAAAAAATCATACAATGTGCTGCTCCTGGCTTCTGTTGCACCCTGCTGTGAACCTATTCAAGGTATTACAGACCTCCAGCATCCAATCTAGAAGAGCAGAATGGGAATCATACCAAAATGTTGCAGAAAATGAATCCCCAAAAGGGGAATTAGAGAAGATCCTCCTGGATTAAAAACACAGCAGGAGATGGTCCTTAAAGCAAATACTGCAGCAGTAGGTATGGTACAAAGCTCAATGGTGAATGTCTCCATGAAAACCTTCAAAGGGATTGCTAATTAAATGCCATGAGGTGCAATATGCTCCCACCTAACAAACGAGAATTCATATTATATTAGAATCGCTTTACTTTAGAGCTGCATCCCCTCAGAACATCCTGTGCACATTAAACTCATGCAGGCATGGAGCTATAATTCACTTTGATATACAGTAGATGTGTGCATATACAATGTAATAAGACCTATTAGGTGTATAGGATATGTGTAGGATACAGTGGGACATCAGTTTAGTCTCTCAATACAAATCAGTGTGACCAAGATTATCAAATAAGATCTTCTCTTTTGCACACACATTTCCAGAGTGGCACGACAGCGGTGCTGCCTGAGGCATTAAGTTACTGTAGAGTAACATCAAAGGTCTCACCCAGTGCACATCCTGGGGGATATGAAAAAAGCTTTTTTGCCCTCATGAATACCATGAAGAAAAATGTAAAAATAATAGAAATGTAGGTCAGAGCTTAGATTCGTGGATGCTTGGAATTGTTTATGAAAAGGTCAAAAATTTGAATAGCAGATATCAGGGTTCAACTCTTACCTGGAGATAAGGGACAATTTTGCAAAGAGTGTTTCCAAAGAACCACGTCTCTGTGATGTCTACTATGAGACTCGCAGGCAGGCAGATGATAGTGACCAATACATCCGCCAGGGAAAGATTCACTATGAAGTAGTTGGTCACTGTGCGCATGTGACGGTTTTTCCACACTGCAAAACAAACTGAAAGTGATGCACAATCAAAAATGGGCCAAAGAAACATCTATAACATCAATGTATTGAATTTTATTGTAGTGATCAGTGTCGTGAAAGCACGCTGTCAGTAACAGAGTTTAGATTACAGTTTTTCTTGATTGCTTTGGTGCAGTTCTCACATCAGAAAAGTTATTCTCACCACTCCTAATGCAGTTCTCAAAACAGTTAAGTTATTTTTCATAATACAGACTCATCTGTGCAAAAAACACCTTTTTCACACACTGCAAAAATGCAAAGTCAGTTAATCACTTCATCTCTGTGACCAATGAATGTGACCATTTCAAGACTTGGACGCCAAATGGTTTTTTTGTTGTTACAAACAAGTTATGCAAAAGATCATCTATGAATGCACAACACATCGGACCTTGACCCAGATGGCACACAGAGGCAGAAGACCACAACGGGTGCCACTCCTGTCAGCCAAGGACAGGAAACTGAGGCTACAATTTGCACAGACTCACCAAAATTGGATAACAGAAGATTCCAAAAACGCTGTACTCCAATGGCCTCCAGAGTCACCAGATCTCAGTCACCAGTGGAGCAACTTTGGGATGTGGTTCAAAGGGAAATTTGGATGAGCAGTTGACAAATCTGAAGCAACTGTGTGATGCTGTCATTTCAATATGGAGCAAAATCTCTGAGGAGTGTTTCCAGCACCTTGTTGAATCTATGCCACAGAGAATTAAATGAGCTCTAAAGGCAAAAAGGGGTCCAACTCAGTACTAGCAAGGTGTACCCAATAAAGTGATTGATGAGTGTATATGCTGTATAGCATATGCTTGTGTGTAATTAGCAGTCTATGACACAAGAGTATGTATTTCTTTTTGTTTCAGTTAAACCTCTTATGAGGTTTTTAAAAAAAAAAAAAACCTTCTGAGAATGTGTTGATATTTGTTTTCAATTGAACGGCGTTTCATTGCTACCGCTGACAGTGTGTGACCGACCTTGCTCTTTCATACATACTTGAGAAATGTTTGAAGTATTTTGATTGAAAACACTAATGCAATGCTGAAAGTGAGACAGCTAGAGTTCTGACTGTCAATACTACAAGCTGTTTTGATGCATTTTGCATCAACACAATGTCAAGTATTGTGTATTGGTATCTATAGAAACAATAGCAGTGTGTAGAAAAACAATGAGAGAGGGTAATGTGGGTGGGGAAATGTGTCACTGATTTGAGAACTGTATTGAGAGTTGTGAGAATGTCTCACATGTGAGAATTGCACCAAAGCAATTAAGAAAAACTGTCAAATTAAATTGCATCTTTGTTCCAGTTGCCAAGATATTTCTAAATCAGGAAATTCATACAAAGCTTCCATAGACATTAAAAGAAAGACATGATGTACAGTACTGCGCAAAAGTCTTAAGCCACCCTTCATTTCTTTATATTTTCCTTGGTAAATGGGAAATAGGTGCAGTGATTTATAGAAATGTGCAAACATAAATGGAAATTCAGTATATTAGGCAAAAACAAAGTTTGTACAATTCTTACAAGCTTGAAAGTCCGTATTTGGGATGACCGCCCTTATTCATGGCCCCGGACTCTCTGAGGCAGCTTTCTTGTCATTTTTAAGTACTCTTCAGGAATAGTTCTCCAGGCTTCTTGAAGGACATTCAAAGCTCTTCTTTGATGTTGGCTGCTTTTTGTCTTGTTCTCTGTCCAGATGATCCCACACTGCTTCAGTAATGTTCAGGTCCAGGCTCTGGGGAGGCCAATCCATGACTGATAGTGTTACATTGTGTTTTTCAAGCCAGGTATGTGTGTTTGGGATCAGTGTCACACTGAAAAATGACGCTGTTGCCACTCAGACACTTTCCAGATGGTATTATATGGTGGATAATACATTTTCTTCATTCATAATTCCATCCATTTTGACAAGATTCCCAACACCACTGGCTGAAATGTTGCACCAAATCATGACAGAGCCTCCACCATGTTTCAGAGATGACTGTAAATACTCATGGCTCTTTCCTGACCTCCTCTGTACATATTGGACCAAAATTTTAAAATTTGAATTCATCACTTTCTAAAAACTTTTGTCAGTGATTTTCAGTCCAGGTCTTGTGTAATTTGGCGTACCTCACCTTTTCCCCCTTCCTTCAGAATGGCTTCTTGTAATGAAGCCTGGTACCGCCCCTCTCATTTTGCTCTCCCTCTCTCACTCCCTTGCTCTTGCCTCTTGCTTTCTCTCCAGCTCTCAGGGGTTTGTGTGACTGTAGTTTCCATCAGTCGTGGTCAGGGGCTTGAGTGTCATAATCTCATCTTCCACAATACTTAAGGACAGGGTTTTCCTTTATCCATTATTTAATTAGCTACAAGTGGTAAGTCAAAATAGTTAAAATGTCTATGTTTATCTCATTGTGTGTGATTCAAAGTCTCATCTTCTTTCCCTGGAATTCCTCATGTGTGCTGCCCTCAAGATCCTCATCTCATAGAATAACTTCCATTTGGACTCAGTGTCCTGTAGTGTGCCCCTCCAGCATCATTGACCCTAACATGCCAAAGACTATAACATCTTGCAAATGTACCTGCCTGCCAGTTCCTCAAAACACACATTACTAATTGGATTGCCTCTGTTAATTAAACCCAAGTTTGTAAATAAAACCTTTAAACTGTGCTGTGAATCTGAATCCGTCTTCGTGTCTTTGTGTTGGTCTGCAACCATGGCACTTTTTGACAGCCACCCTTCCACTGGACATGCCTCCCTTAACCATAAAAGAGAAGATCCATATTCTTTCACCACATATGTTTATTCAGTATACAAAGCACCAGCTTAAAACACTGTGGAATAATTTTGCCTGCTTGTGAACCAAGGCAGGAGTTCACATCTTGAAAGCACTGCTCCTTCTGTCGTAGCCAAGCAGACAGTAAACAGAAAGTGACAGAAAATGTGTGCAAACCAAGAAAATTTTAATAGCCTATGACAAACACTCGAATCAAATTGGGAGTTAATAACTGTAAATACACTGAGATTAGATGAGGCTTCAGTAAAAAGTAGGTGGATCAACTGAAGGGCTAGATGCATCTCTCAGGCTCTGTGTCAGATATTTACTGGATTTTTTTCTATTTCTTAAGGACATTACTTTCTGTTTATGTGCTGTAGATTTTTCAGTCTGCCACTTCTTCTTTTGTCCTCCACTTTCCCAGTTTCCTCAATTTTTGAGGACACACCGCAAATTATACCAAGTTTTCAGCAAACAGCACTTTGGGAATCACCTTGCTGGTGCAAAAATATGATTTTATGCCTGTCAAACTGTGTTATCTTTGGTATTTTTAGTAGATTCAAGTAAAGAAATGGGAACAAATTATGTGTTTTTGTGATGGGCTGCTAGCAACAAAGTGCCTAATTTAAATACAATTTGAAAGGTTTTTGCTAAGTTGTCTGTTATACAACACTGGTTCATCCTTTGAGTTAGGTTCCTTTTTCTGCTTGAATGATTCATAGGTCAGTATTGAGTGGCTTAACAAAGCAGAAATGCATTCCTCTGAAAATGATCATGCACAAAGACTGAACTGAAAATGAGTTAAGTGAGTAAAAAAAAACTATTGCTCAAAACTACTATAAAAATTTCCAAGAAAGTCTGGCTTGTTGGAAGTAAAATATAAAGAAATGTGGGGTGGCCCCGACACCTTAGCACAGTACTGTAGGTTCAGATATTTTGCCTTGTTTGTTTTTCTTTGGGCACAGATGAAATTGGTGGCGTCACCTGTCGAGGTAATAAAATGCATCCTCTCTCCTTTTTCATGCCACAGTAGTGGATATTGCATAGCCACAGTAAATACGGTGGGAGATAGCTGTTGCTTCTGAAATAGTTTTTAGTATTTATTCTTGTGCACTGAAATTATAACCTAGAAAATGAAAAGAGTTGGAGGGCTGGTAGAAAAAATGGCTCTGAAGTAGCAGAAATGCATCTTTTTTTCTTTCTTTCTTTTTTTTTTTTTTTTTTACAAAATATATATTTGCAGAAGGAAAAAAATAGCACTGCTGAAAGTAATAGTTTCAGTCAGGGAATCTTATGCATACATTTGCCAAAGGCTGCCTAACTATAACAAGCCAAGAGGTTTACAAAGGCATCATGTATACTTTTTAAAAAACTTGATTTTGTTTCATAGCTACAACACAGTGAATGACATATACAGCAAAGAACTCCCGCTGCAAAGTTCACCTTCTCTCTTTCCTGTGCTGCTGTTCTAAGTTTTTGTTTCTAGTCAGGAAAAGAATTATAGATTAGATGGCACTGCCACAGAGAATTGATTCACTCCAACAGGAGTTCCTGGAAAAATACTGTGATAGCTGACAAGAGAACGCATAGACTGCACAATTAACAACAACAGAGTGTGAAATTACCTGGCAAACAGAGACCAGGGTGGGTTTCAGGTGCAGAATTCCTATTTACAAAAGACTATTTACCTTTTAGTAACAGTATGTGTCTGCTTCATGCTCCTGCTCCTGCATCATTCATAAATTACACCAAAGGACTAAGATATTATATCCACTCACTTACAAAGGGCATAATCTTAAGATCCGGATTTCCGTGGATGGTAACTGCTCCAGCTTTTGCCAAGGCAACATGATGAAGGCACCGATGTGGGGGATTGACTACTGACCATCAATAAGGTGTTGGGGGATGTGCTAGATTAAAGTACATTCAGAGAAGCCTCCATCTCACAACATCTCTTTGCCAGATAACACAGGGCAGCTTCAGAGGGACAGCACACTGGGCTCTTTCCCAGCAGACATTCTCACTTGCCACAGCAGGAAAAGCACAGGTGCAGGTGTTAGTGATAACACATGACAAACAGAATGTAGCCACTGCTGAAATTATTTATTATGCATCCACTTTAGAATGAATAAGAAACTGGATTTGCTCTGACTACACCTTTGCATTAGCTCACAAAATTAAACACACCAGAAAGAATGATAAAGAAAGAAGTTTTCCTGCCTTAACAGCTGGAAAATGCCAACCAAAAACTCTGTGCATACCCACACTGTCCAGGCTGGCTTTCGGGCTCTTTAGTTTGCTCCTAAATGCATTCAGTACTCTGTACATTCAATTATGACTGTGGTAAGATATGATTATAAAGAGGGTTCATATATTTACTTTTCCTCAGGCCTGTATATGTGACATGATACTGCAGATCTGCGGTGAATTATATAAGGAGGAGAAGAAATCTAGAGAGTGATTGAACTATGCAACACATCAAAGAGAAGATACAGTCAACTTAAATTATCTTCTTGTGCATATCTGATCAGTGCTTTGAATATGAGAAGTTGCTACAATGCTGTGAATAAATCTGAGGATTCTTGAATAGGAAACTTAAAATTACTCAAAGAATAATATTGAGGTCAACACGTGCTTGGTTCCACTGTTTTAGATCATTTTGCAGTGAGACACACTGCTCCGATATAACATTCTGCCGGTATGTTAACATTTATGTGAGCTACTGATGGTCTATGCATGTCTTTTCTGCTGGGGAAAAGATGTATATAAGCTGCTTTTTTTTTTTCTTCTTCCAAGTGCTTTCTGTGTTTTCACCACTGACTGCCATTGCATCACTGCGAAAGGCGATTCAAACCTCAGCCAGGGCAGGTCCAACTGGGCCTTTCAAACAGTGGAGTTTGCATGTTCACTGAGTGCCAGTGGGGGATTCCTGCAGGAACTCTGGCTTCTCTCATCATCAAAACCATCATGGGTAAACTCTTCTATGAAGTGCTCTTGACTAATGCACTGGCTTAGAGTCTCTGGGCACTGCCTGTGGCTGCAAACTGCTCACTATATGTGAGATGTTTGCCAGTAAAGGATATATATAATGTTAGTTTAAAGCTTCTCATGCAGGTAAAGGAGCAAAAGCACTACAGGCACTGTCAAAAACTGAAGCATTACATTAAATCCACTTTCAGCTGCTCTTTATTCACAGGTGTTTGACACAGCAGGTAGCTCTGCTTGTTTGATTTGGCAAATATTTTTACACCAGCTGACACAACCCCCAAGGGATTTGTGTCTCCTCCTGGGATTAATCTAGGGAGCTTTCGTTTGTTAGGCAAATGTGTAAACCACTACACTTACATTAAATACGGTAAAGCCATGGAGGATGAATGGACCTTTCCTGATACAGAAATCATCCGATATACTGTATATTGTATATACATCCTCTACAAAGAGCCATACAGATTTTTAAAAAGAAATGACCTTCCATGACAGGGAACAGCAAGCTTTAACCTACCATAACCAAAGCTAATTAGCCTGTACTGTACTGATTATGATCAGTTAAATAAATAAATAAATAAATAAGGCCAAGATTACAAGTGTAATTTGTTAAACAATGTGCAAGGGCAGAAGATGAAAGGAGAGTCTCTGAATGTCTCTACAACAAACAGCAGGAAATGAAGGCGAGGAATCATCCTATGGTCCAATTTAGCCTTTGTTCATCCAATTGTTGACCTCTTTAATCAAGTCGGTGTAAATGTTGAGTCCTGCCCAGGTATCCTTTTTCCGATAATGTCCAAAGGAAAACACAATCTTAAAGTCATGCCATTTCAGATAAAGGGCAAGCAAAGTGGAGAGAGTGTGCATCACACAAACCTTTAGGGAAGCTGCATAAAAGTCACCATCACGTCAGTGTATGTCAGGCAAAGTCACTTTGATTTGACAAAGCCTGATATAAAAGTTTGAATGAGATAAAGATGTTTCATTAAATGTGTGCATCTGTGTCTTTGTCTAAGTTACATCTAATTTTAATCTGTCTTACAATATGTTCTGCAGCAAATCACTGTGTAAGCAAAAAAAGCAAAGAGTCCGTGCCACTTTCTGGCTCCTGATTACAAGCTCCATCTTGTGAGAAATGATTTATCCAGTATTACCACAAATATGTCCATACTGCAGCCAAACCTGTGTTACGTTCTTGCTCCCTTTTGTGCAGCCTCACAAGGATATGAATCAGGCTCAGCAGGGAGGCAGATACGATGATTTAGGCTAATCTAGGAATGATTTCTAATTAAAATTGACAGCTTTCGCACAAAACAGTTGTTGCCATTTAAGACAATGTTTTGTTTTTTCATATTAAATCAAATAACTACCTGAAATACATGAAAGTGTCACGCATGTACGTGAATAAATGACTGCTTTGTCAGCCCCAGAAGTTGTACTTATTCATATTATATTAACATTTTTTCTCAGTTGCTTTGGTGTAACTCTCACATCATAATTAATACAGTTCTCAAATCAGTAACACATTTCCGCACCCATATTAGCCTCTTTTATTGATTTTTTTTTTTTTTTTTTTTTTTTTTAACACGCCGCTGTTATTTCTATGCATACTTCACTGATAAAGATATTTGTTATTGTGTTGGTGCACTTCTCATCTGAATCTCACAGATCATCAAAACAGCTGGTACTTTTGTTAGTCAGAACTCTAGATCTCTCACTTTCAGCATTGCATTGGTGTTTTCAATCAAAATACTTCAAACTTTTTTCAAATATGTATGAAAGAGCAAGGCCGGTCGCACACCGTCAGCAGCAGCAGTGAAACTGCTCTTCAACTGAAAGCAAATAAAAACACAACTTTTCAGAAGACGTTTAATTGTAACAAATGGAAGCACATGACCTCCTTTTGACTTCAGAGCCCCCTTAATTTTCCTTAATTCTCTGTGGCATAGATTCAAGGTGCTGGAAACATTCCTCAGCGATTTTGCTCCATATTGACATGACAGTATCACACAGTTGCTTCAAATTTTTCAGCTGCTCATCCAAATTTCCTCTTCAACCACATCCCAAACGTGCTCCAGTAGACTGAGATCTGGTGACTGTGACTTTGAATTTTCTGTTGTCCAATTTTGGTGAGTCCGTGCAAATTGTAGCCTCAGTTTCCTGTTCTTAGCTGACAGGAGCGGTAAGGTGATCTGCCAGTAGATCAGCAGTTTCTGAAAATCTCAGACCAGCATCAGCAACTATGCCACATTCAATGACCTTTGTTCACCATTCTGATGCTCCGGTAGAACTTCAGCACACTGTCTTGGCCATGTCCACATGCCTAAATGCTGTGAGTTGCCAACATGGAAGCAGCATCAGGCTGCAGCACACGAAAAATGCGCACATGGCAGAAATGTGCATTAACCCACCTGACACATTTAATTGCTCATAAATTGAAGGTGCCACTCTGGATTGTTCCAGCTGCTGAATTGATGTAATGTGACTCTACTGGATTATACAGTAGTTGGTGCTATATTCTCAGATTGTATATAGTTTCTTTGTTTTCTGATGCATGATGCATTAGCTTTTCACAAATTCAGCAATTTTATAAAGTTTCAAATGAATCCTGCACATTTCATTTTTGTGTGTGGACACTTTTTCCCTCTACATCAGGCTCACATTTTTGCTTTACTCCAAAGTCAGAGAGGTTTCGATAAAAGTAAGTAAAAAAAAGTCTGATGTCAAAGTCTTGAAATGTTGGTGAAAGTATTTTTAATTCATTGATCTCTCTTTTTCTCTTTGGTGCAATTCTTACATGAGGAACGTCATTCTCACCCCTCTTAATGCAGTTCTCAAAACAGTTAAAACATTCCTCATGACACAGACTCACCTGTGCAAAAGACACAAGCAATCAAAACCTTTTTCACATGTCAAAACATGAAAAATCTGTCAATCACTTGATCAGTGGATAAAAACACTTTCACCACCATTTTAAAACTTAGACACCTTTTTTATTTTTTTTTACTTTTGTTTTTACTTTTATCGAACTTACCTTACCTGACTTTGGAAAGAGAACTGCAAAAATGTGGGCCCGATGTAGAAAAAGTGCAAAGGTAAAAAGGGGTCCAACCCAGTACTAACAAGGTGCCCCAAGCAGTTGAATGCATGCGTGTAGAATATGCTTGTGTGTAATTAGCAGTGCCATGACATACACCTGTGACACAAGAGTGTGTATTTCTTTTTGTTTCAACTAAACCTCTTCTGAGAAGGTGACGGGCAGTTTCACTGCTACCACTGACGGTGTGTGACTGGCCTTTCTCTGTTTTGATGAGTTGTGAGATTCAGGTGAGAAGTGCATCAACACAATAACAAACATCTGTATTAGTGAAGTATGCGTAGAAACAACAGCAGTGTGTACAAAAACAATGAGGGGGGGTTGAGGAAATGCGTTACTGATTTGAGAAGTGTATTAAAAGTAGTGAGAGTGACTTTTATGATGTGAGAATTACACCAGAGCAATCATGGAAAAGTGTAATGTACAATGCCAGTTAACTATTTGATGTTTCTAAGATGGCAGCAACCTCATCTCTCGCTCTCTCTTTGTCAGTGACAGCAAGTTTTGAACAAGCAAAGGGAACGTAAGGCAGCTGTTCTCAAGTACTTTGATCTTCAGAATAAATGGCTGAATGTAGGCTGCATCAGAGGGAAATGGCATATAAACACTTGACTGGAGGAGTCTGCACAGGCATGGGAATGTTAACTTGCACTGAATAAAGGTATCAGTGTTTAGCACAGCTTGACATGAGCCACACTAGGCAAATGAATCTGATATTGGTTTACAAAGGTACATGAGGCACAAACTGTCTCATATGTCAGCAGCATTTGAAATATTATTTGATTGAGAATGTGGTGTGGTTCCAAATCTTAAAAACACATGCTATGCATCGTACAGACAGCCTCGTCCGTTAGGTTGTTTTGAGCATTGTCAGAATTGTTTCGTCATTTAATTAACTAATAACTAATCATTTTCAGTCAAAAAGTCATTTTTTCCCTCATATGCTAAGATTATTGCAAAAATTTTGCGGTACAGCAGGTGAGAGGACATCAAGCAAAAGACAGGAAGACAAATAAGATGTTGGATGGGAAGAGGAACTCTGAATCATTGCAATCAACAAGCAGCAAGCAAATTACATTTTGAAACAGAATGGGGTCAGCACCTCTGCCACCCAATGTTCGCCCTCACAGCGAGAGAGAGACAAGCATACTGACCTGTAATGCACTGGACACAACCATCTGTCATGCATACGAGCTGGAATGGATAGAAGTGAACTGAGGGTACAAGAACCCGTCCCCTGGCTGTTGAGCCCTCATGTGCCCAAAATATAAAGATAGCGCATTAAAGTCAAGAAACAAACTAAGAAAAACATTGCACAGACTAATGTAAGGACAGTTAACAAGTATGTCGTGTCAGATAAGTATGACACAAGATTGAAGAGGGGAAAAAAATTGACATTTGCTAAGAAATAAGAGTGACTCGAGAATTCACTGCAGTGAGATGAACTTGTTTGAAGACCATCTGATGACACCAGGGTTTAAAGTGTGCTGGAACCATTCAGAATGGCACCTTCAGTTTATGAACAATTACATATGACAGGTGGGTTGATGCATATTACTGTCATGTGCATGCTTTTCGTGTGCTGCAGCCTGACGTTGCCGCCGGTGACAGTATGGAGATACTGTCAATACTGACCCTCAACACATTCCTTTTTTTCATCTCACCTGGTGGTGCGTTTATGGTACAAATGCACAGTAAATAAAATTGCAGTTGTGGTACTTCATCATTAAACTAGCACTACAGAAGACAAGCAAGTGTAAACAGAGTAAGTTACTAAGTGTCCTTAGTATTGTCCTGATTCTTTTTTTTTTTTAGTTTTTAAATCAGATGGCTCTACGCACAATTTATTGATGAATTGTGTTTTTTTGAAAAGTCTTGCAAAACAAATGAAGTGTACTAACTTTGTGCTTTTAAAATACTATACTAGGCAGCTTAGTGCCAGGTAAATTGGTTAGTTTGAAGTACTGTGGTAAAGTTTACAGTAATGAACTATGCTGGACTGGCAGAGGCCATGGTGTGGCATTTATAGTCAAGCATAAATCACTTCAACGTGATGATGCTGATTAGAGGCTGGAAATCAGCCATGGCAGCTCATGAAACACATGCTGAATTCAGCTGGAATTCAGCAGAAAGAGCAGTGACTAATGAAGTAGCAGCACATGTCAGCTGATCACAGCCTGTATACAAAGAAAGATCTACTGGAGTTCACAAAACAGGTTAAACGACTTATTTCTATGTGATGCTTTTCCCTACGCTTCATTCACTGCACTCAGAGTTTTCCCACCTGCCAAATCCCACTGAAACCCCTGGATGACACCACCATCACTGCCAAACACAGACATGATGCTATGAGTGTACCATTAAAAAAGGAGAGAATAATAATAACGTTAAGTTAATATGCATGACCTTACTTTAGTAATTACATTAAATTTGAGTTAATTGGCATAATACAGCATAACAATGAGCATGGATACAGTATTACAGGAATTGATCAAGCTAATGATAGTGTAATTTGAGTTGTTATGATATTCTGCTTATTCACACTGGCAAATTCCAAAGCACAGGTTGATCTGCAAGCTGTCTTTTGGGAAAGCTCAATTACAGTGCCAAAAACTTGCAAGTTGCTGCATTTATATAATTTTCAGTTGCAGTTAGTCCAGATCATTGGACCTGTGGTACAAATGAACACTAACTGGGGTGGCTGTAGCTCCGGAGGTAGAGCAGGTCATCTACTGATCAGAAGGTCGGTGGTTTAATTCCTGGCTGCTCTGGGCTGCACGCCAAAGTATCCTTGGGCCAGATACTGAAACCCAAGTTGCTCTCCGACACAAGCGTCAGAGTATGAATGTGTGTGAATGTTAGACAGTAAGCACTTAGCTTAGTTACTCGTGGAAGTGCTTGTGTGAATGGGTAAATGTAAAACGTTTTGTATAAGTGCTTTGAGTTTTCAGACAGAGTAGAAAAATGCTATATAAGAACTAGTCCATTTACCATTTAATTTTTGCAACTGTTTGACATATTAAAGCCAAAAACTGTGAGAAATGAAATATACATTGTTGAAGACAGCGTCATGGTCTCTCCACCCTCATGGCTCTCTCTCCTCTCCTGTGTATGTCTCTGGTCTCAAGTTTGAGGGGTGGAGCTAGATCCAGATTGTCACCCTCGTCATCTGACTCACCTGGGAGTAAAGAGACACACCTGTTCTGGCTCATCTGGTCTCCTACCTAAGCTGGCTGGTGGTGGTGGTTAGTCTTCGCTGGATTGTTGCCATAAACAGTTAGTGCTGACAGCTTTCCTTCAGGTTTCCTGCTGCTTACTCCCCTGCTGATCTTATGCCTGCTTGTCTCTATACTTAGGTATCTGGGGAAAGGAGTCAAGAACGTTTCAGATGGGCTATGTTGAGGTGAGCTTTGGACCACAGGACCATCACGGAAGAGAGTCAGAGTGGGGTTTCTTGTGAACTGGACTGGACACCAAGAGAAAAGAAGGCTTTTCTGTTGTTTTCCCCCTCGTCCCCTGCACATTGTAAATAAACTGTCAAATTCTAACCTTGGAGTTCTGCTTGTTTGAGTCCACTAGCTCCCAGCCATGACACGTGGATGTTGTGCGTTTATGCATCCCACATCAACTTTGAAGACTCTCAGTGCCACGGCTCAGCCACCAACAGGCAAATGCTCTCAGTTTGTGATGATAATTCAAGTGAAGTTACAAATGGTGCAATTATAGGTGTTTACTGAAACCAAAAATATTTTAAATGCACTTTATTTGTAATTGTACGGCGGTGTGTTTTACTCTGGACATTAGTAGCTAAGATTATTTGCAGAGTTCTAAGTCTGTTCATGTTCATTTAGATTAAAACACAAACTGTACACTAAAGATAGAATTACCAAAAAATCACCATGATGCCACTCACTGGTTTGTGTTTTAAAGGCTTAATGTCAGCCTGCTGTCTTTCTGTTTTTGGAGCCAAAAGTGAACTACAAATGAAGCAACTGCAATCAATTCTGTCAATTCTGGTGACAAATCCAATTATGTTTTCTAACTATAATTGCCAGATTACATGGTCATTTCTGTAACTTTGCTTACATGGTAACTTCTGTTTATGAACATGACAAAATATTGACATTCAATACTGTAATTTTCTACAAAACATTGCCAGATTACAGCTCTTTCTATCACTCTAAAATCAAAACTCAAAATAAACTGCTCCCGGTTTAAAAAAATATATATTTAAAATAAACTGCACCATATCCCCCTTTATCTGAAATATTTTACATGTGTGCATTGCTCTATAACTGCCACTTTGTGGTGTTACTATGGTGCTGTGTTCTACATTGGTAATTTGACTGGTTTTAGTGTTTGCATTATGAGGAAACAAAATAAAATCCATCCATTCATCCTCTGCCACTTATCCGGGTTGTAGGGGCAGCAGTCTAAGCAGAGAAACCCAGACCTCCCTCTTCCTGGACAACTCCTCCGCCACATCTGGGCAGACACTGAGACATTCCTAAACCAACCAAAAGTTATAATCTCTTCAGTGTGTCCTGCACCTGCACCAGAGTCTTCCCCCCTGTAGGACATGACCAAAACGTCTTGCCTAAGAAGTGTCTAGAAAGCATATTGGTCTGACTGGCTGCTTTCAATGTGGAGGAGTAGCAGCTCTATTCTGAGTCCCTCCTAAATGACCAAGCTCCTCACCCTATCACTAAGGTTGAGCCCAGCCACCCTCATTTCTGCTACTTGTATTGATCTCATTATTTTGGTCAGTTCTCACAGTTCGGGGTCATAGGTCAAGGTAGGAACATAGCTCGACTGGCAAATTGACAGTTTAGCATTCTGTTTTGCTTAGCATTCTCTTCCAGTTCAGCTGTCAGTGTCCTGCTCCACTCTCTTCACTTGTGAACATGACATACTTGAACTCCTCATCCGCAACTCATCCATGGCCTCTGACTTTGAAGTGCTAATTCTCATTCCCACCACGTCACACTTGGCTGTGAACCACTGCAGTGTGAGCTAGAGGTCAACAGCTAATGAAGCCAAAAGAACCACATTGGCCACATGAGGTGGTGGTAGCTTGGAAGGTAGAGCAGGTCATCTAATGGTTGGTGGTTTGATCCTTGGCTGTTCCAGTCTTCATTCCAAAGTATCCTTGGGAAATATACTGAACCCCAAGTTAATCTTCTTTCTTTTCTTTTCTTTTTTAAGCTGTCCTGTCTGGCAGCTTAAGTGAGCAAAATTATGGTCTGCATGCTCTGTTGTGCCAAACACATTTGCTTTGCCAAGAGGAGCTCTATGTAGGTTAGTTTTGTTAGTCCTTTCCTTTCTTTATTTGATTATCGACATTGGTATGATATAGCTTTAATATGCAAGAGCTAACAGGCAGGGTGGAGAAGATTAACGAAAGGAAAGAAGTGATGAAGAGAAGTAGAAGAAGGGAAAAAATTGTGTGTGTGTGGGTGGGGGGGGTAGGAAAAGAGAAGAAGCTAAAGCACACGTAATGCGTCACCAACTTCTACATCAGAAAGAAATGATATTGAAAAAAGAACAAACAGCACCTGAAAGAGAGAAAAACAGAAACAAGCTCATAATCTTGCTTTATTTGTGTGTGTGTGTGTGTGTGTGTGTGTGTGTGTGTGTGTGTGTGTGTGTGTGTGTGTGTGTGTGTGTGTGTGTGATGAAACATATTTGATAATGAGGGTAAGAAGCCACACCAATGCCCCCCAGACAGATAAAGACCCAGAAGAACCAGGCCATCCACAGCACTGAAGATCCGAGACCACACAACCACATGCCCAGCCCAGCCAAAGGAAGAGGGAGGCCCTAGATGGAGTCCCAGAAAGCCAGAGGCCAGCCACCCCAGACCACATCCCCAAACCAAAACATCCGGCCACGCACCCTGGAACCACAAAGTGCCCTCACCCCAGGGGGAGCAGCAGCAAACAGTGGAGAGTGGTAGACCCCCCCACCCTGCAGGACCATGGAGCCAAGGCTCTGCCAGACCAGTCTTACATACATATACAGACACATACTGGCCACATACACATAAATACACACAGGCCACTCACAGACCCGCTGAGTGT
Organism: Archocentrus centrarchus; assembly: GCF_007364275.1. Classification (NCBI taxonomy): domain Eukaryota; kingdom Metazoa; phylum Chordata; class Actinopteri; order Cichliformes; family Cichlidae; genus Archocentrus; species Archocentrus centrarchus. Next base: position 19,235,991 of record NC_044360.1, on the reverse strand, counting down.
GGGCAAACGGATGCCTCCCCAGAGCCAGGAGTGAGCTGGGGTGCAGCCAGACCCTTCTGCTGGAGGGGAAAAAGGGACAGGATACATAAGACCGAGAGGTCTACCCCTGGAAGGAGAGAGCCTCCCTGATTCTCCACACCGCACCGCAGGGCGGGGAAGAGTGGATCCAGGGCCTGTGGAAACAATACCCTGCAGCACTGCTGCGCCTAATGCCAGTGCCCACCCCCCCTCGTAAAGGATACTTTAGAGCATGCAGACACCAGTCACCCACCTGAGTCTGTGAGAAACTGTCCCAACCTGCCCAAACTACCCAACAGCTTTCTCCCTCACCTGAACACCCCCCCACACACACACACACAAAAGAAAAAAAAGAAAGAAACTGTGGGTACCCCTAAATCCCTGAAGCGCAGACCCAACTTCCTGCTGTCGGCCAAACCACCGCACATGGTGGTGCACCTCAGGGGGTACAGACCACCCCAGCGCAGAGAGGGACACAGCAAGGAAAAGGACAACAATGGAATGCCAATAATGGAACTGCTCAGTGGAAACCAGAGAGAATCACATACAACCAACTGTTTTTTAGATGAGACAGACATTCTCTCCAGGCTAGAGTGGTCTAGAAGTAAATTTCAATATAACCCACAAATTGTTTTTTTTTTTGATTTCCAACTCATGAAGATAGTTTTCTTAGTGATGCAGTAAGAATTATGTGTGATGTATTTTCTGCCATAATTAATTGACTTACATCATCTAGACTGCACAGTGTGGGTGAGGTTAGGATACAGCAACTAAACACTGTGGATCCGTCTTCACATATCCCCTGTCAAAACCTTTAAACACTTGTACAAGACCATATAGCATGGATACAGTTCTCAGAAGAGATGCTTGTGCAGTGGGTGCATAAGTTTGAGTGTGCAAGGCCCATTTTGTTTAGTGTGTTCTATACAGGAACTTGACCATAAAAGGAGCCCAAAATGGCCCAGACTGCTTTGTCATTTTCTGGGTCCAATCCAGACTGGAGCAGAGGAAATGTGCGAAATAAATAAAATACAAATAATAGGTCAAATGCATATCTTAAAATTATCATTAAGGATATTGTGAGTGACTTGGCTGCAAAACACAAGCAATGCAGCAAGGTCACAAGCACTGTGAGGTGTGTTTAGAAGTTGCAGGCCTCCCTGTAACAGGGTCAAACAACATTAAACTGAACTGTCAATATAAATGTTTTGAATGTGAACAAATTATCCAGTTGTTCTAACCCCATCAGGATTGTCTATCAAAACTGGTATAACTAGCACTACAATATTTCTTTTGCAACCTAATTTAGTGATGCCTAGAAATATATATAAAAAAGGACTTTATGCACAATAAGTCATGGATTTATAAATAATAACATAATCCAGCCAACTGATGTTTGTCCTGTCAGCTCTCAGTAACCCACTTGCACAAAATCATAGGCAGATAATACATAGGCAGAAACTGAAGTGTTGCTAGATTACTGCAAACTGTAGTGAGACAAAGAAAGTGAGGGTTTTTTGTTTTTTTTAAGAAACACCATCTAGCAAGCCAGACACATTTGGATGGAACTGGCAAGCATTGCTATGCATTGCTAAAACCTAATGAGTGTTAGATAAGAGGTGGTCAGAAACACACTCCAGCTGGATAATATTTGTTTGTTTCTGCAGGATGTTTAAATAGGCAACTGCTTGCCAAAGAAAATTGCCAAAAGAAAATAACCTCTTCTTATAGTGCAGAATTAATGAGTTGACTTATTGGGAACTTTAGTTCAAGCCCGTTTATAATGTTGTGGGAACCAATCCTGCAGACCAAACCTAAAAATTTTGGTTGAGCTTCAAAATGGGCAAACCCGATTCAAATGGTTTTATATACTAATTATTTTTATGCTGACACTTTCAAGTCATCATAAAAATAAATTTTATCTGCATTTTCAGTTAAAGGTTTTGCAGTAATCTCACAAGTTTATCAAGTTCATGGTTCGAGTATGGAGGACTGCTTTGTATTATATCTGGAAAAGAAAGCTCATAATTATTTTTAAAAATACAGTATGACTTTTAAATACCAAATAATCCCCTAAAATGTGCATGTTTAAATTCTTGTTTTAACTGTCTCCAGGCATTTTTTTTTCCAAAAGGACATTTGCTCTTCATGTTACTTTTTTTTTTTTAACAAAACATTATGAATTAGTATACAAGTACATACTGTCATGTTGTTCAAGCTATTATTTAAAATATGCTGTTTGATTTTTCAGAGAAGATTATCCTTACTTAGCAAGAAACATCTGAGATGTTGGCATGCTCACAGAGAAAGAAGATTGAACTTAGGTCCAGTGATAAACTCATTGTAATTGAGGAAATAATTAGTTCTTTCAATACAAGACTGTAAGGTCTGCTAAAGGATAAACGGACTGGTACTTGAATAGCACTAATATCCTCTAACTGAGCACTGAAAGCTTTCATTCTTTGTCCAAGACTGACACACACGCTTACACTACAGTGGATGCGTCAAGGGGAAGTCTGGGTTCAGCATCCTGCACAAGGACGCTTCAACATGCAGACTGGAGGAGTGAACGCTCTGATTAGAGGACGTCTACCCTCCCCCAGTTGCCCCTGCTGTGGCCTGTGGGTATCTACCACAGCAACAGATGTGCATGCCTACTTCAAAGATCTCTCCTCTGAATGCAGTCATAATAAGTTTAAGTTTATCACTAAAGCCAAAAAAAAAAAAAAGCCAGCATCTGTTCCAGATATATCCCCACTGCCCTTTACAGGGCACATTCCTTAAAAAATTTAAATGAGTAGAGAGTATTTAAAAGTTAACCTATAAAAATGTGTTTTCAGCAGATTTTTTTTTTTTTAACTCTTGATTCAGCTGAGCTAATGGGCTGCGGGAGTGCTATTCAGAGTTTAAGCACTACAACTTCAAAAGCTTTATCATCTATAGATTTAAAGAAAGTGAATGGACCAGTTAAGATCAACTGAAAGCAGGCAAGGAAGGACTGAGTGGTTCCTATGTAAAAGTGGTTACAATGAAAGAGATGGGAGATGATTTTTTTTTTTTGCCAAATTCTGACTCTACCATCTGAATGTTGCAACAGAAATTGAGCTTCATCAGAGCAGACAAAGTTTGTCCACACATCTATTGTCCAATTTTGGTGAGACCGTCATGGACCCCGCTGGCCTCTCCCGCTCTGGGTCTCCCATTCTGGTCATGTGTTTTTAACCAATCCTGTGTTGTAGAGTCGGTCCTCCTCCAACCCTCAGCTGCTAATACACCTGGGCCGGTTTCTGCAGCTGATTATGTTTTGGGTGATCATCTGGCCTATTTAAGTGGAGGAAGACCTACCCTTGATGCTGGATTGTTATTTACCTCACAAACCTGGAACCATGGAGTGCATGCCTGAGAGTGGGTGCGCAAGGAGAGGATTAGAGGAGAGCCCAGCCAGCCACCCCTTCCCAGTAGCACAATTCTTTGTTTCGAGCACTGTAAATAAATCAGTGAAAGCAAGTCGAACAGTCTGCCTTTTGAGTCCTCACTGTCCCTTCAGCCATAACAGAGATTGTGAAAAATTGTAGCCTCAGCTTTCTGTTCTTGGAAACTAGGCTACATGAGTGGCACCCAGTGTTCAGCAATGCTCTTCTGCGCACCTTGTTTATAATGAGTGGTTATTTGGGTTACTGCTGCCTTCCTATCAGGTCAAAGCAGTCTAGATATTCTCCTCTGACCTCTGAGATCAACAAGGCATTTCCCCTCAGAGAACTGCTGCTCACCCTTGTTCAGATCATTCTCTGTAAACCCTAGAGATAGATGGTTGTATGCCCAGTAGATCAACAGCTTCTGAAATACTCAGACCAGCCCATCTGGCACAAAGAACCATGCTACATTCAAAGCCACATATATCACCTTTCTTCCCCATTCTGATGCTCAGTTTGAACTTCAGCAGGTCTTTTTGACCATGTCTACATGCCTAAATGCATTGACTGCTTCCTTGCAATTGGCATATTAGATAGATGTGCTAACAAGCAGTTGAACAGGTCTACTTAAAGTAGTGACCAATAAATATATCTTTCCAATGATGCAATGATATTGGCCAACCAGTTACTAGTTGGAGTTTTGGCGACCCTTCCATTGCCTCTCAGCTAAAATGTGGGTGCTTGAACTTGGTTCCCTTTAGCAGGACCTTAACTTAGTTAATACAATCGTTAAAATTAAACCACTATTAACTGAATTTTTGGATGACTTGGGGGCTTTTGACACAAAGTGTAAACACTGATATACTTAAAAAAAAATAATGTAACAAACAAATAGCTGCTTGTGCTTACATATCAGTCATATATAGTGCAGGTTTATTTGTGGTTGTGTTCACTGATGTTTAATACGCACTCCTTTTAATTTTTACTCCATGTTCAGTCTCTACCAACTTACTGAGGGAGATATCTGATGCTTTCACCAGGTAGTCACTAACATTGTCTGAGCATTGGCGTTATAAGATTTTCAAGACACTGCTTTCATATAGATGCAGTAATTTGATGCAATCAAAATTTCCACTTTCAGTAGCTTTAAGGCAAGAAGTGTTAAAGACACTCAAAATCTCTCTACAAAAGGTAAAAGTTTTAAATTAAGTACCTAATTTGTGCCCAAATCTACTGCAGCAGCAGGGCCATTCATTGTGATAACAAATGCTTTCAGGTCTACCATTTATTCTACTGGATTATGTTTACCTTATATGGAAAAAACAAACAAACAAAAAAAAATAATACAATCATCAAAATTGATTTTTATTTAAATTAGTTTTCTTTATTCCAGCCTGAAGAAGAGATTCTTCAGGCGGTGGTGACATCCCTGCTGTCACTTCCTTGCTGTTCACGGCAGGTAAAACTGCAGCAAGATTCAAGAGAAAACAGCATACAGTGCGGGACACAAAGAAAGAGATGCTGAGATGATTTAAAAGCTTTGGATTTTGCTGTTTGCCATTTTCAAGCTGTGCTTCCTCATCTAAAACAGACAGTTACAATAAGAACCTGTCATCTCCAGCTTTGAAACTCATGGTCATACTGATTAAACACACAGGGACCTCTCCAATGTCCTTGATTGCTCTGTTAGGCAAAGAAATGCAGTTTTCACTGGTAACCAAAACAGCAAATTTGTTTCATCAACTACTTCTGTGTGGTTTACTTACTAATTACTAAAACAATTGCATCAGCAATCAGGCATTATTAGCAAAGCAGTACTATGAAGCAAACATTTTTATTAAGGCCATGACAGGGGTTCTATTTGCTTTAGAGACGATGATAACCCTGTTATCCTCTGATTTCACTTCACACATTTAATATGAAACTGTTGAGCATTAGATTGTGTTTAGGCTGTCTGATTGCTGCAATCACAACTTGTTCACTCACATTTCATTTTCAGTCACTGTTCATTACAGAATATTGTGGGACTAAAAGCATAAAAGTGGAAGTTGACTCTGCAGAGGGTTGGAAAGCATTTTTTTTTCCTCAAAGTCTCTACAAAATTCTTCTGGACAGCGTTTCCACTGGCCCATTTTAAAATGGCATGCACTGACTGGGGAGTGGTTGTTGTACCGAGGATAATGAAGATGGAAAGAGGATGAATGATGTCTTCCTCACTGAAATATCACACAAATTATCAGTCGGGTAAATAGTGCCTCAAATGACAGCAGATGTGGCACACCTTAAGCCTTCCAAGCTGAAGTGCAGTTCTGCAGTGCATAGCTGCATGTAAGCATCACAAAGTGTGATCATGCACAGCTCTATATCAGGGCCCATCACAAAAAAAAAAAAAAAAAAAAAAAAAAAGCTAAAAATAGCTTGTGGGAACCCTGGGATGAGATACAGAACACAGACCTGCACGAAGACAGCTTTCAAAGTTGAAATAGATCAAAGTGCAAATGGTAAAGGAGCAGGTTATTTTAGTAACTGGGACAATAGAGCTTCAAAAGAGCATAACTAATACTCCCACACTAGTACAAAAAAAAAGAGGTTTACCAAATATGCAGCAGCAGCCTGACAAGAAATTTCACAATGAAAACCAGAGCTACAGGTCACTCTGACTTCTCTTTGTTTAATGGTAGGACTGCTCCTGCCGCTGATCCCTTCAGAATAAACACCAACAACCAAGCAGTCCAATAATAGAATTTCGTGGAGAAAAGGTCTGAAAAACTTGCAAGGCACACACACACACGCACGGTGTGAATTGGTACACGATAAGCGGAAGAGAATGGGTGGATGGATGGATATATCTTCAAAAAAAATCGGGGGGTTTCTAATTTTTCAAAATTAGCCTCACTTTCCTGCGCTGATTGACGGGCTCTCCTCCTCCTCATTGATCCTTCTACATCAGCAGAGGCGCGACTGCGCTTACGGAACATCACAGGGAAAACTGCGCTACTTTAGTTATTGATTGCTCTGGGTTTAATTTTCTCACCATTTTAGCAATATGCCCGCTGATATTGTGTGTGGGTGGGTGGTGGTGGGGTACTTATGCTTTATGTTTTTTGCAAGTTGTTGATGAATGGAAAAGAAAATGCATTTCAAGACGCGACTTACCAAGCGAGTTTCCAATGAGTGAAACGAAGAATACAATAATGTAAGCCACAATAAGAACCCATTCATACTGCTTGGGGTGTAAGTACTCTCTCCAGATGTATCTCAGAAGTTCCTCGTCCTCATCCACGGTAGGGTGCACATCTAACTCCGTGCTGTTGGGTAGATGTCCAGAAGATAAACACTCCTCGCAGTCCACGTTCCCAGTGATGTCAGACATGCTTCCAGATATTTGATGAACTGCAGTTGCTTACGGTGTGTCTGCACACACGGCAGGTTGTTTGAACACACTGCCGACGCGATTCTAACGCGCTCCGCACGGACCACTCGTCAGTATGACGCTGGTTTCCCCTCCGTCTCCATTCACAACCACTGCAGGGTCAAACACCAGCACAACAGATTGTGGCGAGCAAGGAGCTCTGAGCCGCAACCCAAATGCCCACCCGCGTAAAATAAAGAGAAAGGGCGTGTTTTGACATTTCTGCGTGGACAAGGTGTTATAAATGAATGAAATCATTTAACCTGCAGCAGGTTTCATTTTTAATTCTGTGCAGAACTCAATTACAAGCCCGCAAGGGAGGACACAGTCGACAGACAGCTTGAGACCATTTCATGGACACAATTAACCTCCATAATCCAACAAAGCACTTATTCTAAACTGAATGGTTTATCTGTCTCTAATAGCGCCTGTTGTGACTGCGTGAAGATCACTGACTCAGCTTGTTTACCAATTTATGAGAGAAATGTCCTTGAATCACTGGGAGCCACTATTTTAACTTCTTTGGTGTTCACTGTCTTATACTGAGAACAGCTTGATTGTGAAGAAATCATAAATCTGAACAACATATTTCCCTCTTGTGTGCGTGCGTGCGTGCGTGCTGCTTCACTCCCTCCCGTAAGACTCATCTTAATTTTCCCCTGCTTCTTTAAGGCAGCAGTGTGAGTTGATGACTTTCCATCACACTGCTGTGTGTACCTCCAGAGAGAACTGACCTCCAGTTCCAGTATTTATACTTGTAGGCACTGATTTTGTAGAAAACTGAAGTTGACCAATATCCACAGTTTAAACAGACTTGTGCCTGCTGCTAAATTATATGCTGCACACCTGGAATCTGACCTGATTAACTCCGTGTATACGGTTTTCAGAGAATTCCTGTCTGTCACGTCCAACTAAAACTCTCATTATTCTTGCACTTGTCTACTATGTTTTGAGAATGCACAGCCCATGTGACTCTTTCATCAACCCACAGCTCCCCCAAAATTTAAATTTTTTAAAAACTTTTTTTTCAACTCTCGTCCGCGTAATTGGAGCTTAAATTTGTCACCAACTATTTTCCTTGTAAAAAAAAACATGTTAGTCTTATCAACTGACTATTTAAACCCATGCATGCATGGCTTGATGGAAATAAATATTATGGGCAAATTTTGTTTTTAGTTAAATAAGGTTTTCTTTTTAAATATCAGATTTTGGAGATTCTGTACTTGCGGTTTCTGTGTGCCAGTGACCATAGAAGTTAGAAATTATTTAGATAATGCTTCAAAACAAGTACTTGGAGTCTTCTCCACACGGATGCAGAGATGACTAGAACAAGGGTAGGCAACATTTTTTATGCCTCAGATTCTGGCAGACATGACTGATTTTTAACAATTTATTGTTTTGTTTTTTTTCATTGGAACTTTGTGCACTTGCGGATATTTATTTAATGCTGTAAAGTTGTTTCACAGTGGTGAGGAGAGGAGGATGAAGGAGAGAGAGAGATGAAAGGGGCATGTGTGAGGGGTGAGTGTGAAAGACTGGGTAAAAGACAGAAAAAGGAATGAAAGGGAGAAGGAAAGAGAGGGGGAGGAATAGGGGAGAGAAAGAGAACTTCACAGCAAATTAATTTCTTTGTCATGGGTTTCTTGTGCTATTCGTTCTCTATGTTGTTTAGAAGCTGCTGCTCTTCCTCGTTCACTTTAAGTTTCAGTTCCTTCTTTCCCTCGTTCACTTTACGTTGGAGAGTCTTTGCTTCTTTTATCTGTTGTTTTAGAGCTTTTTTGCCATCTTTGTCTCTCAGTTCATTCTCTGCCACGTCGGTCTTTATTGAAACTTTTATTTTCTCTTCATGTGCTTGCTGTATCACTAATAATTCTCTCTTTACGTTTTCTATTTCCATTTTTGCTACTCTCCTTACTGCAAACAAATCCTTTACATTTTTGGATTCTTTCAGTTTTCCTTTTTCTTCCTCTTCTGCATCCTCTTTCAGGAGGGTATTTTCAGCCTGGATGACTTTAAAGGCCACAGTTGCAAAGGGTGAGGCACTCAGCAGTCCTGCTGTGAAGTTTGGCTTCTTCATTGTGGAAATGGAAGCTACAGATAAAGACAGAATTATTAGCCTCCCATGAAAATGTCTTTTTTTTTTTAAAGTGCTGTACTTTGTACTTTTGTCACTCACACCTCTTGATCTCTCATTTTCCTGAATACTAGACAGCACTGTGTTAGTGTTTCAATTAAAGTAGATTTAACAATTTTTTAAAACAATAATACAAAAAAAAGATCGGATTTGTATCGTATCGGCAGATATCCAAATGTAAAATATCGGTATTGGACATAAAAAAGTGGTATTGTGCCATCCCTAATAGTAATGTTATTGGGGTTTGTTTGATCCATCCATTTCCTTCTGCATATCTTTTTAAGGGTTGCAGGGGGGCTGGAGTCCATCCCAGCTGTCATAAGGCGAGAGGCAGGTTACACCCTGGTCGAGTCACCATCCTGTCACAGGGCTAACACACAGAGACAGATAACCATTCACACGCACACCTGTGGACAATTTAGTCCTTGGACCATGGGAGAAAACCAGAATGCTCACAGGAAACCCACGCAAACATGGGGAGAACATGCAAACTCCACACAGACAGGTGCCAGCCAAGGTGGGCTCGAGCCCAGGACCTTCTTGCTGTGAGGCAACAGTGCTAACAACTGCACGACCCATTTGTTTCATTATTTTTTTAAAGAAGACATGTCCATGTATCCTTGAGCCACCCACAAAGAAGTAAAATAATGCTGGTGAGGCTCTGGGCCCTTTCTAGCCTGCTCTTTGGGTGGGCAGCCGGAAGTAACAGGTGGGCTACTTGAATGACAGGTTAGAGTAACTACTAGTGACTTGCGGGTTGCTGGTTTGAGACTGTGGCATCTCCTCTCTCTGCAGAGGTGGCAAAAGTACTGACATTCTGTACTTAAGTAGAAGTACAAGTACTTGTGTTAAAAAATACTTTGGTAAAAGTCGAAGTACTGGTTCAACTTCTTTACTTAAGTAAAAGTAAAAAAGTACAGGCTCTGAAATGTACTCAAAGTAAGAAAGTAAAAGTAGCTCTTTGGAGGATGTTTCTACCTGCTATTTTTGTGTGAAGCTAACTGAACCTTATTATATATTATTGTAATAATATAAAATAATACATGAGAACACAAATGTTATTCCAATCTAAATTTTAATTCTAATGAATGTACTCAGCTTGAATCACAAACTGTGAAAGGGAATTTAAACACAGCTCTGTTCTCTGTGTCCTCCATAGTAGAGGGTGACTGTGCCTCCACCTAAACACAAACATGAGGATACTCAGGGGTTACAGTGCGATTCAGAAGGTGGAGGAACCCTAAGATCAGCTGCAGTGGCTCTGCATGGGGAGAAGAATCACAACTTTCTGTTGTGAGCTGCAGTAAATGATGTTGGTGTGCAGGCTGTGATCAGCTGACCTGCTGCTGCTGCTCTGAGGTTTACTGCTCTGTGTGGATGAAGTGAACTCACAAAGATGTAACCCAGTATTTCACAGCTCTCTGAGCTGATCTCCATCCCCTACACTGACAGCATACAGGCTGTAGAAATGTTGGATTCAGTGAATGAATCTCAGCATCAGCAGCTTTGATTCAAACTCATCTCTGCTGCACTGATGTAACCTGTAACTCTGACCATGAACACAAACACTGTGCTCCAGTCCAACACAGAGCTTTACTGTAAATACAGTACAACAAGCTAACCTATTTATTACACACTAAACTGCAGTATTTTCATACAATCTTTGAATTACACAAAGTCAGCATACTTCAGTTTATTTTCCAGTCCTTACCTTTAATTCTAGCCTCTCTTCTTCCTCTCCTGTCCTCTTTCTCCATCTCAGAGTGAACCTCTCTCTTTGCTCTCCCTGAAATGCAGCAGCTCTTCTTTTAGCTAGCAGACACACTGTGTGACAAACTGCACACACTTTGTGTGTTTGCTGATATTTGTTGAGCATTTAAAAACGTTGCATTTACCTGCCACACGTTACTCCCTTCATGCTCGCTCCTCTTCAGTACCACTAGCTAAGCTGTTTATGTCCCGCGAGCATAACTTACAGACTCGGTCCGGCCCGCTGTGACCCCTGATTATAGCGCTATAAATGATACATTAATTATATGGGTTTGTGTATTTAATCCCTTTGTACCCGATAAGCCGGTGATGGAGGATACGCCAGTACGATTGTCTTTTATATGTTAATATTCCTCCGTTTAGGCTCAGATCGCTTGATGACTGACGGCGCACTGACCGGAAACGCAAACTTCTCCCTGACGTGTTAAAAAGTAACGAGTCTGTTTGAAAATGTAAGAAGTAGAAAGTACAGATACTTGCGTAAAAATGTAGGGAGTAAAAGTAAAAAGTACTCAGAAAAATAAATACTCAAGTAAAGTACAGATACCTTAAAAATCTACTTAAGTACAGTAACGAAGTATTTGTACTTCGTTACTTCCCACCTCTGTCTCTCTGAGATGCTTTTAAACATTCCCTGACAGCAATAAGGATGATGAACACCTGACCAAACCAACATTTATGACATAAATGTTTCAGTCCCTCTGTAGCAGCTGTAGGATGGTTTCTACAGGCTGAAGAACAGCAGTCGCTGCAGGAATCAACATCACTTAACTAACTTTAACATCTCAGATGTGTTTCTGCAGTATTTCTGCTCACATTAAAAACTTTCTGTACTTTTATGTCACACAGCTCTTTCATCTGGCTTCTTCATCACTCCATCACACTGTGTGTGTGTGTGTGTGTGCGTGCATGCGTGCGTGCGTGTGTGTGTGTAAAACTGTAGCTGAGCAAATTGACTGTATGGCAATCATGATTCCATTTAAAATAAATAAGCTGGATGAAATCTGTGAGGCAGTCAAAGCAAAACTGCATGAGCTCCTGCTGAGAAGTTAAAAATGAATTAAATGGCATGCTTGAATTAAAGATGCTGTGATGTGGGTATCATGGTGGTATCATGCTTAACACAGCTGTGTTAGAGGAAGCTCCTGCACCCCTAATAACCTTAAGCTTCTGTACAAAGAGAGGCTCCAGCATCTTCTATTTTTTGTTTTTGTTTTTTTTTTTTAAACAAAATTTTGAACCATCTCCCTCATGGTTTATGATGACAGTGTAGTACATTTTAATCCAGTACTTGTTATTGCAAATAGTATTTTATGTACGCTATATTGCCAATAGTATTTGTTCATCTGCCTTCAAACACACATGAAATTGAGTGACATCCCATTCTTAATCCATAGGATTTAATATAATGTTGGCCCACCCTTTGCAGCTATAACAGCTTTAACTCTTTCCACAAGGTTTAGGATTGTTTATGGGAAGTTTTGACCATTCTTCTGGAAGCACATTTGTGAGGTCAGACACTAATGTTGGATGAGAAGGCCAGACTCACAGTCTCCACTCTAATTCATCCCAAATGTGTTCTATCAGGTTGAGGTCAGGACTCTGTGCAGGCCAGTCAATTTCTTCCACCAAACTCGCTCATTCGTGTCTTTATGGACCTGCTTTGTGCACTGGTGCACAGTCGTGGGAACAGAAAAGGGCCATCCCCAAAGTGTTCCCACAAAGTTAGGAGCATGAAATTTTCCAAAATGTCTTGGCATGCTGAAGCATTAATTCAATTCAATTCAATTCAATTCAATTCAATTCAATTCATATAGCACCAAATCACAGCAAAAAGTCATCCCAAGGTGCTTTATATTGTAAGGTAAAGACCCTACAATAATTACAACTCCTGAATAACAACCCCATATCATATCCCCCCCTCCAACAAACTTTACACATGGCACAATGCAGTCAGACAAGTACCGTTCTCCTGGCAACCACCAAACGCAGACTCATCCATCACATTGCCAGACAGTGCAGCTCGATTTATCACTACAGAGAACACTTCTCCACTACTCTAAATTAAAGTTTTACTCTACTCTTTACTGGGATCTGCTTGGTTGGCTCCTTGCATGTTCTCCCTGTGCCTGTGTGATTTCCTTTTCAGAGTAATCTGGTTTTCTCTCACAGTTTAAAGATAAAAATCTTAGATTAACTTAAATTACACTGAAATTTTGTTGTAAGTGGATGTGAGTATAAATGATTCTCTGTCTCTCTCTCTCTGTTAGCCATGTGTCCATAATATAGGACTATCCTGCCTCTCAGTCAGTGTCAACTGGGATTCTCGGTGGATGAGAGGTTGAAAAAAATGGATGGTTGGGAATTGCTCACCCATGCCTTGTCACACTGATAAAAATATCCTGCCCTAACTACATAATAAAATTAAGGCAACTATTTGCATAATTTATTTATGTTGGTCAAGCAAGACTGCTCTGTGTTTAAAGTACTTACTTATTTCTTTACATGAAATATAAAATCCAAGTAAAGTGAACTTAATTTTGTCAAGTAGATTAAGCAAAACTGAACTTTGTATAAATCCCTCAACTTTTTCAATGTAGTAAATGAAATTAGCAAGTAAAAGCAACTTCATTTCATTATGTAGATCAAACAAAAACCTTTGTATAAATTACTTAATTTTGTTAAATGTATTTAATGATTTTTCTTAAGTAGAATTAACTTGATTTTTGCATGTACATGTAAAGCATAACTATTTGGTAAATGGACTAGTTCTTATATAGCGCTTTTCTACTCTTTATAATGCAAAAATAACAACATATTTACATTTACCCATTCATACATGCACTCCCATGAGTAACTAAGCTAAGTGCTTTTATTGTCTAACATTCACACACATTCATACTCCAATGCTTGTGGGTTCAGTGTCTTGCCTAAGGATACTTTGGCAGGTAGCCTGGAGCAGCCAGGAATCAAACCACTGACCTTCCAAACAGTAGGTGACCTCCTGAGCTACAGCCACCCCATTTGTATTCATATATATTTTTAGATATCTACAATTATTTCTGAAAATGAAATTTATTGAATTTATAACAGATTGAGCACAAATACTGATTCTATTCACTATTTTACTATTCGTAACATAAAATGAGAGTTGTTATTTTAAAGTAGCATTTCATATTGAACATGTATTCAATCTTATCTGAATTGCATGCTTGATAATGACAAAAAAGTCATAAGCAAAGGAGTGATATTGGGGGGGGGAAAGCATTTCTCATTTCAGAAATTATCACTTTTCTGTGCCACTTATTTTGAATATGCAAATATCATGTGAACAACATACCAAAAAAACAGAATTTTTGTCTCTCCTAGAAGTGCCAGACCAGTTGACAAAGGTGATTTAGTATGAAAGCAGGGGTAAAAGAGGGGTAACAAACAAAAAGAGGAAAGGCTTTCAAGCTATCAGGATCTTTTTTTCTGTATCAAATTAGAAACACATAAACAGCACGTATAAAAAAGATGCTTTTTCCCCAAATGTTCTCATATCAAAGGAGAACGAATCATTTGAATCTTCTAGAAACATTTGACAAGTAAAACAGGCAACAGAGTAAAGAACTGTTGACTCATGTGTTCAGTTCTGCTCCCTGGCTTCAACATAAATTCCAGGAATTAAATAGCTAGCTCAGGCTATTATACAAAATGCAAGCTAAATACAAGCACTGAGATTAAAGTGGTTTCCACAGGTTTAACAGAGGAAACATAAAATACAACCAATCAGGCTCAAAACAACTGTGAGCAGAAACAAGGTTTGTGGCAGTTTCTTGCAAACATTTAATAATTCTATTAAACACTGTACATGGAGCAATGATTGTTGAAAAAAAAAAAAGAAAAAAATATGTGTGTGTGTGAAGTACATACAAAATTTAACTCCAATTTGCATTGGCAGAGAAAATGTATTTACGAAAGGCATATCAATTGCATTTCAGTATTAACCTACAGTCCTCAGGGTTTACAACTTAAGAAGACATCCATGTAGATGTCATGATAGAAATGATCAAGTCTCTGTCTCATTGAGAGGATAAGCTCCTCATCCCCTTCAAGTCCATGCAGCAACTTGCATATCCCTGGTTGTGGACGTATGTTTTTCAGTTTCTCCCCGCTCGCAAAGATGTGAGGATCTGAAAGAGGACTGCAAAGTGAGATATGTCAATTTTAACATAGATTTCATTATGTCATGTGACCTTGCAAACTATGACAGTCACACTAATCACCTCCCTGTACATGTTTATAATGCAAAAATAACTCCTTTAATAGTTAGTTTAAGCTGCTGCAAATTTTAATAGTGAAATTTTATTATAAATTGGCAAAGATAATATACAGGGCATATATGAAAAGCAATACATACTATTCACTCTTATGTTTATCTTAGAAATGCATTACCATCTGTAAATAGCTGGGGGCTCATACACACACACACAAACACACACACACACACACACATATATATATATATATATATATATATATATATATATATATATATATATATATAGTTTTTTGAGAATATATATTTATTTACTGTTAATCTCTTAGCATAACTTGTTCTTTAAATAGCCATTTAGATGACTGGGGGATGAAGAAATGTGAATGATGCCTGGGTCTTCTAGGTTCTTATTTGTCTGCAGTGTTTTTCTCCTGTCATCAGACAGCTCACCGTGCACCTTTCATCCTCGCTGAAACTGTTCAGCCTGGGATGAGCGTCTTCCTACTCACGTCTGTACCTTTGCAAGTGTTTAACTTCTTAGGATGCGGTGCAGTAGCAGGTGGACAGTAAAAAAGGCGCCGGTGTGTGGTGTCTGTCTGTAAGCAACCAGAACTGCAGGACACTCAGGCAGCACCGGGAAACAACATTTAACTGCAAAATAACATAACTTATTTTTTGTGACGGGTGGCAACCCTAGTCTATACTATAAGGACCTAATCAAGATTAGAGCCTAAAGATGTTCTATTTGCAAAACAGAAAGGTCACGTAATGTTAGCTAGCTACAGTGTATCACAAAAGTGAGTACACCCCTCACATTTCTGCAGATATTTAAGTATTTCTTTTCATGGGACAACACTGACAAAATGACACTGACACAATGAAAAGTAGTCTGTGTGCAGCTTATATAACAGTGTAAATGTATTCTTCCCTGAAAATAACTCAATATACAGCCATTAATGTCTAAACCAGCGGCAACAAAAGTGAGTACACCCGTAAATATCCAAATTGAGCACTACTTGTCATTTCCCCTCCAAAATGTCATGTGACTCGTTAGTGTTACTAGGTCTCAGGTGTGCATAGGGAGCAGGTGTGTTCAGTTTTGTAGTACAGCTCTCACACTCTCTCATACTGATCACTGAAAGGTCCAACATGGCACCTCATGGCAAAGAACTCTCTGAGGACCTTAAAAGACAAATTGTTGCCCTACCTGAAGATGGCCAACACCCTGAACCTGAGCTGCAGCACAGTGGCCAAGATCATCCAGCATTTTAAAAGAGCAGGGTCCACTCAGAATCGACCTCGCGTTGGTCGTCCAAAGAAGCTGAGTGCACGTGCTCAGCGTCACATCCAGATGCTGTCTCTGAAAGATAGACGCAGGAGTGCTGTCAGCATTGCTGCAGAGATTGAAGAGGTGGGGGGTCAGCCTGTCAGTGTTCAGACCATACGCCACACACTACATCAAATTGATCTGCATGGCTGTCACCCCAGAAGGAAGCCTCTTCTGAAGTCTGTACACAAGAAAGCCCGCAAACAGTTTGCTGAAGACATGTCAACAAAGGACATGGATTACTGGAACCATGTCCTATGGTCTGATGAGACCAAGATTCATTTGTTTGGTTCAGATGGTCTCAAGCATGTGTGGCGGCGATCAGGTGAGGAGTACAAAGATAAGTGTGTCATTCCTACAGTCAAGCATGGTGGTGGAAATGCCATGGTTTGGGGCTGCATGAGTGCAGCAGGTGTTGGGGAGTTACATTTCATTGAGGGACACATGAACTCCAATATGTACTGTGAAATAATGAAGCAGAGCATGATCCCCTCCCTCCGGAAACTGGGTCACAGGGCAGTGTTCCAGCATGATAATGACCCCAAACACACCTCTAAGACAACCACTGCTTTATTGAAGAGGCTGAGGGTAATGGTGATGGACTGGCCAAGCATGTCTCCAGACCTAAACCCAATAGAACATCTTTGGGACATCCTGAAGCGGAAGGTGGAGGAGCGCAAAGTCTCGAATATCCGCCAGCTCCGTGATGTCATCATGGAGGAGTGGAAAAGCATTTCAGTGGCAACCTGTGAAGCTCTGGTAAACTCCATGCCCAGGAGAGTTAAGGCAGTTCTGGAAAATAATGTTCACACAAAATATTGACACTTCAGCAACTTTTACTAAGGGGTGTATTCACTTTTGTTGCTGCTGGTTTAGACATTGATGGCTGTATATTGAGTTATTTTGAGGGAAGAATACATTTACACTGTTATATAAGCTGCACACAGACTACTTTTCTTTGTGTCAAAGTGTCATTTTGTCAGTGTTGTCCCATGAAAAGATATACTTAAATATCTGCAGAAATGTGAGGGGTGTACTCACTTTTGTGATACACTGTAAGAAATTGACTAATGCTATCCTAGCATATTAATTAACAGCTAGAAAAGACAAAAATGCATACCTCCATAACGTTCAATGAAGAATTTGTAGCCTTTGTCCAGTTTTGAACGTGTTGTCAGTGAAAACTTGTCTGCATGTCATAGTATATCCTAAAATGTGGCAAATGCGCAAACTCCATCCACCAGAAGTAAAGATCCCCAGTATCAAGGCCGAACGGAAGTTGTGTGATGTCATGTGAAAAGTGTCTATACCAGGGATCCTCACATCCAGGCCTCGAGGGCTGGTGTCCTGCAGGTTTTAGATATGTCCCTGATCCAACACACCTGAATCAAATGGCTGAATTACCTCCTCAGTATGCAGTCAAGTTCTCCAGAGTCCTGCTAATGACTTCTATATTTGACTCAGGTGTGTTGAAGCAGAGACACATCTAAAACCTGCAGGACACCGGCCCTCGAGGCCTGGATGTGAGGATCCCTGGTCTATACCAAATGAACAACGCAGATGAAACGCAGTAAAGATAACAAGATTATTTTTTGTTGTGTGGATGAACTTAAAAAGACTGGCTCTTACTACTTAAACAATTTATTTTCTGAAAAAAATTACAATGTCTTGTATCTTGAACAAATGCTTTTGACTTCAATACTATGTATATTTGTCTAAAGATACTAACTTGATTTTTTGTTGATTTCACAGATTCAGTTATGTTGAATTTACTTCACCACAGAATCATTTTTATCAGTGCACACACTGTGGTATGAGATCACCGGTTTCCAGCAGTTTTTGATCCAATCTACCTCAATTGTGCCATTAATTGAAGCATTATTAGTCATTTTCTTAAAGTGCTCTTGACGTTATTTTGAAGGTGACTCTTCAACATTAATTTTAAATTAATGATGTGGTCTGTGTTATTCCTAAAAAAAATATATTACGAGACGGCTTGTGCAGAAACATGATTCATAATTGTTCATAGCAACTTGATTTATGTATATATGTTTGTCATTGCCATTGCCTTTTAGCTCTTCCAGAGTGCACACAGGTATTGATTTTTCTGACTGTGATTTCATCTTCAGGGGAAAGCAGATATTTTTTCATTTACACTCAAATGTGCCTCATTTACTCCACTATATAAATTTTTCTTGTCACAAAAGATTCATATTATGTGTGCAGCATTAGCCTTTTTCTGTATTAATGTAACACAGAGTGAAGATTCCTCAGTGAGTTTTTTTTTTTTCCAGCCATTAATTGAGTCATTATAACTCTGCTCCCTCATCCTGAAGGGCAGGCACTTATGTGCTTTTTCAAGACTGTAATCTTAATAATGTAAAGTTATTCAAAAAGAGTATGTTCAAGTACAAGAGGAAGGGCATGAGTACAAGCACCCAATTATAATCATTGGAAGTGGCAGGTTAGCTGCCATCTTCTACCATGTTTTCTATCTGTTAGACCAGCGTTTTGTGTTTAGTTTATTTCCTGAGCTTCTCCTCCCAGTATGTTTGTCTTGTTCCCCGTGTTGTGACTCGTCTGCGTGTTCCTTGGTTTATCACTTCCTGTTTTATTTTGTCAGTATGATTTCCCTGTGCTTCGTGTCTAGTTTTGCTTCCCCCCGTGTGATTAGTTTCATTTGCCTCACCTGTTGTTCCCTGCTGTTTCCTCTTGCCCTGATGTAACCCAGGTTACAAATATTGCAGTAATGCAATAGAAAATCGTCACACTAAATTACATTAAATATTAAGTTTTAATTATATAATTTATGTTGCAGATAACTTGTAAAAGAAGGTTGAAACATTAGTATTAAGCTCACCAAACAAAAAGTGAGTTGTGGGTATGCCCCTTTAACGTGCCCTTCCCCCCTCTTCCTGTGAGCGTAGTGTTGGAGGAAAAAACAGTTAGCGATACCAGAGAGGTGATGTAGCTGTGTGGATCGAGAACATTTTCCCTGGAAATACGGAGGTTTTCTGATCCAAAGGGAAATCAGTGACTATTGAGAGCCTAAGAACAATAACCAGAGAAGTTTTGGTGAGTTTCATGATGTTTCTTTTGTATTTGAGAAAAGTGTGTTTTAGACGAGCAAATGGAGTAAACGAGACCCCGAAGTTAATCGGTAAAAGTGGAAAACTGATCGCTTTAATGATAACGTTGTGTTTTGAGTTAATGTGCATAACCAAACGTGAATATGTGTATAGCTTATGTTAAGATTTAAGTGTGCGTTTCATTGCAAACGATGTTAGCCGCGAGAGGAAAAAAGCTGCCGCCATTTTCCTTTCCTTTCTCTTCTCACAAGGAGGCAGAAAGAGTGTATTCTGTTCTTGTAATGATTCCTATATAGTAAATTAAGTTTTCTGCATGGCCTGTTATGCAGGCCAGGTTTTTAGTGTGTGCTTCAGTTGTCGGGAAGAGCTTTCTGGGTGTCGGACGAGGCCTGGATCTCTCTCTCCCTTTTCTTCGTGCGGTGGCTGCAGACGACCCGCACACACACACACAGGATATTGGATGGCGAGCCTGACCCATGAGACTCGAGCTTAAAGACTGACAGCAACCGGATCGACAGAATACGGTTTGATATTGCTCATATAGTGAGACAATTTTGTGTGCTTCTGCTTGCTGCTTTATGGCAGCAGGATTCCGGATTTCCCCTTTTCTGATCTGAATTGAACTATTGAACTGAACTGGATCAATCTGAATTGAACTATTGAACTGAACTGGATCAATCTGAATTGAACTATTGAACTGAACTGGATCAATCTGAATTGAACTATTGAACTGAACTGGATCAATCTGAATCGAACTATTGAACTGAACTGGATCAATCTGAATCGAACTATTGAACTGAACTGAATTAATCTGAAACTGTTGAACTGAATCCAAGTTATTGTATTGAATACTGTTATATTTCATGCTGTTGTTGTGTTAAGTGGGTTCTACTCATACTCAATTGGTATTCTGAGTTAAGTGCGATCTATTTGACATTAATTGTAAGTGTTCCTGTTTAATGCTTTTTGTTTTATTAAAAGTGCCGGCTTTCCATTTAAGGGTCCCTGGTTCTGGTCTCTTCACTGTGCTTTGCTCCACTGCTCCAGCGAACCTAGAACTGGTCCAGTAGCTCATACATCTGTCTGATTGTGACACAAGTGCTACATATAAAGTGGCGAGCCAGCCAGGAGCGGTTCAGCGAGTGCAGTGCTAGAGATCAGAGACCTTCAAAGTGAGTAAAACATGGAAGTCGTGCAGCAGAGTAATGTGAAAATTCCCAATTCAGTGATAGTCAGTGGGTTGTCTGGTACAGAAGCTGATGAAGAACTGTTTGATTTCCTCAAGCAGTATGGTTCCATACAAAGAATAATACCAGTAAACACCCCAGGTACAGATCGAGGTAAGCAGGTCATCGTGGAATATGTACATGGCACAGCTGTTCAGTCATTATCATCTTTGTTGCCACACAAGGTGTTATCTAAGACACTGACAGACGTTCTGTATCTTATTGAGGCCCTACCTGCTGTATACACACCAGTAGTCAGTAAGACAGCTACACAGACTTACCTTGCAGAGCTAAGAGACATAGCCAAACAGACTGGTAAAGATTTTGCCACTGTTTTAAGAGAAGAACTCACTTCCATCGGTAAAGCTGTTGACTCTGACAACACAGACACCCAAGCAGAGCACATGGAACCAGACCTACCTGACACTCCAGACTCACATGTCCCAGTGGCTGCTGTGCAAGTTAGTTCTCAACCTTGTGGTGCTCCAGAACAGCAGATTCAGCCACCGGGGTGGAGTTGGTCCCCACCACCAGTGCCTAGCGAGAAAAGGGCAACTGCTCTAAGCTTTGCTGATGTCAGTCCGCCTGAACTACAGAAGGTAATAGTGGAGCATATAGTGCGGACAGAAGATGCTGCTACACAGATGATGCACAACTCCCCAAGACTCAGGCCTTTTTCTGGGCGGTGCCCTCGTCCCAGCAATGAAGTAGATTACGAGACTTGGCGGTCTAATGTTGAACTTCTTTTAAAAGATACCAGACAACCAGATCTTCAGAAGGCACGGCGACTTTTGGAAAGTCTGTCGTCCCCTGCTATTGACATAGTGAAACATCTGACATTCGAATCACCTCCCAGTGTGTACTTAGAAATCCTCGACTCTGCCTATGGTACAGTTGAGGATGGTGATGATCTCTTTGCAAAGTACCTCAATACCATGCAAAATCATGGTGAGGAGCCCTCAACCTACCTCCAGCGATTACAGGTGATGTTGAATACCACCTTCAGGAGGGGAGGTGTAGGTGCAGGAGACCTTGACAGACAACTTCTCAAGCAGTTTATAAGAGGATGTTGGGACAATCATTTAATAGCTGAACTACAGCTGGAGCAAAAGAAGCAAAATCCACCCACCTTTGCAGGACTGCTTCTCCTGCTTCGCACTGCAGAAGATAAGCGTGCTTCCAAAGCATCCCGCATGAAACAGCACTTAAGTGCTTCAAGGCCAAGAGTGCTTTCGCACTACCAAGGCGTTGCTCCATGTAGCCTAGAAACATACCCTCCGTCACTTTCAGTAGACCACTCTACACCTGAAATCCAGCAAATAAAGAAGCAGATTGCTGATCTGCAGTCTCAGCTCACACGGTTCACTCAGAAAAGTAGTGAAAGAGCTGAAAAGACACAACCTCTCAAGCTAAAAGCTCCCAACTCAACAACAGTCAAACCCCCGCTTGACAGCTCAAGGTTGCATAAGATCCAAGCCCCTGACCAAGTCACAAACAACTCAAGAAACCGACCTAAAGCCTGGTATTGCTTTAGGTGTGGTGAAGATGGGCATATCAAACCACAATGTGAAAGTGAACCAAATCCCTCTTTAGTGGCTTTAAAAAGGAGGCAACTGAAGGAAAGACAACTAGCATGGGACACTAGGAAAGGGATCACAGATTGTGACACTTTAAACTAGAAGCAGTTTCCATTGAGGGACAAATGGAGACTGAAGCACAGGTAAAATGTCCCAAAAAAGGACGACGCTCATCTAGTGTGCGCTCTAAGAGCAACAGACATTTGGTAACTTTGCCAAAAGGATTGGTTGGCGCAAAATGTACAGCACAGGTGATCATAGGAGATCAAGAATCTAGCTGTCTACTGGATACAGGTTCTCAAGTCACAACCGTCCCTAAATCGTTCTACCAGGAGAACTTGTCCAAATTACCAATTCATCCCTTAAATGACTTGCTAGAAGTAGAGGGAGCAAATGGTCAGAATGTGCCTTATCTTGGGTACGTTGAAACAACAGTCCGGTTTCCTAAGAGCTTATTGGGTGCAGACATCGACGTGCCAACCCTAGCCCTGATCGTACCCGATGTACGTCCAGGTTTTTCATCACCATTGATCGGCACCAATGCCTTAGATGTCTTTTATGAGCAGTACACAAACATTGCTTCCCAAACCCATCATTTACTTCCCTATGGCTACAAAGTGGTCTTAAAGACCTTGGAAGCCAGGAAAAGGCATCAGGCTGACTGTAGCCTGGCGGAAGTGAAACTGCGTAGCACGGACCCTCAAACCATTGAGGCTGGTCAGACAACAGTTTTGGAGGGGTCAATAAGCTGCCGAATCCGAAATGTTGGGAAGTGGGTGATGGTCGAATCTCCAAGGTCAACCTCCCTACCTGGCGGCTTACTAGTCACTGACGGGCTAGCAACCCTGCCATCCAAACTGCCATGCTGCATACCAGTGGTCCTCAAAAATGAGTCAGACCATGCTATTACTCTTTCACCAAAGACTGTGATAGCAGAAATACATGCCATTCAGAGTGTTCGGTCTATTGACCAAGGCAAAGTCCTTTCTGCCAATCCTGAGCACGAATCAAAGTTGAACTTTGACTTTGGAAACTCTCCCATACCCAGTGAGTGGAAGGAGAGAATAACTGACAAATTGAATTCCATGCCAGAGGTGTTTTCACACCACGATCTCGATTTTGGCCGCACCAATAAAATAAAACATCACATAAATCTTTGCGATGAGACACCTTTTAAACACAGAGCAAGGCCAATCCACCCTCAAGATATAGAGGCTGTACGTAACCACCTACAGCAACTTCTTGATGCAGAAGTCATCAGAGAATCTGAATCACCCTTCTCTTCTCCAATTGTGGTGGTCAAGAAAAAGAATGGTGATGTCAGACTCTGTATAGACTACCGAAAGCTGAATCTCCAAACGGTAAAGGACTCTTATGCCCTGCCTAACTTGGAGGAATCTTTTTCAGCATTGACTGGGTCCAAATGGTTCTCTGTTTTGGACCTCAAATCTGGTTTTTACCAGATAGAAATGGAAGAATCAGACAAGCACAAAACTGCGTTTGTCTGCCCCCTAGGATTCTTTGAATTCAATAGGATGCCTCAAGGGATCACGAATGCCCCAAGCACTTTCCAGAGGCTCATGGAGCGTTGCATGGGGGAGCTGAACTTGAAACAAGCATTGGTTTTTCTGGATGATCTCATTGTCTTCTCCTCAACATTGGAGGAGCATGAGGAAAGACTGCTGCGGGTTCTCTCCCGTCTGAAGGAGTATGGCCTGAAACTGTCTCCAGAAAAATGCAAGTTTTTCCAGAGCTCAGTGAAATACTTAGGCCACATTATCTCCGAAGAAGGCATTGAGACAGATCCTGAAAAGATTGCAGCTTTAAAAACCTGGCCAAAACCAAACAATCTGAAGGAGTTGAGAACATTCTTGGGCTTCTGTGGTTATTACCGCAGATTCATCAAGGACTATTCAAAGGTCGTGAAACCCCTCAATGAACTCACTGCAGGTTACCCACCCTCACGAAAACACTCTGGTGCCCATGCAGCAGCTGGGAAATACCACAATCCTAAAGACTCTTTTGGGAATAGATGGACTCTGGCTTGCCAAGAAGCATTTGACTCCATTATTGTGAAGTTAACTACTGCTCCTGTTCTAGGGTTTGCTGACCCTAAACTGCCTTATGTTCTGCACACAGACGCTAGCGTTTCAGGTCTTGGTGCCGCTCTTTACCAGGAGCAACAGGGCCAGAAGCGGGTTATAGCCTACGCAAGCCGGGGTTTGTCTAGATGTGAAACAAGGTACCCTGCCCACAAGTTGGAGTTTCTTGCCCTTAAATGGGCAGTAACTGAAAAATTCCAAGACTACCTTTATGGCAGTCCATTCCTGGTTGTCACTGATAGCAACCCGCTAACATATATTCTCACCTCTGCCAAGCTTGATGCTACAAGCTACAGATGGTTAGCAGCTCTGTCAACGTTCGATTTCCAGTTGCAGTACAGAGCAGGAAAGCAAAACCAGGATGCAGATGGGCTGTCCAGACGACCCCATGAAATCCAACCTGATGATATGCTGTCAAAGAAAGAGCTAGAAAGAATACAGCAGTTCACAAAGAGACATCTTAGTGAAAGTGCAGTCAAAGCCATATGTGAGAAGCATCTAGTCCATCATCTCTCGGCTGATAGGCCTGAAGAGCCAGTGCCTAGCACCTCTTTAGTCTTATCACTCGCTCACCATCCGAAAGCCATTCCAGAAAGCTTTCAGGATGAAGAGCAGCTTGGTGGCTTGCCTGTCATCCCTCACTTTACAGCATCTGAATTGAGGAGCAAACAGCAGGATGACGTGTGCATCCGAACAGTGCTCAACCAGATGGAGTCGGGGGAGAGACCTCCACCATCCCTCAGAACAGAAGCCCCTGAGCTGGGTCTTCTATTGAGAGAGTGGAATCGACTTATAGTCAGAGATGGTGTACTGTACCGAAAGCGACAAGAGGGCGCATCAACACAATATCAGTTAGTGTTGCCTGAAGAGTTGAGATCCTTAGTCCTAAAGAGTCTGCATGATGACATGGGACACATGGGTGTAGAGCGAACCATAGACCTAGTTCGCAAACGGTTTTACTGGCCTAAGATGGCCATTGAAGTAGAGAGCAAAATCAAAACTTGCGACCGCTGCATACGGCGCAAGGTTTCACCAGAAAAGGCTGCCCCACTTCTGAACATCATAGCTACACGCCCCCTTGAGCTTGTATGCATGGACTTTCTCACCTTAGAGCCAGACTCAAGTAACACCAAAGATATTCTGGTCATCACAGACCACTTTACAAAATATGCAGTGGCCATACCTACCCCGAACCAAAAGGCAAAGACTGTTGCCAAGTGTTTGTGGGAGCACTTTGTTGTTCATTATGGTATTCCAGAAAGACTCCATAGTGATCAAGGCCCAGACTTCGAGTCGCATATGATTAAGGAACTTTGTGAGTTGGCTGGTATTCAAAAGATACGTACTACACCATACCATCCAAGGGGGAATCCAGTTGAGCGTTTCAACAGGACCCTGTTGAATATGTTGGGTACGCTTGATAACAAGAAAAAGAGCCATTGGCGGGAATATGTCAAGCCTTTAGTACATGCTTATAACTGTACTAAGAATGAGGTCACTGGCTTCACCCCCTATGAACTTATGTTCGGGCGGCAACCAAGATTGCCGGTTGATTTGGCCTTCGGCCTACCAGTCACTCATCAGTCTGTGTCACACTCACAATATGTTCGCAGTCTGAAATCACACCTCGAAGAGAGCTACAGAGTAGCAACAGAAATGGCAAGGAAAACGGCAGATCGCAATAAAGCAAGATTTGACAAACAGGTTGTCGAATCCACTTTGGAAGCAGGTGACAGAGTTTTGGTTAGAAATGTTCGGCTCAGAGGCAAGAACAAGCTGGCTGACAAGTGGGAGTCAGATGTGTATATTGTAGTGAGACAGTCAGGTGACATTCCAGTCTATGTTGTGAGGCCTGAGACTAAAGATGGCCCATTAAGAACTCTCCACCGTGATTTGTTATTACCTTGTGGATTCCTTTCTGCTACCTCAGCTGAAATTGAGAACCCTGTAAAGGAAAAACCCAGGCGACCAAAGACTCGTCAGTACTCAAGGACTGACAATTCAGATCACTCAGAGGAGCGAGAATCTGATTCAGGAGATAGCTACCCTTTCCTCTATGGTTACAGGGATATAATGGTGGAAACTGCAGACCCCCGTCATACCCCTGTGGTTGGTCCATCACTTATGGTTGGCAGCACACCTGAACCACCTCATGTGCCTGTAGTTGAACAGGCCTCAGACATAGTTCCTCATTGCACCACTCCAAGAGCAACTGCTGTGACTAACCTACCCAATGTGAGCCTAGAGGATAGCACCTTGCACAAACTGAGTTCTTTGGAGGTAAATCCACCAGAAACCAATCCAGTCGAGAACGACACACTTGGAACAGACTCTGACGAGAGGACTTTCCCAGGCCAAGATGCTGAAACACACAGCCAATCTGAGGAAGATCGAGTTAGCACTCCTCCAGACACAAACCATGATGAAACTAGACAAACTGATCATACTGGAGACTGTGACAATGACTATTTAAGGAGATCTACCAGACGCAGAGTACCTGCACAGAGACTGACTTATCCCGAGCTGGGGAACCCATTGGTCACAGTAGTCCAATCATTATTCCACAGTTTAAGTGCAGTGATTACAGACTCTTTGAATGAGCCTACACAATCTAGAGTGTTGACAGTGTAATTATGTCATGCACAGGGACGTGCATGGGAAAAGGAGGGGAGGATGTAACCCAGGTTACAAATATTGCAGTAATGCAATAGAAAATCGTCACACTAAATTACATTAAATATTAAGTTTTAATTATATAATTTATGTTGCAGATAACTTGTAAAAGAAGGTTGAAACATTAGTATTAAGCTCACCAAACAAAAAGTGAGTTGTGGGTATGCCCCTTTAACGTGCCCTTCCCCCCTCTTCCTGTGAGCGTAGTGTTGGAGGAAAAAACAGTTAGCGATACCAGAGAGGTGATGTAGCTGTGTGGATCGAGAACATTTTCCCTGGAAATACGGAGGTTTTCTGATCCAAAGGGAAATCAGTGACTATTGAGAGCCTAAGAACAATAACCAGAGAAGTTTTGGTGAGTTTCATGATGTTTCTTTTGTATTTGAGAAAAGTGTGTTTTAGACGAGCAAATGGAGTAAACGAGACCCCGAAGTTAATCGGTAAAAGTGGAAAACTGATCGCTTTAATGATAACGTTGTGTTTTGAGTTAATGTGCATAACCAAACGTGAATATGTGTATAGCTTATGTTAAGATTTAAGTGTGCGTTTCATTGCAAACGATGTTAGCCGCGAGAGGAAAAAAGCTGCCGCCATTTTCCTTTCCTTTCTCTTCTCACAAGGAGGCAGAAAGAGTGTATTCTGTTCTTGTAATGATTCCTATATAGTAAATTAAGTTTTCTGCATGGCCTGTTATGCAGGCCAGGTTTTTAGTGTGTGCTTCAGTTGTCGGGAAGAGCTTTCTGGGTGTCGGACGAGGCCTGGATCTCTCTCTCCCTTTTCTTCGTGCGGTGGCTGCAGACGACCCGCACACACACACACAGGATATTGGATGGCGAGCCTGACCCATGAGACTCGAGCTTAAAGACTGACAGCAACCGGATCGACAGAATACGGTTTGATATTGCTCATATAGTGAGACAATTTTGTGTGCTTCTGCTTGCTGCTTTATGGCAGCAGGATTCCGGATTTCCCCTTTTCTGATCTGAATTGAACTATTGAACTGAACTGGATCAATCTGAATTGAACTATTGAACTGAACTGGATCAATCTGAATTGAACTATTGAACTGAACTGGATCAATCTGAATTGAACTATTGAACTGAACTGGATCAATCTGAATCGAACTATTGAACTGAACTGGATCAATCTGAATCGAACTATTGAACTGAACTGAATTAATCTGAAACTGTTGAACTGAATCCAAGTTATTGTATTGAATACTGTTATATTTCATGCTGTTGTTGTGTTAAGTGGGTTCTACTCATACTCAATTGGTATTCTGAGTTAAGTGCGATCTATTTGACATTAATTGTAAGTGTTCCTGTTTAATGCTTTTTGTTTTATTAAAAGTGCCGGCTTTCCATTTAAGGGTCCCTGGTTCTGGTCTCTTCACTGTGCTTTGCTCCACTGCTCCAGCGAACCTAGAACTGGTCCAGTAGCTCATACATCTGTCTGATTGTGACACAAGTGCTACACTGATTACCCATTGTGTATTTAAGCCCTCAGTTTTCATTTGTTCTCTGTCGCGTCGTTGATGTTGTGTGCCCGTGTGTTCCTGTGCTCCCTGTGGTTCCCCTTCGTCTCCCTTCTGAACGGTTTTTGTATTGTTTTTCCCTACATTAATAAATGCCTTTAAGTTATGCCCATCTCCGGAGTCCTGCATGTTTGTCCTTCCTCGTCCGTTTCCTCCCCGGCCATGACAGAACGACGCGACCATACTAAAGACCTGGCTAGCTCCGGCTACTTCAACGGCACTCGTCTGGCGCTGGGGGGCCCAGCATTTCAGAACAGTGCCCGTCAGCGTCCTTCATCTGCGGCTCCGCTCACTGGCTTCCCCCTTCCACTGCAGTCGCGGCGGCCACGGAGGAGGGGGAGTTCCCGGCAGCATCGGTGGGGGGCCCCCCCAGACCCGAGCGGTATAACGCCGCGGATATTGTCACCGCGTCATGCGCAAACTACCGTCTCTGTGAGTAAGACTGACTCCAGTATCACAACCGTTTGGGATAAGGGGCTTTCTCACACCACCAGCTGCCAGCCAGATCTCTCTTGGCTACCCGCCGATGTAGAGATAATCGATTCTCCCCTGATGGTGGACATTTTGGAGGCAGAAACTCATGCATCTCGGCCCAACAGAACAAAACAACCCACTAACAAGGACAAACGTTCACAGGACCCCGCTGCTTTTCCCCTCCCTGAGTTGGCAAAGCAGACCATCATTCGGTGGGTGGACTCGTTGGTCTTTGAGCTGCTGTCTGACCCATGCGAGATTGAGCAAAAAGCTATCACAGCCAAACTGCAAGGGCTAGTGTGTGACCATCCTTGGCTGCTGGACTCTCTGCATGGGCTCGTGAAAGACTTTGTCATCACCACCCTTCATCCACAGCCAGTGCCACAGACCTCAGCTGTAGCTCCAGCCTTCTCGTCTCCCCAGTCAGCTGTAGCGCCAGCTCCTCCTCAGTCGCAGTGTTCCCAGTCAGCTGTAGCGCCAGCTCCTCCTCAGTCGCAGTGTTCCCAGTCAGCTGTAGCTCCAGCTCCTCCTCAGTCGCAGTCTCAGACCCCTCAGTTAGCTCCAGCTCCCTCTGCTCACCCTGCTCCCACTCCCTTGGCTCCAGCTCCCCCTGCACCCGTACCTGTTCCGCGGGTGGGGGCAGCCACGGACGGGCTGACCTCTGCACCCGTACCTGTTCCGCGGGTGGGGGCAGCCACGGACGGGCTGACCTCTGCACCCGTACCTGTTCCGCGGGTGGGGGCAGCCACGGACGGGCTGACCTCTGCACCCGTTCCTGTTCCGCGGGTGGGGGCAGCCACGGACGGGCTGACCTCTGCACCCGTTCCTGTTCCGCGGGGGGGGGCAGCCACGGACGGGCTGACCTCTGCACCCGTTCCTGTTCCGCGGGTGGGGGCAGCCACGGACGGGCTGACCTCTGCACCCGTTCCTGTTCCGCGGGTGGGGGCAGCCACGGACGGGCTGACCTCTGCACCCGTTCCTGTTCCGCGGGAGGGGGCAGCCACGGACGGGCTGACCTCTGCACCCGTTCCTGTTCCGCGGGTGGGGGCAACCAGGTCCAAGCCTTCACATCGGTTTTCAGCGTTAGCGGCAGCAGCAGGGTCTCCCTCAGCCTCAGCTCTCCCTAGCTCTCAGTCTGTCTCCACGCAGTCAGCTCTCTCTAGCTCTCAGTCAGTTTCCACACAGTCAGCTCTCTCTAGCTCTCAGTCAGTCTCCACGCAGTCAGCTCTCTCTAGCTCTCAGTCAGCTTCCACGCAGTCAGCTCTCTCTAGCTCCCGGCCTGCTTCCACGCAGCCAGTCGTCTGCCGGCCTGCTTCCTCGCAGCCAGTCGTCTCCCGGCCTGCTTCCACGCAGCCAGTCGTCTCCCGGCCTGCTTCCACGCAGCCAGTCGTCTCCCGGCCTGCTTCCACGCAGCCAGTCGTCTCCCGGCCTGCTTCCACGCAGCCAGTCGTCTCCCGGCCTGCTTCCACGCAGCCAGTCGTCTCCCGGCCTGCTTCCACGCAGCCAGTCGTCTCCCGGCCTGCTTCCACGCAGCCAGTCGTCTCCCGGCCTGCTTCCACGCAGCCAGTCGTCTCCCGGCCTGCTTCCACGCACTCAGCTTCCCCAGGGTCAGCTCCCACGCACTCAGCTTCTTTGTCTCAGCCCCGGTCTCTCCCGTCGACTGCTGTTGAGTCTCTGGTCTCTGAGTCAGAGTCCCAGTTAGCTCCCATGTCGCCATCATCCTCACCATCAGACTCACCCGCACTATGCCTTGCAAAGCAGCCCCAGCCTGCGCATCCAGTGTTCGAGCATCCGGAGAGTCCTGCTCAGTCCGAGCCGCCAGAGTCCTCAGAGTGTCCCGCTCAGTCCGAGCCGCCAGGGGGTCCCGCTCAGTCCGAGCCGCCAGGGGGTCCCGCTCAGTCCGAGCCTCCGGAGTCTTCGGAGTGTTCCGCTCAGTCCGAGCCGCCAGGGGGTCCCGCTCGGTTCGGACCTTCCGAGTTTCCTGTGTCCTTGACCGCCCTGGGCTCGGGGGAGTCCGGGCATGTTGCGGCTCTGGTGAGTCGTCGCCGCCGCCGCCGCCGCTGGGAGCGCGGTCGGCCTCCAGTGTCTTCTCCTCGCCGCCGCCGCCGCTGGGAGCACGGTCGGCCTCCAGTGACTCCCCCTCGTTGTCGCCGCCGCCGCTGGGAGCGCGGTCGGCCTCCAGTGATTCCTCCTCGTCCTCGTCGCCGCCGCCGCTGGGAGCGCGGTCGGCCTCCCTCGTTGGGACTTTGCTTTGTGGCCCCTTGGCCTCTGCGGCCTCCTGAACTGTGTGTTTTTTGTTTTGGATTTCCCATTTACTCCCCTGAACTGTGGACTGTTTTTTCCCCTGCTGTTTTGTTTTGTTTTGTTTTGTTTTAGCTCCTGCTCTGTTCGTGGACTTTGACCCATGTGTTGGATTTTGGAGTTCCCCAGCCTTGTGCCGTCGCTTTTGTTTCATCCTGTTTTTGCTTCTCGTCCCCGTGTTTTGTTCTTGTTTGGACTGTGTTGCCTCTGCTCTGCCTCATTTTGATGCCCCATGTTGGACTGTCTCCGGCCTTGTGCCGTCGCCTTTTGTTCTGGTCCTGTGTTTTTGTTTTCTTCCTGTACGGGTTTGATTTGTTTTGTTCACGCCCTGTGATTTCTGTTTTGCTCCCTGTCTTTGTTTTTGTTTCGGGCCCTCCCTCCTGGTCCCCCGCCTCCCGCCCTTGTCTGGTTTTGTTTTCTGGTTTTGGCCGTCGGGAGCCGGCCTTTAAGGGGGGGGTACTGTCACGTCCTGGGCCGTTTGCCCAGCGTTTTGTGTTTAGTTTATTTCCTGAGCTTCTCCTCCCAGTATGTTTGTCTTGTTCCCCGTGTTGTGACTTGTCTGCGTGTTCCTTGGTTTATCACTTCCTGTTTTATTTTGTCAGTATGATTTTCCCTGTGCTTCGTGTCTAGTTTTGCTTCCCCCCGTGTGATTAGTTTCATTTGCCTCACCTGTTGTTCCCTGCTGTTTCCTCTTGCCCTGATTACCCATTGTGTATTTAAGCCCTCAGTTTTCATTTGTTCTCTGTCGCGTCATTGATGTTGTGTGCCCGTGTGTTCCTGTGCTCCCTGTGGTTCCCCTTCGTCTCCCTTCTGAACGGTTTTTGTATTGTTTTTCCCTACATTAATAAATGCCTTTAAGTTATGCCCATCTCCGGAGTCCTGCATGTTTGTCCTTCCTCGTCCGTTTCCTCCCCGGCCATGACAAGCTGCTTTTCGGCTATCGGCCACTTCGTTACACTGAAAACAACAAAGCCCTTCAAATTTACTTGATTTTATTGGGTACATCGGTCCCACACAATTGGAATGTGATGAGCTAATAATATAAATACTCTTTTTCCCCTCACTTAATTTTTACTAGTAAATCCAAGATATTTAATTCACATAAGATTACATGAAAAATTCATGTTGATTCAGCATGATTTTTGTCATTTACGCTAACACAAATCTATTGTTGAATGTCCAAGTGATTTAAATGTTTTCAGAGTAACAGACTTTCACCTGTAACTGCAACTTGACTTCTTAAATCAAGCCTTTTGGTCAAAGTTACTGTGTACTGAGTACACATGAGTACTTTTACTTTACTGTATGTACTTTAAGTATGTTTTCATGCTACTGCTTAAGTAAAATGCTACTACTTCTACTACTACTAAAATGCAAATACTACTACTTTTGTTTTACACTTATAGATACTTATTTATATGCTGACTTCGGTCAATAATAAATGTACTTTGTACACTGCTCAACTTGAACTAATTCTACCTATAATGTTAATTCTAAACATTTTTAAAAGCAGTAAGGCAATGAACAAAACATACTTTATTAACCAAGCATCTGTATTTCCCAATATTATACAATTACAAAACTGGACTTCCAGTCAACACAATAAGCTTGTGACACACGCAGAACTCACTTGTTTGAAAAGTAATATAACACAGTCCTGAAAAACATACTACTGGACCTCTAACACAGCACCACAATCTTAAAAGCATCAACTTGAATTTTTATAGAGCAGTAAACTCATCCCACTCAGGCTTTAGTACTTTCTGTGAATGTTTGCTGCTTCCTAGTGCCAAGAACAGCAAGAAGGCAGCTGTAGTCCCTCAAGAGTTTGCTTAAACTCTTGAGACATGTGAGGTACAAAGTATGTGTTCAGTAGTCCAGATGTGGTAGCGGCAACTATTCCAGAGTTCTCCAACTGTTGTGAGACCAAAGGACAGTCCTCGTGCCTTCTGATTTGTCACAGACATCTGTGTTTTCAGTGTACAACATTCTCACTGTGGGCTCCTCAGTGGATCCTTGGATATGAAATAAGTAGTGTGTCTCAGCTGTGTCTCAAAAGCCGTGCATCAAATCAAAACTGACTGAACATGCTGAGAAAAAAAGACCTTTAGCTGGATGAGCTGAACGCATCAGAGTCTAGTGAAGTCAGTACTGTCAGTATGTCAGTACTGATACATCCAGTGGACAGGAATATAGATTCATCCAGTGAGGACGGGCATGAGGTAGTAGCTGAAGTGAAAGTTACCTTAGCACACTGATGAATCCCAAATAGGTGTCCCTTTGTCCTATACTCTATCCACTGAAGACAGGATCCTTAGTTTCCAAACTGTGCATCCATAAACCAAAGCTTGAAGTTAGCTGAACTGTCTTTGTGCCTCGATGATAACTTCTGCGATAGATCCAGGAAGTCTGTGTAGAGCCAACCTTTGACAGCTGATGTCTCCCAAGATCACTCTGCAGAAACATCATGGCATGTCTCAGTCTGTCAGAAAAGATTTACTGATGAAAGGGAGAGAAAATGAAACACATTTGCTTCATCATCATCATACAAAGCATTTCTGAAAACAACAAAAATATATATGTGAAAAGCTGATACATGTGATATTTCAGACACTAGACATATGGACAATAATGACTTTAAAGATTAAATGTTAACATATAATTTGCTTTTTTACCAAATACTAAGAAATCCCTTTATTTCAGGTGTTCATGTATCTAAGGCAGCTCATCAAAAATATCAAGATGTAAACTGAAAAAATTATTTCAAAGAAAAATATGAAGAAAAATTTTGAGTTATACTCACCAAATGACCAAATGTGTGTGTGTGTGTGTGTGTGTGTGTGTGTGTGTGTGTGTGTGTGTGTTAGCCAGTGTTCCTGTGGGTAAACTGTGGAAGATGAAGGTCCAGCCTTGTAAGAAGAAAGTGTGTGAGCACACATCCACAGCCCCTGTGAATTGCATGCCAACAGGGATCCCAACAGCCCAGTGTGGGTCGCATTATAAAGAGTTATCCATTTTAGAATAACAACTTTCCAAATGCTCTTTTTTTTGGAATTCCACAAAATGAAAGGAAAGCCAGGTCCATGCAGCTTTAACTACGGTGCCTTTCCTTATCACTGCAGCCCCTTCATGGGGTCATGGCAGATTACAATAGCTACAGCCTCACTTTAACAGTGGCTATGGCTATGTGCTGATAACATTGCTGCTAACACACGTTCAACAGAGCAGCCACATCAACAGTAAAGTGCTACAACAAAGTCTGTAGCAGGAAAAAAATTAATTTAATTTATTGAAAAAAGAAATCCCCTAAATATCCCTTTGATGAGCATGACTTTGCCTTTTTTTGTGGAAGCATACATGTTTTAACAAGCCAATCATGGCCCCCACCCTACATTATCTGCTGGTACAGCCACTTACAGCCACTGATGCAAGTTTTTTACAGTTAGTGAATAGAAATAGAAAAAACAAAACAAAACAAAAAGATAAATTGGAGGACAGTGTAGTCATTTTCCCCTCCAGAACGCCTTTCCACTGCCTTTAGAACGCCTTTTCTGAACTTCAGGAATAAACATGACTACTTTGTTTCATTCCAGCATGATTCATTCTTATAGATTAAATATTCTTAAAGAATATGTGAAAAGTACTAGAACAAATAATGTTTGCACAAGAAACATAATTTAGTCATGAAGGATACACATGAAGTGAATGTGCAAATTCAACAAGCCCCCAATCCCCTTTTTTTTTTCAGTCTAGGTACACCTGTTCAGCTGCTTCTTAACACAACTATCTAATGAGCCAGTCAGATGTCAGCAGCTCAGTGCATTTAGGCAAGAAGACACATCAAGAGATCTGCTGAAGTTCAGAATGGTTGTTGGTGCCAGAAAGGCTGGTGTAAGTATTTCAGAAGCTGCTGATCTACTGGGATTTGCTCACACAAACATCTCTAGGGTTTACAGACAGTAATCTGAAAAACAGAAAATATCCAGTGAGCAGCAGGGTGAAAATGGCTCGTTGATACCAGAGGTCTCATATCTGGTATCTTGGGAAACCCATGTCATTAACAAAAAGCAGATAAGTGTATTTCCCAAAATTTCAAACTGTATTAAGACTTACCTCCTAGTAATTTTTTACCAGTGTTCCCCCTGCTTTGTATAATGCTAGGCTAATTGCTTGCTGGAACTGGCCCCGCATTTAGCATACACACAATAAAGTGGTCTACTTTTTTTCAAAACGTTGAGAGCTGTGTTGGGCTACTGTGAGGGCAGCTTATTATACTTTGTAATGTTCAAAAAGTGGTTATTGTGAGAAAATGATCAAATATCAGTGTCACAATAATTTGCAGACCCATCCATGTTAGTTTTACACTGTAATTATTATAGGGATACAGAGGATGATACTCAAATAATGCTTTAAAGGGCAAAAAAATGACAACTCCTTAGTGCAACTGTTTGGGACTGTGGTAGGTAAAAAAAAAAAGATAATTTAACTTGTATATATTTAGCAATAGTCATTCATATTGAATGAAGATTGCTTTTCATTTAATGTATATAAATCATAAAACTTTAAACTAAACTGTATATTTTACCTAAAATCCTTTGAATTTAGCCAGATACAATCTTCTCACATTGCAGCTTAACATATTGATGCCATAGATTAGCCCCAGGGGGTGATTGTACCCATAACACCAGAAATAGTCTTTTACTGTTCTCAGATTGCTGAGAGTGTATGTTATGTGCCGTATGGAAACAGCAAAAAAAGCCTCTGAAGTTCATGTCACTTTGAGTCAGTGTCAAGATCTCTAACAGTGGAATATCTCACTACTTTTGAAGCCTACCAAATTAATGCTATATATTTCAGGTGTCATCAGTAAAAGCAGTAAATGTGTTCCTTTAGCCCAATTTATACTCACAACATAGAAGCACTGCTCATTATTTTAGGAAACAAGCCTCCAGCAAAATGATATCAAACACAATGCAGGTCAGCTTTCCTTCAGAGGGTTCAAGAAAGACTCCAGACAAAATTGTTGAAATTTGTTGTGCCTGAATAATTAAATATAAGAACATTATTTGCAGTAATGATTGGGCCTCAACTATGAAATCACGAGTCCATTCCATTAATTTTGTATGATGTAGGAGTGAGTTGCTGTCAAAGTCATGTTTTTTATTCAGTTTCAGAATACAATATCAATTTTTTGTTTGTATTGATCTGCTTAGCTGGGTATTCGTCTTCATTTAGACACCTGACAAGACTGAACTGTTTTCAGAAAAGCTTTATACTCACCAATCTTTCATTCCCTACACCCAACATGAAACAAATGAACTTCATGATTTGTTATATATATATATATATATATATATATATATATATATATATATATATATATATATATATATATACACACATAGTACCTTGGTTTTTGACGGGCTACTGGTAAATCCAACAAAGACGTAAGATGGCCAGTCATAGCCAGTTACTTCCAGAAAGAAAGACAGGTGCTGAGAAGCCAACTCAACAGTATGAATAAGATCTGACCAATCAGTACATATGCCTTATCATCAGGTACCCAGCTGGAATTATAACCTGGCCGCAGGAGGAAATGGTTGTCAAGACACGAGGGTTCCTCACAATGCATGGAAGTCTGCATGGATATTTCTACCCTGAGGCTCTATGAGCCAGAGAAATTGGAAGAGGGAGGACTAGTGAGTATCACAGATATGAGCATACATCAGGGAGATGGCCCCTTAGAGGTAAGGTGCTACAAAAGTGCCTAAGGCAGCTGAAGACAGATGGTGGCAAGAAACAAGAGGAAGTATGGTGAAAGACTAAGACTCTGCGTGGGATGTATCATTGACAGACAGTTGAAGTGGCTGACATCAAGAAATCTTACTGGTAGCTAGAAAAGGCAGCACAAGAACACGCCCTAAGCACCAGAACCATAGGGGCAGGAGTCTACCACAGCCAACAGGCTGTACAAAGGTGCCCTAGACACAGTCCAGCACATAGTAGCAGGATGAAAGATGCAGGCTGAGACCACATACACTGAGAGGTACAGCCAGGTGGCTAGGATAGTGTACAGGCATATCTGTGCCACATACGAATTAAAAGTCACTGATTGCAGATGGGAGACACTGGCTAAAGGGGTTGAGAATATCAGGGCTGGAGTCCTGTGAGACTTCAATTTTCAGATAGACAAGCAGCTGCTGGCCAACCAAACATACATAATGGTAGGAGCGGAAGCAGCAGAAGACTGCAGCGGTGATAGATGTAGCAATCCCAGCTGATAGCAACATTATAAAGAAGGAGCACAAGATAATAGAAAAGTACCAGAGGCTGAAAAAAATGACTGAAGCAGACGTAGAAGGTAAACTGCAAAGTGGTCCAGTGGTAATGGGTGACTGTTGTTATGATTTGGCGCTTATAAATAAAATTGAATGGAATAGGAGCATTAGGAGCTGTAACCCTGAGCACTCAATCTTGAACCTCTCGCACTGTAACTGTAAAATGAGACGGTCAATCAGTCAAATCCATTTATACAATAATTTTTCTAAGTTTATCTTCTTTATTCTCACTGTGTTTTCTGAGTTTATATGTTGGTTGCTGCTATTATTGTATCAATAATCTTGGAGCTGAACTCTGCAGATCTGATGTCTCATTGACATTCTGGCTGAACCACATCTGGGGTTTTTTTTGTGCATTTATTTTTCTTTTCTTTATCGTGACTTGCAGGTTTGGTTGGTTTTTATATCTGCAAAATCCTCTTTCAACATTCAACGTGAATGCATGTCTGGGCATGTCTCACCATCTGTACACTCTTTTTGAAGAAACAGAAGAGATTCAAAGTTAGACTCCATATAGGATTTTCTGGGTGGATGTAAATTTTTGATTTAATACAATATCTGCTAAACTCATTTGTCTTGTCTGGCTCTAAGCTCTTTTTCACTTATTCTTGATTGGCTCTTAGCATTATAAATGTAAATTATATGTATCTTACTGACCTTTGACCAAACTCATTTCAGCAGAACCTTTATTCCTATTTTTATTCATTATCATTTAGCATTATCTGGCTTGCTTTTCCCATTAATGTCACTACCTCACATAATCGCCATGGATCCAATTGTTTCTCAGTGTTGCAGATTAGTGACAGATACAAGGTACAGCCATGACAGGCACCTACATACTATACACAGACTGTACATATAGGATGGACAGAGCCTCTGGGTTTGAAGCAAAGCCAGCTCTTAAAGCCTGCATTTCTTCTAGTGGCCAGCAGGAGGGGACACTTCTGGTTGCAGAAGAAAATGAACCTACTTCTCACTTAACCGATGACTTCAATAAACATTTTGATTATTTTTTTTCCCTTTTTTGTCACTTTGCTCTGTTTGACATTTACTAAATTATGATGCTCATTTTGTAAATTTTAGAGTAAAACAGTCAATAAAGAAGGGTCACCGTTGTGATTCTCAGTCTCTTCAACTTTTAGCTCAGGTTCACACCTTGTTTGTCACATCTGGTTTCAACAAAACCAAGCTGGAAATAGCCAAAATGCTCAACTTGATTTTTTTAAATGGAACTTCAATCTTTTGTATACAGCCTGTGGTACAATAATAATGAATAAGTATGAAAGTATGTCTTTAATTTCAGAGGTTTTGACATTTTTCTCATTGTAAAAACAGTTATTAATGCAACCATAATGGCCAAGTCAAAAATGGTGAACGAAAAGTATAAACCTATGGTCCAGAAAGCAACTTTCCAGCTGCATGCAGCCATTGGTCATTAGTCTGTGCTCATTGCTGAATCTCACACAGTTGTCTGACAACTGTCCATCTAACACCAATAGTCTACTCAACCCACTGTAATCCATAATACTTATGGGATACAGTGTGTTCCCAAATTTCATGTTTATAGCTTTTTATTTATAGTGATGTTAAATATCTCTGGAAAACCCTGAGTTTGTGTATACATGCATGTTGAAGTTAGTGAAGACTGATGCAAGATGCCCACAATAATGAGGTGAACCTGTGAAGCGCAGTAGTCAGAGTGGGAGTTTCAGCTCTAACTTCTGCTACATCAATAAAAAATAATTTAAAAAAAAAATGATATACATTGGCTAGTACATCTCCCTCAGCCTCCTCCTAGTGTGAAACTTTCCACTCTCCTCCTCCATTTCTATGTCTGTTATATTACAGAAGTGGCTTTAGGGGTCTCATTATCCAATCCCCTGCTGCATCTCCAGCCTTATATACTGGTCTGCTACATCACCACACCACCAGACTGCAGAATTAGCCAGTTTTTGCCTGTTGCCAGGGCTGAGCTCTGTTGGATTTTGCCCTGACGTCTCTTCTCTCTACCACAGTTAGCTATATAAATAAACTTTCTAGACTTTGGTAATCAAGGAGGCCCATTAACTCAGAGTGAACAGGTGCTGGGAGAGACCATAACTGCCTCAAAATCCCCCTCAGCTCAGTTATTTGCTCTAAAAGAGAAGTTATTTACCCTGCCAGCTACTGCCATTTCAGAACCTGAGCCTCTCTCTCCTCCAAGGGAGCTCACAGTTTCACCCCAGGAATGATATGATGGAGAGATTGTTTCCTGATGAGCCTTTTTATCTGTGTGTTCACTAGTTTTTGAGCAGAGTTCACAGTCCTCCCCAACACGTATTGCTAATCATATATTGCTTACACGATTTGAAGGGGCCAGCAGAGTCAGTCTGATTTGTAACAGTAAAGTGAACTTTATAATCAAATTAAAATTAAATAAATGATTAGGAATGATCATGTAGGAAGCACTGCAGAGGCCTCTTTTGTTTGTACTTAGGCTGATGCAAGTTTATGCTGGTGAAGGCTGATTGAGCATTAAAATCTTTTCCAAATATGTAAGCGCAAGTGAAACCTGTTGAGATGATTAAAAAAATCAAAGTTTTTTGGCTAATGGAACATAGATTCTCAATGTGGCCTGATGAAAGAGCTTTCTTCTGAGACTCCTCAGGGTATTGTAGTTTTAAGAACAGTATTCCAAAATTTACTAAAAACCTAAGATTTTAATACTCCATTCAGTGAACAACCCACACAGAGAACGGAAAGAGGAGCAAACAAGAGGTACATCAGGCGGTTTCAATTGAGAAACAGACAAGCGATAAGATCCTCAGCTGGCAGCTTCATTCAACGGTACCTGTGAAACAGTCAGTGCAAGAGCGACAGCAAAGACACAGCACTTGCCTTCACGCGTGGCAAAGAAAGAGTCTTATTTTCCACCTTTGTCCAGTGTCCACTTTTTTGCCCACCTTCTGTTGAATCAAATTATTTCAAATGCTGCTGTGAAACATTTTGCAGAATCTTCTGATATTTGATTTGTTCAGAATTTCAAAGACTGGATCTTTGTGAAAAAGGGTGTTGGAGTCACGATAACATCTGAAACAGAGTGAACTTCTACAATATATGTAGAATAACAGGGGCAGGTTTAAAACTACTCCATCAGGATTATTCTACTCATCTTACTCCTAAATGGATTCACAAGACACCATTATGTCCTTATCTAAAGACATAAAAGCAGACAATGTCGCTATTATTTGTCCATTCAAGGCTAATCTCTAATGTAGACACAGCCCCCTGCTTAAATTTCCAAAACTAATAGTGGTCAGGAGTCAATCTTGCTGTCAAGCCACCGTGTATGCAGGAGCCTCTCTTTTCCTCCCTTCTCTTATGTGGGGAAAACAGCAATGTAATCGGGTCATATCTATTCACTCCTGTGGCAAATGCTACAGCTGGAGGTGAACTGCATATCAATGAGATGCAAAGACGTACTAACAACATCAGGATAGGGCTCAGAATAGGGAGCTGAAGGATATGCTTTTGTTGCTTGGTATATCCAAATAGTTCAGTTTCTCACTGCTCATGATTGCCATCAAAAGTGAGAGCATCTTTAGTGAATGGAGGAGCAGGAGGAGGAGGAGGATCTCTTATGGCTGTATTGCATCAGATATTGAGACTATTGTTAATAAGGTATTGTTTAGGCTTGTTTGTATTAAGATAGAGAGGAAGGGAGATCCAGGAACGATTTATTGGGTTATTTTTTAAATATGATGGCACAGAGTAACAGTTCTTCAGGAGCGGCAGATTTCTGTATCTGAAAATCACCTATGTGCAATACCGACCTGTTTGTTTCTTGCCAGCAGCAATTCTGTCACTCAGTCAGCATTGTCAGGGGAGTGCGGGTGTCTGCTAATTTGCTGCAGTAAGCTGCTGGTATATAACTCAGCACTTCCTTTTAACTGTTGCTAGAGCAGCGCTAGTGTTCATGGTGCGTTTAGATGCGGTTATGGCCAGTTTTGCCAGGTTGTTACAATTTAGATTAAGTTGGGCTGTGGTCAAATTAGAGAAAACACTAGTTATTGTGTAAGCTAAATAACTAAGCTATGTCACTGTGATTATCTATTATAAAATGATTATTTCTGATAACTAATTCAGGTGTTTGCAAGAAGTCAGTTTGGTACACAAAATTAAATTCATTTAGATTCAAATCTCTGAAAAAGATTGACTGAAGAAGATAGGACATGGTAGGATGACCTTGAGTTTTACTATATATATATATATATATACATATATATACACACACAGGTTTACAAATGGATTGAAAGCTCTTGGGATGAGTACTCTGTCTGAAGTGTGTATGGAAGGTCATAGCTAGATATATATTATTACAAGATATATCCAAGGAGTAATTTTGCTTGTTGGCCTTTATAGCTGGAGAAAACTGAATAAATCATTAGCCCTTGGGCACATGTGATTAAACCTTCTGTGACTGTTTACCAAGGAGTTCTCTTTTGTGTGTTATTAAACTGTAAAGTAAAAATTACCAAATGTAATGTACAAGAGAGAGCAACAGTGTCACTTACTGTAACCTCAGCACTAAGGGAATGATGACTGCAAGTGGTGTGTAATTCTGACAGACAAACAAACAAGGTTCCAAATGTATTTTGCTCAGATTTTAACCTGGATTTTTTACTGACAGGATACATTTTAAATCTGATCCCAAAGACTTCATATACAGTATTAAATGGACATAGAATGAGATGTAAGCACACCAGCTGGTCACTGTACTGCCCTTTTTGGGTTTTTTTGGTTTTTTTAGATGAATCTGAGGCCTGCACTGTGAAGCAAATGAAACATACGGAGGGAATCTTTCCTTTATCTGGCTTCAGTTACCCTAAAATTGGCAAAGTGGCTAAGTCGTAAGACAAAAATGGTTAACAAATAGGATTTCCCAATCTAGCTATGAACGCGTTCACAGGAAAGGGATGGCGTCTGTGTATGTGGCCAGTCTATAGCCACATATGTGAAACACAAAAGGGAGATGTCTTTCCGAGCCACTGTATTCAAATATGGTGGAACATGGCAGCTCCCACAAACCTACAACTGCTACTGTGTATCTTTAATGGATTAATTATAAGTTTATGAGAATGCATCAGTTTGTTGGAAGATGTGATTATGCACTGATCTATGTATATTTATGAGTATAATGTCCTTTTTATCTATTAAATAACCTAAAATTACTGACTGTACCTTTAAAGCAAAATGTACTTACCTCAGAAAGTGCACATCCTGCATTTTAGAGAGCTTTTAGTAGACTACAAGAAAGCTTTTCACATAAAGACCAGAAACATGAAAATATATCCCATGAGTTGCTTAGAATTTTTTTTTTATTCTACTCAAATGAGACATTACACAGAGAGACTTAATTTTATACTGAGAAAAAAAATCTAGAAATCAAACCTTTATTTAAACTCTTCCAAGGGTTTTCAGCCTTTATAACCTAAAATTGTCCTATAATTAAAAATTAAAACAGTCAAACTGAAGAACTACACAGATTATTTTCATTGTTGGTGGAGCCCTTTGGACACAAGCAAACAATGAAAGAAGAGATTGGTTGCAGCCTCATATAAGTATTGTTTTTCTGTCTTACCTTACTTTTATTTTTAGGTGACTATTTTTTTTCTTTGCTTACTCTTAATTACATGTTAAATTTAGTCTTTAATAAGGCTGACCAACTGCCTTTAACCACATCTGACAACAGAAAAAATGCAGGGACTGAACACATTAATTACTACAATTTTCTTTCTTGTTGTATTAAGAATTTCTAGCTGTGTAAATATCTTTTTTTTTTAAATAATAAAATAAAATACTTTAATGACTACTACAATAAAACAAAGCTTCACAGCTTGAATCATTTTCCAAAGACTCCAGTGTGGTGAGCTTCAAAGTAAACTGTAGACCTGAAGGTTCTTCCTTCACAGGAAGCTAAT
The DNA here is from genome assembly GCF_007364275.1 of Archocentrus centrarchus. Taxonomy (NCBI): domain Eukaryota; kingdom Metazoa; phylum Chordata; class Actinopteri; order Cichliformes; family Cichlidae; genus Archocentrus; species Archocentrus centrarchus. Next base: position 19,192,382 of record NC_044360.1, on the reverse strand, counting down.
TTCCATATTTCACCCCCAACTTTTTACCAAGACGCTTGGTTAAAAGTTTAAGCAGCCTCCATTTGTGTAAGCTCTTACTATTTTTTCAGACTGTCTTTGTGGCGTGTCTAAAATGCTTCTCTTTGTCATTTCCATTCTTTCGCAACTCAAGAAGGCATAGTAATACCATGACATAAGCTCAGTAGGAAAAAAAGTTTCCACTTTTTTTCCTTTTTTTCTTTTTGGCTTGTGCGAGCACTACCAGGAGGTGGAATAGTAGTTCCCAACTGTTCCTAAATTTACAGCAATTCTTCTTTTTTACTGTTTCAAAGTGTAATTTGACTTGGTTTTGTTGTTGTTGTTGTTTGTTTGTTTGTTTGTTTGTTTGTTTGTTTGTTTGTTTGTTTGTTTGTTTTGGGGGGTTTTTTGTTTTGTTTTTTAGCTTAATTCTGGAAACAAAATCTGTCAAGAAGACAGAAACACAATATTCATCATATATAATTGGCACTTTTTTTTAATTAGGAGAACATGAATCTTCCTCTTCATTCCTGTTAATCTGACTGGAGTGAAATAAAGTGGGACTGCCAGGGCAAAAGCAGCATTAAAACAAAATTAACATTTAAACTGTCACTGAATTCTCAGTAATAAGATTAATTGTATAGAAATTATATTTGCATAATAAAAATGAGAGACGACTTTCCGCATTGTTTGCTGCAGTTTTAGCCTGAGGCAAAACTATTTTTCGGCTCGCTACACCATTATTTCCTGGATGCTTGTTGTGATGGAAATGTGTCTATCAACATCTATGAATCTATTAATAAATTTAATGTGAGAGTTGATTATTATCTATGGCAAGTCACAGAAATGTTGCTGCTCATCTTATTGTTGCTGTTTATTGACAACATGTTTGCTCACCCCCCCCCCCCCCCCCAAAAAAAAAAAAAAAAAATTGTGGTCTACACAGTAACACTCGTTGTATGCTCCCCACCAACCCCAACCACTCATAGTATAGAGCACAGCCAGAGTTTGTCATCACAATCTAATTAAGAAATCAATTTAGTGATGTAGAAACACATTGCCTAGAGACAGGCTTGCACCTTGAGTCAAGTATGGAGCATCGACTTTTGCCTTAAGCTACAAAACCCATTAAATAAAACAAACTCATGAAGTACATCTGTTAAAGGCAAAACCAAAATAAAGAAAGTCTTCATTTTTCTGAAAATATGATTAAAAATACAACATTTACAGCGGTTTTTGATCCTTTGATAGTAGTAACAGCACACTGGTATGTGTATACAGCTACACTTGCAGCAATACATTTTTTATATCTGTGATATTTTGAAACAACAAGATAATGCATCCCCAACAGCTTTCTTGCAGTGAATTTGTTGGGGGGAGTTTTACACCAGTAGAAGACAGACATAAAGGCAGCTTGACAATCGCATTTCAAAATTACACAATTAATATTATCACTGAGAATTCAGTGACATTTTAAATAACTTGCCATTCAGTGATAATCATCAGTGCACCTGATAAACAGAGCTTAAAATGTAAACTCTGCTAAAACACATTCTTAAGTAAACACAGCAAAGTGCAAAGCTACATAAACATTATCCATCACATGTGCATTAGTAATAAGTGACCTGTGTTGATTACGTGTAATGCTAAAGCACTTGTCACTACTTGTTCTTGTGTATAAGATTTCCCATTCTTTGAAAGAATTTCTCCAGCTTATTTTCATGGTGCCCTCTGGCAGCCCGGGTGATGTTGTGCTCAATAGCCACCTCGCTTTTAGGAAGGCTTTTGGATTTCTCCTGAGAGTGTTTGTTTCTGAAGCTGTTTGAAGGGACTTTCTTTTCAAAGGAGCAGAAAGGCTCAAATCGGCTGTACAGGCGATTCTCAGCTCCTCGCTCTTTGCTCCAGCTGCCTGCGTTAAATCCAGGTCTCACGTTTTTGTCAAGAACGCTGGGTTTCTTCTGTGTGGTGGTTTTGGGGAAAGAGCTCTGCAGAGTCTGTTGCTGTTCCTCAGTTTGGAATTGTGGTTTAGATGATTTTAGATCCTCCACCTTGTTCCTCTGGTGCTCAGACTGGGACCTGACAGGAATGCTTGTCTTTTGTGGGTGTCTTTGTTCTACAACTGACGTTTTCTCCTCATCCTCAGCAGTTATGGTGTCCGAGCTGTCCGCCGACGTGAGACTTGGTGTTTTTGTGTTCCTAACAGAATCCTCTTTTTTCTCTGGTATTTTCAGCAAAGACGTGGTTTTCTTAGAGCTCATTTTCAGTAACGGGGAAGAGCCCGTGCGGTTAGATTTATCTGTCAAATCCTTGCTTTTCACATCCAGGATTGCTGCAGACATAGTCCTGGCCAGTGGCTCATGCCAAATGTTACCACTGGGACTTTTTGTGCTTGTCATGCTCTTGACATCATGATGGGAGATAGATCTCTGATCTTCAGTCAGATTTGACCCATGCCCTGCGCTCTGTGCATTCATCCCCGCATTGCTTTGGTCTACTTGCATCCTTGCAAAAGCACCATACATGTGATTTGATGATTCGTGTGTGCTTGATCTTGGATCTGCCACACTATGCCTTTTGCCCCAACTGTCACTGAGAATATTAGGGTTTGTGATTATCTGTCCGCCTCTAGCTTGGCCTAGGTTGGCATATGAATGGTAAGAGTTTCTACCTGCATCATAGCCTGCATTGTTGGGGAAATCATTTGAAAGCAGCACACTTTGTCTCTGAAACATAAGTGCTTCATTTTTTAGTCTATTGTCAACTGCTCCTGTTGGATTCCATTGCATGGATGAGTAATGCAAAGCATTATTGTGAGCTGCATAGGGGCCAACACTAGTAGAAGTGTTTACATATCTGTTTGGCTCCAGTTGTTCTGGTGTTGGCCTGAGTGCAAGAGAGGACCTCATCCTTCCCTGCATGAAGTTAGCGTGTTCCCCTGGTTCAAACTGGTCTAAATAATCACTGGAGTCCCCAAATGGGACATCAGGATTGTTAAGGTATGACTCAATCCTCCATGTACGCATAAAGGACTTGGACGATTTCTCCAATGTTGGCAAGTTCTGTTGCATGGATAGAACTTGTTTGTCACTTCCGTTGTAAGACTGACGGAAGTTTTGACCTCTGTACATCTGTGGCACTTGTAAATAATTGTCCATAGCGTAGTTGGTTGTTACATTTCCTGGATCTCTAGAGATATTCCAGTTGCTTCCTCTGGCCCTGGTGTTCTGTGGGATGTATCCATCTTGTCTCTCCCCAGCATAGCTGTGTCTTTTCAAGAAGTTCATTTCCTCCACAGATTGAAATTCATGAACACCAAAGCCATTTTCCATCAAGGGCCTATGTGTGTTCTCTTCCTCTTCAAACAGCCTCTCTTCATAATCCCTCGGCATAAGGTTCCTCTCACAAGTCTTCCGATAGACTGTGTCCAGACTGTGCCTCAACTTATCCCTCCGCACAAGTTTTGGGGCCGAATGAGATTTTGGTAAAATCTGTGGCCCATGTGGTTGAAGCAGACCCTCCGGAGGACACAGTTCGGGTGGCACAGTCGATCGGGCGTAGAGGGTACGAAACTCCTCGTCATAGGACTTCACGAGATGGCCTGTGATGAGCTGAACCATGCTCAGATTGATCTTCTCAAAGGACCAAGTGAAACTGTAAGCAAACATGAAAGCATATTAATTTAACACGATGTGTGGTGTAATTCTCTCAAAATGTTGCCTCAGTTTTACAGCTTAAACATGTTATCCATGAAGGATAAAAAAACAAAAGAGACACAATAAAGTGCTGTCACATTTTCTAGAAATTTTTTATATTAGTAAACAGTCACCAACTCTGACAGCAATTCTTTTAAACAGCCGGAACAAATGTAATGCTAAAAGCATTTGGTGCACACATCAGTGGTTTCAACCACAGCTCCACTTCTACTGCAGTTTTATTTACCTGTATGAGCCATAAATTGCTGTGTGACAGTCAGCTAAAAGAAACTTCTGCTCCATTGCTCCATGAAATTTAGCTCCTGACCGACAGCGGTAATCCTGACCTTTCACGGTGCGCACCCTCATGTTCTGTAGTCAGAGCAGTGAAAGAAGGGCATCAGAACAAATCTATCACTGTCAAATTCTACAGGAGGTAATAATATGTCAGAGAAAATAAACATCTGATAAAGGCAAATGAACTGTGCAGAAAACATCATTCTGACATTTTGTCTTCTAGTTGTTATTGTTGTTGGCATGTAATTTGTGTTTGGGAGAAACTTTGAAGGTGTGTTTGAGCCTTTTAAATCCCTTGACACTAATGACAACTCCACCCAAAAAAACAGGAGTAACCAGCTCTACTAATAATCAAGACTTTACAGTTAAGGTTTACTTGAAAATAGTAATAGTAAAAGAAAAAAAATCTCACATTGTATGCCAATGAACACAATTATTTGAATTATGTTTTTTGTTTCAAACATTTCCTTTATAAAAGCACCTAGCATTATTGGGAGAATTAGGAAAAACACACTGAGAACATCAAATATACTCATTAAATCCTAAACTTACTCTGAGCTGTTGAAATTTTACATCTTGATTTTCTGCCATCGTCAGGAAACTTTTCAAATGGTAGTCATCCAAAAGAACATAGACGGGGACTCCTCGTATAGAAGCATCGACAATTTCTTTGAATATATCCACATCGGTGAATCTGTCCATCACAATGGCAATGACCTGTAAGGGCAAAGTGAATATTTCATGGCTAATCAACAGTGAATAGTAAATCAATCTTACAGCTACATTAGAAGCTGATGAATAGTAAGTTGCCATAAATGAGAAGCAGATTAGTCATTTGTGGATAAAGTCACCAGCATGATTCTACGCTGACTGATGCTGAGGGAATCTGTAAGCGTGTATCTATAATCAATACATTTATTGATCCCAAATCCATTTCAGTCACTCATGGAACATTTTTGTGAGTGGGATCAAACTAGAGTCTTTTCTCTTCAGTCTTTGATTTCACTTCAGGTTCAGTGAGGCCGAATAAAAGGTTCTTAATGATAATGTCAAAGGTGAAAATCCTGACTGTTTTAAAATAGCACGTCACACTGAGTTACCGTAGCATGTAATGAACCTCCAGTACCAGTCAAAAGTTTAGACACACTTACCCATTCATATGAATGTACATGGGACTATATTGAATGTTGCCATAATAAATTTGTGTTCATCTTTTAGGACTTTTATGTCTGTCTCTCAGATGAGCAATAAGAAGAATCTCTGTGATGAATGGACTGTATGTGATCTCCAGTGCACATTCAAATATGCACTGTTTAAAAATTCAAAACTTCTGTTTCAACAGGAATGAGATATTGCAGCTGCTGTGTTTTATTAAAGATTTATTCCAATTTAGTTTCTTTACACTTCACTCGCATTGAAACTGTGGGCAAGGTCTCTTAAGCTCTTTGTGAGCGGTCGGAAACAGTCAGATGAATTTGTGTTGAGCCTGTCCTGCTATTTTTTTGCTGGTTTAATTAACAGCCAGCTCAGCAAAAACAGTTTCAGAAAAGTAACTGTCTACTAAGCACAATTCCGAGAAGCAAAACTAGTTAAAGCTAATTTCTGGTGTAAACTGTTTGTTATAATGTCGGGAAATTACTGTAAGAATGGCTCACACACTCATTTCTCATGATGGTGAGTTGCAGAACCAGATTTTGGCCCCAGCAGACACTCCTTTCCCCTGAAGGAAAAAGGTGGTTCTGACATGGCTGTGTGATCAATGCGTGTGTGTCTGTCTCAACCTATTGTTACATGTAGTTCCGATTACCTGTCTTGCATCTTGAATATGCTTCCGGATCACTTCTTTGATTGTTGGGCTGTTTTGTCTCGGGGGATGAAACAACAGATCTATATTGGTCTGCAGCATTTCATGCAAGACCTCCGGCCACCCTAAGTCCAAATCTGGGGTGTCCACATCTGAGTGGATGGGCCAGTACGTCCCGGAGGATGATTGGGTTTCTGATGGAGCATTGATTTCCTCTGTGTGGGTTTGAGGTGGGAGGTGTTGCACGTTTTGACTGATGAAGTGCAGCTCATCCTCAGAAAGAAAGCTCCCGATCCGTTCTCCTTTAAGGAACTCCAGGTAACCGTCTCTGCCACCGCTCACCAGGCGATCGAGTGCCAAGCGATATGACTCCTTATAGTGAGGCTGAATGAAATCCTCTGATTTGAATTCACCTCTCAAGGATGACAACAGGGAAAATTCTGGAGACTCCATGGCTCCAGACTTTTTCAGCAGGACCTGTAATAGATAAAGGAAATCAGTGACATAATGTCAGAGGATCAGAGAGCAAAGAGTGCAACAGGGTGGCAATGTAAATGTAATGCAATACATAGTATTGTTAGTTAGTTAGTTAATGTTATTATTAAAATGTGATACAATATGCATGCAAAAGTCACACAGTGCATTATAGATAATGATCTTTACACTATATACACAGAATTATTTAATACACCGTATAGTTCATGAGGTGATGACGATGTTAAAACACATGCATGTTTAAAGATTTATTTTTGGCATTTTCAAGCCTTTGTTACATAATGCAGTATCCAGTGTACATGGTGTTCAACACATGTATGGTTTTAATAGCGTGTTCAGCCCCTCATCTGTCTCATTGCCAGAAGTATGGCAGTTTGCCTCGCGAACAAATATTCAGATATTTACTGAACTGTTTCAAAATCTGACAGACTTCCTGATACAGAGTGACAGATTTTCACTACAAAACTGAAATGTAAATAAAACCAACCTGTTTTAACTTTTGGCTTTTTGAAGATCCAGAATGGTTGGTTGGTTATAAAGGTGTAGCTGTTTTTCACCTGACAGTAAGGTGAATTCACTGCTGGAAAAAGAAGTGAGGGGCTCTACAGTGTGATGGCTACTGAATAGCTAACCAGCATTTCCTGAATATGCACTCAATAATAAAATATTATGAGTTACTAGAGAAGAGGGTGGTAAATGTCTCATGCTTCAACATGCCCTTATTGTATAGGTTTTGATTAACTTGACACAAAATGAAACAGCTAAACCAGGAACTAATTGATAATTCACTGTTGCTTTATTTGGTTTTTAGTTTTTTCTCTTTTGTGTACTTTACTAAATCTAGTCAGTGTTTTACAGTTATTATGGTTTCAAAAGCAGTTTCATGCTCATTACTATATTTTTACGGGAATCCTGCGTATAACACCATACCTGCTATTTCCATGTTTATGCGTGAATCTCTTAAACAGGAATGCCCTTTTGCACCTTCAGAGTAAAGACTGATATGGATAAATGCAACGTTTGTTGAGAAGTAAACAGCTTAAACCTTTAACCAGGTTTACAACAGTAAATAAATAAAACAAACAGCCTGTAACGTTTAAGTCCACAGTTTTCAATAATTCAGGTGATCCAGGTGATTCCCTGCTCCATCTGACATTATAAATCCAAGTAAGCCTCAATAGATGAAAGCAAACATTTGTGGCAGTTAAACAGAATGTAAACATTCAAGATTTTTCACTTTAGTTGGCATTAAATGTGAGCTAAGCGTAGTGTAATTTACACGCCCGTTTGAGAAAGTCTGAATTGAAATTTTACTTTCACTGCTGATTTTATGCAGGGCATGAACCACGCACTGCATGCAGATTACCTTAAGTTCAGCTGTCCCTTCTATCTATTTTCAGGCAACTTTTAGGCTTTCTTGATTATTCTGTGTTCATATTTATGCAGTCATTTACATTTTGAGCAGGATTTTAGTTATCAAAGATCCTTCGGGTGCTTAGATCGGCTGTGCTGCTTTCACAGTAAACAGAAATGCCAACAGGCTGAGCAGCGGTTATCACAACATATTTAATCATAAGCTACACACAGGAACAACAACCTGTGTATTAAATTTCATCTCAAACCTCCCACTGTTCATTCATTTGAAAGTGAGGGATCTGATATTCTTACAGAACTGCTGCCGCTTGCTGAGTGCCTCTCAGAGGCTTCAAGAGCACAGTGAGCTAGTCATAACAATCTTATCTTATACTCAATAAGAGTGACTTACATTTAGATTGCTGACTTTGTGAAAATCCTCTTGACTGCTCCCAGAATATCCCTCTTACATTTGCATAATTTCAACTTATGTTCGATATTTAGAGAGACTCCTGTGCGTCTACTAAAAAAGACAAAGAGGCGGAGGTGTCTCAACATGATAAGCAGTCTGCAGGTGGAGGGTGTGGATTCTAGTTTTGACATGCAAATTCTCAGGCTTGAAACTTGTTCACAGGCAGCCATAAACCTGTTTCAGACATATACTGTAGCCACTCCCCTTCTGTCTCTGGGTACAGAGTTCAGAATGACGAAAATCGGCGTAATGACAGACATAAAGAGGCTTTGTTAAATACTGTAGGAACAGTGGCGGCCGACTCCTCAAAGACAATAAATTCATGATTTTTACAGGATCCCTATTTTTCTTGTTTTGTATGAGCAGCAACATGGGGTTTAAAACAACATTTCAAATATGGTATGAAGTAATTTTCCTACAGTTGACTCCTGCAAACCCATGTGAACATAAACCAGGATGATTACTCATATTTATCTCAACTCCAGTGTGTCTGAAATATCAGGGTGGAGCTACCCAAACTAAATTTGCTGACATATGTGACATTCTTTGTCCTTTCTGGTCAGCACTCGGTAAGAAAAGAGGTTATTAAGCAACAATCACTAAAACTTTTTTTTTTTTTTTTTTAAATAAACAGCTCTAAAGGACAACAGCACAAACAGCCAGTTTAACTTTGTTCAAGGGCTGGGTCACCTAGAAAGAACAAGTGTCTAATATAAACAAAACTTCCCTAAAAGATGAAGATGTTTGTTGCATTTGCAAACATTTAGTACAGTTAGACAGTTCGGGTGTGTGTCAGACTGTGAGACATTTATACTCTGTTCCACATCAATTTACAGTGTATACTGTGAGATTGAGGATTAGAGACTAACTGAAAAATTCTTTCACTCTAAGCATACTGTCTATGCAAGAATACCCTATGCAAGATTATGGATAGTACAGTTTCAGTTTATTCCCTTTATTTGTTTTGTATACTGACTATTAAACTTTAATGGCCCAACGTGACAAGAAGCATCTTTTAACCTCCCTCTGGCTGAGAGTCATTAACCTCTTCAGGCATTTTTCAGGTCAGTCCAGGTTTACATATTAGCTATCTAGAGGGCTTTAACAACAATTGATTAACTAACACAACAGGACACCGACTGAAATAAGCATGAAGCCTGTGCTTATAGAAGGACACTCCCCTCCAATCTGCAGCTTCACTTTGTTTAATCCCTGTGTCAGCCATCATGACACCCTGGAAAATTTTTTTTTAAAAACATCTGACAATACTACAAGTCCAGCAGAGTGAAAAGATTAAAATGACTGCTTGTTATGTTTTCAGCTTTCACAGTGCTCTAAATCAGGAGAAATATTAGACTCTGAGATTAAAGAATGGCATAACTGCACTGTTGGTCACATTAGTGTTAAAAGTATTAATCGACTATTATTTTTCCTAGATCTTTTTGTTCTGTGCATACATTTCTTGTAACCAATAATTAAATCTGTTTTAAGCAAGCTATTCCCAATAATATGGCTAATATTATGGCCTAATAATATAGCTACATAAAAATCAACTTCTTTTAGTGTCTTCCCTTTCTGTTCTAATGCATGTCTATCATCAAGATAACATCAGGAAATGAAAGAACTGCTCTCATGATATGAGTATTATTTCAACAGGACTATTTGTAAAAGCTCTGATCTGATTACGTTACCGGTCTTGCCCTCAAATTTCCAAATTACTCATCTCGTCAGATTTTGCGGGACTTGCATGCCTATGGAAAAAAAAATTATATTTTGACATTCATTACATGAAACATTAACATGTTAACACTTCTCCTTTATTAGGGCTCACACACCTGTGGTAGTTCACCAGAATTTTGCCTGGAAAAAAAAAAAAAAAAACATGAATAACAAGATAACCAAACCATTGTTCAGCTCTGTCTTGAGTCTGGGTGTGTGTGCAGGGAGTTTCTTCTCCTGAAGCGGCCTCCCTCTGAGTCACCTTTTGTGACACCCAATCTCTGTCGTCATGGTCAGTTCCTAAGGCTGTTCTCAGCTTTTGCCGGCAAGTCTGAGCAAGAGCTACGTTGTTATGTCGCTGTGCAGCGCCAGGAATCAGTTAACTACAACACGGACATTTTGATAAACATCAGTACTGGAGCGAGAAACTTATCATTGTGTACACTTAAAACAAATGAAGGACTGGATTAGTTTCAGAGGCTTTCAGCAATCCTGTTGTATTCCTATGGCTTTGTGTTCTTCTTGTATTTAACTGTGAAAAAAAACAGGAAATGTTATGAGTAGTTTTCCATGTTCAGATATGTCCTAAATCTTCCATGACCTATTCTTAGAACGTCTCATTGCATCATTTAAATGAATACTGCAGAAAATGATAATAATGTAATTAGTGCAATAGCATGTTTACATAAAAGGTGAAATCAAGGTTTTCAGCTGGTGTAAATTACAGGTGTAATTATACATGCAGGATTTGTGTCTCTGCAAGAGGTGCACATTTAAACACAGGAGGAAGTGTTGTTTAACCACTTTAGCACAGAAGCTTGATCACACTGTGTTTAGTGGGTCGGATGTGTGGGATTTTACGTTAATGCAGAGACCACACTAATCAAACATCACTGCTAAGTTAACAATGGCTTCAGGTATCGCATGGAAAAATATAGATGTTGGAACTGCATCCAGACAGTGGACAGGTTGTTTATAGTCACTCATTATCAGCATCTGTGGGTAAACACTTTCTTTCCTGTCCTGGCTTTATGGTTCAACAGTCAGCCAGAGATTTGGAGGTAACTGGAGACCAACAACAGCTATCTGTGTACAGGCCTAAGATGATTCACCATCCAGCTTTAATCTCTGGCGCTCTTCCACAGTGTGTCTTTTGTCCTGTCTCACCCCCAACCAGTTGCAGCAGATGGCTGCCCCTTGCTTAGCCTAATTCTGCTGGAGGGTTAGTTTTTCCTGTCACCATGGGCTTGCTCACAGAGGAATGCACAATTTGGGTTTTCTCTATATTATCGTAGGGTCGTTACTAGGGGTTGCATGAACTAGTCGACTTGTCTAGTGGTCGATTCTACGAAATCTCACGAGTTTTTAAATTTCACGTCGACTAGTCGCAGTCACATGACTGCTGGCAACAAAATGGATTCCAAACAGATGGAAGGTGAGGACGAGGAACAGGCCGAGTCTTCGCAAACAGTTAGAAAATCAACAGTGTGGAAGTATTTTACTAAAGATAACTCTTCTGGTTCAACTACCGTTACATGCCAAATCTGCAAAGCTGTGCTGAAGTACAACAAAAGTACGACCGCGATGCACAGTCACTTGAAAAGGCATCGCTGATGCTAACTTCACAACGACCGGCAGGCTCCAGTCAACAATCGATTACCTCCTTCATCAAATGCCCGGCTGTGACAGGAGAACGGCGGAAAAACCAAAAACTGTAAGAGAGGAGACTCTATATTTGTCAATCATCTAATGCAATTCTGTTGCAACAATAGTTTAATTCTCTCTAGTAACATGCTTCTACCTGACAGCAGTTTTTCCCTGTCTATAAATATAAACTGCATACCTGCCCTTTTGCCTGTAGACTATAATATGAGTATGGGAAAAATAGCATGGGATCATTTGTCTGAGAAAGATCTATTGGATTACTGCGATTATACGAACGTCATGCTTAGCAATATACGTTTACCAAAAGAAGCCATCTCATGCCATGATATGAACTGTAAGAACCCTCAACATAGTGCTGAGTTATGCACTATGTATGAGAATGTCGTGACGTCCCTTCTTACCTTAAGCCTCTGTATAAAACCAGCTCACATGGTATCAAGCCAGGCTGGAATGACTTCAGTTTCATGGAGAGGCCAGAAGGGCTCTTAAAGCATGGGTTGATTTGGGTAAACATAGACATGGCCCTTTGTTTGAGTATAAAAAACAGGCAAATGCAAATTTTAACTATGCTTTAAGATTTATAAAGAGAAATGAAAACACTATGAGGTCTGACCCTCTTGCAAGAAAGTTAAAAAATAATCATGTCAAGGACTTTTGGAAAGAAATTAAGAAAATAAATAACTGCAAAACATCACTTCCAACTACTATTGATGGTGTCAGTGATGTTTACTTTCTTTAACGATAAAACATATTTTGGGGTCAACTTGAAAGAAAGACAGATGTGAAATGTCAGAGGTCAAATGTGACATGATATTTGGATGCAAATGTGATATTTAGAATCCCCATATACAGGTATCGTTTCTTAAGTTTGACAACACAAACAAAGGCAGCAGAGTTTTCAAGATAAGGTATTTTATAAATGTTTGACCTTGAAGATAAGGTCAGAGGTTCAAAGTAACGTGATAGTTAGAATCCCCATATACCATTCCCTATATGGCTAAATATTGTCAATACAATTTATGGCAGTAAGAAACATAGTTTTAAATAGCTCTATAAAGCATTATTATCGCTTTGACCTTCAGATCAATCAATTGATCTTGAAGTAGAGGTCAGAGGTCAAATGAGACGTATTTTAAATATTTATGTGGTGCTTTCTATGTGTTGACAATACACACCACATTATAAGGCTTTTTGTCAATTTTCGACCAATAAATCAGTAAGCTGACCCTGAAGACATTTGCGGATGTAAGCCAAATGTTAATGAATTGTTAACATGACCCCACTCTTTCCCCCTATAAAGTTTTATCAGAAATCTTTTGAGCTATCGTGTTTACAGACAGAATGGCACACAAACCCAACCAAAAGCATAACCACAATGAGGGGTTGCTCAAGACTTTCACAGTACAGCAACATACAGGTAACTCTTTCTGATCATACATGGTAAAATGTGTATATACAATATTGTGGAGTATTTTCTTAATTCACACATTTTTTGCCTTTGCTTTTTTGTAGTATATCTGTTTGATTAATGAGAGGAAGGCTACAGGGATCAATTTGCTTTACAACAAAAATTGAAAGAGACAAAGGGGAAGAGATGTTGGAAGCTAAGATTTCCATACTGTGTACATTTTTATGTAGTCAAAAAAAGAAGAAAAAAAAACTCAAAGGACTCACACCCATGGTTGAAACTGAATACTTGCACTGCACAGCATGCAAAATAATCCAAATTAGTTTCACAAAATAAAAATCCACACTATTTTCCACTCAAGTACATTTTGGGATGAAAAAATGATCCCAGCTGATATTACTTTTTTAAAACCTTTTTTCTCCTTTTACTTATTGTTATTGAATCCCACACCATCTAGCTCTAACCCCCCACAATGACAAAGGGAAAGTTTCTCATTTGTGGTTTTCCCTTCGTCAAAGCGGTGTTTTCATACTGTGTCTAACTCAAACAGAATGCATTGTTCTACAGCTTGTTAGATAGCACAAAATCAAAGCCCTACACTGACACTCACCTGACAGTCCGTTTTCATGAGGCTGTGCAAACACCCACTGTACTTTTTCTCTCCCCTATTGTACTCACATTCAGTGCACAGTTTTATCTGCAATGCAGCTTTCTCGTTTCACTTTCAATGAGTTTTTTCTGTGAAAAAATATAATGAAAATTATGATAAAAGCAACTGACAAAGCCAAAGACATAGCCTTCCTTTTTTATGTATTCAAGTACTCATTAGCCATCATGCATAATACCTAACAAGAGATTTTCTAATGTCATCTCGAAATGGTCTGTGCACGATAGTTGCAGGGGGTATCAAACTCCTGGTCTGCGGGCCACTTCCAGCCCCACTCCTACTTCTGGTCTGCGAATTGATGTCAAAAATAACATATAATTTTGCCCTTTAAGTTACTTTTTTTACATTTCAATTAACCCTCTTAACTGGAGGGGAAGGTGAAATGTAAAAAAAAAACTAACTCGAAGGGCCAAATTGCATGTTATTTCAATTCGCAGACCGGAAGTACCATTTCAGAGGAATTGGACTGAAAGTAGAATGCTAATGCAGTGGTGCCCTTGAACGTGTACAGTGCACCATCAACAACACGTGCTATCTGCAGGTAGATAGGCTGTCCATAGTTTGCTACAGTCTGCCACCACACTCACAATCCCAAACTATTTTCAGCTCATCGCTGTAAAGGATCTTTGGAGTGTTGTGTGGTAACAGCGTATATTTAGAGAAGTCCACACTGGTCACCCAATAAGAAACCGAGAGCTTTTATTCTGAAAATTTGACACACATTTAGTTCCTCATGTTAGCTACTGTCGGGGTCTGGGACTGTTGCTTGTTGCCCAGTACATGAGAGAAAATTTTCAGATAATTTTTCCTCTTCTCCCACTCTGCCAGTTAATTAGTGAACTCTGGCCCTCCCTTCCACTTGAATGGGTATGGATGGAGATTATTTGGGATTTCTGGAACAAATTATTAAATTATTTGAAAAAAATGCAATTAAAAAAATTAATGACTGTCATCTCATTGCCAAGCTGGTCGATTTGATGCAAGAAGGGTTTCTGTATGACAAATGTGTGGGAAGTGCCAAGGAAGGAAAATAATAGAAGAAAATTTAGTTGATAATAACATTGTCGCTGTTTGTGCAAAAGACTCATTGGCAGATGAACTGGAAAAGGTTAAATGATTTTAATGAACACTTTCAGATTTACATGAAGTATTTGTCTTTATCCAGGAATACATTTAGCAGTTAATTTTATATCAATACAGTGATTTAAAACAATGTTTATATAACCAACTCTGAACATTAGTATTATGGGATATATCATACTGTCTACAGCTAAACTCCATGTACTAGCTGTCCTAGGTTAGAGGACAACATCCACTTGCTGAGACTTTGTGTTCATCTGCTGGCTCATATTCAGATCATCTATCTCCTATGAATTAAAAGACAGAAAATATTGGCTCACCCTAATGTAATATTCATAGTATAATGATAAAATTTTGCAGTGTTTCAGTAAATATACTGAAGTCACTGCAAAAACAATCAACTGATTGTGAGGAGGTTAGGCAGGAAGCTGTGATTTATGTATCTTATAGCTATGAGTGTAAAGCTGCAAGCAAGTTGTAGGATGTGGAACCTTGTTTGTCCATGTTTGATCAGTAAAGGATACATATCCATTCAATTTGTTTGTTTTGTGCTTTAAAGGGCTACAGTGTTCCTCTCAATCTATAGCCTGGCCTGAGTAATTTACCTTGGCATTGAAGGAGGCTTCCACGTCCAGGCCACAATACCTTCTCTTGCAGCTGTCTTCAGTCTTCAATTAATCTTTTTGTTGCTCAAATACTGGTGTGCATGTTAAATACAGCACATACGTTTAGTCTTCCTTGGTACAATTTCATAAGTTGCCCACAGCGATGCATCACTTCTGTTTTTCCTGACAGTATACTGCCTTTTGTGTAAAAGTAATGAATACCAACTCAAGTTGAGCTATATTGTTTCACTGCTAGAACAAACAGCAATGTTTTATAGATTTTCCTAGATATACCTTTGACAGCACCTCCAAACATACACCTCTCCACACATGACACATATCAAGGCTCTGGGAAATAATTTATGAGACCTTCTTTACAGCTGCTACCCACACTTGCACAACAGCAACCAAAATGTACAAACCAAATCAAACTTTTTTTTGTTACTCCTGCACTCTGCATTCCAAGATTACCAAATAATATGTGAGATAGATAAATTTGTGTGAAGGTGCTAAGCTGAAAATAGCTGTTTACAATTTAGATAATTTAGAATTCCACTAAATTTTAAGAATATAACAATGCGACAGGTACATAAATGTCTTTTTTATATTAACTTGCACTAAAAAGTTTTGTTTTATTCTTTAATTGATGCATATTTATGTGCTTACCTATATCATGTAGCACTGATGACAATAGAGACAATATAAACACAGGATAATAAGAGGAAAGATAGCAAGTTGCAGCCCCAACGAATACAAAGTCCACCTTGACCTGGGTGGGTCGAGGGGGCCCGAAACAAAAGACGAGCAACAGGGAGCAACAGTTCAGGAGGTCGGAGCCAGGCCAACAGTCACGTCAGGGGACTGACCTGGAAATGGAATAGGACCGGCGGAGCCAAAGGAGATGGGACCCCTCTAGAGGCAATTTCATTTTATTTATATAGCACCATATATCGTAAGGTAAAGACCCTACAATAATTTCAGAGAAAACTCAACAATCATAAAGGACCCCCTATGAGCAAGCACTTGGCGACAGTGGGAAGGAAGAACTCTTTTAACAAGAAGAAACCTCTGACAGGACCAGGCCCAGGGAGGGACAGACATCTGCTATGGCCAGCTGGGGGTGAGGGGAGGAAGACAGCAAAAGACACACTGTGGAAGACAGCCAAAGAATATTATTAACTAATGATTAAATGCATAGTGGTGTATAACACACAATAAAAAGAGGGGAGTGAAAAAGAAACAGTGCATGGGGACATGGTCTCTGGAACTTTGATCCAGAGTTTTGGGTCTTGTTATCTTTTGTGTTTTGTGCCAAGTTTGTCTCCCTATTCTGCTGTTGCTCTCTTCCTTTTTTATTTTGGTGGTGGTTCTGCTCTGTGTTTTGCTTCTGGGTTAGTTTCCCCTCTAGTGATTATGTTAGTTATTCCCAGGTCTGTGCCCATTTTCTCGTCATTTTGAAGTTTATTTATCGTCTCAGTTTCCGTTTGTGTGCTTTGTGTGTTCTCCCGCATGTTGTGTGTTTCTAGTGCAGTGAGTTTTTTGTTATTTAATTGGTCTTCCTGACCTTAGCCCAGTTTACTTTCAGCAATGAAAAGCTGTTATTAGTCTGAATCCTGTTTCCTGTGTCCTGCATTAGGGTCCTAACCCTGCCTGCCACACAGCAGTGTCTTGACAGTATGTGAGAAAAGAATTTTAAATTCAATTCTGGAGCCAATGAAGAGAAGCTAATGTGAGAGAAATATGCTCTCTCTTTCTAGTCCCTGTCAGTACTCTTGCTGCAGCATTTTGAATCAGCTGAAGGCTTTTAAGGGAGCTTTTAGGACAATCTGACAGTCCAGCCTAGAAGTAATACATGCATGAATTAGCTTTTCAGTATCATTATGAGACAGAATGTTTCTAATTTTAGAGATATTGCACAATGCAAGAAAGCAGTTGTACATATTTGTTTAACATGTCCATTGAAGGGCATATCCTGGTCAAAAATGACTCCCAAGATTCTTCATAACACTGGAGCACAAAGCACAGAGGGACAAGGGGCAATGCGGCAAAGTACAGAGACAATATAAACACTCAGGGGATAAGAGGAGAGAGAATGGGACGCATGTCTGGAAACTGTAGACTTAATGAAGCAAGAGGAAAGCAAACACAACTCAAGCCACAGAAAACAACAGTTACCATAATAACACAGGAAGACACAACTGAATGGGAAACAAGGGTTAACTTAAGATACAGGAGAAGAGAAGGACTAGGCAGGGGGACATAAAAAGACAAATGCAGATGAGGCTGGGACACCAAGGATCGTAAAAGGGAACTAACCACATAACCAAAACCAGGAAGAAAGCCACAGAACGGGGCAACTAACTTGACACAAAAAGGACAAAACATGAAACAGAAACACAAGGGAGGCAGAAATATAAATGGACTCAGGAAATAAAATAAAAACTGAAACCATAAACAGAACTAGATGAGGCACCAAAACCTGGGAATATAAATATAAAGAAACAAACCAGGAAATATTATAATAAGAAATAAAACTCAAAACTCTGGGTCTTAGGCCCAGGGACCATGACACAGTAGTTCATAAATGTACAGTATACATTGTAACAAAGGACTGCAGTATATTTTAACATAGTATAAGATAGGTTCAAATTAAAAAAGAAAAAAAATGCAATATGAAATATATTTGTAAAGTTTTGGGCTACCATAAGTAGTCAGAAATAACTTTACTTACCAATGATTATGAACTCTGCTGGAGGGATGGAGCACCATTCTTGCAAAAGATATCCCCTGATTTTAATTTCATCATATTTATACATGTTATTTTTACACTCATTAAATCAGTGACCCATCATGGCTGCTATTATCAAGAAGTACACAAAACATTGACACATCTCTGTAATGGAACAAGTGAACCCAAACCACATCAGAGAAAGGCCCCCACGACATAAAGTAGCTATGGGATTCCCTCACTGGAGGGGTCAAGGCATTCCTTTCTGAATATACAATGCATGGAGCCTGTATTCTCACAGGCTATTGTATCTTTGCACTCCATTATGGTAAGGCAATCAGATTCTGTCATGTTAGAGTAGCGTCAATATTGTCAACAATGCCTGAATGAAATTGTATTGTGCCCATGATGGACGGAGTTCCTCTGTATCACAGCAGGGAATAATACTCAGAGCCAATTAGCAGGCAATAACAGTAGTACATGGAGACCTATTTTTCTTTAATTGGATCTACAGCCTAATGATGCCTCTGCCCAAGTGGTCTTATTCATAAACCACAAATTTACTATATATATATATATATATATATATATATATATATATATATATATGTACTACATATGAAGGAAGCAGCTGCTATCACAGCTAAAGATTGATGAGGTACAACACAAAAAATGCTACGGCAAGGGGGAGCCAGGATAACAGGTCAGGGGGGAGATTTCATCATCCCCACACTCCGAGATTGGTTACCAAGCCCCAATAATAACAACAAGTACACTGAATACCAAAGCAGCTGACCTGAAAGATAAGATCATGGCTAAGAACGCCTCGACGCTGACTACCAAGACTATGTGAAGTACTCTCTGAAGACCTGCTAGATGATGCAAATGCAGCACTACAAACAATCCCTACCAGTACCATCACTGAAACCAATCAGTTGATGTACAACACGGCAGCAGTGATCCTTGAGATGCTTGGCTATAGGGCTGCATAAAACGATTATTTTAGTAATCGAGTATTCTATCGATTATTCCAGTGATTAATCGAGTAATCGGATAAGAAATACTTTTTTTATTAACAGTTTATCTGCATATTTTAACTTCCGTAATGCAGTTTCTCGCCATGTGAACAAACAGCGGTGAATGGAGCAGCTACAAAGTTCTCTTTTCTTCACCTTAACACTTGCTGATCAGGTGCTTGATGAAGGACCTCCAGCTGTTTCACAGATTTAATGGTGGTTACTAAAAGAAAAAGCTGCTGTTTTGGACGCTGGAAAAACGTTTCCTTTTTCACTACTTGAGCTCACCGTCACAGCTTCGCCTCTTTGCGCTTGCGCAGTTAAAAACGCTGCCTGCTATGAGTGTTTTGAAAAACTAGTGGCTGCGGGAGCCATGGCGCATGTGTGAGTAATGGTGTAATGCTTTGTATTCACAAGCATTCTCGAAAATACGTTTCTACTGCAGGTCTATATTTAGTCACTAATAAGGGATTAAAGTATAAAAAATATTTTGAAGGAGCCCCTCGGTCCTGGGGGGCGGGCCTTCCGGTACCGAACCATCGCTAGTGCTAATGGCCCGCGCTCGCTAGCAAACCAGTTCTGGTAGCTACAGCTGAAGTAAAGACAAAAATAGCAGCTGAAATTCTCAGCGAGCACAACACACAGTGGAGAGCAGTGGAGGCGTGGAAATGCATGTCAGCGACAGTTGCCACCCGTCCCGTAAAGTACGGAACACGGCATGTTACGGAGCCGTATTCCACGGAGTCCCGTAACATACGGGGTTCTGTATTTTACGAGACAGGTGGCAACTCTAGTGATGATCCACTCTGTGTTAAATGAAATCCATCGCAGCGACGGAGAGCTTTTTAGAATGTGTGCTTGTGTATACCTGAGTGATTTACACTCCAGTCCAGTAGGTGGCGGTAATGCAGTTCTATGTTGGTTTGCCAGTCCCCAATAAACCCACAAAAAAACGTCAGCACTAATGCTGCTAATGCTAGTGAGGAGCACCGCTTACACCGAGACAGCTGAGCGCTGCAGAGTTTAAACGAAGCATCGACACAGTAAATTTGTGTCGATAAATTTTTAGAATCGATTTAATCGAGTTAATCGATGAATCGTTGCAGCCCTACTTGGCTATAAGATGTACAGCAATAAGGAGCAGTACCCTCCATGGAAACAACGACTAGAGGCTAAGATCAAGGCAGCACGGAGGGAAGTTAGCCAGCTCTCAGAGTTGCAAAAGGGAAAGTGGTGCCTAAGAAGTACAACAAGCTGTCCACGTCTGAGGCCTTAGAGGCTGCCAATACTCACAGCCTTGGCTAGCCACCTGAAGAGGTATACCAGAGAGATAGAAGCCAGGAAAATACACCAGATGTTCTCCACCGAACCATCCAAGGTATACTCTCAGTGGCAGGGGACCAATATGAGAATAGCACCACCTCCAAGGCTAGAGACGGAGCAATATTGGAAGAGCATATGGGAGAAGGGTGCATCACACAACACCAATGCTCAGTGACCAGTGGATCAAAGAGCAGACCATAGCAACCTCCCTGAACAGGCCCTAATAACCATCACAGTGGCAGACATCCAAGAAAGAGTCTCACACATGAAGAGCTAGCCCTGGCCCTGATATGATTGACACCTACTGGCTAAAGAAGCTAACTGCACTCCATGAGTGCCTGGCAGTACAAATGAACCATCTGCGAGAGGCTAAGACACACCCAGTATGGCTGACTGAAGGCCAGACAGTCCTGATCCCCAAAGACCCCCAGAAGGGACCGTCCCAGCTACCTGCCCATAACCTGCCTCAGTACAACATGGAAACTCCTGTCAGGCATCATAACAGCTAAGATGAGTAGGCATGTGGCACAATACATGAGCGAGACCCAGAAAGGGATAGGCAGAGAGACCAGGGGAGCAAAACACCAGCTACTAGTAGATAGAGCAGTCATTCAAGACTGTAAGACCCGACTGACCAACCTGTGCACCGCCTGGATTGACTACAAGAAAGCCTATGACTTTCACACACATGGATCCTGGAATGCCTAGAACTGTATAAGATCAGCAGGACCCTAAGAGCCTTCGTCAAGAACTTAATGGGTATGTGGAGAACAACACTAGAGGCCAATTCCAAGCCAATTGCACAAGTCAACATCAAGTGTGGGATTTACCAAGGAGACGCCCTGTCCCCACTGCTGTTCTGCATAGGCCTGAATCCCCTCAGCCAGATTATCAACAAGACTGACTACAGATACCGGCTACGGAATGGAGCAAACATCAGCCACCTCCTGTACATGGATGACAAGCTGTATGCTAAGAGTGAACGAGATATTGATTCGCTGTTTCACACCACCAGGATCTACAGCAATGATATCGGAATGCCATTCGGACTGGAGAAGTGTAGTCTGATGGTAAGAGAGGAAAAGTAGTCAGAACGGAGGGGATTACACTACCAGAAGGCAACATTGCAGACACTGAGGACAGCTACAAGTACCTTGGAATCCCACAGGCAAATGGGAACCATGAAGAGGCTGCTAGGAAAGCTGCAACCTCCAAGTACCTGCAGAGAGTAAGGCAAGTCTTGAAGAGTCAGCTGAATTGGCTATCAACACCTATGCCCTGCAAGTTGTCAGATACCCTGTTCGGATAATAAGCTGGTCAAAGGAGGAGATGGAAGCCGCTGATGTTAAGACAAGAAAGCTCCTTACCATGCATGGAGGGTTTCACCCCAAATCCAGCACCGTGAGACTGTACGCTAAGCGGAAGGAAGGTGGCTGATGACTAGTGAGTGTCAGAACCACTGTCCTAGATGAAACAAGGAAGATCCATGATTACATCAGGAAGATGGCCACAAAGGATCATGTGCTTAGTGAGTACCTCAGGCAGCAGAAACCCGAGAAAGAAGAGGATGAAGAACAGGAACCATCATGGATAGACAGGCCTCTGCATGGCATGTATCACCAGCAGATAGAAGAAGTGGCTGACATGGAGAAATCCTACCAATGGCTGGACAAGGCTGGACTGACAGACAGCACAGAGGCACTAATCATGGCAGCACAAGAGCAAGCTCTGAGTACAAGATCAATAGAGGCTGGGGTGTACCACACCAGGCAAGACTCCAAGTTCAGGCTGTGCAGAGTTGCCAATGAGACAATCCAGCACATAACAGCAGGGTGCAAGATGCTAGCAGGCAGGGCATACATGGAACTCCATAACCAAGTGGCCGGCATAGTATACAGGAACATCTGTGCCGAATATGACCTGCAAGTCCGGAGGTCAAAATGGGACACGCCCCCAAGGGTGGCTGAGAACAACAGAGCTAAGATCCTGTGGGACTTCCAGATACAGACAGACAAACTTGTGGTGGCTAACCAACCGGACATCGTAGTGGTGGACAAACAAAGGAAGAAGGTCATGGTGATAGACATTGCAATACCAAGTGACGGGAACATCAAGAAGAAGGAACATGAGAAGCTAGACAAATACCAAGGGCTCAGAGAGGAGCTGGAAAGGATGTGGAAGATGAAGGTAACAGTGGTCCCCATGGTAATCGGAACACTCGGGTCAGTGACCCCCAAACTGGGAGAGTGGCTCCAGCTGATTTTTTGGAACAACATCCAAGATCTATGCCCAGAAGAGCACAATACTGGGAACAGCTAAGATACTGCGCAGGACCCTCAAGCTCCCAGGCCTCTGGTAGAGGACCCTCTACAAGGGATTAATAGACATCAATGATGGGTGGCTCCCAGCTGATGACCCTGCAGCTGACTGTACTGACACCACTGGAAGTGCAGCAAGCAGCAATGCTCTGCAGGCAGTCACTTGCCTGTTCTACCACCTATTTGAAGTATCTCATATCTTAATTATAAAATAGAAAAACTGGAATCATATTATGGGAAATTATTTGTTGGTTGTCTGTTAATCTTAACCACAGATGTATTTAAATATTTCACTCACTAAAATATTTCAATTATAGTCTATTTTAATTAGTTATACTCACAGTGGACATGCAAGCAGGCATAATAAATACAGCACATTTCCCTGTGATTGAAAAGACTCGTCTGTGTCTGCAGTGACGGTCTAATTTAGTTCAAAAATCTATTTGAGTCCTTTCCAATTATACTGAAATTCCATAACATGAAAAATAACTACTACTGCAAAGATCTCTTCCAAGAAAACTGGTCTTTGATACAAATCTGGCAGAAAAGAATTTATTGAAGTTTTGAGTCATGAAATTGAAGTGTGATACTTTAGAGCATTTTTTGTTTGTTTGTTTTGTTCTGATGTAACCTGGTATATAATTCATAGTGTAAGGTTTAATAAAAACCCTCAGATCAGGGATCTTGAATTACCCTGAAAGCAATGTCTAAATGTAATAAATAAATAAATAGAGTTATGTTTTAGAATGCACTGCACAAAATGTACACCATTAATATAGAATGAGCAAGGATTATGGTAATTATATAATAATGTATACAAATTTTGTTATTACTGTATGTGTTCTATATCCCTGTTAGCATATATTCCAGGGCTCCTTTGTAATCCATTGTAATCATTAACATTTATGGTTAAAATGAAAACAAATTAAACCAAAATTACTCATGTACACATTGGCTTAATCTTGCAGAAAAGAAAGCGAAAGTGATATTTTGCAAAGGGCTGTGTAACATTTACGGACAAAATGAGCATTTTTAGAAACTTCTGCACAAACATCCAAGGTTATTTGGAAAGGTAAGAGAGAGTCCATGCCCTTAGGTTTATATACATCTATTTATCTTAGATATATATTCCTGAGGACATGGCGTCTCTTTCTCTGTCTCTCTCTCTGTCGCTCTCTCTCTCTCTCTCTCTGTCTCTCTCTCATTTAAAACAAACTCAAGAAAGATAGTGTGTGTCATGTGTAGATAAAAATTCTGACCCAAAATGCAGACTTGTATGATAAAGTTGAATAAACAGAAAACTAACTTTTATTTAAAAGAAAGATTTCTAAGTGACAGAAAGCAATGTCCACAAATACAAATTGCAGGCTGAAGAAAATAACATCCATAAATCCAAGCAGGAGAAAAACCTCACAGATACACTTGGAACCAACAAAGGACAAACATTATGATGCAGCAAGGATCTGAGCTATATTGAGCCCTTAGGAGGAGTAGCGACTCTACTCTGAACCCCTCTCAGATGCACTCTTCACCACGATAAACTGGTGCAGCATCCACATCACTACAGCCATGGCCCCAATACATCTGTCAATGTCCCTCTCTCCTCTCCCTTCACTTGTGAACAAGACCCCAAGGACCTTAAACTCCAACACTTGGGGCATCAACTCATTCCTGACCTGGAGTGGATACCCTTTCCCAGCTTAGGATCATGACCTCAGATTTGGCCTCTCACACCCACCACTTCACACTTGGCTGAGAATTGCTCCAGTGCGAGCTGGAAGCCACTACCTGTTGAATCCAACAGAACCACATCAACATCATCTGCAAAAAGCAAAGATAAGATTCTAAGGCCCCATTAACGCATTAACCGTTTTCATTTTGAAACGGTAGATGTGTTTCGGCCTCCCGTTTACAAAAGAACGGAGTGAAAACGATGCGAAACGGGGTCCAGAGTGGAGCGTTTCAGAAAAGCTCTGGCCTGTGTTTTCATGTAAACAGACAAATACGATGCTTTTTGGAAACAGGGGCACTCGCACACGTTTGCTATGGTTGTGACTGCCACAGTTTTCCACACGTGTTAATTGAGTTGGGGTTAGGATTCACGAGTTCTTCAGCGACCTTTGAGTAGCACGACACAGTCGATCTTTTCTTGTGTTTTGCCATTTTATAATTGAGTGTTGTGTGCAGCAGCAATCCAACCTCGTTGTCAGTCCACACAAAGCCTCTCACATTGGCCATTTTGTGAATAATGAACAAAATCTTCGCGGCGCATCCTACTGAGTCCCTCCATGCATGCGCATGTTGTGTAAACAAGCTTAGCAAAAAAAAACAAAAAAACACCCCCAACTTTTGGCCTGGCAATGGGAACTATATTGTTTTCACTGTTTCAAGTGTCTTCGTGTAGTTGCAGAGCATTTCTGAAATGCATCAGTGCAAATGGGAGGCTGAAACGCATTGAAATGACACAGTTTCCAGTGGAAACATTGTCATGTAAACAGGGCCCAAGGCTTCACCCTTCAGACCCCAGAGACACCACCCCAGATCTCCACACAACATTGCAGAGGCACGTGAACCAAAACAGTCCTACAAATTCCAGAACCTTCAGGAACTCAGGGGAATTCTCACCCATCCCAGGGGCTCTGCCACCAAGGAGTTGTTTAACTAACTCAGTGACCTCAACCCCAGTGATTGGCATGTCACCCCCCTCATCCCCAGACTCTGGTTCCTCTACAGGTGTGTCAATGGGAATAAGAAGGTCAACAAAGTATTCCTTCTATCACCTGACTGTATCCTCAGTTGAAGTCAGCAGATCCCCACCCACACTATATAACATTTGAGTATATACATCACTTGATGGTTTGCCAGAATTGTTTCAAGGCTGTCTGAAAGTCTTTTTCCATATCCTTATAGAACTCCTCCCACACCTAAGTTTTTACTTCAGCCGCGGTCTGAGCTGAATGCCGCTTGGCCTGCCAGTACCCACCTCCAAAGTCCCACAGGCTAACCAAGCCTGACAGGACTCCTCCCTCAGCTTGATGGCTCCTTTCACCTGTGTTGTCCACCATCTGATTTGGGGATTACCACGACGAGAGGTACTATCCACCACCAGCTGCAGCTCTGTGTGATAGTCTCAACAATGGAGGCGTGGAACATGGTCCATTCAGACTCAACGTCCAGAGCCTCCCTCAGAATCCAAAGTTCTGCCAGAGATGGGAGATGAAGATCACAAAAACTGGGGCCTCTGCCATGCGTTCTCAGTGCACCTTCACTATAAAAGTAAATATTCAATAACAAAAGAAACTTGAAAGTCCAAAACTCAACATGCAGAGTCCAAAAAAAAACCCATGTAGTTTAGGCAGTTTTGTAGTTTAGGCAGTGTATTTTGGGTCACTATGTTGCTGCATGATGAAGGATCTCCCAGTCAGTTTGGTTGCATCTTTCTTTGACAGACAAAATGTTTCTGTATACTTCTGAGTTCATTGTACTCCTGCCATCATGCGTGACATCATCAATGGAGATTCAGGAGTTCATTTGAGAAGAAGCCATGCAAACTCAAACCATGACATTCTCTCCACTGTTTCACCGATGAGCTTCTATGTTTGGGATCATCAGCAGATCCTTTCATTCTTCAAACATTAGCCTTTCCATTACATTGGTAAAGGTTAATCTTTCACTGCATGAAAAGTGGGTTTTTTGACAGTTACTGGCATGTAATATTGCCGCGTGCCTTGAGATTTAGGGCTCTCAGCAGGAGGCTTTGGTCAGAACAGAAAACTGTAGGAAACTGCCGTGGACTTTCTGTGTCAGCCTCTCTCCCACGAAGGCCTCTTTCCCACCAACAGGGTTGCGGAGCCCGTGCCATAATTTCAACCGTTAGGTGGGTGCTCGGCCGAAAAACGGGTTCAATTCTAGCTGGTCTCGAACCAAGAACGCGTGACGAAAGCGGCAGAAGGGCGTGACTCTGCCGTCTCAACATCAAGTTTTCTACCATATTACATGTGTATTACATGAGAAAAGCATAGCGATTTTCACAGCTGTGAAATAGGTTGGGCTCTAAGGTTGAACTTGTTTCTTTGTATCAGTTCATATCACAGATAAAAGGACACAAAGTGCATACTCGTCATCTAGCTCTAATCGCTGTCTGTGTTTACCTCTGTGCTGCACACAGATGCTGCAGTAGTTTGGTTTGGACCGTAAAACGTATTTGCAGCACAAGAAAGGGGAGCGTGTTCTTCCACGTTTGTGCGCTTCGGCTTCAGTGTCGAGACGAGGACCCACCCACACTCAGACGTAAAGGAGCAGTTCACAGAAACGCAGTGGAAACGTGGGCCCGTTCTTAAGCGTTTCACCAGTTCATTGAAACCAGCACCAGCACTGGGACGAGCACCGGCTCCTCGGCGGTGGGAAAGTAGCAAGTGTCCCCCCAGCTCCCCCTTCTCCTCAGGTCTAGGGCAGGCTTTCATACGTAAAGGAGGTTTCTGTAAGTCATACAAATGCAAATCAAGTACTCATCAGTGGTCACCAGTACTCACCAGTGGTCTACCCCTCCCAACAGTTGTAACCAGCATATTTTTTTATGATAATTTACATTATCATCTTCAGGCTTCAAACATAAAGATATAAAATTTTAATTTTTTGTGAAGAATCAACAACAAGTGGGACACAATTGTGAAGTGAAATGAAATTTATTGGATGTGTCAAACTTTTTTAACAAATAAAAAACTGAAAAGTGGGGCGTGCAATATTATTCGGCCCCCTTGCATTAATACTTTGTAGCGCCACCTTTTGCTGCAATTACAGCTGCAAGTCGCTTGGGGTATGTCTCTATCAGTTTTTCACATCGAGAGACTGAAATTCTTGCCCATTCTTCCTTGCAAAACAGCTCAAGCTCAGCGAGGTTGGATGGAGAGCGTTTGTGAACAGCAGTCTTCAGCTCTTTCCACAGATTCTCAATTGGATTCAGGTCTGGACTTTGACTTGGCCATTCCAACACCTGGATACGTTTATTTGTGAACGATTCCATTGTAGCTTTGGCTTTATGTTTTGGATCATTGTCTTGTTGGAAGATAAATCTCCGTCCCAGTCTCAGGTCTCTTGCAGACTCCAACAGGTTTTCTTCCAGAATGGTCCTGTATTTGGCCCCATCCATCTTCCCATCAATTTTGACCATCTTCCCTGTCCCTGCTGACGAAAAGCAGGCCCAAACCATGATGCTTCCACCACCATGTTTGACAGTGGGGATGATGTGTTCAGGGTGATTAGCTGTGTTGCTTTTACGCCAAACATATCGTTTTGCATTGTGGCCAAACAGTTCGATTTTGGTTTCATCTGACCAGAGCACCTTGTTCCACATGTTTGGTGTGTCTCCCAGGTGGCTTGTGGCAAACTTTAAACGAGACTTTTTATGGATATCTTTGAGAAATGACTTTCTTCTTGCCACTCTTCCATAAAGGCCAGATTTGTGCAGTGTAGGACTGATTGTTGTCCTATGGACAGACTCTCCCACCTCAGCTGTAGATCTCTGCAGTTCATCCAGAGTGATCATGGGCCTCTTGGCTGCATCTCTGATCATTCTCCTTGTTTGAGATGAAAGTTTAGAGGGACAGCCGGGTCTTGGTAGATTTGCAGTGGTCTGATACTCCTTCCATTTCAATATGATTGCTTGCACAGTGCTCCTTGAGATGTTTAAAGCTTCGGAAATCTTTTTGTATCCAAATCCGGCTTTGAACTTCTCCACAACAGTATCTCGGACCTGCCTGGTGTGTTCCTTGGTCTTCGTGATGCTCTCTGCGCTTTGAACAGAACCCTGAGACTATCACAGAGCAGGTGCATTTATACGGAGACTTGATTACACACAGGTGGATTCTATCTATCATCATCAGTCATTTGGGACAACATTGGATCATTCAGAGATCCTCACTGAACTTCTGGAGTGAGTTTGCTGCACTGAAAGTAAAGGGGCCGAACAATATTGCACACCCCACTTTTCAGTTTTTTATTTGTTAAAAAAGTTTGACACATCCAATAAATTTCATTCCACTTCACGATTGTGTCCCACTTGTTGTTGATTCTTCACAAAAAATTAAAAATTTATATCTTTATGTTTGAAGCCTGAAATGTGGCAAAAGGTTGAAAAGTTCAAGGGGGCCGAATACTTTCGCAAGGCACTGTACATTATTTATGCAGCAGATTTATATTTCACACAGCCAGGCCCCATTAAGGAAAAGTGACAGTAAGAGTGAGTTTATATTGGCATCATTGTTAGCTTTGCTATAGATATTAAAAAAAAGTCTATTTTTTTTTTAAATGAAACAGGTGCAGGTGAGCAGTATAAGTGCCACTGCCTCATCGAGCTCATGATGGGGAAGATGCAGGCTCTTTAGCTAGCTGGTTAGTCTAGTTAGTTGGTTCTTCAGCATTTTTGTCACCCTTTATGAAAATGAGTTGAATGTACACTTTTTTTAATATAGCATTAAAGCTGTAAGACTAAATCTAAAGAACACCTGAACAGCTCTTAAAGCACAACAGTGTGCAAAGGCACCTAATCTGAGAACCATTGGTCTCATGCAGATGCAAATGTGGAACAGGGTCTAAATTTAGAAAAAAATGTGTGATGACCAGAGGGATGATTACTTGTGGAAGTTTTCAAACCACAATTTATTTCCCACAAAACATAAATATATATGAACTGGAACATAAAATATATATTCCACTCAGATGGGTAGCCTCAGCGAGTAGGAAGCTACAGAGAGAGAAATGTTATGAGTCTTAGAAAAGCGCTCTTTCTCACATTCATTTAACGCTGAAATAACGTGAAAATGGGGCAATTATCTGAAGACGTCTGTCCCTCAGGTCCTGTTAATGCTTTTCGTTTGCAAAATAGTCTGTGACCCTGACCTCAGTGAAAAACAGCCCTCCATCCTCACAAATCTGAATTTAATCCTTTGTGTAGCCTTACAGAGCCACATGCATGTAGACACATAAATTAAGAAAAGCAGCTTCTGAGCATGACTCCTCATGGGTTGATGCAAAAGCTCAAATTTGTTAAAAACAACAAAAAAAGAGTCTAAGTACAAAAAACAAACCTGCTGTTATTCTTAACCCCTTAACTGGCAGCAAATAAAATCACCTGAAACAACTACATAACACCCTCTGGTTATTATTGGCTCTGAACAACCCATTTCATAGCCTATTAATCGGCTGCGTCTGGTCCGCGGGCCGAATGAAGTGCATTTATATGGCAGGCTAGACCCGCCCATTTTGACTGACACCTCATTCGGCCAATCATGTTAAGAAATGGGTTTCCCAGAGCCAATAATACTCAGAGGGCGTCACGTAGCTTTGTCAGGTGATTTGGTGCAGCCAGTTACATGATTGGCCGAATGACGTGTCAATAAAAATGGGAGGGTCTAGCCTGTCATATAAAAGGGACTACAAACGGCCCGTCACCGGGCCCTTGCCAGTTAAGGGGCTACTAGCCCTTTTCATTATATCTATGTGCACTGCACTTCAGGCAGTCATAAAACTCACTGAACTGTCACACAGATGAGATCTTCAATTATTTTAACGTCACATGGATATTGTTAAGGTCAAACCGCTCTACTTGGGCACTCAGACATGCAATGCAGAAGAGCAGAGCTTCACTTGTCTCATGAAATTTAAGTTGTCATCTTAATAGATACCAGATTGTCTTGTATGACTTCTGCACATTTGTAAAGTATCTTGTGGCTAGATTGCTGTGCTCAGATATAGCACTTTACTATATAATTCACTCTTAATTTCTCCACTGCGTTTCATCACTTTGAACCCATCTCACTTCTACACTAAAATTATTGACAAATTGAAACCCACAAACTACAACACTGATATCTTTCCATCCAGATTCTTCAAAGAGATATTCAGGGTAAATGAACCATTGATTTCAGAATCAATACTGTATTGATCCCAAAGGGGAAATCACTTTGTTACAGACACTCAAATTATAAATAGTATAAAAGATATGTTTGAAAAAAAATAAATGTGAAACATGTCAAAATACATACTCCAAAGTTATACATTAATCTGTACAATCAATATAAACAAGATATGGCAAATAAAAAAATAGTCCAGGTATTGTAGAAAGTTTGATAACCACAGATAGGAATAATTTGATGGTGGAATGAGTCTGTTGTTGAATGTCCAGCTCATCATGGAGAGAATGTGGAGGATTGTCCAATATTCTCTGTAATTTGCATCCTTCTCTCTGACACCACCATCAGAGAGTCAAGTTCTGCACCCACACTGTTACCGGCCTTGCATATCAGTTTGGTGAGTCTGTTGGTGTCCACTGCCCTCATTATGCTGCCCCAGCACACTACATCATAGAGGACAGCACTGACTACCAAAAACTCAGCAATTACAAATTCGTGACCGGTCACAGGTTCAGTCCCCAAACATTTTAAGAACACAACTGTGCTCTTCTTATAAAGCAAAAGAAAATCAATCTTGACCCAAATGACCCATCAAACCTTAGCCCAAGGGCTCTGCCCTTTCTGTCTAAGGTTCTGGAGAAAGCTGCCTTTTAAAGATGCTGTCTTTTATAAGTTTGACTGACACGGGTGAGATTTTTTTCAATCTGGTATTAAATTAATCCAAAGCACTGAATGTAAGTAAGTAGGTAAAACTTTATTTATATAGCACCTCTCAAGGCAGCTGCCACGAAGTGCTTCACAACAGTAAAACACAGTACAAAGAAAAAAACTTTAAGCAAATGCAATATTAAAAAGATGAGTTTTTATCTGTCCTTTAAAAGACGCCACTGAATCCGTCGCTCTCAGGGAGACAGGGAGATAATTCCACAGACGGGGGGGTGCCACAGAAGCAAATGCTCTGTCTCTTTTCGTTTTCAGTCTCAAAGGATGTATAGCCAGGAGACCCTGATCACATGATCTCAATGATCTGATGGGAGTATATGGATGCAGGAGTTCACTCGTGTAAGAAGGTGCTTGTCCATGGAGTGCTCTAAAAGTAAGAACTAAAATCTTAAACTGGATTCTGAATTTCACGGGGAGCCAGTGAAGCTTGATCAGTAACGGGGTAACACGAGAATACTTAGAGGATTTCATAAGAAGCCTTGCCGAATGTGCACTTTTGAGATTTTTAATGATCTTTTATGGATTGCAGATACTGGTGACTCAGTTATGTTTGTATTACTTAATGTCATCACTTCGTTGACACAGTTATATGAACACGGCATTCATTTGCCAGTTATATTTAATGTAATTATGTAATTTCAGTGTACTAACTGTTTATTGAATACAAATGTTGTTTTTTTAATAAATCTAGACAAATTTGTTTTCATTTAATTAGCATTTATATACTTCAGTAAAATCATTTTTTGTTTTGTTGTACTGTTCTTTACCTGTTTAACTAGTGTCAGTCTTGTTGACTGAACTAATATAGAGTTAGGAGGGTACAAATATAAATCATTTTGTTTGAATTATATTACAAGTAGTTTCATCACATAACTTTTTAAAAAGTCTGTAATACATACAACAAAATGTAACTTTTTTTTGTAATTGGCAGCAATTAACAGCATCCAAACTTGTTATGACTAAGATTCCTCACTTTTATGCTCTTCTCAGGCCTTTCTCTCTGCACTTCCTTTAGTTGTTTATATATATTAATTATACACTCCTGTTTCTTTGACAGTCTTGTATTCCCTGTGCTTTGTTTTTGGTTTTGCTTCCCTTGTTTAATTAGTCAGATTCTGTTCACCTGTGCCCTGTGTTCCCCAGCTGTTTCCTTTCTCCTGAATCACCTCCTGTGTGTATTTAAACCTGTTTTTCTGTTCCTTGTTGTGTCTTCCCTCATGGAGGTGTGGATTGTGTCTAGTTTTCCTGTCTGTCTGTCTGTCTGTCTAATCTTTTTTATAGTGCTGTGCCTCTGCATGTGTTCTGGGACTATCAGCAATAAAGCCATTATCTAAAATCAGTTTGTATGTGGAAAAGAGTGCAATTTTAGCGTATCCTTCTAGCTTCTGTGTATATTTTATTGGCGTTTTTTGCATTCTACACAAAACATTTAACCCGTTGATTCTGTTGCGACCCTCCTTTGCCTCCAGACCTGCCCTGGTTTATTTCTTTTCCCTTGAACTCTTTACTTCCTACAGTATCTTTGTGCTCCCTCCCTCGAGCCTCAAAGTTATCACAGCTACATTTAAACAGTGGCTCATCCTCCAATGCCTCTCCAGATCAGCATGGTAGCATTGCTCAAACTCCTTAGCATGCTAATGTAACTGACTGACTGTCCACTTTTCCAAAACTCTAAAAGCCTGTCTGAAACTCTCTACCACTCCACATTAAGTTCAGTAAAGTTCTGCTCTGTTACATAAAAATATGTTTGACTTTAAACATTCAGGATAAAGACTCAGGGAAGAGCTTCAGAATAGAGCCAAAGCTCTTAAAACCTTTGTCCTGCCACATGTACCACTCATTGTGATAACATCTTTTCCCAGCATTTGAAATCTATTTACACTCCTAAAGGAAACAATTACATCACCTTCAGGTGCACAGAACTGTATTTGGCAGCTGTAACTATGGCAGTAAATTCCTGTCAATAACCTTAGTAAGTCACATTTATAGGATTCATTTAGATACTCTCCTCCCCACATATTTAAATCTGAAAGCAAAACCAGTAGTAAAAATACATGACTCAGCAGCTTTCAGTGACAAAATGACAGTTGGTGCAAAAAGGTGGGAGTTTTTGTATTTTAATTTTGTATTTTAGTTTTTGGTTTTTGGTTTTTGAGAAACCATTTGGTGACAGTGGGAAGGAAAAACTCCCTTTTAACAGGAACAGACCTCCGGCAGAACCAGGCTCAGGGAGGGGCAGCCATCTGCTGCTATTGGTTTGGGGTGAGGGGAGATCAGTCACTGTCCCCTGAAACTCACTGGGCACAGAAAAATGTAGATTCCACATTCAGTTGGCGAATGACTGCTGAACGTTGTTGGCAATTGCTGGCATGAAATTGGTCACAAAGTGCTGCACTTAAAACCTAATTGCAAACATTTGGTCGCTAGCAGATTGGTGCTGTCGCTGGTAGTTTTCTTGGAAGAGACAAGACTGCCAAGTCTTGTGAAAAATCTAGTGTGTGTAAATCATGTACGCTTACATACTGTAGCTATCAGCTTATGTGAAATATTTTAGTTCTATGTTTGTCGTCTGATCTTTGTTTGAAGCTGAACATCCTTAAAAATATCTACAGTACTGTCTACATTTATAATGTATATTATACTCTGGGACAAGGGACAACATATGCAATGGCTGTGAGTCTGAATGTGTTGTTGTGCTGTGTTGTAGTTAACATTGTGTGGTTTGTGGTTTTGTGGAGCTGGGCTGGAGATCGTTTTGTGAATATATTGATACCATGAATTAGCCTTATCCCAGGGACTTGTTTTTTGTATATTAGCTGTATATTAGCATAGCAAGGATGCTAATGATCTAATTAGCATATGAAAAGATCACTAAAATCCTGCTGATCTTTAGTAACAGCCAAGGTTAATTCTTATGCATGCTTTCTGGCACTAGCAATTTTATTTGGTGCATTTATTTCACATAGCAAAGAGCTGATGCATATTTTATTTTCTGTTTATTTTCTAGTTTCACTCGACCCTTTTCGTTGAGCTTTCAAGCCACAATTGTAAAGAACTGTAATCTGTCAAGAAGACCGTAATAAAGGAGCAAGACGCTCACTTCCTGGCTCATGAAAATCGAGTTTGGCTTGCTGTTGATCTGCGTTAACATACACAGTGTATCTAACACGTAGTGATAACAGTACAGTTATTAAAAAAGAAAGCAACCTTTCAAAAGCACACTCAGAATAAGAGCATTTTTCCGCCCACACGCAATAATTGCTGTGTGGTGTGAGGCTGGACAGACAGCTGCATATAGTCAATGATTTCACTCCATCTCAAAGAAACATTTTGTTCTCTAAAACAAGGATTGTTATTATTTTAAAAACATGTCTTTTAAACACCAAGGCCTTTTTAGAGATTTAAAAACAATGTGTTGCTTCCTCAAAAGGTTTTTAACTATGGCCAGTCATTTCATTCATTTAGAAAAAGCTAGACACAGCGGTGCCATTACATGTGCTGCAAGTTCTCATACATACAGACCTTTGGCTTTCACGTCTGAAAGCGGTTGTTTCTTTGTATCTGCTGTTGTTCGTGACTTTCTTTAAAGCATCTTCAAGTGGTGCTCTATTCCATGTTTCTCTTTCTGTGAGTAGAATTGCAGCAAGAAACACAATTATGTCTCCCCCACTCTTTGGCGTCTTGATTCTGCTCTTCAGCTTCTTGCTGTTGAGACCGGGCCTGGCTCAATTTCACCACAATTTATGCTCTGTGGGTTCTTTATCGTCTCTGTTCCACTTTTATCTTTGAAATGTTGATTGATTGGACCAGTAATGAAGCCTGCAGCAACACCTAACCTGTTAAAATGCCACGCATATTAAACTTAAAAATTTAATCTCATTTCAACTCTATCGCTAATTTGAATCTCGGGGTATAGTGATGTCAGTGCAGGTCAAATCATATTTTTCAGTTTCTGTTATGCTCACATGTAATTTAAAAATGAGTAAGTGAGGCATTAAATCATGGTTGTAAGACTGTCAAATGAGAGTCAAATAATGTAACTGCAACAACAGAACAGCAACAATAGAATACATTGTTGCGTAGTTGTGTAATTGAGATGAAATGAAGCACATTTGACTGCTTTGACTCAAAGATTACTTGCCTTGAACTTTTTTTTTTAATATAAGGATTCTTAATTTCTCAGTGTGTAGGCTTTTTTTTTCTTTTGTATATGACAAAGAGGGCTTCTCTCTCAGGGGTCCTGATATGAGAGGAAGGCAGCAGTGACAGATCCAGGTCTGGCATAAACTAAGAGTACAACATCAACGTGAATTTGCAAACAAATCGTTATTCTGCACATTTATGAGGAGCAACACTGAGTTTACTGAACATGTATCAACAGTTTCTCAGGGACAACTAGATGTACTAGTACTTGTCTTCTGGTACGTTTACCTTGTTCCTCTAATCTGTGGAAAATGGCATAGCATGCAAAATAAACTGTGGAATCGGGGCAAATAGTAACATTTTTAACACTCTCCACAGAGTGTTGTGGATTATGCCACAGCCAATAATGCCAAAGCAAGGATGGCGCAGAATTTAGACAATTAGTTAAAGGAATGGCTGTTAAAAAGAAAATGGTAGCATACTCTAAAACTCTTCAAGTACAACTGCAAAGACAGATTAACAAAATCTGAAAGTACACACACACTAACATTTTTGTTGCATGGAATATAATTTATTCCCAGGTTTTGAAGTATTCATTCCCCCATTTTAAAATCATTTGTGGCCACAATACATGATTACTACAAACAGTTTAGGGTTTAGGGTTTCCCTAAAGCACTAATTGCAGTGCATCTGCTACTTTGTTGAAAAGATGTTTACAGATTTAGACCTTTCAAGGCATTAGCAGATTTCGTTTTTTTTTTCCTGTATAAAACTGTTCTGGGCTGTTCTGATTGAAAAGCCCTGAAAAACTCACAAGCAAATCATTCTTAACACTGAAGTAATTACTTTTTGTAAATATGATGAAGAGGCCAGTGAGTCACGGCCATTTTCTCTTTAAAACTGCCTGAAACTGTGAGCACCCTCGAGGCTGGACACAGTTTGTGTACACACTTAGAACTTACAAACTGAGGTTGTTCATTTAAACCCATTCATGTATTAAGTTGCATTATAATATGGGTCCCAAGGTTAAAGCATCTTATTTTGAGACATATATCATTCTCCAGTTCTTGGTTACTCATATTCAGCCAAATTTCCCCAAATCCTAATATTCCTTTTCTGTGGCTTCTCTTCTTTTCCTTCACTTACACACACGCACACCTTAATTTTGTTCTTTCTGATCTTCACCAGCCTCCTATCTTTTCTCTACATCTCCTCGCCGCCCTTTGAGTGGCCTCAAGTCCTTATTGCAAACTCATATTTCTCCTCTTTTGCCTTGAGCAGCCTTTCACATTTCTTTAAACCTCTTAGATGAACTTTGTAGACCTTTCACTGCCTTTCCCTGGTCTCAAGCGTCCACCTGAGGTTTTCATCTTCTTTGACCAGAATTCTCTTCTTTTCCTGTTTCTCACATTACATTCTCACTCTCTCTCTCTCTGCAGCCTTTCCTCATAATTTTATAATTTTATTTCATATATATTAGACTTTTTTTGCCTATTTATTTGGACATAAATTGCTATTAGACTGGTTAACATTGCTGATTGTTGCCTCTCAAAAAGGTCCTGGGTTCAAATTCAGTCTGGGGTCTTTCTGTGTTTGCATGTGCTCCCTCTCTCTGGGATTACCCAGAGTTCTTCTTTTCTTTTTTTGTCAAAGACATGCGTGTTAGGTTAGCTGATCGTGCTGATTTGGCCTTAGGTGTGAATTTGAGCATAAATAGTTGTTAGACTTTTTGTGACAGACGTGTCCAGGATGTACCCTGCCTTTTGCCTCATGACAGCTGGATAGGCTCCAGCCCCATCATGATCCTGAATTGGATAGGTGGGAAAGAAACAGAAGGTTGGAATTAGGCTGCTCAAATATATTTTTAACATCAAAATCATTGTTCTAAAACTAATAATTTTATTTAAACTAACATGATTGTTTCTATAACATGATTACTTATAGCAAGTTAGACTTGATGAAGGCAACATCAACATATCCCTACTGACAGAGTCATGTTTGTTACCCTGTATATCTATACCATAATCACACAGTGTTTGTGATCTATCCAGCATCCATCAAGTCCCAACTCAGTCTGGAATTGCTAATTTCAAAATAAAAGGTGTTCTTCATCAAATTGAGCTAACCAACTAATAGAAAAAAAGGCCGTTATTCATGTTTTAAATGTGACAGAGGGATGCATTATTGTGCCCTTGCTGCAAAAATAAATGTAATATTACAAAATTATATTTCTTTAACTGGGTACTCTGCTTGCCTTCACAGTCCAAAGATATGATCTGTTAATTGGTGATTATAAATTAGCAGCACATGAGAGAGAGAGATGGAGTGAGGGATAGATGGATTAGCTGCTGAAAGATATTCATGTACAGTAATCAGCTTTCTTCATTTGATTGTAGGTATATACACCTATCAAGCGTAGCATTATGACCACCTGCCTAATATTCTGCTGATCCCCCTTTTGCTGCCAAAACAACCCTGATCCATCGAGGCATGCACTCCTCTAGACCCCTGAAGGTGTGCTGTGGTATCTGGCACCGAGATGTTAGCAGCAGATCCTTTACGTCCTGGAAGCTGTGAGGTGGAGCTTCCATAGATCAGACTTGTTTGTCTGACTTATCACACTGATGCTCAACTGGATTGAGATCTGGGAATTTGGAGGCCAATTCAACACATCAAACTCGTTGCTGTGTTCCTCAAACCATTCCTGAACCATTTTTGCTTTGTGGCAGGGCGGGCGCATTATCCTGCTGAAAGAGGCCACAGCCATCAGGGAATAGCGTTACCATGAAAGGGTGTACATGGTCTGCAACAGTGCTTAGGTAGGTGGTGTGTGTCAAAAGCTTCCCAGCAGAACGATGTCCAAAGCATCACACTGCCTCTGCTGGCTTGCCTTCTTCCCATAGTGCATCCTGGTGCCAGGTGTTCCACAGGTAACCAACGTGTGCACATCATCTATGTGATGTAAAAGAAAATTTGATTCATCAGAGCAGGCCACCTTCTTCCATTGCTCCGTGGTCCAGTTCTGATGCTCACATGCCCATTCAGCATGGGTAACCTGACTGGTCTGCAGCTATGCAACCCCACACACAACAAACTGCAATGCATTGTGTATTCTGACACCTTTCTATCAGAGCCAGCAATACATTTTTTGCCAATTTGAACTACAGTAACTTGTCTGTTGGATCGGACCACACAGGCCAGCTTTCACTACCCAGATGCATCAATGAGCCTTGGCTGCCTATGAACCTGCTGCTGCTTCACCACTGTTCCTTCCTTGGAAAACATTTGATAGATACTGACCGCTGCAGACCAGGAACACCCCACAAGACCTGCAATTGTGGAGCTGCGCTGATCCAGTCATCTAATTCTCACAGTTTGGCTCTTGGCAAACTTCCAATCCTTAGATTTGCCCATTTTTCCTGTTTCTAACACATCAACTTTGACTTTGCTCCCTAATATATCCCACTCACTAACAGGTGACACGATGAAGAGATAATAGTGTTATCCACTTCACGAGTTAGTGGTCATAATGTTTTGCTTGATCAGTGTATTTGCTTGGATTATTATTATTATTATTATTATTATTATTATTATTATTAAGCAACCTTTTGTGTTATTTTCTTTATAAACATTCCTGAAGAGCATAGAAAGCAAACAGAAGAACACAGGGAGCTTCTTTATTAAAAGTTAAAAATTTTCACTAATCAGTAATAATAAAATAGTATTTTGTTTACAGTGAGTTAGATAATTTGCATACATTTATGCTGGCCATTAGTAAGCTGTGAACAGCCTGAAACACCCGTAAAGCCACGTGTGGTAGCAAATGACCATTTGCTAGTCTAGGCACTGCTGATCAGTCAAGCTCTTGTTTGATTGATTTGGCTGAAGTTTCAGTGAAATCGATTCTGAACATTTAGAGTTTGATGGATGGTGTAAGTAAACGTCCCATATTTCACCACAGTGGTCTAGGATGCTGCAGGATCCAAATTTAGGGTAAACATTAGCAGCTCTGTGAGCTTAAGGATGTTTACCGTAATCAGTAACCCCCATCGCCACCCCCAAAACAGTCTTGTTTCCATTTCAGCTTAGTTTCCTCTTGCTGCTGGAGTTTGAAGCACCAAAACTGCTTGATTAGAGCTAAGAGAAGAGTACAATATTTAGCTTAATTATCTAGAGCAGAAAAGACATGAAGGGTGCTTTTGTCCAATATGTCTGAAATTAAGCTCTTGATGTTTCAAAAGCATACAAAGAATTTAAACTAGTTAATGTGCAAACACTTCATTGTCAGCTGCACATGTGCTGTGGGACAAAGGAAAGATCAACATAAGAGGATGAAGAAAATAGCAAAGGGTTAATTGCATGCAGATTTGTGTTCTCTGTAAGGAATACAAAAATTTTGTGACTGACTGTAAACAATCATATGGAGATGTCATTTTTTTTAATCATTCTTGAAAGGTGCAATTATTCATCCTTTAGATGTCATGTTTTTGAATACTGATCGTGTCTTATCAGAGACTCAAGAGAGTCATTAACTGCTTTAAATATGAGTTTCAGATGCTTCCATGTGCCTCTTGGTCGAACTGAAACTTGTCAAAGCATCTTTCCCGTGAAGACTGATCTGCTCTCCAGGCTCCGTAATGTGCAGGTCACACAGTGAGAATGGACTTCTTCTTTCAGGCTTCCTCTGCTCTCTGAACATTTTGCCCTTTGTACCTGTGTGCACATCATTCCCCATCTCATCAGGACATTTGTTTTCCTCCTGAAATGGATGAGAATACAGTGTTTTCATTTTGATGTTGTAAATCGATGACATCAGCAATTACAGAATACGCAATTTCCTGCACATTTCATTTTTGTTGTCAGCTTTAATTTAGACTTCCCTTTCATGCAGTAAGACTTATTTCCCATCGTGAAGCTGCCTGAAATTTCACTTGAGCTTTGTTCTTGAATTAATTGTGTGATTCATTATAACTGACAGTTGTTCGCCCCGGACTGAATATTCACTCCAGTTCAGATTCTCCACTATATTTTCTTTAGTTGTACAAAAACAACACAAATAAATCATTTATATTAAGTTACCTGAACCACAAAAAATGTTTTAACATTGCATTATTGGTGTTTATACACATGTATTATTACAATTTCCTGTTTTGTCAACAAATATTTTCAACTATTTGAGTGGGTATCCTTATTATGGTCACAGCTGAGGTAATGAGTACAGAAGCCCCTCCCATCTGCTGCACAAACCTGCTTGTAAAGTTATGTTAAAGAGAGACTGACTTTAAAGACAAAATAGCTGGTTACAAACAGAGAATAAACCACTCTAAGATAAATGAAGAGCATATCGAACAAAACTACTATAATAGACTCTATTATAACTACAGTATAAAGCTGGAAATGAAAATACCTTTTAACCTCCTACTAAAAAACATTTCCATTTTGCAAAGTATAGGTCATGTAAAAAAGAAAATTTCTGCAATTCTGTGAAAATTAAGAGGGTAAGTAGCAGCCGGGTGCTGCTTCTTAACCTTGGCAAATGTGAGGATCTCTATAAAAACAGACATTTTGGCAGATTGTGGTCTGGAGCATTCTGCTATTTGTTAACATGATGGAACAATTTTCCCAGGAGTGGATGTTCAAATTTAACCCAAGGTCAGACAGTGCAATGCTCAAAGAAAAAAAATAAAATAAGAGCTGCATCTCAGACTCTGCAGACCTCAGTTAGCATGTTAAACACTGAAGTTCATGACGTTGCAATCAGATGAAGGCTGAACAAGTACAACCTGCTTGAAAGGGTTGCCAGGAGAAAGACTCTTGTCTCCAAAAAGAACATGACAGCACAGCTGAACAAATCACAGCACTTCATGTCCTTTTGGAGAGATGAGGCAGACAAGACCAAAATGGAGACGTTTCACCATAATGCACATTGGCATGTTTGGTGAAATTCAAACACAGCATGGTGGCACAAACACCTCATACCAGCTGTCAGTCATGGTAGGTCATGCAACAGAGCACTGATACCAAGCACACCAGCAAATCTAGAGCAGAGATGGCTAAGGAAAAAAGGAATCAGGGTGGTGCTGTAGTCTAAACTGCATAGAGACCTGCTAAAGCTTTTCTGTTCACATAACTGTACTTCTGTTACAGAACTGTTTCCATCTTTAAGACAACCTCCACTGTTTGGAAATCCTCTGATTGACTTAGAAACTGCATGAAAAGATCAATAAATAATTCTTTGCTCTGTAATTAGTGCAGAGCCAGGTTCAAGCTGTGCATAAAGCCTGGAAGCAGGGGGAAGTAGTCAGCCACTACCTGTACTCTCAAAGGTGACCCTCAGCTTAAAGCTTTTATAAAAACATGTTGTATCTTGTGTATTCTGAAATGTGAATAGAGAACATACAAATAAAGAGAGAGCAAAGCTGTTATTTGTGTTGAAGCTGTTTGTGATCAAAAGAATTGCTACCCTTACTCAATGCTGTATCTCTGGTTTACAAAAAAACAGCATGTAATTGAGACAAATTTGGAGCTGTTGAAAGATGTCTTCTCTATTGAGCAGCTACCACCCGCTGTTGCTTCTCTCCAGTGCAGTGTGGACTAGTTCATTTTTTCTGCTAAAAGGACGGACATGAAATCAATGCCCATCTTCTTACCATTTGTGAGAACTTAAAATAGCAATGTTCTGTGAAGGATTCATTTCTGAATAGCTGTGGTGATGTGGAATCACACAAAACTACGACTATGGAGAAAAACTACCTGTGAGAACTAAATGTTTTATGTGAAAGACATGTATGAACTTTAACTTTATATTGATATAGAACTTTATTCTATATACCTCAAGCACTTTATGTACCTCACATCCATGGAAAACTTAGAATCACTAATTTACCTTTGTCTTTAGACTCTGGTAGGAAGGCAGAAACCAAAACAGGCATAGAAAGAACATGCAAACTTTGCACATAAAGGCTCTTGCTGGGTTTTGAACCAGGAATCTTCTTGCTGTGAGGTGACACCATGCTGCCCTATTTCAGATCTCATGTCTGTGTCATAGCACCCTCTGTTTTATCTCTTTTTTTTTTTTTTTTTTTTTCTAAGCACAGCATATACAATCACTGCACTGCTTTTAGTTTTTACTGTTTCACTGTTTCAAGGTTCCTCCATGATCCTTCAAAGGCCAGCAGATTCCTGTCTCTGTGGTGGGAATTCGGGCAAATGTAGTGGGAACATAGTTCTCGTGACAGTGTCAAGGTCTCCTTTGAACTCTGTCTCTCACCACTGTCCCATTAAAAAATACATACAGACATGACGTGTACAGCAGAGTTACTAAAAACACCTTTTTCCTTGATTTGACCCATCTATCCTCTTCCGGTTCACGAGGGCTGGAGCCTATCCCAGCATGCAAGAGGCAGAGTACACCCTGTACAGGTCACCAGCCTGTTGCAGGGCCAATACAGAGAGACAGACAACCATTCACACTCACATCTATGGGCAATTTAGAGTGATAATTAACCTAACCTCAGTAACTGTATGTCTTTGGACTGTGGGAGGAAACCCACACAGACACATATAAACTCCACACAGTGGAATCGAACCAAGACCTTCGAGATGTCATTCTAGCTGTGAGGAAGTAGTGCTAACCACCAGTTTCAAATTTCAACCTTAAAGAAAGACAAAGTATTTTTACTGCTTTCAAATTTCAAATCAATCATGTAAACAATATGTAAGCATTAAAATTGTCCTGCCAAGTCATCAGAAATGCTCTTTTCTTTTTCCCTCCAAAACATAATGTTCAGATCAGGGTAAGGGTAGCTGGGGTAATTAGACCTCCACAGGGTTAGCACTGTGTTACTGTTTAGTATTTCATGAAGGAACCCACACAGACAAACCAGAGGCAGTATAAAAGTAGATTAGAAAACTGGTGTCAGATAGAATCATCTTGATCAAACATAGCACAGAGCTCTGTGTCAAATCTTATGTTGTTTTGTGTTGAGTCTTAACACAGCAAATCCCATCTCCTCTGCCAAGGTTAAAGCAAACACATTTGACGCGTTTGTGTTTAAACTCACAGAACCTGTCTTTGTTTCACTTTTAATGTGTTGTATTAAAGATGGCCTGTGGAGTTTTCTTGTGCATCATGTTTACTTAATGTTTAGTTCATGCATTTTGTGCATTCATATTTTTTTTTAATGTTACTTACTTATATGTATATACACCACCTAGAAGTCTAGCTAATACATATATGCTGGTATATGCAGTGTGCATTCTGTACACGCATCCACTTGCCAAAAAAGTTCAACTTTTAACTTTAATAAACATCTTCTGACAGGACATTTTTACCTTTAAGTGCTTAAATTTTACACTTACAGGTTGGCAAATTTATATCACCTATGAAACTAGTTTTAATTTCACTTACAGACCTGTTTTAGGCATGCTTTGACTTGTCATTGCAACCTGAGGAGATGCTTTTTTTCCCACAGTTCTCCAAATTTTGTGCATTTTTTTTTTCTTTTTTTACAGTATTGTTTTTTTAAAAAGTGCCCTAAGTATCCCTTAAGGATCAAGGTTGAAAGAAGCTTTTTCTCTCTCTCAAATTACATGATGTTTTTCGGCCGTCACATCAGCTCTTTTTCTGTCTGTCAAATGAGCCTCACCCTTTAAATAGTACTTCTCACTAACTGCAACGCGCGTGTCTTTTATACTTTCAGTCTGACATTATGACGCTGATCTAAGGCTGCGATTGTAATGTTAGACTTGTTGAGCTTTGAAGGGTTCAAGAAATCTAAAAGCAAACCAGATGATATATTACAGAATTTGGTTATATTTTTGTATTTGCCATTTAAAATCTGCCCCAGTTAAATCAAAGCAGGAAACAGTTCCCCAGGGAGCGCTATGAAGCAGTGCCACTTGAAACTAAACTGGCGAGATGCACATAACTCAGATATGAAATATACATACGTGGTGACGTCAGTTGAGATCTGACAAGTTGGCACAATTAGGATTAAGAAAGGAAGCACTCGGGAACGATGCAGGAGCGGTGAAAGGAGAAATCACCCTAACTAGCAACAGCAGGAAATCGGTGAAGAGAATAATGACACTTAACTGCTTTCTTTAAACAAGGTTGTCTAAGCAGTTACTAATCAGCGCCTGACCTGCAAGATTTAAATCCTCCGATTTAAATTGTCTTTCAGACTCTTCAATAAGTTAAGTTACAAATGAAGCAATGTTGCCAATGTTATGTTTTGCAATTCTGGTCTGGATTTCAAAGG
Organism: Archocentrus centrarchus; assembly: GCF_007364275.1. Taxonomy (NCBI): domain Eukaryota; kingdom Metazoa; phylum Chordata; class Actinopteri; order Cichliformes; family Cichlidae; genus Archocentrus; species Archocentrus centrarchus. The sequence goes on along the minus strand of NC_044360.1, from coordinate 19,147,704 downwards.
CAGATCAGTTAAATAACCCATCAGCAGTCACGGGCTGTAATCCTTATTAGTGAAGCCAAAAAACATGTCATTTTTATGAAATTATGTAACAGGAGTCGTTTATTTTGTATATCTGACTACCTGAATATTTTACACGCGAAGGCTGAATCGGATGGCTAAGCAAAGCTTTTTAATTATTAGAAACTTTACAAACTCATTTACATCAAAGATTGAGACAAAAAAAAAAATATTCATGAGCACTGTGTTTGACAGATGAACGCCTTTAAGTGATTTTTTTCTTTAAAGTTCTTTGGAACTGTGATCTTCAATTTCATCAAAAGCTACATTAAGATTTTATATTAAATTATACTTTTAAGTTGAAAATCATTCCCCCTGCTGGAACATAGGCTTCTGCAGCCTGATGCATGCATAATGTGTACACAAAAGCCAACATTTCCCCACACACAGGCTGATACTTATATTACAAGACTATGTGGACTATACACATAGTTCATCCCATGCAAATACATAATATGGTGAATTCAAGAGCAAAAGTAAGGGGAGATTTAATTTAACTTTCAACAAAATATTTGATTTCACTGGGTTTACAAAAACACCTACCTACTGCACAATTTGGCAACCGAATGTGAAGAAGGAAGTTTGTAGAGGACTTAATGAAGTCCTATGAAAAACCAATTACACACACTGCTTCCATAGGAATTAAGAGGATAAGCAGCAGAGAGGTGCTGCAAATCAAATTCACGTGATTGACTGATGATCAGTGAGTGTGACCACCTCTATTAACCCCCCCGTACTTTTAATTGTATACTTGTGTGTATACTTGTGTGTATACTTGTGTATACTTGTGTATACTTGTGTGTATACTTGTGTGTATACTTGTGTATACTTGTGTACAATAAGGAAATTGAATCTAATCTGATCTAATTAACAGCAAATTCACGCTGGGGTCAAAAATGGCAAACAACTCAAGAGCAGCGTTTCAAACTGCAGGTCTCAGTTACCATGATAAATGTTACAGTTCATGACAGTAAAATTAGAAAAAGACTGGACACGTATGGCTTGTTTGGAAGGGTTGCAGGTGTTGCAATGGCCCAGTCAAAGTCCAGACCTCAACCTGACTGACATGTACTGAATTTAATCAGGCATTTTATGTCATTAATTGTGATTAACTGTGATTTATCTTCAATATTGTTACCATTCCCATTTGTGGACTGTGATATGCTTTTCTTGTGTATATTCATGTGCTTTTTTTGTGTCATTACTTACCATAACCATGTTTTAATCTCTGAGAAGGTCTTTTACTTCGGTTACTTTTTTCCTACTGTAGTTTCACAGTTTGTGATTCTGGTGAGTGTCTCAGTTTCACTTTAGTTAAAGTTGTGCTTCTTTCTTCTTATTCTTTTTATTGACATTTGTAATCACCTCTGGTGCAAACTGATTTTATATACAAATAATAATAAAAGGGAATGTCTGCATTCAATCACGGCTAGATTTTTGTGTGAAAATCAGTGTTGTAGATATGCATGCTGACATTTACTATATATTTTTAGAAAATGAATAAATAAAGATTTTACACATACACACAGAGCTTTATGCATCAGGTCCTGGGAGTCTAAAAAGAAGACATTGCCTTATGATGATTACAAGAACAAAACCATATATGAGTCTATAGTTAGGTAAACTGTGTCCAAAGTCACACTTTTTTTACTATTTATGCAATGAACTATCAATAGTTACATTATGAGTGTATAGATATTAGGTAGAGCTCATAAAATACCACAATAAACTAAGAAAGTATTGCTCAGAAAGACTAAGATTCATGAAGAAACCATGAAGAAGCTCATATGTTTCCTGAGGTTGGGAATAACATCTGTGTGAGCAAATGGATGTCAAATGTGTATTATAGCTGTTCTGAACTTCTTGCACTCCTATGGGCATTAATACAAACTTAATTAATGTTTTTAAGTCATAAACACTAAACTCAATTTGAGCATGGCAAATGACCAAATTGAAATCCAGATTTTTAAATGGAAACCTAGTTAAAAATGACCAAAAAAAACAAACATATTTTCGCACATTTAAAGATAAAATTCTGATCAGAAGTCTTAGCCAGACTGCAAAATTCCAAACTGATTCAAAGTCACAGCTGGGGGTGTCATCTTTCTATGAGAGAGCCAAAGAAATAGACACAGAAATTGCCTCAGTTATATGGCAGTAAATAAAGGCCCAACTGCTTGTTATTGATACAAGTTAAAATTCAAAAATAACACCTGAAAGTGAGCAAAAAGGCACCCTGTTAAAAAAGTATCATGGCAGACAGCAAAATCCTGTTTTTGTGCAGTATGCCGCAAAAACATCGGCTGAACCTTGTGTCATGGATGTTACACGCTGGACCACCTGTAGACTTCTAAATGTCTAACGCTTCAGTTTTTATTACTGACTAAACTAAAAATATAAAATGTGATAATTGCCGAGTTTTATAGGTGGTGATGTTTGTTGTTTTTGTTTGTTTTACTGGTGGCCGGAGACATGCTGTTTCCTTATAAGTCAACTGTCTTCTGGCTGCAGCTTAACGTTCAGTGAAATAATTGCAGTATCAATCAAAATGTGGAGCAAGTTTCTTCAAATTGCCACACTCAAACTAAAAAATAATGTTGTTTTTTTTTAATACATATTTTGATCTTATCCACAGTCTGCTGCAGCATGTGGATAAGTAAACAATACCAGCATGTTAAATGGCAGCAGTTAGATAAACCAGATACAGCCGGCTGATGAATATAACTCTTAATGCTTCCCGTGGTTCCAAACAGTCTGTCTGCAAATGTAACAAACCATTTGGGAAGCTAAATATCCCACCAATACAGCCAGCAAACAAGCTGCCACTTTTTTTCCTCCATTACAAATAGTACAATTGTTTGTCTGTCTGTGGGTTGCTTTTCACATTAATAACATTTGTGGTATGAGAAGTGTCAGTATTGATGTCTTTAAAACCTCTTTCCTCTGAAAGACCCCTGAAAACTTTCATCCACTCGTTAAGTGTTTGTATCCCATCTGTGCTTTCTAACGCAAACTGTTTGCCAGGTCAACTCAGTTTAAAAAGATGTCATCGTTTTTTGGGTTTTTTTTGCCATAACAAAGAAGCAAAACAATGTTGATGAATAGTTTATAGTCATAATTAAGAATGAATTCAAAAGAAAAAAAGAGTTTGTATAATTGGATGTGTTCATTGCAATACTGACTGTGAGCAGTCACATTATTGTCCGCTGAAAATAATGTGACTTTGAGTGCAGGAAGTTCATTTTAGTTTTGTGGCTGCTGCTTTGCAGCTCCTGGTTTAACGCCCTGATTCTTCTGCTGTCTAAATGTGTATGTTTTAACACCTGTTCCTGCTCCCCTTGTAGACTGTAGGTCATGTGCAAGCAGAAATTATGTCCCGTAATAATGTTTAAAAGTTAAACGACCTTTAAAAGAATAATTGCATATAAAATGCATGATGGTGTCATCATCAGCTTTTGATTAGGTGGAAGTCACTACCCTGGAAACCTGAAGAACTGAGCTTCCCAACATGTTTAAGAAAGTATAAGTGTATATTTTAAACCAAAATAGCCCCTCTAAGTATTTGTTGTGCCAAAACCCAACCCAAAAACAACAGCGATTAAAATAAAAGTTCAAAATGGGACATCTCTTCCCTGCTTGCCATGTAAGATGGACTCCATTCCAGTTAAAAGGGCAGTTCATTAGTTGTTTCAGATGAGAGGAGCAAATCAGCTTGTAGGTAAATGACGAGCTGCAGAACGAGATCATTTAAACTTTGCGACGTGGCACATTATCAGACCAGTCCGTCTGGCACTAATAACTATGCCATGTTCACATTCACTTAAATCACCTTTCTTCAGCAGGTCATCTCGATCAGGTCTACATGCACAAATGCATTAAGTTGCTGCCGTGTAAACTGCTGAGCAGATATTTGCATTAACGAGCAGTTAAAACAGGTGTACCTAATGAAGTGGCTGGTGAGTGAGAAAATTAGATAAAAGTTTTCATGAATGCTGCTAAAAACTACATTCATGCAGTAGAATAACATGGAAGTAAACATGACAGCACAAGCAGACCAACATTTACTTATATGAGTGCAATCAAGTGCAGCTGGAAAAGACACAGCATGTATGGTTAGCTTTACTTGTTCTGTCTCAGAGGAAAATCTGAACCACAAGCTTGTTTTTTTGTTTTCTTTTTATATATATATTTTGTGTTGCTAACCTTTTAATCTTCTTTAGATTAAAGCATATAACAGCATATGACAATTACACCTAATGAGAAGCTCTGTCTGAGAAAACAGCAAATAACAAAGGAAGAGAAGAACTGTTCACAGTGGTTGTCCTGCACAGGTAAAATGAGGCAAAGATGCTCAAGTTTGTTGTCCTGCTGACCATAAGGGATAACCTTATTACCACAAACGTATCACAAGCCACGAGAAGAGCTCTTAGAAAAATTAATTTGTGGCTTTTAGAAAAATTACCTTGCGGTGTCTTCGCAGTTCGGAAAGGTTCACAGAAGTTTCATCAGACGTTTTTGTTCTTCCGAAGCTTTTTGTTTTCTTTTATGTTTGATGTGATTTTATAGCACGATGAATGTAGAAGTGTGTATCCTGTATTGTATTGAAAATGTATTGCATGTTTTTGTATATACGCTTACAGTAGAACATACTGTGGATATGGATGGAGATTGGAATATAGTTTGAGAAGTTTCCAAAAGTTTTTTTAATTTTTTTTTTTCCTTTACTGTGAGTCTGCAACTGTCACCAATGAGACACATTTCAAGTCAATAAGGAGGACAGTGAGTGATCCAAAAACTGCAGACTGAAGGCTGGTTATCGCTTGGAATAGAAACTGTGATTGAATGCCACAAACTTACCCTTCTCTTGTCAGTTAGGGTCTGCTTGCCAGCAAACTGCCTGAAAGGCTTTGGATGATATTCATCTTCATTCTCCACTGTCAGTCTCGGAATGGCCGTCATTGGGCGAATGACCCCAGGTTTTGTCTTGGTAGTACGATTCAGAGATTTGGCACCAGAGAGGAATTAATTCTCATAAGTAGCATTCGGCAGATGAATATGCCTGATCAAATAAAGAATGTGTACCTGTTTACGACCCATCAATTTTCTTTCCACCTCAGCAGATGGGTGCAAGCTGCATATGGATGCCTGAATAAATAAATTGCAGGGAAAATAAAACATTAACATAATTACTAATGTCTCTCAGAGAAGTTAAACATTGATAACAGAATGCACGCTTGCCTTTTCTGTTTGAGTTCATTGTGATATTTTCAATCAGAAAGAAAAAAAACTACGACTGGAAGAAGCAGTTTGTTATTGAGTTCTATGATGGCAGAAGTAGATGAACATCTGCACTCGCTCTTGAATTAATTATCCTTCCTTCAAAACAACAAAAGCTTTTTTATTTCATGCAAGAATCCCAAATTTACAAGAAAATGTAGTTTTATGTCTGAGTTTAATAATTGGGGTTTCATTGATCTCTCTGATAAAACTGTTGTTATGACATAGAGCAGCTTCGACACATAACATGCTGATTTGAGCTGCTTATGCGTGCATACTTAAGAACCTATTTTTTTAAATGTCCAGACAGACTGAAGGATGATGGCCCGTGTTTCTGATAAGCCCTGAAATCTGAACACAAACTGACACCGACAGACCCGCTACTTCAGCTCTACAGTATCTCTTAAACCAGGAAGATGCAGGGCACACCCTGTACAGGTCATCAGTAGCACACAGAGACAAACGCTCTCACATTCACACCTACAGCCTATTAAGAAGCACCAGTTAAATCAACTTGCATGAAGCTGGAGTACCCATTGGGAACCCAAAGGGGAAAATATTCAAACTCCACATAGAAAGAACCCGGTCGGCAGGTGTGTTTGATCTCCTTGCTGTGAGTTGACACTAATCACTTCCCCTCTGTGGCACCCATATTAATCCCAGGTCCCCCAAATGAGTTGTGCCTTTGATATTCTTGAAGTTGGTTTAAATTCTGTAAATTCTATTTACAGTAATAGTACTCTTTAGTCATGCGGCAACCTTTAAGCAACCTTCAAATTCCTGATGAAAAATATTGTCCTCGTAGTGAAAGACAGCAGTAGGTTGACAAGAAAGCATTTGCCTTTAATTCAACAAACAAATCTACCTGACCTCTACTCACATATTTGGTTTCACGTCCCAAAGATTTTGGAAATGACGAGTTTTTCCCCTGAAAATGAAGAGGAAAGACAGAATTGAATGGCACAAGGATCCAGGGGGAAAATCGAAAAAAAGCCATCACATTTTTCATCCATTTGTGATTGTGACGGTCACTTTTAAAAACAGGAATGACTGAAAATATGATCAAAAGAAGTCTTGGAGGGCATGACTGATGGTCTCCCCGAATGCTTCTCCTTATTTTCTCAAACATAAATTTAACATGTTTTCTCCGTTACACAACACAGTTTCCCTTGTTAGTGATTAAAAAACTGATGCTTTCATACATGCTTCCCCCACCGCTGAGTTTGTACAAGTGTCTAGCTTAAGAGCACACATCACATGAATAACATTTTCATACACACACACTTGTTTTCTCTGGAAACCGTAGGAAGCATTCTCCTTTGATAAATAATGGACAGATGTCCTTTCATTTCTTGTGCTCATACAGTTAAAATTCACTTTTATCCAACTTTCAGCTTGTATTTCAGTAAACCAGTGCAGAGGACTCATTTCTTTGGCTCCAAGGATACTGCAGTTCTGTAATTATCAGTTTCAATTCACACTTTTAGTTATACATCTATACATTCGTTTTTTTGTTTTTTTTTCAGCTGAACGTTAACAGCCATGTAACTGCCTGCCTGCTCCTGTTGTGAAATAATGAAAGTGAGGATGCTTGAGACTGTGGTATTGATTCACATTGTTATTCTGGGTGCAAAGAGCTGTTACTGGTTCTGTGTTTATTATTCTGCTCTTTATTGACCTGAACAAATTCTACACTGAAGTATCAAGAAAGTATCATGAAAGTTTTAGTGAGCTTTGCGTCACCAAGTGTGCAACATTTGTAGTGCAACAAGCTATTGATCAGCTACCCCTAAGTCACACAGGCCCCATGCTAACCACCAGTCACAAGGGGAAAATGTGTGTTCCCTGACTGGTTGGCAAGTATTTGCTGGAGGTTGTTCGCTGTTGCTCAGTGAAATTAGTCACAGAGAGGGTGCTGCACCAGAAACCTCCTCAAGACTGATTTGGTCACCAGCAGATCACAGCCACAAGTCATCCATAGTTTGCATGAAAGATGCCAACTATGGAAGCGATAGTGAAACTTGAAAAAATATGAAACTGGAAACAGAGGAAGTTCACCTTCAAAGTAAAAGCTGTGCCCCACTACTGCTACCAACATGTTTCAAAAGGCACAGCTTTTACTTTGATGGTAAATGGTTTCTGTTACTGGTTTGCATGGATGCTTTACAGTTTCCTTACTGCTCAACAAGCAGGTGGTGAGTGTTTGCAGACAAGTCGACATCTTCCATGCAAACTGTGGGCGCCCGCAGCAATCTGCCAGTGAGCAAAGCAGTCAAAGGAGGCTTTCAGTGTAGCGGGCTGACCTGACACCATTCTCAGATGTGTCCCAGTTCAGTATGATGCTGGAGTGAGCAACCAGTCATCTTAGATGAGCATGAAGACAGAAACAGCAACCTGGCTCCATCTAAGCATAAACTGTATGTAAAAAAAAATTGACGTAACATCTGGGGCTGAAAAATCTGAAGCCAGTGCAAAAGTGCATTAGAGCTGCGTTCTGTGTGATGGGGGGCAGGGGGCAATTCATGTGGCAACAAACTAAAGTTTAATTTTTATAGCAGAAGTAACTTACTTTTTGATTTACTACCAAGTAAAGCTTTTCTTAATCAATTTGTGCCCTCAGCCTCTAGTTTGTCTTCAATACAACGTGAGAGTAATATGGGGTATGACTTTGTGACCTACGAGTCTAGCGTATAAAAGTTCCCAGTTCACTGTGGGTTCAGATCCATTCCCAACCCTGTTTCATCTCATATTCAAACCTAAATACTTGTTGGTAAAGTGTTGGATCCTCCAGCTTCATGGTTTCACAGTGGTTTTATTCTAGAAATTTTAAAAGAAAAATATCTTACATGCTGTTAAAGAGCGCTTTTACCTGCAGACCATTGCTGGTTGTCGATGTCCTTGAGGGCTGCAGAGGCGCGGTTGTTTCGCCATTAAAGGATGCAAAAATGAACCAATTAAATCACTTTGATCACCACATTTGTACTTGTTTAATTTCATATTAACAGTGAAATAAAAATACTGAACTCACTGCAGCAACGGAGTTTGCCAGTATCTCATCAATGACGGCATAAAGTTCCTCCGACTGCTGCCGGAGCTGAGCAGGCGAGCACATCTGTAGAAAGCACAAAATTATTGATGCCATTTTGCGGAGTGTGCAGTAAATAACAGCAGCGATGCGTGGAGTGGTACCTCAGTGCTGGTGTCTGATGCAACACCTGTGTCCGGCGTGTCACAGTAACTAGTTTCTCTCTCCACCTGCTCGTCTATCACCTGTGAATGCAAAGAGAGAGAGAAGATTGAGCTCCCTTCCGAGACTGATGGTTTCACTGAAGCAGTGGCACACAATTCATTACATCTCCTCCAGACCATTTTTATTCATCCACTCTGTGTTCTTCACAGGCAGGACTCCTTTGTCTGCATCTATCATACAACACCGTGAAGAACACACAAGTGTATTTTCATGTCTTGCTGAGCCGGATATCCTAACAAGTTTTTGCAATTACAAAAGAAATGTCATTCTTTATTACCGTGATTATGGCACCTTAAGATTAACATTTTAAGTAACAAAAAAAGAAAAAGAAAAACAATTGCTCACACCATCCTCACCAGAGCGACATTGCCTGCATCATTAGCATTTCGTACTGCATAGCTGGACATTTAACAGGATAACAAGGCAAATTAATGGGATTAGATTCAAAAGCAAACTCACTTGCTGATCCAGTAGAAGGGTGTTTGTGGGAATTGCAGCGAGGGATTTGTAGCTTAGCGTAATCTTGTGTGGCTAGAGACAGAAGAGCAGACAATGAGTATAAATGAATTTACAATTCAACTTTCTTCATTTTATTCAAGATAAACTTTGTAGACAATCTGTTGGAAATTGGCATGCGTTATCTCCCATTGATGCTGGCTGCTTATCTTGCAAAACAGTCAAGCTGGAGTTGCCCAGTCAGAACTGAAGTGTGTTAGTCGGTGGAAACTACATCACTTTGCTGCAGAGTGGGCCTGTTTGATGGACTGTGATATAAACATGTTTAGTTTTCCTCACTGGAAGGCAAGAAAACTGGATGACTGTGTTATTTACTTATTTTCCCCTGCTGACTTGAAATAAATTGAATTCCTGGTGGTCAATACTTTGGTCAGTAATTTTGCACTATTTCACTTACTTTTATCTTTTTTAAAACTTTGGTTTAAAAACCAGATAGAAAACAGAAGCGCACTGGAAACTTCTGCAAAGCAGCGAATGAGTGATGGCAAAGACAAACAAATAAAACAGACATCTAAAATCAGCTCCACACAGATGACAGCGCTTGATATCCTCATATCAAGTGTGAGATGTCTGTTTTTAGCCACATAGCATGTGAGAACAGTATGTCAGAGGGAACACAGTAAATAATATCCTCACGTTAAACCAGTCATGCACAAGGCAAGGGTGGAGCCTACCTTTCTTTTTTTACCCTCCCTGTCACTGCAGTCTGATATTCCACTCCCTGGCCTTGGGGAGGGCGTGGAGCGCAGGGAGAAAGGAGATGGAATGAGATCTCTGATTGGTGGAGCAGGAGAGGGTGTAGGCGTGGGAGAGCTGTCGGGTGACGGCCATCCAGAAAAAACAATGGGTGTGTAGCGGGAAGAAGACAGAGAGGAGGGGGCTTTGTGAAAACTCTGTGAGTGTGTGGCATCTTTGGGGTCAAGGTGGCTCCTCTCAGATTTGTACCTTCCAGTGGGATTTTGTGAAGGAGGGAGAGGGGATACCTTGTCGGCAGGAGCAGGGAAAACTGTTGCACATGAATGAGAGGGCTGAAGATGAGGAGGGAAGACGGGCGAGGATCTCAGTTGTTGAGAAAGTGAGCGAAGCTTTGAAAGGGATGAATTTGGCTGGCAACTCCATTTCTGGGGTGCAGAAGTCTGTGGCTTGTTAATGAGTTTGGGGGATGGGGAGATGAGTTTTTTAAGGTTATTATCTGCACGGCCCTTGAGGAACACATGATCATCGCTGGGCTTCAGCTCAGGGGACTTGAAGACGTGTGTGGGGGGTGAGGTTTTGGAAGTTGTACAGTGTGTTTCTTCATGCTTTGGTGGAGAAGCGGATTGAAAGTTTGAGTAAAATATAGGAGCTCGGGGTAATGTGCTGCTCTTCACTGGCAAAGGCGAAAAAACTTGCTCTGAGCATCTTTTCACTTGAGATGGTGTGTATGTTCTGTTGAGCTCATTTGACTGGCATGTTGGAGTTGCATTGATGGACCTGTTAGGTTCCCTGCAATGGTGGCTTCGAATGTCTATAGATGCCAGTGAGGAGAACCGAGATGAAAACTCAAGGGGAATAGAGGCCACACTGGAGGCTGCTGAGCATGCATTACAGAAAGACAGGGTCACGGGGTTAATAGGCCAGCAGGGGGTGTAAGGTCTCTGCAGCGCTGAGGACAGGACAGGAAGACGACCTTTTCTCAGGATGGCAGTGAGGAGAGAGAGTCGGGTGAGTGGAGGCCGGTGCCGGGAAGGGGGGTTCTGTGAGCAGACAGAGGAGGAGAGGCTCTCGCAGGATGAGAAACCAGTCTGAGGGATTTGAATCAGACTAGAGCCAGGAGCAAGAAAGTGCCTCTTGACCTGGATCACAGAAGGGGTGAAGAAACCAGAGCGGACAGATGAGCAGGGAGAAATGGTACGACTTAAAGAGGCAGGAGAAGTGACAGAGGAAAGCTGCATGGCGGACCAGGGCTTCTCTCTGTCCGAGTCGTCGGAGAGGATGGATTCCCTGGAAGAGGCCAGAGTGGGAAGCAGGTCTGCAGAGTCTGTGGGGCTCAATCTGTCTTCTGACACAGGCGTTCTATTTGTACAGCAACCCAAGCTAACCTCAACATGTCCAGAGGTGTGGTGACACCAGTGCTGGGAAATGTCCCTGTGTTTATCAGCAGCTGTTTCCATGGAGGCCGTCCCTGCGGCTGCGTGGTTGGGTGTATTTTCAGACTGGGCGCTGACTGAAGGAGAGGCTTTGGTTTGAGAGAGTCTCGCACGAGCTGGTGAAGGCTTCAACTGAAAAACAAGAGAGTTTTTTCCCCTTTTTTTTTTTTCGGTGCCTTATCTGAAAATTCACACCTCAGGAAGCAATTACTGAAAATGGACTTTCCCTTCACATTCTTTAAAGGCCAGGAATACCAAAATGCTAGACCTGCAAATTAGCATTTATAACAAGCTCCATCAATCTTGGCTGATTTGTGAAATTACTTTGGTGAAGCCACCGTCTGACTGTCTGCTTTTGTACTCATTATAGAATCTATAACTCTTAAAGCTTTAGATTCCAATTAAAATGTCAGATGTGAAAAGCAATACACGTGCACGACAGTCGTGTTATTTTTAAATTAATCTCCTCACAGTGCTTCTTTAGTAAATGTCAGTTCACCAAATTTAATTTTACATTTTAAATTAAGTCCTGGCAGAGACATAGATAACACATATCTACATCATATTATGTCAAAGTTAATTTTTTGTTCACAGCATTGACAGTTTGCACTTACTTGTGGTAGGATTACGTTTTCTGCTCCTCCCTCCTCGGAGTCCTTGATAATGACTAACTCTGCTTTGATAACCTCCCCGTCTGACATGCTTTTCCTGCTTGTCTTCTCATGGCACACGGCAATATTCTGACAGGAGAAAATGAACCAAATGTTAAACAGAACCTGAGCGAGTGAAACCCGAGGTGAACATCAGTGACCCTTTGTGAGCTCATGGGTGTGCTTGGTTTCTCCACGCCACATTCCCCCACACATATAACTCACATGGGCACGCACATGTCCTCCAGACACTAGTGCAGCACGTACGTCATGTGAGTGACTGACGCAGGGTCTGTGTACACACTTAAAATTGAAGGCAAAGTATTAATAGGATGATAAGTGATGACATAAGTGTGTCAAAAATTAAAATCTTATTGTTTTTGTGTATTGCCATTTAAATTTTGGACTTGGTGTGTCCTTTTAACCTCAATATGTCTTTAAGATATAATTAATTTTAAAAACTTATAATCTTTCTGTAAGGTGAGAGACACGGTTATTGACTGACAATCAGGATACCGCAGTGCCCTGTGTTTATATTCAGTCCTATACCTGAATGGAAATGCTGAACTGAATAAGCGGAAGTGGATGGATGGATGGATGGATGGATGGATGGATGGAAATAAAACTTGCATTCCCTGCAGCAAGTAGAAAAAAAAGAAAAAAATAGTGTGTTTAGATTTAGCAGGAAAAAAAATAGAATTTGGTTTAAAATGCATCGTTTAACAGTGTTAATCACACATTACCTGGCAAACTGGTAAGGTATGAAACTAAGTTTTCTGAGTCAAAACACCAGCATTGCACATATTCCTGCAGCCTTGTGGGATCTATTTTAGACACTGAGGAACTTCAACTGAACTCTATTAGACCAACCTGGACATTAAAAATGGATGCCAAAGGGGTACCAGTTGCATTACTATGTGAAGACTTGCAAGAAGGAATCGGCTGTGTTCAGTCCAAAGATAAACCAGCACATCTCCCACCTACTGACTGATATGAGCGATACTGTTTCCCTCTGCTTCAAGACTGAGTGCTGTAAGTAAGTAGGCTATCGATGCAGGAATTCAGTTTAAAACAGTATTATCTGTGAAACTAGATGTTGAGCTAAAACATGTAACTGCTCATTATATAAATCATTACAGACATTAACAGACTCTACCAGGCATGCCAATTAGGATGCTAAATATACACCGACACTGTCTTATGACAACTTTCAGATTTCTGACTAATTAAAAAAGTTCTCGCAGTGCTTTTCTTTTGCACGTAATGTAGATAAGCAGTAATCGAAGCAATGAAAGGCTGCCAGAATGATTTCTGGGACTGTGTTCATCATAAATGTCATCTTATGTCAATAAGATTACCAAATACCTTGTGTCAAACGTTGTTATATATAGATCCTATATTAAAGTGCGTCGCTGCAGTGTTTTCATGTAAAAAACTAAATTCAGTTTATTGAATTTTATGTTTTGTTTTCAGTTTTAAAATCTTTGAAATGTGCTGCCATTAAAAAATAAATAAAAGGTTGCAATTACAAAGACACACAAGAGTGACAAATTATTGCCTCCATGGTGCATATATAATATTTCACATTTGTTCTGCCACGGGGCCAGTTCTTAAATAATTAAATAATTGTGGTTGCTTTTAAATATTAGCTTAAAGGGCCCTGTCCTCTGGCAAGAAACTGAGGATGATATGGTTCTGGGTATTTCAGAAAGAAGTCGGCTCACTGCTTAGCTAAATTGTACAGCTGAAGGCAATCTGCGATGCACAGTGGAGGAATAAATAAGCAGGAATTGAAAGAAAAAAACTCAAAATGAGATAAATAGTAATTATGGAAAGAATCTCAGCATTGTGTTGTACAGCCTTTTATTTTACATCAGTGGTGGCCAGAAAAAATGATAATGAGTATTTGGGGCTGCACTAACTAATTTAACACCTCACACAGACATGTGCCTTTCCTCTGAACAAGACAGACATGCAGGCTGCCCTAAATCACACTGGTGGATTAATGAGCTCTTGAATGTCTCACTGGGAATTCTTTACATGCTGTATATCAACGCTCACTGCAGGGAGTACAGACAACAAAATCCTTATATCAGCCAAAGTGAGCAATGCTTGGCATTATGGGATTTTAGGATGCAGAAGCCATGGAAACCAGGTGGAAATAGATGTTTGAATTCATGTAGCGGACATGAAAACATTGTGGTGAAACTACACTAATCAGATATGTGCACTGCACTACAAGGATGTTAGTATTATTGTGGACAGTGTGGACAGTCCCAGCGTGAGGCTAGAACAGGCACCCGCGCTGATAAACCAGTGTCATCAGAAACAGAAGAATAATGGGAAAAGTCTGCTCTATAATTAATCTGATCCAACAGTTGAGTGACAAACCAAACAAAGTAAAATCCACACTCTGGTCTGTCAGCTGCCATGGCTTCACTTCCAATAACCAAACTGTATAATGCCTCATTAAGAAAGACAAACCAAACATGGAGATAACCGAGCATAGCCTTTTGCAAGTCGGCCTCACTCACAGATGGACCTTTAGATCATATGACAGTGAATTCATTGAAAGAAAAAGGATCTGGGGAATAGTTTAGATGGGCTTGTGCTGAAGGAGGGAAATGAATCAAAGAAATTGTTCCATATTTATGGGTAATTTTTGGCTCCCCAGCAGAGAGCTAGATCATAAGAAAAATAACAGCAGTCCATGCGTTTGGCTTGACAATCCGTGATCAGTGGCTCCCAGAACTGGATTAGCCCTGTAGAAATATTTAAAATGAAGTCATTTAAAAGAGTGTTATGAGTGTTTTCTTGCACTTCAAATGGTGGGATCAACTGTTCATGTTAGATCTTAGTTTTAACAAAAGCTAAACTGAGTAGAAGATTAATAAAGATGTCACTGGTTCATTCAGCGTGGTCTCCAATCGCTGCAGGAAACATGGGGAAAAAAAAAAAAGAAACTGATGGCACCTTTTTAATCAGAGTGTAAATTATCAGCAACGGAGCAGAGAAGTTTGCAATAGTGGAGCCAAGAAGGCCTTTTTCTGTGCTTAATGGAAAATTATGTGATAATGAGTTCATCACTTGGCTTCATAAAGTGGATAATTTGAGAGCAGAAAGCAGCCTTTTTCACTCCTCTTCTGTCAAATGTCATTTTTTTATCCAGAATCACAAGGACTGAAACAAATAATGGAGATAAAGGAAGCTTTGGTTCACGGCCACTTTGTATATGTTGATGATTTAAAAGCATGCCATTTAGTGAGGCACCACTACAGACAAGTTGTATTTACTGTGATAGCAAAATGCTGTGGATGGATGGATGGATGGATGGATGGATGGATGGATGGATGGATGGATGGATGTTTTTTGTAATTTTTTTTTTTTTTTGGGGGGGGGGGGGGGGGTTCTGTCGAGTCGAGTGAAGGATGGATGGACAAGATACTGAACCCCAAGTTTCCCATTGTGCATCCATGTGAGCGAGTGAGTGAGTGTGAGAAAGTGCTTACACATAGTTAAAAGTGCTTGTATGAAGGTGTGTGTGACTGGGTGAATCAGACTTATAGCAATAAAGCACTTGAAGACTAAAAGTGTCAGTTCATTTATTAATTTTTATTATTATACAAAATGCTATCAGACTTGGCTGCAGTAGTGTAACACAATATTAATGAATCATCAGACCATAACTGATAAAGCCTGATAATGAAAGCTGTGAAAATAACTTTTGTGACTAACTTGAACAGATTTTTTTAATGCATTCCAACAATGAAAATAACAATCTAACTATGTGAGAGGAAGACAGAAAGCACCAAACAGAAAAGGAAATGAACAGAAAATGGAGATTAGATGGATTATTAGCAGAGAAATTTGAAGCATTCAAACGTACACAATTCAGTATTGTTCATTTATGAAAAGACTGAACACAAGCTTTTCTACCCTTTTGCAGCAGTGTAGTAACGCCTATGTGCGGTCTGTTAATAACATGAAGGGCTGTCACTCCTTTAGGTAATAGCTGTGGGGGAAGATGAGAACCCCCCCCCACCCCCAGAGAGAAAACTTTGAAGTCTATACAGAGGCAAACAGCAAGCTGTCTCCAGGCACCCAAAGCTGCTGTGATCTTCCAGTTAACCCCTTCAGCAATCAACACAACTGATGGTCAGCATCACCCCTCAGGGATGGTTGGTGTTTCTAGTGTGTGTGTGTGTGTGTATACTAAAGTAGTTGCCACACAAGGTAAGGCTCAGGAACAGAAATCTAAGAAAAGCTGGGGAAAAAATAAAAGCATTTGCTAAAAGATTACTTATATTTGAATCCTTTTCATTCTTTATTTTGTGCTAAATTTAAAAACATGCTTTTTAGCTTTCATATGATGAGCTGAGGAACCTCATTAGCTGCAGAATCACTTCTTCTGCCCAACACAAGCAAGAGACCCTTACAGTCAGAGACCATCTCATTTAATGCCTGAGGTCACTCTTGCATATGTTTGATGTTGATATTTGAATCTTCAAGCATGATAAATTTGTGCAAGTTGTGTGAGTCTGGCTGCTGGAATACCTGGAATAATTAGACTCCATCAATTTGATTAAAAATGTAGAAATGTAAGAGCAAATTCCAACCTAGGTAAAAAAAAAAAAAATCATTAAGGAACTAATTGCAGGTGGCAGCCAGGTGCTGCTAATCAAATGCACTTAATTAACTGATGACCACCCCTATAAAAGCAGAAGTGTCGACAGTTTGCTGGTCTGGAGCGTTCAGGTGTGTGAGAATACAATACTGCAAGCTTCGCAGGAGTGCACATCCCAGCATTACATTTAGTGAAAACACCTCACCTCACACCAACTACCAGCACCGTGGTGCAGGGATGATCATTTGGGATTGTTTTGCAGCTACAGGAGCCGGGCACTTTGCAGTCACTGAGTCGAGCCTGATCTCTGAATGCCAAAGTAAAGTAAGAGCTGCACAGTCCTGTGAAAACTTTCTTTTTCATATGACTCTGCTGTCATCATCAGTCTTAAATGTGGACAGCCCAGAACCATTTAAACTTCTAATCTTTAACACAGAGTCTACAGTTTCAAAAACGCGATTACTTCAACTTTTGACATGAGCTGGAGGAAGTTTTTATGTAACAACTTAGATGAGTGGGCTCCTGTTCAGTGCCAGTGACTCACTACTCAAAACATGAAGCATCAATACATTGCTCTGCACAGTGCAGAGACTGCGGAAACACCACAGCCAAACACAAATGTCAGGCATGAAAATTTAGACATGTGTTTTATGATCAAATTATGTTCAAGATAAATATTAGTTACTGAAAATAATGTGTCACTATCTTCTGGACATGTGCTGCTGCTGCTTCTGTACCTTATCTGGTTTTCCTGTTAGAGCTCCAGATCGCTGCTCCTCGGTAAAAATGCTTTTAATTGGCAATTTCTGCACTGCTGGCACAAATGTGAAAATAGAAAGCTTCAACGGCTCTCCTACAGAAACCTGTAGAACAGAGAGGAGGGGAACAAATCGTTCACGTTACTCGAGATTATGCCGAGTCAAGCATAAAGTGGCTCATTCTCTATTAAAGACAGAAAAACAAAAACACAAGGTTAAGCAACGATGTCGAGCTCTCTCAGACTCTTTTCATGCATTTCTGATTTCTTTCTGATCACAGGGTTGTGTGACTATACCCGACCGCTAATTATCCACCATCACACTCTCACGCAGATTAGACAATTAAGTGCACTGCAGCTCAGTGGTTTGACACACCCACCCTCAACAGGGAGTGATGAGTTGCAATTAAATCGGCTCCTATTTTCATCAGCACAAAATAAGCCAAAGATCCTGCTTTGTGTTAAACAAAGGTAACTGGGACTAAATGTGGAGCATTTCCACTGCAGGAGCTTTTGTCACAGGTGCTGTTTTAATTTCCATGACCTTTAGCATTGCATAGGAGGTGATTTGAAAGCCTTGTGACAGATACTTTCACAGTTTTGCTTACATTATCAAGTCATGGACCACTGAGACGAACTCAAGAAAACTTCAGGAACTAGAGGCAGACTGATAATCTGGACAACTTGTCAGTGTCCTGAACAGTTTGTCGGCTGGACATAATTACTATTCTGAGGCAATAACCCCGGATTGAGTGGCTGAATGAAAACTGCCAAAATACTAATCAGTGCTTGTGGCTCTCTGGATAACAAAAAAAGCAATAGCTTCTGGGTCTGAAAACTAAAGCCTATACAGAAATGCAGTTCTTCAGGAACAACTCAACCCCTACAGACTTTACAGCTGGAAAAATAAGGCCTTTGCAGCCTGGTGCAAGCAAAAAATATGTCTCTGTTGTAAAAAAATAATAAAAATACAATGCAATGTACCAGTTTAAAATGGGGGAATTGGACTTTATAGTAGAATTGGTGCAAAGAAGCCACTTCTAAGGAGAGCCAACAAACACAGGGAATCAACATTAGACCAGTCCAAATTTGAGATATTGGGTTCCAGACTCCATGTCTTTATGAGACAGAGAAACGGTGAGCAGATGGTTCCTACATGTGTTGTTTCCACCGTAAAGTATGGAGGAGGAAGTGTGATGGCATGGGTGTGCTTTGCTGGTGACACTGATTTATTCAAAATCCAAGGCACACTAAACCAGCTTGGCTACCACAGCATTCTGCAGCAACATGCCATCCCTTAGTAGGACCATCATTTGTTTTTCAACAGGACAATGACCCCAAACACACCTCCAGGCTATGTAAGGGCTATTTGACCAAGAAAGAGGGTGATGGTGTGTTACATCAGAGGGCCTGGCCTCCATAATCACCTGATCTAAACCCATTTGAGATCATTTTTACTGCAGAGTGAAGGCAAAGCAGCCAACAAGTGCTCAGTACCTCTGGGAATTCCTTCTTGACTGTTGGAAAACCATTTCAGGTGATGACCTCATGAAGCTGACTGAGAGAATGCCAAGAGTGTGCAAATCTGTACTCAAAGCAAAAGGTACCGACTTTGAAGATTCTAAAATCTAAAACATATTTTGGTATGTTTAACACGTAGGTTTACTACATGCTTCCTTATGTGTTCCTTCATAGTCTGGATGATTTCAGTGTTAATTTACAATGTAGGAAAAATAAAAATAAAAACATTGAATGAGAAGGTGTGTCCAAACTTTTGACTGGTAATGTCCCCACTAGACCTAGGAGCTAGAGGGTCCTGCACAGTATCTTAGCTATTCCCAGGACTGTGCTCTTCTGGACAGAGATTTCAGATGGCGTTCCTGGAATCAGCTGGAGCCATTCTCCCAGTTTTGGGGTCACTGCCCCGAGTGTTCCGATCACCACGGGGACCACTGTTACCGTCACCTTCCACATCCTCTCTACCTCTTCTCTGAGCCCTTGGTATTTCTCGAGCTTCTCAAGTTCCTTCTTCTTGATGTTGGTATTTCTACATCTATCACTACCGCTTTCTTCCTGTTCTTGTCCACCACTACTTAAGGCGGTTGGTTAGCCATCACTAGTTTGTCTGTCTGTATCTGGAAGTCCCACAATATCTTAGCTCGGTCATTTTCTATCACTGTAGCCCACCGTAGCCCAGAGCTTGTTCTTCAGGACTTGCCTTACTCGCTGGAGATGCTGGAGGTCCGTGTGGTGTGGATCAGTGAATTGATATCGTGTTCACTCCTGGCATACAGCTTGATCTCACCCATGTAGAGTAGGTGGCCATGTGAGATTCAGGCCTACACAGAGGCCTGGGGACAGAGCATCTCCTTGGTAAAGCCCACACTTGATGGAATGAATATGGAAGGAATATATAAAATTAAAAGCATTCCAATAAATATTTTTAGTTTCCACTCACCAGTGCTATGCTATTATACAGACATAATAAAAAAGAAATTAATAACCCACGCAGCATCGAGTGCCATTATTTTTATTGTTCATGCTAAATGAGTGATTAACTCCTCACTAAATTGTCACTGTTATCCTGATGGTATAAGCATTTCAAAACAGCAGCTGCATCTATCAAGAGAACTCAAACTTGAACAACAAAGGAGCAATAATAACAGCAAGAAAGTGCTTGTTGAAATGTCAGTGTTATGACAAAGGCTAAAAAGTGAAGGGGAATGCACTAAAGAGGATTATCATCAAATCAACACAGTGAAACAGCTAGAAATTCTGTCATTTGCAAGAGACTGGCAATGCTTTGGGTGACCAACTGGTCATGGAAATGTCACGGATTAAGCAAAAGTCCTCCTGGAATCCATTCTGGAGGACACAGAAACATCTTTTGAAGGTTAAGCTAAAATTTAGCAGGGCATTAAAGCAGTAATAAAGCTGTGTAGCTGTCCAACATTCATCTTTTGCTCTCTTGTTAAAGGATATAAGACGAAATTGTCTTTCCTGTCAAAAGGTAAATGAAATGTCAATATTGTGCTAAGCTTACTCAGCATAAATAATGGAAACAGGGAAAATGATTAACCTGGCACTGTCCAAACATGTAAAAATAATCTGCCTGTGAAGCAATGCATGGAGAATTGCTGTAATTGTCTGCCATCATTGGCCGTGTATTGTAATAGTATTATATGGTGAGTTACTCGGTAATTCCCTCCCTTCTTAAAGGCTTCTACAGAGCAGCATTTGCTTTGTGGTTGGATATTTTTTCTATTTGCACCAATTTTCAAACTGCTCCACTGGTGTGTGACACACAAGAGACACTGAAAGGAGCTTTTTGCTTTTGATGCGTGCTTTCACCAGTCTGGCGTTCATAACCCTAGATCAGGGATCCTCAAATCCAGGCCTTGAGGTCCGGTGTCCTGCAGGTTTTAGATATGTCCCTGATCCAACACACCTTATTCAAATGGCTGAATTACCTCCTCAGTATGCAGTCAAGTTCTCCAGAGCCCTGCTAATGACTTCTATATGTGACTCAGGTGTGTTGGATCAGGGACACATCTAAAACCTGCAGGACACCGGACCTCGAGACCTGGATTTGAGGATCCCTGCCCTAGATGAACATCAGACCTTTTAATAACCGAATTACTAAAGATGTTATTTTTATTCCAGCAGCTTAGTTTTTTAAAAATGCTGTCAAAAGTTACTACTTTTATTTCCAAACAAATATATGTTGCCTCATACAAGATTTTCACTCACATTATGTAAAACATGCATGTTTATACGGCAAAACGGCTGTACTGTCAAGTTTTCCAGAGCCTTTACAGCTCAGTGCACATCACAGCATTAGCTAGCAGTGATAATGGGTTTGCTCTCCCTGGGGCTACCCATGCTGAAAATGTAAAGAGGTGGAGCTGTGAACTGTAGCAGGTTAAAGTACGAGTTTGCACTCATATGTGAAAGACAGCAACATCTCTCTGTGATGATTATCTTTGAGAAATTAGAGGTGTGAACCTTCAAATTCAGCAGGAATTGTTATTTGTTTCCACCTGCAAAACTGAGGTTAAACTGCAAAAGTCTTGAGGCACTCCATATGTTGTGCGTAACTGTGAGGAAGTGATAACTTCAGTTTCTTGAACACAGTTCCCATTAGAATGTGAGTTTATTGGTGTTTCTTATTCTGTGGGTGAGAAAGTGTTTTCTATTGCAGCAGTCAAAGCTCACACGCAATCATTGAAAGTGCTTCCACTGCTCAGTAATCACACTTGTTCTCTGCTCGGTGTAGTGGGGTCATCTGCAAAAAGCAAATGGGAGAGCAAGGCCATGGAAACATCTCAGCTAATCAGTGGAGGTTATTGTTGCTGATATTTGAGGCTCTGCCATAAATGGATCGCAAAGCCTCTGCTCAGAGAGCCAGCCCAAACACTTTGAAAAGCAGCTCAGCTAAAATGATTACCCACATAGTTACAAAAAAGATTTCCTATTCATTTTAAATGTAAAACTGCATTCAGTATTTTAGGACGTCATTTCATTTATACTGTATTCCATTGAGATATGTCTTAGACTGTAGCTAGCATTTCAAACAGTGGAATGCAAGTAAGTGATTATTGTGTGCGTTAGTGGTGTGATGTTTGAATTCCTTACAGGAAATATACACTCCAGGCGCAGATTAGTTCTTTTCGTACTTTGTAGTTATCACATTAGACGTGTGACTTGAGAGCTGCTTCACTCATTGACTAAGGGCCAGTGAGGGATGCCTTTTAAGCAGTATGACTGAGTGGAAGTTACCATAGAGGCATACATAAAAAAGCAATGCACAGTACATCCCAGGTCTCAAACAGGACTATTGCACAAATGCCTTAAAACTGCATTCTTTCTAATGGCCGACAGGGGGAGGAGGAGGCTCTGAGGCAAACTAAGGATATGCTGGAGAGATTATATCTCCTGGCTGGTTTGGGAACACCTCAGCATTCTATTGGATTAGGGTGGTGGAGGTGGCTGAAGAGAGGGAGATCTGGGCTTCCATGAATGGATGATGAATGGATGGACGGATGGATGGATGGATGGATGGATGGATGATATTACATTATATACAGTATATGTAATGAAAAGGTACTTAGGATGTCAAATCTGCTCTGCTATTTGCCCAAATGCAGAAGTTCAGCAGAGGAAACCATGTTTCTGTTTGGTGGTCCCTGTCATCTGTCAGATTGATCAAATTAAAATGTGTTTTGTTTGCTCATGAATGGAATGGGGCTGGAGTGTATCCCAGCTGACACAGGGTGAGAAGCAGGGTACACCCTGTACAGGTTGCCAGTCTGTTGCAGGGCTAAAACAGAGAGACAGAAACTCTTTCTCACTCACAGTCACACCTATGGGCAAACTGCATGTCTTTGGACTGTGGGAGGAAACCAGAGTACCCACAGGAAACCCACGGAGACTCCACACAGAGAGGCCTGGGCCAAGGTGGAATCTAACCCAGAACTTCTAGATGTCATTGTAGCTGTGAAGCAGTTCCAATGACTTTTGAACAGCAGAAAAAGCACTTCCTGCTGCATTGCTCTCTTAGGACTTTTTTGCTTTTCTGGTGGTTGTCACCCATAAATAAATAAAAATAGTGAATTAATGATTACATCACATTTTTAATGAGTTGGGGGGTACTCAGTGGAAATCCTTCAGATCATATTTGGGATACATGTTTAGTGAATGCAGAAACAGTAGAATTACAAATGTAGGTTTGACTTTCACAACAATATAAAGAAACTTACAAATTATTTCAGTGGGTGTTCAACATCAATGTTCACAGGGAGATCCTTCATAGTTAAGAAATACCTGAAAGTGTTGTTGCAGCTTTTTGGCATTCGCAGAGAAGATTTGGCAAATTTTTCATGGGCACAACCCGCATACTCAACTCTGCTGCTCAACCCACAAATGCATTCTCCTTACAAATGTGGCTCCATTTAAAGAGAAGTAAACAGGCTATAACAGCGCTATAAGATTGATTGCCAAAGAAGCATTGTTACAACAAAGAAACTTAGCATATAAACCACCTAGGCTATCAAGATTCATAACATCTATATGTTGATTGATTAAAATATTTACTTCATATAAAATGTACTGCTTCTTTTTCTGTGTATTTATATAGAAACGGTGCGACTGAGTCCAGTTCCTGGATGTACGGCATTTTTATGCATATAAATCAAGTTTGCTTTAAGAGTCACCAGAGGGATTAAATTTTTTAATTTTCTATCTGCTGCACCTTTATCATTCTAAACTTTTAACTGAGAGTGAAAGATGGTCAGAGCAGATGGCAGAGACAGGGGACTCCTTTGGGATATTTGCAGGCTATGTCCAAAGAGCCATGATTGACATAAAAGGTCACAAATTGTCACTGTGAACGACGAGCGTCCATTCAAGTAAAATGCACGTTGAAATAGGTAAACACTGGCAGTACCTGGGTAAAAATCAGGCACTCATGTCTGAGCATGAGCGAAGCAAACTGGTGGTAATGATATTTTATTATTATTGATTATTTATTATTATAGAATTATTTTATTATTATTTTTGAATACAGAGCCTTTACTCATAACGAAGTATTTATATTTTCTGTCATTGTGACATTTATTTAAATCCGTGCCAGCCACATTTTTGAGTTTTGTGACATCTTAGACTTGCGGAGCTGTGATTAGATTTAGTCATATCCAGCAGATCACTAATCAGCTTTAAATAAACAACCTGAACAAATTCTCAGGCTAAAATAATCCTGAGTCATCCTATTAACGTGTTTATGTACTTGTGTTATTATGAAACCTCCCTGTTTGTTCGTCCTCTGTAGTCATAGCAGAGTACATTTACACGGTGAAAGGTCAACACAAGCATTTCCTACTTGCCTGTCGAAGCCCTCTTGAATGTTTGTGTGTTGCTGAGGTCATGCTGTCCTCATGGATCGCATTTCCAGCCACCACTAACTCAATGCGCTACATGTCGCCTCACTGCGTGTGAGTGCCCTCACTCAGTTATTTCTTGTGGCATGTCAGACCTGTCCCAGAGACCTTATCCAAGCTGCACTAAATCACTTCCTGAACTAGACCACCCTGCGCGGGAGCCTTCAGGGACTCTCCTAATCTAATGTGACCTGCTGCAAAATGACAAATATGCTGTGAGAGAAACCAGAGCTATTACTGTCAAGGTTTTGATATCCCCAATATTATGCAATTTCAGCAACTTTTCTCTGCAATACTTAAAGATTTAAGGTTCCTTATTCACGTGTTGTTGTCAGTGCTTGCTATTCACAATGCTCAGTTCATTTCCATAATTACAGCTGTAACTCCCAGACTGCCGTGTTCCACCGATGCTAAAATCCATATCAGAGCAGTTCACGCTATGCCACAGCACATGCATAAGGAGATGGGTGTGCCACTAAGTAAAGAGTTTAATTACAGCAAACATACAGCCCCTCCCTCCAGAGTAGATCGTGGGTGCAAATATAGCTCACAGCCAGCTGCTTCAGAGCACACCAGGCTATTGCTCAAGATTATAAACAAACATTATGGTTACATATCTCGCACAAGAACAACAGCAAAGCATGTGCTGGCATTTCAGTTAATGCCTGTAATTTTTTAAGTGTAACAAGTACAGGGGAAAAAAGGGCAAATGCAAGAATTCAAAGTGTGATAACTAATAAAAGTGACATTTATTCATATAAATCAAATTAAAGTGGCACATTAACATTGTATACTTAAATTCTCATAACTTATTGTTTTGTCATAGTAAAAGTTAGCGCTGAAATTCATCTGAAAGAAAATCTGGCAACTGTTACTCATCTGAGTTCTGCGGGATGCAGTAGTCAGTATCAAGTAGCTGAAAATAAACTGCATCCGTGTGTTTATGTGTGTAAGCCTGGAAGGTGGTGTCGGCTGGAAGAGGACACAGCGAGGGTGCTGTTTAGACAGAATAGTGTTAATACATGAAAATTAAATTCCTGGATTCATTTTGCCAGCATGAAAATGGCTTTAAGGGGAAATATTCTCCAGCTCCACTGGAAGTACAAAACTCAGAAGGAAGCAGAAGTGGGTCAGCTTTATAGGAACTACCCAAAAAAAAGGGGGTTAAATGTTTTTAGGAGAAAAATATCTATATATATTTCCCAACCACCTTACCTTTCCTGTATTCAGATTCAAACTGTCCATTTCTGTTTCAAAGTCCTTTCCATCCAGAAGTGTTGCTTGTGTCCAGACTTAATAAACTACTTCAAGTTGAAATCATAGTAGATATGGAAAGCTGAACTTCATCAGCTCCTCTCATGAAGTTCAAAGTGTATTACTGTTGGTGTGTGTAACGCCCTGCAGATATCCTTTTATAGACACATAATAGCCACAAATAGCTTGCAGACACCAGTCTGCCTGCTCGGCACTAGCAGCAATGTTCACGCCACCGCTCAACACTTGGGGTAAAAAATAGCCATAATTGTTCCATTTAACTGGTTACTTTCTTTCAAATAAACTCCAACTTCTCCCTCACATCTCCATGACTCAGAGTCAATCCATCGCCCACAGACAGTTTAACTGTAATAACATTGCTTTGCCTGTAACACAGTTTTAGAAAGCATCACTCTTCCTAAAATTCAGCAATTATATTACAGTTACTAATGAAACTGTATAATGGGCACACACACACAAAAAAAAAAACAGCTGTCCTGAGAGGGATGGCTGGTTAGCTCAGTAGCATGATGTTGTGGCTTGGACTGTTTTGTTTGGCAAATAAAAATTCTTGCTGAGGTCCAGGAAGGATGACCAGCAAACATTACTGAAGGGCATCGAGCATACAAGTAACACGATGCACATGGGTCCATCTATCATTTTGAAATTATTTTTCAATCTTGATGCAACATCGTGAATGGCAATCAAACAAAGGCCAGCTGGATGATTATCTGGGACTGTCGTATTTTGTCAATTAGAGCAAAACAAACAGATAAATTATAGCAAAGAGGAGCAATAAGACACATAATAGCCCAGGCCGGGTAAAACAACAGTGAACCTGTTGTACTTTTCCTTTTTTTTTTTTTTATTGTCATTTTGAATTTCACCCCTGGTGCATGATCACATTAAACATGGCAAAAGTTTCAAATGCTGAAGTGGAGTAATGTGCGAATAATCCCTATGAGCCAAAAATGTCTACTGCAGTTGGTATAAGTATTAGTTTCCTGGCATTTGTTTGTGCCCCCCTGTGTCTCATTTCCAAATTTATACCTTGGTCCATCTCTGATTCCTTGTTAAGTGTTAGAGTTCACATCTGGCTTTTGGAAGGTTTGTTTCTTTTCGTGCACTGTGTTGGTTTTGCTTTTTGTCACCTGATGTTAAATGTGTTCACCTGTTTTCCACTTTCTCCTCTTTCCTACCAGTAATCAGTCTCTTGAACACTTACATGTCTTTATAGTCTTCCCTTTGCCCTTTGTTGCTTTATCCGTGTTGCTCTGTGGATTTTCCTGGGTATGTTCCTGTGTTTCCCATGTGTGCAGCCCAGTTTTTTCCTTTGGAATTTCACCCCTGATTCTTTATGTTCCCGTGTTTTTCAGCTTTTGATGCACTTTTGTTTGAACACTCTATACTCCACAGTTGATTCTGGCCATAATATCATAAAGATGCAATAACTGTGGATGTGTGTGGGGGTGTGGAGTTGAAGGGGGATCGTTGAAAGGCTGATGGGTCTGCAAAGGTTCATCCATAGACATAACACATATAAAAAAAAAATATTATCTGACAGAGGCCAGATTACAACAGAAAGAGATGACTGTGAAGCTGACTGCACTGCTGAAAAAAAAAATGTGACTGAGAAAATAAGCAGAAACTTTAAAAATCTGAGTTCTGAATGTGTCTTTTTCCAGTGAGGCCATTCGTGTTTTTTTTTTTAAATGTTTTGTTTTTTTTTCCTGATTGTTGCTGCTTTTGTAGTGGCAGAGAACACTGAATAATAGCGCCTTTGTATGAATTTGATGTGTAACAGCTAAAAAAATGCAGCAAAGTGCACTGCACTGAGGGCAGCATTATGAAATCACTTTTCTTTCTTTTTTTATGAACAACAATGATGCACTTTTAAATAACATTCAAAGTTTGTAGAATATCAAATGTTAATTTATGGTGTCCAGATAATCTAAAGTCCTGCAAGCCGGCAGACTGATGTGACATTTCCAATAATGAGGTATCAGGCAACTTGAAACAGAATTCATTACTCTGTTGCTACATCGACCTCCCTGTTCCCTTATCAGCGAGCCAAAACAGACCTCTGAAGTGGATGCTAATCCTTTACATACACTACATTCTTCATTCCTGTCACAGCTGTTCTTGTCCATTTCCACCCTGCTGTCTCCCTCCCCCTGCCTGTCTATGGCAGAAAAACACATTAAGATAAAGTGTACTCCAGCACGGCTTTCGTTTCCTTTCTATTTTACTTACACTGTTGTAGCCTCTCGGGGATATTGACTTTTTTTTTTTTTTATCATGATAAATATTCGACAGGTACCTGAACTGCTTTTGAGCAGCAAATCGTGATACCTTCTAGTTGTAAATTGTAGCCTTTAACCATAAATGTGATCCTGTATCCCCTGACTTCTGGTATCCAGTATAAAAGACAAAGTCACATCAAGGCAGGGAACATGACGCTTAGCTTTCATCTTCGAGGAGATTTTCTTACAAGTATACTGACACATCAGTTCAGGTCGCATAAGTGAACATCAGTGGAGTTGTCAGTCTAATCCACTCTTGGCAATTATCTTGACATAATGCTGTCATCATAATCATTTCTGCATTACATTCTCTCAGGTGTTAGACATTGTGTATCCCTGAACACCACCTCCTTTTTTGATGACAGCTACACTCCTGTATCTTTCAATATTGTGATGCTATTGTGGCTGAGCTAATAGCACAGTACTCCAAACTGCTTTTTTAGTAATTTCTGCTACAGCGGCAATCTCCAGGACTACATTTTACCATCCCAATAAACATGCTCACAACACTGTATCATACACATCGACCGACTAACATGAACATGTGATTCTAGTAGGGCTTCAGACAGTTATTGTGCTTGATCTGTAAGCTTGTGTCAGCGGTCAATGATAAAAGAACGACAAGAAAGACAAGCACTACTGGACTCTTCTTCTCTTGATGCATGTCACTAAGGGACACTGAGTATGGCAGCCTTTCAAAAAACACAAGTGGTTGAAACACAAGCGAAAAATATTCCTTGCAAACAGCATAGACTCCACATGCACTAATGATGGACTCAGCAGAGACATGTTCAGTTTTTTTGTCATGGTCCTGGGCCGGTGGCCCAGTATTCTATGTTCCGGTGATTTAGTTCTGTTTTATTATGGTTTCACTGTTTCTGTTCCCTTGTGCTCTGTTGTGCTGGTGTCGGTTATCCTTCGGTGTCTGTATTCCCAGGTGTTCAGCCAGTGTGTACTCTGTTAGGTTCTTTCCTGTTTTATTTTGGTAGGTCTTTTGTCTGTGCGCTTTTGGTTTAATTGTGCTTCCTGTGTTTCCCTCCCAGCTGTTTCCCATTTGCCCATTACCTGCTGTGTTTATATTGTCGGTGTTTTCACTTTGTCCTCGTCGCGTCGTCGTCGTTCGCTCCCCTGCTGTGTTCCTCTGTGGTTCAGTTTTGTCCTGGTTTTGAGTTCTGGTTTTGTTCCTGGTTTTGTCCTGCACTTTGCCAATTAAAGACTGTCTTTTCCATTTACCTCGTCTGCCTTGGGGTCCCCTTCTTTCCTGCCACACAGCTGATCCGTGACAGTACGACGCGACCATTACAAAACCCCCTCCGGCTCCAATTTTTTCGACGGCACTCGTCTAGCGCTGGGGGGCCCGGCGTCTTTGAACAGTCCCCGTCATCGTCACTCACCTGCCTCCCCTTTCGCTGATCCCTCCCTTCCTCGGCAGCCGCGGAGGAGAGGGAGTTCCCGGCAGCAACGGCGGAAGGCACCCCGAGACCCGAGCGGTATAACGCCGCGGACCGCTTCACCACTTCACACCCAATCCTCCGTGTCCGTGAGTAACACTGGCTTCAACGCTACTATGCCTCCGGACAATTATTCCCGTCACCCCCCTGCCTTTCCCCTCCCTGAGGTGGCAAAGCAGACCATTATCTGTTGGGTGGATTCACTGGTTATGGACCTTCTGGCTGACCCATGTGAGCAGGAACAGCAACAGCTCACGGCCCAGCTGCAAGGGCTAGTCGATGATTACCCTTGGTTATTTGGCTCTCTGCATGGGTTAGTGCAGGATTTCTTAACCTCCACCCTTCACCTACAGCAGTCCCCAGTGTCAGCTCATTCTCAGTCCCCAGTGTCAGCGCATTCTCAGTGCCCGGTGTCAGCTGTGTCTCAGTCTCCCCAGTCAGCTGCGCCT
Source organism: Archocentrus centrarchus (assembly GCF_007364275.1). NCBI lineage: Eukaryota > Metazoa > Chordata > Actinopteri > Cichliformes > Cichlidae > Archocentrus > Archocentrus centrarchus. The sequence continues at coordinate 19,118,052 of NC_044360.1, read as the reverse complement.
CAGGCTGCTTCCACGCAGGCAGCTCCTCTCCCTAGCTCACAGTCAGTCTCCTCGCAGTCAGTCTCCTCGCAGTCAGTCTCCTCGCAGTCAGTCTCCTCGCAGTCAGTCTCCTCGCAGTCAGTCTCCTCGCAGTCAGTCTCCTCGCAGTCAGTCTCCTCGCAGTCAGCTCTAACGCCCTTAGCTCCTGCTCTCTCTAGCTCGCAGTCTGCTCTTTCTGTCTCCCGGCCTGCTTCCACGCGGCCAGTTTTGACGTACTCAGGCCCCTCTAGCCTTCAGTCGGTTTCCCTAATGTCTGTTCACCCTAGCACTCTGTCAGTTCCTCCAGTGTCAGTTCCTCCAGTGTCAGCTCCTCCTCAGTCGCAGTGTTCCCAGTCAGCTGTAGCTCCAGCTCCTCCTCAGTCGCAGTGTTCCCAGTCAGCTGTAGCTCCAGCTCCTCCTCAGTCGCAGTGTTCCCAGTCAGCTGTAGCTCCAGCTCCTCCTCAGTCGCAGTGTTCCCAGTCAGCTGTAGCTCCAGCTCCTCCTCAGTCGCAGTGTTCCCAGTCAGCTGTAGCTCCAGCTCCTCCTCAGTCGCAGTCTCAGACCCCTCAGTTAGCTCCAGCTCCCTCTGCTCACCCTGCTCCCGCTCCCTTGGCTCCAGCTCCCCCTGCACCCGTACCTGTTCCGCGGGTGGGGGCAGCCACGGACGGGCTGACCTCTGCACCCGTACCTGTTCCGCGGGTGGGGGCAGCCACGGACGGGCTGACCTCTGCACCCGTACCTGTTCCGCGGGTGGGGGCAGCCACGGACGGGCTGACCTCTGCACCCGTTCCTGTTCCGCGGGTGGGGGCAGCCACGGACGGGCTGACCTCTGCACCCGTTCCTGTTCCGCGGGTGGGGGCAACCAGGTCCAAGCCTTCGCATCGGTTTTCTGTGTTAGCTGCAGCAGCAGGGTCTCAGTCAGCTCTAGCTCCAGTCGCTCTCCCTCGCCTTCAGTCAGCTCCAGTAACTCTTCCTCGGTCCCCAGTGTCAGCTGTTTCAGTGCCCTCTCAGTCAGTTCCCTCAGCCCCTGTCTTAGTTCCTTCGGTTTTGGTCCCAGTTCCCTCAGCTCCTGCTCCTTCTGTAGCTCCAGTAGTGTCAGCTCCCTCTCAGGCCCCAGTGTCAGCGAGCTCTCGGTCTGTCTCCACGCAGCCAGATCTCCCTAGCTCTCGGTCTGTCTCCACGCAGCCAGATCTCCCTAGCTCTCGGTCTGTCTCCACGCAGCCAGATCTCCCTAGCTCTCGGTCTGTCTCCACGCAGCCAGATCTCCCTAGCTCTCGGTCTGTTTCCACGCAGCCAGATCTCCCTAGCTCTCGGTCTGTCTCCACGCAGCCAGATCTCCCTAGCTCTCGGTCTGTCTCCACGCAGCCAGATCTCCCTAGCTCTCGGTCTGTTTCCACGCAGCCAGATCTCCCTAGCTCTCGGTCTGTTTCCACGCAGCCAGATCTCCCTAGCTCTCGGTCTGTTTCCACGCAGCCAGATCTCCCTAGCTCTCGGTCTGTTTCCACGCAGCCAGATCTCCCTAGCTCTCGGTCTGTTTCCACGCAGCCAGATCTCCCTAGCTCACAGCCCGCTCTCTCTGGCTCCCGGCCTGCTTCCACGCAGCCAGTCGTCTCCCGGCCTGCTTCCACGCAGCCAGTCGTCTCCCGGCCTGCTTCCACGCAGCCAGTCGTCTCCCGGCCTGCTTCCACGCAGCCAGTCGTCTCCCGGCCTGCTTCCACGCAGCCAGTCGTCTCCCGGCCTGCTTCCACGCAGCCAGTCGTCTCCCGGCCTGCTTCCACGCAGCCAGTCGTCTCCCGGCCTGCTTCCACGCAGTCCCCTGCACCTCTGCTATTCCTCGAGCAGCCCCTGCTGCTCAATAAAGCAGCAGTGTGCCCTGTTCCGCGGTCCCAGCCTACGCATCCGGTGCCTCACTATGTAGGCCCCGTTCAGCCCATGGGCTCAGCTCACTCCAAGCCGATGGGGGTCTCCGCTCATTCCGAGCCGATGGGGGTCTCCGCTCAGTCCGAGCACTCCGCGCCAGAGGGCCCCGCTCAGTCCGAGCCGATGGGGGTCTCCGCTCAGTCCGAGCGCTCCGCGCCAGAGGGTCCCGCTCAGTCCGAGCACTCCGCGCCAGAGGGTCCCGCTCAGTCCGAGCCGATGGGGGTCTCCGCTCAGTCCGAGCGCTCCGCGCACGAGGGTCCCGCTCAGTCCGAGCCGATGGGGGTCTCCGCTCAGTCCGAGCGCTCCGAGCCAGGGGGTCCCGCTCAGTCCGAGCCGGTGGGGGTCTCTGCTCAGTCCGAGCGCTCCACGTCACCCGAGGGTTCCCCACCAGAGCCCGGGGTCGCCCTTCTCCGCCGCCGCATGCCCCGCGGTCGGCCTCCAGTGACTGCTCCCCGTCGCCGCCGCCGCACGCCCCGCGGTCGGCCTCCGGTGACCCCTCCTCGTCGCCGCCACCGCTGGGAGCGCGGTCGGCCTCCAGTGACTCCCCCTCGTCGTCGCCGCCGCCGGGAGCGCGGTCGGCCTCCAGTGACTCCCCCTCGTCGTCGCCGCCGCCGCTGGGAGCGCGGTCGGCCTCCAGTGATTCCTTCTCGTCCTCGTCGCCGCCGCCGCTGGGAGCGCGGTCGGCCTCCAGTGATTCCTTCTCGTCCTCGTCGCCGCCGCCGCTGGGAGCGCGGTCGGCCTCCAGTGATTCCTTCTCGTCCTCGTCGCCGCCGCCGCTGGGAGCGCGGTCGGCCTCCCTCGTTGGGATTTTGCTTTGTGGCCCCTTGGCCTCTGCGGCCTCCTGAACTGTGTGTTTTTTGTTTTTGGATTTCCCACTGACTCCCCTGAACTGTGGACTGTTTTTTCCCCTGCTGTTTTTTGTTTTGTCATAGCTCCTGGACTGTTCCTTGTTTCGGCCCCCTGTTTTGGACATTGGAGCTCTCCGGCCTTGTGCCGTCGCTTTTTGTTTCATCCGGTTGTTTTTTTTTTTTGCTTCTCGTCCCCGTGTTTTGTTCTTGTTTGGACTGTGTTGCCTCTGCTCTGCCTCATTTTGATGTTTTGTGCCCGCATGTTCCTGTGTTCCCTGTGCCTGCCCTTCGTCTCCCTGTGCCTCCCTTCCAAGGTTTTTGTATTTGTGTTTCCCCGTTGAAATAAATCCCCTTTTTAGTTATGTTTGCTTCTGGAGTCCTTCATGTGAGTCCTTCCTCGTCCGTTTCCTCCCCGGCCATGACATTTTTATTACTCATGAACATTATGAAAGTGTGTGAATGGAGCTGGATACCAGATAATAAAATGGTGCCTCATTCCTTTGACGCTCACTTAAAAGGTCTTTAAAGCGTTTTCAAATATAGACTCTTCCTCAGTCAAGGCGGCGGAGAAAATGCATGAATGAGCGTTTTAGATGGTGGAGTTGGCTCGCTTCCCACTGGTTCCCGTCACACATGAATGAATGGGCTTAAGAACAATAATCTTGGGGCTCTTGCAAATTTCAAAAATGTTATTTGACTCCATGGATCAAACTGTGTGGATACATTTTGGAGGTTTAACACTCAAACCATTCATTAAAAATTAAAAATATTTTACAGCTAATCCTTATCTAATAATTCAGTGCTCATTGAATGCTAAACATAGCTTGGCAGAATTAAGCCTCAATAAGTTTTGAAAAATGAGTCACTGATGTGTCACTTTCAGCCAGCAATAATTGTTTTTGTCGTCAAAAATGGCAACTGTTCCTCCCTGCCAAACTTTATCAGCTACAGCTTGCCAACTAATTCAACTAATGTTGGCATAAAGATTAATAGGGTGTAAAACTAACTGTGGTTTGTGAAACTAAACTAACTGCAAAGACATTTCTTTAAACATTATTATGGAAGTAATAAGAACATAATGTATTACCTGAAGCTCTTGTAACTGCCCGTTGTAGAGGAATCCCAGGTTTCAATGTGGCTCACCAGTCTGTTAGACTACTCAACAATTTAACACTGTGTGAGTTGCTGTTCTTTAAAGGTAAGTATCCAAGCCATAACCGACTTAGTAAAAGCACCATAAAATATAAGATCATCATGGTTTTGTTACTGTGGAAATAAGAAAGTCTCCTCAAACATGACAGACGCCGGTGCCCCTTCAAACTTCAGCTTTCACTCAATAATTGTTCCGAAAGATATTTTTAAGACTGATCACATTCCTTCCTCTGTGAGTAATCAATCAGATCTTTTGTCTTAGAAATGTTTAATTGGAGATAGGACTCATTGCACCATTTAACAAAATCACAGAGGTCTGGGCCGTGGTTGGTCTCATTGTTCTGGAGCTTCATACCTGCTCTCATGCATATTTGTGTACAGCATAATTAATAAAGATGGCAGTATGAATCCCTGTTGGGGGCCAGTTGAAAACTAAACTTGACATAATTCCATTTCTCCAGTCTCTCTGTGTTCTATTAGTTAAGATGACAAGAATAACCCCACAAGTTCCTATTCAGGTCAATTGTTCTGAAAGCCTGCTAATTAAAATATGAGGATGAACTATGCTCAGGGCCAAAGAAAAATCAACACACAGTAGTGCAGCATGGGAACCTTTTCCCTCCAAGTGTTTTTCCCTCTGGCATCTTCTACTTCTCTGTGTGGCCTCTAATTGTTTATTCACACTGGAGTAAAATAGGATGGGAACCTCCCTGAGACTAGGAAAAATCTATAGTTACCTGGTGGTTGCAGCAGTTGCACAGTTTGCCTGGTTGGAGGCAATCACCTTACACTCTCAGACAGATTGCCAACATGTTGCAATCAATCTGAATCAGTTTGTGTTGATGAATGCAACTCATCTGCAACGCGGCTCTTGGCAATTGGGGACTCAATGCAACTGGTTGCCAACTGTTGTATTCCCATGTAAAAGCAAAGCAGTTTATCACAGTCAATCACTGTATTAACACAAACAAGGTTTGTGTTATGTTTTTGCCCTTACAAAATTACTATTTGTAAATTGACCCCAAAAACAGATATGAGACTGATAGACTGATTCTATGTTATTGTTTTATTGCCATCTTCATGCACCAAAGTTGCTTTTACGAAGGCAGCTGACTGTGAGTGGTCGCAGACCTGATCCCCATCTTCGGTGCAGCAAGATCACATTGCACATGGTCACAATAACTTCTGTCATGTACTGCTGTGGCAGGCAGGTTGAGGACCCCCATGCAGGACACAAGGGACAGGGTTAAAATTAAGAAGCCTCAGTTTTATTGCTGCAAGGCACAAAACTGGACAGAGCAAGCAGAGCAGACTACGAAAACCAGGCACAGATAGGAAAGCACACAGCAGAGGAACACCAACAATGACATCACGACGACAAAGGACACGGGAAAACTGAGACAATATACACACATGTAATGAGACAATGGGAAACAGCTGGGAGGGAAACACAGGAAGTAAAATTAAATACAATAAACACAGAACGGGGCACTAGGAAAATAAAACAGGAAGAGAGGACAGGTAAACAGAAACGCAGACGTGATGCAACACTGGGAGAAAAACTAAATACAGAACACACACACACACACACACACTGGAACACAGGGACGCAGGGATGACCGCAATGACAAAAGGAAACAGGAACTCAGTACAGATAGCCATAATTATAACAAACTAAGGGTCAAAACCAAAAGCAAGCTCAGAACATAGAAGAAATACAACATTAAAAGGGCCTCAGGGAAAAAAGGGCAAGGACAATGAAAGCATTCATTTGTGAAGAAATTTGTCCAAACGAAGAAAAAAGGAAGGACACGCACATCCAAATACTATATAACTGAAGGCAGGGTGCTGGGCCAAAAATATATAACCAAGAAACAGAGAAAAAGGGGTCCACACACCAGCAAAGCTCCTGAATAATGTTTAATCTGAACAAACCTTAACAACGAGTGACGTTTTGGGCCACAAATTGCCCTTCTTCAGACTTAACCAAACAATGCAGGACTAATTGTATATACACACAATACTATGTCATGTGATGGAGGCTGCCTTCCAATCAGAGAAGAGGAAGGAAAAAGGCAAACGTGTACACAATCAACCATCAACGTGAAAGAAAATTATATAAATATGCAAATATAATATTACAAATATACAATATTAAACAAACCAATCCAGCTAATCATGCATATAAAATATATACACACAAGTATATATAGAAAATACTGATATGAAAAAGTCCTATATGTCCTGCAATTCTGAAAAGGTAGTAAATATAAAAAGATTAAAATATATACAATCAAAAATGCACAGGTCTAGTTGTTTTGCCCACATACGCTAAACCACAGGGACATTTAAGTAAATAAATCACATTGTTAGTTTGACAAGTGATAATGCCTCTAATCTTGAAACGTTTCCCAGAGCGGGGATGATTAAAGGTGGTGGTCGTATGAGTGATTTTAGAATTTGCTTCTGCAGATGTAGAGATTAGCATAATACTCAGCCTTGGTTGTAGACAGAGCGTTCTTATAGGCCCGAATATGGTCGGCATACATATCTTTATGAACCATAAGTCCAGTCTTCCTAAAGAGGCACTCTAGATATGCCAGTGTTTTTTAATCGTAGCTTCTAGGTCCTTAGCAAAAGGAGAGTAGTGGAGAATACGATTCAGGTTAGAAATGGTATTTTTAGGCTTGGTACTAGATAAACATTCTGTTTGAGATATTCCCATAAAACGTTGGCGTGCATGCGTAATCCAACTCTGTTTATATTGTCTCTCAATGAAACAATTTTCAAGCTCATCTGCTTGCAATAAAAAAATCATCATTGGAACTGCAGATGCGACGTATCCTATTAAACTGGGATACCGGCAGACTTTTTTTAAGAGTAGGAGGGTGAAAAGATTGCCCACAAAGGACCGTGTTTCTATCTGTGCTCTTATGAAAAAGGTTAGATCCCAATAAATTGCTATTCCTATAAACAGTGATATGAAGAACATTCATTTTATAAGCATCATAATGCATGGTGAATCTCAAATGATAGTCATTATTATTGACAAAGTTATAAAAATCTTTAAGTAACATCTCAGATCCAGACCAAATGAAGAAAATGTCATCTATGTACCTCTTCCAGTAGGAAATGTGAGGCAAGAATTGATTAAGAGAATGATTGAAAATTATATTTTTCTCAAAAAAAACCTACATATAAAGACGCGAAGCTTGGAGCCATTTTGGCACTCATGCTTGTACCTCGAATCTGTAAATAAAATTCAGATGCAAACATGAAAAAATTGGAAGTGAGAACAATTTCAATAAGATCTTTAATACAATCAGTACGGGGTATCAGTTCAGGGCAAGTGTCAAGGAAAAATTTAACAGCCATTAAACCTTGTTCAAAAGGTACATTAGTATAAAATGATTCAATATCCACTGTGACCAAGAAATTCTGAGTGTCTGACAATCTAATGGTCTGTATCATTTTGAGAAAATCCATGGAATCCTTTATATAGGAAGGTAGACAAGTGACCAAAGGTTGTAGAAAAAAGTCAGCGAAAGCAGATGTGTGTTCAGTAAGAGAGCCAATGGCAGCTACTATATAAATATGCCTTCCTATATAAAGGATTCCATGGATTTTCTCAAAATGATACAGACCATTAGTTTGTCAGAGGAGGAATGGCAATTTATTGGGATCTAACCTTTTCAATATATAAATATAAACAGAGTTGGATTATGCACGCCAACGTTTTATAGGAATATCTCAAACTGAATGTTTATCTAGGACCAAGCCTAAAAATACCATTTCTAACCTGAATCGTATTCTCCGCTACTCTCCTTTTGCTAAGGACCTAGAAGCTACGATTAAAAAACACTGGCATATCTAGAGTGCCTCTTTAGGAAGACTGGACTTATGGTTCATAAAGATATGTATGCCGACCATATTCGGGCCTATAAGAACGCTCTGTCTACAACCAAGGCTGAGTATTATGCTAATCTCTTTACATCTGCTGAAGCAAATTCTAAAATACTGTTTGTCTACTTTGAATTCTATCCTCAAACCTCCTCAGTTGCATCGTGTGATATTATACTACTGAACATTGCAACAATTTTATGAATTTCTTCAACTCTAAAATTGAACAGATCCACCTGCATTTAGCCTCTCAGAGGCATTCTGTATCTGCTTCATCCCAAATAGTCTCTTGTAATTCACCAAGCGTTACTTTTTCTAGTTTTTTGCTTCCATCTGATAGTGAAATATCTGTTATTATTCAGAAATCCAAAGCTTCCACCTGCCAATTAGATCCTCTGCTGACCTACCTGGTCAAAATATGCTTATCACCTCTGTCCCCACTTATAACAAATATCATGCACCTCTTTCTTACTTCTGGTCAAGTTCCTTCACCATTTAAAACAGCTGTTATTTCTCCATTGTTAAAGAAGCAAGGGGCCGATCCCAGTAATTTGAATAATTTTCGGCCCATCTCTAATCTTCTATTCCTTGCTAAAATTCTTGAATGAATTGTAGCCAACCAGGTTAACAATTACCTCTCTAATAATAATCTTTTCAAGGAATTTCAGCCTGGCTTTCGTCCTCTACACAGCACCAAGTCTGCATTAGTTAAAATCACTAATGACCATTTAATGGCAGCTGACTCTGGTCTCTTAACCATACTCATTCTTTTTTTGCATTTTTGGCCACAGCAGCTTTTTGTGACAGTGGAAAGAGACAGGAAATGGGGGAAAGATAGAGGGGAAGACACGCAGGCAAATTGGCAACGGGTCAGGAAGCGAACCCACGCCGCAACGCAGCATGTGTATGCGGTCGCTGGCTTCACCACTAAGCCACCCAGGCGCCCCATAACCATACTCATTCTTCTCGATCTTAGTGCAGCTTTCAACACTATTTCCCATTCAATCCTCCTTCACAGATTAGCTTAACTAGGTTTTCCAGGTATTCCTTTTCTTTGTTTTCAGTCATACCTTTCTGGTCATACCCAATACATTCAGCTCAAAACTGCCAAGTCATTCATCACCCCAGTCTCCTCTGGTGTTCCTCAGGGCTCTGTCCTCAGTCCTCTTCTCTTTGTTATTTACTTACTACCATTAGGACATATTTTTAGGAATTACGGCATTCATTTTCATTGTTACGCTGATGACACCCAGCTCTATGTCTCTTCTAAACCAAATGCTCTTCTCCCCCCATCCTCCCTTTTATATCTGTCTGTCCTTCTGAAATAAAATCTTGGTTTTCTGACAATCTTCTCAAATTGAATAAAAACAGAAATCCTGCTGATTGGTGCCAATCTACCCTTGCAAAATCCAATCACTTTACACTCACCATTGATAATTTCACTGTCCCCATCTCCTCCAAAGTTAAGAGTCTGGGTGTCATCCTCAATAGCAC